>NC_084828.1:153733874-156133874 GCF_033115175.1 Lepus europaeus
ATGCACAAAAGAGTAGGATTTTTTTTTCATATGAACTAGCAAAACCAGTCTATGACAGAGAAGCATCATGACATACTCACCCTGGAGTGGGCATGAGGCTGCGGATGCCTGGGAAGTGATAGGGTGGAATTGTCGGGGAAGATGTTAATATTTTATCCTGATAAAGGTTGAGTTACAATTGTACAAGCTCATCAGACAGTATACTCCAAGATTATACTATTTGTTTTTACTGTCATGAAAATGTCTCTCTTTTTACTATTGCTTTTGACGGTTAATGGAAGTAGGTATACAATTTTGAGTTAACAGTTGGTTTACACCAGGTACTTGGAGAATATTTGTCTATTGTCCTTAGATTTTTATTGTTGTTGTTCAGAAGTCATTTGTTATTCTAGCTAGTACATCCTGCAGAACGTGTGTGGCTGCTTTTATTCTCTTCTTTTTATCTTTGGTGTTTTGTAACTTCAGTATGGGTGGATCTAATTTATTCTGTTGAGAGTCTGTAGGCTCTCAAATATGATTCGGTGATCTTTCATCCTTTCCAGAAAATTCCCAGCCCTTTTTCCTTGGAAGACTACTCTTGAATATTTAATGAAAAGATATTCAACTCCTGCTCCTCTTAGAACTCTAATCAGGTAACAAGAGTCTCCCTCACTCCTGTTCTGCTTTGGCTCTGCTACATTCGGGACAGTTTATCCTAGACGGCTTCATCAGTCATTACGCGTCTCTCAGCCATGACTAAGACACTGATTAACTGGTAATTCTCTTAGAAATTCAATTTTTAATATCAATTACTATTTTTTAAAAAGATTGCATTTATTTATTTGAGAAGTAGAGCTACAGAGAGAGGGAGAGACAGAAAGAAAGGTCTTCCACTGGTTTGTTCCCCAGATGCTGCGATGCCTGGAGCTTAGCCGATCCGAAGCCAGGAGCCAGGAGCTTCTTTGGGTCTCCCACATGGGTGCAGGGGCCCAGGCACTTGGGCCATCCTCCACTGCTTTCCCAGGCCACAGCAGAGAGCTGGATCAGAAGTGGAGCAGCCGGACATGAACTGGCGCCCATATGGGAGGCCGGCGCCGCATGCGGAGGCTTAGCCCACTACACCACAGGACCAGCTCCTCAATTACTGTATTTTTAACTTCCAGAATTTCCATTTAGTTACTTTTGAAATAAGTTTGATTATTTTGGGGAAACTTTTATTATTTTGTTATACTTATCTTTTAAAAATGTCTAAACATATTGTATGCACGATAATTTGGACATCTGTGGTGTTTGTTGTGTGATTAGACCAATTTTTTTGTTTCAATTTACTTTCACTGGACATACTTTGCCTTCTCATTGTGCCATAATTTTTGTTTATCAGCTAATATTTCTCAGAACATGCGAACTTTTTGCCATTTGGATTTAAAATATTTTCCATGGAGTCTTTGTCTTTGCCTTAGACACGACTAATCTGGGACAACTTTGAAATCAATCTACAGCTAGAAATTTTCAGAAATAGCTTCAACTATGCATTAAGTGTAGTCTTGTAGATGGCAATTCTCAGTGCAAAGATTTCTTTTTTCCTATTTAACAAAAGTCAAAACCAAGACAGGCAATTATCTGCTGTGCCTCCTATTATGTGATAGGTTTTTCACCTTCGGAGTTCTGGGCTCTAAGTGACACTGTCTGGTGAGACTTTCCAGGCTGTGTCTTCCACCTGTCATGGGCTTCACGGGTGCAGTGCACCAGGCCGCCAGGTGGTTGGTCGGCAGGCACCCCCGGGGAAAGTTTCATCTACTGCATTAGGGGCCTCCTGGGATTTGGATTTTTGATAGCTTACGTCCTTTCACGAACTGGACTTTTTTGCTCAAAATATAGTAATGACTAGAACTTGCAACAGAGATTTGCTCATTTGAATATCAAATAACTCCTTTCTCTTAGAAATTTTGGGGGAAAAGTGCCTTGTATTTAGGCATCTATGGTAACACGTTTTCACTTTTCTTCTCTACATTGCAGATACAGGATAGAGAGAGCACTTTTTGTCTGGTCATATACTACTTCCACTCTACTTTCCATCTCCTTTGCAAAACCAAAGGTTGGCCATGAAAAGCAGTGACCCTTACAGCCTCCCTGTAGCAAGCACATGCACACACACACATGCACACACACACGTGCACACACAGGCTGCCACCAAACCCACCCCCTCCACCACTAAAAATAAGCACAAATCCAATTAAAAACCATGTGCTTGCTCTGCAAACGCACTTCATGATAAATCTCTTGGCCTTCCCTTTCCACCAGATTGCCATCCCTAAATATCCTAAATCTTCCTTTATAAAAATGTTGGAGCCTAGGCAGTCCTTTCTGTTTCTGCCTTGAAGTTCTCCAAATTCTTGGGTGTTGGATTGCCCTGCACTATTGATTTTGGATCGGTTATTTTTGCTTCCATGGAAATCTTAAATCACTGTTCCCCTATATCCACAAACATGAGGATTTTCTATCAGATTTTCAGTTCTTTTAATGTAGTTTTTCCACCTCCAGTTCTGCTGTCATCCCACAGATCTCACCTACTTTGTAAGTGCGATTTCTTCAGATTGTGTCAAAACCGAGTTTCCCTCATTTCATACAAAATACTTTGATTTCACCTCACTCTTCCCCCAACATCGAAGACATGCCTTGGAACAGCTTCACCACTGGGAGTGGCATCGTGAAACGGGGATTTGCACCACAGCTCTCAAACAAAAATACCAACAGGCACTTTTCTCCTTCTTTGTAAATTGTATAAGATTTAAAAAAAAAGGGGTACAGTTCTGTCTCAGCTCCCCGATTCGTGTCGTGGTCCTCCGAATCTGATGGTGCAGAGAATGTGTGCGCCACAAGACTGCCATTGGTCTTTCACTAACCTGGCATGAGGACTCCCACTGGGGGTGAGGAGAGGGGAAGGGTGGGAGGGAGATGGGACTCTGGGACTCTTCCTGCTGGTTTATGTGCTGTGTTGTTTTCTATATATTTGTAGTATTTTCATAAATCAGCAAGAATAAAATAAATGTTCTTTAAAATAAAAGAATGCAAATGTATATGGAGAAAGGTGAGTTTCCTTGTAACCCACCACTTCCCATTTGAGTAATCGCCAAAAATGTTGATATGACCAGGGCCGGTGCTCTGGTGTAGCAGGTGAAGAGGCCACCTGCGATGCTGACATCCCATATGGGCACTGGATCAAGTTCCGGCTGCTCCACTTCCTATCCAGCTCTCTGCTACAGCCTGAGAAAGCAGTAGAAGATGGCCCAAGTCCTTGGGCCCCTGAACCCACATGGGAGACCCAGAGGAAGCTCCCGGCTCCTGGCTTCGGATCAGCCCAGCTCCAGCCGTTGCAGCCATCTGGAGAGTGAGCCGGTGGGTGGAGCACCTCTTTCTCTCTCTGCCTCTCCTGGCTCTCTGTTTAACTCTGACTTTCAAATAAATAAATCTTAAAAAAAATTGATATGACCTTCTAGCCCTCTCCACCCACCCATCCATCCATCCTTTTGATAAATGTTAGCTCATTTAATCCTCACAATAACTGTGAGGGTACTTCAAACATTGTGGAAAAATAAAATTAAAAGATAAGTTGAAATCCATATATAGAAGGATCTTCAAAAATTTCATGAAAAATACATATTTTGGGGCCACCAGGGTGGTGCAGTGGGTTAACGCCCTGGCCTGAAACCCTGGCATCCCATATGGGCACCAGTTCTATTTCCGGCTGCTCCTCATCCAATCCAGCTCTCTGCTATGGCTTGGGAAAGCAGTGGAAGATAGTCCAAGTCCTTGGGCCCTTACACCCTCGTGGGAGACCTGGAGGAAGCTCCTGGCTCCTGGTTTCGGATTGGCTCAGCTCCGGCGATTGTGGCCATCTGGGAAGTGAACCAGCAGTCCTCTCTCTCTGTTTCTACCTCTCTCTGTAACTCTGTCTTAAAAAAAAAAAAAGAAAAATACATATTTTGATAAAAACGGTACATGTATTTCAAATTTTTTGTACCAAAATGAACTTGTCTCCTTTTTTAAAAAAAAGATTTGTTTATTTGAAAGAGAGATAGAGGGAGAAATATATCTTAATCCACTGGTTTACCCCCAAACTGGCCACAATAGCCTGGAGCTGGGTTATGCAGAAGCCACTGAGCCAGGAACACTCCATTAGGGTCTTCCACATGGACAGCAGGAACTGAAGCAATTGAGCCCTCATCTGTTGCTTATCAGATGCACTAGCAGAGAGCTGGATTCAAACAAAGCAGCCAGGATGGAACTTGAACTGGCATTCCAGTATGGGATGTGGGTGTTCCAAGCTATGGAGCACTTGGGCCATCCTCTGCTGTTTTCCCAGGCAAATTAGCAGGGAGCTGGAATGGAAGCAGAGCAACTGGGACTACAACCAGCACCTGTATGAGATGCCGGCGTTGTAGGCATTGGCTTTACGTTTCTGCCACCATTGCAGTCCCCTCACAGCTTTTACATATTTAAGGCAATTATTGTAATTTATCCCACTTGGCATTCAATGGAACCTTTCGTTTGAGTCTCAATTCTGAGTCTCACTTCTTTCTTTTACTCTAATTTTACTGCCTACTAAGATGTTCTTCATCTGTATTGACCTCTGTTATTCAGTTCATACACTAACTTTTATTTATTTATTTATTTATTGACAGGCAGAGTTAGACAGTGAAAGATACAGAGAGAGAGTTATAGAATGTGAGAGAGAGACACAGAGAAAGGTCTTCCTTCCGCTGGTTCACTCCCCTAATGGCGGGCGCTGCGCCAATCTGAAGTCAGGAGCCAGGTGCCTCCTCCTGGTCTCCCATGCGGGTGCAGGGGCCCAAGCACCTGGGCCATCCTCCACTGCACTCCCAGGCCACAGCAGATTGCTGGACTGGAATAGGGGCTACCGGGACAGAATCCAGCACCCCAACTGGGACTAGAACCTGGGGTGCCGGCGCCGCAGGTGGAGGATTAGCCTAGTGAGCCACGGCACCGGCCCATACACTAACATTTAAATTTAGATAGCAATGCTTTTGGTTTTAAGAGTTGTTTATTTTTCATGTTTGTGATGTCTTTTGGAATCTCTCTAAGGACATCCAACATGTTTACTTTAAAGGCCTCTCTCCTGGGCCTGTGTGGTGGCGTAGTGGGTAAAGCTGCTGCCTGTGACACCAGTATCCCATATGGGCACAGGTTCATGTCCCAGCTACTCCATTTCTGATCCAGCTCCTTGCTAATGCCCTGGGAAAAGCAGCAGAAGATGGCCCAAATTCTTGGACCCCTATACCCATGTCAGAAACCTGGAAGAAGCTCGTGGCTCCTGGCTTCAGCCTAGCCCAGCCCCGGCTATTGCAGCCATCTGGGGAGTGTACCAGAAGATGCAAGATCTTGTTCTCTCTCTTTCTCTCTCTCTCTCATCTCCCTTTGTCTCTGAGAACTCTTTCAAAAAAATAAATAAATCTCTTTTTAAAAAAATAAAGTCCTTTTGCCATTTTTTGAATATTTTGTTATTTCTTCAAGAGCTGGTTCTTCTCATTCATCTCTTTTATGATGTGAGGTTTCATTAAATGTGAACTTTTAGATTTTTTTGCTTAAAAATGCCTTTTTGCTTCTATGAAGATTTTGGCTTTGATAGAGAAGCACGTTTTCTCCGGTATGGGGTTTGGATTGGACGCACTTCCACATGGGATACACCTGTAACATCCATCAGGCATGAAGGCTGCCCCATTTCTCCTGATTCTTCAACAGTGTGAAGCCTTGTGTGGCTCTTTGGCCCAAGCACCCACATGCCCTGTTAGCTTGCAGTAAGTGCCAGCCCCAACTGCACAACTCAAGTGAGGTCAAGGAGAAAAGCCAAAGTACCATGCTACTCTGCATATATTTTCTCAGTATCCCCTGGCAAAGCCTGCCTCTTACTTTCGGACTGACTTTGGCATAAATAAGTATTTATTCTTATATCTAAGGTCAGGGTCTCATCTTGAACAATCTCTATGACTGTACATATTAGCCTTTGCATATTGGATTTCTATATAAGATTTCATTTGAAAACAAATGAGTGAGCCTTTAAGAGTGTCACCAGACATGACACTCTGACCATTAATAATCTCACTCCTTGAGCAGTTTGCTGATAACTCATATTATGCTTCGCACATTGCTACATTCTTATGAGTGGCGGTGCTAATGCACGCCAATCCAAAAGTTGGAAGAGGCAGTTATTAAGAAAAAAAATTTCAATTAATAGCAGAAGGAGATTTAAGTAGATCTAATGATAATGACTTGTATTTATAAGAATTTCTTCCCATAATGAAAACTGACATTGGTTTCTTACATACCTTGACCTAGTGTTGTTAGATGTGCTGTAAGTCCTGTGTGAACACACAGAGACTGTAAGTGCAGTTTCTCAGTCTTACAAGAGTTTTAGTGATGTGTTACGCTAGTTCAGATCAGCTGTATCAGATAATAACATGTGATATAATCTAACCACTGATATGGCTAAGACATCGACCGTCCCCGTCATGGGAGAAGCCACTCTCTACTCAGTTTGCAGTATTCTGCAGTGCGCTATAAGCAACATTGGACAGGGAGGTGATTTTCTATTATTTGACTGGGGTGGGTGGAATAATTTTAATTGCTAAGAAATTGCATTTTCATTGTAAAGCAATTCAAGTTATAGCAGATTCATAATGCAGCTATTGTAAAAATGACATTTCAGTGACATTTCTGTGAGAAGAACATGGTGATTTTGCAAATGACATGGTGAGGGCATAGCAGTTACGCGAATAACACATTTTCATGATACGTGTGCTGGGAGCATAAATAATGATGATGGCGATAATATTAATAATAATGGCATTCCATGAGAGAAAACCTTTAATCTCTGCAATTCCAAAGTTCTTTAACTCACATCTATCCACTTTACACTCCACTCAAACACTTGGTCCTGACTCTTTTTGATGGAAGGGAACAGAAGAACCAAGTGGTTGCCCAACTATTTTGCAGATTAATGGCAAACATAGAATCAGAATCTATTTTCTTTTTAAAAGTCTTTTGGGATGACTCACTAGAATGAGTAGCACACAAGTACTGGAAATAATATTGTTCTGATTTTATTGTGGATGTATTTCCATCAGTTTTTTAGGTGGATTGTAGGTGAGTAATTAGCATCTTTTCTCTTCGTGTGCATAAAAGAAAATGTAGCATTGTATTATTTCTGGATGAACTGACTTGTTCATTTCCAATATGTTTATAGAATACTCTAATAAGTTAAATAGGTAAGCTGCTTTTGTTAGCCTGAGGGCATATTATTCCCACAGTGGATATGTCATCATCATTTTATTTTCACAATGTCATTATCATGTCATTAATATAGAAATTTTCCATTTTTTCCTCTACATATATTTTAAGAGAAAAAATAGCTTCTTAGAAACTCTGTTGTCAGTGAGTGGAACTAAGTTCTGGAATGATGGTTGTCAGTAAGCATGACCCATGTGGTCAGCATTCTGCCACAAAGGTCACCAACATAATTTATTAAAGACACTATAAGGCAGGGGGAAAATTTGCATTGATTTACATAGCCTTTGACCAAATGCCTTAGCTGCTTATTTTGCCTGTTTCATTTCAGTTTGTGTGAATGCGATGGCTTACTCAAGTTTAAGAATTTGGGCTCAGAGCCTACATGTTATTGATACTTTGCATTCAGGTTGGTGTATTGGGCCTAATGCAAAACATCTGAGAACTGAGGCTCTCTCCCCGGCTTGAGGGGAATGAAGTACAGTGGTAAAGGCAATGTCCAGAAATCCCAGTTGGGATCCATTTGGGAGCTATATGCTCATACTCAACCATTTGTTTTGTTAACATTAAGTTTGAGGCATTGGAATCATACTTTGTTACTTACATTATCATTATTTCTTTGAGCTTTGGGAAGGATGAGTATGCTTAGGGAAATTCAGATAAAAATATTTTTGAGGATATTTCTTTGCTTTTCAAACAAACCACTCACTCTTTTATAAATCCAAATTCCTTTACAAGGCAAGGAATATATGATTCCAAGATAATTCTATTCCTGATTTGTTACCACACCAATTACCAGTGAACTACTGAATGCTTTTGTTTCATAAGCTGTGATTTACATCCTGTTTGGATCGCTGGGTTCTATGATGTCAAGCTTTCAATCAGAACTCTATAGCCTGATTTCTTCATTTCCATAGCTTGCAGGCAGTCGCTCCTACATTCTGCCAACACAGGCCACCCATGCCTCTTGTCAGTGTTCGCTCAGATGACTAAATGGCAAGGTGCATTAGTGCATGTTAAAGCTGCAATGCAAATTTCCCACAAAACATTGACACTGTAACATCTGCAAAGGAGTCGTCACCATGTCAATAACAATAAGTAATACTGCCATTTCTCTCTCCTTGCTTCAGCTAAGAAAGACGCTCTTACACGCCCAATATGGGAAGGATTTCACTATGTCTTAGTTATATTCTTGTAAAAGGATATTTATAAAACAAAGGAAAAATTAAAAGAAAGTATATTCAAATTTTTAAAGGTAAAGACTCAAATTGGTGGTTGGATAAGACCCAGGCTGGAACTGAAGATGATTGGAGTTCAGATACTGAAAATTACTAAACTGACATTTTATCAAGGTTCCATCTCATCGTTAGGCTCTCGATACAGCTAGTGACATAAATGATAAGTGACAACCAAGAGGAGAGGAAGGGGCATATCTCAACTGAAAACTTCTGCTCCTCTACCAGTTAGAGTGAGAAATAAATAAATAAAGCAAAAATCTGCGACCTCAGGACAACTGGAGCAGATGTCACACCCAACAGCGAGGAGAACAGAGCTGTCAAATGAGGTAGCTGCGTTGCCAGAGACAGCTGAGACCCTTCCCTGCTGTAGCGTCTGCAGAGGCCATCTTGGGTGTTGCCATAAGGGATGGCTGGCTCAGCTTCTCCTTGCTAGGAACCTTCTCACCCCTCATCTAGGGATACTTTGGAGCCGAATCAGTGGGAAGGGATGTTCAAGGACAGACTTTCTATACCTGGTGCTGAGCAGCCTTGGAGGTCAGTAGGAGAGGCTCCCCTGCTGTAAAGGAGAAGTGTGACCACGTGAGACAGCACCTCCAACTCTTGGCTAACATGTGCTGCCACCATTGTAAAGTCCTATTCTCCCTCTCATTTCACAGGAGCCTTGACCAGAGAGGGGACGTGATCAAGTCATGGGCTAGATCCAGGTTGTTAACAAGATGGGAGCTCTTTGATCTAATTGAGGTAGAAATGACATGCCGGACAGAATCTGGCGGCCGGAGAAGTAATGGATTGGTTAATACCAGGAAAGCTACAGTTATTGGTCGGCATTCATCTGCCAATCCTTTTGCTTTACTGTTTCTTAGCCAGAAAGTGTTTTGTTGTTTTTTCTGCCAATAATCTTGGTTAGGCCACTTATGGAAAAACAGAAAAATCCCCATCTTGGTAACAGATTTCTCAGTATGAAGTAGCGCTGTGGACAATAGAGCCATTTCCTATCTCTCTGACTTTCAGACTTTTTTTTTCATCAGAAGAATTAATTTTGGTGCCAGAGAAAGAGTTCTGGCTTTGGCAATATGTTGGCTGTGATCCCAGATCCCAGGATGCTGATCCAGACCCAGAGCCATCCAGGGTTCAAAGACCATTGGACAAAGAGCAGAAGCTCTTGTTCTGAACTCCCAGCCCCATGTCCATGAGATGGGGGAATCTATGTCCCATCAACTTACCCAGATTTCTTTCTCTTGAGCCCAGGTCTGTGATGTGCCCATATGACACCCACGACTTCACTTTTTGCAAAGCCCTCCCCTTTGCTACGTGACTTCTTTTATTCTCTCAGGAACAGCAGCTGCAGCTAGCCAGCCTGCAGCACCATTCTGAGATACCCTAGGGAGCAGCTGGAACTCTCCCAAAGGCTGATTTTATGCCACTGAGTTTGGTCCTGAATATATCCCACTTGTGGAAAATATGTAAAATACATTAAGGAATTGCCACCCAGAGCAGGAAATCTCCGTGTTGACCAAATATTGTTCTAAGAATTGCCTATACTATTCATTTTCGTTCTATTCAATCAATCTGTGGGGGTATTTTCTGGATTAATGTATCATATTTTTCTGAAGCTCAAATTGAGGTCACAAATTAGATTCACTCACCAAAAAAAAAAAAAAATGCAGCTTTCTTGTGTAGGAAGAGGAAATATTCTTGCTTCTCTTTAAATCCTAAATTATTTCTCTCCACCTAACTCTCCCTCTCATTTCTCCTCTTCCTACCTTTTATAGCTCAGAGACCTGGAGTTGGAGGTTTAAATAAAGGTGCTATGCCTTTAAAACCAGTGAAAGCAAATGGATTTGAATAACCCAACCGGATCTGGGTCCATCCTAACGTTTAATCTGCATTATGTCTCACTTCCTAATCGCTGCTTCCATTCCAAGTGTGAGCAGAGAGGCTGGGCAAGTGGGGCACAGCAGACAAATGCCAGTAAAACAAGTTTGCCTTATAGCTGGTGAGCCCCAAACCCACGTCCACGGGGCTTTATGGCCGTGTTCCATCAGATGACCCCATAAACTAGAAATAATCACCTCTAAACACTAATACCTCCTCTCCTTCATTGTTGCTGGTCGCTATGGCGCTGCATTCGACTGTGAAGAATTCCCCGCCATTATCACCCTCAGTGTCTCTCTCTCTGAAATGTGATCTAATTGCAGAATCCACACCTGTTCCACAGTTCAATAGAATTCAGCTTTGATGGAGGCAGACTTTCAAATAACACACACACACACACATGTATGCACACTGGTACACACACACACACGTAGACAATTATCCAGGAGTTCAGTTGGGGCCAAAAAATAAATTAATTAATAAAGAGGGTGAGTTTATCAGAAAATACTGTTATGGAGAGGAGGAGGGGAGAAGAGGCTGTGTTTTGTGGTCACTGGAAGATTGCTGATGGGTGCATAAATAAGGCATGCTGGAACATCTGTTCTTTGTTGTGCGTTCAGCTTTTTAATGTGTTCAAAGAGCAGCTCTGACGCTTCGCTGACTGCCACTCCCCATCCGAGCAACATTTTACCAGAAAATAATAAACCTTCCTGGTGGGGTGCAGGGAGCCAAGGCATTCGGGCAATGCCATTAATTTGGAAATATCTCTTTTTCTGGGATTTTAAAACCTCTCTCTCTTTGAACATTGCACAAATTTTTGGGACCCAGCCTAGCAGCCCTATCAGCCTAAACATTAACTCGGTCTGAATATCTATTCAACCTTTTATTTATTTATTTATTTTTTCAAATCAGCAAAGGAAGAGAGGCAGTCAAGGCAAAGTTTACAGATGTCCCTCACCCCCCAACTGCTGCTGTTAATTTTATTAATGTTATCTCGAATCTACTGGGATTATTTTTAACATGTTCCAGTATGTATTTGGACTGATAAAATTCGGAGGCAGCTGAGGCCCCTGACAGTTGAACAATATTGGCTGGTGATTTTGATACAGTGTGGTAGGCAGCAAAAGATTAAAAAAAAAAAAAAAGAAAACACAAAAAACAGAGCATCCTAAACTGAGCAAAACCAGCTTGAATTCTAAAATAAAATTTTAGCAGCGCGGATTTCTCTTGCCATAGGCTATGAGGCTACTATGAATTTCAGATACATTTCCTGAGCTGTCAATGAGGTGGAAAGATGAGACTGGCATTACGAAGATTTGTTGCGGCTCCATTCAGTGTAATTGCGATCGAAGGTATAGAGACATTAACTGCCACCCAAGAAGAGCTGTTTGTGTACATACAGTATAGAAATAGCTCACCAGACAACCAGAGGACCAGGATGGGAATTTCTTTATGTCACTTGATTTGGCTTTTACATCTCTTCTCCCTCACCCAGCTTTTTTTTCAGGTCACAGCTCAGAAGCACTGCAATACCAATTAGCGACTGAAGGTTGCTTCCATAATGAGTGTGAGTAAGTATTCTGAAAGGAAGACAGGATCTTCTGGGTACAAGGCTGCTATGTAAATTCTCTCCTTCCAACCTTCTCTCCTCATATCTTGTCATCCAGTCTTTGTGCCCTTGACCCAGCCAGTCCCCTTCCACAGGACAGGTTCCTTTTAGAAATGTAAGGGTGGGTAGAAATGTATGGGTGAGCTTTGCTCTGGGGAAGGATTTTGGACAGTGGGTTACCCAGAGTTTGGGTCCATGCTACCAGAGAACAGATGTTTGTGGTTAGGTGAGTGACTCTTGAAAAAAATCATCCTTTCGTTGGCTTTGCATGCTGTTCTTTTTGGTTAATTCGGAGGTTTGCAATGATCAATATCAAGGTAATGTTATTGATTTTGCCAGATTGAACCCAATGATGTTATATTTCAATGTGTCTCTGCTGCTTAAAAATCTCACAAAATGACAGCTTTCTAAACCAGCAACAGAAGTGCCCATATCCAAGGTCATTTTGGCTTTACTCTGTGCTTGCAATACCCTCACTGTGAAAGTGAATGACGGTTTATTGAGAGCTATAGAACATTTTAGAACGTTTAATTATCTTAAAATGAGAAGGTATATTGGCGGTGTGGTATGGGCATATTATATACAACTTATTGTTCAGTTAATAAATTTTCACCTTGACAACTTATCCTTAGTGAGCAAACAGTTGCTCTTTTTGTATAACTTATAACCCCACAAACTAGATGAGCATACCACGGGGAATGATTTTTTGACATTGTTGTTTCAGGTAAAGACATTCTCACTAATTTACTCAGCACAATAGCTTCTAGTCACAGAATATCATATGGAACAAATTTGAATTTTATGCCCTGTTTGGATGAACCTCCAAGTTTTGCTTTGAGTATATAATCCAAGTAAAAGAGAGGAAAATAAGGCATTTTCAATGATGTTATTGCTATATTTTCATAGCTCAACTTTTCCTTCTTTTGATCAAAGTTTCAAAAAAAATTATTGTCAAGACAAGGCTGTATGATTTCGATATTGAATGCATGCAGGAAAATTGGTCACGTAACTCTCTACCACCTTCACAAGAAGTCTTCATCTTGTAGAGTGTGCTGTGATACACAGCCTAGGATACCCTTAAGGCTGGCTGGATTATTACCCAGGCTTTGGGGATGCAACCCACTGACAACCCTCAAATGTGCAGTCCTCTCTCACATCAGCCCTGTGTTTAAAAAAAAAACTACACTGACCAGAGCATCACCACATTCCCAGGGGCAGCCTGCACCCACCAACTACTAGTCAAAGTGGGCTGTGAGAGCCTCGCCCCATCCTTCCACTTCAGGACAGTGTGGAAGGGCCATGCCAGCCCCAGAACTGTTGGAGTTGTCTGTGGCCAGTGTTGAGTCCCCTCTGCCCTGCCTTGCTTCCTTTTCTTCCCTTCACAGCGTCTTGATCTTGAGGTCCCTCCTTGACCAACTTTTGCCTGTTAACCTCTGTTTCAGAATCTTTCCCTGGAGGGTGACCCTGCCTGCACCTACTGCACGCTTGGCCTGCAGTCTCTGCTGATTTTCACCTTTGATGAATACAATGACCTTCATTATCTTGTATTTTGCTATAAACAAGATTTGTGACTTGTTGATGAACTTGTTTCCTCCCTTTGATAATTAGGATGCCTTGGGTTGCATTATCATTTCCCCCATTAGAATTAATAAAAGTATTGTTTTATTTAAATATCTTCACATAGCAACATGGCTTTAGGAGAAATTAAAGTTGTTGAGTGGGTTGTAAGTATTGTCAGAGTGCTCTCGTCTGCACATAACAGAAGAGCCAAACCAACGTGAATTAAACATTAAGAAAAAATATTCTCCACTGGTAAGTCCAGAGGAAGAAAAGTTCCAAAGCTTGCTAATCCAGTCATTCACTGATGTCCTCCAGGACCTGGCTTCCTTCCATATCCCCTTCCTTCTTCCTCAGGATATCAGCTACTGTGCTGTGCTCACAAGATCATAGCCCTCACAATGGACAACACTGAAAGGCTGAAAGAGGGGAAGGCAATGTGGTACTTCTTTGGATCCATCATTAAGAACAAGAAAATTGTTCCAAGGTTTCCTCAGTAGACTTCATTCATGTGTCTCTGGCAAGAATATTTGTCAAACGTTCCATTCTTAAACCAGTAACCGACAACAGTAATAAAATCACCGTGACTGGCTTGTTAATCTGTATGTACCTCTTGGAGCTGGGTCTGTCCCTCCTGAAGCACAAGGCTGTCCAATGCCCCAGCCTGGGATTGTGTTTCTGAGGACAAAGGGGAGAATGGCTGCTGTGCGGGTGACTGATGATGTAGACAACCTATAGACTTCTTGCCAGTGATTCCTATCCCTGTTCCTGACTTGTAGTGACAATTTAGGCCTTAAACTCAGGAAGAATGACTTAGCAATGACTCTATGAGTGAAAAGATTTTATAAATTATTTGTAGACCAATACTTTGACATGTTTAGTGTGAGTGTATTGTGTACCCAGTATAAATATGTGGATATAGATAGGAATAGTAACCATGCACCAAAGCCATGAATGTGTGCACTGATGACACTTCCAGGATGTATAATAATCCGGCTAAAAAAATCAAAATTTCAATGTTCAACTGAATTTCTGGCATCATCTGTATTTTTTATAAAGTATATTAGACAAAAATAAGTATGTCCTCATTTTAGTAAATTCAGTCAGATCATTTTCAATACATTGGCATGGTTTCTATACAGGATTAATTATTCATTAATGTATAAAGTATATTTTCTTATTATAAAATAATGTATTCCAGAGGCAGAAATCTTTGTATGTATGGAAGACATGGTTCTTTTTTTTCAAAAAATCCATAAAAACTTAAGAAAATTAAAATCAACCATAATTTCAGATACCCAAAGATGATCTTTGCTATGCCCATCAGGAGTTTTGCTTAGCAAAATATTTTCTTTTTTGTGCTTATTTATTTTTAATTAAAAAAAATTTAAGATGAACAAGTTTCATGTATTTCATATATGCAGATTTAGGAGCCCAGAAAACTTCCCAGCCTAGCCTTCCTCCCACTTGTGCTCCCACCCTCACTTCTCCTTCCTTTCCTATTCTTTCTTTTAATTTTTACGGTGATCTACTTTCAGTTTATCTTATACTCATAAGATTAACCCTACGCTACATAAAGAATTCAACAAATAGTAAGAAGAAAGAAAATACTATTCCTCAATAGAAGAGACATGGGCTAAAAATAATCATCAAATGTCAAATGTCAGTTCACTCATACATTACATGTTTTGGTGCTCTATTAGTTATCACAGATCAGGGAAAACATGGTATTTGTGTTTTGGGGACTGGCTTATTTCACTAAGTATAATGGTTTCCAGTTGCATCTATTTTGTTGCAAAAGACAGGATATCGGCCGACCGGCATCCCGGGGTTATAGTCCCGGTTGGGGCGCCGGTTCTGTCCCAGTTGCTCCTCTCCCACTCCAGCTCTTTGCTGTGGCCGGAGAAGGCAGTGGAGGATGGCCCAAGTGCTTGGGCCCTGCACCTGCATGGGAGACCAGTAGGAAGAACCTGGCTCCTGGCTTCAGATTGGCGCAGCGCACTGGCCATGGCAGCCATTTGGGGGGTGAACCAACAGAAGGAAGACCTTTCTCTCTATCTCTCTCTCTGTCTAACTCTGCCTGTTAAAAAAAAAAGACAGAATATCATTCTTTTTTTTATAGCCAAGTAGTATTCCATAATATATAATCCATATATCACAATTTCTTTATCCAATCATCAGTTGATGGACATCTGGGTTGATTCCATATCTTAGTGATTGTGCACTGAGCTGCAGTAAACATGGGGGTTCAGATAACTCTTTCACATAGCAAAATATTTTCACACAGCATATAGTATATGGATCCTAGGGTTCTAAAGGGTAGTACTATAGTGTATAAATATTCTATTATATTTTACTTTATTTTATTTTTAAAGATTTATTTATTTATTTGAAATCAGAGCTACACAGAGAGAGGAGAGGCAGAGAGACAGAAAGAGGTCATCCATCCACTGGTTCACTCCCCAGATGGCCGTAATGGCTGGAACTGCGCAGATCCGAAGCCAAGAGCCAGGAGCTTCTTCTGGGTCTCCCACGTGGGTGCAGGGGCCCAAGGACTTGGGTCATCTTCTACTGCTTTCCCAGGCCATAGCAGACAGCTGGATCAGAAGTGGAGCAGCTGGGCCTTAAACTGGCGCCCGTATGGGATGCCGGCACTGCAGGTGGCGGCTTTACCCACTATGCCACAGTGCCAGCCTCCTCTATTACATTTTAATACTTAAAGATATAATTAGTTTTTCATTCCATTATATGTAATAACAATCAAGTAGTCAATCTATTATGGTTTAATATTTAGTTTTTTAAATGTTATTTTTAGCTGTTGTAAAGCAATTAAGAGCACATTTATGTAAATATACTTACTCACAGATTAGATGATTTTTAAAGGCAAATTCCTTGACAGACACTCAGTAGATCAATTTACATACATATTTCAAATTTTTATCTATTTTCATTTTATTTTGAAAGGGAGAGAAAGAGAGATATATCTTCAGTTTCTAGAAATATGCAATTAGTTCAGTTACTTATGGCTATGTGACTACCTACTGGCCAAAATGGAATGTCTATATGTATGTATGTATGTATGTGTGTGTGTGTATATATATATGTATATATATGTATATGTGTATGTATATATGTGTGTATGTATATATATATATATGTATGTATGCATATGCACACATATACATTTTTGTTTGTTATTTATCATGTGGTGTTGGCCCATTGGTTCCCCTGCTAATTTTGTCTGGGATTATTAATTGGGCTGTTATGACTGAAGGGTTGAGAAACCCTATGTGGCCTCCTCTATGTGTTCGGCAATGGTTGGCAGTTGGCAGTGAGGAAACCTCCACAACCTACTTCATCTTTCATCCTCCAGTGGGGATAGATTCCATGTCTTCAGAGCAAGGCAGTCACAGGACTCCAGGAGAGGGAAAATGGACATTATAAGGCGTGCTGAGACCTAGAGTCAGAAGACACGTAAGATTATATCAGTTGCTTTCTGTTAAACAAAAGCAAGTCACCAGACCAGCCTGGACTCAAAAGCAGAGGAAATAGCTTTGACTTTATGATGAAAAGAGCTAACTATGAACAGGAGACTAAGTTTTGACCACTGGTAAGTAAGTAATGTAAGTATTAGCAATATGTGTTTGTTATTTTTTTCTAATTTTTCAAAAATAATTGCTTTGAGAGGTAGAGAGACAGAAATAGATAGGCAGAGAGGGAACTCCCATTTGCTGGTTCACTCTTCAAATGACTGCGATTACTAAGACTGAGCCAGGCCAAAACCAGGAGTTAGGGACTCAATGAAGGTGTCCCACATTGCAGGCAGGAACCCAGTCACCTGAGACATCTATGGCTTCTAAGGGTGGATTCACCTGGAAGTTGAAATTGAGAGAGGAGCTGAGATTCAAACCTAGGCACTTCTATATGTGATGCACGGGTCCCTTGCACCATCTTAACAGCTTTGCCAAACACCCCACCCCTGGAGGTGTTCTTTAAGGGAAGAGACTTGTCCACTTTCCAGTGGGTTCTTCATGCTATCTGAAATGTGGGCAAAATGACTGGTCTCCAACATCCCCCACAGTCATGCTGATGAGATGGATGTGGAAGGTAACTGAGTTCTTGGTAAATTACTGGAAATGCTACACTGGGCTTTTATACTGTCCTCATAAGAAATAAAGCCTTGCAAGCTTAAAGCTGAATTAATTTGCATTTTCCCCTATAGCTAGTTTAGAAACATAGCAAAACATGTATGCTTTGTTCCCAGAACATTTATATAGTCTAGAATAATCCATTACATGAAAGCTTAAGAAAATACTGCCCATGTTACTAGTTAGCCATAAAAATTTTTAGGTAATTAATTTTTGGATCAGTTTCTTCAGTGGTTTTTCACTTGACTGTTCATACTTATTCCTACTACTGTTGTCACTAATAATTTCTCCTCTTCTTTTTTTAGACTAGAAAAAGTAAAATTTGATTCAACATGACTTGACATGTCACAATGATTACACAGTGATCATTTTCAGAAGATTTCTACAGATCTCTAAAACTTGGTAGACTACTAAAAGTGTAGCAGGTTCCAATAGTTTCAATTTGTAATCTGTCTACTAACAAAGTGTCTTTTTCTTTCTATTTAAAGGTGCATTTAATCTGCTTTTCCTTGTTTTTTTTATTGTGGCAAAATATACATAACACAAAACTGACCATCTTAACCCTTTGTGTTGTTTGGTGGTATTAAGTATATTTACATTTTGCAAGCATCATTGCCATCCATCTCCAAATCTCCTTTCATCTTCCAGATCTGAAACTCTAAACCAATAAGACAATAACACTTCTACTATCTGTGCTTGTGACTAGGTATTTCACACAAGAGGAACAATACAGTGTTTGTCTTTTTGTGACTGGCTTATTTCTCTTACCATAATGACCTCAAGGTTCATTCATGTTGTAGCCTGTGTCAGAATTTCCTTCCTTTTTCAGCCTAAAATAATCCGCTGAATGTGTGTTGATTAATTCTATGTTCCAACCTGACTAGGTTAAAAGGTGCCAAGAGTGTTTACTCTTTCTGGGCGTTGTCTGTAAGGGCCTCTGTGCAGCAGCTCCCCAGTGTGAGCAGGCATCATCCTCTCTGCAGAGGACTTGAATAGAACAAAAAGCAAAGAAAGGGGGCAGCAGTGGCTAAAATCGCCTCTTGTGACACCAGCATCCTACATGGGCACTGGTTTGTGTCTTGGCTGCCCCACTTCTGATATAGCTCCCTGCTAATGTACCTGGGAAAGCAGTGGAGACTGGCTCAAGTGCCTTGGTCCCTGCATCCATGTGGGAGATTTGGAGGAAGCTTCTGGCTTCTGGCTTCAGAGCAGCCCAGCCCTGGCTGTTGCAGCCATTTGGGGAGTAAACCAGCAGATGGAAGTGCTCTCTCTCTCTCTCTGTCCCCCTCTCCCTCTCCGTGTAACTCTGCCTTAGAAAGGAGGAATCCAGCCCTTTTTCATCTTGCTCTCCTGTTGAGTGGAACATCAGTCATCTGTCCATGCACTGGAACGTACACCATCAGCTCACCTGGTTTTCAGACCTTCCAGGATGGACAGGAATTGCACTGCTGGCTTTCCTGGGCCTTCGACTTTCAGAAGACAGGTGTTGGGTTTTCCCAGTCTCCATAACCATGAGCCAATTCCTCATAAGAGCCTCTTTTTCTATGTGTATCCAGTTGGTCCTGTTTCTCTGGAGAGCCCTGACTAGTACAGTATGCATATACAGTAATATTTAGTACAAGTATGTGTATACATTAGTACAGTGTGTATACACAGTTGTCCTCCCTTAACTGTGGGAGGATTTGGTCCAAGCACTGAACTCTACAACTAAGTACTCAACATACATACTGCCATAACTTCTGCAGTTTAAGGTATGGCTGCAAAACTAGCACAAATTTCTTTTTCCTTCTTCACAACTTCACAGATTAAAGACTTGTTCTTACCATAGATCTTAGGAATCTCAGCACAAGAGTTTTCTATTTCCTTATTAAGTTGAGAAATGTCATGTTTTTACTTGAATAAGGCACTTTCCTGCTTCTCTTCAGCATCACTGAATTGCTAGCATCAGTACTCTGGTACTTCAGAGCCACTGAGTCCAATAAGGGTTCCTGGAATGCAGATCCTACAGTACTGTGGCAGGTGGTCTGATTCCGGGAGGGCTTCTGAGTGATGAATGGAAGGTAGCGTATACAGCACAGATACGCTGGAGAAAGGACAATTCATGTCCTAGGGTGGATGGTACAGTCAAGTGTGAGATTTCATCTTGCTACCGAGAATGGCATTCAATTTAAAGCTTAAAATGTTTATTTCTAGAATTTTCTGTTTAGTATTCTCAGGCTACCATTGACTGTGGGTAATTGAAACCACAGAAAGTAAAGCCAGGAATGAGGGGAGGGGGCAGAGAGACTACTGTATCACACTTCGTCTTTCATTCATCTGTCAGTGGGCATGTGGGTTGCATCTCCATTTTAGCTAATTGTGAATAAATGCTACTGTGAACAAGGGTGCACAAATATCTTTTCCAGATCTTGCATTCAATTTTTTTGAGTATATACCCAGAATCAATGACAACTTTGCTGTAATTTCTTGAGGAATAGTCATATTGTTTTTAACAGTTGGCTGTACCATTGAACAATCCCACCAACAGTGCACCCACATCCTTGCCAACATTTTTTGTTCTCTTTCATTTAAAAAAAAAAAAGAAGCCATTTTACTGGGTGTGAGGTGGTACTCCTTGTAGTTTTGATTTGCATCTCTGTAATGTTTAGGGCTGTTGATCATCTTTTTAGGTACCTTTTGGCATTTGTAGATCTTCTTTAGAGAAATGTCTCTTCATGTCCTTTGCCCAGTTTTGATTTGGGTTATTGTTGAGATTCATGAGTTCTATAGACATATATATTTCAAATTGTATTTATTTAGAAGCAGTCAGATTATCAACAAAGCAGCTACAACCTTTTTTTTTTTTTGCAATTAGAGTGCTAGTCCTTTAACAGAACAACAATTATTTCATATAAGCTGCATCAGAGACAATTGAAGATGAAAAAACGACCATCACTATATATAACTAATTTGTGTTGTGCACCAATAAGAACTGCTTTATATTTCCATGCCAATTTACACCCCCCATACTGTAGCAGGCAATGTTAGTGGCTATTGAAAAATACCACCGGGACAGGGCTATCAAAGACACACTTGGTTGTGTGTTAAATATACAAAAAAAAAGTACTACACAGCTGAAAAACTAATTGTGCACAGCCGTACATTTCAATTTTTTTTCTTTGAAAGGACTGAGTTGTGCACAGGAGGATTAAGTGCTTTATACAAAGAAAGAAAACTACACTAGAACCAACTTGCTCAATGTTGTTTTCTTCACCCTCCTCTTCAGCTTCTTCCTCTCACTCGTCTTCCTTCTTCTTTGCAGGGACTTCCTTGAAGACTGCCTTCTTTGCTGCTTCAGGCTTTCCCTTAGCCCAGTATGCAGCAGTCCCCTTTTCATATTTTCCCTTCAGCTTAGCAGTGTTCTTTCCATCAGGCTGCTGGTCACCTGCAGCAGTCTTGTTCACACCTCTCCCAGTTTCTTGGGAACATCGGCAGTGGATAGGCCAGGATGTTGTCCTTTGATTTTTGGGAGATAGTCAAAACAGAACAAGCAAAAGGCTGGAGGAGGTTTCTTGGGTGCATTGGGATCCTTGAGCTTTTTTTTCCCCTTTAGGAGGGATATAGCTTTTCATTTCTCTTTCGTAATTGTCCGGTTTTGCTGTGTCTTCAAATTTTCCTTTCTTTTTAGCAACCATGGTCTTTCACCTCTCTGAGGCTTCTCAGTTGACGGAAGCCTCTGGGTGCTGTTTCTTGTGCTCTTCTCAGCAAGTTTGTACAAAGAATGCATATGACAACTCTTTTTTTACCTCAGTTTCTTATTTTTTCTCAGTGAGGCAGACAGTCTCCCATATGTATTACATGTATATTGCATATATATGTAATATATTCTGTAATAAAGATATTGCATATTAATCACTTATCAGAGATGTAATTTGCAATATTTTCTCATATTGTGTGTTTTACCTTCTTCCTCTGTTGACAGTGTTTTTTGATGTTCAATTTTTTTTTATTTTTTAGGAAAAGTAATTTGCTATATGTTATTTTGTTGCTATACCTTTGGTGTAAGATCCAAGAAATCATACCAAATACAACATCATGGATGTTTGCCCTATATTTTATTCTAAGTATTTTATAGTTTCAGGTCTTACATTTAGATCATGGATCCATTTTGAGTTAACTTTTGAAAATCGTGTTAGGTGAGATTCTGACTTCATTTTTTGTGAGTATTTATCCTGTCTTACCAATACCATTTGTTGAAAAGACCATGTTTTCATCATTGAATGGTTTTAGCCCCTTGTTGAAAATAATGTGACCATGTATTCAAGGATTTATCTCTAGACTCTGTTGGATTCCATCAGTCTATGTATGCTTGTCTGTCTTCACTACCACATTGTTTTCATTACTGCAGTCTTGTAGTAAGATTTGAAATCAGAAAGAATTAATCCTCCAGCTTCGTCCTTCATTATGAGGGTTGCTTTAGCTATTTAGATCCTTTGAGATTCCACATAAATTTTAGGATGAATCTTTCTATTTCTTTTAAAAAAATCATTAGGATTCTGGTAGGGATTACACTGTATCTATAAATCACTTTGAGTAGTATTGATAAGTTAACAGCATGAGATATCTTACTCATGAGAAAATAGTCTTTAATTTCTTTTAGCAATGTTTTATAGCTTTCCTTATACAGGCCTTTCACCTTCTTGGTAAAGTTAATTCTTTTTTTTTTAAGATTTATTGTATTTATTTGAAAGTCAGAGTTACACAGAGAGAGGAGAGGCAGAGAGAGAGAAAGAGAGAGAGAGAGAGAGAGAGAGAGAGAGAGAGAGGTCATCCATCCGTTGTTTCACTCCCCAAATGGCCACAACGGCTGGAGCTGCACTGATCCGAAGCCAGGAGCCAGGAGCTTCTTCCGGGTCTCCCACACAGGTGCAGGGGCCCAAGGACTTGGACCATCTTCTACTGCTTTCCCAGGCCATAGCAGAAAGATGGATTGAAAGAGGAGCAGTCGGGACTAGAATCAGCACCTATATGGAATGCTGGTGCTTCAGGCCAGGTCTTTAACCTATTGCACCACAGTACTGGCCCCAGTCAAGTTACTTCTTAAGTGTTTTGTTATTTTTGATGCTGTTGCAAATGGAATTGTTTTCTTAATTTCATTTTGAATTGTTCAAAGTGTATAGAAATACAACTGATTTTTGTGTGTTAACTTGAACCCTGCTGCTTTGCTGATTTGGATATTAGATTTTTAAAAATTTTTTTATTTAGTAAAAATAAATTTCCAATGTACAGTTTATGGATTACAATGGCTTCCCCCCCACTACAATTTCCCTCCCCCTCACACCCCTCCCATCTCCCGCTCCCTCTCCCATTCCATTCACATCAAGATTCATTTTCAATTATCTTTATATACAGAAAATCAATTTAGTATATATTAAGTAAAAATTTCATCAGTTTGGACTCACACAGAAACACAAAGTGTAAAATACTGTTTCAGTACTAGTTATAGCATTACTTCACATTGGACCCTAATTTAAGGACAGATCCCAAATGAGAAGTAAGTACACAGTGACTCCTGTTGTTGACTTAACAATTTGACACTCTTGTTTATGGCGTCAGTAATCTCCCTAGGCTCTAGTCATGAGTTTCCAAGGCTATGGAGGCCTTTTGAGTTCGCTGACTTCGATCTTATTCCGATAGGGTCATAGTGAAAGTGGAAGTTCTCTCCTCCCTTCAGAGAAAGGTACCTCCTTCTTTGATGGCCCCGTTCTTTCTACTGGGATCTCACTCACAGAGATCTTTCATTTAGGTCGTCTTCTTCTTCTTTTTTTTGTTTTGCCACAGTGGCTTGGCTTTCCATGCCTAAAATACTCTCATGGGCTCTTGAGCCAGATCCGAATGCCTTAAGGGCTGATTCTGAGGCCAGAGTGCTGTTTAGGACATCTGCCATTCTATGAGTCTGCTGTGTATCCCACTTCCCATGATGGATCTTTCTCTCCCTTTTTGATTCTATCAGTTAATGTTCGCAGAAACTAGTCTTGTTTGTGTGATCCCTTTGACTCTTAGACCTATCAGTGTGATCATTTGTGCACTAAAATTGATCACTTGGACTAGTGAGATGGCATTGGTACATGCCACCCTGATGGGATTGTATTGGAATCCCCTGGCACATTTTCTTCTAGTACTATTGGTTGAACTCTGTAATTAACACACAATTATTCTTAGGTCCTTAAAGCTTAATTGAAAAGTGATCCCTGTTAAATATAAGAGTGGGAATAAGAGACGGAGGAGATGTACAATTTGGGACATGCTCAATTGGACTTGACCCAAATGGATATTAGATTTAACAGGGAATTCTTGTGTCACATTTAGGGTTTCCTACATATAGGAACATATCATCTGTGAACAGACATAATTCCACTTTTTCCTTTTCTAATTTGGAAGCCTCATTTTTTTCTTGTCTATGGTAGAACTTCCATTATTCTTTTTTTTTTTTTTTGACAGGCAGAGTGGATAGTGAGAGAGAGAGAGACAGAGAGAAAGGTCTTCCTTTTCGCCATTGGTTCACCCTCCAATGGCCGCTGTAGCCAGTGCATCTCACTGATCCAAAACCAGGAGCCAGGTGCTTCTCCTGGTCTCCCATGCAGGTGCAGGGCCCAAGGACTTGGGCCATCCTCCACTGCCTTCCCGGGCCATAGCAGAGAGCTGGCCTAGAAGAGGGGCAACTGGGATAGAATCCGGCACCCCAACCGGGACTAGAACCCGGTGTGCCAGCACTGCAAGGTGGAGGATTAGCCTGTTAAGCCACGGCGCCGGCCTCCAGTATTCTTTTACATAAGAGTTGCAAAAGGCAAAAAGCAAATATCTTTGCCTTCTTCCTGATCTTAGAGGAAAAAACATTAAGTTTTCCCCATTGAGTATGATATTCACTATGGATTTTTTTATATGTGGCTTTTATTATGTTAAGGCAGTTTCTTTCTATTCCTGATTGTTGAATTTTTTTCCATGAAAAGAGGTTAGATTTTTGTCAAATGCTTTATCTGTATCAGTTGAGATTAGCACACAGTTTTTTTTTTTATTCTGTTAATGTGGCTTATTACATTGATTTTTGTATGTTGAACTATTCTTGCACTCCAGGAATAAATCCCACTTGGTCCTAGTGTATAACCCTTTTGATATTCTGCTAATTTTGGTTTGTTAATATTTTGTTAAAGATTTATGCATCCATATTCATAAGGGCCATTGGTCTGTCATTTTATTTTTTGTAGTGTCCTTTTTTTTGACAGGCAGAGTGGATAGTGAGAGAGAGAGACAGAGAGGAAGGTCTTCCTTTTTGCCGTTGGTTCACGCTCCAATGGCCGCTGTGGACGACACATCATGCTGATCTGAAGCCAGGAGCCAGGTGCTTCTCCTGGTCTCCCTTGCGGGTGCAGGGCCCAAGCACTTGGGCCATCCTCCACTGCCTTCCTGGGCCATAGCAGAGAGCTGGCCTGGAAGAAGGGCAACCAGGATAGAGTCCAGCGCCCCAACCAGGACTAGAACCCGGTGTGCCGGCACCACAAGGCGGAGGATTAGCCTGTTAAGCCATGGTGCCGGCCTGTAGTGTCCTTTTGACACTTTTTATGGACAGTTTTATCAGATATAAGATTTGTGGTTAATGTTTTCTTTTTTCTTTCAGCACTTTAAACATAAATAGTTCACTGCCTTCTGGCCCCCAAAGTTTCTGAGAAGACATTCATTGACAATTTATGAAAGATCCTTTGTATGTGATAAATCCTTTCTTTATTCATTATCTTTTTTGCCTTGTCTTCACATAGTTTGTTTTGTGTCTTGGTATAGCTCTTAGTTTGACTATGTTTCTTGGTATAGCTTTCTTTGAGTTCATCTCACTTGGAGGTTTAACTTTTTGGATGTTCGTATTCATGTCTTTCATCAAGTTTAGGATTTTTCCCAATATTTCTTCAAGTAGTCTGTCTTCCCCATTTTCTATCTCACCTTCTGGATTCCCATCATGTGTCTGTTGTTCCACTTGATGGTGACTCACAGATCCCTTATGCTGTGCTCATTTTTCATCAGTCTTTCTAATTTCTCTTCCTCAAATTCAATATCCATGGTTTTATCTTCAAATTCATTAATACTTCTGGCTACTCAAATCTTCCTTTAACACTTCTAGTGGATTTTTCATTTTAGTCATTATACTTTTCAGCTTCAGAATTACTTGTAGACTTTTAAAGTTTGTTTTGCATATTAATATTTGTTTTGTTCACACATCATTTTCTTCACTTTTTTCTATGTCTTCTTATAGTTTTTTGAATACCTTTAAGGCTTTTTTAAGGATTTATTTATTCATTTGAAAGGCAGAGAGAGAGAAACACACACACACACACACACAGAGAGGTCCTCTATCAGCTGGTTCACTCCGCCAAATGGTCAAAGCAGCCAGAGTGGGCCAGTCCAAAGCCAGGAGTGAGCCAGAAGCTTCATCCAGGTTTCCCACAGGGGTGCAGGGGTCAAGTACTTAGGCTATCCTCTGCTGCTTTCCCAGGCACATTAACATGGATCTGGATGGGAAATGGAGCAGCCAGGATTCAAAGCAGCACCCATATAGAATGTAAGTATCACAGGCAGCAGCTTTACTTGCTCCACCACAATGCTGGCCCCAAGACTAAAGTCTTTGTCTACTTAGATCTACTACCAGATCATTTCCAGGGAAAATTTCTGTTGATTTATTTTTTCCTTTGAATGAATCATTTTTTCCTTGTTTTAGTATTTTTGCTGTTTATAATTGAACATTTGAATCTAATAATATGGTAACTCTGGAAATCAGAGGTTTTTTTCCCCATTTATCAGTGTTTACCTTTTTTTTTTTTTTCATTTGTTTGTTTTGGCTAGTTTGTTTGAACATTGTTGTAGGAGGTCTCTGTGCCAAGGACCAGCCTGATATGTAAGTTTAGGATCTTCCCAGTACTTTTCTGAGGCTGTCTCTACCCTTAGCTCTGTGTAGGAACGTTTTGGTTTTCTTCATATACGTGACTGCTTTTGAGTTTTAGTCCTTAATATTTGCATCCAAAAAGGGAAAAACAGAAAAATGAAGACAGAAAAAAATGGCATTGGCTCTTTAAATCCCTTGGCTATCACTTCAGCCAAAGAGGGAGGAGCCCACAACAATGAGAGGAAGGTGCAACAGATGCTGGTGCCTTTTTGTCTATATGCAAAGGATCAGAAGCAACATCACACAGGTACAGTGACCAGAGCAACATCCCCAGTATTTGGAAAATGTGGCCTTTTGTCCACCCTGGCTCTCAAGCTGTGTGCAAGCTGCTTCAGGAACATAGGCACAATTGTCTACCATGAGGGTGAGGAATAGGGGATGTGTAGCTACTACTGTGCTAACAACTGAAATTGACCAAAATTAACCAAGTTTGCCATTCAAGCATTCCCCTGGGAGTCACAAGCCTTCAGTAGACCCCAGAGTTACAAAACAATTAATTCAAATAGTTTCTGCCAGTGAGGTTGTTTCTCAGGTGGGGAGACACCTGAGAAAGTCATGTTACTCATGACTTTGTCATCTTCCCAGAACTTGAAAAACGACTTTGATTGTATTTCTTGTCATCTTAAATAGATTTCAGGTAATTACTGTACTTCAGTCAAAGTTACTCAAAAAGGTGTTGTAACTGATTCGGTCGACAGCTCACTTAATTCCAGTCCAGGCAGCTTGAGTGGAAGCCTCACCTTAAGAACTGGCTACAGACATAAATTTGTATGTTGGAGAACTAGCAGCAGTGGTGTCAGTGCCACACAGGTCAAGAAACAGAAAGTAGTCTAGCATGTTTAAACCAAAGGTTTGTTCTCTGGTTAAAATCCTACTTGACTCATTATTTCTTTTGTGTGGTCTGTTTCCAATTTTCCCTGCTCTTTCTTTATTCCATTAGTACATTGTTTTGTTTTTCATTTATTCTAAATAGAAGTAGCCAAATAAATGCTTTTAGTTAGAACATGATGACTTACATTTTCTGTAGCCAGTTCAAGTAAGAATTAGAAGCTCAGATATACAATCTCTTCAAAAGAACTAAAGACTTTGCTAAAAGGAGGTAATATCTACATATATTTTAAAATATGACAACTTGAAATGAATTTTGTATATGCAGAGTTATTTGGTGGGGTCAGAGAAATGGGAAAATCATGACGATATTTTAATGGTACATTAAGGTAAAATGATACTACTTTTCTGTCTGTTAAAGGCTTTACAAACAAACTACTGGTTGACTTTTACAGTAAAATAATGGAGGCCAGCACTGTGGTGCAGCAGGTGTAGCTGTGGCTTCAAGACTTTGAGAGTCCATGCAGGATCTCTTGGTTATAGGAGCTGGGTGCCCTGGAACTATTGGAGGCAGCTGATTGACAGGATCCCAGGTGGGCAGGGTCTCAAATAAGAGGGAGAGGGCACCATGAGGCGTTGTGGATTGTGGCAGTGCAGCAGCGTGATCACCTGGCAGCTTCCCAAACTGGGTTGGGAGATTGCACCTGTCCTAGAATTCTCCTATGGTGAGTGCCCCCGAGTGGCATGAATGGCAACTGTCAGGGTCTCCTACTTGCTTTTCCCCTGCCAAGAGAAGTGCTTCTTAGTTTAGGGCTGATTTTGAGAAATGAAAGGCAGACATGATATGTGTAGTTGTCCCCCCCCCCCCCCTTTTTTTTTTTATCACATCATGGTGTATCTCTTGACTTTACATGTCTGGTCCTGTCCCACTTCCCAGAGAGTGGAGTTTTCCTCTGCATTTGTTGCTGTAGGTAGGGAGAAGGCAAGCCCTTGGCCATCTGGGTAGCATGGTTCCAGAGGTTCAAGTGCAAGTACTGGCCTGGGAGCAGAGGCCATGCATTCTGCTTGTCACTGGGTTTCTCCGTGGTGATACTGGGTCTGGTCCTAAGACACGGAATTGATTCTTTCTCTCTTGCACAAGGGGGAGGGATCTCTGTCCAGACTATGCTGCTTGAAGTAGGGGGAGGAAAGATATAGGGAACTCTTTCCTTCCTACCTTCTTCAGTGCAACTCTTCTCAAAAAAAGGCACGATGGTCTCTTTTACCAAAGGTAAATCGATGTGTGAACAGCTGTTCAAGCTGGTATCTGTGTGAGCAGACTGCTAGTGGAGGGACTTCCTCAGTTGCCTTCCTGCTCTGCTTCCCATGAGTCTTCTTCAGTGAGAAAACCTTTGGTCACCTGTGATGAGGGGGTAAGCTGGTCCACAATGTTAAAGGTGCCTAAGCATTAGCCTCTGAGATGCTCCCATAAGAAAGGATTCTGTGTTCAGGTGATATTTTTGATTGTAGGCACTTCATGAAAATTCAAAAGATATTTTTTAGGGCTCTAAGAAGTTCTGCATACAGAGCGTGATTTAACTCAATTTTGTAAGGAGAGGTGCTATCACCCTTCAATCAATATTTATTGTGTGTTAGCTAGATACCAGACACCATGCCACAACACAGTCCCCATCTTCCTGGAGCTTATATTCTAATAGGTAAGGCCAAGGATAAATGAGTCAACAAATATGTTTTAAATAAACTTACAGGGGCCAGCGTTATGGTGTCATGGGTTAAGCCACAGCCTCCAGTTCCAGCGTCTCCTAGGGGCACCAGTTGGAGTCCTGGCTGCTCCACTTCTAATCCAGCTTCCTGCTGATGCACCTGGGAAATCAGTGGAAGATGACCCAGGTCCTTGGTCCTTGCACCCACATAGGAGACCCAGATGAAGTTCCTGGCTCCTGGCTTTGGCCTGGTCCAGCCCTGGCAATTGTGGCCATTTGGGGGGTAAATCCGTGGATGGAATATTTCTGTGTGTGTGTGTGTGCGTGTGTGTCTCCCTTTCTCTCTCTGTAACTCTGCCTTTCAGATGAATAAAATAAACCTTTAGAAATACCTTTCTCTGAAGGGAGGAGAAAACTTTCACTTTGACTATGACCTTGTCTAAATAAGATCAGAGTTGGCGCACTCAAAAGGCCTCCGTAACCTTGGCAACTCATGACAAGAGCCTCAGGTGATTACTGACACCATAAACAAGAGTGTCAATTGTTAAATCAACAACAGGAGGCCTGCACTGAGGCTCACTAGGCTAATCCTCCACCTGCGGTGCTGGCACTCAGGGTTCTAGTCCCAGTTGGGGTGCTGGATTCTGTCCCGGTTGCTCCTCTTCCAGTCCAGCTCTCTGCTGTGGCTCGGGAAGGCAGTGGAGGATGGCCCAGGTGCTTGGGCCCTGCACCCGCATGGGAGACCAGGAGAAGCACCTGGCTCCTAGCTTTGGATCGGCGCAGTGCTGGCCATTAGGGGAGTGAACCAATGGAAGGAAGACCTTTCTCTCTCTCTCTCTCTCTCTCTCTCACTAACTCTGCCTGTCAAAAAAAAAAAAATCAACAACAGGAGTCACTGTGCACTTACTCCCCATGTAGGATCTCTGTCCTTAATGTGTTGTACTGTGTGAATTAACAGTATAACTGGTACTCAAACAGTACTTTACACTTTGTGTTTCTGTGCGGGTGCAAACTGTTGAAATCTTTACTTAGTATATACTAAATTGATCTTCTGTATATAAAGATAATTGAAAATGAATCTTGATGAAGAATGGAATGGGAGAAGTAGTGGGAGATAGGATGGTTGGGGGTGGGAGGGAGGTTATGGAGGGGAAAAAGCCTCTGTAATCCAAAAGCTGTACTTTGGAGATTTATATTTATTAAATAAAAGTAAAATTAAATTAAATTAAAAACCTTTAAAAAAGTAATAAACTTACAAAAATAAACAGATTTTTTTATATAAATCTAGGAACAAACTGACAATGGCAGAATGATTAAAAAAAATTAAGACTTAGTTAGAATGGGTGATCCAGGACATCCTTTCTGATTAAATGACACTTGAGCTAGAAAAAAACATTTCTGAACCTGACAGGGAGGCAGTGGTGGGAGGAAGAAGGCCAAGGTGAAGTCCGAGATAGAAGTAGAGATCAGATAATGTGGGGCTTTGTTAGCCATGATTAGGAGTGTAGATTTTATTCTACCATCAATAGAATCTACTGAAGAATATTAAACAGGGGAAAATGTGATCTGCTTTAAATTTTCAGGGACTATTCTACATTTGAAAATGGTTTCCAGGTTTCTGATTTTAGTAAATGGATGGAGGGTACTGCCATTACTGAGTCAGGGAAGACTCGGCAAGGACAGGGTTATGGGGCTGGTTAAGAGTTCTGATGAGACACCCAAGGGAAATGTCAAGTAGACAGTGGGATATAGGAGCTTTCAGTGAACAGGCAAAGTTTGCTTGGGAAACAAAGGTGGGTGATTGGCAGGAAATTAATACCATGGCCGTGGTTGAGATCCTCTAGCGATGGAGTGTAAAGGTAGGGAAGGGAGTGAGCTCAGGACGGCTCTGTAGAACTCCAACAGTCATTTGGAGGCAGAGAAGCCAGACTCACATGAGGCCAGAGCAGGTAGAAGAAAATACGTTGGCGAAGGAGGAGTTTTCCTTTTGGAAAGAGAGGCCAACTCTGTCAAATACAGCTTAAAATTCAGGTAAGGAGAAACAGAGAAGTTACTGATGACTTCGTACTATGGCTGGGGGATGATTCGAGTGTGTTGAAATTTAATCTATGTTTTAAGTCAGTAAGAGGTGGAAACTAGGAGCTGGCGCTGTGACATAGTGGGCTAAGCCTCTGCCTGTGGCGCTGGCATCCCATATGGGCACCAGTTCTAGTCCTGGCTACTCCTTTTCAGATCCAGTTCCCTGCTGATGGCCTGGGAAAGCAGTAGAAGATGGCCCAAGTACCTGGGCCCCTGCACCCACGTCGGAGACCCGGAAGAAGTTCTTGGCTCCTGGCTTTGGATAGACTGAACTCCAGCCATTGCAGGCATTTGGGGGAGTGACCCAAATGATGGAAGACCTTCTCTCTCTCTCTCTCTGTATTTCTACCTCTCAAATACTCAAATAAATAAATACACCTTAAAAATAAAACTTAACCCCAGTATAGGGTTCAAAGGTGGGGCACTCGGGAGTTGACCAAGACGAGGTAAGGTCACCCGTGTGCAGCGTCTATGACAGAATCCTGCTGATTTGTACGAGGAGGAAGACAGAACAGAGTGGTCTCCAGACACGTGTGTGCTCAGGGCTGCCAGCTACAAGCCCTTGAACTTCCAGAACTGGAAGCTAAAAATCCTCTTTCTTCATAACATTACCAAGTTCGGGGCATTTTGGCCATAGCAATGAAAACAGATAAATTTCAGGAGGATTTGAGGGGAAATGAAACCATTCAGAGTGGATTCGCAGGTGTTTATTACAAAAAGAAGTAGAGAAAATCTGTGTAGAAAGCTGTTGTGAGAAGTTTCTCTGTGATGGAGTGAGCGAATTGGGGATTTTGGGGGGACATGGAGCCAACAGAAAGTTTATTAAACATAAGGGGTACTCGAGGTGCCTGGCATGGTCCAGTAGGCTGAACAGGCTTTGCTGTTGTGGGAGAACTCACAAGACAGAAGGCAGTGAGAGCCAGTGGGTTCTGGAAGCTTCAGTCACTGAGGGGATGAGAAAACCCATCTAATGTAACAAGAGGAAAGAAAGAAGTGAGTGTAGACACAATTAGGGTTGTGGAAGGAGTCGGAGGTAAATGTCTTCTCTCTGATGCCGTCTGTTTTTTTGTTTTTGTTTTTGTTTTTTTGACAGGCAGAGTGGACAGTGAGAGAGAGAGACAGAGAGAAAGGTCTTCCTTTTTGCCGTTGGTTCACCCTCCAATGGCCGCCGCGGCCGGCGCACAGCGCTGATCCGATGGCAGGAGCCAGGTGCTTCTCCTGGTCTCCCATGGGGTGCAGGGCCCAAGCACTTGGGCCATCCTCCACTGCACTCCCTGGCCACAGCAGAGAGCTGGCCTGGAAGAGGGGCAACCGAGACAGGATCGGTGCCCCGACCGGGACTAGAACCCGGTGTGCCGGCGCCGCAAGGCGGAGGATTAGCCTAGTGAGCTGCGGATGCCGTCTGGTTTTGCAATGGAATGTGAACAATGTCTCTCAGGTAATAGGAATTGGAGAGACTGAAGGAGAAAATTCTTACCAGTTAGGGCTCAATTAAAGAGGCAAAGCCACAGTGAGTAATAGAAAATAAAGGATGCATTACAGAAGTTAGATCTTAGACAGTAGTGCAAAAGTCCACACACGGCTGCTGCTTGGAGGCCTGACATCACTTATTTACTTATGCACTTGTGTATATATGTATTTAAGAGGCAGACAGACAGACAGAGAGAATGATTTCCAATTCACTGGTTCATTCCCTAATTTTTTGCAGTGGCTGGGACTGGGCTGGATCAAAGGCAGGAGCTATGAATTCAATCCAGGTCTCCCATGTAGGTGACAGAAACCCAATCACTCGAGCCATTAGTGTTTCCTCCCAGGGTCTGTATTAGCAGGAAGTTGGAGTCAGGAACTGGACCTTGGTGTCAAACCCAAGTACTCCAACGTGAGATGAAGGTATCTCGACTAGTGTATTCGCCACTAGGCTGAACACCCACTCCTGAGACCACTGTAGGTCAGTAGCACTGGTGGTTGGGAAGGAAAATTAGGAAGCTGGACATGAGATGGGAGAGAGAAAAGACAAACTGGTATGCACAAACGCAGACCAGAGTCCACAAAGACAGACTGGGACCCTGTGGGCTAACTGAGATGTGTCTTTCTCCACCTCCAGCTTTGATAAGAGGATTTTCTGGTGGGGGAGGCTGCAGTCTCACACACACCTGCCCGAGGACTCGGAGATGGTGCAGGAGGCCAGATCTGCCTTAGACGGCATTCAGGTGAGCAGAGTTCAGAGGCGTGTGTGTAACACCAGTGCCTGGATCTTTGCACCTGTCTCTCAGCCTACTGGCTACTGCTTCACTCCTGCTTTCCAAGTCTTGTACACATTTCTCATGCACAACTGTAACCTGCCCCAGGGAACATTCTGAGAAACAGATCTGACTCGGTTCCAGTAAGTGAACCAATTATGTGTTGGGTGAGTTTACTGTGGAAACATGGTAACATCATTGTAAGTGCCCATTTGTCTTCTGGAATCACTGATGGAATCAATCAGCTTTGTTTCATTTTCCCTAGCAACATTAGTGAGGGGGGGTGAAAATTAATTTGAATACTGTCCAGTAGATTAAGGACAAAGGTAAATGAAGACAGGAAAGAATAAGAGACAAGCGGCTTGTTGGGGTTAAGCCACAGAAGAACTCAGCTGGTCAAAGAATTGCAGCAGATCAGGAATTATAGTAACCGAGTAGCAAAGATACCACTATGGGAATAGAATATTGCAATACAGGGGCCCGCATTGTGGCACAGTAGATTAGGCCACTGCCTGTAATGCCAGCATCTCATATCAAAATGCCAGTTGCCGGCTGCTCTGCTTCCAATCCAGTTTCCTGCTCATGCACCTGGGAAAGCAGCAGAAGAGGGCCTGAGTGCTTGGCCCCTGCCACCCGGATGGAGTTCCAGCTGTTGTGGATATTTAAAGAGTGAATTAGAGGATGGAAGATCTCTCTTCTCTCTCCCTTTTTGTCACTCTGCCTTTCAAATGAATAAAAGGATGTTTTATTAAAAAGAAATCTTTCAATATAAAGTTGGAGAAAATTTCAGTAATGTGGCTATGACTGTGAGAGGTGAGGCAGTCTAGAAATTGAGAAGGCAGGATCATTGATTTAGATATTGAAGATGGTGAGTATCGTGGGTGTGTTGGGGAACAGTAAGCGAGGGGTTCACATGAGTCCATGGATTCGGGAGCATTACAGAGAAATAATACAGATCACGGAGGAAGAGAATGAGATAACCAGATAGCAAGAACCTCGAAGGAACACTTTTTTGTTTGTTTGTTTGTTTGTTTGTAGGAGGCAGGGGAAGAAAGAATTTGGATGCATTCCTGGGGAGTTTGGAGGACTGCATGGAAGGACACACAGGTGTCTGAAGATAAAAGCAAATGTGGAGAGACTTGGAAGTGGGGGAAGATGTAGAGTAACACCCATGTGTATGAGATAGATACGATTCTATGTCAGGCAAAACCATGACAACTTAGTGATGGATTCCATTTGGAAGATGAGAGAAAGGGAGGATTTAAAAGTGGTCAGGAAAAGAGAAGGCTTGCCATCAACTAGTCTCCTATCTGGAGCTTACAGGGACACTAGTGGAAGGGCTCAGCAGTTGGGAGAATTAGCAGAGTGGGGCCAAATGAGGGTTTGTCTGCAGCCACACAGGGAGGAGAGGGTGGAGAGTGCTAGGTGGCTGTGGAGGTTCAGATTTTGATGGTTTAATGCAGTAAACAAGGTAAAAGTCATAACTGATGTAAATCAACTTCCCCCAAAACCATCTACTGCCCCTCATGGCCTCTGCTTTGAGAATAAGATGGGATTCACAGGACCACAATGGACTCTCTCCAAAATACAATCTTTCCAGTTGAGCTTTTGGCCCTGTCTTCCCCAACCTTTTTAATAGGATAAAACTGAAAATTCATAGGTCAGCTGAGAATTGTAAAATTGCTTATCAAACACAACCTTCACACATCCTTCATAGATATCTCACACCTCATAATGAGATGTCCCAGCCGCTGTCTTGAGGACTTGGCCAAGAGAAGCTCCAGTTTAGTATTATGACATCTACGAGAGCCAACATCTTTACAAGTGCTCTCTCCAATATTTGATCTTCAGGTACAGAGTTGCTTGACTGTAGTAACCTTATAGTACATTTACAATAACCATAAAAATGGAGAGTTCTCTGTACTTAGAGAGATGGCAAAACATTAAACTCAAGATCACTCTCAATTTTAGGAAATAACCCGTTGGAAAGTAGATATGAATTAGTAATGTGCAGTGACTCTTCCAGTAATCAAATCCTCAGTTAGTTCTTTGTTGGTGATTCAAAATATAATCATTACCTCATGTAAAGCTGTTTTCACAAACTTGCTGTAACTCTTTCTGTATTTTGGGGCCTCAAAAGAGAAAAAAAAATGATTGAACTGATGAAGAGAGAATGGGGAAATAAATAGAGTAATTATAAGTTAGAGTAACAAATACTGCTTAGGCATATACCAATTATTTCTGCAAAATCCACAATTTATGGAAAGAAATCTCAATGTTTACATATTGATCAGCTTTTATTCATACCAAAAGAGAATACTTTATAATAAAGATTTCTCACTGATTTGGAAAAAAAAGTGTATTCCACTAACATGTTAGATTGCTGCTTCATCTCATCATCTCTTATTTTTACCACCACAACAAAGCAGTTTATTTGAAGGCAAATCTGCACTGTTTAAATCTCTTTATGAATGAATGAGCCTAAAAAGGAGAGAATTGTCCAGGCTCTGTTTACTCTCTGGCTATTCATGACAAGGTATTGTCTGAAATGAAAGTGGATTTGGGGGACTCTTGTACCAAAGCCACTGACAAAGACGCGTGTGGTTTGCCACAACGAGTTGACTCCTGTTTGAAGGATGACAGTGACTAATGCTGTCCCTGTGTCAGTGGAAGCATTTTTTATCTCATCCATGTTTTATGGAAGGTGATATTTGGTTTACAGAGTCATGGAACTGGAAAATAGACTTAGAGATCACCTCATCCATTCCTTTGTTAGCAATGAAAAAACTGAGACCATAGGGATTAAGTGAGACACATGGGATTAATGGCAAAGAATTGTCTAGAACTCATGCCTTGTAATTTCAGATCTAGTATCCTTTCTACTGCACCATACTGTGAATGGTAATAACAATTCATTCTTCTTATAAGCCCAGAGAAGGCATCATGACACTGCTCTCTGAACTAGGCACATACAATTTAAAACCAGGAGAGGTACTCAAGTTATGTGAGAAATACAGGACTTTATTTCTGAAATGGAAAAGGTTGCTCTCCATTTTTGCTTAATACTTGACTGAGTTATTTTCTTTATATTTAATATCACCCAGGTTCTGGTAAAGAGGAACCAAACCAATGATGTGTGTAAATGAAACTTTGCTCTTTTTAATTACATGTAAGTATCACAAAATCTGATGCCCTGTAGAATATCCCTGTAAACATCTGGGACTCTACTGTAGAAGAGAGACCATTAAGCCAGTGAGATTGTAATTGAGAGAACAATCTTCCATCTCTCTGCCTGCAATTCCAATTCTGGGTAAAATGAGAATAAATCATTGTTATCACGTTCCCTTTAGATTAGGAATGGCTACTCTTCCTGAAAATAGGATTTTGTGCCCTGTAAAGAAAGGTGTAATTTCCAAGTGTTTGTGGATAGCTGTGGAGTACCAAATGGCTTTGTAGCTTGAAGAAATCTTTATCTTTCAGCAGGTGTCTAGACGTGGTCTAGAAGTCAGAGGATAAGTAGAGGGAAAACCAATGATGTATCCCATCACAGAGTTAACCGTTATTTCTTCCTAAGTAAGAGGAAAAAGGCATGGCATGTGTGGAGAACGTGCCTCCTGTGTAATGTCTGTGGGAACTACGCTGTTTCTGAGAAGTTACCTCCTGAAGAGTACAGAGGGAGAAGTGATACTGTTGCGGCACATGGTTAGGGGATGTGAAAATGGGCCAGGCCCTGGGTGCCATAGTGCATGCTGGATTGCACTGATCCTCCTTGAGGTTATTCTACACCAAATAATTTAGACTTGGGGAATGATTTTATATTATATATAAATACACATACATATATTATATATATTTAATATAATGTAAATTATGTTATATATAATATATTTTAGATAACTTGGGAATTATAATATCTGCTCCCCTCACCTTCTTGTGAAACAATCAATGTGAAACAATCAACAGCCGTGACACAATCCATTCCTGTGGAAGATTTAGTGGTTCCCAAAGCGGGGATATGATTGCAACAGGAAGACAACAGAAAGGGTCTCTCTCTTTTTGAGGGGAAAGACATCTGGGAATCGGAGAATGCTCACTAGGAAACTATACAGAAGGTTTAAGCGTTTGTCCTGAACCCTTAGTCCAGTGATTCTCCATCCAGGGTGACTTCAAGCTTTAAGGACCGTTCAGGACTGTTGGAAGATGTTTTATTTTGTCACAACTCAGGTCGGAGTGCTGCCGGCATCCATTGGGTACAGGTCGGGGGTGCTGCTGGGCACACGTCAGTGCACTTGCAAACAGTAGACTGTCCAGCCAGAACTGTCAATAGCACTGAGGGTGAGAACTTTTACCGAAGACCAAAGCTTGTCACATGATGCTTTCTCATGTAAGTTGTTGTCCTTATAGCCTAACCCTCAACTCATCAGTGGCGTGTGTTTTGCACAAGCTGCCTGGTGCTTATAGTGCTCTGGAAGGTAGTCAGGGAGGGACCAGATGGGGAAAGTCGGCTTCCTCACGTCGGCACTCTGAGATCTCTGTCCCCTGGAAGAAGCATTGTGACCATGAGGGGGAAGTTCCCAACTCCAGGCAGTGAGCAGCTGCACAGAGTCAGGCACTACATTTGTTCTTGTAAAAGGGAAGTTGGGTGGGCCATCCAAAGCCATTGCCCTGGCCTTCAAACAACTGATTTTCTAATATGGGAGACTGAAAGGTGAACACATCCACTACACAGACACAGGGTGTGCATTGCTGGTGCTGCGGGAGCATAGAGAACTGGCATCCAGAGTGTTTCTGGAAAGTAAGGTCAAAGTTCAAAATGGATGTGATGCTGGGATGAGTCTGGATGAATAACTGGGGATTCCCCAGAAAGACAAGTTTGTAAGGAAGGGAGGATACGTTCCGGATTGAAGAACAGCCTGAGCAAAGGCAAAGGGAGAGCTACTGAGCGGGACTTCCGGACACTCGAGGAAGCTCACTATGAATCCTAAGGACTGTGGACATTGTCTGGAAGGTTACAGCATTCTGGACAGGGGGTCCTGTTTACTTTTAAACATTGCCATTATTTTAGAATTATAAGTGAGGTAGGAAATACAATAGGAAGCCATGCAATAAATTTAGACAAGGAAAATGGGAGCCTGAACTATGTATGGATGAAGAAAAGTTACTAGTTTTAAAAAATGACAAAATGGTAAGAAAAATATGAAATTGAGTGGCTGGTTGAAGGCAAGACTTGCAATAAAAGAAGTGGAAGAAATTTGATGGATGAGGTTTTCAGATAGGGTTCTCCTGCCTCAGGAGAGCAAGAGCGTAGAGGAAAGATAAAGTCAGGGAGGCACCTGTGGGGTATTTTCTTACTGCTGTTTCATCTCGGCTAGAAGTATCATTTTGGAGCATACAAGAAGGGGTCCAATCCTGGCCATAGTTTTGGAAGTAATCAGCATTCAGTTGTTAGTGGAAGCTTTGACCATGATTGTTTTATGATTATAAAAAAGAAAAAGAGAAAAAAAAAAGCAGCCCTGAGAATGGAATGCTGGGGCCTTTGGTCTAACATCTGAGCAGAAGGAAAAAGATGGAAATAGAAAAATGTTGTAAAAACAAAGGGCAAGGACGCAGGAGGGGGACAGAGGTGAGTGGAAGCACAGAAATTAAAGTAGAAGAAAAATTGACGAGGGAAGTGATCAATGGTGCCTGATGAGGCAAAAGTAAAACTGGGAGGCCGAGTGTGTTCAGTGATCTTGATGTTGGGAGCAGAGATCATGTTGTCTTGAATGTTTTAGTGGGGTGAATTAAGGTGAAATGGAGATGGATTAAGCCATGGAAAGAAAATACACAAAGCCAGTGCAGAACAAATTTTTCATTGCAATGGGAGATAAAGAGTAGTGGCTAGAAACCAGGTGATTTAGAGAAACTGGGGCAGACTTGAGCATGTCTGTCCATTGAGACGACAGCATGGGCAGGAAGGGACAATAATGGAAGGAAAATAAAAGGTGTGGAGTCTTCTGCACATAGGGACATCATTGTATTGGAAGAAATTCTGAGATGGGAGGGAGGAATACGCTTGATTTAAATACACGGTCAGGGGCATGCACTTGGTTAACATGGTGCTTGGGATACCTGCATCCCATGTTGGAGTATGGGGCTCAAATCCCAGCTCCACTCCAAATTCCAGCATCCTGCTAATGTGCACCCTAGGAGGCAGCAGGTGGAGGCTCAAGTGATGATATTCCTACGACCCACGGGAGAGACCTGGATTGAGTTTCAGACTCCTGGCTGTGGCCTGGCCCAGCTCTGGCTGCTGCAGGCATTTGGGGAGTGAATCAGTAGATTGGAGATCTTTGTGTATCTCTCTCTCTCTGCCTTTCTGATCTTTCAAATAAAATAAGTCATTTATCAGGCTATCATTCAATAGGCAGAAGATTTGATACAGTGGCGGGAAATTCAAATGGCTGTCAACATTCATGAGCAAGATGGAGAATCTGTCTCTCTGTTTCACAAAAACTTCCACCCAGGCGAGCCTTTTCCAATGTTGGTTAGATTTTGGAGGAAGACAGATGGATAAATACTGATTCAGATACTTGCTCATAGAATGACCTTTAATTATTTAAATAATTTTCTTAACTCCAATTGCTTTATTTGTAAATTTTGAATAATAGTACTTGTGTTATGGCATTTTTTCTTGCATAGACTAAATGAAATGCAAATAATAAGTGTCTGGTATCTCATGGATGCTTGTATATAATTGTGCCTTTTTAAAAAAATGTGGGCACAAAGCCGAAATTTAGATATATGCATTCACTGTATCAACTTCAAAGCACAAAAATGAATCCCTGAAACTTAGTGGCAATCCAAGAGACGGGCTGGGGTTGACCACAAAGAGTCTGGGAGCCAAGCAAGAGTCTCGGGATTATGGCGCCATGGAGGGTGGGTATGTACAGGTGCCCCAATTCGTGGTTAGAATGGAGGAATTATTGCCAGGAAAAGATGGCGTCCTGCCCAGGAACCTTCCAAATTCCAATTCAAGTGTCACCAGAAATACAACTGGGTTAGAGCCAGAAGCTAGTGGAGGCCACTTCTCTAGTGTAGAACATCAGGTATGTTCCTTGGCAAATGGGATCCTAGCTACCAAAGATACTAAGGGCTCTCTTATTGAGCACGTGGCCTAACGAGAGGAAAACCTGTAGAAGGGGTTCTGGAGGTATTCGAGTGACAGTTTGAATTCAGCAGAAGGTCCACGGTGGTGCCTTCCCCTTGAAGAACCTTGAAGCCAGGGATTTGGAGCTGCACCATACGGCTACGAACGGGGTTATTGAGCAGAAGATTCGCCACCAAACTGAAAGGCTCTCTTGGATTTGTTTTTCAGGACAAAAACCACAGAGGCCAGGCTACGGCACAGTGGCTTTGCCTTTTAAAGAGGAAGTTAGGATCTCTGCTCCTGAGAAGTCCAGCAAATCTCCCATCAGGGTGTTTAATCACTGAATGGACAAATGCTACCTGGCATCCTAGCAAAGAGAGGCTTCCGACAAAAACTCATAGAAAGCATGATGGGCTCCAAGAGAAATCTAGTCCCTGTTTTGCAGAGACGAAACAGGCCAGATAAAATAGTCATCATTCAAGGATGAATAAACAGGCAGAATAAAATCTCATTATGAGGCATGTAAAAAATTTTGTAACTTTAAGAAATGAAAATATAGCACTCGAGAGGCAGAAGAGCCTACTTTGAACAAGATTTACTACAGGAAATGAGAATAAATTTTGAACAGCATATGCTTTGTGATCTAAATAACTTTCAAGGACCCTGTGAAGCAAGAGATGAAAAATGAGGTAAGAAAACATTGAGGTGAGACGGAAATCGGTTGAGAAACTGGAACAGAGGGTGAGGATGGTGAAAGAAGAATGAAGTTATAAAATGGAATAAGAAATAGTAAAGTTGAAAATACATTAGAATCGATACACTTAATTGGTAAAGCTTATAACCAAATCAGTAACAGAAAGGGCAGATTCTAGGTACTCTTTCAGAATTAAACAAAAATGAAGTAAAACCATTAGAAAGAGAGATTTAAGGGGAAGAGAGTGGAAGTCCAACAGAAAAAAACACTAGTGTCCAGGTCGGTGCTGTGGTGTAGCAGGTAAAGGTGCCGCCTACGGCTCTCGCATCCCATGAAGGCCCCAGTTTGAGTCCTGCTGCTCTACTTCTGATCCAGTCCCAAGTTAATGCATCTGGAAAAGCAGCAGAAGATGGCCCAAGTCCTTGGGCCGCTGCACCCACGTGGGAGACCCAGAGGAAGCTCCTAGCTCCTGGCTCGGATAGGCTCAGCTCTGGCTGTTGCGGCCATTTGGGGAGTGAACCAGCAGATGGAAGACCTCTGTTTCTTTCTCTCTCTCTCTCTCTCTCTCTCTCTCTCTCTCTCTCTCTCTCTCTGTCTCTCCCCCCCCCCTTTTGTGCCTGTAACTCTGCCTTTCAAATAGATGAATAAATCTTTTTTAAAAAGAAAGAAGACTAGTGCCCCCAAAAAAGACACCTGAACAAATAGAAAACTAGCAATGACCCTTGAGTGTATCAAAAATTACTTTCCCGCACTTGCAAGGTAAGCAAATATTCAGATCAAATGAGTTTGATATGTATTAAGCAAAATTAACATAGAAAGACTAATTCCTACAGAAGTCCAGACTTTTAAAAAGCATTTTATTTTATTTTCATTTTTAAAAACACTTGCTTATTTATTTATTTGAGAGAAAGACAAAGAAAGAGAATTCCCACACGCTGGTTCGTTCCCCAAATGTCCATATGAGCTAGGCCAGGCTGAAGGCAGCCAAGCCAGCCATAGAGGTGGCAGGAGCCCAGCACTGGAGCCCTCACTGCCTTCTTGGATCCGCATCCATAGGAAGCTGGCGTCAGCAGATGGAGCAGGGTAGGAAACTCAGGTCCCACCGTGTGGGACACCACCGGCATCTCATCTGACATCTTAACTGCGAGGTTAAAACCCACCCCAAGTCCAGAAAGTTTAATTTTCATTTCAGAATCCTGGAATTAGCACAAAGAAAAATAAAACAGACAAGAACAATAAGTAATGGGAGGAAAGTCAGGATCAGAAGCTAAGAGAGCTGTGTCTACATAAGATCAGTTGGGGTGAAAATTAAGATCTGCGAATGCTCTGTCTGGGCATGTCATCACTCATATTTGAAGACAATAAAAGAGCATTCTCCGACCAAAAAAAAAAAAAAGAGTGATGGAAAGTAGATCAATCAGGTTTTCTTAATTAAAAAAATTCAAACTTTTCCAGATAACCATGAAATGAGCCCAGTAACAAACACTCGGGTACAAGGAAGGTGGCTAGAAAACAACTGACAGGAAGCAATGCACTGTTTTAATATTAGATCAAGTCTAAATTGTTCTAAGTATACTATGAGTACAACAGAGTCTGCAAGACTTATGAATATTTCTTTAAAAATATAGAATGTAAATGATATTAGTTAGCAAATAAGAAGTTGGGTCTAGATTCCCTGGCAGTAGGAAGGAATGGCCTTCAACGTGTCTTCAGGGGACACTCATTCCCCTTGACATGGACAGAGATACAATTGTTTATTTTTTAAAGGCAACCTTTATAAAAATTAAAATAGGATCTATGCTTTTCCATTAGAAGGAACAAAAGGGAAAAGAAATCCTGTTTGATAGAGCCAAGAATAAATAGCAAAGAAAATATCAAAGAAACAAAAGCATGATAAGATGTGAATCAATTTGAGTAAGTACAGTCATGCAATTTGAAAAACAAAAGGACTTTATTATATTAAGTGGCAAATAGTAGGTCATACTCCACAATAGTTGTTTACCAAAGATACCTTAGGAAAAACAACTCAGGGAAATTAAAAGGATAAAAGTTTGTTAAAATATATAAAGCCTTCTTTCCCTCCAAAAAAGTCGGAATTGCCATTGTATATGAAGCTGTCAGTTCTCAAGGAAAAAAAAAACAACAATCTGTCTCAAAGATATTCTTTGTTTTTCACTGTTGGAAGGAAGATTCCAAATGAAACTGTATCAGGATTCAAACTTCAGGTGCCAAATAGAGTGTAAAAATGTATTCAGCATAAGGCGCACTGTTAGAATGGGAAAGAATGGACTGAAATGGATGCACAGTAAGCAAGATGCTTTTTCTTCTGCTCTTGAGAGTTAAAGTAGGAAAGAAGAAGGAAGTAGAGGATCTGATTATATATTCCATTGAGTAGACTTAAAAACGTGCATGGAGATTCAATAACCTCAAATAGGTGATATATCCTCCTTTTAAATATTTGTGAAATGTTGAACATTTTATATACATTGATAACAAACAAAACATCAGAATTTTCTAAAAAAACAGATCTATACAGACCATATTCTTTGATGAAAATGCATGGTAGAACAACAGGAAAAATTTTTCCAAGTTCTTGATGATAACAAAATACAATATTCTATAAAACTCCTGGTCAGATAAGAAATTAAGAGGATAAATACAAAATACTTAGAAAATTACAATGATTAAAAATAGTAGAAACTCAAACCTAGAGCATTTAGTCAAAGCTATAATCAGGGGCAAATTCACAACAGTTTTGTTATTTTTAGGTAATAAAAGAAATGAATCAAACTATTAACTTGAGAAGCTAAGAGCAAAACAAGACAAGCCTAAGGAAAAGGAAGAAATTATCGTAGATGAAAGCAGAAATTAAAATTTAGTAAACAAAAAGGAACGGAATAGATAAATTAATTTTAGAATGATTCTTTGGAGATAAAAGCAAACAATAAAGAGAATAGAAAAAAATAAAATGTAGAAACCTCTATTTATTCTAATCAAGGAAATAAGAGAAGAGACAAGAATTAGAGATAAGAAAAGAGGTATCTATTCAGATATGAAAACATTTGAATCTTGCTAGAATGAATCATTCTCATTCATATCAAATATGTTTACTAACTGGTGACGAAGCAGAAAACATTTTCAAGAATAAATTGGAAGGGGACCGGCCCTGTCGCCGTAGTAGGCTTAATAGCTTCCGCCTGTGGCACTGGCATCCCATATGGGTACTGTTAGTGTCCCGGCTGCTCCTCTTCCAATCCAACTCTCTGCTATGGCCTGGGAAAGCAGCAGAAGATGGCCCAAGTACTTGGGTCCCTGAAACCCCTTGTTTTCTAAAGAACACCAATTCTCTGACTTTGTGAGGTCTTTGAGGGAATTAAAACATGTGAAGGAAAAAAGACCCGATTCAAATACTGGCTAAACTGTAATACCTAACGCTGATAATATAACACAAAAGAAAAAAAAAAGACAAAATAATAGCACAAATATAGATGCCCACATCTAACCTGCACTACTAACTTTATCTGTCTGTGAAACTGCAGTGAAGCTTCTAAAATATTTTGTTTCAAGAATGCAAAAATGATTCAATATAACAAATCATTAATGTACATTTTCACATCAATATCTCATAGAAGATAAAGTTAGTGATCATCCCAAAGTACACTGAAAATTAATTTTAAGAAAGTATTTATATAAAGTAGGACCAAACTAGAAAAAATGTCTTTTTCCTCAAGTTGATAAAGACCACTTATTTCAATACATGATAATTAATAATAAAACTGTAGGAACATCTACTTTAAAAGAAAAAATATTAGAATGTTCCTTATGGGGTGGGCATTGTGGTGCAGTGGGTTAAGCAGGTGCTTGTCATGCGAGCATCCCATTTGAGCATCAGTTCAAGCCCTAGAAGCTCCACTTCTGATCCAGCATCCCAGCCATTGCAGCCATTTGGAGAGTGAATAAGTTGGGAAATTTCTCTCTCTCTCTCTCTCTCTCTCTCTCTCTCTCTCTCTCTCTTCCATCTCTCTGTGTCTCTGTAACTCTACCCTTCAAATAAATAAATAAACCTTTTTAAAAAAGAATCACCCTTATTATGAATATTATGCTGCATTGCTCTGCAATTTATAATGCATGAAATAAGATCAGGCAAAGAAAAAAAGTGTAGTTATTGAAGAGGAAGAGGACAAATAATATTTACTGACATAATGATTGTCTGTTCAGAAGTCTCAAACACAGGAAAAAAGCAATTGAAAAACTAATAGCCATAATGAGAGATTTTGTCTAGGAGACCCATCATAAACGAAATATACAAAAATCAATTGGTTTTTTATATACAAGCAATAATTAACTAAAAGATTTAATTTAAACATCCCACTCATAATGAAATGAATACATTATCTAGGAATATATTTAATAAGAAGCGTCTAAGACAGGAAGAAAACTACAAAAATGTATTATGGATTTAAAAACAGGACTTGAATAAATGGAGAGAAGCATGATCCTTTGATCTAATTTAGTTCCTGGACCCTTATAATGATGTCAGTTCTGAATGGAGCCCAGAGCAACATGGTCTAGTCCCGTTAACGCACACAGATGCAGAATCCTAGACAAAATAATATTAAATCAAGTCCGACGGCATACAGAAAAGTAACACTTCTGGAGCAAATAGGGTTTATCCTAGGAATGTGAGATTGATTGAAGTCAGGTCAGTAAATTTGTCTGTCTTATTGTCCTTTCTGTTCCCTGCATTTGTGATAGTTCTTGGCATAGACTCATAGAAAGTGCTTAACAAATATGTGTTGCCTGAACAGACATTCCTTGATCTTTCAGTTTCTTTTGCTACATTAACAAAGCAAAGGAGAAACTTCCCTTCTATCCTACTCATGCCAAAAAATCATTTCATAGAATTCAATATCCACTTTTTATCAAACGCCAAGAAAACTAAAAATAGAATAAACTCTTATCTTGTGAAAGTTTTCTATAAGGAATTCACAGTGTTACCTTTAATTATGTAACGTTAGATTCAGAAGCAACAAAACTAGCTTACTATCACCTTGACTTGTTAAGATGTTACTGAGCATCTTAATGAATGAAACAACGAAGAAAAAATGAATAAGAGCTGAGAATTTGCAGAACAGACCAAAACAGTAATTATTCTGATGGTACCAACTTACATTCAGAAAATTGCAGATCAGGTGACAACCAATGGGGTTAGGGACTGAATATGGTTTTGCTTCATTTGTTTTGTATTGAAACCTTAACTCCCAATGTGATGGAGATGCAGCCTTGGAGATGCGGCCTTTAGGAAGTGAGTCTCTCTCCTCCATGTGAGGAGATAGCAATAATGTGGCTGCTTGTAAGCCACGAAGAGAGCCCTCACCCAAACCAGACTGCGTTGGTACTTTGATTTCAGACTTCCAGCCGCCGTAACTCTGAGAAGTCAATGTTTATTAGTTAAGCTGCACAATCTATGATATTTTACTCTAGCAGCCCAAGCAGACTAAGAAACTGGCTCTAAGCTCAACATATACAAATCCTCAGCTTTTCCATGTCCTAGAAATTATGAAACAAACTTTAATACTTGTCTCATTCACATGTTTACAAGATAATTAAATCCTTAGGAATTAAATGAGAGAACTATGAAAGTCCTAGATAAAAAAAATATAAAACTTTATGGAAATCCAACATAAATGGTATATTGAACTAGATAAAGTTTTTGGCACCAGACATCCCCTGGTTGGAATACCATCTTGGTCATTTACTGGTTAGATTTGTTATATCCAATAAAGGAACACATGTAAGAGGAAGTCATGTCCTGATCACGTCCCTATAACTTCTCTATAAATGCGACTAAATCTAATCAAAAATCTACAGAAACTCAACAAGAATTTTGGAAGACAAAGTAAAATAAAGGCTAAGATTTTTTTGAAAAAAAAAAAAGAAAAAAAAGAGTAAGAATGGGGGGGGGGGGGGGGGCATGCCCTGCCAAGTATGAGAACAAATTACAACTTAGAGTAAAAAATGGAGGCCGGCGCCATAGCTCGCTTGGCTGGTCCTCCGCCTGCGGTGCCAGCACCCCGGGTTCTAGTCCCAGTTGAGGTTCCAGATTCTGTCCCAGTTGCCCCTCTTCCAGTTCGGCTCTCTGCTGTGGCCCGGGAGGGTAGTGCAGTGGAGAATGGCCCAGGTGCTTGGGCTCTGCACCCTCATGGGGGACCAGGAGGGGGTACCTGGCTCCTGGCTTCGGATCGGCGCAGCACGCTGGCCATGGCGGCCATTTGGGATGTAGGCCGGCAAAGGGAAGACCTTTATCTCTGTCTCTCTCTCTCTCTCTCTCACTAACTCTGCCTATCAAAAAAAAAAAAAATGGAGTGTAGTATTCTTCTGGATCTGAGAATCAGTGAATAGACCAACAAGAAGAGGAAATCGAGATGCCTGCGACACATATTTCACTATTGTCTACGCATTTCATAACCGTGAAGTGTTTTTGGAAACTTAAAAAAAGTAATAATAACATTTTTCAACTTTGCATAAAGTTACACAAGGAATCACCCTGAGTTGGTCCTCTGGGACTCCTCACAACATGGCAGTCCCGTGCTTCTCCCATCACCAGTCAGAACTGTGACGGTGAGGTTCTGTGCCAACATGATAGGGGCTGAATGTCTGCTCTGGCTTAGTCTCTAAAGCTGACAGAGGCACTCCTGCTGGATTCTGTGGGCGAACCAGTCCCTAAGTTTGGGCCAGACTCAGGAGGAATACGTAGAGACCCCTCTCTCATTCGGAGGAAGGTCAGAGAATTTGAGGATGGTTTAAAAGCGTCCTCCTCTCTCCTTCCCAGTTGCTGTGCTCCAATTGATACAGCTTTGGGTGTGAGCCAGTCCCCGGTTTGAGTGCTGTCTTGTGCAGTTGCTCTTTAGACCTGCTGCATTTGATAAACTACTGCATGGAAGATACTTACTTGGCATGTGCCAGATTAAATGTCTAGAAAACATTAATCTCATTGCTTTAGCTAAAAATAAAGAGGTCATTCATTTGTTTGAGCAATATAGCATTAACCTTTGCTGTGGCCGTTCTGAGTACATTTCTGACTGTCGAGCCATAGACTAGGAAATTCTAAGTAATAAACAGCAGGTAAATCCCCCTGATGTGTGAGTATAGAGTGACAATAAAAGTCTGAATCTCCCTCACCTGCTTAGACCATGCAAAGATGCACACATACCTACGAAGAACACTTCACAGCGTGTATTCTCGAAGGGGTAACATCTAGTTTCCTACTTTTAGGATAGTCTGATTGGCAACAAACAAACAAAAACCTCTGTCTGAGTTGAATAGGAACCACTCCTCTTCCTTCAAACTGTTGGCCTTGGGACATCTATCTAGAAGATTCCACATTTACCTGGAAGGGCACTCAGGATTCGCCATCCAACTCTCTCTTGCTCTTGCCTCGCTGGTGAGCAGGGGCTCATAAAATGCATATCATATCATTATATTATGTTTAAACATTTTTATTTCTCCAGAGAATTTAAAATATACAAACATGTGACTCTGTGAGGAAATGATCCAAAAAAGATTATAAATACAGCTATAAATGTCAAAGTTCCTAAAACATTTCACTGGCTCTATCTTCAGAAGAAAGTGTTTACACAGAGAGCACACGCCAGCATGTTTTATTATTGTTATTGTGGGCATTAAATGTTACAAATACAATCTGTTTGACACACACATAAACGATGGTCTCCACAAACCTCTAAGAACCACCTCTCACGCTGTGAACTGATGAGCAAGAACAATTCAGGAAGGCACAGGCAGCCGGCTCTCCACAGCAACAAGCGAGACCTGCCATCCCTCGGCTGCAATTAAGAAATCACAGTCTGTTTTTAACTTAATAAATGCTCAATTTGTAAATTTTGCTCATTTCACTTATTGAATTTTTGGAAAGTTCTCTAGTAAATTGTTAATCACTTGCTTTCTTGTTTAACCCCTTCAGGCTAATCAAGAGTTCTCTTTTCTGAGAGAGGGAGAGAGAGAGAGAGAAAGAGAGAGGAGGAAGAGGGGCCAGTGTTGTGTCGTAGCAGGGAAAGCTACTGCCTGTCATGCCGGCATCCCATCTGGGCCCTGGTTCAAGTCCCAGCTGTTCCACTTCCAATCCAGCTCTCTGCTATGGTCTAGGAAAGCAGCAGAAGATGGCCCAAGAGCTTGAGCTCCTGTATCCTTGTAGGAGACCCGGAAGAAGCTTCTGGTTTCTGGCTCTGGATCGGCCCAACTCCAGCAGTTGTGGCCATTTAGGGAGTGAACCAGCAGATGGAAGGTATTACTGGGATGTCATTGTCTCAGGTGCGGCTTAACCCACTAAGCCACAGTGCCAGCCCCTACAGAACATCTCAATTAGAACCAGATACAGATCCATCAGATCCTGTCCTCCTTATTGTTTCCTATGTGTCCTTAAAATAAACCTCCCTTAAACCAGTTTGAGTTGGGTTTTGCTCTTGAAACCAAACGAGTCAGAGACAACAGCCAATGGAGGGCTTGGTTATAGTGTCATATTTTCCTGTCTTTCGAGAAATTATTTGGTATGGCTCCAGGAAACTTCTATTTGGCTATGTGCCACTGGAGATGGTGGGGATTACTTATGCCTTATTGGTTGGTAGAATTTTATTTTATTTTTGCTATGATGTACCACTTTCTCTTTGATATTATATTTTGTTTGCAAAAATACAATTTTTAGCCAGCAATTCAGAGAGTTCCTTTTCACAATACCCTTTGAGATTATTGTGAGAGTTGTTAACGTTAAACTGCCCTAGTGAGGTGTTGTCTTTGATACCATATAATTTCATTAATTTAAGTCCAAGTGAAGATCAAATTTTCCAATTCACCTAAGCCATTTATTAGCCTTAGCTTTCATGGTGATTAACTTTAATGACAATAGCACTCTACACAATGTATGAACATAGAACTCTGCTTCTTAAGTGGCAGTAGAATTATCCCTTGATAAACATTTCACTTGGGAGTAGCTTAGAGAGGCCACAGTCTACAAGTTAGTGACGTGAGCCTTGGTTTACCTATTAATTAAATGAAAGATTTTCTTCAGTGTAAATGTGCTGGAAGGAACAGATCTTAACTGTATATTTTTGAGTGGTGTATATATGCAATATGACATAAATATGATTGTTTTAAAAATTATCCTAATGCCATGAACAGTATTTTAGAAATAAAACAATAGCCTGGCATAAATGAACACTTTGTTACTTCTAGAACTTACTCTAATTGTATTATTTCTTCATGTCTGACCACATACTTATAGGTACAGCTGGTTCAGTACTAGGACTTCCTGTGCAAAATTTAAAGGTGTCCAACAACTCAGTTATCAAGATACTATTGTAATAAAATGCCTTTAAAATAAAAATTGATGCAAAATTGTTATTGTGGAAAAGACGCTGGAATATAAAATAGATACAGGATCCGAGATGACACTGAGCAGAGATCTCTGCCCTTGGACAGTTAATCAGACTTAGATTATCCAACCATGTTGTTGCAGTTGGTATATGATGTCAGAAGCATTCACCAGACATAGAACTCAATCAGTTTTAGACTTTTAAGTCATCACTGGGTTCTGATCCTTTTTTTATATATTGTTGTTCTTTCAATCTTCACACTTTGGGGTTCTCCCCAAATATTACATTAGGAAATTCAAATGTGTTTCACTTCAGAACAAAATTAAAGAAGTACTATGTTGATACTGCATGATTCTAAATAACTGTGAAACCTACTTTTAGGCAGTGTATAAATAACATACTTGAGAATAGAAATCTATGAATAGTTCTTTGAGTGAAAGAATGGTGGAGCCAATTTCACTCCATTGAGGTAACACTAAACAAGATGAGCTTGTTTTATTTCATACTAAGGAATGACCAAATTAAGCATGAGAAAATGTGACAAGATTTTCAATCATGCTTTTTTTTCCCTTCCAGCTTGAATTTTTTACTCTTCCAAGCTGCCAGGAATAGAATTCTCAAAAAAGCCACCCTCCCTTCCATGAGCCTTGGAATAAATCAATATGGTCTGCACTTGACTATATTAATGGTTTCCTGATTATTTGGAGATTTCGTCATCATTTCAGACAATTGTCAAGCCAAATGAGAAAAAGGAGGTTGTAAGAATGGTAGTATGGGGAACTAAAGGCCAAGCCAGCACTTCCCAATCTTTTAGAGTTCCCTGGAATCTTATTAAAACCAGATTCTGGGAAGGAGCCTGAAATCCTACATTTCTAGCAAGTTCCTACATGGTGCCCAAGTTGCTGTTTTGCGGATCGCACTTTGAGTAGTAATGATCTATGCTACATGTGAGTTTCTGGTGTTGCTTTTGAGACTGAATGCTTAAAGAATTATTCTGCTGCAACATAAAGTTTCCTCTCTAGAATATAAGATCTTGAAAGTTGGAATTTTGTCTTGTTTCTACTTATATCTCTAGTTCCTGGAACACTGCAGGACCTAGAGAGGGGACTTAAATGATTGATCGTTGTGCAAGGAATAACTGAAATGTGGAGATAATTTTAAAAAAAGATTTATTTAGAATTTATTTGAAAGGCAGAGTTAAAAAGGGAGAGAGAGAGAGAGAGAGAGAGAGAGAGAGAGAGAGAGAGAGAGATTGAGAGAATCTTTTTCTCCACTGTTTCATTCCCCAAATGTCCGCAATGGCTGGGCTGGGCCAGGCTGAAGCCAGGATCCTGGAGCTTCATCTAGGAATTCTACGTTGGTGACAGGGTACCAAGTGTCTGGGTCATTTTCTGCTGCTTCCCCAGATGCATTAGCAGGGAGCTGGCTCAGAAGAGGAGGAGTAGTCAGAACTCGAACCAGTGTTCATTTGGGATGCTGGTGTTACAGGCAGGACTTAACCCACCATGCAACAATGCATGGTCCTGGGGCCAATTTTAGAGCTAAAGCTCTTAATTGTATTTATGCCCTAGGTCCTATCCTGTTTAGTAATCTGATAAAGCTTGTGGACTCCTTCTCAGGATATTTTCAAATGCATAAAGTAAAATGCATATGGATTACAAAGGAAACCAATTACATGGAATTACAGTTATCAAAATATGTAAAAGCCAAATGTGTGATGTAATAATGTATGTACTTTTAAAAAACAAAATATAGCAGTGGGTCTAATAATTACTATAATTTTGGAGAACTGTTGAATATAAACAATGTTTTCAGATATCTTACAACAACTATAATTTGATGGAAGATATCTGTGATTACTTTTGGTGATAAAGTGACAGGTACTGCTAATGATACTATACATTGTTTCCTATGTTCATAATTGAAGGATTTACAAATTTCAGGAGGAGGAGAGTGGAGTGATGTAATTATTTTCACATTCAAGTTCATAAACATCTTGAATTCTATGAGCCTCTTGGAGTCCTTGAACCTTAGCTTAAAGATCTAATTTTTTGATGTTTCATGGGCTTTACTTCTCAAGCTTTACCAAGATTGGCTAAAAGATTATTCCATTAAAAGAAAAAACAAAATTATGGTTAATTCATACAATGAAGTGTCATATGGTAAACCTATCATTCCATTTTTTTAAACACAGTACTCCCACTTGCAAAATCTAGAATTGCTTTTTTCAGCGACGATTTTCCTTCCTATCATTCATTGTCTACAATAGTGACAAAAATATAATGGCTGCCTTTCTTTATTCACTGAGGAAATAACCCACAAATGCAACTTTATAAAGTGCAGTCCCAGGAAACAGATCCATAAGCCTGGTGAGCACCCCAAGACCCCACCGTCGGGAGTGTTTGCACTAAATCTTCATTTGTGATTCGCAAGCCCCACATGCAGTCTTCTAATGAATGATGTGCTGCCTGGTTGACAAGAAGTGTAACAGACTACACATTCGAGAGATAGAACAGGGCTTGTGGGATTGTTTTAATGAACAATTTCACAGGTGTTAACAACAGAGGTGGGCTCCGAAGGGCTTCAAGCAAGGCAGGTAACTCTGAAACTGGAGCTAAACACCTGTTGGTAAGGTGTATTCTTTCTCCTACCTTGTCTTCCTTTGTAATGATTTTGCAGGTTTGCCTTACTGGTCTTTTCCTTCAAAAGTCAGAAAGTAAGGAGAGTGGAGAAAAGGAGAAAAGAGGGAGGGAACGACCAAGAATTCAAATCCGGCGTGGTTCCAGTGGTGCCTATGTCCTAGAGCAGAGATCTCAACCCTGCAGTCTCAGGGTTGGATGCAGGAGCACGTGAGTTTGTTTCACTTATACCATAATAAAAATTGAACTTGAATGCTCTTAGACAGCAGCGTGCAGGTAGATGTTTAATAACTAGTCCCTGGGGTAAAGGAGGTGCGGAAGTCCCCATCTATAGTAGCTGCCAACTTTTAAGTTGTAAATGGTTGGTTTTATCAAGATGTGGAAAAGGGATTTACAAGGATACACACAGCTTGCCCTCCAGGAACCCTGCAAGCTGGCCCTAGCATACAGCCCAGCAATCATTTGCTCTCCTGTCTTCCCACCTCTCCATAGATCTTCCACCCTACTCGCCTCCCCCTCTTAAACCTCCTCCTCCAAACCAATGGGCACTGAGATTTGTGACTTCTTCCTACAGATTTTCTGGGCTCCTGATGTTGGTTGCAAAGCTAGAGTGAGGCACGGGCTGGCTATTTTGAGGTGCGATCAGAGACTTGCATTCATTATGAAGAAAGCCGGGAGACTTGGCAGAAAAGAAGCCAGGACTGAGCCTGGGATGCAGCAGCCACAGGAAGTGTGGCTCCGCTGTCACTTGACTGGCTGTTCCCTGTCTCTGAACTTCCATTTGTCAGAGAGCTGGGAGGTCACAACTAAAGATGGGAAATTATTGGACAAAGTGATTCGACCACACAGAAAAGTATTACTATTATTTCTCCCCTTCATTTTCTCCACTCTATTGAACGAGACATTCTGCAAGGATCAGATACTATTTCTGTCTTTCACACTTCTTCTCTTGCTAATTTTCAGTGGGCTTCTGAGCTCTGATACGAATGTGCAGGCAATGTGGAAACTGATCAAGAGGCAGAGATTTATATTAAAAATGATTTACATATATTTTATCACCAATTTTAATGATGCCATTTGGGTGAAGATAAAGTTGCTTCAAATGAAAGACTGGAGAGCGTGCTACTTAAATATCACATCATGTATCTTCGCTTCACATTTAAATCAGGAAACAAAAACCTATATTTATTGGTGGTGATGCTTAGAGAAGAAGTAGAAGGTTTTGTTCAGACTGCAAGCCCTGGTGAGTTCCAAACCAGTTACCAAAGAGAGAGCACCCTTCTACTTCCCTCCGCCTGCCCAGCTTTCACTGCCCTCCTTTCTGACTTATAGAGAGCCCATGCTAGTTGTTGGGCAGGGAGTCCTGAAGGCAGGACTCTGCTGTTCCACAGCCCAGAGCTTCCCCACCTGACCCTGAGCCCCAGGAAGCTACGGTTAACACCGAGTGACGTTAAGGACCTCTCTTACTTCCTCTCTATTTTCACTATAGTTCAGTAGCTACCTCCTGCCCTGTTTGCTACCAGAGAGACAAGAGAGGAGGGAGAAACATGCAGCAAGTGTTGAATACTCACTTGAAGAGTCCTTGCATGGCACTTCAGAAAGATACGAGAAGCAGTAAAGCAGCTGTAAGTATAAGACACGTTCTACAAGCCCTCGCTGAGCACTCTGTGGTTGACCAGTTATCTCACGTAATTCCTCTCTTAATTTGCAAAGTACAGTTCCCATGGTACTGATTCCAGCCTTGGCACAAGCTCCACACTTCCACTGCCAGGCCTTGCTAACTTCTACTCATCCTAAGGCTGATCACAGACCTGTATTTTCCAGGAAGCCTCCATGTTAACCTTCGCACAGCATTCTCTCCCTCTGTGTCAAGTCTGTTGTGGCGAGTCTCCCACTGCAGTGACCACAATGCATTGCCCTTGTATCCTGCTGAACTTGTGCTAGTTGAGAGTAGAGAACTTGTTCATCGCTGTGGTCCCCAATTCTACTTTTTGCCTTGTATATATAGTAAAAGTACTCCAAAAATGTTGTGTGAATGAATGAATGTTGGGGGTATACAATAATAAATGAAAAGATTTAGGATAGAGTTATAGAGGAAAGGAGTTTAGAAGCAGAATTTTGAAGAGCACAACCATTTGCAGCAAGGAGCCGTATTCCCCTGCAGAAATCAGGAAATGGAGAGATATTATGTAGAAGGTGATGTTTCATTTTGTTAGCTCAGGTCTGACTTTAAAATAAATAAGAAATATAAGGGGTCAACTGACATAGAGGATAATGGGTGGGCAGTCAGTATGAGATCACTATGCAAAGGATTTTGTCATGACAAGGAGCTGCCCTCACCATATTAAGTCTGGATGTTTGAAGGTCCTTCAAAAAGTTCATGGAAAAATGGAATTAAAAGATAAGCTTATTTTGGTGTAAAAAAACTAAAACCATGTATCATCAAAAGGATCCTCCAAAGGTTCATGAAAATGTATTTTTTTTAAAGATTTTACTTTTTTATTTGAGAGGTAGAGTTACAGACAGTGAGAAGGAGAGACAGAAAGAGAGGTCTTCCATTCACTGGTTCACTCCCCCAAATGGCCACAACGGCAGGGGCTGAGCAGACCCAAAGACAGGAGCCAGGAACTTCTTCCAGGTCTCCCATGCGGGTGCAAGGGCCCAAGCATTTGGGCCATCTTCTACTACTTTCCCAAGACATAGTCAAGAGCTGGATTGGAAGAAGAGAAGCTGGGACTAGAACCAGAGCCCATATGGGATGCCAGTGCTGCAGGGAGAGGATTAACCTACTGTGCCATAGCACTGGCTCCTGAAAATGTATTTTTTTTATTTATTTGACAGAGTTACAAACAGTGAGAGGTTGAGACAGAGAGAAAGGTCTTCTGTCTGCTGGTTCACTCCCCAAATGGCCACCATGGCCAGCACTGTGCCAATCCGAAGCCAGGAGCCAGGCACCTCCTCCTGGTCTCCCATTCGGGTGCAGGGCCCAAGCACTTTGGGCCATCCTCCACTGCCCTCCTGGGCCACAGCAGAGAGCTGCACTGGAAGAGGGGCAACCGGGACTAGAACTGGTGCTCATATGGGATGCTGGCGCCACAGGCAGAGGATTAACCAAGTGAGCCATGGTGCCGGCCCCCTGAAAATGTATTTTTTAAAAAGATTTATTTATCCACTTGAAAGGCAGAACTAAAGAGAGAGAGAGGAGGGACAGAGAAAGAGATCTTCCATTCTGCTGGTTCACTCCCCAAATGGCTGCAATGGCCGGGTCTGGGCCAGGCCAAAGCCAGAACTAGGAACTTCTTCTAGGTCTCCTACACGAATGCAGGGACCCAAGGATTTAGGCCATCTTCCACTGCTTTCTGCAAAGTGCATTAATAAAGATCTGGATCAGAAGTGGGGCAGGGGCTGGCGCTGTGGCGCAGCTGGTTAGCGTCCTGGCCTGAAGCGCCAGCATTCCATATGGGAGCCGGTTCGAGTCCCGGCTGTTCCACTTCTGATCCAGCTCTCTGCTATGGCCTGGGAAAGTAGAAGATGATGGCCCAAGTCCTTAGGCCCCTGCACCCACGTGGGAGACCTGGAAGAAGCTCCTGGCTCCTGGCTGTTGTGGCCAGTTGGGGAGTGAACCAGTGGATGGAAGACCTCTCTCTCTCTCTGTGTCTCTCCTCTCTCTGTGTAACTCTGACTTTCAAATAAATAAATAAATCTTAAAAACAAAAAGTGGAGCAGCCGGGACTTAAACTGCAGATGGTGGCTCAACTGGATATACCATAGCATTGGCCCCTAAAATGCACATTACAAAAAACTAAAGGCTATGCCTAGATTTCTTTTAAATCTATTTTTCCATGAATTTGTTAAAGTATTCTCATATGCTAGATTATCTAGCAAACTCACAAATCCCAAGAGAGGTATGAGCATTCTAGAACGGAATAAAGAAAACCTTAGGTTCTAGATCTCCTCTGGGCCTGCCTCACTTGGTTGTACATCTCATAGCAAAAATGAACCTGCTCTGAAAAAGCCCATTCTCCCTCAGCCCTTGGAAGTAAAACTCAGCTCCATGAATATTTTAACTAAATTGTTGATGGCATCAAAAATATTCCCGTTTTCACTTTTCATTGCATTTCATCTTTCTTGAAGATCATGTGCAGGTTTTCATGAGCTGGTGGGCAGACCAGCTTGATCTCTCTCTCAGAAAATCCATGTCACTTCAATTATTTGTTCTCTCACTAAATGCTTTCAAGAAGGGTAACTCATGCTCTCTTACCTAGACACACGCACCTTCTTAGGTCAGTCATAGTGAACCTTTAGGCTCTGTTAAGGCGGGTCTGTGATGTTTTTCTTATCTTCATTTTTCACAGATGTTGTGATGGTATTGATGAAGACTCCACCAGAAACCATTTCTAGTCCAAGAAGCAAATAGCCAAAAACCTGCCTTGTTTCTTTGCCCTCCTCCTAGCCCTATTCTCTCCTTTCAAAATGCCTGCTCCTTTTTAATTTATCTTAAGGAATTTGCTAATTTTTTTTCTTCCAAGAGGAGGGAAAAACCTAAGTGTTCAAGATGTTACTTTGTTTACTCCACTTAATTATTTAAGAGGATTCTCGAAGCCCTTGCCACTCAACCTTTGCAATCCCACACAGAAAGACAACTCAGAAAGCTGAGAAGCTTCATGCAAATGGAGGTTCTTGGAGCTGAAAAGGGCATGACACAGCTTCCGCCTGGAGAAGATTGGACGCCAGGGTGCAATGGTGTTTGGTTGCTAATGATGGAGGGATTTTGGCCACAGACATGGAGCCATTTGTTGAACATGTAAACCAATATTAATGATACAGCATTAATTTATGGCTTCTGCAGATTATTTCTAATACAGACTTGCTGACTTGTACATGTATAATACATAAACACATCCATAAAAGTTTAATGCCTTCAGAGTGGTACACTCACCCACAACACTGCCTGTTGACGTGTTCTCACGCTTCTTAACCCTGCTTCCTGGAGGAGACTGCATGATGCCAAGGTGACAGGACTGAGACTAGCACCAGAGGAATGGTCAGACATTAACTTTGCTAAACTTTGGTGGCAGACATTTGTAGAGACATGCAGCAAAGTACATGGTGATCACGAACGTGGCTTTAGCTGGTTTTGAAAACTGCATATCAGATTACCCATCGGAGTGGCAAAACATCCTGTCTACACATCCAGGGCAAATCACACTCAATTCAAACAGCCATCATGAGGGTGTGCTTCGCTAGGGGCTAGGACTAGTGCCTAAATAAAGATCTACACCCTTTGACGGGTATAGCCAATCTTAAAGAAAAGCTTCAACCTACACGTTCCTTTCTAGTTTAACACACGCATGGCAGGAGCTGAGCGAGCAGGAGGAATGATTGTTCGTGGACCAGGGCACACACCATTCCTTTCTCTTTGCCAGAGCCATGGAAGCAGAAGTTTCCCCTCCTGGGTCTTGGATTTCTGAGCTTAGTAAGCTTTCAGTGCCTCGTAGGAAAGACAGGACACAACAGAACATTTCACACAGCTTTTCTCATCATTGCTTCTCCACCCTTCGCTGATTCAATCTAGCCAGGCTCGTAGTTTGTTGGGATTTTCATTTTTATGAAGGGTACCAGACCACATCCTGCCTGTTCTGCTTCTGCCTGTCAGTTGCAGAAATGGAAGCTGGAACCAGCCGGCTTTGTCCGTCATCTGCCCCCAAACAGTGTCTGACATTTCTGTTCCTCTCTGGATAGTGGATGTTCAGTCATTTTGCAGCACTCAACTCGGCTCTAATAACAACTCTATGATGGCCCTGTGGCCTTTTTCATAACATTTATTTTCAGGTCTGCCATGTGTCAGGCGTCCATAACAGCCGGGCTGACTATCGTTTTGTGGCTCCAAAGGCGTGGGCAGTGAGAGAGAGCTGGACTCCTGCAAAGCATGATGGAATTGGCTGGATTTCATGTGACGAGCGCAGCCTATGGTCCTTTGTCCAGAGCAAGCAGGAAAGAAGCAGAAAAGCTTGCTATGGGTCCTGTTTCCTAAGAACATGGAATGAACAGCTCGTAGTGCTTTCCTTGGATTAAAAACTCTACTTTTCCTCAATCTCCAAGCTCAGTTAGGTCATAGTTGGGCATCTGGCTTCACTGAGATTTTCTTAGGACAAATACTTGTGAAGGAATTTAGTTGATCGAGTGAAGCTAAATCCAGCTCATGGCTGAAACTAATAGTTGAATAACACTTCAGCCTTACAGCTTCCTTTGAATCAGTTAATGTCATAGTCCCCTAAAACACAGGTCTAATATCTTGTATAGAAATTTCAGGATCATCTACAAGGGAGCTTTAAAAACTTTATGAAAAGTTCTCATTATCTTAGATTCCATTTTCCATGAACTTTTTGAAATCCTCTTGTGAATTTGTCGGTGATTAGCACCTTAATAAATATTTCTTCTTCTTTTTATACTTAATAACTATTTGCTTAATGTTCTAATATGGAGCTCTTGCCACATCAAAAGGATATGTAAAAACTCCTAAAACATTGGTCTTGGAAATAAATAACTATAATTTGTCACTTTTCCAAAACTACTTGTATTAATACTTGAATAGTTAGCAAGAAAAGCAGCCATCTTTAAATAAGCATGCTATTAGACTGGGACTATTGAAAGTGCTTGATAGACAATATGAGTGTGTGTGTTACTGGGCACAACAGATGTCAGCAAAGCAAAATGGATTTGTGTGATTTAAACTCCTAGAAGTATTTTGAGTTGAGTAGTTCTCCAACATAGACAATGCCTTACCTGGCACATCAACTCAGATGTTCAACACATGTCTCAAATTCTTGACTTCTCTATTATTACATCAGTAACTCAATCTTGGGCTTAACTTCTCAGTATGGCACCATTTTTGCTGAGATGCAGAGGTTACAAACTGGGGTAAGCTTGATTCTCTTGATTCCTTGAAATAGCCTTAATTCTCTTTTTACCATATACTCTTCGAAAGAGATAGGACAACATAAAGTGATATCAGCTTTGACTCCAAAATACATCCCAAATCTGAGTATTTCTCAATATTTCCATTCCTTTCATCCTCATCCAATCCATCATCTTTGCAGCTGACTTAGAAGGTCTCCTAACTTGTCACCCTTCTCTACTATTGCTCCCTGTTAGTCCATTCTCCACATAGCAGCCGCAGTGACCATTATATCATGGTCTATACCAGATCATATGGCTTCCCTGCAATAAGAAACCCTCCAATAGTTTTATATCAAGTTTATATTTACAAAACCCTACCTGATTTCCCCCTGTCCATTTCCCTAACTCACTTCCTGTCCCTCTTCTCCTCTGTAATATACTTAACCCAATCTCGCTTCCTGTTCTTCAAACTTGCTTGAAGTCCTGCCTTGGCTGTTCCTCCAGACTGGAATGTTTTTCCTCCGTTTCTTTGCATGATTGAGTCAATTACTTGATTCAGGCTTCTGTTGGAATGTCACTTCCCCAGGGCACCCTCCCTTGACAGTCTTTCCAATGGTGCCTCCCCCCATTCCCATGTAGTCTTCCAACTTCACCTGCTTCATTTCTTTTATAGACCCCTTGTGTCAGTCGGGCTTCTCCAGAGACACACAATGATCAAGACACATCTCTACATAGATTTATTAAAGTATTGGCTTGTGCAATTCAGGGGGGCTGGAAAATTTATAATTTATAGGGCAGGCAAGAAGGCTGCAAACTCAGGAGCTCTGTGTTATAGACTTGAGGCAGAATTCCTTTTTTTCTGGAGAGACTTCAGGTTTTGACCTTCATACCTTTACCTGATTGGAGAAAGCCCACACACATCATCAAGGGAAATCTTATTTATTTCAAAGAAACTTATTATAGATGTTAATCATATCTACAAAATAATGCCATATCAACATTTAGGCTAGTGTTTGACCAAACAACTGAGCACCACTGTCTAGTTAAGTTGTCATATAAAATTTAACCATCACCATCATTTAGCACCTTGTTCCAGTGCACACAGTAAACACTGGATAAATGAGTAAATCAGGCTTCTCTCTTGTTTTACACAAAACAATCTCCTTAGACCAAAACGTCACAAACAGAATCTTGACAATATCACCATTCAACAGAGGTTTTAGCTATTGAGAAGCTACAGAAAACAGCCTTCTGATGTACTGATAGGTACTTGCTCAAGTTCTTAGGATAAGCAGGAGACGTGATAAGTGAATCTCCATTCTGACAACTGATAAGAGCTGACCCATTTCAACCAAGCAACATGTAATTCTAGTAGCAACTATTTAACTTGTTATGAAAGAAGAAAACTCATGGTAAAGGTGATTTTTGTAGCCTGGCGTTGTGGCATAGGTAAAGCTGCTGCCTGCAACACCAGTATCTCACCTGGGTGCAGCTCAAGTCCCAGCTACTCCACTTCTAGTCCAGCTCCCTGCTAATGGCCTGGGAAAGCAGTGGAAGGTGGTCCAAGTCCTTGGGCCCTGCCACCCACTTGGGAGACCTGGATGAAGCTTCTGGCTCCTGGCTTTGGCCTGACCAAATCCTGGCCGTTAAAGTCATCTGGGGAGTAAAGCAGAAGATGAAAGGTCTCTCTCTCTGTGTCTTTCCTTCTCCCTCTCTCTCTGTAACTTTGACTTTCTAATAAAAAATAAATCCTTTAAAATTGGTATTTTTTTAAAAAAGGAACTGATTTTTATGGTTTCAAAATAGATAAGTCCTAGAGCAAATTATTATTCAACAGACTACAGTAAGATATCTATTCAACCACTTTAGTTAAAACTTTATTTTTGAGTTTTAAGGCCTATTTTTATACTTCTGATTTAAAAGTTTTAATAACTTAATATTTGTCTTTATGGAAATATTTTGTTCTTAGTTAATTTGATATAAAATAGGGAATAACGGCAAGTTGCAAACATTAAGGGCCTCTGGCATTTGGGCCAAGCACCTGGCAGAACATAGGACATAATATACTCCAGGGATGGAGTCAGGTGCATTGGAAATAACACAGCTTTTCAGATGGTTATATGGATTTGCCAGGGCAAGATTAAAAAGCCAGGCTACCCAGATAACAGAAAGACATGTTTATTTGATCTTGATAGTAACTAAAATATTTTGCAAAAATGAATAGCCCTTCCAGACTTTGAAAATGTGATTATTATTTTGGACTTTGGAAATCCTATGGATGTATTTTTAAGTTAGTTATGTGAGATGTTTGGATTTCAATATCCCACCAGATAGCTTTGTAGTCCCCAACCTCAACCATTATCTTTTTCAAATTTATCATCCCATTTGGCTTTATGACTCCTCTGTGAGGTAAGCAGGATGATAGTATTGTTCCTATTTCTATGGAGGGGAAACTGAGGCTCTGAACCAGTTACTCAACAGGAGCACATAGCTGAGAAGTTACAGCAACAGGATCTAAATGCATGGCTCAGTAATGATCCAGACACCATTGCTTTGCCTCCTCTTTAGCGAGGGCTGAGATGATCAACGTTTGACCATATTGGCTACTTTGGACCCGATGAGTTAGTTGGTCATTCGATTAATGGATCTAATTTCCAATGGAGAATCCAAGAGTTTCTTGGGACACAAGAAAATTTCTTTGCCCAAGGCTTGTAAAAATTTAAGAATTTTTTTTTTTTATTCTCGCAGAAGGTGTGGACCAGTTCTTGCCTTCTGTGTTACAGACTTCTCTTTATTAACTATTATCCTGTGTAATGTGACTGTCTTTTTATTTCACATAAAATCTCAAGGAAGTATTTTCCTCAATAGTAACAGTTTCTCCACTGATCAACTTAGTTTTTCAATTGTTATTTGTCTTTATGCATTTTCACTTTTATGTTAAACTTTTAAATTTTATTTGAGATGCCTAGAGAGAGATAGAGAGAAAGAGGGAGGGAGAGAGAGAGAAAAAAAAAAAAAAAGAGGGAGAGAGAGAGAGAGCACTCCTCTCTGGTTCACTCTTCTCCAAATGGTTACAATGGCCAGGGTTGGGCCAGGCTGAGGATGGGAGCCAGTAGTGCACTCTGGGTCTTCCACGCGGGCAGCAGGAACCCAGTTGTTGGAGTCATCACCACTGCTTCCCAGGGTCAGCACTGGCAAGTAACTGGCATTTGGAGCTAGAGCCAGGAATCAAAGCATGGAATGTGGGCATCTTAACTGATGTTTTTAACTGCTAGGGTATATGCCCACCCCTCTTGTTTTTTCCCATACTTCTATTTTATTGGACTTTTTTTTTGTTTGTATTTTGTTATATTCCTTCCTTTGATTTTTGTATAACCAGCCCTGGCCTGTTATTTTTACATGAACTGCTTCAAAAAATAAATTTTACCCTCTACTTATAACAGCCTCCTGCTTCTTTGGCATTGCTTTTTTCTTTTCCTGAACTGTTATTCTTGTTACGGAGATGTCATTAAAAAAAGTATTTTGGTACAAATTTGGACATGATATTTGATATAATTTTACTTGCTATAAATTAAAACAAGTCCACATTTGGCAAAAGTTAAAAGCTAATAATATGAGCCACAGATGAAAGTAAGGGAAGGCAGGGAAGTTTCTGTACTGACAGTAGACAATATGTGCGTCAAGCTTCTCGGAGACAGTTTGGCAATAAGAATATCGGAGATTTTTAAAACATGCATACCATTTCACCTTCCACTTCTACATTTAGGAATTTATTTTAAGTAGTCAAGGATTTGTGCAAAGGCTTAGTTACATGACTATCTAATGAACGTTTTTCAGAAGAGTAAAAATTTGGAAATAACCTAACTAGCCAACGTTGGGGGATTGCTTAAATCACTGCAGCTTATGGTGCGTTCTGGCTCCAGGTTATTGTGCAACCATTTAAGAAAGAGTTTCAGAAACAAAACATGTAATGCCATCAAAGATGGTCAAGATATATTACCGAATTAAAAATCTAATACCCCACTTTAAAAAAAAAAGATTGATTGATTGATTTGAAAGGCAGAGTTACAGAGACACAGAGGCAGAGCGAGGGAGAGGTCTTCCATCCGCTGACTCACTCCCCAATTGGCCACAACAGCCAGAGCTGCACAGATCTGAAGCCAGGAGCCAGGAGCTTCCTCTGGATCTCCCACATGTGTACAGGGGCCCAAGGACTTGGGCCATCTTCTACTGCTTTCCCAGGCCATAGCAGAGAGCTGGATTAGAAGTGGAACAGCCGGGACTTGAACTGGTGCCCATATGGGATGCCAGCACTGCAGGCAGCAGCTTTACCTGCTATGCCATGGCACTGGCCCCAATACCCCACTTTGAAAAAAATAATACATAGAATACTTATATAGAGAATATATAATGTTCTAAATGTAATATATAATAATCACATATCATATAATAATGTAGTATATTTATATATATAGAATACTTGCATGAAAAATATTTGCAGAAGTGTTATTAGTGAATGTCTGGGATGTAGGCTTATCAATGACTTTTATCTATACTTTTTATCTTAAGTTTATATTACTTTGGTAAAGTGTACAAGTAGAAGTTATTAAAAAACCCGACCTCTGATTTAGTAGGTCTTAGGTGGCTGTGAAGTGACTTGTCCATGATTTTACATATCTTTTATGGTCATTTCATCTTCTAAGACATCTCACAGACTGACTTGAAAGTGAAATTTTTTGAAACCTGTAGAATTTTACAGTGAATTTTTATAAAGCCTTAATACTACCTTCAAAGATTTCTTTAATACCCGCCCCCCACCACACACACACACACACACATTCTCACACATACACAGAAAAACGTCAGCTTCCATATGTTCCAAACTCAGTACTGTGGGTGGTTGGTGAAGTACACATCCTGCAGAAATCAACAACCAGATTTTCTTTCTATTTCTATTGCAGTAATGGTCCTGGGACAGCTCATCCTTTAGCCATCAAGCCAAGAAATCCCAGCAGGATCACTTGCTGGTAGTTACAAAATGATTGAACCCAAATACAGTCGGATAAGTTTGATCATGTACATTCAACTAATTACTTTTAATCTTGTATTTGAGATTCCAAAGAGATATGTCACAGTCTTCAAATGATGAAAACTTGGAAATCTGGAGTTGGGTAACACGGATGGGCTAGCTTAGCACCATCTTATAGACAAGAGAACCATCACCAAGTAAGGCTAAATGATGCATTAACAATACAGACCCAGTTAGTGTCAAAGCCAAGACTAGATTTCAGATCCTTTAACCTTTAATTCAATTCTCTGCCCAGGTTAAGGGTTCAAGTACCAGTCCTGAGCTAAAAATATAAAATCTTGAGCAAGTTATTTAACTTCCCTGAGCCTTGGTATACAGTAATATCTCCCTGTAGAATTGTGGGGGAAATTAAATAAGATGATTTAAATGAACACCCCATTAGAACATTGTAGGTGAATAAATTGTAGATATTATTGCTAGTAGTGGTCATCTAAGACCTAATAGTAGAGTCTAGAGGGTGGAACCTGGAAGAGAGGTCAGAGCTTGACTGAGGAGTTCTTCGCCTGGTGATCCAATTGAACCAGGAGAAAAGATGTGATCACTGACAGAGAGTGCAGAGAAAGCAAGGACAGGCACCAGGGACAGACCCTCGGGCAAAACAGCATTAAAAGTTGAGAAGATAGAAGAGAAGCCAACCGAGACTAGCGTTGTGGAGCAGCAGGTTAAGCCAGCACTAGCAACATCAGCATCCCATGTGGGAGTGCTGGTTCCATCCTTGGCTGCTCCACGTGGGCTCTAGCTCCCTGCCAATGTGCCTGAGAATGCAGTGGGAGGTGTCTTTCCTTGCCACCCACGTGGGAGACCCAGATGGAGTTCCAGGATCCTTGCTTCAGCCTGGCCCAGTCTTAGCTGTTGTGGCCATTTGGAAAGTGAACCAGTAGATGGAAGATTTCTCTCTCTCTCTCTCTCTCTCTCTCTCTCTCTCTCTCATTCTCTCTCAAACTGCCTTTCAAATAAATGCAGAAATCTTAAAAGAAGAAGAGAAACCAGTTTAAAGGACAGAAAGACCAAGGTGTTAGAGGGTCACAGACACTGGGGGAGCGGTGGCTATTGGGTTTGCCGTTTTCATTGGGATCTGAACAAACAGTTCTGTTTGAAATGAAACAGAATCAAGAAGCATAACAAAGCAAAAGTTAGAGTGTATGCATGTGCAGAGATACCTATTTAATCTATTTGGTTATTAAAGAGTACATTGGAAATTGAAGATGGTTATAGCGCCAAGGGAGGAGTTTTCTTTTAAATGTAGGCCACATCAAGCATGCGTTCTGACAAGAAGAGTTTGACCTAATGGGCAGACGCTGGAGGATGAGGTAAATAATAGCTGGAGACATCAGGAGTAAGATTCGGTCAATGGGCAGGGCTGCACGAATCTAGGCAGAAAAGAGAAATTCTCTTCCTCTGAAATAAGGGCTGTGGGGAGTGAAAGTGGAGTGGTTTTGAGGTGAAAGGGGAGAAACTGAGGATTCTCGTACTGTGTGCTCAGAGGTCTTTGTGCAAACACAGGGGTCAGGGCATCTCTCTCAGATGAAGAGTCAGGGGTGGCAGTGTTGGAGGGAGCAGGCATGGAGCAAGCACTGTGCAGTCTGACAGTCAGTTGGGAGCAGTACAGGCCCTTCGCCATTGGCTAACGGCCTATCTGAGGTCAAATGTGTGGTAGTCCCTCAGCCCAACAACATCTTGACCTCCCAGGATTTGAAAGACCTCAGGATTTCCAAGAAGGACATCTTGGGGCTCTCAAGGGAGCAGGGGGTCCATGCTGGGTTGAGAGCGGAGTTAGGTCAGCACCACAGTCCCGGAGTGGAATAGAGGTGATGCTCAGTGGTGAAGGTCAGGGTGGCTCTGGGGACACTGGGTGGCAGGAGCTGATGGCTGAGAGATGCTGTTCTAGCTCTGCAGCCAAGGTGCAGCCAGAGGTGGGCACGTTAGGAACGGCGGAGGTTAAGAAGTTGAAGCTAGAAGCTTCCAAGGTCATGAGGATTGCCAGTAAGGTGGAGAACCGCCGAAGACTGAGTGAGGACGGCTCTCACCTGGATGTGTGAACAGGTGCTTTTCTGAGCTCCTTCCGGCCCAGAGCCGCCATGGTTCAGCTCCCTTCCTGCCCCCACCCCAGGTACTTGTCCGGGTGGGTCTCCCGTCTCCTCCCAGTGATCTTGACAGCTTACATCCTTGTAATCTGAGTGTATCAAAACCCCCAGGAGCCGGGTCTCCCTCTGGGGAGAAAATGTGCCCACCTGCCTTTTGCCTGAGTGCTTGTTTGCTTCGCAGATCCCAGCCCACCAAGCCTCTCCCATTGCACCAGCCCTGCCTCTCATTTAGAGAGTCTGGTGGTGCCGCTACCGCTACCCATTTTGCAGTCTTTGTACACATCAAAACAAACAAACAGAGGCCCAAACACACCCCAGCAGGCTTATTGTCAGAGAATTAGCTCCCATGCTGGCACAGCCAGACGAATTCTGATAAGAATAGCTTAAAATAAATCCTCCCAGGCAAACTGGTCACAGGCCAGAGCTATGGGATCACTTCTGGCTATAACCATATTCTGTGCACATGTTCTGTTATCCTAAAAGGTTTTTATTTTATATGTTTTAAAGGGAGCCAGAGATAAAGGAGAAGCAAATTAAAACTGCCTTTTCCTCCCTGAAACCTGAGGTTGTTGAGAAGGGTTTTTGGTGAAAGCAGACAGCATGGTTGAACATTCAAGAGCACCTGTTTATGATTATTTTGTGCCTCCAGGTAAATAGAAATTTGATCTTCTGCTGCTGGAGGCTTCTCCTTCCTGCAAACATTAACCACATGTGTCAGTTGGAAGGCATTCCACTCCTAGGTCAAGCCGTGGTTCCCGTCTCTGTAAATATCTGGCCCTCCTCAACAACCTTGAAAGCTACCTAGGAATACTCCTTAACATTTGGTGCCAGTTTAGCATAATAGACATCTTGGGGGACTATCTCAGTCATCACAGGAAGAAAAATCATTTTCATCTAGTAGCTAACTGGGGTGGATTTGAAGCTGGTACCGAGATTAGCCTTAAACACCTCTGCCTTCAGGGCAGCCAGAATCGAAGGCTGTGACCCCGCATTTGCCAATTTCAAATTATTCTAACTATTAGTTCAATGTTGCCTTGTCTGGCTGTGTGGGTAGACACGGACCCAGGAAGGAACCAAGATGTAGAAGCAGGAGTAAGTTGAATGCGTTTCAGCAGATGACGTGGAAAATTTCTGTGAGCTAAGCTCATGGCTGTATTCTTACAAGCTGGAAGTCACCATGATTGTCTCAAATGTGAAGGGAGTGATGATAGCAACAAGCCTTGGTCTATTTCCTGCACCGATAGTGAACCTAGTTTTCCAGACCTACATTTCTAAATTGAGAACTTTTTCTTAGCATTCGCATCCCCAACTCAGAAGAACTCAATCCACTGTGGCATGAGTTATAAAGGTGGACAGGGGTGTGGCATAATATACAGGATCCACATTTGTTGGGTTAAAGAGATCTACACTGAAATCTTAACCCAGTCTCTGTGTGGTCTTGAGCAAGGAGCTTGACATGTGATGTGTTCATTCTGTCATTTATAAAATGCTGATAGTCTTCTCCGATTTACAGGGTGCTCAGAGGATTAAGTGAGGGAGTGTAGATTAAATAATTCTCGCCATGCATGGTTGATAGCAGGAAGGGGAAGCAGCAATAATGAGCTCTGACTGCGCTTAGGGCATGGTGCTAAATTCTTTATAAAGAATAACTCATTCAACCCTCACAGCAAACCTGTGACACAGGACCCATTATGGAGATCTATTTTTTTCACACAAAAACTCAGAGAGGTCTGGCCTGGTAGAAGTGAGAGACAAGTAAGAATACCTCATGACCTCAGAATCAGCCCTTAAGGCATTTGGATCCAGCTAAAAAGCCCATGAGAGCATTTCAGGCATGGAAAGCCAAGACACTGTGGCAAAAAATGACCTAAATAAAAGATCTCTGTGAGTGAGATCCCGGTGGAAAGAACAGACCATCAAAGAAGGAGGTACCTTTCTCTGAAGGGAGGAGAGAACTTCCACTTTGATTATGGCCTTGTCTAAATAAGGTCAGAGTTTGTGAACTCAAGAGGCTTCCACAGCCTTGGCAGCTCATGACAAGAGCCTTGGGTGATTGCTGATGTCATAAATAAGAGTGTCAATTGTTAAAACAACAGGTGTCAGTGTGCACTGGCTCCCCATGTAGGACCTCTGTCCTTAATGTGTTGTATTATGAAAATTAATGGTAACACTAGTCTTCAAACAGTACTTTATATACTTTGTGTGTCTGTGTGGGTGCAAACTGTTGAAATCTTTACTTAGTATTGAGTTGATCTTCTGTATATAAAGATAATTAAAAATGAATCTTAATGAAGAACGAGATGGAAGAGAGAGAAGGAGATGGGATGGTTTGCGGGTGGGAGGGTGGTTATGGGGGGAAGAACCACTATAATCCAAAAATTGTACTTTCGAAATTTATATTTATTAAATAAAAGTTTTCTATTAAGAAAAAAAGAATACCCCCTGAGCGTAAGAATAAAAAGTGGTGATGACGGTGGTGACGGTGGTAGTGGTGGTGGCGGCGAGCATTTGTTGGATGCTAATAAAAGAACAAGTCTTGAGCCAATTTTGAAAATAGGCATTATTAGGGCCAGTGCTGTGGCGTAGCAGGTAAAGCCACCACCCGTGGTGCCAGCATCCCATATGGGCGCCGGTTCTAGTCCTGGCTGCTCTACTTCCTATCCAGCTCTCTGCTGTGGCCTGGGAAAGCAGTAGAAGATGGCCCAAGTCCTTGGGCCCCTGCACGTGGGAGACCTGGCAGAAGCTTCTGGCTCCTGGCTTCAGATCGGCGCAGCTCCAGCCGTTGCAGCCATCTGGGGAGTGAACCAGCAGATGGAAGTCCTCTATCTCTCTCCCTCTGCCTCTGCCTCTCTGTAACTCTGCCTTTCAAATAAATAAATCTTTAAAAAAAAAGAAAATGAGCATTATTTTATTCATGCCTTATAATTCGTGTAAGAGATAAGTTCAGTGGCTAGCCCCATTTTACACTATAGAAACAGAAATCCAGAGAAGACTGAAAACTTGCCCTGGGTTGCACAGCTGTAGAGCGGCAGGACTGGCATTGCAGCTCAGGTCTCTGAGCTCAGAGACTGTGCTCTTAAGCGCTAACCCTGTGACTCCCAAAGCTTGGGCCTCGGAAGCAGCATCAGCACCACCTGGGAATTCATAAGAATGACAGATTCTCGGGCCCTGCCCGAGTTCCCAATCTAAAACTCTGGGGCCGCGTCCAGCGGCGGTGGGGGCTTGAAGGAGCCTGCCAGGGGATTGCCAGGGTTGAGAACCCTGCCCCAGACTGTCACGCTTCCACGAGGAGGGGCCCTTGAGCCGGCAGAGCCTAGTCTATAGAATTGCCTTGATTTTCTGGGTAGATTGAGCCTTGGCTTTGAGCTATCTCCCAAGCAAACTCATGTCATTCCATCCCCATGGACAGCACTTCCCCCCTGCAGTGTGGTGCCAGAGACAAAAGGAATAAATAAACAAATAAAGCTGCTAGTACCTGCATTGCACCTGCTGCCCTTACCTCACACGTGATTCGCAGTGTGTGGGCGCAGGTTGCCCCCTCTGTGCCCTGTGCTCCTCGGTTGCACCATGGAGATACTGCCATCACTTACCTCAAACGCATGTGAAGAAGATGAAGTGGGACAATCCATGCGTGAAATGTGAGTCCTGGGCTGAGCACATGCAGCTGCTTGAAAACACTGAGTACTGGCTGGCGCCGTGGCTTAACAGGCTAATCCTCCGCCTTGCGGCGCCGGCACACCGGGTTCTAGTCCCGGTTGGGGCGCCTGATTCTATCCCGGTTGACCCTCTTCCAGGCCAGCTCTCTGCTATGGCCCGGGAGTGCAGGGGAGGATGGCCCAAGTCCTTGGGCCCTGTACCCGCATGGGAGACCAGGAGAAGCACCTGGCTCCTGGCTTCGGATCAGTACGATGCGCCGGCCACAGCGGCCATTGGAAGGTGAACCAACGGCAAAAAGGAAGACCTTTCTCTCTGTCATTCTCTGTCTCACTATCCACTCTGCCTGTCAAAAAAAAAAAAAAAAATTGAGTATTAATAGAAAAAAAAAATCTTTCCTGCCCCCGGGGGCCCTGGCTACCCTTAGGTATTTCACTGCTGTGCTCTCCAGGATGGTGAGTACTTGCGCCAGGATGGTGAGTACTTGCGGCCACCAAGTCCAGCCACGGCGGACTCCACCATGAGAAAGCTGAAGCTCAAGGATGTTGAGTGGACACGCCCAGTGGTGCTGGGGTGGCTGCCGGTGGAGCTGGGACCCAAGCAGCCTTAACTAGAGTCTGCACTTGCGTTATCCTTCCCTGGACTGCCTCGCCGGGTGTTGGGCGCTGGGTCAGGACCAGAGCAGCCAGGACTCAGACTGATGCTGCATATGGGATGCCCGTGAACTTCACCCCGCGGTGCCACAACATCAGCCCCCAGCAGCAGCTTTTTAAAGCAACTCACCTTAAACAGATCCTCTAAGGATCCAGCTTAGCTTTCACGGAAACAGGGCCCATTCTCACACTCTTCATCGATGTGTGTAATATTTAATTAAATGACAAGTTACGGTTACTAAAAAAAAAGCCTTTTCTGAAAAGAATTGGACATCATTCTAAAAGACCCATGTAGGACAATGAAAATGTTCTGGTGTAGAGATGGCTGATGGGAAGCAAGGTGCATGGCACAGGTCCCTCTGCTGCCAGGTCCTGCCCGTCTCTGTGACCCAGGAAGGCCACAGACTCCGCTCCAGCAGGCTGAGTCAACCAGGACCCCTGAGCTTAACTGCTGGGAGCCACTAATGAATGATAAAGAAGAAATGGATACCCTCTCACATCCATTTTTTTCTTTTAATTTCCCCAGGATAAGCAGCCCATTAGTTAAAACGCTCAAGCGGAAACACACAAGGCAGAACAAAGGGGTCTGCTCGTCAGCCAGCCTTCCCTCTCTGCACCTGACGGCTTCCCCCTGCCTCGGAGAGGCCCAGAAAGCCGAGCACGCTCCCCCAAGCGAGCAGCGAGCGTGCGCTGTCAGTCACCGGCTGAGAGCTTTGCCAGGCGAGCTCTGGGCCTTGGAAAAGTGAACTTGCTGCAGGCACTGCGCTGGGCCTGCCTAAGGGCAAGGTGGCCTCTTGCGCCCTACTTACTCCTCAGATTCCTTTTTTTTTTTTTTTAACGTATCCACAAGGTAAACCTCAGGGTGTCGTTTCCCGGCAGGCACTGGTCAGAAGAAGCCTAAGGGGCAGGGCTTTAGTTGTGAGAGCTGTGCTAAGAAGCACCGCAAGCTGGAGGCCTAAACACAGACTTCTCTTTTGTCTTAGTCCTGGATGCTGCAGGTGCAGGTTCGGGGTGTCGCCAGGAGTGGCTCCTTCTGCCGGCGGTGAGGGTGAATCTTCCCACGTCGCCTTGCGCGATCCTTGGCCTCTCACCCCAATCCCTGCCTCCCCCCTCCCGCGGAGTCTCCTGTGGGGGCCTGTGTCCGAGTGTTTTATCAGGACTCTGTCATGCTGGCTTAGGGGCCCACCTTACTCTGGTCTGACCTCACCTCACTCACCCCATTTCGAATACGGTAACCTCTTGATGTAGTGCAAATTAGGATTTTAGCAGATGACTCCGGGGGATCTGAGGGGACACACTTCAGCTCACGTCAATCAGATGGAGACTGAAACTCTGGGCCACCCAGCACACCCAAGCCTTGCCCTCTTTGAATATTTAATTAAGCCCCGCCCCAGATCCCACCCCCGTGCATCCAGAAAGGATGGCCCCGAATCTCCTTGTTTGCAGCTCATTCTCTCTCAAGCTTGCCTGCACTTATTGCTTAAGTGTCTTCTTTAGTTTTAAGTAAATGTTTCTTGGGGCCGGTGATGTGACAGAGAGGGTAAGCCTCAGCCTGCAGTGCCAGCATCCCATATGGGTGCTGCGTCAAGTCCCAGCTGCTCCTCTTCCGCTCCAGCTCTCTGCTATGGCCTGGGAAAGCAGTGGATGATGACCCAAGTGCACAGGCTCCTGCACCTGCGTGGGAAACCTGGAAGAAGCTCCTGGATCCTGGCCCAGGCCTGGCCCAGGTCTGGCCATTGCAGCCATTTGGGGAATGAACCAGTGGATGGAAGACCTCTCTCTTTCTCTGTGTGTGTGTGTCTCTCTCTGTGTGTAACTCCACCTTTCAAACAAATAAATAAATCTCAAATAAATGAATCTTGTTTCTCTCTACCTTTCTCTCTGTCTCTTCCTTGACTTCTTCCTTGTGTGGACCGAGCCTTGCCAGGTACCACCCCACAAGAAGGGCAATGCTGCTGTCCACGTGCATCACCTGGGGCTCTTGCTAAAATGTCGCCGCTGATCCCATCATTCCGGAATGGAGCCAGGAGTGTGTGATTCCAGCCAGCTCCTGGGGATGCTGCTGTTGGAGTAGCAAGGACTCGGGAAATTCAGGCGAGTTTATTCTTACTCCTTGTTTCTCTCGGCTACTGTGCTTCTCAAAGGGTTCACAGGTCATCAGCTCCTCGCGGGGAGCCAGATTTCAGGGGTAGTCATAGTTCAGGGCATCAAAACAGTGAGAATTCCAGAGGCTCTCACTACGGCCTGAACGAGGGCCCGGGGGCACCTGGTGCGCAGGTCAGTACTGAGCTGTGTCCCCAGACTTTGCTTCATCTTGTCACCTGCAACATTCAGGATGCTCTCTCTGCATGGCCATGGGGTTCCCTGGGTAGCGTGATTCTCCCCACATCTCACTTCTTAAAGGACTTCTTGAGGATGGCTAAACTTCCCTTGGAATACTTCAATCAATTAATACCTAGCCTGGGGAGCGGGGTGAAAGCAGGGTGGAAATAGTTCCAGTCTATGTAACAAACCCAGTATTAGCATGCAGAGTGTGTAAACCCTACAAATCCCTTATATACAAAATTCAATATACAAACGGGCAAAAGTGACGAAGAGGGAATTCACCTCAGAGGAAACCAGCAAAAGCAGGCAAATATTTTTGTTCCCAATAGTGATTAGAGAAATTCAGCTGAACACATTAAGGCAAGGTCACTTCTCATTCTTTTTAGAGGAATAAACATGTAAAAAGTGAATTGATGCTAAGGGTGTCTGTTTCAGGGACAGAGATATAAATTAGAGACCATTTTGACATCACTGCTACAGCAAACATGTACCAGAGGGTCTTCAAAAAGTTCAAAAAGTTCTCATTTTCATTGGGAAGTGCCCTCATATGAGCCCTCCATCCATGCAGTCCCACTTCTTAGTTTCTACCCCCACAGAAACACTTACACGGATGCCTGAGGAAGCATGTTTAGGGCCATTCACGGAAGTAATTATTATTAATCATAGCAAAAATACACTGACAATCTAAGTGTGCGTCAGTAGGGAAATCAAGTGTAGTGTACACATCCTGCATAGCTTTCGAAATGAATACCCACAGATAACATTTCCTGGTGACTTACAGTGTAACAGACCCTGTTAACAGTGCTTTTCACGCATTGGCTCTTTAAAATGCATAAGAACTCTGTGACACAGGGTCACATTCTTATTCCGATTCTAGAGATACAGAAACTGAGGCACAGAGAGGGGAACTAAGATGCTCCAAGGCACTCAGCTGGGACAGAGAGGAGATGTGAACCCACCTGGTCCAGCTGCACAGGCAACTCTCTTAATCCCTTTAATTCTAGACCACTAGAAGGGGGTGGTGTCCAGGTGCTGGCGTAGGAACGTCTCAAGGACATATTGATGAGTAAGAAAAGCAAGTCTCAGAATGAGTCATATGGCCTAATGCCCTATAGGTAAGAAAACCCTGAACACTTGCACGTTTTACAGGGGTCTGTATACATACGCACGTAAATGCAGCATTGTCTCCAAAGAGGAGAAAAGAGTGGCTCTGGAGATTGTGGTGGTGATGCAAAGAACATTTCCATTTTTATTTGCATTTTTTTCAAGTGGGGAGGATTGTCTATTAATGTATTATATTTTGTAATTTAAACAAACTTCAAAACATTAATTCATGATAGGACTGCCTTGACTGTGCTGCTCTGACAAGGATGGAGGCACCCACCGCACTCCCTATGCCTTATCCTTCCCTTCCTGATCAAACTGGCATTTAAACCTTGCCAACCCAACACCGCCACCAGTTGTTGATCTCCTGTTAACTGTTGTTGATGATGAGCCCTGTGAGGGTTGTTTGTGACTGTTCCTATCACAACTGGGAAGACTGTGACAATATTCACAGTGACGGGCTGGGAGTCCATCAGCCAGAGCATGGTTTACCGTGGCAATGGCTGGGGATGGGGAGTACTTAGGACGATTCCTACAGTTTTGAAATCGTTTCTAAGTCTGGCACAAAAATCTTCCATTTCCTCACAACTCGAAATGATATTGCCTCTTTTCAAGATTATATTTTTTTGTTTGAGAGGCAGAGTTAGAGAGAAAGAGGGAGAGAGAGAAAGGTGTTCCATCCGCTGATTCACTTCCCAAATGGCTGCAATGACTGGGGCTGGGTCAGGCCAAAGCCAGGTGACCAGGGTCAGGAGCTTCTTCCTGGTCACCCATGTAGGTGCAGGGGCCCAGGCACTTGGGCCATCTTCCACTGCTTTCCCAGGCCATAGCAGGGAGCTGGATCGAGTAGCCGGCGCACAAACTGGTGCCCTTTTGGGATGCTGTTGCTGCAGACAGAGGCTTAGCCTACTGCGCCACAGCGCCGGCCCCGTGATATTGCTTCTTAAGGCAAGTTTGTCTTGATTTATCACCTTGTTGTTTCATTTCCTTCTCCGTGTTCCCAAATCCCTCCTGTAATCAAATGGACATAGACTTTTAAGAAGAAATGGAATTTGGAATTGATTTGTATTTATTTAACATGCAGACAAATTAAGTAATGTAGAAAGCAATTAGAAAGCAGATTTAAATATTTAGTTTCAACTTTGTGGCTTAAACCAGCTTGCCAGTTTTACTTGCTATTGCTTCTAGCACATTCTGATTGGTTGACTCAAACAAAAACAATAACAAAAATGACATGCTTGCAGCAGATCCCAGCCCTGGCATATCCTCCACAGAAAAATTGCACCAAACAACAAAAAACAAAACACTTTTCATCAAAAAAGAGCTATGACTCAAATTTCAGAGATTCTACTATGTCCCTTCTATATTCGTTATGCAGGTATTGTAAGGAGGAATTATAGACCCTAGTAAAAGAATTAACCCAATAAAACTGCTAGAAGAAAATACAGGAGAAAAATCTTTGGGATTTTGGGATGAGCAATGAGTTCCTCAGCTCCTAGCCATCCCAAGAGCATGATCCTTAAAGGAATAACCTGATAAACTGCACTCTACCAAATTTGAAAATGTTTGTACGTCAAAAAACACCACTAAGCCAAGGACAAGATGAGACATACATGTGGGGAAAACATTTGCAAATCATATTTTGATAAAAAGCTTTACACAAAGTATGTAAACAAGCAGCACAACCTATAAGAAGACAGCCCAATTATAGAACAGGTTAAAGATTGAAAGACACTGCACCGAGAAGGAAAGAAATGTCTAATATACTATGGGTAAAATGTTCATAATCATTAGTCATTAAAAATGCAATTAAAACCACAATGAGATGCCACTATACACCCATGAAATGGCTCTATTTAAAAAGAGAGATGTTACCAAATTCTGGGGAGGGTGCATGTGGAGAAACAGGAACGTCCATGCACTGCTGGTTGGAACGATAAAATGGTATTGCTATTAAAGAGGCAGTGTGGCAGTGTCTTACAAAAAGGCAATCTTCAGGGCCGGCGCTGTGGCACAAAGGGTTAACACCCTGGCTGCTCCTCTTGCTAGGCTGCTCCTCTTCTGATCCAGCCCTATTATGACCTGGGAAAGCAGTAGAAGATGGCCCAAGTCCTTGGGCCCCTGCACCCACATGGGAGACCCGGAAGAAGCTCCTGGCTCCTGACTCCAGATTGGTACAGCTCCGGCTGTTGCTGCCAACTGGGGGGTGAACTATAGGATGGAAGACCTCTCTCTCTCTCTCTCTCTCTCTCTCTCTCTCTCTCTCTCTGCTTCTCCTTTATCTGTGTAACTCTTTCAAATAAATAAGTAAATCTGGCCGGTGCTGCAGCTCACTAGGTTAATCCTCCGCCTGCGGCGCCAGTACCCTGGGTTCTAGTCCCGGTTGGGGCGCCAGATTCTGTCCCGGTTGCCCCTCTTCCAGTCCAGCTCTCTGCTGTGGCCCGGGAAGGCAGTGAAGGATGGCCCAAGTGCTTGGGCTCTGCACCAGCATGGGAAACCCAGAGGGAGCTCCTGGTTCCTGGCTTCGGATGGGTGCAGCACACCGGCCGTAGCAGCCATTTTGGGGGGTGAACCAACGGGAGGAAGACCTTTCTCTCTGTCTCTCTCTCTCTCTCTCACTATCTAACTCTGCCTGTTAAAAAAAAATAAAAAATAAATAAAATAAAATAAATCTTTTTTTAAAAAAAGGAAACCTTCTATACTTCTATACTTCCCATATACTTCCCAGCAATTCCACTTCTAGAAACCTATGCAAGACAGGAAATACATCCAGACAACCATGTTATTCAAAACAACACTGAAACAACCTGAAAACCCATTAGGTGGTGAATGAATGAAAAATATGGTGTCTGTATCCAGGGGAGTGTTATTTAGCAATAACAAGAATTGTAGTACTGACACTTGCTAAAACATAGACGGACCTCAAAAACATGCTAAGGAAGAAAGTCAGTTGCATGTTAAGTAAAAGAAGTGTGAGAGAAAACATCCATTTGGGTGAAATTTCTAAAAGAGGAAAACTGATATAGACAGAAGGCAGATCAATGGTTTCCTAGGACTTGGAGTGGGAGCAGGAATTATTGGAAACAGGCATGAGAGAATTTCATAGGGGGATGGAAATGTTCAAAAGCTAGAGTGTGGTGATGGTTGCAATCGTCTGTAGATTTGCTAAAAATCAATTATTTGTATAACTACAAATGATCAATTTTGTGGCCTACAAATTAACTTTCAGCAAAGTTGTTTTGAAAAAAAAATAGAAAACTAATAGCATATACCCAAGAATATGACCCGGGAAGGGCCCTGTGGTCTGTCACTCCAACACTTGCTTAGTTGTTTGCTAGCCACATTAAGCAAGACTTTTTGTCCTCTAGGATGTTCATTTTTCATTCTAGGGATGCACCAGTATTCTGTATCATTTTAAAGACAGAGTACCAAAATAGAAAAGGGCAGAGCAGATAACAAAGATGCTTACTCTATCATATGGTGGTTACAATTCCCAGAAAATTCAACTTACAGGAAAAAGAGCTGCCAACGTACAGTTACTTAAAAAGGTTGCAACAAGCACTGCGGACTTTTTTTAGATAAATATTCTCTTCCCTCATGGCCAGAACTCTTTTTTCAGCCTAATTTGGCCATTTTATAGCCTCCCTTCTTTGAAGGAGGGGCCCAGAGAGCAGGGTAGAGAAGTCCACATGCACTCTAGATGGAGCCAGAAGTCATAGGTTCCAATTCCAATCCCAGTAAGTCAATAAAGTAAAAAGTAAGAGTGGAGATTTATAAAATAGTCTATGCATATTGGCTGATATTATCATAATTCAATAATTTGACAATGTTTGAAATAATGTAAGTATAGTCCATGTTGAATTATTTCTGATACAAATCCATGTTTACTTCAATGTTGGATTGAAGTCATTATCTTCTTTCCCAAACTTAACTTATCTATATATGTAAAGATCTTTCTTAAGACTCTGAGGCTAGGGTCTGGAGCTATGATGCAGTAAGCTAAGCCTCTGCCTGTGGCACTGGCATCCCATATGGGCACTTGTTCAAGTCCTGGCTGCTCCACTTCCCACCCAGCTCTCTGCTACGGCCTGAGGAAACAGTGGAAAGATGGCCCAAGTGCTTGGGCCCCTGCACACATGTAGGAGACCTAGAAGAAACTCTTGGCTCCTGCCTTTGGATTGGCCCAGTTCTGGCCTTTGCAGCCACTTGGGGAGTCAACCAGCAGATGGAAGACTCTTCTCTTTGTTTCTCCCTCTCTGGCTGTAACTACTTCTCAAACAAACAAACAAACAAACAAACAAACCAAAAACCCAGACCCTGAGGCTAGAAGAATCCAGTCAACTTCTGAGTTTATGGCAGAAACCTTGTCTTCCTTCTCACAATGAATCTCCTTCCATTGCATCCTGGATCTGTCATTTCTCCAGACTAAGACACGTGGGCCTTCTACCACTCTCCATCAACTCATGAGCTGCACCATGAAGCTCAGCTCACCCCACAGATTCCTGGTCTCACTCTACCTTCTCCAATGTAACCACTCCCTTGCTGCAGTTCTCTTTGTTTATGCCAGAGAAGCCCTCGCTTTATTTTTCAATGTGCCAGGGAAGGGTCATCCCAGGACTCACTTTGCGAATGGGTGAATGAGGAGAAGGGCTGTCTTTAACGTCTCAGTGCTCCTCAATTTGTCCGTTCTCTAAGACACCCAAGGCTCCTTGATTCTGAGTCTGCTGGTGCTTGCCCCACTCTCTCAGCCAGCCCATCTATGTTCTGTGTCCTCGATGTTCAGACCTCAGATGCTTTTGGGAGCTTAAATAGCTTGGTGTGTGAACACATATAATGGAAGAAATACGTTCACACATTCAAATGCTGTCATGAATTAGTACCTTATTTTTAGGATCATCTGGACACAGTGCAATAGCCCAGCAGGCACTCACAGTAGAGAAAGTCATGTGTCGGGGGAGAAGGGTGGGGGGAAGGACATGTGGTGCTTGACTTCCCTCCTTGTAGGTGCCTGCCCGCTCTGCCTTTTGAAACACTCCACACCCTCTGTGATGTGTGTCCCAACTCTTCCCTGGCACAAAGTTTCCAGAAGCACCCAGGTTCAGGAGTCAGAAAGACCTGGATCTGGATCCTGGCTTCACGGATGCTTAGCTGTGTGACTTTGAGCAAGTCTGGCCCTTAGTTTTCTCACCTGGACATCAGGAAAGATAATTAGCTTGTAGGGGTCAGATGGAGCAAGATTCGTGAAATACTCAAAACAGCATCTACTGCATGGGAAGAGGCAAATGAAGAGACACTGTAGGACCTTATGAAGCTTTGTTCCTGAAACGATCTGTAAATGTTAGCTGAGCTCTCAACTGTTCTCACAGACACAGACTATACATCTTATCTTTCCTTTTTTTTTGGAAATAAAAGTGCTTCTCTTATTTATGTGTATTTGTGTATTTTTTAATCTCCATATCATCCCATAAGGTATGCAATATGTTTTTTATCTTTAAATGCAGCAGTAAAAGCAATTAACCTCAAGTTTGCTTTTTAGTCCTTAACAACAACAAGTCTACATGCAAAGTCCAAGCTCAAGAGGTCATGTTGTCGCGACAAGAAATTCTACTGCCTGGTGGGGGCAGTGGTGGTTGTGTTTCAACCCAGGAGCTCTCCTGGAACGTAACACATTTGTCGACTTTCAGGAGGTCAGAGGGCTTCCAAACGCTTTCTCGGTGCAACCCAAACACTTTCTCTTGTCTTTTGTGGGAAACAATTCAATGTTTTCAAATACATAATTTAGCCACCAATACGTTTTTGCTGTAGATTTTAAATAGGGCTCATATTCTAGGCACTATATGATAGTAGCAGCCTTTAGGACTGGAGAGTAAATGAATATTCACTGATGGTACCCTATGTGCACAGTTATATGATAATGAGGAGCATAATTGTAGCTTTGATTTGAATCTCAGGTCTAACTTTCTCAGAACTTTCACAACCTCGTCTTCCTCATCAGGAAAAGGCATGGTACCTGAATTTACAGCAGGAACTTAAGAATTAGGATCAATGCAAACAAGAAAATGGAATTAGCATGAAGCATGGCACATAATAAACTCTCAGTTATTACATTCTTGATAAAATCATCACGTCACTTGCTGAGCATCCTACTCGATACTTTTACACACACACTCCTCACCTGGGGCCTCCCAGATCCCATCAGTCCAGAGGCTAGGGCAGGTTTCCCAACAGTCAGAATTTCTCTGATTCCTCATCCACTCATTGTGAGTACACTTAAGTCATCAGCTTGTAATTATTATTTTTTAAAGATTTATTTTATTTATTTGAAAGACAGTTACAGAGAGAGGTAGAGACAGAGAGAGAGGTCTTCCATCCACTGGTTTACTCCCCAGATGGTCGCAATGGCCAGAGCTGTGCCCATCTGAAGCCAGGAGCCAGAAGCCTCTTCTAGGTCTCCCACATGGGTACAGAGGCCCAAGGACTTGGGCCATCTTCTACTGCTATCTCAGGCCATAGCAGAGAGCTGGACCAGAAGAGGAGCAGCCGGGACTAGAACTGGCGCCCATATGGGATGCCAGCGCTTCAGGCTAGGGCTTTAACCCGCTGCACCACAGTGCCAGCCCCTGTAATTATTATTTTTTAAAGTGGGAAAATATATACACCATGTAATTGGCCATTGTAGCCATTCTTAAGTGTACAGTTCAGGAGTGTTAAATACGTTACTAATCTCTATGGCTCTTTTTATCTTGCCAGACTGAAACTCTGCCCTTGCACTCCTGTCTCCACACAGTCCCTGGCGACCACCATTCTACTTTCCATCTGTATGAGTTGGACTAGTTTAGGCACTTTAGGTTAAGTTGTATTCACATATGTCCTTTGTGACGGCCTTATTTCACTTAGCGTAATGTCCTTAAAGTTCATTCATGTTGTAGCTTGGGTCAGAATTCCTTCCTTTTCAAGGCTGAATGCTATTCCACTGCATGTATGAAACCATGCAGCAGTCTACAAGTTCACTCAGCCATGGGTTGCTTCCACTTCTTGGCTATTGTAAGTACTGCTACCATGAGCATGGGTGGCCAAGTGCCTCTTCAAGCCTCTGCTGCCAATGCGTTGGAGCGTATCCCCAGAAGTGGAATTCCTAGTCCATATGGTAATTCTACTTCGACTTTTTTGAGTAACCGCCATACTGTTTTCCACTGTGTGGGCCATACTTTTAAGTTTCCTTCTCAAGTTCCAGGAATCCTGAGGGGTAGCACACGGCTTCCTGAGTGGTCACCTCTCCTGCCCTCTTCCGCTCATGCAGTGATAGTTGCTCTGCAATGAGTATAAGCCACACTTGTCCCTGCCTTGGTGGTGACTTGTAACACCTGCCGCCTCTGATATTCTGATGGTAGCAGTTGTCTGTGCCTTGGGTGGCGTCTCTTGTCACAGCTAAAGATGCTTGTAGCACTCAAGGATCTCTGAGGGTTCCTTACCTTACAGGGCCTGGGCTAAATGCTTTGTGGGCTTATCTCAGTGAGTCCCCACACCAACCTCCTGAAGCAGGCCCAGGCATTGCTCCTTAGATCATGTGCTTCTCACACTTGATTGAGAACTTAAAATAATAATAATAATAATAATAATAATAATAACTCAATCCCTAAGACAGGGCCCACATTGATCAAATAGGAATCTTGGAGAAGATTTTTTTAAAAGATTTCCTGCTGAGTCCAGTAACCAGGCAGATTGGAGAAACAGGAACTTTAGAGCCTTTTCCCCAGGTGGGCCAGCAGCAGGGAACTCCCTAGGCGCTAGGCAGCAAGGCAGACTCTTGAGCCACACCCCAGACCTGCTGCATCGGCATCCTGACTTGAACAAGCACCCCTGTGGGATTCGTGTGCACAAGCACCCCTGGAGGATTCGTGTGCACATTAAAGTTTGAGAAGCACTGCCTTAGAGCACAGAACATTTAACTCAGACAAATAAGTCCAGCAGCAAAATAAAACTTTCACCTGAGGGTCTCAAAGTGCATCCCCATCATTAACTCATTCATCTTGCTAATGGGACCCCACACCTATTGTAGAGATGCAGAAAGAAAGGTGCCATTGCCATTTGTAATTATTTGATTGCGTCTCATTGTTGAGTATTCTAAATTCCAAGCTGAAGTGTTATGGCTCCTTAAATCATCCCCTTTGTAACAATCCGGAAACCAGTTTCTAAAGGAAAAACCAAATGCAATAAGGAACCAGATGAAGGCACATCAAAATAGAGCAGGAAAAAAAAATCCTTTTTACCCCCAGGGTGAGTTCTTGGCCTGTGTTCCTCCTTGCCTCTTCCACCTACTTGATAACCACCAAAATTGTTTCCTTTTAGCTTTTCTGCCAGCTTCTACTTGTCTACGCCTGTCTGCCGAGGCTTGGCGTCTCCCAGGAATTCGGCACATCACGTGCGCTGAGGTCATATTTTCTCAACACTCTCCTACCCTTTCCAGCTGTACACTAAAACAGCAAATTAGCATCCACCTTCGCCAAACCCACAAATGTGTGTCCAATGAAGCAGCAAGCTTTGTCCTTACAGAGGGGACAGTGTTCCTTCCCATTTTGTAGCACCAGGCTGACTTTTCTTTTTCTTGGTTCTGCTAGCTGAAGTCAGATTAGCAATATCAGATAAATAGGGCTACTGTCAGGGCACTCAACAATAAATCCCAACATTCTGTGCAAGGGATGTGTAATGCAAGGGCTCTGATATGTGGCCTTTCCCCAAAACTCCCTGGGAGGTGGCCTGTAGAAAAATTCATCAGGAAGTCACCAGAACAAGGGATTGTGTTTTAGTTTTTGTTTTTTTCTCCCTGGATTTGGGAGAACCAACAGTGGAGGAATATGCCCCAGACAAGATGCAAAGGCCTATAGAGTAAGCAGAGTGAAGGCCTTCTGCCCTCCAACCCTGTTAGACGTCTTTATTTCCAGGGCTATTGTGAGCTAATCTTCTGTAAATGATCTATGCAGTGCCCTCTCTATTCACGGTGGCATCCTGACCAGGCCACAGCCTTTGCTTTCTGTCCCTGTGGCTGGTCACAATGCAGAAACAGGCCAGGGTTCAATGGGAGCCAGCTCCCCAGTCTACTGCAGACACGGTGGGCACCATCAGTTTCCTAGTCTTACTCCAGCAGGAACTGCTCCTTGTCCCCATTCTTTTTGGAGGGGGTGGAGTATATTATCCTGAAGATGAATGTTTCGATCTTACAACAGGGCTTTGTGAACAAAACCTCCCCTCCCTTGAAGGGAAAGCCAAGAGGGGAGGGTGAAGCAGCACAGAAGTTTGAGTGGAGGGGGCGGAGAGTTCACTGTACCCTTGGAAGTAACCATTTACTTAGAATAGAGACCATAGTTGTCTTCAGAGGCCTCTGGCAACAGCCTTTACTCAGGCCAAAGGCAAAGGTACCCCGTGAGGGCACGGGGGAAGGGGAGGAGGTTACACTGTCAGCACAGGTGCCGGTTCTGAAATGCGAGCATGAGAGCAGACAGGCAGGCCGGGCCTCCTGAAAACGCAGGAAGCCTGTAAACTCTGCAGAAGGAGCTCCTTGGGTCTCCTGGGACTGCCCGGGACGTGCACAGGCAACGGCACTTGCTTTATGTCTTCACCAACCTCCCAGACTTTCTTCACTGCCAAAGGAGAGGAGCGCAGAATCCTCCATGGAATCCGATTGAGAACTCCTGGGCCTCCTCTGCCTAGCAAGCTTGTTCCTAATCCATTAGTGTCCTCTATTCCTGGGGGAAGAAGATTTCTCCAAACAATCTAGCAGAAGTTTCCATAAGAAGGGTGCTTTGGGTTTTTCTCATGGCCCTTAAGTTTTGTAGGATTCAATAATAACAAGCAGACTTGGGGTGCAGAATGGTACCTCCGACAACTTTGAAATTAACTCTCCTCTTTTTTCCAATGACTTAGGCTATTAATCAGCTGTGCCCTGTACCTAATGACTCTCTCCCCAAGGTGAATTTGTGTCTCAGGTGTTTCCTCAAGGCTCTTCCAGGAAGCTCTACTATCTTCTGATACACTAGACACTGGTAGTCCTCAGCATAAGCTAGTCAGCATGTCCAGCCTTTTGCTAATTCTTGCCATGCAGCTGCTGGGACTCCTCAAAGCATATCCAATGTAGAGACCACAAAATCCAATGGCTTAAGCCACAGGTATGTGGACCTTCATGACCACAAATGAGTTTATCAGACATTGTCTGTGGTTGGGAGATAATAGCATTAGAAAAGAGTGGCAGTTGGCCAGCGCCGCGGATCACTAGGCTACTTCTCCACCTGCAGCGTCGGCACTCCAGGTTCTAGTCCTGGATGGGGAGCTGGATTCTGTCCCAATTGCTCTTCTTCCAGTCCAGCTCTCTGCTATGGCCCGGGAAGCCAGTGGAGGATGGCCCAAGTGCTTGGGCCCTACACCCGCATGGGAGACCAGGAGGAAGCACCTGGCTCCTGGCTTTAGATCGGTGCAGTGTGCTGACCGTAGCAGCCATTTTGGGGGGTGAACCAACGGAATGAAGACCTTTCTCTCTCTCTCTCTCTCTCACTGTCTAATTCTGCCTGTCAAAAAAAAAAGTGGCAGTCAACATTTCTTGAGTCTTTGTGAGATGCTAGAATGATTACAACTCATGGTATGCATTAATTACAAGTGTTTTGTACATTTAGTCCTTATAGGAATTAAGTAGTCATAATTAATTCCTTTTTTGCCCCAGGTTTTATTTTTTATTTGAAAGAGTTACAGAGAGAGAGAGGGAGAGACAGAGAGACATCTTTCCATCCACTGGTTCACTCTCCAGATGGCTGCAATGGGCAGGGCTGGGCCAGGCCAAAACCAGGAGCTAGGAGCTTCATCCAGGTCTTCCACATGGGTGCAGGGAGGGCCCCAAGCACTTGGGCCATTCCTCCATTGCTTTTCCCAGGCCATTAGCAGGGAGCTGGATCAGAAGTGGAGCAGCCGGGACGTGAATGGGTGCCCATATGAGTCGTCCATGTCACAGGCAGCATCTTCACCCCCTATGCCACAATGCCAGCATCCATTAGTTCCTTTTTACTAATGGGGAAAAACGGAGGTGAGTTGAACAACTTGCTTAAGGTATCACAGGCAGCAAATGGCAGAGCCAGAATTTGAACTGAATACCAGAGCCTTCCATTTAACCACTGTGATATTCTGGAGAGAAGTAAGTATGTGCAGAAAACCAAAGCATTTAGGGGTAAGTCCATTAACCCTAAAATGGAGGTTCCTCTCTCTTCCACGACCTCCATGAAATTCCTGGAAGAAAGGCAGAGCGGGGCTCTGAGTGCTCTCAGCATATTGTCACAGAGGCTGTTCACTCGTCCGGCACCCAGCACGTGGGAGGGTGGGACGATGCCAAATCCAGGGCTTTACAGTGACAGATACATCCTTTCAAAGGAAAACTATGTCCTTCTAGGGCTCCTTAACCTTTATGGGGATTCTTCCTGTATCCTCAAAAGGGGATAAGCAAGGTAGTGGATATCCCACTACTGTTAGATTGCCAGAAAGGCAAATGTTGGCATAAAGTAGTAGTTCTCTTCTCAAGGTCATACACCCATGCTACCTGGACACTTCACAGTACTGATGGTACAATCCCCAGTGCGTGGCAAAATTATCCAAACGCTACAGTTATCTTCCAACACTTCCCAAGCATCCAGATTGAAGAGTGGAAAAGATCAACGTAACTGATAGATTGGAGAGCAAACAAGGTCACAGTCCTTCTTGTTGTTTATTTGTTTTAAATAAATCAAATTAAATCCAGATCTAGTCACCACTTAACAGAATTGATGAGAAAGCCGACGTTGGTCAATGTTCAAGTTCCAGGGTCCCTCGTGGTAGTTTCTGTGCTATAACAAAGTGTCTCAAGCAGGCTAATGTTATAAAGAAACTTTATTTTGGCTCACAGATAGGGGGGTTGGTTTGGTCTAGGGGCTTCATTGGTGGTAGTGCAGAGCAGGAAACATACCGCACGTGTCCATCCATACATGCATGTCTTTCTTCCCCTCCTTATAAAGCCACTAGGATTCAACACTTAGAGGCCCCACCCTAACGACCTAATCCAATATAACCACTTTCCAAAAGTTGGACTAGTTTCCAGTCTCTTACTATCATTATCATAAGGCTTTGGGGATTAAGCTCCTGTATGAGGTGGGGTGGGGGACAAATCATGTCCAAACCCTAGTAGCCCTCTTCCCCTACATTTGTTCATATAAGATCCTGGGGGTAGGCAGGATCCCAAGTGGTGAAGGGGGGGGCCTAGGTTCTCAGGCCACTGCATAGATTTTATCCTCAGGCCTCCACAATTATGTAAAATCGCAGCTCTGCTGCCATGCCTCTCCCTGCATGCCAAGCTCAGCCTCTGGAACCTCTTAGGTCATGGTGCCCATGGGCCCAGTCTATACAGGTACCAAGCAGCCGACCTCACAGGAAAATCCCTTCTCTGTCCTCTGTAGCACTCACAAATTTCCATCGCCTCTTCCCAGTCTACAGAATCATCCCGAATCAGGTTAAAGTCCCCATTCGTTCTTGATGTCCATAGCCTCATGCCATGTTCCTTGACGATAACATGGTAGAGACATCCGATAGAGTTTCTCTCTATTTTTTGAACAAATGCTACATCTAAACCTGTACCAAGAACTTTGTATGTCACTTACTCCCCCACAAAGATCCTGTGAAGTAGATGCCATTATTACCTCTGTTTATAAATGAAAACAAAATGAGGTCTATAGAGGGGTAGTAACTCGCTGTAGAACCAGGATTCCAATTCAACACTTGCTTTGGAATATTTACCACTGATATAAACTCCATGCATCACCAGCCGGTCCCTTAGGAAACACGGTGCTCGTGTCTCTCACTTGAGAGAATGGAAGATGCTGCATTTCCTCTCTGCTGAATCTATAGCAAAAAAAAAAAAAAAAAAAAAAAAAAAAAAAAAAAAATCACTTCCGGCTACTGGCGAATTTCTCAGAAAATTGCTGTGTTAGAGGAACAAATGTCTCTGAGGTCCAGGTCAGGCCAAAAGATGCCTGAGATAAGGCACAAGAAAGCTAAGAAGAGCTAGGTGGAATAGAGCAGATCAAGAGGATGATTCTGGAAGTTTCCGTTTGAGCAGCCACGTCAAGGGCAGGCTGGGACACGGGGGAAGTCGCAGGGTGAATGTCTGTGAAGGGCACCCGGGTCCCCAGCGAATGTTGTCAGCTGGGCATTGTCCTCCCTCACATTTTGGGGGAGACACAGAGGCTTGGTCCAGTTTACAAGCATGACAGCGACAAGCACCAAGGCAGGAGGTGGCTTCCACACCGCGGGCTCCTGCACCTGTAGCTGTCGCCACAACAAGGATGTGTGTTAGGGCTGTTGGCCCATCAGCAACTGCGGCAGGCCATGGCAGAGCTCCAGGGTTTACCAACCCTTCGTGCTCAACGAAGACATGGGAGCGAAAACTCCAGGACTGAAGTATAGCAAACTGGACTGTTTAGTATTGTCCACTTTTGTCACCCTTGATAAGGCTTTTGGATCCAACAACTGGGTTTGACATTGTAACTCAGCCATTCCCTTGCAACTGGCTCTTGGGATTTCTAGAAATAAAGCAAGCCCCGTGTCTCATCGACTGTTTTTCAAGAGGCCTCGCTGCAGAGTGATTCAATTTTCTCATTCTGGTGGAAGTTTTTGACAGGAGGAATACAATGAAACCTTGTTATAATTCTTGTCTGTTTTCACATTCAACGTTTTCCTGCCTGTGATGTAACTGTCTCCTTGAAAAATGAAAACAATATGGTTTTCTGCGTGTCTTTCAGTTTTCAAAGAAGGTTCTGCCTGCCCCTGGCTGTGGTGACCTGGGACATGTCTCTTTAATGTTGTTGTCCAGAGGGCGTGTGTGTTTGTCGGCCATCATGCATGGACTCTAGCTACCTTGGCAAGGGTGGGGATATTTTGCGTGGTTCAAGTGAAAGGTGGGTGTTTTGCCAGCCTTGGCTACAGCCACTCAAGCCCAGAAAAGACATGAAGACCCCTGCCATCGTTTTATCAGACTTCCTTCTTTCAAGCTTGGATTGACTCTTTGAGGATCTACTAATAGAATTACTTTATAACTTTAATGTGACCATAAAGCAGAAATTCTGTTGGTGGTGTTTTTTTTTAAAAAATTGTATGTGCTCCCATGAAACTGTAATATTGTAGATCATTTATTTGACTCATGCTACTCAGATTTGACCTCTAGGAACCTGTGCTAATAAAGAATTGAGACTGAAAGCAGAAGAACATTTAATTAGCCTTCATTTATAACAATCTGATGAGTTGGGTTAGCTCTGAAACGGGGAGGTTCAATTGCCAAAGAAGGATGCTAATTTTACACATTACACACAGAGAAAGTCCAGAAATAACCTTCTTACAACACGCTGCTGGGAGCCAAGCATTTCAAATCCACGAAATTAAAAGGTATAAGCATGCATGGTCAAATTTAGAAAGCTACTAAAACCTCATAAACCCTTTTTTGAAAGCCTATTTGGAGCAACGCTCTCTACTTGGCTTTTACCTAAGTCCATATACATAGGTTAAACATTGTATGGAATTTAACTGACATAAGCTTCCTAAAATTGCCCTGTCCTTCTTGGCTGTAACCAGTAGTAATATCTTCTTCAGGGTCATCGTTTAGTGCTGCTCCCTTGTCCCATGGCGTGTTGTTTTCCAAAGTATGATGAGAACATACAGAATGATGCTTCCTGAAGATCATTGTCGCCCTGACTGAGATAGCGCTCCAAACCCTGCTCAGAAAGGCTTCAGCCGATCACTTGGTCTAATTTGGAAATAACATTCAGTAAGACGAAATGGGATCTAATGTGAACACAGACATGCATAACAACATACAAATCCTTGAGAAGGGAGAAGTTATTGCAGCCAAGGAAGTTAGAATATAAAAAAATAGAAGCAATACTTAATAAACAAAAATAATTATTTGGGGGGTAGCCATTCACATAAGTGCTATACTAATATTATCTTATTTACTTCCTATAAAATGCCCATCCAGCTAGATTTTACAATGCCCATTTTCTAGGTGACCAAAGTAAAGCTCAAGGGAGGTCAGTGACTTCTACCAAGGCACATGGAGGCAGGAATTCAGGACCTTGGCTCCGACTTCCTAAGACAAGAGCAGCATGGAGAGAGGTAAAGTGGCAAGAATGGGAAGACATCCTCCCTCCTTTTATCCAGAAAACGTGAAGTGAGCAGGCAAAGAATCACTGGGAAATGTCTTATGCTGGCCACACATTAGGAAAATGTTCATGGTTCTGTGTACAAAAATAACAAAGTCATAATGCCTCCTACACTTGAGGTACGTTTTAGAATTCTGCTGACCACAAAAGGCACTGTGACCCCTGGATGTGGGCTATGCCAGGCAAGGAATCTAGTCCTGAATGAAAAGGTTCCATTTGCAGGAAAATAGAAATGGCAAAATCTCAGTGTATCACTAAAATATCTCTACATCAATAAATATTTGGTAGAAGTCAAGGAAAAATTTTTTTATTTTTTATTTTTTTATTTTTAATTTTTTGACAGGCAGAGTGGACAGTGAGAGAGAGAGACAGAGAGAAAGGTCTTCCTTTGCCATTGGTTCACCCTCCAATGGCTGCCGCGGCTGGCGCACCGCGCTGATCAGAAGCCAGGAGCCAGGTGCTTATCCTGGTCTCCCATGGGGTGCAGGGCCCAAGCACTTGGGCCATTTTCCACTGCCTTCCCGGGCCACAGCAGAGAGCTGGCCTGGAAGAGGGGCAACTGGGACAGAATCCAGCGCCCCGACCAGGACTAGAACCCGGTGTGCCGGCGCCGCAGGCAGAGGATTAGCCTAGTGAGCTGGGGCGCCGGCCAGTCAAGGAAAAATTAAAGATCCATGATCGTAGGAAGATGTTTCCATCTACCTCTTCTAAGTGGCCTACAAAATCCTAAAGCAAGGCTACTTGAAAAGACAGATGAGAAATGTGTGACACTAAACATTTCTGGAATATTGCTGTCAAAGATACACATGTTTTTCTAATAAGCATAGAACCACTATATGCTAGGTCACAAAATGCCTTCCAAATAATATTGAACAATCAATATCATTAAGATCACATTCTCTATAAATGGCAATTACATTAGAAGTCAACAATGAAAGAAAAAAGTTTATCTGGAAATAAAATATATAAACCCAAATAAATGTTGCTTGCTTCGGCAGCACATACACTAAAAAATGGGACAAATAAATGATCACAGATTTATTTTTATGGAATATAAAAATTCATCAGAATTAAAATAAAAGTGCTTGTACTCTATAGAATGCTATACAGCAGTAAAAAAAAAAAAAAAATGAAATCCAGCCATTTGCAACAAAATGGAGGAACCTGGAAAACATCCTGCTGAGTGAATTAAGCCAGACCCAAATGGACAAATATCATATGTTCTCCCTGATCGGTGACAACTAACCGAGCACCGAAAAGGAAACCTGTTGAAGTGAAATGGACAATATGAGAAACAATGACTTGATCATCCCTGGTCCTGACTGTCCAGGAACAACTTAATACTTTATCCCTTTTAGTATTTTTTTTGTTGTTGTTCTACTTAATACTATTGGTTGAATTCTTTAATTAACACACAATTATTCTTAGGTTTTTAAATTTAACTGAAAAGTGATCCCCGTTAAATATATGAGTGGGAATAAGAGAGGAAGGAGATGTACAGTACGGCACATGCTCAATTGGACCTACTCCTAGTGGTAGAGTTAGAAACTTGCCAGGAGATTCCAATTCAATCCCATCAAGGTGGCATGTACTAGTCAAAGTGATCAGTTTCAGTTCCTAATTGATCATAACGATAGGATTAAGAGTCAAAGGGATCACATAAACAGGAATAGTGTCTGCTAATACCACCTGATAGAACTAAAAAGGAGAGAACTATCCAACATGGGAAGTGGGATACACAGCAGACTCACAGAATGGCAGATGTCCTGAACAGCACTCTGGCCTCAGAATCAGCCCTTAAGGCATTTGGATCCAGCTAAAAAGCCCATGAGAGTATTTCAGGCATGGAAAGCCAAGACACAGTGGCAAAAAAAAAAAAAAAAAAATGACCTAAATGAAAGATCTCTGTGAGTGAGATCCCAGTGGAAAGAACGGGCCATCAAAGAAGGAGGTACCTTTCTCTGAAGGGAGGAGAGAACTTCCACTTTGCCTATGGCCTTGTCTAAATAAGATCGGAGTTGGCGAACAAAAAAGGCTTCCATAGCCTTGGCAGTTCATGACAAGAGCCTCGGATGATCACTGACGTCATAAACAAAGTGTCAATTGTTAAATCAACAACAGGAGTCACCATGCACTTACTCCCTATGTAGGATCTCTGTCCTTAATGTGTTGTACTTTGTGAATTAACGGTATAACTAGTACTCAAACAGTACTTTATACTTTGTGTTTCCGTGTGGGTGCAAACTGTTGAAATCTTTACTTAGTATATACTAAATTGATCTTCTGTATATAAAGATAATTGAAAATGAATCTTGATGTGAATGGGATGGGAGAGGGAGCGGGAGATGGGAGAGTTGCTGGTGGGAGGGAAGTTATGGGGAGGAAAAAGCAACTGTAATCCAAAAGCTGTACTTTGGAAATTTATATTTATTAAATAAAAGTTAAAAAAAGAAAATGTAGGATTTAACAAAATGATATCTAGAAGGGAATATTTATCCTTGAAAAGTTATGTTCAAAGGAAGATAGGCTAGAAATTAATAAGTGCCCAGCTTATAAATTTAGAAAAATTCTAACAGAATAAGAAAGAGAACAAAAGGCAGAAAATAAAGAAATACAAAATACCACAAAATAGGAAAGAACAAGAAACCAAAAATTGTTTCACTGAAGAGAATAGTAAAATAGAGAAATCTGCTCAAAAGTGATAAAGACAAAGTGATGACACTGCAAATAATGTAAAAAAAATATGGGGCCGGCGCTGTGGCACAGTGGGTAAAGCTGCCGCCTGCAGTGCCGGCATCCCATATGGGCGCCGGTTTGAGACCCGGCTGCTCCACTTCCGATCCAGCTCTCTGCTATGGTCTGGGAAAGCAGTGGAGGATGGCCCAAGTGCTTGGGCCCTGCACCCTCGTGGGAGACCAGGAGGAAAATCCTGGCTTCTGGCTTCAGGTCGGCTCAGCTCCGACCATTGCAGCCATCTGGGGAGTGAACCAGCGGATGGAAGACCTCTTTCTCTGTCTCTCCCTCTGTAACTCCGCCTCTCAAAAATCAATAAGTAAATTCTAGAATTTCTAGAACAAAGTAACTTACCCAGTATTATGGATAGAATGTGAGTTCCTAAAAGCATATATTGGAAAATGTAGTTGCCAATGTAACAGTATTAGAGAATGCTACCTTTAAGAGGTGCTGCATGGACAATGCTGTTATTTCAGCAATAGATTCCCTATAAAAGGAGATTTTGCCTCCCCAAACCCATTGCTCTCTCTTGTCTCCAGCAAGAACACCCTCACCCAATGCCAGTCCATTGATGTTGGACTTTCCAGCCCTTAGAGCCCTGAGCCCCCAAATTATGCTCATTCTAATCTAGCTAGTCTGTGGTATTTGGTTATAGCAACATGAATGAACTAAACCAAACTTCCTTGAGAAGAATTACAAGGACTGCATAAACCTATAAGCTTTAAAGAAATCAATTAGTAGCTGCAAAGCTATTTAAAGAAAAGCAGTCTCAAATGTTATCTAAGTAAGTTCTATGAGACTTTCAAAAAACAAATCATTCCAAAGCTACATAAAACTTTCCAGAATATAGAGATAAAATAAATTTTTCCAACTCAATTTATGCATCTGATAAATTTTAATATTAAAGCCACAGTAGAGTATAAGAGAGGTCATTCTTTTATATGAACACAAATAAAACATTTTTTATTTTTTATTTTATTTTTTAATAGAAGCCTTTTTTTTTAAATTTGACAGGTAGAGTTACAGACAGTGAGAGAGAGAGAGACAGAGAGAAAGGTTTTCCATCTGTCAGTTCACTCCCCAGTGGCTGCTATGGCCGGAGCTGCGCCGATCCAAAACCAGGAGCCAGGTGCTTCTTCCTGGTCTCCCATGCGGGTGCAGGAGCCCAAGCACTTGGGCCATCCTCCATTGCCCTCCCAGGCCACAGCAGAGAGCTGGACTGGAAGAGGAGCAACCGGGAATAGAACCCTGCGCCCATAAGGGATGCCGACGCTGCAGGCGGAGGATTAACCAAGAGAGCCAGGGCACCGGCCCCAATAGAAAACTTTTTTAATAAATATAAATTTCAAAAGTACAACTTTTGGATTATAGTGGTTCTTCCTCCTATAACCACCCTCCCACCCACAAACCATCCCATCATATACTCCCTTTCCCATCTCATTCTTCATTAAGATTCATTTTTTTAATCATAGACAGAAGATCAACTCTATACAAGTAAAGAGTTCAACAGTTTGCACCCACACAGACACACAAAGTATAAAGTACTCTTTGAAGATGAGTTTTACCGTTAATTCTCATAGTACAACACATTAAGGACAGAGGTCCTACATGGGGAGCCAGTGCACGGTGACTCCTGTTGTTGATTTAACAATTGACACTCTTATTTATGACGTCAGTAAACAAATAAAACTTTTAAAAGTAATCTATAGACAAAATGATTCAAGAAGCAAATAAAGCAGATAATATGCCATGACCAAGCTGGATTTATCACACCTGTACAAGGACAATGTAACATCAGGAAAAAAAAATCAATAAATATCAATTAGGTGATTAAGATTAAATAAAAATATAATACGAACTTCTTTCTACATTCAAAACACATCTAACAAGGGATGATTTTAAAATTTCTTTTAAAAAATAAATAAAAATATTCTTTATCTTGATAAAGGCTGTTATGAAAAAGTAAATGAAGCACATAACATTTTTTTTTTTTTGACAGGCAGAGTGGACAGTGAGAGAGAGACAGAGAGAAAGGTCTTCCTTCTGCCGTTGGTTCACTCTCCAATGGCCGCCGTGGTTGGCGCGCTGCGGCTGGCGCACTGCGCTGATCCGAAGCCAGGAGCCAGGTGCTTATCCTGGTCTCCCATGGGGTGCAGGGTCCAAGTACTTGGGCCATCCTCCACTGCACTCCCAGGCCACAGCAGAGAGCTGGAGTGGAAGAGGGGCAACTGGGACAGAATCCGGCGCCCCAACCGGGACTAGAACCCGGTGTGCTGGCGCCACAAGGTGGAGGATTAGCCTAGTGAGCCGCGGCGCTGGCCAGCACATAACATTTTTAACTCCCCAGAGCATTTTTATTGATATTCTTCAAATACCTCTCTTAAGGTTGAGTCTGTTACTCTGAAGTCAGGAACAAGACAAGACTGTCAACCACTCTCCATCTTTAATCAACCTTAAAACTGGGTTTCTAGACTGTGAACTAGAACTAGAAAAAGAATTAAAAGATATAAAGGATAAAAAGAAAAATAACAAAATTTCCATTTCTCAAAGAGGATGTGGTTTACATCATAAAGGACTTTCCAAAACTATTATCAATGTATTAGAAATAAGACAATTTTGCAGCATGGATAGATAGGCCATCCTTTTAGAAGGAAATAAAATCCCGACTAACTCTCCTTGCAAGTACACATTCCCTATAGATTCAAACCTTATCTGAGGGACCAGCGCTGTGGTGTAGCGGGTAAAGCCGCTGCCTGCAGTGCCGGTATCCAATATGGGTGACGGTTCAAGTCCTGGCTGCCTCACTTCTGATCCAGCCCTCTGCTATGGCCTGGGAAAGCAGTAGAGGATGGCCCAAGTCCTTGGGCCCCTGCACCCGCGTGGGAGACTCGCGGGAGGCTCCTGGCTCCTGGCTTCGGAACGGTGCAGCTCCAGCCATTGTGGCCATCTGGGGAGTGAACCAGCAGATGGAAGACCTTTCTCTCTCTCTCTCTGCCTCTGCCTCTCTGTAACTCTGCCTTTCAAATAAATAAATCTTTAATCTGAAAGAAAAATAGAAAACACTTTAAAACTAATATGGAGAGTATATTTCACATGAGAAACATGAAGAATGTAAGAAGGCGACAGATTAAACTACCATAAAAATAAGAACACCACAAATCAGGAGTCACCGTAAAGGTAAACGAAAAGCAAAGCGAAAGTGAAAAACGATGGTTACTGGGAAATTAACAGATATGATATAAATAACCTTCAGAGTCATCAGGAAAAAGAAATTCAGGCACTCAATCAATTGAAAAACGGAGAGAAGGTGGGCATTAAGACGCTGGTTCGGATGCCCTTGTCCTACATCGCAGCTCCTGAGTTCAGCACTTGGCTGTGTCTCTCCACACCAACTTCCTGCTAGGGCAAACCCTGGGAAGCAGCAATGGGGATTCAATCACCGGGTTCCTGCCACCCATGTGGGCGTAAGACTGCTTGATTGATTGTTTTCCTGGTTCCGAGCTTCTGCTCTGGGCCAGCCTCGGTTATTATGGCCATCTGGGGAGTGAACCAGTGGATGGGAACACTCTCTCTCTCTCTCTCTCTCTCTCTCTCTCTCTCTCTCTCTCTTTCTCTCTCTCTCTCTCTCCTCAAATAAATTAAAATAATTTTTTAACATGGAGAAAAGATACAAGCAGGAATATCTTATGAAAAGAAGCACAAGTGGCTCATAGACATGCCGCAGTATTGCGTCTCTGCTCAGGTAATCAAGAAACCAATTCTCATTGAGATCTACTTGCAGGAGAATCACTGAGACACGCTCTCAGGAAAAAAGATCAAGATCCACAAGCAAGCAGAGGAAGCATGACTGAGCGGCCGGAAGCTGTTTTAGAATGTGCAAGCTTCAAGACATTGTGTAACAGGCCCCAGCCCATCTCACAGGGGCTGTGGAGCCGGCCCAGCCCTCAGAATCATCCCTGAGACTGGAGGGCTCGCCTGTCTACACTGGCATTGACCAGTCACTACCTCCAGGGTAGAAAGGGCATAGCCTTGTTTGGAAATTGACTTCATTAGGCACAAGGATGCATCAGATTTCCATCTCCAAGTTCTGACCTTGGTGACAGCGTTGCGCAAGGTGTGGTCCAGGGGTGCTGCCAGTCCCTGCATGCTTGTTATCATTCCACCAGGAGATGATGCAGGCACTGACACTCAGCCTGTAGGAATGTTCCAAGCCCGTGATCAGTGAGCTTTACAAAATGATCAGTTAATGACTATTAGAATACTGATCCTTAGCCATAAATCTGCGCATTAGAAAAGGATTGTTTTATGGCCTTTTTTTTTTTTTTTTTTTTTTGACAGGCAGAGTGGACAGTGAGAGAGAGAGAGAGAGAGAAAGGTCTTCCTTTTGCCGTTGGTTCACCCTCCAATGGCCGCTGCGGCCGGCGCACCGCGCTGATCCGAAGCCAGGAGCCAGGTGCTTCTCCTGGTCTCCCATGCGGGTGCAGGGCCCAAGGACCTGGGCCATCCTCCACTGCCTTCCCGGGCCACAGCAGTGAGCTGGCCTGGAAGAGGGGCAAGTGGGACAGAATCCGGCATCCAGACCGGGACTAGAACCCGGGGTGCTGGCGCCGCAGGCGGAGGATTAGCCTAGGGCCTTCATCCTTTAGCTAGAATTGTCCTGAGCCAGTGATCCTCCACCCATTGCGGAGAGAGTCCCTCTTCACCTAGGTTGCTAGGCTGCTCCGGTTTTCATCGTCCCTTGGGTCAGAACGATGGTGCATGAAAGAATTCGGGAAAATTTGGGTAAACCAAAGCAAAACGCTTTTTTGTCTGGATCTTTTCATAATGCCTACTAAGCCACCAAGCATTATGAGTCCTCCAGAATAAAAACATTTAAAAGTCCAATAAAACTAAACATTTCTCAGAATGTGTATTAACTAAAACTCAACTCACGTTCTATTCATAGACGCGTAAATCGATCTCACTGCTTGGTGGGAAATTGTCACTGTCATAAAATTGAATATGCACGTACCCCTGGGCCCAGAACACACTCTAGCCAGAGATATTCTTGCACATGTACCAAGAAATAATAGCAAAAATGTTGAAACATCCTGAAAGCCCATTGAGAGGGGAGTGCATAAATAAATACCAAACTACTTACAGTCACACAAAGATTTGTATATGGCAGTAAAACATCAAAATAAAACCACCAGGCAATACACAACAAAATGGAGATTCTTGGAATACAATATTGAGTGTTACATGTTGTATGGTTTTAAATATTGATTGATTCATTTCTTTTATTATTTTTAAATTTTTTCTCTTATTTATGTGAAAGAGTTACACAGAGAAATAGAGGCAGAGAGAGGGGGAGGTCTTCCATCCACTAGTTTACTCCCCAATTGGTTGCAATGGCAGGAGCTGTGCTGATTCAAAGCCAGGAGCCAGCAGCTTCTTCCCACTCTCCGAGGTGGGTGCAGGGGCCCAAGGACTTGGGCCATCCTTTACTGCTTTCCCAGGCCACAGCAGAGAGCTGAATTGGAAGTGGAGTAGCTAGGACTCAAACGGTGCCCATATGGGATGCTGACACTGCAGGTGGCGGCTTTACCCGCTATGCCACAGCGCCGGCCCCTGTATGGTTTTATTTTTACAAAGCTCAGAACAACTTAAACTAAGAAACCACATCGAGAAAGTGGATTGGCTGAGAAAGATGCAAAAAAAAAAATCCACAATACATTGTAATAGGTAATTTTGTGTTTATTATCTTGCACGGTAAATGCATGTGTAGGAAGGGACTTGGAAAGGTTTGTGGGAAAAAACGAATTAAATGATAGCTTTGTTTTGGTTCAAAATATTTTGGAAACCTATGCACATTTTTTCTGTCAAATGTATTTCCATGAACTTTTTTTTTTTTTAGAAAACTTTTATTTAATAAATATAAATTTTGGGCCGGCGCCACAGTCACTAGGCTAATCCTCTGCCTGTGGCGCTGGCACCCCGGGTTCTAGTCCTGGTTGGGGCGCTGGTCCTGTCCTAGTTTCTCCTCTTCCAGTCCAGCTCTCTGCTGTGGCCCGGGAGTGCAGTGGAGGATGGCCCAAGTGCTTGGGCCCTGCACCCGCATGGGAGACCAGGAGGAAGCACCTGGCTCCTGGCTTCGGATCCGTGCAGCGCACCAGCCTTAGTGGCCATTTAGTAGGTGAACCAACAGAAGGAAGCAGAAGGAAGACCTCTCTCTCTCTCTCTCTCTCTCTCTCTCACTGTCTAACTGTGCCTGTCAAACAATAAAATAAAATAAAATAAAATAAAATAAAATAAAATAAAATAAATAAATGTAAATTTTGAAAGTACAACTTTTGGATTATAGTGACTTTCTCCCCCATAACCACCCTCTCACCTGCAACCATCCCATCTCTTACTCTCTGTCCCATCCCATTCTTCATTAAGATTCATTTTCAATTATCTTTATCTACAGATCAACTTAGTATATACTAAGTAAAGATTTCAACAGTTTGCACAGTTAGGCGGTTGAGGCCTTCGCTGAGGTACAGCAGGTTAAGCCGCTGCTTGCAATACTGGCATTCAATATGGAGTGCTGGTTGAGTCCCCACTGCTCTGTTTCCCATCTGGCTTCCTCCTGCGAACCTGCCTGGGGAGGCAGCAGAAGATGGCCCAAGTGCTTGGGCCCCTGCCACCCATGTGAGAGACCCAGATGGGGCTCCTGGCTTTGGCCTGGCCCGGCTCTGGCTGTTGCAACCATTTGGAGTGAATCAGACGATGGAAGATCTCTTTCTTTCTTTCTCTGCCTTTCAAATAAATAAATAAAATCTTTAAATAAATATGTTGTTAGGTTGCATTACTCATATATATGCTATATGTGTTCTTTGTAAATATTAAATACTTATATAATAAAAATTAATTTTAAAAAATTGGAAAAAAGGAGAGAAAGAGGAGTACTTCAGAAAGGAAAAAACTTCAAAGAGTAACTAACAGTAGCAGTTAATGTAAAGTATAATAAATTCATAAAATAGAGAGCTATGTAATCATTAAACATGAAATCACAAAATAAGACAATGCAACAGACATTTGCAGTATATAAACCTACACTATATATGTCATTTAATATGTTGCATTTATATCATTAGTGATTCATATGTGAATTCATTAGTGATTCATTCATAGATATGTTACATATAGGAGAGTACTTTGAGAAGGTCACAGGAAATGGATTAAAGGATACATTTATTTTCTTGCAAAAACAATGTGAAACTCGTGCATCACTTTTGGATAATATACACTTTTCATGAACCTTTTGAGGACTCCTCATTTCTATTCTTTGGGAAAATATCAGAAGGAAAGAAGACAGAATGTGTATAGTTTTGTGTCAGATGGCATGGCATCGCTGATTTTGTTTTAAATATGTCTGCTCTCCTGTATTTTCTAAAGTTTCTGCAGCCAATAGGTCTTTGGTAGCAAAGAATAACCAGAATAACAAATGTTAGCTGGAACACAGTCCCCGGGAGAGCAGTGGGAAGTGGACCGTGGACTTGGATTTGCGTGTAGGACATAACCAGGCATACTTAGCACAGAGACTCATCTTGACAACTCATGGCCTGCAAACTGCTCTTGCCCTCTGGGTGACCCTGCAGGTCATCCCAAGCCCTTTGGGGTAAGCAAAGTGGTTAAGATAACCTGCCACTCTTATCTGATGCTCTGCTGAGGAATGTCAGTATTTCCTTGAAAAGTCGGGCCACTTAAGGTAGCCTCGGGCCACCCTTGTCTAAAGAACCCTTGCTCCAAGCTCATGCTTGCGGAGACCTTGCCTCGGTTCCTGGGTCCTCCCAGGACATTGCACTTTGTGTAATCCTGGATTTGTCTACCCCTTTCTCCAATCTCTCTATCCCTCCCACCTTCTGCAGCCAGTTCTTGGTTCTTCCACACAGGGTTTTCCCGAAATGATTGGAGATTAAGATGGAGACGAGGGGGCAGAAAAAATCTGCTTGAAGTCATCAGAGGCGCTTCAGATCTCTGACGCTACACCTGAGCCTAGGTGCAATTGCTGTTTACGTCAATGCTGTGTGGACAGGAAGCTACGATGGAAATATTCCACTTTTGGAAAACAAGGGTTTTCTGTGGAGTGTTCTAGCCATGGAATTATGAAAAGTGGAATAAGAAATTTGAAGCACTTTAGAAACACAGAGAAAGGAAACACAGAGAAACAGAGTGTAAGGAAGCTGATAAGATTTAAAATAATCACATGCTAGAATTCCCAGAAAAGAATGGGAATTGCTACATGTCCGAACTGACTATTCAGGGCCAGAGTGGTGGCGCAGTACGTTAATCCTCTGCCCGGGGCGCCGGCATCCCATAGGGGCGCTGGTTCTAGTTCTGGCTGCTCCTCTGCCAATCCTGCTATGGCCTGGGAAAGCAGTGGAAGACGGCCCAAGTCCTTGGGCCCCTGCACCCGCGTGGGAGACCTAGAAGAAGCTCCTGGCTCCCAGCTTTGGTTCGGTGCAGCTCCGGCCAATGTGACCATCTGGGGAGTGAACCAACGGAAGGAAGACCTCCCTCTCTCTCTCTCTCTCTTTTTAACTCTACTCTCAAATAAATAAATAAAATCTTAAAAAAAAATTTACTATTCAAAAGTTTAGAAGTGGGGTTAGTGTTGGTAGCCCTGCAAATTAAGCCACCACTTGTGACACCAGCATCCCATATGGCACCGGTTCACAATCCAGCTGCTCCACTTTTGGTCCAGCTCCCTGCTAATGCACCTGGGAAAGCAGAGGAAAATGGCTGGGCTTCTACTACCAGCGTGGGAGACCAGGATAGAGTTCCAGGTTCCTGGATTTGGTCTGGACTACTGGAGGAGTGTGATCAGTTGATGGAAGATATCTCTCTCTGTCTCCCATTCTCTCTATAACTTTGCCTTTCAAACAAACAATAAAAAATCTTTTAAAAAAAAAAAGTTTAAAGGCTCTTGTTTCTAAGTAATCTTCAAACATGAAAGCATGGAATAAAAGTTAATCTAGAAAATAAGATATACCTGGTGATCTAAAGCCTTGGGAAGGTTTTTGTCCCTTTCCTTTTTACCCTGTCTTTATTTATTGTCTTTATGATTTGACAAAATTGTGAAATTCTTTTTTTTAAGAATTATTTTATTTATTTATTTGAAAGGCAGAGTTAACAGAGAGAGAGAGAGAGAGAGAGAGAGAGACCTTCCATTCAAATGGCTGCAACAGGCAGGGCTGGGCCTGGCAAAAGCCAGGAGCCAGGAACTTCATCCAGGTCTCTCAAGTGGGTGCAGGGGCCCAAGCACTTGGGCCATCCTCTGCTGCTTTCCCCACCGCATTAGCAGGGAGCTGGATTGTAAGAGGAGCAACCAGGACTCGAATAGGTGCCCATATGGTGCTACAGGTGGCTGTTTAACCCAGTAAACCACAATGTCAGTCCCTGAAAATTGTAAAATTCTTTTTCTCACAACAGTATTTTCATAGAAAGAAAATTATGAGTGTATACAAGGATTTCCTTGTTTCTCCTGGGCAAACTTGGCTATAAAACACTTCCCAGAGAAAACTTCCCTGGGCAATTATCTTCTGGTTGCTAGCTCAGAGAGACTGATAATACATATTAGCATATAAAGGCCCTGAGAAGTTCTGCAGGGAAGACACACAGGAAACCTGTTGGTCTCTCCCCCACGGCCCACTTTGGGAAGCCCTGAACGGAACCAATGGGGAAAGTTGTATGAAAAGGTAGCATTGGATGGTTGAGACCCTGCAAGGCATGAGATGCAGAACCATCATTTCAGGATAGTGTCAGAAAATACGACAAAGCCCCAGAGTGGCCTTCCCAGCGCACGGCGGTGAACCATTTCTACCAAGGATCCCTGCCTTTGTAAAAGTGCTGATGGTACATTTGGTGTCAGCAAAACATGCTGCGTGGGACTGAAGATGAGCAGGACAGAGGAGGCCAGACATTGTAAATCAAACCAAGAGAGAACTGAAAGAAACAACCTGATCAACAATCTTTAAAGAAAAAAGGAGTGGGGCCATTTTCCTAAATTGATAGCACTTTCGCTTTCATTTTGTTTACTACTTCACTTCTTGACTAACTGAAAGAATTGTCAAAACCTGAATTTTGCTGCATTGAAACTTTCCTCCCAAATATTACTTGAAGAAATGACTGTCCCGTCATTTTGTTTTTGAAACAAAGGGGATGAGAAAAAATGCCAAAATTGCTACTCTATTGAGCCAGCGAGATGGTTAGTCATAAAAACAGAGCTCCATTCTCTTCCATCACAGCTGGAAGTGCAAAATAGTGTGATACCCAGCACAAGGTCATCTGACTGTAATGATGGAATTCCATGGGCAGTGGCACTTTGACCCAGAAATCTCACTTCTAGGGATCTATTCCAAAGCTATTCTGGTAAAAGTATGAAAAAGATGTTCAAGGAGTCTTTAAAAAGTTCACAGAGAAAACTTATTATGAAAAACATCTGCACGGATTTCAACATTTTGGGCACCAAAATAAACTTCTCTTTTAGTTCCATCTTCCAGGAATTTTAAGTTCCCTCATACATACTAGAACACTAATTCCAGGACTATTTTAATAGCTGAGATCTAAAACCAATCCAGGTAGCCATCAACAAGAAACTCACGGATGAAGAATGGTACAACCACAGAGTGGGATACTATGTAATTAAAAGAAATGAGAAATATCTGAGGAGCTCTCCAGTTGAAGTGAGAAAAACCACTTGGCTTTTTTGTTTTTATGTGTAATTTGCTGCTATTCATCTAAAGAGAGGGAGAGTAAATCAACTTGTAGTTAACAAACAGGCAACTGACGTATTAAGCCATAATTTAATTCTTTTTAAAAAATATAACCCATGGGAGAAGCAAGTTTTAGGATTTATTTATTTGAAATAAATAAAGTGACACATAGAGAGACCACACAAGTGCTGGCTCACTCCCCAGGTGGCCTCACCTCAGCAAGGTTTGGGCCAGGCCTAAGCCAGGTGCCAGGAATCCATTTTAGTCTCCCACATGGGTGGTGATTGGATCAGAAGTAGAGCAGCCAGGACTTGAACTGGCACTCTGATATGGGATGCCAGTGTCACAATCAGTGGCTTACCCTGCTGTGCCAAATCACTGCCCTGCAGGGAATAATTTTTTTTTTTAATTTATTGATTTATTTGAAAGTCATAGTTACACAGAGAGAGAGAAGGAGAGGCAGAGAGGGGTCTTCCATCCTCTGGGTCAATCCCCAGCTGGCCGCAACAGCTGGAGCTGCACCAATCGGAAGCCAGAGCCAGGAGCTTCTTCCAGGTCTCCCACATGGCTGCAGGGGCCCAAAGACTTGGGCCGTCTTCTACTGCTATCCCAGGCCATAGCAGAGAGCTGGATCCCAAGTGAAGCAGCCAGGACTCAAACTGGCGCCCACATGGGATACTGGCACTTCAGGCAGCAGCTTTACCCGCTGCACCACAGCGTCAGCCCCGGGAGTAATTTTTTAAAAAGCCATTGCCTATGGTTTGTGGAAAGAGGGATGGAATAGGGGCAAGGTTAGCTGCCAGCCTTCATTAAATTACCTTATTTGTGGATTTGACTTTCATGCCATGTGAATATTTTACACAATTATAAAAATTTAAAAATAAATTTAGAAAAAGAAATAAAATGAAATAGACCTAATGCACATACAGTTGGTGGCAAAACAACAGAGAGAAATAATTCCATGTGATATTTAGACACTATAACTTGACACCTCTAATGAGATATATCTATGTGCAAAAAAGAAATTAAAATCATATATTATTTTTAGTAATCATATTATTGTTGGTAGGGTAAAGATTGCTATTCTGACCCTGTGGTGAGTATAATGTGGAGTAAAGCAACTAATTATGGGATATTTCAATTCTATCATTGGCATCATTGAGGAGAACTGGGGTTCTTGGCAGGGGAAAGGAGAGAGAACAGATTTAACATTGAAGAGTTTGTATGACATTCTGCAGTCCTGAATTTGAATTGGAAGCATTATTATGAACTCATGGGACAGATCACCAGGCTCTGCCCATGGAAAAGGTCTAGAAACATTTACCAACCCACTATCAATGCCCAGGATCCAGAGTTTAATGCCTGAATGCCATTTCCCACCAGGGGTTTCCAGGACACCTTGAAGAAGCAGCTGGTCCCGGATCTGAGGCAGAAGGCACACGAGCGAAGCCTGTAGCATCTTGCAGCAGATAATAAACAGGCTCCTGAAGCTTACAGGAGTCAGGCCATGGCTCTTTTTTAAGTTAAAAAATCAAAATATAAAAAAACTTACAGATTGAAATATTTCAAAAATATTTAAGTCCATAGTTTTATAATGTCACTTTAAATTTTAAAAGATAGCTCTTCGGCAAGATAGAAAACCACCTCATAATTTTGAAAATGTTTGTTTAGATAGGGGGAAATCAAGTATTCGGCCTTCCTTCTACTGCTTTTTTTCCACTTTTCCACAGAGTAACCAGAGGTTGGTCAGGGAAGTTTCGCTTTTAGAACCAGTACAGCTAATTCATGAGGAAGGGGTGTAAGAGTAGAATAGCAATACGTTTCAAGGAATGAACGAATGAATCTTGATATTGGGCATGAATGGCCACTGACATGGAGGCAACAGATGCTACCAGAGGAAAAAGTGCCAGCGCTCAGGGGGGCGGGCCTTTGGCACAGCCGTGAAGCTGCAACTTGGGGCATCCGCATCCCACATCAGTGCCTGAGTTGGGTCCCAGCTCTGCTTCTGACTCCGTTTTCGGATAGTGCACATCTGGGAAGCAGTAGCTCAAGAATTTGGATCCCTATCACCCAAGTGGGTCATCCAAAGTGAGGCTCAGGCTCCTGGTGTCAGCCTGGCCCAATCTTAGCTTTGGGGGGCATTTGAGGAGAGAGCCAGATGACGGAAGATCTCTCTCTCTCTCTCTCCGCCCCGTCCCCTGTCTCTTTGTGTGTGTGTGTATTCCTCTCTGCCTTTCAAATAAACTGGAAAAAAGAAATATCACTAATCAAGTCATCTTGCTAGAGAAATCAAGCCTGGCTCAGATCAAAACTTTAATATACAGAATATACTGTATGTAATATCCCCTAAAAGTCAAAAGCTACAGAGGATGTAAGAACATGTTAAATGACACCACAGGAATGCAATCAACAGAATCCAGACTGTGAGACTCTCTGCAAGACAAATAACCACGTAAGAAATAAATGGCAAAGAAATATATTGCAAGGAAATAGCAACGTATGGATTCTATTTGGATCCAGTTTCAAATATACTTAAAATCAGGAGAACATCTGAAAACTTGGGCGCTGGTTGGATATTTGAAGATATTTAGTGGTTATTGAGATTTTTAAGGGAAATAATGGTAGTGGGGTTGTGTTTTGAAGACAGGATAAAGCAGCAACCTGATTCCTTGTCAGGCCAGTCTGGTTTCAGCTGAACAACAAAAGGATTTGTGGGAAGTGAGAAGGGAAGACAAGGCATGCTGTAGAAGCTTTGTTTTACCTCCAAGTTTGCAGAAGGATATCTATAGAATAACAACAGATGTCCTGGGAAAGAATGCAGAAGCTCACTCTCTCTCCAGATTCTCTCCAGATTCTAGGGCTGTTCATAAACCACCCCACTATTTCATGTCATCAGCAGAGTTGCTCCGGTGAGTTACAGCCCTCTACGCACTTCGGGGCCATCTATTCCAAGGCACAGCCAGCGGCCAAGGTGCAGTTGGCTCATCTCACTGAGTGTTTTCGTAAGCAGATTTATAATGAGAGGAAAAGGCATTTTCATCACTGCTACACGGGGCTGCAGAGAAGTCCCCCAAATTATTAGGGGTTGTTACAGGGGCAGTTTGCAGAGCCTGCCTCCAACCAGATAGTAAAACAGCCCCCAATCTTGCTAGCTTTTTAAAATCTCCTAAACAATGTGAAGCCATAGTTTCATTTTTTTCTTTCTGGCTGAAGATGGTGAAAATGTTCATCACCCAGTGTGAAGTAATATGTGAAACAGGTGTTTTATTCCCTAGCAGGTAAAATGGGTTTGATTCCTGTGAGATGTAGACATTTCAAGGCTACCAGCAAGAGGTCCAGATGGTGTGTATTTTCATATCTAATATTATATAAAAGATTTCAAATGTATCCCGACTCTTAACAAAACCATAAATTCCCAGCTTATTGCCATGCTGAACAGCTCTGGTAGCTACTAATTAGTATTACTGTTTTTGCTTTGCTCTTGCAGGGATCACTAGCAGATTGGAGCCTTTTTAGTTTTAGCTTCTGGTAAAAAGACAAAGGGAAGAAACCCAGTGCACGTAAGGGCCAGCTGCAAGTCGAACATCAGAATCTTAGGGGACAGCCAAGTGTTTACCAAGCCTTGGGTGGAAACACGCGTTAATCTTTTAAGGAAAAGCACTTTCAACTTCGATGGCAGAAGCTTCTGCCTAGGCCTTTCCCATTTTGTGTAACGACTTCAGAAATATTACTGAGCATCTTTATAGAGACGAATGGTAGGTACCATCGGCAAGCACTGCTGCAAGTTGCTTATGAGCCAGGCGTTTTTCTAGATTTTGCCATGTGCACTCTCTCAGTCCGGATCCCACCCGTCACCCTTGGGGAGAGCAGTAGGATCTCTGGGTTACAGATGCTGCAGCTTAGGTTTGGAGAACTTCGGCAATTTGCTCAACAGCCAGCTCATGTATACATAGGAGCAGGAACCTCACTCGCAGGCTTTTAGAGAGAGGTAGCATGGAAGACACCATGTCCGTTATGTGCAGAAGGAGCCCCCTGGGCAAGAGTTCTGTGGGATGTATAATAACACCATTACGAGGGAAGCAGGTCAAGTCAGAAACCCACATGATCTCCAGTGTGGACAGCAATGATCTAAAACAAGGATTAGTTCCTATTGTTTTATACAGAGACAGAAGGAGAGAGAAATACAGTGAGATAGGGAGAGAGAGAGATCTTCCATCCACTGGTTCACTCTCCAACAGCCAGGGCTGAGCCAGGATCCAGGAGCTTCCTCCAGGACTACCCACGTGGGTACAGGGGCCCAAGTGCTTGGGCCATCCTTAGCTGCTTTCCCAGGAGCATTAGCAGGGAGCTAGATCAGAAGTGGAGCAGACAGGGCTTGAACTGGCACCCATATGGGATGCTGGCACTGCAGACGGCGGCCTAACCTCCTACACCACAGCACCAGGCCCCTGATCTAGTCTTAATGAAGCATGGCAAGGCAGCTCATGCTTCCTAAGAGAATGAGCAGAGTTTATCCTAATCTGATTCTCCTACCTCCCACCAATCTGTGCGAAGCAGCATGTCAACCACAGCTCTGTGAAGGGAAGATCTTGATTCTTCTTAAGTGTACTTAATATGCTGCACAGAGTGGTGAGGAAGGGAAAACACAGATATTAATACTTTAGGGAGAAACTCCATAGTCTCACGCTGCTCAATTTAGGAGGAAATTTCTGCTTTCTATTGAGAAGGGTTGGATTCTTTGATCCTGATACCCCAAGGTTTAAGCTCCCGTTGACACTGATCTAAGCAAATATCTCAATTTTGCTTCATCCTGATTGCACAGAGTGAAGCCAAGGGAGGTCGGGCTGCTCTTCCTGTCTACCAGCTTGGCCCTGAGATTGCCTTTGTGATCTCCGGTCAGTGCCCTCACCTCACTGGGCCTCAGGGTTCTCATGTCCAGAAGTCGCCATATGAAAGAATGCCTAAAGATTCATACAACTTTAAAATCCGCAGCTTGGTGGTCATGCCCACACCCATAGCTAGGATGTGTGGGCTCATCAGAACAGTAGTAGAATTGATTATTTTATTTGGGGGGACACGATTGATCAGATAGAAACCCTTTACAATAGGGACTTTGGGGGCCAACATTATGATGCAGTGGGTTAAGCTGCCGTACACGAGGCCGGCTTCCTATATGAGTGCCTGTTTGGTCCCAGCTCCTCTGCCTCTGATACAGCTCCCTGCTGCTGTGCCTGGGAGAGCAGTGGAGAATGGCTGAAGTGCCTGGGCTCCTGCCACCCATGTGGGAAACCCAGATGAGTTCCAGGCTCCTGGCTTGGGCCTGGCCCAGTCTTGGCTGTTGTAGCCATTTGGGGGATGAATCAGTGGATAGAGGATATTTCTCTCTCTCTCTCTCTCTTTCTCTCTCTCTCTCTCTCTGTGTGTGTGTGTGTGTCCTTTTCTCTCTGTAACTCTGCCTTTCCAATAAGTAAATGTTTAAAAAATAAAATAAAACAAAATAAATAGAGATTTTTGGAATCTATCTTATGAAACTAAAAGCATGCATCACCATTCCCACAAGACAGACTTGAAATGCACAGTTAGCACAGGAGAACACTAAAGAGCTCTGACAGCCTTTCTGAGTGAGTTTTGTGAGATGAAGTCCATTGTTTTATATTCATGCTACTTAATACTTTGTGGTAATAGAGGCATTGGTGTTATAACTCTCTAGAGGACCCAAGAGAGTGTCACGTAAAAAATTAAAGCCCTTAGTTTCTAACAGTTACAGTGAATTTTGCAGACATACATGATGGTAGATGAAAAAGTTTGTGGAAAATGGAATCAAAAGGAAAGTTTATTTTGGTGCAAAAGAGTTTGGAAATGCATGCATCGCTTTCCCATTTGGTGCATTTTCTGTGAGCGTTCTGAAGTCGCCTCATAGTACTTGGCTTTCACTTATCTCTTGGTTATTTTGGTTCACAGATGCAAAAGGTCTTGACCCACAGAAGTCAAACAGATTTTTTCCTCTTCCACGACAAACTGGATTTTGAAATAGTCCCCCTTGTTCCTTTCTGTTTGGGTGTGACGCGCGCAAGTCGGCCGGGACAGGGTGGAATGAAAGAGATGCCCTTCACAAGGAACAAGTGCTTTCCCTAAATCCAGTCCCAGAGCGTGGCTCCAGATTCTGCTTCCACTTCTCAACGATTATGAGTTTTGTGCCATATCTTCTCCCCCTTTATTCCTGCAATATTTGCATTTCATGTTCTTACTCTCTTAATGCCTGAGCAATTTGAAACTCTCCTATTTAAGCAATTCCCAGATCTCATTCCTAAAGCATTGTGATTCCCTTTCAGCTTTTCAGAGGCGTGTGGGCTGGGGAAAGCACCAAGTGCTCCCTGTCAATCCAATTTGTGATACGGATTTCCCCAGGTGCCCCCATTCCATGGTCCCCACGGTGCTGTGTGCCCGGTTGGCATCCTTCAGGGAAGCATTTGTATCGCTTTTTCATCTCAGAAAAGATACTCTAGTCACAAACCAGTCATCTGCCTGTTAGGCTGCATTTAGAACAAATCACTCCACAGCAAAACAACGGCGACAGCAACAAAAGAGCTACACTTATTTCTTTCTAGACTTTTAACAAAATGTTTGATGTTGCCGAGATTTCCAAACAATTAATGTGAAATTGGGGACTGTTGTTCCCATGATTTATTTACCATAGAGAGAGAACTCAGCTGGAGCGCTGCTTTCAATGATGCGCCCAAAGAAATTTTAGTGAGAGTTGGCAAATTGGTGAACTCTCCCTGACGAGGCAGTACATTTTCAAAGAATTAAAGTTCACAGAAGCCTTAGTGCTTAAAACCCCCAAAATACAGGGAAGTCTACGTCACGAGGCCAACGATACCTCCTGCTTTGCATGCTTGATTTATACTCAGCATTGGCTCCTTATTAAAAGCAAAAGGATTTCTTCCAAGTGAAGAAATAGCCTAGTGCTTTTCATAGCCTTCCATGTCATGGACTGGGGGCACACACCTGTGCACACATGTGCACTACCTAAAACAAGAGAAAGAGAGAATGTTCACCGGGTAGCGCGCTTTACAAAAGTAAGGTCCCAGACCTGGCAAACCCCAAACTCTCATAAACTTTCCCAATCCAACATGGAGTACTCAAAAAGAATCTAACCTGTTTCTCTTGAGCAGTTTCTCCGCCTCTCTGTGCAGGCCCCATGGGGTCAGGCAGGTTTCCGTTCTACGGGGTAGTGTAAGAAAAGGGCCAGGAATGAAAAAGGAGCAATGGTACCACACAAAATAGTCAAAATGAAATAGAGAAGGTGTGAAGTTAGATGTTTGATTTATGTGTGGAAAGCTAGCGCCAAGAATATTGTTATGGGCCTGGCTCCTAGAGGCAAGATTTGTTAGCAAAAACTGTCTCTAAATATTTATGCTCAGCTAAATAATTGCTAAATAATTCCAGTTCTCAGCTGGAAATCTAAGATCAAGACTAGCCTAAATTAGTAGATCTATGAGAGAGTATATTGGTATTTTATCCAACAGTACTCTTGCTCAATGATACTTTTAAATTTCAGCATATAATTAATATCCTTTTATAAAAGCCTTTTCATGGTCCCACATAGGAAAGCTTCCTTTGGAAATATTTCCCCAAAATAAACAAAGCACTTAAAGCAGTCCATTCAATAGCATTTCTCTTAGGATTATTAAAGGAATACTGAGTGTCGGTGTTCACTCAATGTTCTAACGTGAATTCTTGCACTTGCTGATCCTTGCATGTGGAGTGCAGTGTTGAAAGTGGCTGTGGTGGCGGCATATTTCTTCATCACCTTGGACATTACCTTCCTGAGAATCGGCATATGTTTCCAACATTCTTTTATGGCCCCGACTGGTGCTTAGCGAGCGAACCAAGATTAAAAGCAGGACTCCAATCTGCAGAGACTCTAGAAGAAAATATTTTGCATGAATCAAGAGACAAAGAAGAAAGTCTGTGACTTAATTCAACTGCCAGAGAAACATCTATAAAATCTCCACAATTTTCTCTTCTCAGAACAGGGGATTGTTGCTGGTTTGGGACCAAAAATTGGAATAGTCTAAACTTAAACTGAATTAACTAGAACAGAAGTCAACACATAGCTCTCATTTTTTTTTTTCTCTTGAACACCTTAAAAATGTTCCCAATACCACAAAGGAGATCCAGAGTCCAAGGTGAACTCTGCCATAGACAAACGACTCCTCTGTGAGCTTCAGTTTCCTGAGCAGTGAGTGAGATTGGATCCCATTGGATCTACCCTTTAGTGACTCATCTCTGGCTCTTGAAAACCACACTACAGAACCAAAGAGAGTAACAGAGCGGAAGAAGCTGATGAAAGATACCATTTCAGTGGGCGATTTGGTGGGACTGGGGTAAAAACTTCATGGTTTAGGGTGTATGGAATAAACTTTGGTGATGGGCCTCTCTCGCTATTGTCGTATTGTTTCCCATGTTGTTGTTTGATTCTTTTTAAGAGAGACCAAGAAATGGGGATGCTTTTCTCTCCACACCAGAGACACAGAGATGGAACTTTGCACTCTAACACAGATCTATTTTTTCCATTAATGTAGGAATAACATCATGTGCATTTAGAAAGCCCTGGATCTCTTTAAATCGATTAAAGTAGAGAGTTAATGTGTTTTAATATCTGAGCTCTTTCCTTATCTCAAGAACTCAGCAATGTTTTCTTCTCAGAGCCCAAGGTGATGAGAAATACACTCATTTATTCTATTTCATCTTAGAACTGTGGCTTCAAGAATATTTTTCCTTAATCGTGCAGCCATGAGAAGACTAGATGCGGCTCTAACCAGCGGCTACTGGTTTTCATACCACAATGCTCTTGGGCCTTTCTCTCGTTTTGGCTGCTATTGTCTCCAATCTGGAGATAAACACACACTTGATAAAACTATTTTAATGATGCTGATATTAATACTTCGGTAGAATACTTTATCTCCTAGTAATAGCTCTAAAGAGTTTGTTGAGATTTTGTCATCTCATACATTTTAATAGAATATTAGGTTTGTAATTAACAAGAAAAATACAGTAGCTCCGCCTCTCACTTCCTTCACATTCATGTAATGATTACCAGTGGAATATTTGCTGTTTCATACCCTGCATGGGCCAATGAATATTTTGGTGAATGGAGAAATCTAAAGCACAGCGTTGTAGTATAAACAAATGAGAAACATTAAAAGTACGCTAAATATTATAGCCAGTTGATTATGTAAATTTAAACAGTGTAGGAGAAAGGAATTGCTTATTAAACTAGTCTGTTTTTAGTTCACTTTGGCATTGTTTATCATACCTCATAGCCAGATATTTCATAAATAGATTCCCTTTGCAACCTGGAGTTTGGAGAATGCCAATCGATGAATGCAATGGCGTAAGGGCTGGGAGGCCATGGTGCAGACAAGTTGACTTTGATGGTTTCTACTGTAGAGCTCAGGCCTTCTGACGGGGAGAGAGGTGGGGGCAGTGGGAGACACACAACACAACACACACAAACACATACACAGAGAGACAGAGAGACTCATAAGAGGACTCTGAGGAGAATTCCAACATGAGCACCTGTTACACCAACCTGTGAATCGGTTGGTTTTTAGCTACCTCCTGTTTGTGATCCCCGTGGAGGCAACAGGCAAAGGTTTTCTATTAAGAATTCAATGAACAAGTTGCACTCACTCTAGATTTGATTAGTCAGTCTTCGCAGCATCTGCAAGTTTGTGACTCGAGTTTGAAAATACCTAAAGAAATCTCAGAACATCATAGAAAACTTCTGAGAATAATGGATCACAAACTCAATTGCAACCTAGGAAAGAGAGACCTAATTTGGTGTACCAGATCCTATTTGGGAACAGATCATGCAAAAATAATAACCAAATATAAGAAGTTGGAAATTCCATGTCTTGGAAGCCAAAATAAGTGGTTCCCTTTAGACAATTGGGAAAAATCCATATTCAAGACAGGTAAACCTTAATTTTAAAGACTTCTTAGTCTACCTAAGTATGATGCTCTTAAACCTGATGATTCCATTTCTCAATTTCTCTGATTTCCTAGTAACTCTGATTTGCATTTCATATTCACTCCTCTGTTTCTCTTCTACTTACAGCTCATACCAACTAATAATCAGGTCCCTTCAGCTCCTATCTGCTCCTTCCTTTCAATCCATAAGAACAGAAGTATGTCTGCTTTTCCAAAGTTGTGGCTCCTGGTAACTCGTGAGGCTCTTGAGGTATTTTGCTGTTTGTTTACATGGACACTTTGCCCTGCATCTTCTATCCCTTGACATAACTCCCTCCTGTATGCTTACAGCTCAGCTCTTCTTCTACCATGTGAAAACAGGGCCTTTTCTTCTCTACTCTCATGTTCTTGGTAGATATTTCTCCTCCTACAACCATGCAAACTCTTGAGAAAACACCATAAAGTATCTGCACTGGTTTTGGTTTTTTTTCCACTCCTCATTTGTATACAAAGTGCACATCTTCTGGTTTTGATGCCTACCATGTCACAGAAACCATAATGTTGAAAGTCGGCAGTGACATCACCAAGAGGAAACACGGTGGCCTTCTCTCGGTCTGAATCTCCTTTCATCACTCCGTGCCCTGTGGGTCTGTGGATCACTTCCCATTCTTGCAACTCCCTCCTTTCTTGGCATTCCTGATATTGCACCCTCTCGGTCTTCCATTTCTGATTGCAATCTCTGATTGCTGCTTTTATGTTTCCTCTGCTTGTCTTTTCAGAAGCACTTCATATGTATATCTATGCTTCGTCTATATTATCCGCAACTTTAATGGGCTGTGTGTGTGGTAACTGCCATTTTACAGATGAAGAGGCAGAGGCGGAGGGAATTTAAACAACTTCTCAAAGTCACATACCTTGTAACGGAGGGAGCTGCGGTTTGACACCAGGCCTAACTCCAAAGCCTTGTCCTGGACAGTCTTCAGTTAGTGACTTCGGAAATGCTTTCTTCTCGGAGCCCAAGGTGATGAAACATAGACTCACTGGATTACACCTCAACACGGTGCCTTTAGGAATGCTTTTTGAAATGTTAGCTGTGGAGACACAAGTACTTTATTGGACTCTCACCTTGCAAGGCAGCCATCTCATCTACAAAGCTGTCTGCATTGGTATGCCTATGTTCTGTGTTCCCGTGGTAGATAGAACAACCCCTTTCAGTTGCACGCCATGTCTGTCTCGTGTGGCTTTCTTAAGGTTTCCCCACTCTCCTTTCTAGCTCCACCACGTCCCCCACCCCTGGCATCGGCCTCATAAGCACGCAGGCCCACCCTTTCCCTTCCAGAGGAGGCCACGTTGCAGCTTCAGCCCCACCGGTGAAGATTCTGCTCTCAATGCTCTCCCTCTCCTCACCTCTTATTTACGTCTGAACCCAGGTTACGTCCTGGCTTGTGTCTGCACTACCCAACAGAAACTACTTACAGCAAGGTTTCTGAAGGCTTCCTGTCCTTAGCTTCAGTGGAAGTTCCCCGTCCTCACCCTACTGCACTGATCAGTGGCATCCCTGCTCCTGAACGCACCCCTGCCTCTCTTCCTTCCTCCCGGCTTCTCCATCTCAGCCCTCTCTCCTGGCTCCTCCTCTTCTCCTGGACTGGGACGCGTTAGAATGCCTCCAGGTTCGGTCTGACCATCTTCAACGTCCTGTCTCACCACTCATCATGGATGATTTCCTCCAGTTGTGTGGATTTCAATACACCTACATGATGATCAACCTCCAGTTCATCTCATCTTAAGCTCCAGATTGATCTATCCTGCTTTCTATTATTGAACACCCTGATTCAGATGTTAAACTGGAATTTTCAACTTAACATGGAGAAATCGTCTTCATTGATCTCAAGCTTATATTTCAGCATTATTCCCAACCTCGGTGAAGGCTGCCATCCTCCTCCCCAGGCATCACCCTTGATTCTTCCTTTTCCCCCATTTCTAACACATAATCTATCATCAAGCCCAGTCATTTTTCCCCCAAGTGTATTTTAAGTCCATTCTAATTTCCAATTCCATTGCCAAATTGGGCTCTATTTGTCTTAATATCTTACATTTGTGTGGATAGCTACCTTCCATTTGTGCCTCCATCCAATCTGTTCTTCACTCAGAGGCCTGTGTTTTTTGTTTTTGTTTTAAAGATTTATTTATTTACTTTAAAGTTGGAGTTACAGAGAGGCAGAGGAAGAGAGAGAGAGAGAGAGATCTTCCATCTACTGGTTCACTCCCCAGATGGCCACAACGGCTGGAGCTGGGCCAATCCAAGCTTCTTCCAGGTCTTTCATGTGGGTGCAGGGGTCCAAGGACTTGGGCCATCTTCTACTGCTTTCCCAGGCCATAGCAGAGAGCTGGATTGGAAGTGGAGCAGCCGGGACTTGAACTGGTGCCCATATGGGATGCCGGCACTGCAGGCAGCGGCTTTACCCACTACGCCACAGTGCCAGACCTAAGGCCTATGTTTTTAAAGTGTGATCAGAACCTATCATTTCCTTGAAATTCTTTTAGGAACTTCTCATGGCACTTAGCATAAAACCCTTCTCCCTGTGGCCTCCACCCCTACTTCATCTTGCACCTCTTCCCAGACCCCACACACAATGCTCCAGACATATGGCCCTCTTTTTTTTCTCGCACACTTCTGGTTCATTCATGCCTCAGAGCCTTTGCACACGCCCTTACTTAGTTTTGAATGCCCTCTTGGTCAGAGCTCTATCCCAATCACTTTATAAAAAGTGGCCATCCCTGTCCTCACATGATCGCTATCACATCTCCCTGTTTCCTTCATTCAGAGATCTTGTCATCATCTGATGTTGCCTCATTTCTTTAATAACTTACTGTTTGCTCTCTCTCTACTGAATAACCCTGTATAAGAACTTCTCTGCAATGCTGAAAGTGTTCTTCTGTGCTGTCCAATATGGACACTGGCCACATACAGTCACTGGTCACTTGACGTTTGACTAGTGGGATTGAGGAACTGAAATTTTTAGTCTTAATTAATTTAAATTTCAGTTTAATTTGAAATGGCCCCTGTGGCTAGAGGCTACCAAAAGGAACAGAATAGCACTCAAGTCTGTGCTGCCTGAAGGCAGGGATCCGATGGCTCAATGTTGCATCCCCAGTGCCTACAAAGTGCCTAAAACATGGAGATGCTCAGTAACATTTGCTTAATGAATAAGATTAATAAGTGATTTCCAGTTGGGACAGAATTCTGGGAAATAAATTATTCTTGTGAATTGCAGCACGCTTTGTAAGTATTATAACTCTTTCCAGAAATGGATTGAGACCATATAAGGCTTTCCTGAGATCTTTAATTAGGATTCTAAGAGAGGTACCCAATATTGTAAATTAAATTTTTGACCATGTTGAAAACATGCTTGATTCTTTTACTGTGTTTTGTTAACTAGCAATACAATTATGCTATCTATAGAGTTATCATATGTAATTAATTAATCAATTTACTTAATGCACTGAAAGATATTCTGTTTTCTAGTGTTGTCTACTAATTATGCAGTAAATCAAGGCTTTGAAGAGTTTCAACAACCATTCATTTTTTATGAATTAATATTTCTTTGGCTTTCTTCTCCAGGGGTGAACAAATAATGTAAACATAGACTCAAGGATACGTGAAGTCTGAATGTTAAGATCATGCAAAAAATGTAGCTGAATATACAAAAAAATATGGAATTATTTTCAGATGGTGTGCTAATGTCACTGGGCCCAGACAGGGTCGATCTGTGCCCAGAGCTAGGGAAAGCCTGGGGCACAAGAACAGATAAATATTAAAGCCTTACTTTCATAGAAAAAGATGTTAAATGAAACTTGCAGTTCAAAGGTGAATTAGAATACACAACCAATAAATACAATAAAAGACCTGAATGCATGGTTAAAGGACAACTTTGTCCACTTGGGTGTTAACACCTTCATAAGAAAACTACCCTTACTACCACGTCTACTAGTGTTGCTACTATTGCTGTTATGGTACCATTTTTTTTTTCAAATTAATTTATTTGAAAGGCAGAGAGATGGAGAAAGAAAGAGATCTTATCTGCTGGTTCACTCTCCAAATACCCACAATGGGTAGGGCTAAGCCAGGCTGAAGTTGAGAGCTGGGAACTCACTCCAGGTCTCCCACATGAGTGGCAGGAGTCCAATTGCTTGAGCCATCTCCACTGCCTCCATGGTCTGCAATATCAGAATGCTGGAGTCAGGGGCTGGCAGTTGAATCTGGGTCACATGCCCAGCCATAAGCTACCATTGTTGGAGAGTCTTCTATATGTCAAGAACTCTACTAAATACTTCGCACACATGAATACATTTGATCATTAGATCAATTCTGTATGACAGAATTGTTAATTATTCCCTTTTGTAGATGATGAAACAAGTTCGGACTGGTAGCTTGTGTGTGTTGACACTGAATCTTGCCCTAAAAAACAACCCAAACCTTGTGCTCTTAAAAATGAAAGTTTAAAATCTGGTATTCTCTACAGCATTCAAATATAGACACGTGGGAGTTTCTAGGTGTGTGGCATATGATCCAGTTCTGAATATGATATTTTTTATAAAGTGTCTCTCTTTTTCTAATCCAATTGTTGGTTAATGTTCATGGTCTAGAGCAGATGGAAACCAGGTCATGTGAGTAAATAAAGCAAGTGAGGTGTAAGACAATATAGAGTGGAGGAATCCACAGCCAAATGCCACAGGCATTAAAATTCATTTTGCAGTACTGTTATGGAATCAATTCTGTCTCTGTGAAAGACAGATTTTAGATCTACCATATGACCCAGTCATTCCTCTTCTGGGCATGTATTCAAAGCATGTGAAAGAGATAGCTGCACTTCCATGCTCACTACAGATCTATTCACTATAGCACAGATATTAGGTAAACTAGGTGTCCACCAGTGGATAAAGAAAATGTGGAATACATACACAACGGAATATTACTCAGCCTTTAAAAAGAGCAAAACCCTGACATTTGCAGCAAAACGGTTGGAACTGTAGATCATTAAGTTAAGTGAAATAAACCAGACACAGAAAGACAAATACTACATGTTCTGTCTCATATGCGGAAGTTTATTTATTTATTTTTATGTCAATCTGAGCTTGCAGAGATTGGAAAATGGGGGGAGGGGAAATAGATGCAGGTTGCATAACAGGTACCAAAACTTAGAGAGAAGTAACAAGTTCTGATGTTACCCAGCATAGTGGGGTGAGTATAGTTCACATTAATGTACTCTATCATGTATAAAGAACTGGAAAAGAGGAGCTGGTAGGCTCCAAACATCAAGAAAAGATAAGCGAACTGAAGAGTTAATTGCTTGATTTGATCAGTTTACACTGTATACATGTGTTGAAATATTGCACACTATTACAGGTTAATGAAAAATATTTAAGAGGCAATTTGAAGTCCTGACCCGTAGTAGCTCAGCACATGACTTGATTTGGAAATAGGCTTGCTGTGGACATAAGAATGCATAATACCGCAGCATGGTGGGCCCTCACTCCAACGTGACTGGCGTACTGAGAAAAGACACCTTCAGGGGTGCAGGGAGAACGCCACGTGACGATGGAAGGTTGGAGTGATCATTGCCAAGGCAAGAAATGCAAAATATTGCCAACAAGCAACCCAAAGCCAGGACATAGCGAAGAAAGATTCCTTAAAGTTTGAGAGCGAGCCTGGCCCTGTCGACACCTTGATTTGGGACTTCTAGCTCCAGAACTGTGAGATAATAAATTTATTTTCTTTTATTACATAGTTGGTGGTACTTTGTTACAGCAATCCTAGGAAGCAAATACACATGTACTAAAATGATCATCCATCATCTAGATAAAATATCGAATTGAGCTGATTTAAAACAACTTAGACCCTTGACACAATGATCTGTAGAACAAACCTAGTCATTGAGCAGAAATAAATAAAAGCCAACTAAGGCATGGTTCTGAATTTCTCTGATTTTATACAACTTATAGAACACTTAGTACATTCTAAGTACTGTTCCAGAACTTTGGAAATATTAACTCATTAATTCCTCATTGCAATTTGGATTTTTAGGACTTATTACTACCATCTTCATTTTTCCAGGGAGACATTTAGACACATAGATGGAAAGCAACACCCACGGTCACATAGCTAAAATCAAACCCTTGCAGGCTGGTGCTGGGGTCCATGCCAGTGACTCCCAGGTCACACCAAGGTATCTGAGGATGGACATCATTTATCATCCATGCTCTCATCACATTGTAGTTCTAGTGATGAATGCATGAATACATGCAATACATGTAACACACCTCCGGCATGCTGTGGTCTGAATGTCTATAACCCCCAATTCATATGTTAAAGTCTAATAGGGAACGTGATACCATTAGGAGGTGGGGCTTGTGGGAGGTGATTAGGTCACAAGGCCTGAGCTCTCATTAGTGAGATTAGCGGCTTTATAAAAGAGGCCTCAGAGAGTTCCTTGGCACCCTGTGAGCACAGAGAGAAGGCCTCATCTTGAAAGCCAGCACCTTGGTCTTGGACTTGCAGTCCTCCAAAACTGAAACTAACAAGTTTCTCTTGATGATGAGTGACCGAGGTTCTGGTATTTTGCTATAGCATCCCGAATGGACTAAGACCATGTGCCTTTATGAAGTCTTTTACAAAAGCTCTCACAGATGCTCAGTGGCTTTTGTTTTGCTTTTGGGTGTGGAGAAGGCCCAGCATCAGTTCCACTAGAACCTTTCTACAATAGCCTTGACTTAACTGGAAGAGCTAAGATGTTAGCAACCTCTGTTCTGAGCATATATTAAAAATCTGGAGAATTAACTGTTGGAAATATTCAAGATCCTGTTAGATACACCACAAGGCAGAGTTAAGCCAAACTCCCTAAACCTTTCTTTTTTCCAGTTACACTTACCTTAACCTGTGTCTTCCGGTGCCTCTCATGGGCGCTGCATGGGAAGTTTGCAATGAATGCTGATGGTAGCAGCAGATTTTCTCTCCCAGGCCCGGCAGGTCTGGGATCTGCTGAGGGGCTGGGGCATCCAGGGTCACGGCTCTAGTTGAACCTGTATTCATCAGACCAGTGATGTTTTTGTTGGTTTATTAAGTAAGTCGACAAAGACTTAAGAAGGGTGTTCCTTTATTCATTTTAATTCCTGCAAGCCCACGTTTAATTAACCAGCACCAGAGATGTCTGTGGGTCAGAGTGGCCTCAAATTATATTGGTTACCTTACCAGCCTCGATGCCTGTCATAGTTGGCATCTGGCCTGTTGGCCACTGTGAGGTCAAGCCCTCTAAGGTCAAGAGCACAGCTTTGATTCAGCAAGTCTAGGATGGAGCCTGGGCCTTGATTTCTTTTCATTTTCTTTCTTTACTTTTTTTTTTAATTTTTCTTTTTTTTTAACTTTTATTTAATGAATATAAATTTCCAGTGTACAGCTTATGGATTACAATGGCTTCCCCCCCCCCCATAACTTCCCTCCCACCCGCAACCCTCCCCTCTCCCGCTCCCTCTCCCCTTCCATTTGCATCAAGATTCATTTTCAATTCTCTTTATATACAGAAGATCAATTTAGTATAAAGATTGCAACAGTTTGCACCCACATAGAAACACAAAGTGAAACATACTGTTTGAGTACTAGTTATAGCATTAAATCACAATGTACAGCACATTAAGGACAGAGATCCCACATGAGGAGCAAGTGCACAGTGGCTCCTGTTGTTGACCCAACAAATTGACACTCTAGTTTATGGCGCCAGTAACCACCCTAGGCTGTCGTCATGAGTTGCCAAGGCTATGGAAGCCTTCCAAGTTTGCCGACTCTGATCATATTTAGACAAGGTCATAAAAGACAGAGTGAGGATAGTAACCAATGATCCTAAGAGTGGCATTTACCAGGTTTGAACAATTATTTATTTGAAAAGCAGAGTTAGAGAGAGAGAGAAAGAGAGAGAGAGAGAGATTGTTCACCCATTGGTTCCAAATGGTCGCAACTGCCTGAGCTGCGCCAATCCAAAGCCAGGAGCCAGGAGCTGCTTCGTGGGTTCAGGGACCCAAGGACTTGGGCCATCTTCTGCCACTTTCCCAGGCCATAGCAGAGAGCTGGATCGGAAGTGGAGCAGCCAGGACTCGAACCAGCGCCCCTATGGGATGCTAGTGCTGCAGGCAGAGACTTAACCTACACCACAGCACCAGCCCCGGGTCCTTGATTTCTAAAAACTTTCTGGACGATGTTGATACTGTTGTTCTGCGAACCTCACTTTAAGAACAACCATTTGAGAATATGGCACAGTATTTCTGGTCTTTATATTTAATTTACTGAGGGAAAGCATTAGGTCCATGTTTGCCTTAACCAATCTAGGAAGCTTCTGACCACGGCCGGGTGTCTGGGCTAACACACGGCGGGCAGATGTTTTGAAGGCATATTCATAGCAAAAACCTCAGACCAGTCTATGAGGCCTTATCAAGCACCTTCAAAATCCATCCCTATACACGAACCATAGATCTTTGTGATATATGTGAGCAAATTTCTGAAGCTTTTGATTTACTCTGACTCCTAATGTCTCACCTGGATATTGACCTCTATAGCATCAGGAAAAGTTATTATTAGTTCCCTCCTGCAAGGAATTTCTTTTTCCTTGGGCAGCAGAGGGAATGTTTCCTGGGAGTTTTTCAGAGGCCACTGGTAGGTCTAGGGCATTGTATGGCCTCTGAATTCTCTCCAAATATCATCCTTTGTAGTGTCATATGTCTGATTATAACCCAGGCTTCACATAGAAAGCTTCATGTGGCTGTGGGTTTAAACCTTATTGTAATTCAGCGTCCTCATGAAACCCTTACTCTAGACTTTGCTTTTTGATAATCTTTAGCTATTTTATCTACTTTTTTTTCATGCTCTGTGAATTTCTTTTGGGGCCTTTTGCCATAGTCTCACCTTTAAGACAGCCAATCCCAGAATTCTGCGTGCATTTTTGGTTGCTTTATGGAATGGAAACACACTCAGTGGGCATATGATGGTGCCAGTACTCAGAGACAACAATTTATTTTGCCTGTATGTTTTGGTCTAATTGCCAATTTTAAAAATACACATTCTCCTGGTGGTATTAGTTGTCCCCCTACTCCATGTTCCAATTTTTGCATCAGAGTTCCTTGGTTACAAACCAAAGATCCTAAGCAAACAAACAATCAAACAAACAAATGTTACTAAATGGGTATGAGTTAGCTCTTAGATGGGAGGAAAAGTCAAAATTCAAGCTTTGAAAATACCAGAACTAGAAGAACTCTGGATAGCTACATAACAGAAATAAACAAGCATTCTATCTGGACATGCTTGATCAGAACGAATGAGTTGCAACTATTTTCAGTGTTAGAGGGGTTAATCTCTACATCCATCCACCTTCCAGGAGGAAGGAACCTAATGTCTCCTCAATAATGTGCCACTCATTGGCCAGATAAGGTTGAGTCACCTTGAATAACCATCTCTCCAACACTATATTCAGTTAGGGAGAAGATAGTTCCCAAAGCAAAATGAAGATGCTAATTTCAGGAATAAAAGGCGAAAAAATACTATAAAAGTAAAAGCATACTGTGTCAACTCAATCATAAATCTAGATTTACACTAAGGGTCTACATTCAATACCTCTCTGGTTTTTGTGATTGAGATTGGTAGCTTGTAAAAATTTTACATGTATTTAGAATTTTTACCTTATAAAAATTTCTGATTTAGAGAAAGCCCAGTTTCTGGACTATCTTTGTTCTCATTTTGGCTACTGTAAGTACAAAATTATATGCACCTTCTCGATAAATCCTAGCAGCTTTTTAAGGACAGAAAGATGGAGAAAGACACTAGAGGGTTTTAATATCCAGGAGTGTAATAGTGTAAATCTCTCCTTAAACTTAAACCATATGGTTTACAGAGCAGTTGAAAATAAGTCTGAAAGACATTAATAGCCTTGACTAAACAGAAACAGACATCAAGCTAAGCCCACAAACAGCCAGAAAACCAACAGGATAATAGAGTTGTACAATAAATACAATCAAAAGACTCAATCAAATGTAAAATGCAGCACATCAAAGGTAAGACCTTTACCTATTATTAATTATGACAGTAATTTCTACCTCACAACATTTCACATAGCAACTGTAACCAAGAACATCTGCATTTGCAGCTGAAGTTGCCTCGATGCGCTAAGGAGAAGCAGGGTATAAGTACATCTTCTAGAAGCAAAGGAAAATGGTTGTGCGATATCCAAGTGTTCATTCAAACCACCACCACCTGCCTTATTGGATGTTGGGAAAAAGACATCTTTTGTATTACCCCTTGGTGTATGATTCCAAGTAGAATTTGGATAAGGAAGGGAAATTGTGCAAGGGTCCTAAGTTTTGTTAGTCACATATTCTATGTTTTGTGTTTCAACAAATGGCACTAAAAAGTATTACCTTCCTTTCAGAAATAGCTTTCAACCAAAGTATAAGCAATCACAAATATCTTTCATCCAGGAATAGCAGACAAAAGCACAGTTGCACAAGGCCAAGAATTCTTTGTAAGTAGGATTTTATTTAAAATGAAATCTCTTGGAATTTCTCTTGTGTCTCCTCAATCAAATTCATGTTTCAAGATCCCTTTGTGTCTTTGTGTCAACTGAATCCTCATACCTGCTTCCAAGCCCTTAGCCCATATCTAGCCTGTGGTTTCTGTAGGTACTCGGTGAGGCCTTTTTCTTGATCTCAGTAAAGCACTTATTGCATTAGTGGTTAAGTTAGTTCTCTCTTACAAGTCATGAATTGACAATTTGTTTGCATATTCAGGTTATTCTTAGTTTCTAATAAATATTAATAAAACACATCCTTTTACAGGAGTGTGTTATGGGCCACACATCTAATCATTTTGTGTGCTTCTCTTTAAGCATGCCTCATCCCAGTTACAGCAGATGGACATCTATTGCTTTGATAATACCCTATATGAGCTCCACCTTCCCAAGGTATACACAGATATTTGCTTCCTCCAAACCCAGTTTCTTTTCTTTCTTTTTTTTTTTTAAGATTTATTAATTTATTGTGAAAGTCAGAGTTACAGAGAGAGAGAGACAGAGACAGAGAGACAGAGAGAAAGAGAGATCTTCCATCCACTGGTTCACTCCCCAAATGACTGCAATTTTCTGTGCTGGGCCGGGCCAAAGTCAGCTTCATCCTGTGCTTCCACGTGGGTGCAGGGACCAAACACTTGGGCCATCTCCTGCCACTGTTCCTAGGCCATTAGCAGAGAGCTGGATCAGAAGTGGAGCCACTGGGACACAACCAGTGCTTTACCTGTTATGCCCCTCCCAAACCCCTGTTAGCTAGAGTCAAGATCACCTATGCGAATTCAGTGAGTTAGGGAGGAGGCTCTGTACAGATGGGACGCGCATCAGTTTTCTGACATGGGTGGCGGCAGGAGTGGGTGGCAATGATGAGTGCACAAGGACTCCTGGGCTGTGGAGGTCACTTCCTCCCCCAGCTAACTCATCATGCTGGCTTAGGGCTTTGAGCATTGTTCCTGAAACTTCAGAATTGAATCTCTTCCTCCATTGCTCCCACAATGAGCTGCCCAATAGTCTGAAAAAGTTTGATTTCACTTTAAAATAGCCAAAGTGGATTCTGTTGTTTGAAATTGAGAAAACAGACCAATATCGTACTATCCTGTTCATGTTATCCTCTTTTAAAGACTGACTCAGACCCAGATAAGTTAAGTAACGCATCTCACACCGCACAAAGATGAACTAAGTGTTGGAGCTCGATTTGAAATCTGTGGCTTTTTGATACTTCATACATTTAACTTCTCTTCCCAGAATAGGCAACATGTCGAGTTGTTAACAATCACATATTCCGGGGGACGTATTTGTGCCTGATCTTTTTTAATGACATGTTTTTTAGATCTCGAGAACATGGTATGCAGTGAGAGGAGAAAAGAAGTCATAAAAAAGAAAGTGTCTTCGCAGGTCTCAGGAGTTACACGTACTGCAGAAGCCTGAGAAGAAAGGGAAGATCTAAAATCATCTGCGAAGCGCAAGGGAAACGGAAATAACTGTGCAAAGCTTTCCAGGTTAAACGCTTTTTAAAGAAATGTCTGTTTGAGGCATGTTCATTCTGCTCTGGTCTTTTGCAAAGCATCGTCTGGAAGTCAGACTATCACGCTAAGTGACATTACGACTGCCCAAGCTACCACATTTCCATGCCAGGGGTACAGGTCTATGTCTTAGGGCGTTCGGTTCAGCTATGCTAGACTTTTACAATAATGCGCTGTCTGGTTTGCCTCCAATTTTCCAAACATATTATCCCTCCTCTCTGCCACTGTAGCTCTGTGTCTACTGTTAGAACAAACAACCCCATTTTTCATTATCATGAGAAACTCCTCTTTTTGGCAGCATTAGTAAAGACTTTTCAATCTTTTTAAAGATATTTTTTAAGAAATACATAGCTACCTAGAAGTGCTTTGTGAATGTCATTTGACTTTATATTTGGCTTAATCTCAAAGATCAGTAAAATGAGTTTCATGATGTCCATGTCCTTTGAATAGGCAAATATCCTTGGTTTCTAAGAAAGCTATTTTTGTTTGTGCTTGCAGTTGAATTGCTTTGTGTTGAGAACCCTCTATTGCCTTTCTTGTTCCCTTATTAATTAGATACTTAAATGGGTCTTTTAAAAACTAAAGTTCTCATTATTACATTTAAGTCATGCTTTTATTATTATTATGTATGAATTATCCATCATTTTAAAACTTCAATTACTTTTTTTCTAATGGAGATTAAGCACTGTATAAAGTGCCCCAAAAAGAATATGGTCTGAGTTAGTGTTGATGGATTTTCTCTTCCTTAAGGCTACTACTTGAAAGACCATAGATTCAGAAATGTGAATTTAGTAATTCCTACATCGGTGCCTACCAGGCTATTTCATCACTCAGTATCTACTTGGGACAAGAGAACTCACTGCAGATTTTGCAATAGAGGGAGTTTTATCCTAGGAAATAATTAGCAAAATCTGATAAACACAAAGAGAAAATAGGAGATGGTGAGGTAGCCCGAATCTTGACATCTCTAGGGCTGGAGCGCAGGATTTCGGCAAAAGGAGGCACTGGAACATGGGCAGAGAATGTGAAAAAGTCTGGAGATACATGTGCTCTTGAACTTGCTTTTCAAAGGACGTTCCCAGAGGGCGTATCTTCCAACACTGTGCTGGGAGGGGGCCTGACCACCCTGCACAGGAGGTAATCCAGTACCATCAGATCTAAAGTAAACTTCCTTTGTTATCATACCAAAGGCTCCACCCAGGGGCAGGGGACTGTTGCCAGGTTTTGAACACACAGTGTGTAAAGAAGCATGAAGATGCGTGTATGTATGGAGGCCTTCCGCTCCCGCTTCTTGCTACGTTCTGGACACCCCCAAGTCCTTGCTATGAAAGCGTGCGGCTGGCTATGTCCTACGCTGGCTGTGGGCAGCTCTCCTCTGCAGGGTCTCATCGCACGAGAAACTTTTGTTAATGCATGCAAAGCATTCTCTTATGACACCAGGTTATAGTTATTTTTAAAATATTAGTTTATTTTCCTTGCCTTACCACGATCTATTTATTTTTCTTTCTTCTATATATAGAACTGACAGTAGTGTGAGTGCAAATGAGTCTTATAATAACAATTATTAGCACACTCTTATTCCATGAACTGCAAGTTTCCGGCACGCCTTCAACTCTGTTCCCATTATTATAATCACGCAATGTCTAGCAATAACATCACATGGAAATTTCAAAGTTTTTTTTCCCCTGTTCCCTAATGAAATAAAATCTTTACTTATTCGCAGATTACCCTGCCTATTTTCGGGCTTAAAAGAAGACTGACAGAAGGAACTTGCCAGTTGATAAAGTGTAGCAAAAGGAAAATATGGTCAATGATATTTTCATGAAAGTGCTGAGTGATGGACATTGATGCAGGTGTACCACAGCCGGGGGGGGGGGGGGGAGGAGACAGAGGCATGGTAGGGGAGTTGACAGCGAGCAGGTGGGGAAGAGGGAAATGGAAGACACTTGGTTTATTCCACCACCATTTAGCCAGCACCCACCAGCAAGGCGCATTCCAGATGCTGGCAACAGAGTGGAGAACAAGACAGATGCACTGTGTGCCTTTATGGGTCTCACATTCTAGGAGGAAAGACACAATTACACAAGTTCATGCACTGTTGTCATCTTATGTAGTGGGATTAGCAAATAGCAACATTCGCCGGGTGCCGTGGTGGGAGCAGCTGGAACTGCTGGTAGGGTGACTTTGGTCCTGAGATGTGAATGAGGACCTAGACAGGTCATAATCAAAGAATGGCAGGAAAAAAACTGGGCATCTCTGAGGAATCAGAAGGCAACTGTGTGGCTGGAACATAGCAAGTGAGAGAGACACAAAAAAAAAAAAAAAAGAGAGAGAGAGAGAGAGAGAGGTTGGCTGCTGCTGCAGCTGCATTTTATTAAATCCACAAATTAGGGTGGCACTATTATTCCAAGATGACTGTTAAACAGATAGCACTGGGATTGTAAAGAGGGGATCCCGCCATGCATGGCATTGTGCTAGGTGCTCACAGGGTACAATGAAGAAGGTACCATCACCGCCGCTCAGTGACTTCCCAGGAATTTTTCCAGAACATATCTTTCTTCTTGCATGCACAACATGGAGTGATCATAGGTGTCAACTTCAACACTCTCTGAGATACAATAGTATGGATCAGCTAATTCCATTCATTCATTCATTCAACAAATTCTAACAGTATGCCTGTCACATGCTATGGAACACCTACTATGCGTTAAGATATCTGTATGCTGTTGGCTAGTGTAAGCTAATCACCGCACTGCTTCCCAGGGAACCAAAAAACCAAGTTAAAATCTTACAGTTGTTATTTCCCCCTAGCTGAACGTAATGGGAAGCAAGAAGTGATTATAAGCAGAACTATAATTTTCCCAAAGCATGGCAGTAATTTTGGGCTTCCTGTCTATAAATAGGTTGGTCCACTCTAAATGAACTCCACTGCACTCCTTTAAATCACACTTACTAAGTAACCATCCACAAACAGCTGATGTTGGAACTGTATGAGCAAGACGAGCAAACTTCATACAAGGGCATTGAAAGATATGTCTGTGGGATGACTAACAGCCTATATGGAGAGTGAAACGCTCAGCTGCTCAGAATTCTTAGCAGGTCTCTGAATTCTGTCTAAAAATATTGGCAGCAACATCTGCCCTCATTGTCGATGCATGCTGAGAAGGCTTTAATATTCACCCGGAACAGGTAGGCTCTTGGTTTTCAGGGGCTTGAATAAAGATCCTCTCCCCAGCAATCTGTGTAGACTGAACTGAAGCATCCTTGGAGATGCTGGAAACTGCTGAAAATTCAAATTTGAGTTTCAAGAAGATTGGTATTTGTTAAGGAATTCATTTGTTGAAAGTCACTAGTAAGTTCCAAGCATCATCTATGCTGTGGACAAGTCCATTGCTTTGAGCATCCCCCAGTACCTTCTGTGTGCCACTTACTATATTCAGCCACCACCCATGGGCCATGTCCGGATGGCCTTCTGGTTTCTGAACATATACATGTTCTAACCCCAGTGCCTTTGCTCATACTGTCTCCTCTGTGTGGAATTTCATTCCTTTATTCATGTATCTTAAATACATAAAATAATAAAAGAAATCCCTGATCACACTTTTAAGGTCTAGCTCAAAGTGCCTACTAACTTTCATCTGAAAAAGGACCACACTTTCCCCAGTACTCTATAGCTGTCACAGCCAAGTTCTTACCACATGTCATTTACGTTGTATGCCTTTACCTAACTTTAATTCTCCCAACTACTTTTTTTCTCATTTACAAAGAAGGGAAGTAAGAAGAGCAATTAGGAGAGTTGAGGTCAAAATCTACAAACACCTGATTGCAGACATCTTGGCTCAATATATTGTTTTGTAGACATCTGACCTCTACCATTCAAACATAGAACTGATCTCTCTTTATAGCATGGAATCTGAATTCTATGACTGGAAGACACAAGGTGAAGTAGGGCCAGGATTTGAGGAAAAAGAATACCACTCATTGTACAAACTTGGGCTGATATTTTACCATGTTGGTGGCAAGATGATTTGTTGTAATAACTGTGGTGATTAATTGGGTAAGCGAGAAGCTAGAATGCACTATTTTTTATGGGTACACAAATTTTGCTATTTCTGTTGATTAGTTGTGGGTTTTTTTTCATCTCCAATACATAGAAGATGCATGATATTATGTATCATTTTTAAAAAGTCTGTGAATGATTCTCTGGAATTAATCATTTATCCAACAAATGCTTAGAAAGCACCTATCCTGTTCAAGGTATGGTCAAGGTATGACACAGAGTTCCTACCCTCAAATAACAAGCGTAAGTGAGAAAAGACATGTACACATGTAGCTCTAATGGAGCTTTGTGTAGCCATTCAATTTGGGGGGAAACATTATTTATACTTTATTGCTCCAGATTCACAACTTTAAGCCATTAATTTGCAATACATTTCCACTCCCATGGCTAAGAGGAAGTAAGTTGAAAGAAGAAGGAATGGAAAAATAGAGACTGAGCATAGAAGGGATTCTAATGAATATGAAAAATATGAGGCATAAGACACCATGATAGTTCTGAATAAATATCTCAAAAACTCATTTTCACTTTTGTTGCAAATGACAAGTTTTAAGTCAGAATAGTTATAGTCAGATGGTGCACCATCCAAAACATTGCCCAGAATGGCAACAATATAAATACATAATGTTTTCTCCTCTGCATACATATTCAACCACAACTGACGTATAGCGGAGGTCATCAGTGTCTCACTCTGGGAAATTTTGCTGTTCCTACGGCCCTCGCTCTCTTTCCTTTAGGCAAATTAGCAGAGCTCCATCAAAACGCATTCTTAATTCATAAGCAGATAATACTTGGAGCTGGCAGGTCCCACAACTGTGTACAGTGCTGGCATCCACTCCTTATCCCGCACACCAGCCATTGCTCCATAGCCAAATCCCCCGTTAAGTCCTGCACGGCACTGTTTATGTCTCCTGCAGGGCCTCCAGAATCTATTTTGTGTATCTGGTTCTTGCCAGACCAGAACTGAAAGCCCAACAATACTGGTTAGGATGAACATTAGCCAGTGAATGGGTTATTTATGCTTGTGGTGCACACATATATATTTATCTTTTGCAACTCCTGTCCCGGTATGACCTTCTAGAAACATTTGGTGAGCTAGTCTTCAATTTTCATTTCTGTAACAATGGTTGAGGAACACCAGTTGGAAATCAAATATACCTTTTTTTGTCCTTTTTAAAGGGAATTTAGAGGTGAAGAATTGTAATTCCATGAAGCTTCTTAATTTCTTGGTTGTGAATAACATCACGTATTTGAAGGCCTGGATTCATATTAAAACGATCCGCAAAGCCAGACGGCCCTTGGGGGCAGAAACTGTTCTACTCACTAAAGTGTATTCCTATTCCTTGTACCTCACACAAAGCCTCCAGAAAGGGTGCTCAGTACATTGGGTCCAATTCAACAGAGTTAAAAGCTGTGTGGTTCATTTTGTTTATACCACAGATGGGAATCTGATATAATACCGCCAAAGTTTGGGGGAAATTTCTAAGCTTTTAAAGAACTTAGGTAACAAGAAAAACAGTATGTGGAATTGTGGAGGAGGCCCTTAGCTAAGCTTATCCCAGGTTTTTGTCTCCATCTGAGAAGGAACTCAAGGAAGAAACATAGATAAAGGTGAGCTGAGAAGCAAGATTTGTTTAAAGCATAGGAACAGAGACAAGGAATGGGTGCAGGCAAACTCAGAAGAGAATGAGCTGCAACTCACAAGATGTGCGGTTGTCCCTTTATAGGGTGGGGTGGTGACTGGAGCAGGGCTTAACTGAATATTCAAAGGAAGTGAAGTTTGGGGCAGTGCCTGAGTACCACCCATTTCCTGCCCACTTCTTTGGACAATCTTGGAAGTGTCATGGCATCAGGTGCATGATGGGATTCAGATTCAGATGCATGATGGGAGTGGGGGTGCCAACCATTATAATGTTATTACAACGACATTATGATGACCTGAAGGTCACACAGGAACCCAGCCTGCAGCCATGTTGGCTATTTCTAGCAAGCACAAACCCCAGAAGCTGGGTGAGCACAGAAAGGGGTGGGACTTGGCTGGTGCACGCTGCGGCACAGGTGCTGGCGGTCCTCAGTTCCTCTCTTCCTGCTACCCCGCTACCTACAGCAGAATCAGCTTGGGAGAATTTTGTCTTGAGTTCCCAAACCTGTGGGAACTCTTAATCGACATATTTAATCAACATATTGTAGGACAGTGTTGTGTCGTGGTGGGGAAAGCTGCTGCCTACAACGCCAGCATCCCATATGGGCGCCAGTTTGAGTCCTGGCTGCTCCATTTTTGCTCCCCTTCCCTGCTGATGGCCTGGGAAAAGCGGTAGAAGCTGGCCCAAATGTTTGGGCCCCTGCTACTCACTTAAGAAATTTGGAAGAAGCTCCTGGCTTCTGGCCTTGACCTGACCCAATCCCAGTCACGGTGGCCATCTGGGGACTCTACCAGCAAATGGAAGATTCTCTCTCTCTCTCTCTCTCTCTCTCTCTCTCTGTGTGTGTGTGTGTGTGTGTCTCGCCCTCTCTGTAATCCTGACTTTAAATAAATAAAATAAATGCTTTAAAAAAATTCTGCATTTGCACATATCCTGGCACTGTAGATTCACCCCAAATGAACACTTATCAAGTTTACAATTGGATAAAAGGACAAGAAAAAGTAACCACGTATATAGCTGAACAACAAACAGTGGAAAACCCTGCAGCTTCTCTTACACTTTCTTCGCAGCAGAACGTTTGACCTTTGCATACACTCCCTTCCACAGTCGTATGATTTAAAGGAATACTTCAGAGTTCGCCTGCTTTGTCAGGCATATAATAACCGCAGGAAGATATGACAATTTGGGGGAGACGAGATGGGGGCCATGTCCTGCTGTTCCTTTCTGTAGACACTTTATCAGCCAGGGGAGTAAGTTTTCCCCTGTGGCTCCCTTCAGCTTCGTTGTCATTTTTCAGCAGTGAAAGCTCCATCAACACATCGCAGCCTCTCCAACAGAAGAAAGAGGATCTGCCACTTTAAATTTTCAGCAGGCAACTGGCATTTTATTATTTACGTATTTCATGTCATTATGTTGGATAATATAACAAATGATGCAATCAGATCCACGGGAAATTTAACGTGGTGTACACCTGTTCTCACCTGGGAGAGAAGCAATAGCTCATACACAACTTCCCCAGCTGAAAACCAGCGGTACACAAAGCCTCTGCATTGAGTCATGCTTCCAGACTGACAAATAGGCCAAGTTGAAGAACACGACATAAATCCCTCCAACCCTCTCTGATGAGCTTCGGACTTGGGTTTTAGCAAATGGCCCTTTTCTTTTATTGAAAGCCCCCAATTTGGAGCAAAGTTGGCGCCCTAAACTGTCACTGACACAGGAGTGTGAAACCAAGAATAAATCACAACCGATTTTGCAAGTTTCCGGCTGAATTTGCCTGGTAGCCCTAGATATAGTACCCATTCTTTAGCATTGCTCTACTCCTACTTGGAAATGTTTTGCAGAGGAACCATGATTGTATTTTTTTGCAGTTGGGGACTGGTGGAAATATATTTCTCAAAAGAAATTAATGGTGGGTTATTCAAAAGAACCAGCTCCACCCCTCTAGCAGTACCTCTTTATAACAGCCTTGAGACACTTGTAGATTACTGAAGGGGAAGCTGACTTAAACACACAGCTGGTCAGCTGTACCCTTGCCCTTTAGGACCCGCACTAAGGTAGTATAGGATGCCTGTTCGGCTATTGCAGGCCGGGTTCCAGGAGGAGGACGCACATTAAGTCAGCTTCGCTTTTCCTTTGCAAAACTTCGTCCCAAGTCGTAACAGATTCTCCTAATGAGCTCAGCTTACCTAGTAGTGTTGCCAGATAAAAGCTTATCTAGTAGGGCTGCCAGATAGAATACAGGGCACAGCATTAATCTGAATTTCAGACAAACAACAAATAAGCAGTGTAAGTAAGTATGCCCCAAATTTCACATTCCAGAGGTATAAGGTATAATCCATAGTCCACCAAACACCCAATGCTGTGTATGTAGACTTATAATGAAAATTTTATTATGATAAAATCAATTAGATTGAATATTATACATAGGAAACATTTCATATATTTTATACATAAATAACTTATACTATATACTTATACACATTAAGTCCCGAATATTGCAAGGAACATACTTGCATTAAAGATTATTATTATTTTCTTGAATGTCAGATTTGACTAGGCCTTCAGTTTTTGTTTTGTTTTGTTTCATTTTTGCCTAATCTGTCAATTCTACCAAGAAGAAAAGGATTCCCAATAAGCCAAGGTCAAGGCCCTCACGACCCCTTTCACCTGCGTGAAAGGGCACACATCATTACCAGCCCACTAGCTGGAAAAGAACACCCCAAAGAAGGAAGTGGAGGAACGAGATTCTCTCCCTAGGGGTCAAGCAGATGCAGGTAACCATTTCAGCTGAAGCTTCCCCACAAAGATGCCTCCTAGGAAATCAAGGTGGCCCCAGCCCCTCCACCAGGTCAACCCTACGTAAGAACAATGCATGGACTGGGAACAGCCAGCCTGCTTCCCAGTCTCTGAGCGCCAGCACCTTCATTCTCGCCGCCACCCCATCGCCACCTCTGAACAGCATGGTCCCACAGATGACCTTGGATAGAACTCACCAACATCAGCACGCTTCTTCCACAAGGGTGGAGAGCTGGCAGGTTACCAGATTTCTGGACATCTTCCAGTCCTTACACTATGATGGCATGCTGGTTAAAAGAAGGGTTCACAAGAGCTTTATAGGACACATTGTATTTTTAAAATTTCCCACCATAAACCCATGCGGCCAAGGACATAGGTCAAGTTCTCATTTCCTGCTGCTCATCCTGCTATTTGCAGTGGTTCATGCCTGCAGAATAGCTGTCTAGCTCAGCAGCAGAGAGACTTCGGCCTTGCCAAGTGTTGTTTCTTCGTGGTCATACTTCCAAACAGCTTTTGCGTTTTTGGTAATGTGTCCACAATCGTGACCATGGCAGTGACACTCAAATTTGCATATATCAGAGTCACCTGGAGGTCTTGCTATAACACAGAGCTTCTGAGTCAGTCGCTCAGGGTGAAGTTTGAGGGTGTGCATTTTTAATACCAGCCCTGGTGATGCTGCTGCTGCTGGGCCAGGGACCCCACTTTGAGAACCGCTGGACTACAGGTTAAAGTTTTTGCTTGTGACCAGATGTTGCCCTCTCATGGAGATACCAGTAACCTACTAAGGCGACATTCTATAGCCTCCAGTCAATTTTAGAAGAATCCTCTAAATATTATATTTATCATAATGTAATATTATAATCATTATAATGTTTATAGATCAATTACATTGAAGGACAATAAATCTGTGTCTAATTAATTACAGTAACAAAGAACAGTGTGGTTATTAAATCTTCTCTTTTAGTTGGACTTTGAAATTTCTCTCTATACCTGAGGATACAGTTGCCTTCCTACCCCAAACCACTACATATTTAGTATTAATATTTAGAGAAAATAAAGCCTTTGCAAATAAATTAGCTTGTAGTTATAAAGTGGTAATTAGAAATAAGGTTGTCTTCCTTATTTTAATAAGTAATATATATTTTAATACAAAATTTTTAAATAGGGAAGATAAAAATTAATTTTAAAGAAATAAGGAAAATATTTTTAAAAAGCCATTAAAATTACCATTACTCCTACTGTTTAGACAACCTCCAAGAATTTTACATATCTTTTGTAGCTTTTTTGTTTTTCTTCTTTTGTTCCTTAATGAAACCACATTGTACATGCTGTTTTATATTATTTTTAATCAAATAATAAATCAGGCATTTTCTTATGCCTGACAAACTGCCTACAAAGTTTTCCCTCACAAAGATATTTCATCATTCATTGCACTTATCCTCTACTGTTGGGTATTGAAATCACTTCCTTTTTGCAGTGAGCATTGTGGCACAGTGGGTTAAGCCACTGCTAGGGATGCCCACACCCCTGAATCCTGGCCCCTCTGCTTCTTTTTTTTTTTTTAAGATTTATTTATTTATTTGAAAGTCAGAGTTACACAGAGAGAGGAGAGGCAGAGAGAGATGGAGGTCTTCCATCAGCTGGTTTACTCCCCATTTGGCAGGAGCTGAGTCAATCCAAAGCCAGGAGCCAGGAGCTTCTTCTGGGTCTCCCACGCAGGTGCAGGGGCCCAAGGACTTGGGCCATCATCCACTGCTTTCCCAGGCCATAGCAGAGAGCTGGATGGGAAATGGAGCAACCAGGACTCGAACTGGCGCCCACATGGGACATCAGCACTTTAGGCAGTGGATTTACCCACTACACCACAATGCCAGCCCCCTCTCTGCTTCTGATTCAGCTTCCTGCAAATGTACCTGGGAAGGCAGCCCATGATGGCCCAAGCACTTGAGTCCCTGCCACCCACATGGGAGACCCGGCTGGAGTCCTTGGCTTCTGGCTTCAGCCGGGCCTATCTGTGGGAGTTGTGGGCCTTTGGGGAGTGAACCAGTGGATGGAAGATTTGTCTGTCTGTCTGTCTTGCTCTCTCTCCCTCTGTGTGTGTGTGTCTGTCATTCTGCCTTACAGGAAGTAAATAAATCATTCAAAATATATTTTCATTTTTACTAACATAAATAATGACATGAGAAATTTCCAGGTTGAAATATTATCCTGGCTGGTTGCCACAATACAACTTCATCTAATTTCCAAGCAGAACTTCAATAAAGACCAGAAAATGATAAACAGTTACAGAAATCTGAAAAATGTTGAGTTGTGAACAATGTAATGCTAGAAACTGGAAAGATGAACTTCTAACTAAAAAGAAAAAAAACCAAAGCTATTTAAGTTTTACCTCATGAAATGCCCAACCTTCACTACCTGTGAAACGGAAACCACCTAAAGGAAGAAGAAAAAGAAATAGGAGAAGGGGGGAAGGGGAGAGGCATGGGATGAAGGAGGAGGAAGATGAGGGAGGGGGGAGGGGAGGGGGAGGGAGAGGGAGGGGGAGGAGGAGGAGGAGAAGGAGAAGGAGAATAAGAATGATTATTTTGTGTACGCTCCTGTACTCCCATGGTCTGTGCCCTGCTGGAGTTCAAGATCTTCACTCAACAGAAAGTTAGAGCTGTTCCTTGCACTACTGTTGCTGCTGCGTGATGATGCCTCTGTTTCCCTGCATCACCCTTTACGGTAGACGCCGCAGCGACAGCTGTACCCCGACTGCAGGTGATAGAGCAGTGGGGATGCTGCTGGTCACGCTTCCTGCCGTGGTCAATGTAGGCCCACGAACAAGCCTGTGAGTCGTGGACAGGGACAGGCAGGATGCTGGAAAGTGTGTGCCCGTTCCCAGCATCGTAAAGCCAGGCTACAGCGGCAGAAGATACCACGGAGCTGCAGGAGGTGGATGCATTCCACCTACTTGGAATTGAACTTGGAGTGAGTTCATCGACAACCCAGGATCCAGTTGCCAGAATTAATAAGGAATTTATCCATTGTACAAGTAGACAGAACCAAGGAACCTGCACATCTTTTTGGTTGGCATATTCCAAGGCTATTACAAAAATGAAAAAAAAAAAAAGCATCAGTAAGTCTATGAGAAAATAATGCCAACTTGGAAGATTCTGGTGAGGAGTGTTGCAATGATATGAAATAAAAACAGATAAGGATCAAGTGTGGAAACACTGCAGGTCAATTAAAAATACAGCAAAAGAATTTAAAAATGATATTGGAGATCCAACAGAGCAGTATTAATGGAGAGTGCAAACTTGGGACCCTTGAACAGACTGCAGGAAAAATCCAGCTCAAACATGGAAAGAAAATCTCAAGGACATGAAAGTAAAGACAGAGATACCTATTGCGAACAGAAAGCTGAAAGCCATATTATCGAATAATCATAACTCGTAAAGAAAAGCTAAACAAATGCAGCGGGAGAACATACCACTGAAAACAATATTCCCAATCTAAGGAAGACTTCATGAGATAATAATTTGCAGGAAAAAAAAACACCTGCTTCGGGGCTTATTCTATGCAGTGGTGTAAAAAACATGGCCACAAATTCAGTGAGATTCCTCTTGTTAAGCGCTGGAGCTTAGAAGGTGTGTGTGTGGTGGGGGAGGGGCGAGAGGTTTAGTGACTTGCTTCCAACAGAATGTGGAAGTCACTGTATGTGACTTAGAGTTGAGTGCCATTCTATCCCTTGCTTTGGGAGAAGTCAGCTGCCATGATAAGCAGATTCATGGAAAGTCCCTGTGGAGAGGAAGCAGAGCCTCCTGAAGATGGCCAAACTGAGGCCGCCAGCCCACAGCCAGGAGCGTGAGCATCTCAGAAGCTAGGCTCAGATGCCACAGCTCAGCCTCAGTCTGGCCATGGGCTGGGCCAGAATCACCCAGTAGGACTCTACTGAGTTCTCATGCCCAGATACGATGACATAACAAATATTTGTTGTTGGCCGGCGCCGCGGCTCACTAGGCTAATCCTCCACCTGCGGCGCCGGCACCCCGGGTTCTAGTCCTGGTCGGGGCACCGGATTCTGTTCCGGTTGCTCCTCTTCCAGTCCAGCTCTCTGCTGTGGCCCAGGAGTGCAGTGGAGGATGGCCCAAGTGCTTGGGCCCTGCACCCCATGGGAGACCAGGAGAAGCACCTGGCTCCTGGCTTCGGATCAGCGCGATGTGCCTGCCACGGCGGCCATTGGAGGGTGAACCAATGGAAAAAGGAAGACCTTTCTCTCTGTCTCTCTCTCTCTCACTGTCCACTCTGCCTGTCAAAAAAAATATATATATATTTGTTGTTTTAAGCATCAAAATTTTGGATTAATTTTTTATGTAGCAGTAAGTAATATATCATGGTACCATTTTTGAACTATGAATGTATTATTATAAAATTATTACATCTGAAATATATGAAAAGGTAGTTATGTGCTTATAAGAAAACACTCTATACCTAAAATTTACTTAAGAGGAAAAAAATAAATAAAAATAGTCTCAGACTTCTCTTCTACAACACTAAATGACAAATATCATTAAAGTAATAGCTATTTAATTTGGAAACTATATTCTGACTAAAGGATTTTATATAGAGCAAAGACATTCCCAGGTATTCAAGAGCTCTTAAAAATATACCACACCATGGGTGCAAACTGTTGAAATCTTTACTTAATATATACTAAATTGATCTTCTGTATATAAAGATAATTGAAAATTAATCTTGATGTGAATGGAATGGGAGAGGGGAGGGTTGCGGGTGGGAGGGAAAAAGCCACTGTAATCCATAAGCTGTACTTCGGAAATTTATATCTGTTAAATAAAAGTTTAAAAAAAGAATTAGTCTACTACTTCAAAAAAATTTTTAAAAATATACCACAACCATTCACTTCTCGAGAAAAAAAAGACACCTTACAGGTAACTCAGCAAGAAAACAACTCAAGAAAAAGGGAGGAATTGATACAAATACATCAATAAATATGTCTAAAGTATCGTGACATTATTAAACACTAGTTACACAATAATTACAAGTGCTGAGTTGTTCTCAAAATCAATGATATATAATTTAAAAAATAGTTATAATAATGGACATGTGTAACACCAGATTATAATAAGACAGATTGAGCGTTGGTGTATAGGGGGAAGTATACCAAATTCTGATTTACATGGGGTGAGAGAAAACTCAGAATTTGTTGTTTTACCATAGTATTGAAAACTAGAGAAATATAGATTAAATATTATAATGCAATTATTTAAATTAATCATGGGTAGACTTGAAATCAGAAACTACCTTCATATACTTATTCAATGATGAAATATAGAAATGTAATTTAGGCTGCAAAAGTAAGAAAAAAGTGAAAAAATAAAGAAGTATAAAATAGATTGCTTAGAATAAGGGGGTAGGGGCTGGCGCCATGGCTCACTTGGTTAATCCTCCCCTGCGATGCCGGCATCCCATATGGGTGCCGGTTCTAATCCTGGTTGCTCCTCTTCCAGTCCAGCTCTCTGCTGTGGCCCGGGAAGGCAGTGGAGGATGGCCCAAGTGCTTGGGCCTCTGCACCCGCATGGGAGATCAGGAAGAAGCACCTGGCTCCTGGCTTTGGATTGGCACAGCGCTGGCTGTAGTGGCCATTTGAGGGGTGAACCAACGGAAGGAAGACCTTTCTCTCTGTCTCTCTCTCACTAACTCTATCTGTCAAATAAATAAAAATTAAAAAAAGAATAAGGGGATAGATTTTAAAACTATATTTTTAAAAAAGATTTACTTATTTATTTGAAAGTCAGAGTTACACAGAGAGAGGAGAGGCAGAGAGAGAGAGGTCTTCCATCCGATGGTTCACTCCCCAATTGGCCACAACGGCTGGAACTGTACCTATCTGAAGCCAGGAGCTGGGAGTTTCTTCCGGGTCTCCCACATGGATGCAGGGGCCCGAGGACTTGGGCCATCTTCTACTGCTTTCTCAGGCCACAGCAGAGAGCTGGATAGGAAGAAGAGCAGCTGGGTCTTGAACCTGCGCCCATATGGGATGCCAGCGCTTCAGGCTAGGGTGTTAACCCACTGCGCTACAGCGCCGGCCCCTTAAAACTATAAGTAAAGAGTAGTAAAATATATTAAAAGCCAAAACTTGTACTGGGCCAAAGACAAAATCCGACCATAGGCTGATAATGTCATATATCAAAAACTGACACAAAGTTGTACCTTTAAAGCATAGGTAAAATAGATGTAGTAAATATACCTTACATATAAAAATTTCATTATATATTTACTATATTCCAGCCAAAGAAAACTATTAATGGATTAATGTTATACAAGGTAAAATTCAATGCAACAGATAAAGGAAATCTTTCTCTTGGAGGGTAACTTTTATATTAATTAAAAGGTGTGTTTTACAAGGAAAATTAAAAATTGCAAGCCTTCCTGTGTCAAATAAAATTACCACCACATTTATATAAGGTGAAAATTCTAAATAAAGTAGAATTGCAGGTATATTCAGTGCAAATGTTTACTCTTTACCCTAAAGTTGATTAAATGGAAGGAAAAATATAGCATAATTGGGGACATCAAAATCATAATTTATAAAGGAAAAATAAGGCAGTTTTGACTTGTTTAAAAAACCCAACTATTTTTAAACCAAAATTATTCATTTATTTGATAGAGTGACAGAGAAGAAGAGAGAGAAGGATGTAGAGAGAGAGAGAGAGAGGGAGAGAGAGATCAACCACTCCTCAAATGGCCCCAGTGGCCCAGGCTGGGTCAGGCTGAAGCCAAGAACCTGGAACTCCACCAGATTCTCTCGTGTGGGTAGCAGGGGCATCTTTTGCTGCTTCCCAGGTGCATGAGCAAGGAGCTGGGTCAGAAGTGGTACAGCCAGAACCCCAACCAGCACCCGTATAGGGTATCAGTATTGTAGGTGGTCATTGACCCTGCTATGCCACAATACCCCCAGCTGCAACGTCAAGCTTATATAGGAAAAAAATACATAGTAATCAAATTAACAAATTTGAAAAAAAAAAAAAACCTAGAACATAATTGACAAAAGGATAATAATCCTACAAATTCAAATTTAAAAGATGAGCATATAAAATGATGAAAATATAAAAATAGGAAAAATAATAAACAAGAAAAAGAAATTAAAATTGGCAAGGGGCTCTGAAAAACATTTTTGTTGAGGAAAATAAAGGTCTAAGAGTTCAAAGGTTGAGCAATGTGTGGAATAATTTTACTGCTGAACCTAAAACCGAATTACGGAACTGAAGCTCTGAGAAACAAGGCCGGAGGCTGAGACAATGAGGTAGGTGTGCTAACGTCAGAACACTGCACAGCTCTCTGCCCCATATTAAGAAAGCAAATCTCTGTGTGCTTTTGGTGAGCTGGTGTTGAACTGGGCTTGGCTCTACGAGCACAAGCCGACTGCTCACCATCCGCTGCACAGAGAGGGTGACACCTGCTGCCCCTGCTTCGCTTCTGTGTCCTGAGGGAAATTCTCCCTGCCCTGACCAGCAGGTCAGGTGACCAGGGCAGGGTGTGTTCATTTCACAAGACTTAATTTTTTTTCTACAATAAGCTCGTATAACTTTTGTCATCAGAAAAGAGAATACATATATTTTGATTTGGAAAATCAAATGTAAATTTTGAACCAAATTGAAGCATGAAGCAATTCACAGGGACCTTCAAGAAAGCATTACAACATGAAGAAAATTCTTTTTAAAGACATCACTTAGGGCGCTGGATTCTGTCCCGGTTGCTCCTCTTCCAGTCCAGCTCTCTGCTGTGGCCAGGGAGTGCAGTGGAGGGTGGCCCAAGTGCTTGGGCCCTGCACCCAATGGGAGACCAGGAGAAGCACCTGGCTCCTGCTTTCGGATCAGCGCGGTGTGCCGGCTGCAGCGTGCCAGCCACGGCAGTCATTGGTGGGTGAACCAACGGCAAAGGAAGACCTTTCTCTCTGTCTCTCTCTCTCACTGTCCACTCTGTCAAAAGAAAAAAGAAAAAAAGACATCAGTTAGTCTTTCCTAATTTTGAGGGACAGAATTTAGGACTGGGACCAATTCAAGAAAAAGATTCAATACCTCAATGGGAACCCCTTTATAATTGCAAGTAGGAAACTCCAAGGTCATTACAGCAACACAAAAGCCATCAAACCTTGATAAATTTCATATTCCTCTGATCTGGTGTACAGGTGAAAAAATGGGGAAAAATTCCCAAGACCTACTGACCCAGTTGACAGCTAATAGCACAAGTCAACATAACTAGGTAGACATAGCACAGTAAGTTAATATATCAAGGGAGCTTTTTTCTGAAGCAAATTATGAGTTCATAAAATACTCATAAGCCTAAAATCTGAAACATGTGCTCTAAAGGCAATCCAGTATGGCCCAAGTCAGTGGAACTGATTTCCTATGGAAGGTTTCAACAAACAGTAGCAGATTGTAATACAGTCCAAAGTATTTTCACTCAGACTCTTGCGTTCCACGTGACCAAGAAGCTGGTCAAGTGAGCTGCTCAGCCCCATGGAAGACATGTTCTCGTGGTGTGTGTATGTGACCAAGGAGGAACATGGAAAAGGCAGAGTCTCCCACAGGTAGGGCCAAGAACCACGGGAGCAATGGACTGGGCAGTGACTCAGGGGCACAACCAGGGCTGTTGAAAGGACATTTGTTAGATTCTAGCTCTGGCACGCAGTAAGCTTTCTACATTGCAACAGATCAGCGGCCACTGTGGACTTCTCACTCTCTCCCTCTTCAAGAGGGTGTGTTTGCTGGGCTTACTCTGCCCCAGCGTCCTCTTCAGTTCATACGTCTCCAGATCAGAAAAAGCCACATGTACCCCTGGTGTATACCATCACAAGATTTCTGTTCTTTGAGCCTGGTCCTAGGATTTGAGGACATTTTTGTATTGTCTCCTTTAGGAAAGGATTATGTGGCCTTGCATACAGAAGGGAAGGAGAAGAAGATATGGTGGCCAAGATGGAGGACTGTGGTAAGATTGTATTATTCAAGATGTTTGCTATCTTTCCCTGTGGTTGAATTTAATGTGATGCGTCTTCTGTTGGTTGAAGTCAGTTTGGACCATGATAAGTGAGCAGGAGACATACATGCCACTACTGAGCAGAACTTTTAAGAAGTACTTTCCTCCCTGGAGATGAAGGGAAGGGAAAGAGTTGCAGCCGACTCATGGTGAGCACTTGGAATCCTTTCAAAGAATTTTTTTTTTTTTGACAGGCAGAGTGGACAGTGAGAGAGAGAGAGACGGAGAGAAAAGTCTTCCTTGTCCGTTGGTTCACCCCTCAATGGCCGCTGCGGCCGGCGCACCACGCTGATCCAAAAGCAGGAGCCAGGTGCCTCTCCTGGTCTCCCATGGGGTGCAGGGCCCAAGCACTTGGGCCACCCTCCACTGCACTCCCGGGCCACAGCAGAGAGCTGGACTGGAAGAGGGGCAACCGGGACAGGATCCAGTGCCCCGACTGGGACTAGAACCTGGGGTACCGGTGCCTCAGGCGGAGGATTAGCCTATTGAGCTGCAGCACCAGCCTCAAAGAATTTTTTTAATCATAAACCACTATGACTTTTACATCATTATTTTGCATTATCATATCTTAACCTAAGATGACTGATAGGGTCTACACACGATCTGGTTAAAGTGATTAGTATCCAGTTAAGGTCTCTTTCTCACCTGGACTAAACATTTACTTTGTTTTTTTTTTTAATCCTTTCTTATGTTAATGTGAGAATATATGCGCTTTCCTGTTAAGATACCTTTGACCCAGGGCCGGCACTGTGGCACAGCGGGTTAAGCTGCCACCTGCAATGCCAGCACCCCATATGGACGCCCATTTGGGGTACAGGTTGTTCCATTTCCAATCCAGCTCCCTGCTGATTGCCTAGGAAAGCAACGGGAGATGGCTCAAGTCTTTGGGCCCCTGCACCCACGTGGGAGACACAGAAGAAGCTCCTGGCTCCTGGCTTCGGCCTGGTCCAGCCCTAGCAGTTGCAACCATTTGGGGGCATGAATGAAGGAATGGAAGACCTCTCCGTATCTCTCCCTCTCTACCCCTGTGACTCTGCCTTTCAAATAAATAAAATAAATCTTAAAAAAAGATTTTTTAAAAACATATAGTGTTGTCATCGCTGTCTTTTATCTATAAAATAATAATAGTTATGTCAAGCAGATAACTGGAAGTTCAAATAAATAGTTGAGGAATGACAAAATTGTGGAGGTCGCACAGTTGTCCATACCGAACCCAAAACAGATCGGATTTTGAGGAAGAATGCCTTCATTGTAGTCTAATTAAACAAGCAACCATTGCAGCTGCTGTTTCTAATCAAAGCAGAGGAACTGACCATTGCTGCTGCTTACAAAACATATATTTTGAAACTACAATCGCAATTGAGTTTATATTGAGGAAAATTCCCAGTAAAGAGTAAAACTACTGCATTGTGACTATGTTTTAATTTTTCAAGTAATTTTTTTGTTAGCATGGCAAGTTAAAAAAATTGAGCAAAAGTCATATTAGATGCCATAGTTACATTGATATAGTGATTTAATATGTGAAATCAACTTTGGAGCATTACCATTTTTAATCTTGGAAATATTCCAATTCCACTGATTGGGACTTCATAACTTGTTTGAAAGCCTGCATTATATCTGATTGTTTACAAGGACTTTTTGGAATAAAATTGGATCAACATCCTTAAAGTTGTCAAGTGACCATGGTTGCTTAACTGTCACTGTTTCTTTTTTTTTCCAGAAGCTCTGTTTTAAAACCAGAAGCATCAAAGATCAAACATTTAGCCGGCGCCGCGGCTTACTAGGCTAATTCTCCGCTTGCGGTGCCAGCACCCTGGGTTCTAGTCCTGGTTGGGGCGCCGGATTCTGTCCTGGTTGCTCCTCTTTCAGTCCAGCTCTCTGCTGTGGCCCGGGAGTGCAGTGGAGGATGGCCCAAGTGCTTGGGCCCTGCACCCACATGGGAGACCAGGAGGAAGCACCTGGCTCCTGGCTTCGGATCAGCGCAGCGCACTGGCCATAGCGGCCATTTGGGGGGTGAACCAACAGAAGGAAGACCTTTCTCTCTGTCTCTCTCTCTCACTGTCTAACTCTGCCTGTCAAAAAAAAAGATACCGATGTGAAATTAAGGAAAAGTTATTGTTCAATTTAGCTAGAAAAGTCCATGTTGTCAATAAATACTCAAAGAAATGCAGATGGTTTCATCCAAGCTTCCTACATTCACCCTTATAATTTACGCAAATCTTTTTGCGTACATCAACATGCACATTCATTCCTCTATAGTGCTGAAGCTTTTAAAAAAGTTTAAAGGAATATGTTTTCAGACTTGGGAGCCAGGTGGCAACTAATAAGGATGACGCTCACTTCCAAATCACAGTCAATATCATATTTCATTCATTAATATGAGGGCTTTTGTTTATGATAAAATTTTGAAGAATGTTGGTTGATGGCAGAATGCCCAAAATCAGAAGAGAAGATGAAGATGCTGGAAGAGGTAACGGAGCAGCCAGAGCTTACCCGACTCTAGGGACTCCCTTCCAAAGGTCTTTGTGAAGCTCCAAAGCAAGCAAGTTTTCTTCCGGTTCTAAGGAGCAAATTGTGGCATGGAGTTGAGGCCAAGAGTCACGTCCCGCTTTCTTTGCACAGTGTATTGGGACAGCCTACAGACTCGGTGACTGTAGGATCACAGAGGGCAGACATGCTCACAGCGAGCTCCCCTGGCAACGGCAGGGGCACAATCTCAAAGCAGCTCCTTGAAAGACAGCTCCCTGTGCAAAGTGGGTTGGAGGAGGAACAGGAGGCAGCAGTTGTCCATAGCACACAGCCTCGTTCGTCAGCACACACTTAGCAATCAATGCAAGATGTTGAACCACTTGGATGCTGTTATCCTCTGGCTGTCAATCAGAGCAAAAGCCAGTTGTAAAGAACTGGTTCACCAGCACATGGCAGTGGAAGCCAAACCCTCTGCGGATTCCCAGACATGCAAGAGATTTGCAAAGAAGGTTCTAGTCTGGGCAGACAGGAGCCACAACAAGAGCTCTGGGTTTTTGAATATTCATCTGTACGTTCAACTGGCTAAGACCTTGGTTATAATAGCGTTACATCTGGGTCAAGTCTTAAGTTGAATGACACATTCGCCTTGGGAATACCAGCTGCCATCCTGAGGCTAAGGGGATGGAGAATTTTTTTAAAAAGCAGAAACAATCCTTAACTCACATCACTTAGGGAGCAATGCTCTGACTGAGAAGAGCACACTTCAAATACCTTCAGAATATGAGCTAGGAAAACATTTAATAAAGAACAATATATGATGCTAAGAATGCCTTCCATTATAAAACAGTGGAATTTCACCACCCATTTTTGGTATTTTGCAGTTTCAGAATAAAAACTAAAGCATTATGATTTAAGAAAACCCTGTTTTCTCACTGTACCACTTCTTTTCCTTGCAAGCTATGATCAAGTGCAGAAATATATAGTGATCTTATTGTACGATATTTAGAAATAACAGCAAAAATGGGACCTTTTTCTCAAAATGTTCCCCAGGTAGTTTCTCAATCACAGGTTTCCCTTTTCTCAAAGTACAGAACTTCTGAATGATTTGCATGCATCTATACTCAGACATTGATTTTGCTATTATCTTCATCGGGCTGAATCTCCAGGCATCCCTCAGTCCGTCTCTATCCCAGCGTTATCACACCATCTTCTGTACTTAACTTTTCCCTAAGGTCAAAGGAAGCTCTCACTTGTACCATTGACTCGACAGAAGGACACTATGACATAGAACATGTTTCTAGAATTGTCCATAACCCAGAAATTTTGGTGGCAGTGTGAGATATATTACAGCCAAAATAGTAAGGCAGGTTTTGGTAGAAGTTCTATTTCTGGAAACTTATTTATAAATTCTGGTCTGGATTCTGCCACAAATTAGCTGTGTAATGTTGAGTCTTAATTAATCTCTCTGGGCCTCAGTTTCCTGATAGAGAAATTGATCTAAATAGCGAAGCATAAATTATGTGAAACAGAAATCCTATGAGAGGCTCCTTTGTCAAGGGGGCCTGCAATCAAACAGATGCGGAAAATATGTCCTGTTACGCCCATTCTTCAAGTCTGTGTGATTTTTATCACAAGCCAACCAACTTACAAGTATTTAGTGGTGGAATCCTTTTTTCAGGTTAACAGCTTTAAAAATGCAGATAAATGAAGGATTCTTAAATGGTCCGCATGGATGCTCCCAGTTATGAAAATTCTTTAAAAATATTATTTTTAGGCTTTATGAAAAATTGTTGATAAGGAGCAAGATCATAAAACAAAATTACAAGTGAAGATGTCAATAAACAAATCTTTATTCTTGTAGACCAATAGTAAGGACATTCACAAAATCAAAAATAGTTCTGTTAGAACAAAGACAGGTTTTTATCTTTCAGACTAACTTTTTTTCTCAGCATACTGTTTGTATAATTAAAAATCATTCTGGGGGTGGGTGTTTGGCACAGCGGTTCAGAACAGCTTGGTATGACTGCATCCTAACTGGGAGTGCCTGGGTTCCATTCCCATCTCCATTTCCGATTCCAGATTCCTGACAAAATGCACTCCCTGGCAGGCAGTAGATGATGATGGCTCAAGTACTTGGATCCCTGCCACCCTTGTGAGAGGCCCGAAGTTCCAGATTCCTGGCTTTGGCCTGGCCCAGCCCTGGTTGTTGTGAGCCAATGAAGGACAGCAAAACAGGAGATAGACAATCATTAGTAGATAAAGATCATTCTACTGTTTACATCATTCTCTGTCAAACTTTTTGTTAGTTTTTTGTGTTGTGTGGCTTATATAAGTAAATGAACAATTTAAGTTTTCAGAAACTATTGGTTCAAGATGTAGCTGGAGCAGAAAGCCATTTTACACACACACACACACACACAAGTGTGTGTCTTCCTCTTGCACTTACGAACTTCCTCGGGTTGTTTGGTTAAATCATCCAACCACTGTGGGGCTTTGTCCACAGGACTAGAAAAGAGTTCTGCTGATCTCATCCACATGACCCACATTTGAAGTCTGTCCTGCCTTCCACGGCCAACTTCATCTGTGTAGCCACATGGGAATGCTGACACAATCTTAGTAGTTCTCCTTTGCTTAGTAAACTTTAGATAGAAAGATGGGTTTTATACTGTACCTTCAAATATAATTTGTTGAAAATGAAAAATGTTGTACTAACTAAATTTCTGTTTCAAAGGATGTCAAGGTGTATAGCTAACCAAAATTTTAGCTGTTTAATGCGTTGTCCTTTATAAGAGCCCTGAACTCTGTGGTTTAAAGGAAAAAAAAAAAAAAAAACAGGGACAACTCGTCCCAGGGGACCAAACAGAGATTTTCCTCTGGGAAGAGATAATTATTCATTGAGCCAAATACAAGGTAGGTTACAATGGAAATTAGATTTTAATATTTACTAATTCTAACAAAGCAAGAGCTGAAATATCCTATTTTGGTGCCCACAGTCCCAGAAGAGAGACTTCTCCTCTCAAGTCCTTCCATCTTGGTGGCGAGACCAACTGTGATACTGAACGTGTTTTGTCTGACATTTCTTTTTTTTTTTTTTAAGATTTATTTATTTTATTTGAAAGTCAGAGTTACACAGAGAGAAGAGAGGCAGGGAGAGAGAGAGGTCTTCCATCCACTGGTTCACTCCCCAATTGGCTGCAACAGCTGGAGCTGCGCCGATCCAAAGTCAGGAGCCAGGAGCTTCTTCAGGGTCTCCCATGTGGGTGCAGGGGCCCAAGGACTTGGGCCATCTTCTACTGCTTTCCCAGGCCATAGCAGAGGGCTGGATCAGAAGTGGAGCAGCCGGATCTTGAACTGGCACCCATATGGGATGCTGGCGCTGCAGGCCAGGGCATTAACCCACGGCGCCACAGTGCTGGCCCCCTGTCTGTCGTTTCTGTAAGAACAGTTCAAGCAATGTGGCCACAGCTGGTAATACCTTAGCTTCCAAAACGTCTCTCTTCTCCTGCAAATATTCACAGCCTCTGCCAGCAATGGCATTGCAGGGTGTGTGCCCACCATTTTTCTGGTAAGTTTGGGCTTTGGGCACAAAAGCAGGCACAGATCTGATTGATGACTTCAACCAGTTGACTGTAGATGTTTTCATCACACCAAGCTCCAAACAGCTCCAGCATTCTGTCAACTCCTTTTTGATACTCCAGAATGTTGACTAGAGAATATTGATTACTATTATTTCAAGATTAGTGGTTGGGGCCAGCGCTATGACACAGCAGGTTAAAGCCCTGGTCTGCACTACCAGCATCCCAAATAGATGCCGGTTTGAGTACCAGCTGCTCCACTTCTGATCCAGTTCTCCACTGTGGCCTGGGAAAGCAGTAGAAGATGGCCCAAGTGCTTGGGCCCCTGCACCTGCATGGGAGTCCCTGAAGAAGCTCCTGGCTCTTGGCTTCGGATCAGCTCAGCTCTGGCCATTGCAGTCATTTGGGGAGTGAACCAGCGAATGGAAGACCTCTCTCTCTTCCTGGGTCTACCTCTCTAAGTAACTCTGTCTTTCAAATAAATAAAATAAATCTTTAAAAAAGAAAAAGAAATAAAAAGCCAGGAAACAACTTGAGAAGGGGCAGAAACTTAAAAAAAAATAGTGGAACTACCTGCAGTTTGAAGGGCATTTGATTTTTAAAAAAAAAATTTTTGACAGGCAGAGTTAAACAGTGAGAGAGAGAAAGAACCCTGGGTGCTGGCGTCACAGGAGGAGATTTAGCCTAGTGAGCCGCGGCACCGGCCGAGGGCATTTGATTTTATTAATAATAATAATAAGGAATGGAAAAATATTTTAATATTTTTAAAAATACAGACAATTCTGGGCCAGATGTTTGCTAGAAGACAGTAAAGTGGTTGTCTTTTTCTTTTAGATCAACAGCAATGGAATATAATTTCTATAAGTTAAAATGTACCCATTTAAGTGGACTGATTAATTTTTTTTAATTTTAAAGGCAGAGTTACACACACACACAAACACAGATAGAGAGAGAGAGGGAGAGAGAGAGAGATGAATCTTCCATACACTTGTTGACATCCAAATGGCCACAGTTTTTGGCTGTGGCTGGGCCAGACCAAAGCCAGGAACGCCATCCAAGTCTCCTACATGGGTGGCAGGAGTCCTAGCACTTGGGGTGTCTTCCACTACTTTCCCAGGCACTTTGGCAGGGAGCTGGATTAGAAGTGAAGCAGCTGGGACTCTGGTGTCACAACCTGGGGCTTAACCCACTGCACTACAACACCAACCCCGAGTGGAATGATTTCAACTGACCAAATCCAAATTGTACAAAGTTGTACTGACAAATTCATCACCACAGCTGATACAACATTTACATCTCCCCAAATATTCCCTTATACCCCTTTATAGTCAACCACTGCAAAGCTCTGTCTTATTAATTTGCTTTCTGTCACTGTAGATTGATTTTGACTGCTGTAGAATTAGACATAAGTGTAATAATATTTTGTACACTCTTTTGTGTCTGGCTTCTTTCATTCAGTATAATGTTTTGCAATTCATAAGATGTGGGTAGGGAGGTAGCACCAGCAAAGGGGAGATGAGGTTTGCCAGTAGCCCCTGTGTTGCCCAAACCACTACCTTCCCTGCACCACCCCAAACCCTCACCTTTCTGTGCACTGTCCAAATTCTCCTTTCTAAGCACCACCCAAACCCTACACTTCCATGCACGTCCAACTCCCCACCCCCTTCCACATAGTAGAAAAAGGCAATTTCTTTGGTTTTGCCACTTAGAACCGATTCCATCTAAGAATATCCAACATAGTTACTGGCTGCCACCCCATGATAACCTTAAGTTCATTATCATGTCATTCTAGCAAACTTACTGTGGCCTCCGCTCCCACACCCATCCTACACTTAAGCCATGATATTTCTGAGATTTCCAAAAAAAAGGGTAAGGAAATGGATCGCACTTGGACCACCCCAAACTGCACCCATTTTGAATATTTGACTAAGCCCCACCACATGCCATCCCTTATGCTTCTAGATCATTCGGAGCTGCAGCCCTGAATCTTGCTGAGTGCTGCAGCTGTCTACAGAGCTAGCCCACACGCCTTCCTGAGGGTGTGTTTTTGCTTTGCGTGTACATACACTTGCTTCTCTACTGAGCTGTATCTACATCTCCTCCTTAAATTCCTTCTTGGATAAGGAAAAGAGCTGGACCCAGCCAACCCACACACATCCACGCTATCGTATGTATTAGTAACCCTCTCGTTTTCATTGCTACCTGGTATTCTATACTATGGATAAGCCACAACTTGTTGACCTGCTCACCGGGTAACAACTATTTAGGTTTGGAGCTATTATAAACAAAGCTGATTGAGGATTTGTCTACAAGTCTTCATATGCTTTCATTTCTCTAGGGTGAATATCTAGGAATGAGATGGCTGGATCACATGGTTTTGGTGCTTAAAAAAACCAAGGAGTGTTCTCTATAAATCACTGGTTTTTTTTTTTTGTTTTACATTATCCACTGAGCTGCCTCAGCTCCCTTAAAAAGTATCTGTTCTTAGAGCACATGAAGAGAAGTGCTGGAAGGAAAGAAAAAGGAAGAAAAAGTAGAAGTTCATCCTCTTGTGTCCTCTGTTCCATGATGCCTGACTTGCCTCACCAGGAGGAAGCCCCCAAACAACCCAAACTAGTTGTTCTGTCAATCTCAGCTAGTTCTTCCTCAATACAGTAACATCATCTTCTTTCTGTGCTTTTATACTGTCTTGGCTTCAAATTTTAGGTTTACAGTCTTCTCATGGTTCTAAAAATCCTTATTACCTTCAAAGAGAGATGCTGTATTTTTGTAGGCATTGCCCTAATCTCTAAAAATCTTAAATAAAAATATGTCCAGACCCTCTGGTGGTTTTAGTGTGGAAAACACCATTTATATTCCATACCAAGTTAAGTCAATCCAACAAATAAAAAATATATGTATAATATTCCAACATTTATACCACATAGTTTTAAATTAATAAAGAGTGTTGGCCGGCGCCGCGGCTCACTAGGCTAATCCTCCGCCTTGTGGCGCCGGCACACCGGGTTCTAGTCCCGGTCGGGGCACCGATCCTGTCCCGGTTGCCCCTCTTCCAGGCCAGCTCTCTGCTGTGGCCAGGGAGTGCAGTGGAGGATGGCCCAAGTCCTTGGGCCCTGCACCCCATGGGAGACCAGGAGAAGCACCTGGCACCTGCCATTGGATTAGTGCAGTGCGCCGGCCGCAGCGCGCCTACCGCGGTGGCCATTGGAGGGTGAACCAACGGCAAAAAGGAAGACCTTTCTCTCTGTCTCTCTCTCACTGTCCACTCTGCCTGTCAAAAATAAAAAAAAAAATTTAAAAAAATTAATAAAGGGCCAGCGCCGTGGCTCAACAGGCTAATCCTCCGCCTTGCGGCGCCGGCACACTGGGTTCTAGTCCCAGTCGGGGCTCCGGATTCTGTACTGGTTGCCCCTCTTCCAGGCCAGCTCTCTGCTGTGGCCAGGGAGTGCAGTGGAGGATGGCCCAAGTACTTGGGCCCTGCACCCCATGGGAGACCAGGAGAAGCACCTGGCACCTGCCATTGGATCAGCATGGTTTGCCAGCCACAGCACACTGGCCGCGGCGGCCATTGGAGGGTGAACCAACGACAAAAGGAAGACCTTTCTCTCTGTCTCTCTCTCTCGCTGTCCACTCTGCCTGTCAAAAAATAAAAAAAATTAATAAAGAGTGGAGGAATCCCTTGGTATGTACCAGGGGATTCCAATTCAATCCCATCAGGGTGGCATGTACCAATGCCATCTCACTAGTCCAAGTGATGAATTTCTGTTCACAGTTGATCATAATGATAGGACTAAGAGTCAAAGGGATTACATAAACAAGACTAGTGTCTGAAAATACTAACCGATAGAATAAAAAAGGGAGAGAACGATCCAACTTGGGAAGCGGGATACGCAGCAGACTCATAGAATAACAGATGTCCTAAACAGCACTCTGGCCTCAGAATCAGCCCTTAAGGCATTCAGATCCGGCTGAAAAGCCCATGAGAGTATTTTAGGCATAGAAAGCCAAGACACTGTGGCAAAACAAAAAAATGACCTAAATGAAATCTCCGTGAGTGAGATCCCAGTGGAAAGAACAGGTCATCAAAGAAGGAGGTACCTTTCTCTGAAGGGAGGAGAGAACTTCCAGTTTGACTATGACCTTGTCTAAATATGATCAGAGTCAGCGAACTCAAAAGGCTTCCACAGCCTTGGCAACTCATGACAAGAGCCTAGGGTGATTACTGATGCCATAAACAAGAGTGTCAAATTGTTAAGTCAACAACAGGAGTCACTGTGCACTTACTCCTCATGTAGGATCTCTGTCCTTAATGTGCTGTATATTGTGATTTAATGCTATAACTAGTACTCAAACAGTATTTTTCACTTTGTGTTTCTATGTGGGTGCAAACTGTTGAAATCTTTACTTAAAATATACTAAACTGATCTGTATATAAAGAGAATTGAAAATGAATCTTGATGTGAATGGAAGTGGAGAGGGAGCGGGAAAGGGGAGGGTTGTGGGTGGGAGGGTAGTTACGGGGGGGAAAGCCATTGTATTCCATAAGCTGTATTTTGGAAATTTATATTCATTAAATAAAAGTTAAAAAAAATAAAGTTTTGCCAAACATTTGTGAAAATGAAATTAAAAGATAAGTTTATTTTTATGCAAAAAAAATTAAAATCCATGCAAACCAGGGGTCTTAAAAAAGATCATGGAAAATATATGCTATGAGAATCCTTTGCATGTATTTCAAAAATTTTTTGTATCAAAATAAACTTTTAATTCATTTCCACAACAACAACAACAAAAGAGTGGAGGAAAGAAAAGCTCTAAACAGTAGTATGTGCTGGTGTATTTTTGTACAAATGTTAAATACCCATAGGAAATCCTGACCTCTGGTTTCTGGAAGGTAAGATGTAAGTATTATCTAAGTTGGCCACTAATGAGATGTTGGGTTTTATGTTTCTGCTTCACTTACGAAGCACTAGTAAGTTAGTTCAGTTCAAGTGTTTCTACAATTTCTAGCTTTGGTGGCGGTAGGGCTGGTTGTGAGCAAGTGAAGAGCCCTGTGGTGAAATAAAGACCTTACTTCACATACATGAGGAATATTGACCTTTTAATCTCATTTGAAACCATTTGACTTTAAGTGAAAGTAGATGTGGCTTTTTGGAAGAGTCCCAGAACACCAGTCCATAAACGATCATGAGAATGAATGCCACAAATATTGATTTTGAAGTCACAAATAAATGTTAGCAAGCAGTTGAATTCACAAATGGAGAATTGCTGAATAATGTGTATCAACTGTAAGTAGAGTCACATGAAGTGTAATGTTTTGAGACTGGCTGTACTCAGTGGATTGCTTTTATGATTTATCCAACTTGTTTAATTTATCAAAATTTCATCCTTTTTTATTGCTCACTACTAGTGTGTTGTATGCATTGACTACAATTTGCTTGTTTAGAGGGCATCTGGACTCTTTCCAGGTTTTGACAACTACAGATGCAGCTGTTATAAACATTTGTGTCTGAATATTTTGTGTAGACATACTTTTTCTTTTCATTAGGAGTGGAGATGTCAAATCACAAAGTGTGTATATGTTTAAAGTTTTAAAAACGGAACCAGTTTCTCGAAGTGGCTGTATTGTTTTCCATTTTCATCACGAGTGTAGCAGGGTTCCAGTAGCTCCACAACCTCTCCAGTTCCTGATATTTTCAGTGTATTTTATACTTGCTATGCTAATGGGTATGCAGTGGATTTCACTGAGCCAGTATTTCCCTGATGGATAATGATGTTGAAGATTTTCTCAATATCCTAGTACGCTCTTTGTTGAAGTGTCTTTTCATTTCTCTTGCTCTTTTTAAAAGATCAGGTCCTTTGCTTTATTGCTGAGTTTTGAGCATTCATATATACTTAAATATAAATCTTTGGTTGAATATGGGATTTATAAATATTTTCACCCTGTCTATACCATATCTTTTCTAAACAAGTGTCTTCTGCAGAGAAAAATTTTTAATTTTTATTGTGTCAAGTTATCTAGATTTCCTTTTATGACTTGCTTTTCTTTAACAATTTACTTATTTATTTATTTATTTATTTAGAGAGATCTTCGATCTGCTAGTTACCTCTTTCAATGGCCACATCAACAGGGGCTGGGCCAGGCAAACTTGGGAGCCAGGAACTCTGTCTGGGTTTCTCACATGGCCGTCAGAGACTCAAAAACTTGAGCCATCATCTGCTTCTTAACAGGTACATTAGTAGGAAGCTAGATCAGAAGTGGAGTGACTGGGACTTGAACTGCCATATGTCCCAATAAGGCATGGAGGCATTCCAAGCAGCACTTAACCTACTGTAGGACAATGCTGGAACCTATGGCTTGTGGCTCCACCTTACAGCATGTTTGACTAGTTGCCAAATTTGAGATGATATCATTTTCTCTTCTGTAGGTTTTGTTACTTTGCATTTTGAGCCATTGTTCCATTTTGAGTTAATTTTATAGAGATGTGAGTTTGAGTTTAATTTTTTGGATATAGGTTTCCAATTGATCCAACACTATTTGTTGAAAAGATTATATTTTCTTCATTGAGTTGCTTCCACATCTCTTCAAAGATCAGTTGGACATATTTCATGAGTTTTTGTGAGTTTATTTCTGGCTTCTCTAATCTGTCCCATTGGCCAATGTGTCTATCCTTTTACCAATATAACACTGCCTTGATTACTAATACTTTACAATACATGTGAAAATTGAAAAGCACAATTCTCCCAACCTTGTCCTTCTTTACAAAATTGTTTGAGTGTTGCTTATTCTTTTGCATTTACATATAAATTTTAGAATGATTATATATAAATACAAAATTTCTTTTGGAATTTCAACTGGTTTTGCATTCAATCTACAGATGAATTTTACACAAATGAGATTTCCACTATGCTGAATTTATCACTCCACAGACATTTGTTCATTATTTCTTTCATCAGTATTTTACAGTGTATAGTACCGGTCCTATAATTTAATTTATTGTAATACTATAAATAATTTATTAATTATTTCTTTCATCAGTGTTAATATGTATAGTATTGGTCCTATACACCTTTTGATAGATACACAATTATATCTTTAATTCTTTTACTTATTTTTTTATTTGTTTTTATTAAGGTGAACAAATTTCATGTAATTCTTACTTACAAATTTAAGAGCATAGTGATACTTCCCACCTTACCCTCCCTCCTTTCCAGACTCTCGCCCTCCCTTCTCCTTCCTTTCTTATTCTTTCTTTTACAGTGCCATAATTTCAGTTTATTTTATAAACACAAGCTTAATCCTCCACTAAGTGAAGAATTCAACAGATAGCACAAAGAAAAAAAACACATTGATTCCTGTGCCTTTACTAAATTCACTTAGTTATAGAAAATTTGGTAGATTCCTTTGGATTTTATAAATCGAAAATTACTTTCCAATATGGATAGTTTAACTTCTCATCTCCAAAACATACACCTTTATTTTTCTCTTGTCCTATTACAAGACAATACAGTGGTGATTGCTTCTTTCTGACCCTCAGGTGGAAAGCATTCAGATTTCCAACATTAAATCTGATGGTACTTGCAGGTGTTTTAGTACATCTTTTAGTAGCTGAGGAAGTTACTTTCAATTTCTTGGTTGCTGGGAGTAGGAGTTTTTCAAATGTTTTCCTGCATTTTTATGATTGCATAGGTTTTCTTCTTTCAGCTGATAATACGGGGAACTGCATTGGATGAATCTCAAATAATGAGCCAGTGATGCATTCCCTAGATAAGCTCCACTTTTTTGGAGTATATGATTCATTTTATATATTGCTAGTTTCAATTTGTTCTTTTGAGTATTTTTGTGTCTATATTCTTGAGAGAGATTCATCTGTAATTTTCTTTTAAACTGATAAGAGCAGACACTACTCTTGATCTTAGCCAAAAGGCTGAGAAGCGGTTGTAGTTTTCTTTTTAATGCCTTCGGTTCTGTATGAGGATAATGCTGAAATGAGAAGTGTCTTCCCATATTTCATTTTGTGGAAATAATTACATAGATGTAGTCCCTTTTTTTTCTCAATAAATATTCAGTAGAATTCAACAGTGAAATCAATCACCCAGAGGTTTGTTTTTAGAATTTTTCTGAAACTCTGAATTAAATCTCTTTAATAATCATTGGGACACTCAGGCTATGTGCATTTAATCTTGGATGAACTGTGGTAGTTTGTGGATTGTAAGGAACTGGTCCACTTCATCTTGGCTGCTGAAGGTATGTGCACCAACTGGTTCTAAGTATTGCCTTTACTACCCTTCTCCACCTGAGGATTCTTCAATGGTATCACCTCTTTCATTCCTGATACACATAACTTGGACCTCTTTTTTTCATTGTCATTTTAACTAAGGGTTTATCAATTCCATTGCTATTTTCAAAGAATCAGCTTTTGGTTGTATTTATCTTCTCTACTGTTTTCTATTTTTTATTTCTTTGATTTTTGCTCATTATTTTTTTTTCTTTCTGCTCAATTAGATTTACTTTGCTCCTTTTTTTTCTAATTTCTAAAGATAGTTACAAGTTATTTTTTAAGATCTCCTTTATTTTATTACATAAGAATTTGATGCTTTAGCTTGCCTTTTAAACACTGCATTTGTTAGAGTAGTTTTATTTTTGTTTACTACAAAATATTTTCTAATGTCCTTTAAATTTCCACAATCATCTCTGGATTATTTATAAATACATTGTTTAACTTGTAACTTAATCTGAGATGTTCTTTTTATATTTCTGCTAGTGGTTTCTAGTTTAGTTCTGTCTGGAGATAGACTCTGAGGGCAAGGTTGGGGCACAGCAGTTTAAGCTGCCTGCAGCACGGGCATCCCCCATGAGTGCAGAGTCCTGGCTGCTCCACTTCCAATCCAGCTGCTTGCTGATGCTCCTAGGAGAGCAGTGGTAGATGGCCCCAGTGCTTGGGTCCCTGCCACCTACATGAGAAACCTGGCTGGAGTTCAAGCTCCTGGTTTTGGCCTGGCACAGCTCTGGCTATTGCAGCCATTTGGGGAGTGAACCAGCAGGTGGAAGATCTTCTCCCTCTTTCTCTGCAATTTTGCTTTTCAAATAAGTAAATAAATCTTTAAAAAAAGACATATGCTCTGTATAATTTAGCCTCTTTCACTTAAATTCTCCTAAATTTAGCCTTCCTTAATTTTTAACTTGTCACCTTATTAATAACCTCACTCTACTGCAATAAATGTACTGAATGTGGGAATGCACCCTGGAACGGATTGAAAGCAAGACAGTATGATGCTTGAATCTCATTGGTAAAGATGCTTTTCTAGCACATGTTTTTAATGAAAGTGGATTCATTTTGTGCATTTGTTCTCAAGAAAAATTTCAAATACTGGGGACCTATTGTTCAGAGAGTCATACAGATGATGTACTTAGATTTGTGAATGGAATTCCCATTCCACCCTGCCTTCATCCCATCCATTTTAGGAAGTAAAAAAAGGAACTCTGTAACATTTTCAAAACAATTAGACAACCTTGACACATTTGCAGGAATAAAGGTTTGAAGTGGGTGTCCTAGAGAGAGATTTTTCGGCTGTCTTAGCATTTTTCTCATTGCAAGTTCTTGTATTCTTGTATTCCGATATGTCGTACTTTCCCTGTCAATAGAATTTTATGTTGGGGGGGCGGGGATGGGCCGGCACTGTGGTGTAGCAGGTAAAACCTCTGCCTGCAGTGCTGGCATCCCATATGGGCACTGGTTCAAGACCCGGCTGCTCCACTTCCGATCCAGCCCTCTGGAATGGCCTGGGAAAGCAGTAGAAGATGGCCCAAGTCCTTGGGCTCCTGCACCCATGTGGGAGACCCGGAAGAAGCTCCTGGCTCCTGGCTTTGGATCAGCGCATCTCTGGCCGTTGTGGCTAACTGGGGAGTGAACCAACGGATGGAAGACTAATCTCTCTCTTTCTCTCTCTGCCTCTCTTCTCTCTGTGTAACCCTGCCTTTCAAATAAATAAATAAATCTTAAAAAAAATAATAATTTTATGTCAGGGGTTGGAGCATCCCAACCAGCATCTTTCAGATTTCAATACCCTAGACATTTAAAACCTCTGCTTACCTCCAGTCTTCTGATACTCCACTGGCTAAAGCAAACCCCACATCAAGATGTGGGAGAGCGTCCTTGGCTGTGGCAAGCACGTGGGTCTGAGCACTGCCTCTAGGGAGTCAGGAATTGTGACCAATCAGTCAATCTCCCACAAGGACCTGTATTTTGCAATATTACCAAATATGGTCTTGTTTTAGTCTTGTTTCCAAAGAGGAACAGCCACAGGGTCTTCATAGGGGTCTCCAAGGTTGAAACTATACAACAGTGAGATGTTGTTTGTTCTATTGTATTCTTATTTTTTCATGAATGTGTGGTACGATTTTTCAGTCACAAATGTATGACATGATAGCAGACGAAATGCAGGAGAAGATATGAAACTCCAGCTTTTCTGAGGGGAGGCAGACATTTAAGAGATTTACAAAATGTAAAACGATATCACCGTTTTCAATAATTATTTTCAAACCTATAGTAATCTAAGTAAAGAAAAGTTCTTTTTGGTCTTCAATAGATTTTTCCCTGTTTTTTCTTGTGATAGAAACTCAGACAACATAGAGAGAGTATACCATCTTTAATATTTTTAAGTGTACAGTTCTGTAATGTGAAGTATATACACACTGGGGGCCGGCGCCGTGGCTCACTTGGGTTAATACTCTGCCTGCAGCGCCGGCATCCCATATGGGTGCCAGTTCATGTCCTGACTGCTCCTCTTCCAAGCTAGCTCTCTGCTGTGGCTTGGGAAAGCAGTGGAGGATGGCCCCAGTCCTTGGGCCCCTGCACACGAGTGGGAGACTGGGAAGAAGCTCCTGGCTCCTGGCTCCTGGCTTCAGATCGGAGCAGTGCCAGCTGTTATGGCCATCTGGGGAGTGAACCAATGGAAGGAAGACCTTTCTCTCTGTCTCTCCCTCTCTCTGTCTGCAACTCTACCTCTCAAATAAATAAAATAAATTTTTAAAAAATAAAAGTGTATTCACATTATTGTGTAACAACCACCAAAACTTGTTCATCTTGTAAACCTGGAACTCTATATCTATATAAAGCACAACAGCTTTTCTTTCCCTTCTTCCTTTAACCCCTGATCAACACCATTCTATTTCTGTTTATGTGAATTTAATCACTTTGGTTAGCCCTTAAAAGTAGAATCAAGTAGTACTTGTCCCTCTGTAACCAGATTATTTCATTTAACATAGTGTCCTCCGGATTCATCCATCTTGTAATGTGTGACAGAATTGCCTTTTTTAAAAAATTATTTTATTTATTTGAAAGACAGAGTTACAGAGAGATAGAGCCAGAGAGAGAGATCTTCCATCTGCTGTTTCATTCCCCAAATGACCACAATGGCCAGAGCTGAGGCGATCTGAAGCCAGGAGCCAGGAGCTTCCTCCAGGTCTACCACATGGGTGCAGGGGCCCAAGCACTTGGGCCATCTTCTACTGCTTTCCCAGGCCACAGCAGAGAGCTGGATCAGAAGTGGAGCAGCCGGGACTAGAACTGGCGCCCATATGGAATGCCGGCACTGCAGGACAGGGCTTTAACCCATTGCACCACAGCGCCGGCCCCATCAGTAACTTATTTATAACTAAACTTTTTACTTTGATAGGATTGTAGATTCATATGGAATTGTGAGAAATGATACAGAGAGACCTACGTACCCTTTACCGAGATCTCCCCAAGGAAACTGCGAAAACTGCAGCGCAATAGCACCAAGAGGTGTTATCACCAAGAGGACGATGACGTCCGCAGAACCCAAATTCAGAGCATCTCCATCACCAAGAGGGGTCAGAGCCACTTCCCTCCCATTTCCTTCTTAACCTTCCTATTGACATTTCTTTTATTTAGATATTTAAAAAGTGATATAGTACTCTCTGGTCTCCACAGTTGCTGAAGAGAAGTGTTCTGTTTATCAAACTGTGTTTTCCCTATACAAAGGACTTCAAAGAGTTTGGGGGCAAAATGGACTTTCTCATAAAGGAATGTTTATTTTGGTGCAAAGTTGTGTTGAATCCATGCATTTCTTTCATAATATGTAATTTTTCCCTGAACTCTTTGAGCACCACTCGTATGTTAGGTGCCGTTTCTCTCTTGCTGTTTTAAAGATGATCTTTGAGTCTTACGGTTCTGTAGTGTGATTAGAACACGTCTCTGTGTGGATGTGCTTGGCTTTATCATGTGTGAGGTTTGCTCAGCCTCTGGACTCTGTGGTTTTACATATTTTGCTCAGTTTGAGAAGTGATCCTACAGTTGTTGGGTCCTGTCTTCTTTGTCTTCTTTCTAGGACTCCAGTGATATAAGTAGTAGATGGTTTGTTACTGCCTACAGATTTCTAACATTTGTTTGATTGGGTGCTTCTTTTAGAGTCTTCTCTCTGTTGTTCAGTCAAAAACATCAAATATTGTGTTACCCAGTACTGTTTTTTTTTTTTTTGGGGGGTTTTTTTTTTTTTTTTTTGCCTTCTGGCTCCTTTAAATGGCTATTCAATATATCCAATTTTTATCTCCTTTTTGAAAAAAGATTGATTTTTGTATTTCTCAATTTAATTGTGGAATTTAGCACTTGTGACAGGACTGTTTTTTAAATATACCCTCTCCCCCAAATTTGCTCATTATTCCCCATAAACATGAAAAACTAAAACTTTCTCTGTTGGCAGCTTCTATTTATTAAAATGTACATCAATAATACTTGGGTCATAATGAAATTTTAGCCGACCAGTTTAAGAGCAGTTTTGAGTTCAGAGCAGAGTTGAACGGCAGGTACAGAGACTCCCATGCACTTCCCACCCTTATTCTCACATGTGCGTAGGCTCCTCTTTATCAACATGTTCATCACCAGTGCAGCGCGTTTGCTGCGGTTGATGAAGCTACACTGACACGTCATGACCACTCCATGCCCATCACCACATGAGAGTTCATTCTAGGTTTGTACAATTAGGGGTCCAGAAAAATGTGTATAGTTATGTATCGACTAGTAATGCTATGGCACGGAGTGCTGTTGTCTTAAGAATCTATGTTCCATCTATTGCATCTCCTCTCTTCTTGAACCCGGATTGATTTCTTCTTTACATCCAGTGTGAGATTTTCCTGGGTTTTCATATGATTGTGGTATTTTGTTGAAACCGGGGTATTTTGGGGTACTATGTTTCCAGACTATATCTTACTGGTTTTAGCTGGTTTTCAGTTGACACTGCTTCCGCAAGGGAATTGGGGATGCCACCTTTTTACTGTCAAGTGAGTGTAGGAGCTCTGGCTCCCTGCTGGGACCCCAGTGATAAGTTCCTGACTGGATGAAGTAGGAGTCTAGTCAGAACTACCCTGGGGTACTTCCTCTCATACCCTAGGTAGAGTGGTTTTGTCACCAGTGAGCACACAAAAGTCTTCGTGGTCTACCAGGCTTCTCCCCCTGGGGCTGCTTGGAGATACTGCAGCCTTTGGAGAGTAGAAATTGGTGCTCTGCGCTCAGCTTTCCTGGCCTGAGTGGAGGTGGGGCACTGTTTCCCTGTGTTGTTTGGCTGGAACAAGGGAATTATTGCCTAGGAGTTTTCTTTCTTTCTTTTTTTTTTTTTTTTTTTGACAGGCAGAGTGGATAATGAGAGAGAAAGAAACAGAGAGAAAGGTCTTCCTTTTTGCCATTGGTTCACCTTCCAATGGCCGCTGCGGACGGCGCATCTCGCTGATCCGAAGCCAGGAGCCAGGTGCTTCTCCTGGTCTCCCATGGGGTGCAGGGCCCAAGGACTTGGGCCATCCTCCACTGCACTCCTGGGCCATAACAGAGAGCTGGACTGGAAGAGGGGCAACCGGGATGGAATCCTGCGCCCCAACCAGGACTAGAACCCAGGGTGCCGGCGCCACAAGGCAGAGGATTAGCCTGTTAAGCCACGGCGCTGGCTGCCTAGTTTTCTATTTCGCTAGGTTGGCAAGAACAAGGTTTGGGCAACTTCTCTTGTCTCTTTCCATCGGTATTTCTACATTTCTGGCTTCTTTAGCTCTGAGCCTGGGATGTATAAGAGAGAGACAGAAAAGAAAAGAAATAAAAGAGAAAAAGAAAACATCCCAGAGAAATTACTACCACATAGTTCCTTGGTCCTGCGGTCCCCAACTAGTCTGCCTTCTTGCCAACTTCCAGAGTTTTAGCATTCGTTTTATGTACACTGTCCAGGGTTTCTAGTTGTCCTTGAAGAAGGAACAGGGAAAAATATGTCTCTTCTATTTTCCCAGGAGTGGGAAAAACCACTTCTCCATCACTTTTAAGAATATAAAGAAATCCCGAGACCAAATGTATTTGAGAACTGTTGGTCAAATTCAAAGGGTTCTTAGGTTTTGGAGTTCAGGAGCATGCAAAACAGAAGTGTTGTAAGGATGTTCTCCATCAGGTTGCCTTCTATTAACTGTATCACATCGAGACAGTAGAAGACAAACTGTTCCCTCATAAAATCTCGGAAGTTGCTATGCTTTTCAAATGTAACATTAGAAAATTTTTACCTCCATCATCTTTCGCGTTTTTTCTCTGCTCTCTCCTGTTGAGTGGAAACCCAGTTTTACATCAGCACCTGTGAAGAGACTGCGTGGGGAAGCTCCTCCTCCTGTTTACCCTTCCAAATATGCAAGTTTAGAATAATACGGCCTGTCTAATCCTCCGCCTTGCGGCGCCGGCACACCGGGTTCTAGTCCCGGTTGGGGCGCCGGATTCTATCCCGGTTGCTCCTCTTCCAGGCCAGCTCTCTGCTATGGCCCGGGAAGGCAGTGGAGGATGGCCCAAGTCCTTGGGCCCTGCACCCGCATGGGAGACCAGGAGAAGCACCTGGCTCCTGGTTTCGGATCAGCAGGATGCGCTGGCCGCAGCGGCCATTGGAGGGTGAACCAACGGCAAAAAGGAAGACCTTTCTCTCTGTCTCTCTCACTATCCACTCTGCCTGTCAAAAAAAAAAAAAAAAAAAAAAAAAAAAAAAAAAAAGAATAATAATACAGTAAGCAGAGGATAACGTTCTGGCGAATGAAACACTTCACAGGTTCATTTTGTGGGCTTGCGGGGATAGCATTTCACAGTCGCTTTGCAAAGTCGAGTAACTTTTTCTGTGCAGGACACTGCACCACACACACCCCAGGTCTGGGATGATCATCCAATGTATTCCAGGAGGCTCTCAGAAGTTGGCTGCTGTTTCGGGGTAAAATTGTATCATGTCTTTCTTATGTTTTTTCTTATGTGTCTCCTCCAGAGGCTATTGTGATAAACGAATTTATCACGATCAAAAATGAACGAATGCATGTATGTATAAATAAAATCCAAATAAATATTGGGTGCAATCCAGACACATTTAGGCTGTACAGCTGCCTCCCCTAGACACACTGACAGCATTCCTGCAGCTCTGCAGGGTTCATGAGCCAAAGAGTTAGGAGAAATGAGGGCAGTCTCCTTCCTGACTCCCCGGTTCTCCAGCGGGCAGGGGGGTGTGTCTCTGGGGCATGGCACCCAAGCACCAGCTCTACAGAAATAGCCTTTCGGCAACAGTGTAGGCTCTCCATGGAAGAAGGAAGCATTTACATCCCCATCTTCTTGGTTTCCTTCAATGCAATTCCCTCTAGACTGAATTATTTCCCAAAGGGCCATCAAGCCAAGTGCCGATTTAATCTTCAATCCTCCAAGGAAAATCTTGCAGTTGTCAGTGGCACGCCCTCCCCAGCGTGGAAATAAGAGAACGCTAGCTTTCTGCTGGGCCAGGCAGCACTGGTTGCAAATGCTCTCACCGTCTAATCAATCTCGCAGCGCAGATGGATGTGGCAATTAGTGCAAACACAATTTTGCCAAGAATATTAACACTTCAAGAAATCATGAAGAAAGGGTGAAATTTCTACTCAGAAATTTTCTAAATTTATAGACTATTTACTGGTAAGCAACAGTGGGGTAGGAGATCTGGTTTTAGGCTCTTGCGTAGGCCAAGGTAATTAGTAGAAACAAAAGAATTAGGTTCTTCATACATATCAAGTGAAATGTAGACTTGAGAATCAAAGAGTTTTCTGGTTGGTACATATTCCAATTCTTCTGAAACAACACCAAAATGATGACTTTGTTTTGATATAAGCTATCCAGAAAATTGTTTAAAATTTTTCCCATTGCAAGCCTAGGCACAACTTAATTATCCAGGGCAGGAGTTCACAATATTTTCTATGAAGGACCGGAGAGTAAATATTTTAGGGTTAGGGCTGCTGCTGTGGCTTAGTAGGCTAAGCCTCCACCTGTGGCTACAGCACCCCACATGGGTGCCAGTTCATGTCCTGGCTGCTTCTCTTCTGATCCAGCTCTCTGCTGTGGCCTGGGAAAGCTGTAGAAAATGGCCCAAGTCCTTGGGCCCCTGCATCCATGTGGGAGACCTGGAAGAAGCTCCTGGCTCCTGGCTTCAGATTGGCCCAGCTCTGGCTGTTGCAGCCATTTGGGAAGTGAACCAACAGATAGAAGACCTTTCTGTCTCTCCCTCTCTCTGTCTGCAACTCTACCTCTCAAATAATTTTAAAGCAGACAGAGGGAACGCATAAATGAATGGGCACAGCCATATTCCAGTTAAACCTATTCACAGACAGGTGGCCTCCAGCCTCAGCCCCTGGACCACAGTTTGCTGATTTCCAGTTGTGGCCACTGATATTATCATCCCATCCCTTCTAATCCCATATATAGAAATATGTTTTTTTCCAAAATTAGGGAATTTGCTGGAAGCACCAAAATTATAAATAGGTAATGTCTCTAGAATTAAGAAATCAGTTTTTCATGTGAATCTCAGATTTTTTTAAACTCATATTACAGAAATATGTAAGAAGCATGTTTTCCCTCTGAGTAATCTCACTTCCCAGCCTGGCTTTTTCTCTGCTTTCCAACGTGTCTCTCTTTCTTCCCTTCCAGCATCCTACTCCCTTCTCCTGGCACTCCTCTCTTCTCCCCTTCCTTTTTATTCTCTTGCACAATCCCCTTTCCATTCCCTTTTACACATTTCAAATTTTGTTCAGATAGGATTGTGTTGGTAGCATGACAACCTAATCAGAAGCTATGCCCCTTGTGGCTAGTAAGGTTAGAGCACAGGGTGTCAATGCAAAATTAGCTCCATTTTGAAAGGTGAAAGGCTTGTTGGGAGATGTACCTACCCACTGGGGCCAGGACACAACTTCTCTGTGCCTTGGTTTTACCATCAGTGTTACAATAATAACATGTCTACTTTACAGGCTTGTTACAGTTTCTTATAAATTTGTATTCAAAGGGCTTAGACCCGTGTTAGCACACAACTTTAGGAACAAAGCAAGGACACACACCCACTCTCATCATTTCTATTCAACATTGCACTGGAAATTCTGGAAAAGAAAATAAAATAAAGAAGGCATTTAGATTGGAAAGAAGAAATAAAATTGTCTTTGTAGAAGATATAATTGGATAGGAAATCTGGCGAAATCTACAAAAAATGATTAGGCAAGTTTAGACTAGGGTTCAGGATAAAAGATCGATATACAAAAAATGTATAGGACCAAATGATTGGAAATAAAAAAATTTTAAATGCAATTAAATATTGAAATATGAAAATATAAAATAATTCAGTAATAAATCTGACATTAAATACAATTAAATGAAAATATGAAATAATTCAGTAATAAATCTGACAAATGACTGGAAATCAAAATGATTGGAAATAAAAAATACAATTAAATGAAAAATGTGAAATAATTTAGTAAAAGTCTGACAAAAACATGCTAAAACTGTACATTGAAAACTACAAAATATTGTTGACAGAAATTAAAGATCTACAGAAATGAAGAGATATATTGTGTTCATGGATCTAAAGTTTCATATTGTCAATTGACACATTCTCCCTGAAATGGTCTATGCCGTTAAGGCAATCCCAATCAAAATATGGCAGATTTTTAATATAGAAATTAATAAGATTAATCCAATATTTGTAGGGAAATGAAAAAACCCAGAGTCACCAAAATAAGCAATAATAAATTTAGAAAATTATGATTATCTCGATTCAAGATTTATTATAAAGCTACAGTAAACAAGACAGGTGGCATTGGTAGAAAGGTAGATAAACAGCAATAAAACAGAGTCCAGTTGGAACACACACACACATGATCATTTGATTTTTGACAAAGAAGCAAAGACAATTTAGTGGAGAAAGAATAATCTTCTAAACAAGAAGTACTGGAAGAATGCAAAAAAGAAGGAAGAGCAAGAGGAGGAGAAGGAAAAGAGGAAGAATGAATGGATTTTGATCCAGATCTTGTTTCAAAAATTAACTCAGAATAGAGCCTAGACCAAATGTAGACCTTAAATCCTAAAGCTTCTCCAAGAAGAGATAGGAGAAAATCCTTTTCATCTTGGATTAGGCAAACAAGACCTTGAAAAGAAAAAAAAATATTAAATTGGACTACACCAAAATCAAAGACATCAGTTGCTCAAAAGACGTAAGAGTATGAAAACACAAACCATAGACTCTAAATATCTATGAATCACATGTGTAATGACTTGGAACTCTGATACATAAAGGGCTCTTAAATCTCAATAAGAAGATGACAAGCCAACAAAAAGTGGGCAAAAGAACAGATAGTCACAGAATATAAATGGGCAGCAAGTCAACTCATGAAAAGATATTCGATTAAAGAGAGGGAATTCAGCAGGGAAACACAAAATCATGATGAGATATCACTTCCCACTTGTCAAAATGTTTAAAATTAGAAAGACTGATCATATCGAGTGTTGACAAAGACATGGAACAAAGGGAACTCTCACAAATTGCAGGTGGCAACATAAAATGTACAACCAATTTGGAAATCAATCGATCAATTTCCTTAAGATGTTAAAGATATGCCTATGCTATGAAAAGCTATATTACTCCTAGGAATTTACTCAGGAGAAATGAAAGTATATGTGTTTATGAAGGCTTGTATGTAATGTTCATAGCATCTTTATTTGTAATGTGCAAAAACTGGAAATAATCCAAATAAGTGACTATTAGGTACCTAATGGATAAACAATTACACTATATCTGTAAAAGGGACTATTACGCAAAAAAGAAAAAGAAACAAATATGAATATTATAATAAGTATGCTAAGTGAAAAAAGCTAGCCAAAAGTGAGCACATTTTGAATACTTCTATTTAAATAAAATTATGGAATGTACAAACTAACCTATAGTGACAAAAAATAGATCGCTGCTCTGAATGGCTGTTCATCATGTTTCCCTTTGTGTATGTGTGTGTGTGTATGTGTGCATATACACATATAGGTCATAATATATTTTTGATACATACATCAAAATTTATACACATTAAATATGTGTAGTTTATCGTATGCCAATTATACCTCAATAATTTTAGAACCCCTCTAATAAATTGTACAGGATCTCATGTCAAGATTCCCTTTTAATTTGTATTATTTTCTATCCAAATTTTGCATTAATTTTATCCTATTTTATTGTAGCATACATGGAAGTCTTAGCAAGTTCTTTTTTTTCTAACAATAGTATTTTCTCTTTTAAAATGTATTTTTGTTTGTTTGTTTATTTGAAAGGCAGAGAGACAGAGAGGGATCTCCCATCTGCTACGTTACTCCACTAATACAACAGCTTGGGCTGACCTGGCCAAAACAGGGAGACAGGTGCTCAGCCTGGGTGTTCCTGAGGGTGGCAGAGACCCAACTACTTGTTGCCTGTCAGGGTGCCCATCAGCAGAAAGCTGGAGCGGGGAGTGGAGCCAGGTCTCGAACTCAGGCACTCCAGTTTAGCATTGCAGGCATCCCAAGTGGTGTCCCAACGGCTAGGCTATACGCCATCTCTTTTGAAAGGATCATGGGACATGCTCTTTTACAGACTAACAAGAGGGTTTTTTCACATATGTTTGTTTGAAATGCATGGCTAAGAGATCGGATTTCTGGGATTTCTCTCTTCTTTTTTTAAGACTTACTTTTTATTTGAAAGTCAGAATTACACACACACACACACACAGAGAAAGAGTGAGCAAGAGAGAGAGTGTGTGTGTGGGGGGTCTTCTATCCGCTGGTTCACTCCCCAATTGGCCACAATGGCTGGAGCTGAGTCGACCCAAAGCCAGGAGCCAGGAGCTTCTTCCAGGTCTCCCAAGTGGGTGCAGGGGCCCAAGGACTTGGGTCATCTTTACTGCTTTCCCAGGCCATAGCAGAGACCTGGACTGAAAGTGGAGCAGCCAGGTCTTGAACCGGCGGCCATATGGGATGCCGGCACTTCAGGCCAGGGGGTTAACCCACTCTGCCACAGAACTGGCCCCAAGAGATGGGATGGGTATCATTCCACACTATTTGCCCAATGTTTCTTCTAAATCATCTGATTTTACTCATTCATTCATTTACCAAACACCTTTCTGCAGCAGAATTTGAGTACTATAAGTACCTGATATGGAAGACATGTGATCTGATATGGTTGATCATAACGGTAGTTTCAGCATTCCAGGGGAAAATTTAAACACTAGATAAGAAGCCCTCCTTCTGTGAAGGCAGAACTTCATCTCCGTGACGTTATTGTCTTCTTAGGCACTCAGAATAATGTATTTTCAGAATCATCCTGACACATCTGACATGTGAGTGGTTTGATTTTACTTGATATAGTCCCCTTTTAAAAAAAAAATAGGATAAATGCCAAATGCCTATGTGAACTTCAGAATTTATAGCACAGAATTATTAATTACATTTAGTTCCTTTAAAAAAGTCAAACGGACTGTGAATTAATTCAATGTAGTTTGAAACACAGGAATGAACAAGTCCAGTTAACTTTCTTTTCGTGTTATTTCTATTTCTTGCAGCATATCTCTGCTAAGATTTCCCCTCCCCCAGGCTAAGATTTCTGTCCTTTTCAAGTTCACACCTCAAATATTCTACCTTCCTATGTTTTTCAGGTCTATTGTATTAGTGCCAATTCTGCATTCTCTCTGCTTCTCACCTGTTTCTATTTATTTGTGTATAAGATGTCAAAGGAAAATGAAAAGTAACACCTCAAAATACCACCTTGAAAAAGAAAATGCCAACAAATTCTCTTCCACACCTGAAGCTTTTAATTCTTTAATCCACCATGGAATGTTGTTTAATTACATATTTTATTATGCATAACTGAAAATTATGTACTTTAGTTTCGACAATGATATGAAAGCACGTATTGTTTATAAATAGAGAGCGGCTGCCTTGTCTCTGTTTTTTTATGTGCCAAATATTTGTGGAATTCTCACAGGTTCGAAAAGTTGGCTTTTTGAAATTCTGAGATCTCAGAGGAAGACTTTAACATGTTCTCTAGCAATCAGAGAATTCATTACTTTGCAAAGAATAAGATGACATCACAACATTTTTGTGGGCAAAAATCATGGAATAATTTGGATATTCTTACTGAAGTTTCACGTTAATTTGTTAATGAGTTTCACATACTATTGGAAGAATGTTACCATTATTTAACTAGGTGTCCATTTTCCCTTTCTGTGTGAATGAAAATCTCTTTTATTAGGTTTGTTCTTTGAAAAGTATTGGGTGCATATGGATCTTATACCAGGACAGCAGAATTTTGAGGTTAATATTTCATAATGAAAGATTCCATCTATTTAATTGCAATTACTTAGCAATTGACTTTTTCTGAAAAATTTGAATTCATTATTTTTTCTGCATTTCAGAAAAAAAGAGACGTAGATATTGAAGCTTAGAAGACTTGGGTCTTGGTCATGGCTACTGGAGAGCTGTACAGGGCTGGGCAGTTGGCGAAGCAGTTGAAATACTGCTTGAAATGCGCGTGTCCCACATCACAGTGCCCTGCGCCTCATTAAAACAGCTTCCCGCTAGCGTGCATTCTGGGAGGCAGTCCTGATGGCTCAGGTAGCCGGCCCCCGCCACTCCTGCGGTGGACCTAGACCTAATTCCTGGTCCCTGGCTTTGGCCTGGCTCAGCCTTGGCAATTGCAGACATCTGGGAGTGAAGCAGAGGTTCGTGGATCTTTCTCTCTGTGTGTGATTGCCTTTCAAATAAATACAAAGTAAATTTAAAACATTAAAGAGAGCTGAACAAATCAGTTAACCTATTTGAGTTTTCCTTCCCTTTTCTCTGAAGTGGGAACTTCAGTGCCTGCTGTTAAGTACCTCTTAGTCATATGGAGAGGTTTAAACAAGGTAATGTTTGTCTCAGTGCCTTATAAAATAAAGAATTCTACAAATGTTGTTGCTATTACCATCTTAAACACATTTGAGATAATGGTAGGAAGGGGCAGCGGCGGAGGGGGGGAACTCAATAGGTAAGAAGACTGTACTTGACCTGGCAAAGCAAATATTTGGAAATTAAGTTGCAAACAAAGGTGGAGTAAGTAGGTGAAACCCGTCTCCTCAGTAAGATGCTGTTTGGCAGGTTTATGCTCTGGGCACATGTTCATTTTGCATCACATCCTAAAGGCTCAAGGAATTGAGGGGCGCATTTGAGTATTTGAGCCTTCTTCAGCGTTCTCACCTAGTAGGCACGTCCAGATCTCTTGTGAGCGGAAAATCAGAGCAACACAAAGGACACCGTTTCTTTTCTGGGAGGTGTAAGGGCGCGCATCAGACTCACTCACTGGAATGAGAACTTGTTAGTCCCACAAAGGCAGATTCCCAAGTCAACAGTAAAGAAATACTGTTCGGCATTTAACTTAGAGCAAAGGACGCCTCTTCAGAGTTTACTCCACACAGCTACATTCCCTCATTCACCTTTACCATAGAGAACAGGGACCGAGTCAGTGCTTTTGATCACAGTAGGTGTATTAGGAGCTGAAAACAATCGATGGGGAGAGGGCACTTCATATACAAGCTTGGTACAAGGCAAGAATCTGTAACTGCATTTTGCTAAAAATTAAATTTGGAGATAGGTAGCTTCCACATAAGTAGGGTAATGTAAGAAAAGCTTATAAATGTTGCTCATTTTTTAAACATTAATTCCAAACTATTTTATTTAACATTTGTTAATGTTAAGACAGGTATAGTATTCTGGACATACACCTTCCATCACATTTATTGTTTTATATTTTAATAAAAATGTGCATTAATAGATTGTAGTTTAGTTTCTGTCGAAAGACATGCAAATAGTATGTACATTAAAAGGATTGCCTCTGAAGAAACACTGAAGCCATAATATTCCCTTAAAAAGTAAAAAATAATTATGTGAAGATTATGATATTGGTATCATCTTCTAATATTTGAGATATATTTTTAGACCTGCTGGTTTCCACATTCTAATGCAAATCTCCAGCTTGTTTAACACAATAGTCCTATTTCTATCAGTTATATAATAGGGTATTTCCATTAAGTGATTTTTTATAATTTCACCAGTTTAGAATACCTCATTTATTGAACTCTCTGAAATTTTACAACAATAAAGGACTTTAATAGCAGCCATATATTAACAATAGGGAATAGGGCAGAATTTCATAATGGGATGTATAGGATTCTCATTTTTATTGAGTCACTTAAATGTTTTCTATTTAAGCTATGTGTTTTAAATAAGTAGTTATAGATACCATTCCTTGGGAAAAAACTTTTAAAGTTGAAATTCCTTAGTACTAAATGCTATTACATGTTTTATACATAATATGTACAGACTTTGTTACCAAGTGCCCTAAACTAGGGCACACATATTGGTTACCTTGGTTTTCAAAGGTGATGTGTCAACTCTGCACATTGTGTGGCAAGTAGATACCATCAACATTATTTTCTGCATAATGTGCAAGTACTATATGGCCACGGAGTGTAATACAGATCAGTGGCAAAGTGCTGAGTGAAGGAATCCATGACAGATTCAGATGCACAAGGTCGAACATTACCCGTAAACTACCTGACTCTGCCAAGGTTGTAACAGCAAGAACCAGTATGTCATGCCTAGCTTTCGTTTCTGAAATACTTGGACACAACGAAACTTGTCAAAGCGATTTTATCACAGCCACAGGCAAAAAAAAAAAAAGAGTACTGAAAGAGTACTGACACTGGGAGAGCAATGTGGAAGATGACCTGGGCAAAGCGTGTCGTCTTCCCTGAAAATAATTTGGCTCACTCCATCACTGAACATCAGTCATTAATATGTGCTTTCTAAGAGATTAGTAAAATCATGCTGACTTTATAAAGAGCTACATGAAAATTTTGTTGACATTGTTGACTTTCATTGAAAACATTATTTCAAAAGAATTTAGGAAATTACTAGGAATGGGAAAATCTTATTTGCAACCTAACATGTCTTCTCTCCCAAATTACTAAATTTCATACCAATTTGACATCTTAGGCAGTGTTGGGCTGGTTATTAAAAAAAAAAGGACATAAATTGTTTTCTGCTACAGACTTTTCTTGGAGAAAAGAAAAAGTTTTGAAAAATTAAAAAGGCATAATAATTTCTATTTTTAAAATATATTAAATCTGGTTATTTTTCTAATTCAAATATCTTTGGTTCAAATAATTACTTTTCTGAGTTCTACTGAGCAAGAGTTGTTGCCTCATTTAATAAAGTTTGGAAACCAGTTTGCAATAAACCAGCTGCCTTTCGAGTAGCTCGGCTGTGCTTCAGAAGTGAGCAAAAATTTAAAACTTTATTGGGAGTTCTTGATGATTCCATTTCAGTTTCTTAAGTAACAACAGTTCATCATTAAAGCAGCCCAGCTGCCTACCAATGGGCTCTTCAGGACCTGGGGCAACAGTAGGCAGAGAAAATGGTGACTCCACAGCCAGATCTCAAGAAACCCAGATATCCCCATTAACATCAAGAAAAAAACCATAAAAGAGGAACAAAAGAGGGTAAAAAAAAATCACCAAGACCTGAAATACTGTCCTCAAACTTCCTGTGACCATTAAGCACACTTCCTTTTATATCCTGGCTAAGTTTACTAAGTCTTGTGTTACAAGAGTTTTGAAGATGGAGCTTAAACTCCAAGTGTGTTATTCTTATGTTCATCATGTGGTTTTTACAGTCTGGACAGAAACAAATGAATTCAGAGTTATTAACTTATTCCACTCATAACTCGAAACCAAACACCAGGGTCATCGTTGTAGCATACTGGGTAGGGGCTGCTGTGGCACCAGCAACCCACGTGGACACCAGTTCCTGGGCCTGCTGCTCCACTTCCCATCCAGCTCTGTACTGCTGCTCCTTGGAAGGCAGCAGATGGCCCAGGTGTTTGGGCCCTTTACCCAGAGGGGAGACCCGGATGAAGCTACTGGCTCTTTTACGGCCATCTGGGGAGTCAACCAGTGAATATCACTCTTTGTCTCACCCGCTCGCTGAAACTCTTTCAAAATAAGTCAATGAACGTTTAAAGAAAATGCTTCCTGAAGAGCTTTTATTCAGAGGGTTCATTTGCCCATCTACTTCATTTCTTACTAGTAATGGCCTTTAAAAATACTTATACTTTAGCTTAAGAAAAAGTGTTGCTACAGTTAAAATACTGTGAAATAAAAGCAGGTTGGACCACTCTAAGGACGTAACTGTCAGAGTGTGAATGTAGGTTTTTGTTGGAGTTTGCTATGTTGTTTATCAAGCAAAATATCAACCAAAAAACATGGTTATCATTTTCATTGTGAAATTTCATAACTCTAAAAATGAGCAGGTGTTTGTGACTTTTTACAATATTTTAAGTGACTTCTCAGTTGTTCTTGCGAAAATCAGTAAAATATCATCAAGAAAAATAGTATAAACATACACTTAGGTGAGAGGACCATCCTTTGATTCTTCTTCAAGGTGACTTGACATAAGCAGACAAACCCTACCATGTCATACCATACAAACAATTTTAATTGTGTAGTTACAGTCAATAACCACTCCTAATCAGAACGTTTCTGCATAAAGAAAATTGTGATACACTTATAAAAACAGCCAGCTGTAACAAAATAGCTGGTGTTTTCATAGCCATAAACTCATAAAAAAGAAATACACCTTTATACAGAAATTTTATACAGATGTACCTTTAAAATTGATTGTAAACCAAAGGAAGACACATTGCAAACATCAATTATTTCACATTAATTGCATAATTTTCTAAGGTGATCTATTAGTTTTATTTACCTAAGCTTATTTGCATGATAGTAAAAATTGCATACAACAATAAGAGTGAAGCTTATAGTATGAATTGCTTGGATAACATAGAGCACTTTTTATAGGCAACTGTGTAAAGCACATTTTCTCTATTTAAAACTTTTAAGACACTTTGTTTTACTGCCCATCAAAATACATTTATAAATAGAAAAGAATATCAGTATGGTAACAAGAGAAGCAATATTACATTTAACGGAAACTTCCAAAAAATTAATTACAACATGATGCTGCAGGATCTACAAATAAATAATGAGGACTAAATTGTGTTTCACATTTTCTTTTCTTTTTCAAAAAAAAAAAATAATAAAAGGCATGTAACAATGTGAATGAAAAAAATTACAGTGAACTTTTATTTCCAAAATAAAAACAAATTTGAATTACGGCAGTGCCATATAATACAAGGCATTTGTTGGCATATGTCATCTTTAAACTGCATTCCACAGTCTATAGTTCTTTTGTAACATACAATAGAGTAACAAACTCTTTTTTTTTTTCTTTTTTAAAATAAGGGGCGAGTTTCCAAAGATCAGTGTGGAGTGTTACAGAAATAATTAAAGGAAAGGAAATCATAATCACAGAAGTTATAATGCTTGTTTGAGGCTCCAGAATAATAATCATTGAAAAATAAAGATCACTGGTACCATGCTTACAGGTACACACCTCGGTGTGTTCCGTGAACACAAATTTTAATACCAAACAATCCTCGATGCTTCACCTGGGGCTGCCGAGCAGTCTGGAACACAGAGTAAAACTTCTAGTGCAGTCTGCATGACTCCTTTCCCAACCTTCCCGTCTGTGCAAGTTTCTGAAGATTCATTGGCCAAACAATGAACAACAAAGGTTTTCTGAGAGAACGCGAGGTGGACTTTTCATCTTGTTAGTAAATACCAGTGGCGCCGTTGAATGAAAACACTACTACTATCTCAGTCTTTCAAATCAGCGCTAATGTCTGTGTTCCCTTCCACGGACAGCTCCTCTTCTAGCTTCACCGAGAAAAGGGAGTTGGCATTTTTGTCTTGGACGCTCTCTTCCAAATCCTTCAGCAGCTCCTCCTCCTTGTACTCGGCCACATCCACCTCGAGACCGGAGTTGTCCTTCAGCTTGCCGTGGAGCTTGAGATAGTAGCGCTGGTTCTGAAAGAACTTGATGATGGTGTACTTGGGGAGGTCGAGCTGGGCGGACAGAGTCTGGATGGCCTCTTCGTCAGGGTACAGGCCCACGTCTTGGATGAAGCTCTGCAGGATGCCCAGGGCTTCCACCGAAATTTTTGTTCGCGGCCGTGTCTTCTGCCGGTTCTCCTCGTCGGACTCGGCGGGCGAGGCCACGGTGGGCTGCCGAGGCGGGAGCCGGGGGCCTGCCTGTGGCTGCGGCTGCGGCTGCGGGGGTGGCGGGGCTGGCTGCTGCGCCTGCGGCTGCGGCTGCTGCGGCTGCTAAAGAGAACAAGCAGACAGTCAGGGCTCTGCCTCCCCGCGTCTCACACAAAGCACACAGATAGCTGCTGCTTTCGTAGGGACATGCGTTCCAACTGAAAAGGCAGAACAGCTAAAATGGCCTGCAGCATTTAGAAAAAAAAAAAAATCAAAATGATACGCACTAGGAAGGTACGAATTAACAGGGCTTCGGGGCCTCCCGTGTTGTACGGAGGAAGTGGACGCTCAGTGCTCTGAACACCTGAGCCATACACTTCATCAGGCTCCATCCACATCAGAGGCAAAGACGGCAGAGCAAATTATGATGTCAATAATTAACACACATTCACAATGAAGACTGAGACGCAAAGATTTCAGACACATTTTAGAAAGGTGAGCTACAGGTCCGTGGGGACAAAACTGTGCGTTCTGCCCCCTAAAATCGGATCGCTAACACACGGAGCCAGAAGAGAAGATGAGCATCTGTTCTTACTCAACGTTAACTCTCGGGAGTACAAAGCGTTTTTTAAATTCTCATGTTTGTGAATTTTGTTAGGTAGTTATACTTTAAGACATAGTATTTCTTAGCAAATTGCACTAGGATGACACTGCAAGTTTTTCTTTCTTACCAGAAAACAAAGGTGCAATCCACCATACAATGGCTAGTAAATTGTTTTGTCTATAGTAAACTCAGATGTGATTAGGATTTAAATTTAGCATACAGACACCTTTTCATAATTAGTTTCTGCATATGCACCATAATTTCTATATACAGTTTTAACAAACGTGACACATTAATGTCCTGTACACTCAATATCCATGATTTTTATCAGCAAACTAAATCAATCTGGTAAGCAACAAAGTACTGGGCCTGAGCATTTTTTTTTATCCCTTTAAGAAGCGATTTTATTAAAAACAATTTACATTTTCAAACAAGTACTATTTTTTAATATTAATGTATGTCTTTCTCTTTTTTGTTTTTGCTCAAACAGTAAGTTTTTCAGCCTCTTGTGATTATTTTAGTGTTTGATATCTTAAGGGATTCTCTTTTTCAATTTGTTTTGTCTTTAGTAACATGCAAGGATTTTCCCCCCTGGTAGACAGATAACTCTATTATCGTTTTTAGCCACATATAGATGCTCCCCCACCCCACCCCAGCAATACTAAGAATTAATGCAGGGGATTCAACAGATATAAGGATCTTAAGACTCTGGAAGACAATGGCATTTTCTCTTAAAAGAGAAATCTAAAAACATTTCCTTAGATTTAAGAGAAACAAATTATACAACCCAAATTCAACTGCAATGCATCTTCTAAGCAATCAAAGCTTTATGAGCACCAACAATGTACCTGATCCTGGAACTCTTCTGATCTAAACTCACAGGGGAGTTCTCTAGGTGGACGAATGGAAGTGAGTTCCTTGCCATGGCAAACCAAGCACATGGCTGAATCTGCCGGCACAGTGCTCTTTGGCCGTGGCCATGGTTAGTATGTGCTTCGCAAGCTGGAAAATCCTAACCAAGGGAGCAGGTCTTTACGCCACCCCCTCTGCCTCCCTTTCTTGCTGGCATGGGTAACCTGTGCCCGCTCACCTGAGGAGCAGCACCGAGCCATGGTGCAGGGGTCGGCAGGCCCGGTAAGAAAACGCCTCTAGACTCTCCTTTCCCAAGGGTGGTGGGAGAGGGGCTCTAAAGGAAAGACAAACAAATATGACTCACCCCTAACCTGCACACTATGAGGGTGGGGAGACAGCTACGCGGTGAAGGCAGGCCCAAGGAGCGTATAGCAAGATTTCAATTAGAATTCCCTCCCGTCCTCTTTCTGGACAGAGCCCAGGTCTAAAACTCTGATTCCACAAACTTCCTTTATACAAACAGCAGTAATTCCTTTCCTCAGGGACAGTATGGTATTAAGAGGTGGTGTTTTAAATTCTGATTTAAAAAAAAAATTGACAAAAAAATTAAGCTCTCACAAAAACCCAATACGAGCAAAGACACACTTGCCAAAACAGAAGTGAGAAGAGGGGGTTCCTCTTACTTTGGGGTGGGAGATGAGGGAACAGAGACCCAATACACGCCCTGGAAAAAGTATGTTAATGTTTCTTTTATCTCCCCAGACAAGATGGCGGTGTACTGCTATTGTTATTTCCGGCAAAAGAGCCTTCTGTTTAGACGGATGCAAGAAGAGAAACACTAATTTCCCTGCTAAGTTTGAAGCTTTGTTTACTTGGTGCTGTACTGAATTGGCCGAGGTAAACGAACCTGAATCTGCTCTGCCGGAACATGGATGATGTGGGGAGGCCTGTCGCCATGGTGATGCACCGCGTTGCTCTCCTGTTCATAGATGGCATCCCGCTCTGGCTGAGGAAGACTGAGGAACCTTCGGATCATGGAGAGGTTCTCCCACAAGGTCCTGTTTTCTGGAGAAGGATCTTCTTTCCAGCGTAGCAGCTCACACAACCATCCCTTGGAGACAAGGGCATAATAGGTCAGTTTGTGTTGGGGGCTGTGGGGGAGGGAGCTGGCATTTTCCATTAGAAGCTACAAAGGAAAGGCTGTATGAATGAACTTTGTCTTAAGCACCAAACACTCCAATCTGTGCTATGATTTTTTTTTTCTTTTAACCTGTTAAGATAACTGTTGTCTTAAGGAGGCAGGCTGATTTTAATAGATGTTCAGATTTGCATCTTAAAGGAGGGGCATGTTTTCCAGACTCAAGTGCAACAGAGCTCTCAGAACACTCATCACAGACTTTGCAACATGTGGAACAGGAAAACAAAGTCAAGTGTGCCTCCAGGCTTGCCCAACTTTCTTGTCTGGTGAGTGACCACCAGAGGCCACAGAGGACATTCAATGGGTGGGGCTGATTTTAGCAATACCTTTTTTCCCTAAAAGGATTTCTTAAGTTTGCAATTTCTGTATTAAAAAGCAAACTATACAAATATAGCAAACTGTATTTGTGTGTAACAGAGAAAGGACATGTGGCAGTTGTGTGAGAAAAGGTATAATGATTAGAATGGTCAGGGCCGGCGCTGCTTGCAGTGCTGGCATCCCTTATGGGTGCTGGTTCCATTCCTGGCTGTTCCACTTCAGATCAGCTCCCTGCTAATGTGTTTGAGAAAGCAGTGGAAGATGGCCCAAACACTTGGGCCCCTGCACCCACGTGAGAGACTGGGAAGCTCCTGGCTTCAGATGGCTGAGCCCAGGCCCGTGCAGCCATTTGCGGGGTGAACCAGCAGATGAAAGACCTCTTTCTCTGCCTCTTCTCTCTCTGTAGTTCTTTCAAATAAAATAAATAAATCTTTAAAAAAAGAATGGGCATGGAAATTCTCCAGAAAGCAATACAAAAAAGGGACCTTGGAATCTCATATTTCTATCTGCTGTGGTTTGTGCATAAGATTTATCAGACAAGAATTTTAGTAGGTTTCCCAGGTTAACAGAGAACATGTCCAATGAACGTTAAAATCTGGATCTTTTCTGAAACCTCCTGAGAGCCAGCATTTGATCCTGGGATTACATATCAAGCACCAAACGGCCCAACACAGTGCCTTTTCTAGCCACTATCTTGACTGTCAGGCTCAGTGGGATGGTGATGGCCCGCTCAGACCTGCACTGGCCACGGCAGCCACCCCTCAGCTGTTGTGAGCCTGCTAACAGGCCTGCTCCACTCTGGACAAGTTTCTTGGAGCCATCTACTTGGAGATGCTTGGAAGGTTCCTTCACTCCCTCACGGATCCCTCATCTTGGGCTGCCAGTGTGGTATTGTCTCACCCAGTGTCACAAAATCCCTGGCCCCTGCCCTCAAAGCAGACAACTCACTCTACCCTTCAACCTGTTCTCTAGGGACCCCCATCTCTATTCTTCTTGCTCCCTTCCCTATCAGTCTAGTGCTGGATTTTAGCTGGGACCATGTCCTCACTGGACCCATTCTCCCCTCATTTCTTCCAAGGCCCCCACCAAATAAGCACCTGATTCCTCGTCCCAGGCTCTGCCTTTAAGGGATCTGATGTAAGCCAATGGAGTTTCTTGGGAATTAAGTAAATTAGTTTAATGGAAAAAAAAATTAGTCCAGTTTATTTTGTACTTTTTATACCTGGTTAAGGAGGGTTTTGTTGTTCACTTTATTAGAGGTGAAGGCAAAGGATAGCATGACTTCCCTTCCTTTGCCAGATGAAACCAATATGGAGAAAGGCCTTCTTCTGACTGCAATACACAGAGGACAGGAGCAAGATCTGTTTTTCTCAAAATAGCTTATTTGAGAGGTTTTAAAAGATGGAAAACTGATTTATGTGCTTCCAGGGCCCACCTCCTAGCCAATGTTAACTGTTGCTAAATCTCATGATATCTAAGTTTTCTAGGAAAGTTCTGATATTCTCCTCAACATTTTTTAATTAAACAAATATGTATAAGAGGATGATCTGATGTACTCATTCAGTGTCACTGACTACAAAATCCACAGTGAGGAAAACAGGCAGTAAACTCAAGATTTACCTCAAAGAGTATTAGCTAACAAGACAATAATAATCACTGCGATTACAGTGTCACTGAGCAGTCTTCTCTTCCAAACATGACAGATCTATGCTTATTTTCAGAATACAGGATGACATATTTCAGCTCTATAAAACCATATTTGAGTATTTGAGATCCCATTCATGATGCCCTGAAGACGTTTGTTTAGTTTTTTTCACAACTAAATATTTATTTTCTGGATTAAGCCATGAAAATCTTACATATTTTCCTACATCTAAGCTAGTTTGTTAGATTATTTGCTCCTTACTTTCGCTGTTGGGTAGGTAAGGAATACGTCTTCCTGTAGGCTGGGATACTGTGTAATGACTACTTTCCCTCTTCACCATTTCTGTTTCTTTCACCTATGACAACTGACAAGATCCCTATGTCTGAACACAGCAAGTCATATAATTTTATTTACCTTTCAAGAGAAGGCAGAAGGTTCATAAAGAACATTTTTTTTTTTTAACTTAGCTGGTATTCTACTGTGGCAAAAATTACTAAACATTGAACATCTACAAATTTTAAAAAATGCTGGTAACTAAAAATTGCTAAAAAGTTAAACTAAGAATGATTTATGTAAGAAAAGCTTGGAGAGAACTGAAAAATTCCAATGATTTTTCACATCCTTTAGAAACTTTTAAAAGTAATGCAGAGATCAGTTAGCGCCTGTATATATGTGAAAAAACATGTGGATCACAGATGTTCTTTGGAAAAGAAAATCATTAGTTCTTTTAAAATGGCTAATAATGATAGCTAATTCCTAAACAATCACATTCACACTGTTTTAACAAATATTTCAGAAAAAGAGCCCTGACTCATTCAACAAATATTTTGCTTGTATTCTCACTTCTGTGTCTCTGTACTTATGAGACAGATCTTTATTTTTATTAATTGCCCATGACTAACATAACAGTTCCAGTAGTTTGCTATTAACCTCTAACCTTAAATAATACTTCTAATTCCTTATCTAAAAATAATTTGATGAATTATAAGTTGAAGCATGTCTCTGCTAGCGTTTCAAGAGACATGATGATTTTAAGAGACTGAAATTGGATGCTTCTTAGAAAACCATTTAACCGTGCAGCTGGGAACTGTTAGTTCTACAAGGGTATTCCAAAAAACAAGGCGGGGTGGGGGTGTATGTGTGTGTGCTTTTCTTGATGTGTGTATCTCTTAATCAAAACCAGACTTTTTATATGTGTGTTCTTTGTCAGTGTAGAAATAAATGGGCTCATTCCCAACTTAAGTGGCAAAAATAAGATTTATTCTACTACTGCTACTTAAATACCTTGGAATATTTTGCCTACTTCAAATCCGATTGATTGTGACTCTATTAATGATGACAGTAATCTGATCTCTGTTTTATAGAAAGTGACTCAGGAAGCCAAATGCTTTCTAATTTCCCAATACCTTTTTCTAGGTCAGTTTTCACAAGTGCTATTGTCAGGGTAAATGAACTTGGGAAAGCAATGAATAACATGTCAAGAGTATTTGCAATATTTGACAAATAAAAATAATGACTTCCAAAATGACAACGGTATAGATTTACTTGGGATGAGAGATGGGTAATGAAACGCAGTCTTTTGTTGCAAGATGTGAACATCACCATGTTTTAAAGAGAAGTATCTTGCACTTGATTTACTATAAGACCAAAGGCAGGAGTAGGAAATTACTCTCAAAATTAAATTAGATCACAATTGTTTTAAACAGTAGAAAAGACAAGGGACTAAGAAACTTAAAACAACGAGACTGATGCATTCTCAGAAAACTAAAATGGTACAAGGAACAACCTAAACTTTAAATGTAGTAAATTTGCCAACCAACATTACGCTGCATATAAAGAGGGCAAAATATAAACAGTAGCCACATGTAAATAAATTAGTAAAACTTTCAGGATGTTACTACTTTTCAAACTGACAAAGTTTAATTTGACACCTTCTGTTCTAAACCCTTTGTTTCTATTCAAAATCACGCCTTGAGCTGTTGCTATCAATCACAGCACTCCCCCTATTACTTAAAAAAACTGGCATGGACCCTGAATAAGCTGAAAATGCCATGCAGATGAATTCTGGGATAATATGTTCAAACCTGTTATATACAACACAAATCCTGTAAAGTTATGTATTGTAAACCTACATTTTATGAGAACTAAAAGTCTTAAATCCATCTGCCACAAAGGAAATACTGTTATGTACTTTATAGTAACCAAGAACCATCTGCAAATGTCTTGCTACCGTAAGCAAGAAAACAGTGCAAAAGATGCTAAACCTGAGACTAAAATAAGTAACATTCCTTTGACTGGTTTTGGTTAGAGTTCTATTAAAGAAATGTATTATTTAAAAAAAAAAAAAAAAAAAAGGAAAAGAGAAAATGCAGAATGACTGCCAAACTAGCACTGCAAAAAAGCAAAACAAACTCAATGACAACACAATGGCAATTTATTATGGTCCATGAAACACATGACTGTATGCTCATTTTAAAGGAAAAATTAGCAGTTCTAAACTCAATATTCTAATGATGTGCTTTACTGACAGAATCTTGTTGTACCACATTAAATACAAATCCTGGCACCTTCATCTCTCAGCTGCTAATTTCCAACCAAACTAAATCTCTGATTTCCACTCCACTCTTTTTACAACAGTTAATTCAAGTCAATTCACTGCTAACATTTTAATGAATAAGGGGTGTAGCACAATGATTTTGAGTCAGGAAAGTAACCTGCTCCCACGACTGAATTTACTGTATCTATAAAGACTTACACACATAAATAGAAAACCCTTACAGGGCCTGGACTGTGACTTTTTTTGGTGTATGTAACACAACTAGTTTTCTAGAAGAAAACATACTTCAGCCATCTCTGAGAAAAAAGTAATTTAATGCAATATGCATATATTATCATTATGTACATATACATTTTAAAACTAAGAGTTATAAAAAGAGAAAGAAAATGACAATTCCTGCTGCAACTAAGAGGGAAAATACATTTTAAAAAATAGAATGGTAATTGGAGTTCTAAAAAGCAAAACATTTTATAGTCTGTATTTATTCCCTTTCACCCTCATCTTTTATGTGTTATTTGCAAGAGTATTTTGTTCTAATCTCTGGGGCATATAGTATAATAATATATGATATTAAAAGAAATCAATCTAAATAGGAAAGTATTTGATACAAACATTTTAGTGGAAAGCATGAATTACATTTTAGCAAGTAGTAGGAACAAGGATTAAGTACATAATCCATTAAATCGTACTTCTAACAAAAAATTCAGTATTGTAGACTAAACTACACCAGGCATTTTGAATGAGTACATTTTCAACAACAACTAACTATAAAGCTAGCAATTTATCATTCAGCAAATAATTTTCTACTTTTAAAAGAATCTGTAAGTGTTACTTATGCTAATGAAGACAGTTTTTAATCTGCCCACAAACATGCTAATAGAGGGCAATTTTTTTTTATTTACAAAGCTGTCGGCACTCAAGGGTAATTTCATATCAGTGTTCTGTAAGCTGAGGGAAAATGGGTTCTAATTGTCAGAGCTACTGAATCCTTCACCTTTCCTGGAAAGGTTTAAAGATATCACAAAGGATGCAAGGTGGCTAACGTTGCTTCCCACCACCCCTTTAACTTTACAGAAGGGTTTCATTTTCACATCTTTTATGCTTTATGTATATCCTGCTTCCAGTGAGTATTTAAACATACTATTTTTTGGGGGGACAGGGGGCGGGAGACACTTAAGGCAAAGATGGTGAAGACCTAACGGAGGTACAATCCCACTTCTGCGTATGAGGCTTGAGCGCTTTCTTCGTGTACCAACTTTCAACTTCTTCCCATAAACAACTAACACTTTGAACAGTGACAAACAAAACAGTGGCAAAGCAACACTGAAAGCATTTTAAATTATTTACTAGGTTAAAAGGGTGAAATGATACTTTAAATACATCAAATTTCATCATCTAGGCCATTTTTTGGTGGCAAAGTGGTATTGATCTTTCCAAATGCCTAAAATTAACTATTTTCCAGAAGGTCATTATTCGATTAAAGGCATTAAAGTTGAGGGCAAGAAGCGATGTACTTTTTCTTCTTCCCCATTTAAATCATCATATAATTTAATAGAAATCATCCCATCATGTACTGTAATAAAAATGCTTAAGATATTGTTCTTTACCTCACATATTAACCTTTAAATGTTATGAAATTCTTCAGAAGGAGAACCTTTGCTAAAGCAGATTATTCTATAACATAATGAGAGACCCCCACCATTAACATCAATAAAGATACGTATTCTCCTCTATGGAATTAGTAGAAAATGCATTAATCTTTCTCTCCAGTTTAGTAACATCTACTTTGTATGAGGAGAATCTCAGCAGGCACTTGAAAGTAACTATTCCTGTTAACATTGGTCTTACTAAAGAAAACAGGAGAAATAAATATGCGTAGAGACAATACCAGTAAATGCATTTGCTACTTACAAGTAGCACTTTACATCTACTTTATTAAAGATGGGCTTTAAAAGACACATTTTAAAAGACAAATGTGTGCATGTATTCCCCAAAATATTTATTTTCTAAGTTTTTAAAAGTCCTAATTTTAAACTCCTAAACTGTTACTTTTTACATTCTCTCTAAACCCTCCAGTTTATTTAATAACATCAACAATTTTACCAGAAATTTATGAGTTTTCATATTGGGGTTAACAGGACACAAAATGGCTATCCAAAAATTTCCCACTTGACTAAATTTTGCGACTTTGTCATTGAGAGTTTCAATACCTCCAGCAGAGCTTCTAGAGGTTTCTTATTAGCATAAAGAAATAATATTTATACAAACTGGGGAAAAGCTTTCAATAAAATTTAGTGAATTTAGAAGGAATACTTAGAATCACTAGTAAATGGTGTTTATTTTTAAAATTTTGCTTACAGTTCAATCAAATAAAGGAAAAATAATTTGTTTCCTATGGCTTTTATATATTCACTTCTTATCTATTTTCTCAAAGCCACTGACTTTAGGGCACACATAAAGATGGTGATTTTTCTTTTGCTATAAATTATTTGTTCCATAAAAAGATCATCAGATGATAACTAAGCCAGAGTAGATAAAAAATGGTTTTTAGTGAAAAAGATTGTCATGCAAATAATCTCACATTTTAAAGAATGTCTTCAGAAGGGACAATCTGAGAAGGTAAAGAGAGGAAGATAAAAGTATAAAATTCTAGACAACATATTAAAGTAGCAAACAAGTAGATCATCTCTTAATTCAACAGAGAGACAGAATTTCTAATGAAGACCTGAATTTAAAAATATTCGGAGAACATCTCATTAAAAGTTTACTTCTTTACTCAAATATTTCAACCCTCTTTTCTGAATAGTTTCTTCAAAGCTGAAACCAAACAAATAAAACTCTGGCCTATGTGACTGACGCTTGAACCGAGACTCTGAGAAAAGAATTTCTTATTATTTTTCTTCCCTCAGCCCAACACATATTTTTGACAATTACATAAATTTCAGTGATAAGATCTGGCTTCTGTTTAACATTTATACACTATGCTTTCAAATCCCGTTTTAGTTTTCTCATGTTTCCTAGCTGGTGTCATAGTCCCAAAGTTCACGTACAGTGTTTTCAGTCCTAGCCTCTGTTTCCTTCGTAAAGGACGGTCTATTCCTCCCCTCTGCTCACCATCAACTTGTCAGAGCTGGGGCACCTTCTCCTTGAATTACTCTCTTGGACACCACACACTCGAATTACTTGCAGGGAACAATTGTTTTGATTTCTGAACAAAAATGCTTTTAGGTAATCATTCTTTTTCCTCCCATAACTTAGGGTGAAAAGTACATCCGTGATGACTCCAGCTGTGATGAGGAATCACTGTTCTCACACAGAGCTGATGTGATTCCCACCAAAAGCAGATTAATCTGACATTTACTTTAGCCTAAGCAACTTCCTAATAGGTAAATAAACACGCTTAAACTTTCCTGAATCCTCTTAACTATCTTTGCAATATCCTCAATAAAGGGATCCCAGGATGAAAATCATGGTATTAGCCTCCTGCTCTCAAGCTCTCCAATTATACTGTTGATCGTTATGACCTCTAACGGCTTCCTGGTATAGGGTAAAATCTACACTTTGCCAGGACTGCATTCAGGGTTCCAGTCAATCATACTCAACGTCCTAATTCACTGGACTTTTTATTAGCGACTGCCCAACACTGCCCCACATTCTAGTCTCCATTCTTCATATGGTTCTAACAAGAAAGCCTTTTCCATTTTTTTTCCTGCCCATCCAAATGCTTTGTCATACTCTAGGTACTCTGTATGCAATAAAGGGTCATATCCTATACAGGCATTCATCTACGTGGACTTGAGCAAACTATTTTTCTGAGCCTCAGATTTATACTGTACAAGGTACAGATAATGTATTTAATGTTATTTAATCTCACAGGATAGGCTCATACAAATACAACAGCATACATTTAGCCCCTCAGAAATGTCTTCAATTTGTTCCCTTCTTTCCCGTTCCTATTACTCTGGCTCAGTCCCTCAACCTATCTTCCATTATCTAATGCTGATAGGGTCCTGGTCCTTTATTCTAGTCCACTCTCAACTCAGCAATCTGAGTTACATTTATCACAAACTAAAGTCAACATAAATAGCCTTTTAAGTGGCAAAGTCTTCACTTTCCTTCAAGCAAGGGGTCTAGAAACACCCTGAGGCTCAGACTTCAATGAGTGCACAAATGTGCCAAGACTCACCATGACAAACTGAAGAGGCAGTAATTAGGGGGACAGAGAGAGAGAGAGGAAAATGGCACAATCTGGGCCATTCAGTTAGTGGGAAGAGATTGTACGTACCACAGTAACTCCTGGAGGCTCAGGTAAGGTAGCAAAGTCCTACAATTTATGTTTATACTGATGTTGCTGCATTTTAAAAACGTTTCCAACTGAGCACAGCTTACTACGTGGTTTAAGGAGGCAGGGAAGCAGTCTCAAAAGTTTCTGTGAGAGGCAATTGCCATGTGATCATTTAAAAAAAGCTCAGGACAGGAAATTCCTTTTCCTAAACCCCTCACCCCAAATGAGTGTGTGATCTTATAATGTTATAAATTTATCATGTTGCCTCCTATAGTCACTATTGAAAATTTACTATATTTATTTTCATATTCAAAATTATGAAAAAAAAAAAAAAGCTGGTGAACCTCCATATAGCCACGTACAAAAAGTTTATGTAAATGGGTTATTTTTAGGTAGCAATTTACCTGAGAGGTGGAAAATTTACTACCTGGTTGTTTTAAACAAGTATTTCTGCTACTGTATTTTTAATTGATTTACATAAAACTTTCAGACACAGCAGCTATTTCCTAAAATGAACTATCCTCCCCATTACGCATATTTAGGGGCTTGGAATTAAAAATTTAAATCTTCCCTCTATGATGTTCTAGGAGAAATAACAAAGAATTTTTGAAACTAGGGGAAGGCAATTTGGGATTGTAAACGTTATGGGAATCATATCCTAAGAGGAACAATCAAGAGCGTCATTATGCACTCCCGACTTGCTTATGATTTTGCTGGTAAAATAACACCCATGTTGTGGCCAAAACCACATTATTTTATTCATTATGTAAACCTGCTAATCAGAACTTGGCTTAATCTGAGAGACCCATATTTTGCGACTCATAAGTAGGCATTAAAAAAAGAAAACATAAATATTTCTAGAAGTATCTTGTGGGTTCCCAGGGCAAGGGTCCGGTCACAATTTCCCCAATGAGAGGACAGAGGAGGCTGGGGCTCTGCACAGGCTGCCTCACTCTTTACACAACAGATCTCTTTTCACATCTGGGGAAAGCAAATTCATAAGGGGTTCAGTGGGGAGGACAGCAGGAGTTGGTGTCTGACCCTACTCGGTCCTCCTCCAACCCCCACATGGTCCCATTGACTCCTTTAGGAATATGCTGGTTTATATGAGAGCAAAACCATGAGCAGATGACATTTGCTCCTAAGTCACTCCATCTTTCCACAAATAATTACAGAGTGCCATCTATGAGCCAGCCTCTATGCAGACAGAAGACGACAGAGATGTGGGACAGATGTAACCGTGATTCATTTCTCCTTTTACTTCTGGTCCAGTGATGGAAGAATCACGTACTGTTCAGGGTTAAGCTCATAGTTAAGGTACAGTTCAACCGGTAAAGACTTTCTAATCCACAGGCAGAGGCCCTGGCTCACAAAGTCCAGCTCTGTAAGTGAGCATCTGAATGCTGGAGAAAAGGCTGCACATTAACTTTCTGCTTTTGCTGCTTTAAACGTGATTGGGATCCCCGCTAATGTGCTTTACGGCCGGGCTGGAGAACTTTTTTTCTGCCAACAGCCATTTGGGCATTTATAACATCATTCATGGGCCGCACAGAATTATCAACTTAAAAATTAGCCTGCGACAGATTTACTGAATTTCAAGTCCTGTCTGCAGTTACCTTGGCAGGGTCAGACGAAATAATTTTATGTAACTTTTATGACCATGGGCTGGACATTTCCCACCTCTGCATTAGAGTGAAGGATACTCAAAGAATAAGCACATTATAAATAAGGGAATTTTAAAGTTTTCCAGGTAAACTTAAGGGTTCCTTAGCTAAGGTTTTAAAAAATGTGTAATTCCCCCACACCTCTGTCCAATTAATTGATACTGTCTCTTTAGAGCCATAGAACCTTCTGGTAGTCTGGTGGAGCTTATGGATGCCTTCTCAGAACAATGCTTTTCTGTGCCTTGAAAAATTTTATGTATTAGATTACAAAGAAAATCAATTACACTGAAACGTGGCTATCAACGATTAGTTAGAGTTATATATATGCTTCCTTGTCAACACACTAACTAGCAAGATCTAGTAACATCTAATAACTATCAAGTTTACAGTAATGAGCAAAATTATTTTCAAGATCTGTTTAACAATTACTTGATATGAAAAGTCTGATTTTTATTGGTGTCAAATTCTTATGTATTGGTAATACTACGATTTTTTGCCTATATTAATAAATGAATAAAATGCTAATTTTCACTATGAAGTTAGAGAAGATGAAGTATTTTTTTTCTCATCTCTATGCATGGTCCCATTGTGGGAGGTAGGCCACAGGTTAAAAACTCCCGAAGGACATGCTTCCTTCCCTCCACAGGTATGTGTGTGTGTGTGCACCTGTGGTGCCAGCTTCCCATATGGGCGCCGGGTTCTAGTCCTAGCTGCTCCTCTTCTAGTCCAGCTCTCTGTTGTGGCCCCGGAGGGCAGTGGAGGATGGCCCAGGTGCTTGCGCTCCTGCACCTGCATGGGAGACCAGGAAGAAACACCTGGCTCCTGGCTTCAGATGGGCGCAGTGCTGGCCATTGCAGTCATTTGGGGAGTGAACAAACGGAATGAAGACCTTTCTCTCTGTCTCTCTATCTATATCTCTACCTCTCAAATAAATAAATAATATTAAAAAAGGTCCTAGTAGACAGAAAAACTTGGTATTTACACATTCATGAAACAATTTCCTTATCACAATTTTTGCCACACAAGCATCATGCCTATTAGAGTTAGGATAGAGGAAAACAGCTAATCACGAGGGCAGTGCCCAGACTGTCTTGAGCAGCCCCAGGTTCCCAGCAACGTTAATTTCAGTAGCACCCTTGTTGCAGTATATGTAATGTGGTAGGAGTGGAGAGGGTGGGAGTTGATCAGAAGTTTCCCACCCCTACCAATCCTCAGATCAATCAAAACAGGAGACTTTTATCTGACTTACATATTCCAGTTCTGGCTGAGATGTCATTCATAAAACAATGGTTCTATAGCTTAAAAAATTTTTTTTGATTTTCTGGTTCTGTAACAAAATGGGTTTTACAACCTTTAAATAAAATAGTCACATTCTAATGTGGTTAACATCATGCCATCCAAAACTCTAAAGGTAAACAAGACTAGCAGACTGTCCTTTGAGAACTTTTTCAAAAACCATGGATTTCTGAGACAGGGCTAAGGTAGCAGGGGCAGATACAGGATGGTGGCAGAGTAAGGATGGAACAGCAGCACAGGCATTTGATGTCAGGGCTGTGGGGGGATGGGGATGGAGTAGGTGAGTGGCTATGTAAATACTAGAAAACCAGCAGCTATCAAACATTGGTCCTTGCTCTTCCTACCACTTCACAGAGAGCAAATGGCTAAGAAAGCCTTTCAGACTGGATGACAGGGTAGAAGGCAACTAGTCAAATGAAGGATGAAAGAAGGAAAAGAGATTAGGAAAGTTGGCAAGGAGAGGCAATAGGTAGAAAATAACAGCATGTAATCATTTCACAGCTATATATTAAATGCAGCTCAATATTAAATTTACTCAGAAATATAAACACAAACTTCTGTCTTGAAACTAAGGTTGATGGATAAGGCTATAGTTCTCATGATTATCCAAGAGCCAATTTAGTCTCTTTAATCAAAATACTAAAACAAAGCCATTACCCATTAGGCTATTACCCTTCTCCCCATCTCCAAACACAGAAGCAAAAATTAATTGTAAGCCAGAAAGGGAGAAAGCAATGTAGACAGTAGTAACAGCTTGACATGGACAAAGCTGGATTTGCTAATGGCATTTGTCTGTTTATGAATGTATATTTTATTTACAGCCTTCACTTCCTTGACCTTATTGAAAGCGATTTATTTTTATCTAACTACACTTCATTTAAACCACCAAATACTCCAGCAATCAATCAGGCAAGTAGCACCCATGACAAATAGTACTATACATAAAATGGGCAGAGATTTAAAGGAGATGTTTGGAGACAGACACTTTAGGTAGCTTTTAGATGCCACAGGCACCGATTTATGAACTTGCAAATATGGGTTTAAATGGATCTCATCAAATGAGTAGTTTCTCCCTATTCCCTCTTCATTTTCCTCCCACCCTAACTTCTTCCAAACTTGCAATTTCTCAGATGCTGAATATTCTCACCCGGCCTCGTTTTTCCCTGTTTCATGTGTTTCTTATCTTTCTCAGAAAACTTCTGCCAATTCAATGAGAGAAAAACAGCCATCAAGGGTGGAACTTCAAGCATCAGTTAAAAAGCAAAAAAGACGTATTTAAGGCGGAGCCTAACAACCTTCATCATGTATCACGCTGACAATCACGGCTCTGCTCACTGCATGTGAAGTCGTCTACACTTCAAGTGAATTCAGCTCCTATCGTACTCCATGCCGCACTGACAATAAAAGAGAGATGTTCCAGCCATCTATTAACAAGTCTCACCATCAGTCTTAAACTCAGCCCTTGCCACATACCATGAAGTTCATAGACTGGATCCCAACAATTAATTCCACTAATTAGATGCCACCCATAAATAACCCTTCCTGGCTCCAGACCCCAAAATAACTCCATACCCTCAAACTAAGCTGGTTCCATTATTCAAACCTTATCTCCTCGGTGAATCGTTCCCAGACTAACACACCTGTTGGTGTACCCTCAATCAAAATGGCATCATCTTTCACACTGTACACCTGTCTCAATCACAAAAAACTCACAGGACCTGGATCTGCAGGGGACACTAGACATAATATGACCCAACCTCTTCTTGCTTCCTGAAGAGGAAATTCAAAGTCTGGGAGATGTTAAGCGACTTGCCTGGGGCTGCACAGCACGTCAGCACTGAAACTGGCACCATCACCACATTCTCAGTGTTTTTTTCTGAAAGATGACTTTCATATACAAATGGTTACATAAAACTGTGCGTCTGCACATTAGCAACCATACCCTGTTTCTAACTAATACAATCGGAAGCCATGTCCTCTAACTCTTTTCAACTCTGAATAAAAATCTGAGTTGTAAACAATATTGATGATTTCAGTAACAGAAAGTGAAGATAATGGCTCCAAAAAAAAAGAGTTCTAAGGAGTTGGTTTTCCTCCCTGTACCTCACTTGAGGGTCTGCAAACATGCAGGATGAGCACCTGCAGGAGGGCTGAGGCCGGCAGGCCGACCTGGGCAGGATGAAGTTTGTAAATTACATTTCCACTCAGTCTTACCTGTGACTTGTTAACAGACACGTGGAAACCATAATCTTACTAGACAGGAACCTAGAAGGGTCCATAAAGGAAATTTCCTTCAAAATATTTCCTTCAAAAAGTAGACTCCTGTAGTCTTACAATTTAATGAAAAGATGCAGTCTTCCCTCGCAATCAGAATACTGAACATTCTCAAACTCTGTAATGCCACAGCATCCCTAAGCACCAACTCGTTTTGCTCTCTGTCTGGTTCTTGTGTATCAATGAGTGCTACGCACAAAGTCTAATACACAAAAACTAAAGTTTAGAAACATGAAAGGCCAGCGCCGCAGCTCAATAGGCTAATCCTCCACCTGTGGCACTGGCACACTGGGTTCTAGTCCCGGTCGGGGCACCGGATTCTGTCCCGGCTGCCCTTCTTCCAGTCCAGCTCTCTGCTGTGGCCCGGGAGTGCAGTGGAGGATGGCCCAAGTGCTTGGGCCCTGCACCCGCATGGGAGACCAGGAGAAGCACCTGGCTCCTGGCTTCAGATCAGTGCGGTGCACTGGCCGCAGCGCGCCAGCCGCAGTGGCCATTGGGAGGTGAACCAACGGCAAAGGAAGACCTTTCTCTCTGTCTCTCTCACTGTCCACTCTGTCAAAAAAAAAAAAAAAAAAAAAAAGAAAGAAAGAAAGAAAGAAAGACAGACAGACCAGGGCCTAGCTAGGGTGATTTTTCCCAATGTAGGTGAAATCTTTCATTTGCAAAGAAACAATCCAGGGCTTCTTTAAATGGCAAGTTCCACCAGCGATTATAAAACATGCCTCAATCTGCATGCAAGTTTCATCTCTAACTTACCTTGCAGTGGCTACTAAAAACTTTACGGTTAGTAAGGGGATGAAGAACACAGTCTTAAGTTTTATTTAACTCTACTTATTTCTTAAAGTCATCCCCATATAGACTCATAGCAAACCCCTTATCTGGGAGCCTAACATATAAGTGACTACAACTGGTAGGGATTTATCTCATGGATTAGCAATGCGTGCTTTCACTTCCGTGTTAAGAAGGATTCTGCAGTGGTATCTGTACTCAGCAGGCAAATGTTTTTATATGGAGGATGTTGAGATTGAATCAAATATTCCACAATAACCACACCTGGCAAAATGACTACAAAGGTAAAATGTTTCTTTAAAAATATACTGAATCGGCCAGCGCCATGGCTTAACAGGCTAATCCTCCGCCTTGCGGTGCCGGCACACTGGGTTCCAGTCCCGGTCGGGGCACCGATCCTGTCCCGGTTGCCCCTCTTCCAGGCCAGCTCTCTGCTATGGTCCGGGAAGGCAGTGGAGGATGGCCCAAGTGCTTGGGCCCTGCACCCGCATGGGAGACCAGGAGAAGCATCTGGCTCCTGGCTTCGGATCAGCACGATGCGCCGGCCGCAGCGGCCATTGGAGGAAGACCTTTCTCTCTCTCTCTCTCTCTCTCTCTCTCTATATATATACATATACTGAATCTCCAAAGGTAGAGTAAGACCATGCCAAAAAACAAAACAAAACAAAACAAAAAAACCCCAAAACAAAACAAAAAAAAACCCCAAACCCTAAATTAACCATAAGGACTATTTAGCAGCTTAGAAAGAAGAAAGGTTATAACTAAAGGGCAAATATTTTATTTTTCCTCTAAAGTGATATTCAGGCTAACAGAACTTGAGAAAATTACTAAGCAAGAGGGAAAATGAAGTGAGACAACAAAGGGAGATGCTCACTGTTCCATGGGAAATGGCACCTCTTATCAGACAAGAGGAATCACTGTAGAATTCCAGGGAGCTTCTAAGCCAGGTTCATAACTGAAGTAGTAAAGCAAAGATAAAAAGAGAGTGTATTTTATTTGGCATTAAAAGACATGTAACTAGGCTATATCTATGTTTAAATGTTCTCTAAAGTGGGTTGTTGTGAACCTACGCTGGAGGATGGCTCTAAATCACCGCTGGTCGTAGTGCTTCCTCCTTTCTTAGAGTTAGCTTTCCACCAGCTTATTTGCCTTCTTATGGCTCCAATAATTTAATGTTTTTTATGGCTGGATTCTTTTGAGACTGGCGATAACTTTGGCCTTATATGGTTGCCTACTGCGCCTGTACCTTCTGTCTGGTATCCCCAACGTTTCTACAGAAACAGAATTTACTGGTTCTCAACTGTACTTTTCAAAATGATTCCGCAAATCAACAAATGTCTAGATGAAATATACTTCCTGTTTGGCGCCATTCTTGTCTTTGGATTGTCTGGTATCTGACCATAAAATAACAACTTTTCACTAAAAAAAAGAAAAAGAAACTCTCCTTTAGAAAAACTGCATGTGCCCACTTTTAGAAATCCTTTTAGAAATTGTGTTCAAATATAAGGTTGAACTCTGAAAAAAATAAAAAGGCATAGGAGCCCTTTGATTACCCCCCCTCCCGGGAAAACAACAAAAACTTTACAGAAAACAAAATGGAAAACCCAAAGGAGCATACAATCTTTTTCTCATTTGAATTTTGGTAAAAGTATAAAAATGGAATTTGATGACAATTTTGACAAACCCTAGAAAACACTAGGTAACTTTTCCAGTTTTCTAGGCACTTAACTTCTTATGACTGCATTTTATTTTATTTAAGCACATCTTAAATACACACACATACCCCAACCCTAAAAAAAAAAAAAAAAAAAAAAAAAGGCCTGAAATTTTAGTTACACCACATGTGGTTTTCATTTGTGAAAAATGAACAAGCTGTTTGTGGTTAAACTGTCTAATCGCCTGTTATCAATCTAGCGCTGCATTCAAGATTTACAGGATACATCAGCTTCTGTGCCACATTAGCTGTAAAAAAAAAGGGGGGGGGGGGTGGGAGGAAAAAGGAGGAGAGAGTTTATCCCGAGGAATAATATTTCCAATGCAGCCACACTCGCACTACATCTGGTTGTGCTGGTAGCGGCAGTTAAATTGAAATATTTCACAGCGTGTGTCAGAAACATGCAGAATGGTAATTATGACAGATCTGATTAAGCCGGAGTGCCACAAGCTCCCTGGCCAGCGCCGGTTGTGCAGGTGTGACCTTGTGCGTGCCTGCGTGTGTAAATAAAATTAATTACAAGCGAGAGGGTGAAGGCTTCAGTGACATCACAAAGCGGAGGAACTCCCAAGGGGGAGACCTAATGGAATATTTTCCCTCAGTCTAATAATACAGTTCATATTGACTTGAGGTAATTAGTGGGATCATTAAAGCAGTTTTCCCGGCGTATTTGGCTGCCTGATCAGATTAGTGAAAATGTTCTTCAGAACAAGCCCTGTGTGGTCTGCCAGAGAGGAGGAAATAAAAAGCAACAAAGCATATTTTGGAATGATAAGCAGCGCTGGACTTTTACTCCAGCACAAAATCTCTACTTCTCTCTGGAGCCTACAGATCTAACTGCCCTGTCCATTTTAATTCTTCTATTCGACTTGTGTATTCTTACACATCTCCTGAATGATTTCTTTCGTCTCCTCCTTCCCTCTGTTAAATCAGACTGCTTTATCACTAGGAGCCATCCCCAACTCCCCAACAAATCTCTCCTAAACAAGGCAATTTTAAAATTGGGGGAAGTATCTTAAATGACTGCTTTACTGTTAACAGACACTATGGGACCAATGGGAGAAGAAAAAAAAAAAAAAAGCAGGGGAAGGAATGCCACTTAGAATTCACCTGCTAAACAAAAGATTCCTCTTACAAAACACATTAACAGAAATTTAAATGTTTCCTCTCATTTGGATCTCAAAATGGCCTTAGTGTAGGACAAAGTTGGGGCATGCATTCTTCCAACTGAATAGAACATAGAGCCCTCCTCAAGAAATGGGCCATTTGTTTGAAAATACTCTATTGAGCATGCTCTACCTTGCCACTGGAATATGCCAAGCGCTGTCACAGATGGCAGGCTCTGACAGTTCCCATCCGTAGCGTCGATACTCGACAGTTCAGCACAAGATCAGTGACATTCTGTCTCATTAGAACCACGCTAATTATCACAGCTAGTTTCAGGGGAAACCATGTGTTGCAATGGTCAATTTGAAGGAGTCTGTGCATCAACAAACTGGTAATAAGGATCAGACACCTTATTATATGACAGCATGCTGCCTATGATCTGATTTACTGAATCAGAGGCACTGAGGCGGCCGAGGAGGTTGGCAGTTTATGAAACAGTGTGTTTAAACCCAATTCCTGGAGCACGCTGGTTGAAAAGGGAATTATTTAAAAAAAAAAAAAAAAAAAAACCACAAAGGCAACTGGAATTGTTGAATCAAGAAATCAAAGGAGAACGATTTTGTATTAACATTCAATGGTAGATGAAGACTTAGAAACAAAACCAACTTCATCCATTTGACAACTATGTCAACTCCACAAATGGTTTGGGCCTTGTACTTTTTGCAAGGAATTTAATAAACTGTAGAGTGGCTAGATTTCTACTAATCTCTGAAATACAGAGTGATCTATGAATTGGTTTGATCACTTTGCTGAGTGAAAAGAATGCCATGTGTAAAAGCACAGGAAGCATACTTAAAAAAATAAGCAATCTCTGAGGTTACTTCTTAAGATACTGAAGGTTCTTCAGGGCAGAACAATATCTGCACTAGATCCGCATGAGTATTACCAACATAAGTTCTTCCATTCCTCTCCTAGCACCTTCACTGATGTGAAATTTTAATGGTATAGCTTCTTCCAGAGCTATTTTTCTATTGTCATTTTGCATAAATGCATTTTCATAGCTCATTCATTTCATAGGGCCTTTATTTTCATTTCTCATGTGAGGAAAAAAGAAGATAAAGTTAAAATAAAACCTACCTTCATTATCAAAAACATAAAAGATAACTATTGAGACTTCTGAGAAAACACGTTGTCTTTTAACTTGGGAGTTTGTTAAAACGATTCTATCAGTGTTATAGCTGTATGCTAAGTTTAACTGAATGACATTCAGTTGTAAGATTAATTCCTATTATGAGTTAAGTTCCGTTAGTTTGCTCTTTTCCCTACTCTTTTAGCTACCTGATTCTGTCCTGAAGAACTCTTTAACTTTCAAAGCTGAATACAGAAGCACTACTAAAGAGAGGAACTTTCACAGGATAGTCTTAGTCTATATCTTTCAGTTCATGCTAACATTTTAGGAGCAAAGGTGACCGCTGATTAAAGCAAGTTCTATACATATATAACTGGCATACCCATGCTTCAGCACGTGTACGCTGCACTGCTGTGAAGTGACCACTCCATCAGCGACTCTCCTTGTACTCTCTTGCGTGATGGACCTCTTTCAAGAGCTGGCCCTGGGGCCTCCTATGCCTGTGTTGTGTCTTAGCAGGTTCAGCTGCCGCCTTCAGTGCCAGCATTCCATATGGGCACCAGCTGAGTCCTGGTTGCTCCATTTCCAATTCAGCTCCCTGCTGATGTGCCTGAGTATGCCGCAAAAGATGGCCTAAGTGCTTGGGCAGAAGCTCCTAGCTCCTGGCTTTCGCCAGGCTCAGCACTAGCCATTGTGGCCATTTGGGGAGTGAACCAGCAGATGGAAGACCTCTCTCTCTGTCTCTGTCTCTACCTATACCTCTGCCTTTCAACTAAATAAAATAAATCTTAAAAAAAAAAAAAAAAGACTTCACCCAACATTCACAAATTGATTCTCTTCAAATATTGCATAAAATAGATTTTGTATCAATGTCTAAAGAGGAAGAGACTGGGCTGAATGAGAGCAATGGAGTAATGACTATATTTTAACAGTTAAACTTATCTAGTGGGTTGAACAGGAAAATGTATTTACAACTTTCAGCTCATCAATAAATCAATTTTATATTTAGGGAGAAAGTTATCTGCAAGCAGAAACAAGCTACCACAAAACAATCTGTTAAAGTAGATGACACCAACTGTTTATGGAGAAAAAAACACCCTTTTATATGACTTTGAATCAAATGTATGATAGACAGTATTTTATTTAGTAATTCTGGACCTCCTTGATCAACTACAGATTTATTGAAACATAGGCTTATTAGAATGCACAAATCTGAAAACATCTCACATTCAGGTCTACAAATTTCATTTGGTCTTTAAGAAATTCTGTAACATGCAATGACGTACCTTTAAACTATCAGAGTATTTAATATTTACAACCATTGCTTTCAACAGTTCTATTGGCATTCAACCAGAAATATAACCGAATCTAATATAGATCTCCAATGTGTAGAGATTTTTAGAAGTGGTTACAAAACATAAACACCTTAAACAGGGAGACAGTGAATGACACTTTTCTTACTCAAGAACACAGTACAGGAGACTCCAAAAACATGTGTTAGACCTAATGTGGGCAGGCTGCTGAGATCTGGGAGTATTATATGGGGCATCTTATTTCTCTCCTTGCTCTCCCCACAAGTGTTCCTCTTAACCCCTCTACCTCCAGGCATGTGGATCCAGAGAAATCTAAGTTGTTTCTCTCCAGGGCTGGTTCTCTCCTCAGACTCTGGCTGAAGAAAAGTGCATTTGCTCAAGAGAAGGGGCTCTGAGGACACACGGCAAAGATCTCACAGATTGCTACCAAAGGATCTGGTACCAGGAATAAGAAAAGCTGTGACTGTCAAATCTGCAGGGCCTCCTGTGTGCCTTAAATAGGAGGCTCACAGGTGAATTCTCGAGGCAGCAAAGGCTGTTCACCAGCATTTCAAAAGAGTGATTCAGCACAGTTTCAAACTGTAGGTTCTATGAAATTTTGTTAATTCTAACAAAATAAAAAAAACGCCGTCACTGACATGCTAGAATACGGATGTGATGTCACTGGCTCTACAATTTAATTCTTGGATTCTAATTATCAGCAATGAAATTATACTTCAGGCCACCTGACTTGTGACTATGTCTTATTTATAATTATGACATTCCAATCACCATCTAAAAATTTGCAAAGGTCAGAATGATGCTTTTTTCACTACAAATCCAAGAAGCACTGAATTATTCTTTTACTTTCTTTTCCACTATCTCTTCTTTCATCCTACAGGCCCTAACTTTCAATGACAAAAAGGAAGAAAGCAAGTGTTTAAACTACTTGATTTTATTTTTACTAGTCTTGCTATTTTTGCATAATTGAAATCCCCGCTCCCTCTTTTTAGATTCAGAAACCATACCTATCAATTGATCATAGTGGTAAAAGAATTCTATGAGGGACTGTTTGTTGTGGCATAGTAGGTTAAGCATTCTCATGTGGCATGGGCATCCCACATGGGCACCGGTTTGAGTAGAGGCCACTCCACTTCTGATCCAGCTCTCCGCTATGGTCTGGGAAAACAGTGGAAGATGGCCAAGTGCTTGGGCCCCTGCACCCACATGGGAGACCCGGAAGAAGCTTCTGGCTCCTGGCTTTGGATTGGCCCAGCTCCATCCACTGTGTCCATTTCAGGAGTGAACCAGTGGATGGAAGACTTGTCTGTATCTCCCTCTCTCTCTCTGTAATTCCGCCTCTGAAATAAATAAATCTTAAAAAAAAAAAAAAGGGAATTTTATGAAATGTGGAGATTGTATTGTTGCATTGGAAAACATTACACTGAGAAGTATGTTCAGTCAAAAAAATTTACTTGAAACATCCTGCTCAATGAAGCACTCGAGAGAAATAATTTTCTAAACACAGTACAGATACAGTGTGGCTATGTCAGTGTCCTTCACTCGCTCTCTTTTTGCACTACTGTACCTGCAAGCCCCACCTCTGCACACATGAAAATCAATGTAACAATTCAATGTACAAGGCAAGGCCTGTGGCGCTGCTAATGTCCCCTTGCTGGACACACACCTTAAGTCTCAGAGCTCTCAAGGGGTTTGCTGTAGAATAAAATTAGATTCCAACATCTGCCACTATTAAGGAAAAAATTCCATTTCCATCTCCCATATGAAAACACTATAACCAATGAACAGTAACTGAACCTTGATACTGTAATGGTTATTACCCAAATCAACTATTTTTTTTAAACAGTAAAATTAGCAAATTCTGCTCTCATAATTATTTGAATGTTATCAGACTAAATGTTTGATAAAATTCCAATATGATTCACATGGAAAAACTTCTGCTTATTTGAATACTCAGAATATAAAGTGTATTCATTTGTAGCTACTCACATTATGTTTAAAGCACATCATCTTTTTAAAGTTTGCATTAGGCTGCTTTCCTAACCAAGCAAAAAAGTAACCTACCTTCACTTTTTACTTGCGTATTTTATTCAGACGTTTCTATTAGAGTTAAAAACAACCTCATTTCTATTATTGAAAGCAAAGAAGAGATAATACTTGTGCAATGGCGGAATCCATGCAAGTTGTTTTTTTTTAATTGAAAATACTTCGTGCATGAGTCACTGCAGAGCATGCTTTACCTTTTAAAATGAAGATATCTTTGATCCATAAATATATGATAAATCAATCCTTCTTATTCATATAGAGGACTGAACCTCTTGCTTTAGCACACTATAAAATGTTATCCATTTTTGTATAGGGATACATAATTTTAAAGCTCTTGTGCATACCTTATAGCAGGTAACTTCTTATGTTCAAAGAATCTTGAGCCCAAAAAGGTTAAATAATTTCCCTGTATTATAATGCCAGTGACACAGCCTGGACCACAGCTATTCCTCTGACTTATAAGCCATGTATACCCACCTCCACTGCCATAGGCACAAGAAAGTCTGGAGGCCAAGGGTCATGTGAATCTGTGTTCCATGAGCATTTCAATAAAGAAAGAAAAGCTCTCACTGCTTCTACGACCAATCAGTCCAGGACCCCTAGTATTTCTTTCCTGGAGCAGAGTGCAACTTCAGTTCCTGGTGCTGCCTTGAACTCTGAAGAGATACTAAAACAGTAGAAGCAATGCAGAGAATTTGGAGTTGGTTTTACTATTTACTAGCTGAATAACCCTCATGTGTAATAAGGAATATAGTGCTAGCTAACAGAGTTACTAAATTAAATGTAGATAATAAATACACAATAGGATTCAGCACGAAAAAGGTGATTAATGTTCAGACAACCCAGACAACCAGGGGGAAACACAGGAGCAGATGGACGTGGTAGATGGGCTGAGAGAGAAGCGGCTTTGGTTCTTCCAGCTTTACACACACTTCATCTTGGGAGAGTATTGACTCAGTCTGACAAACCCTGGCACACATATTTGAGGCAAAAACAACTATTTCAGAAGAATTTTGACCATGAAAAAAGCCCAATTTGGGAATACTTGCTTATATACCAGTTTTTTCCGTTTCCTTTGCAAAATATCATGGCAGCAGAACAAAACATAAGTAAATGATCACCTTTCCTTGTTAAGTCAGATTTGCTGTTAGTGATATATGCATTTATTTTTGAACTCTTATTTTTAAGTAATCATCAATCTTCGTACATACCACATTTTCATAAAATGGGTAGTCCTGATGTCTAAACTGAATAAAACTAGGACAAAAGAACAACAATAAAAGATCTGCTAGGAGGTTAGGAATAAAATAGAAGTGAGGAACAACTAACTATTCAAGGGACTGAAAGTTCATGGTTTGTTCAACCCCACAGTCAAAGTGGCCCCTAGGATTCTCTCTCAACTAGAAATGAGGAGATTAGGGAAAGCTGTAGGGCCTTGGGGAATCACCATCACAGCAGATGATAAGAAGCTGCCCACTGACCCTGCTGAAATCAAGGCTCATGAGGAGCTGCGCAGGATGGGGTACTAAAAATAACAATGTTAAGAACTCCCAGAATTATTATTCATAGGCATTATCAGTCAGCTGCTGCTACTTTTTGAATAGTTCCAAAAAAAAAAAATCAGTAACTCCGCCCAGGTGGGGACCATCTGGATTTTGTTCAAGGAAAGAATCAAGTCAAAGGTAGCAAGGGTATGCTGTTGAGCATAGAGAGCCACACTCCATTCAGGAAGGAAGTAAAGGGGAGGGCAGAATCTAGATTGAACTGCATGACAGATCACAGGCGACTAATTGACTGTCATTGAGAAGTTTTAATATAAATGCTTGTGTCTTAAGGCTGACCCTTACTATAATAAATGCATGTCTACATTTCTCCATTTTGGGAATTTGGGGAAAGGGCTTGGCCCTTACAGGAATGCAGTCGGTTACTCTTGATAACTGGAGAGGTCAGAAATAAAAAGATGCAGGACTGGGAAGAAAGGCGAGAAAATATTTATTTAAATATGAGGTCCTCATCATAATTAGACTAGGCAGCCAAAACAAGACTATCTGGGGTGGCTGGGTGAAGTGAGAACAGGACATTTCTCCTTAATGCGTAGTCTCGGCATGTAAATGAAGACGCCTGAAGAAGCACACAGGTCTGAGGCGGCTCTAACATTCTATCATAATTAGAAACATTTCAAGAGCCCTGTAATTTCCAATCAAAATTACAGTAATTTCCGATATACAAGCCATGATTCATGACAGAATTTTACATTCCATGAGAGATTACGGTGGCCTGATGTATGACACGCTGAGTATAGCACTAACATAAACAATTCAGTTTAATGTTTAAACAGCACTTGATGTTTAGAATCTCACAATAAAAGAAACATATTATTGTAGAAATTATCACTTTGACAGTGATTGAAGGGTAGGCAGGCATGTGGCCTATAAAGCTATAATTTTTACAGTCCACAGCTTGAGTTTAATCATTTTTATATAACATTTCCAAGATATCCCTTAAGTATTTCATCCAGCCTATAACTTAAACAGGAACAATATTTTTCTAAAGCAAAACTCCCATCAGGTACCACTATTAACGTTGGCAGAGTAAAATTTTAAGAAAACTGTAAAGGCACTGTGTATTCCCAAGGTTGTGTATTTTGTCATAAGGTGACACTAGTCAGGCTATTTTATAGAAGATGGTTCGTTAGTGATAATGAAAATATACTTGTTTGCAATTTCAAGTTGTTAAAATCTCACCTGGAGCCCTTGAATGCCTCTAAATCTCACCTTGATAGTGTTATCAGATCCTTTTACAAAGTGAGCTTAGCATTCTTCTGGGCCTTTACAGAGGATTCACAGCTTTGGAGAGGACTTAGAGATGACTGTCAGTTTGTGCATATAGCTAAATCTATTTTTGATGAGCAGAAATGATTAATATGACAATTATACCGATAAAAGACTGCATTATTTACCCTTTGCTTTTATTCTGTTTTGTAGAGATTTGTAACTTTTCTAGTTCAAGAGTATTCAGCTAAATTTCATTAGGTGGACAAGTTTTCCAACTGTGGTACAATTAGTGTGTCTTACATACATCTACAGAAAAACTAAAATTGTTAACTTGAGAAGATACTTCTGTGTGTGTATGTGTCAGTTTAATAGTGCACCAACAAATAGCTGTAGGGAGCCAAGTTGGAAAAGAAACTGTAGATAATATTTGTAGTATTTCAGGATGAAAATCCAAGCCATCTAAGTGATAATGAACAACAGGAATTCAAGGCGTTTATTCTACCACAGGATACTAAACTGAGAAACCTTCTGTGCCATAGAGCATTCTTCTAAAAGCAGCTAGTAACTAACTTAGGGATTCACCAAGAAATCCTTGGTCTGCTGTGTTTCTGTTGGAGGAAAGAAGACCGAGTGTCTGTAACCTGAATCTGAACAACGCTTCATTTTACAGCTCTAAATAATCCTAGAAATTGTGACTGCTCAGTGATGCAAATTCATACCGAACACAGACACCACGTTCAGTGAAAATCCCACAAGCATCACAGATAAACATTCTCAACGCCTAAAAGAGGCTCTTACCTGGCTTTTGGTTGCCGCAACCTTTGCAAACAGTGCTTGGGACACTTTAGCGCGCTTCATTTCCTGCTGAATCTCATCATAAATGGAAGCATTAATGTTCATGGTATTGTTCTCTGGTTTCCCATTCCTCTCAGTAGCAATAGTAGCTGTTTTCACCTACAAACATTTTGAACATGGCTGTCATTTTTCATTGGCCAAATTGTTTTGAAGCTTTTCAGGCTCAGCATCCAAACTAGACACTGTTGCTCCTTTTATCACCAAGGTGGTCAGCAGTGAAGTCATTCAACATTAGTTATTGCCCTGAGATCAGATTGCTTAAGTTAAGGAAGTCACATTGTCACAGGTGATTGCATCTGTAATATGACAGCAACTGCCAGCTGACAACCAGGAATTATAATGCCATAAAATAAGTTTTCTGGAAAACGAAATAGTTTCAAAGACTTGAAAACCCTAAACTAATTGTCTTCCAATTACCTTCCATTGCAATGCTAACAAAGGAAATTCACAATTAAAATCATAATGCTCAGTGCTGTATCTTCTTCTCTGGGTGCCCAATGCCTAATAGACAATTGCATCACTAATAGCTATTATATACTATGGCCTTTTTAATTTTAGACTCTTTTTTATGCCTTTTCCTCTTATGTTTCATTTTAAAAATCTTCCATAATAAAGCCATTTGCAGAACTGCATATTTAAATCTTCTATCCATCCATGAAACAGGTAGAGTGCCTTGCTTAATTATCATAAAGGCTGGTTGCATTTTACACGTGCATGTCCAAGCTGTTCTGTATAATTATTTCATCTTTTCCTGGCACCCCTGTATAATGATTTCCTTTTGACTTGTGAAACCAGATAATAAGGAAATATTTCACAATATTTAATAGAACATTACTGTATATTACACAAAATATATAATCAGTGACTCTATAAATAAATATATAATCTTAAGTGAAAAATCAGTATCAATGCCTTTGGTATTAATGTTAAGCAGATATTAAGCAGGAAAATGCTACAAAATCTTAGGGGGAAGGCCTCAAAATTTATTGATTCTATTATTGTTTAAAACCCTAATTTTTATTATGCAGATGTATGAACCAGCCTGGAAAACTTGTGTATGGACTATGAGTATTTTTTATTTTTAGGGGAATCTAATGAAAATGTAAATAAAAAATTACTATACAAACGGGACCATGTTTCTCCCAGCAAAACTACTTACAAGGTTCATTTCTTAGGGGTTCTTTATGCTATGCTCTAGAAACTTACCATCTTGGACAATTTCTCACATAAACAACAAACAACAGAAAATTTTAGGATAAATGATTTTTTGGCATTAAATGACACAAACACAACCCTAGGTAAACTGCTAGTCTTCTAGGCGTATTTCATCCTGTTCCCAAAATATTTGGTATGAAAAGTGGGACAGGGGTTGCTTGAAGCAATCCAATTGTTTCTACTCAAAGAATAATTATGAATTCCTTTATGATGTGCCACATGAACCCTCTCGCTTGTAGCCAATTGGCAAGATAATTGATCTCTTGCTTATTTTGAGGAGGTAAGAAGATCACTCCACCACAGCTGAACTCTTGTAGGCATGGAAAGAATAATACTGTGAAAAGTGAAATGGCTGGACCACAGGCCTGAAGAGGGCACAGTGGGAAAGCAGGACAGACAAGTGACCAGCTGCTGGGTCACTTCTGCTAAACTATTAACTGGAGATGGGTATGGGCAAGAGATAAGGCTCTATCTCCAGAATTCATTTTCTAGCTCTGGGACTGTAGTTAGCAAGGACATTCACTGAGGTATATTAAGGACTAGAGGCCACTAAGAAGGCATACAGGGCTTTGAAGCAATAATCTGCTAAACACCACTTTAGGAGCCAGAAGAGTTAACGCATTACCATAAATTGTCTACAAAGTTGCTTTGGTGAGATTCAAAACTTTGCTCTGGGGTGGTCTTGCTTTGAGGCAGAGGGATAGATTTGATCACCCCATGGGGTCTCTTTTAATACCTATTTTTCTCACTGCTTAAATGAAAGAGAAAGAAAAGCCATTTCAATCACTTTGAAAATTGAATGTTATGGAAATGGGGGCTCCAAGTCCGGTGCATTGGAAGAAACAATTCCTTGGTAGCAATGTGCTTAGCAATAGTTAAAGACAGCAGGCTTTGGAAACCTGGTGTTTTGCTATGTTTTTATAATAATTTTCATTCTTTTGTAAAAACTATATTTAAGAATTTATCTTTGAGGTGGGTTATAATTATTAAACTGTTTCTAAAACATTTTTGTTAAATTTTTTATATGAAGCAATTACAACTTGAACCAAAAATAAAGAACTCTAAATCATAAAAGAAAAAAATAATTTCCTAGGAGCCAACACAAAACAAAAGAGGTAAACAAGTACACATGAAACAATTAAAAAAAAAAGAATTTAAGGGCAAAGAGTTAAGAAATAAAGTTACAGAGTATCTGTCTGTATTACTCATTTTAAAAATATTTAGAAAAGATTGTCTTTACCATCTTGTTGGCCCAGATACTTATCTTATCACAGATAAGCTATTAGAATTCTTGAATCGCATTTTTTCCTAAACACAAGCTATCGCTTAAGGGGAACTGACTTGGACAGCTTTTCAAAAATATGAAAGCTGAATTTTTCCCCAGGTAAAAATGGAAACAAAAATCTTTTATACCTCACTCTACTAAGTACTATTTTAGCTTAGTCAAAAAAAAATCTCCTTTAATCCTGGTTTAGCTTTTAATATTATATCACACATTAAAATTCATAAAGTAGTTCATTCCAGGCAAAACAAACTACTCTCCGGTTCTTCTCTGCAAATAGCACAGGAGGTAAAATGAATGCAGTTGCTTTCGGAACAGCTTTTATCAGGTAGGCTGTACCACTCCATCCTTACCGCAGCGCCGGGGAGCAGTTAAGAACTAGGGTTTCCACTATTTACCCTCCCAGGTGGGGTTAGGGCAGAACACTAGGGTTTGCTCTTAATTTCAGTAAAATTGAGTAGTGGAATCCAAATTTTCAATGAAAATTCCACTTTGTTTCTACATGGATTGTTAAGTCCACAAATCATACTTTCAAGTTACACAAAGCGAACTCTACTTTGGTTCTGATCGGTGAATGTGCTACTGTTTGATGTGAGAGAAACTGCCTGCAAGCATGCATGCAAAAATTAAAGTTTTATGTGGTTTTAAAAATTATGACAATAAAGGCTGACATGTTGTTTATTATGTGCTGGGCATTATACTAGTGTATATTAACATAAACTATACCTACTATTATCGCCCCATTTTAAAACTGAGAGAACTGTGAAAACAAAGATATTAAGTAATTTTTCCATAGGTGAGGCTGAGATGTGAACTTAAGTTGGTCTGATGCTAGCGCTGGTTTTAGAAATCACTGAATTATAATAAACTTATGATATTATATGGTCCCTCTTTACTTGGAAAAATTCTTCTTTTAAAAACATGCTAGACCTGTTTTAGATTTAGCCCTTTGCTAAATCTAACTGACCAATGTCTAACTTTGAGTAGCCAATTTTTTATAATTAATATTAAAAATCCAACTTGAGTTTACTTTTCAAGGTGTGCAAACTACAAATATTTTCCTAGTAAGGTTACATATGAAACGTGCTTTCTGTGGCAAACTTAATGGTGTTGGAAAATAGTTATCACTCACAAATCTCTACATATTAACACTGTCTATGGTACCAAGGTTTGGTCTTTTTTTTTCTTCCTTTTCTACAAACTATATTTATTATTTTCCAAATCTAAACATAAAAGGCTTTTAGCTTTTTTAATTTTTTTTGAAAGGTTTATTTATTTATTTATTTGAAAGTCAGAGTAGCACAGAGAGAGGAGAGGTAGAGAGAGGTCTTCCATCCACTGGTTCACTCCCCAGATGGCCGCAACAGTCAGAGCTGCGCCGATCCAAAGCCAGGAGCCAGGAGTCTCCTCCAGGGTTCCCACATGGGTGCAGGGGCCCAAGGCCTTGGGCCATCTACCACTGCTTTCCCAGGCCATAGCAGAGAGCTGGACAGGAAGTGGAGCAGCCAGGTCTCGAACTGGCGCCCATATGGGATGCCAGTGCTCCATGTCATGGGCGTTAACCCGCTGCACCACAGCACCAGCCCCAAGGCTTTTAGCTTTTTAAAGGATGACGATTAGGGGCGGGTGAGGCTGGCGCTGTGGCATAGTGCGTAAAGGCCCAGCCGCAGCGTAGTGCCGGTTCCAGTGCCGGTTCCAGTCCTGGATGCTCCACTTCTGACACAGCTCTCTAATGGCCTGGGAGAGCAGTGGAAGGTGGCCCAAATCCTTAGGCCTCTGCACCCACGTGGGAGACCAGAGGAAGCTCCAGGATCTTGGCCTAGGATCAGCCCAGGCTGGCTGTTGCAGCCATTTGGGGATTGAACCAGCAGACAGAACTCTCTCTCTCTCTGCCTCTCCTCTGTAACTCTGCCTTTCAAATAAATAAATCTTTAAAAAACAAGAAACAAAAAGATGACAATTAAAGGGAAACATTTTACAAGCACATAAGTGAGATCTCAAAACAATGATGTTTAATGGATCCATTACAAATAAAACCTTTATCAAGCATCTAAGTTCCTGCCTGTAACTGAACCTGAAACCAAAATGAACCTTTATTTCATTATATCTTAAGGGGAATTGTTATAAAGAGATAGAATTGTACAGTCACTAAATTAATTATATATTCCATATATATATATATGACCTTGTACATTCTCTAAGTCAGCATTATAAAATGTCACATATTACTTTAGAAGAAACTAAAGAATTACATAAAGATATAAAAAATGAAGGAAAAAAGAATTGCATAGCTCATGTAAAAGTTATAATTTGATAATTATATGCTTTGAAACATTTCTTATGGAACCTTAAATTTCTAAATTAATTTTAACTCCGCAACTTAACATATATTAAAATACACAAATGAAACCAGAAGTATACACCTAAGGCAGAAATAAGCCTAACCCAGATTTGTCCTATAGAAGAAATCATCAAAAACCGATCATTAATTATTAGTAAGATTCCTCTGATGAACTCACCAAAGAATAGTTAGATTCAAAACCTTCGGGTGACGCTGGCTTCCACATCAGAATGCCAGTCTGAGTCCTGACTGCGTCCAGGGCAGCTCCCTGTCAATGCTACGGGGAAGGCCACAGAAAATGGCCCAGGTACGTGGACCCCTGCCACCCTTGTGAGAGACCGGGATGGAGTTCCAGGCTCCTGGCCTTGGCCTGGATCAGCGCTTGGCCACTGAAGTCATTTGGGGAGTGAACCAGTTGGTGGAAACTTTTGCTCTCTTTGCCTTTCACATAAATGAATCTTTTTAAAAAAAAATCTTTAAGAACTTTGGAGAGATTGGTTTCTCCTAAGATATTTTCTCACAAAAGTTTCAGAAGGGCTATTTTCTCCACAATATCAGAAATGCCATGGTACCAAGTCTTCCCACATGGATCGACCATTTGATTTATTCCATTAGGACAGCATTTGAGGGTATGCCCTTCTTCCCAATCTAACAGATTTTCCTTCTATGGCAAATAGAAGTCTCCTCGTTGGCCGGCGCCGCGGCTCACTAGGCTAATCCTCCGCCTTGCGGCGCCGGCACACCGGGTTCTAGTCCCGGTCGGGGCACCGATCCTGTCCCGGTTGCCCCTCTTCCAGGCCAGCTCTCTGCTGTGGCCAGGGAGTGCAGTGGAGGATGGCCCAAGTCCTTGGGCCCTGCACCCCATGGGAGACCAGGATAAGCACCTGGCTCCTGCCATCGGATCAGCGCAGTGCGCCGGCCGCAGCGCGCTACCGCGGCGGCCATTGGAGGGTGAACCAACGGCAAAAGGAAGACCTTTCTCTCTGTCTCTCTCTCTCTCACTGTCCACTCTGCCTGTCAAAAATTTAAAAAAAAAAAAAAAAAAAAAAAAAAGTCTCCTCGTTTTGTTTTCCCCTTTCTAAAATAAGGTTGCTTTATTTTGAAGAGGTAGCTTGAGGTAGAGAAAAGAGCCACATAATTAAAGGATTTGAAAACTGATTAAACTTTACATTCTAGTTTCCCATTTCTCTCCTAGAAAAAGGCTGGGATGATGACTCAATGCATTCATATATGTGAAGGTGCTTAGAAAACTGAGTTGTTATTAAGTACAAGGTATTTGTATTTCTTGAATTAGAACATGTAAGGTATGTAAACAACATGCAGCTAACAGTTCTGGCCCAGAGCCTACTGTCTGAGGCACAGGACAAAGAACACGCCCAGCTGCCCTGGAGCCCCAGGGACACCTCTGTGTAGGGGCACCTCAGAGGGGCTGGGCACTTTCCAAGGCTAGTCCAGGTATCCAAGGGAGGGTGGTCCTGGCAACCAGACCCACTGCCTCACTATCCAGGGCAGTCCATTCTTGAAGACTTAGAATAAAGTTCCTCAACAGGCTTGCAGTCTGCTATGCTACAGGGTCATTCTGAAATCTTCTCATGTATGACCTATATCCTGCAAGGAGCTGGAAGAGAACCCAGTCTCTCAAGCCTAAAGGTGGCTTAGGTTTTCTGTGAGCCAGGTAGGTCTCTGCCCTTTTCTTTTTCCCCAAGTTTTAAAATTATTTTTATTTCTCTGAAAGGCAGAGTGAAAAGGGGAAGAAAGGGAGGAGGCAGAGAGGGAGAGAGGGAGAGAAGATGGGGAGAGGGAGAGGGAGGATGAATGACTATCTCCCATGTGTTGGTTCATCCCCAAATGCTCACAACAGCTGGGGTAGGGCCAGACTGAAGCCAGGAGCCTGGAACCCAATCTAGGTCTCCCATGTGGGTGTCATGGACCTCAACAGCCATTCTCTGTTGCTCCCAGGTTCACAGTAGCCGGAAGCTGAGTTGGAAGCAGATGAGGGACTCAATCCAAGTCACTCCAACATGGAGGCAGGCATCTCAAGCAGCAGCCTAACCTGATGCGCCCAACACAATGCCCACCCCAGTGCCTCTGCCTCTAACATGTGATTCCTTAGAAAGAAATCAGGGTTCAAATCCAAGCACAAGGTTGTCTCAGTTCTGGGGGAAGAGAAACGCACAGCAGTTTCACAGACTCCTCTCTGGCAAAACACAAAGTCGAAACAAAATTTGCATTTTGCCTCTGTATCATGGTTTCCCCTACGCTTGCTACTCTGATTCCATTTTAGTCATCCGCAGTAAGAATATTTTGTGGCAGTGGCTTAGGAGGCCTGCATTCCAATGGAGAGTTCCAGGCTCCAGGCTCTGGCCTGGTCCAGTCTTCATTGGTGTGGGCATCTGGGGAGTGAACCAGCTGATGGAAGATCTCTGTCTCTCCCACTCTGCCTTTCAGATAAACACAAATAAACAAAAAATTTAAAAAAATAAATAAAATTAAAAAAAAAAAACCAGCAACATCAAAAAGCTTTCTGTGTAATATATTGGTTCCAGTTTACAGATTTGATTCTAACTACTGCAAAACAGTACTGACCCGATTGTTCTATAGCCTGTTTTTCCAAATCTAAAATACTCCTACATTAAGAATCTCTTGCAATCTAATTTATTGAGCCATTGTTAAAGGATAAAATGTGATCTAATTGGAAGTGAGCTCTATTATAATAATATAAAGTAATGCAAAGGGATTCTCCTATGAGGTAAACAAGATAATTTAAGATTTATCTTATAGTAGTGAAATAAAATTACACACATCAGATAATCACTTTGGTGTTTAGTTAGATAGCCAGGAAAATTGCTTTAATAGGGAACATTTCCTTTGAAAGAGTTTTACATATTTTATACTTTCATCACTAGGTGAATGCCCTAGCTAAGGGCTTAATCTCAAGCTCTTGAGAACAAACATATACAGTGAAAGGTGGTTGAACCAGTTACTTGATAATTCAGGCAAAGTAAACTATATATTATTTCCTATCACAACTTATCATAGCAGACAAAACCTTAAAACACATACATACCCAATGGTATGTGAAAATAGGTATCATTTAGTAAGAGTTAGTACACCTTTCCCTAAGAAAAAATTTTAATAAGGGAAGCAAAATGATTTTGGAAAATAAATAAAACAATTAAAATCTTAGAAAAATTAGAAAACAAAAGCTATAGTATAGAACCACTATGTCAATTATTTATATAGATTTTTTTTTCAAAAAAGCTCAACGTGAAGTCCACATTGGCCTTAAGATACCTTTAACAACATTGCAAATTAAATTACAAATAAAATAACTCTGCCCCAATGCCTATGGGTAATGATTACTGAAGCAAAGTTAACTGACAGTGTGTATACTAACTCTAAACATTTCAAGAGTGTTAAAATAGTCTTTAAAAAGTCATATGTATATAAAGTCCCCATTCTTTATCTTGAGAAAACTTTTTATAGAAGATTTTAGAGATTAAAGTCAATAGCTGTGTCTATGTACATAGAAACATGTCTTTCTTTACTCAATTACAATGAATTCCTTATAGTCTTGTTCCTATAAAGATCAAACTTTCTATAAATAAAATGGAGAATGAATTTTTGTGACATTTCTGAAAAAATTCATTTTAGAACATAAGCAGTTTAATATCCTCAAAAAGTAGTTGACTATTGTATCTACTCCTTACTTATGAAGTATCTAAAGCAGTTTCATTCTTTAGGGTTTTTTATTTTTTTTAAGATTTACTTATTCACGGGGCTGGCGCTGTGGCACAGCGGGTTAACGCCCTGGGCTGAAGTGCTGGCATCCCAAATGGGCGCTGGTTCAAGACCTGGCTGTTCCACTTCCAATCCAGCTCTCTGCCATGGCCTGGGACAGCAGCAGAAGATGGCTCAAGTCCTTGGGCCCCTGTACCCACACGGGAGAGCTGGAAGAAGCTCCTGACTCCTGGCTTTGGATTGGCACAACTCCGGCCATTGCGGCCAACTGGGGGGTGAACCAGCAGAAGGAAGACCTCTCCCTCTCTCTGCTTCTCCCCTATGTAGCTCTGACTTTCAAATAAATAAATAAATCTTTAAAAAAAAAAAAAAAGATTTATTCATTTGGAAGAGTTACACAGAGAAAAAGAGAGAGAGAGACAGAGAGATCTTCCATCCATACTGGTCTACTCCCTGGATGGCTGCAACCACTAGGGCTGGGCAGTGGAAGCCAGGAGCTTCTTCCATATCCACCTGGGTAATAGGGGCCTAAACATTTGGGTTATCTTCCACTGCTCTTCCAAAGCCATCATTAGGGAACTGGATTGGAAGTGGAGCAGCTGGGACACAACCTGGGGCCAACATGGGATGCCAGCATGGCAGGCGGTGGTGGCTTTATCCATTAAGCAATGCCAGCAGGCTTTTTCCAGGTTTCTTTATTTGGGATTGTATGACAATTTTTTACTATTAATGAAAAGAAATTAACATAAAGAGATTAATTTTATTATATTATTCTGTCTCATATTCAATTTTTATCCAGGTTACTGACTCAAATTTTGGAGAGTTGTGCAGGCCACCAACTAAATATTAGAAAATACATTTGGTTGAGGATTGAGTTTAATCCACTATCATACTTTTACCTGTCAGTTTATATTGAGAATTTATTGAATTCTCATAACAGTTATGAGGCTATTTAAAAATGAATAAAAACACACAAACACACATACATACACTCATACATTAATACCTGGGAGGTGACTTTTTATCTTGCTAGGAAGTGCAAAAATTTGGAGAAATAGAAAATGTACCCATTTCTGGGAATAAGCATGGAATTCCCTATCAGCACCATTTAAACCTGCCTTCAAGGATTGTATTAAACTTAATTATGAAAGTGAAATGATATGTAATTGGAACCAGCTGCAGTTTGTACTGGAAAGCATAAATACAAATGGAATTACTTATTTATTTTTATTTATTTGCTATTCAAATGGTGCTTCCAAAACTGGTAGAGATAAAATTCACTTTATTTTTTTATTTTTTCCTATTGAGTATAAAACATTTATTTACTGAATAGTAATAGAGATAAGTGTCTCATTTAAGGACTATTTTTACCTCCAAATAATGAAACAGCCCAAAGCAATGGTCTTCCCTTTATTTATTTATTATCTCACCATGTTTATATAAAAATTAGTGATTTGGAACCAATATCTCCACAGGTTAAATATAATCTAAAAAAAAACTATGTCTGTCTAATTTCTGGTGAAGATTCTTCCCAAATAATTCTTTTTAATCAGCAAAAACAACTCTGAGGAAGACAAGGAAACAGTACCTGGGGAGGACGGCTGGGCGGTGTGCTTATCAGGGGGGCAGGACCCATGGCTGAGGCCGCATTCAAGCTCCTCTCCCTCTCATCCTGATAGATTCGATCTCTTTCGGCTTCCGGTAACTGCAAGAAGTTCTGCATAGCCCGAAGGTTTACCAGCAAAGACTGGGACGCAGTCTTGGGGTCCTCTTCCTTCCGGAGGATTTCTGAAAGCAAGCCCTGCAGGGGAGGAGAGGCACAGGGTGAGCGAGCTTGCACCATGCCCTGGCTGGCCAGCGGTGATCCTTCCCCACTCAGTAGAAAATGAACCGGTCAGAGGCATTCATTCTCCATAGGAATAGAGTTACAATTGAAGTGGTGGAAAAGACAGTCTCAATTGTATTCTTAATTTTATTAAGCATCTGCTTTACATATACGATAAACTGAAACTGCTTAATTGGTCTCCTTCCTTTGAGTAGCTTAACTTGCCATGAATTCTTTCACAGAGAGAGGATCTAGGGAAGTTCAGAATAAATGAAATCCTCAATAATACAACAGCATTGAGCTGTGTAGTTCACAGGCTGCCTAGACAAAGGCAGTGGAATGCCAACAGCCTGATTTGTAAAGATAGAGAGCCATTACCAGAGAATAAGTAGAACTTTCACATCAAAAAATGAGATGTAACAAATTCTAACAAAGGAGAAAAAAATACTTTTACTTAAGCATCACTTAGGACTCATGCTCTATTTTCATAGTCAGTGTGTAAGTTATTCCTTAATCTTCAAACTGTAAACTAAATGACACCAAGTGACATTTTAATAATACTAACTCAGATTATTCTAAAAACACTCTTGCTATACCATTCCACTGGCTCTCAGACTGATATTTTGAACTTCAAAAACCACAGATAACATCTGAAATATGTAACTAGTCTTCCACATTGTAAAAACTCATCATAGCATGCCAAGGAAAAGAATATCCTAAATTTTCTGTAATCATAAAATTTCTTTGAGAATACAAATGATTATTTAGTGATAGAGAAGAATTTATAAACCCATTATAAAACCCCTTTAATGTACCTTTTTCCCCTAAAAAATTCAGCATTAAATTTTCAACTAATTTTTTGTTAACATTTAAAAGAACTCTTTCAAAAAACAGGTGGCTTTTCCCAATGTGTTAAAGTATAGAAAAAATTTTTCTGTTTCATAAGGGCTGAGCAACCCTTGTCCTTTTGGTCTTGTACATGAAATAATGCTTTGGAATGCCAAGACACATCTGTTTTCTTCACTTAGCTGGTATCAGCTTCTTGTAACATAGCTCAAAATAAAATTTTGTCAAGATTTCTATATAATTTGCAAATCTACTTTCCAATAATGTTCAGGAATGGCTACTGGGTATATTTCAGGGAGGGAAGGTTAAGTGTCTTCCTAAAGCACTAGAGCACAAGGCTACAACATCTGAGGTCTCTTCATGGTTTCCTAGAAGTGCAAACCTGGTTTTGTTTTCAAAATTTCTCAAGGATAATGTACCATATTGCCTAAATGTAAGAGTTGAGTGCAGACAGTTTAAAAGTACTGTCCACTTTGAAAATGATTTATAAGCTTGTATTAAAAGAAAGCCACCATCACAACCAAGGGGCCCAGGAGTCCATTTGAAAGAAGTCTCTCACTTGTTCTATTGCAACCAAAGCCTGAAATTGAACCTAAACTTTCAGCTTTGTCCTAAGAAATGTGACTGAAGAATGAAGTCATATCCTTTTATTGATGATAACAAGGAATGCTACTATTGTGTCTACACAAGAGCAAAACCCAGTCAATCCAACTAAAATTCAGTTAAAAAAGGAGTCAATCATCCAGCTATTTAATCTGTACAAGGTCAACGAAATCAAGCTGGGTCATATTGAAATCAAAATATGCAGATCTCAAAAAAAGTTTGAAAATAGGTGCAATAAAATAGCCTTGCTCTCCACCCCTTCCTGCCAAATTTTATGTTTAACAATGTGCTTGCCAAAGCAATATATGTATATTAACTACACAGAAACAGATGCTAACATTCAGCATATATGTTATAATATCCTGGAGTATAATAATCTGATATTCATTTTTATTATTCCAGCATAACTATAGGTGTTTGATATATTTACTAAATGGGTTAATTATGTACAGATGGACCAAAAAAGAAAAAAAAAATTCCAAGTAGGTGGTAGAAATTAAGAACAAGATATGCCACCCGTAGCTAGATCCTACCAGTGATTTTAGTACTCGGGGAGGGCCTTCAATGGAAAGTTATGTGGCACTTTGTGTGATGTTTTATTATATTAATTGTACAGTGATTTTTTATAAAAACAGATTAGGGTAAAATATATCATATAAACAATTGGGATATTATATTTGAGAAGTCTGAAATTAGACATTTTAAAAATCTTAAATCGTAAAGTAATCTATCACACATTTCCTGAGGCAGCGGAGGATTCCATATAGTGAAACACACACACACACACGAAAAATACCTAATAATAGTAAGTCAAGTCTTGCTAAAATGAGACTAAGTCATCCATGTATGGATTACAGCAGAAGACACCACGGGGCCTGGGGAAGAATTTAGGAAGTTCTCCACCCATCTTTCGATGTTGGCATGACATCCCATTTAAGTACACAGATGTTTTAGGGGCAAAGCATTTATATCAACTTCAGTTAATTATTCTACTGAGAGAAGTGCAGCTCATCTGCCTGGAGTATGTTGATGGTCTGAAGAGATGTTTCAAACCCTGGGACACTCAAGAAGCCAGTGTAGACAGTCTCATGTGTTTTAGAAACCTTCTGGGTTTTGTGGGGTTTTTTTTTTTTAGGCCCAGAGCTTTCAATGAGGGGAGTGCCCCCTGGTGGAAATGCTTGAAAAAATTGTTTAAAAAGTTTTGATTAGTGCTAATTAGAAAACAAAACAGATCATGGCACTTTACAGTAATTCTGCATGCAAAATGACTGCTATCAGAACCCAGGAATGCTGTCTGAATCCCATTCAGGTCGTTAATTGAATAGTTGCATTTCTGGATTCAAGATGTATGCAGCTCATTTCCCATTTCCCAAAGATGAAAATACAGTACAGATTTGCCAAGCTAGGTCAAGGTAATTTGTAGTAATCCCCCATGGTGGATAGTAAGAGGGACCTCTTAACAAAAATCCTTTCTCATGCTAAAATGTAGCATGTCAAGGCAAGTATGTATCTAAGTTACTTGCTATCATAGAATATGCTGATACACCAGGATTAAAACTATCATCAGCACTGTGCACAATAGTTGCTCAATAAATTTGTTGAGCTAAATTTAACAAAATAATTAGTCTTTTTTTTGTTTTCCTGAAAAGAACGTGAGAATTTGTATAGTATGCAGGAAGTTACCAGCACCTCATGAATATCAACTTTATTGGAAATAGGAAGCTGCCTTTCCTTGGAACTTTGCATGTTACAGATAATTAGATGTCTGGTGTATATATGACAACACAAAATCATTCCACATTGTTACATCATGGTTAAGTGAGAATCATAATTTTTTTTTTCAATTAAACAGTGGATTATCTGACAAATTCCTAAACCTTTTTTTCACATTTCAGAAACAGTTTATTAAGTTATTAGAAGTAAAATTCATTAGAAATTGTAAAAGAAAGAAAAGAAACCTTCAACAAATATTATCAGTACTTCCAAAAGCTAATTGTGAATTCTTTAAAAGAGCAGATAAGTGAAAGAGACAGCCAATCTGAACAAAACGTCTGTCTGGCCTCCCGTTTGTCTCCTCTTTGAACATAATCAGTGATTCAAATAGATTTTTATCAGCTTCATGGAACTTCAAAGCCCTCAGAGAGAAAATATGACTTGATGAAACCTCTCTCCTACAAAGAAAACAGGCAGAAAAGATTACCGGCCTCTGTTTTGTGAATTTTTAATCACATGTCCAGGTGAAAGACTATTTTCAAACTCTACCTACTACATTGGACTCATGCCAAGTAAGTTTTAAGTAGACACCATTTATCTCTGTCCTCTGCTAAGCTAATCGAGAACTGTCACATAGGGGTAATAGCACCTTTTTACCTTTTATTCAATAGTGATATGGATAGTGGACTTTTCTTAAATTACACTGTGAAGAATTATAGGAACACAGCAGCAATTTCTGTTAGACTTAAGCAGGCAAATTTCTCTCCACCACATAATTTACAGAACTCAAATTCAATAAAACATTACATGATGGACCATTACGGTTATCAGTTTTGAATAATCCATCTTCATTCTTTATTTTACTGGAAAATAAAGTGTGCCAAAGACCAGAGGAGGGGAAGAAAAAGGGAAAAATGCCAAAGTGGAAGCAGAATTAAACTCTGGGTTTTATTTAAAAAAAAAAAAAAACAAAAAAACAAAGGGCATTAAAGAATATATTTTCTTGAATCATAACCTTTAAATAGTAGTGTTACAGAGAGGTAAATTGAAAAGTATAAATCTAGAAGCTTTGGCAATTACTTTTAGCCACAGGTTTCCATTAAGACACCAAGTAGGCATTCTGAATGAATGACATATGCAAAAAGCTGATGTGTTCAATAGCAATTAAAGAACATATGCCCATCAATTCAGGGGGAAAATTCCTTAAAGCAAGTAATTACATAAATTTCACCATAAATTTCCAGAAAAGGTAGATTTAAAAAAATAGTAACATGTGAAAGTCTTGAGAAGGTTCTATGTTAATTTAGGAAACCCTAGTATGATGATGAGAAAATTCTCCATTAAGAATTGAAACCTGAAATCCAAGATTTTAAAGTTATAGAGAGGTGTCAATGACCAAAATAATTCTCAGTTTAAAGCAGTGCTATCTCTCATATTAATATTTTAACATATTGTTTATAGGGTACAATGTATTTATGCAACAATATCATATAACTTTGCATTTGTATGTACATATTTTACATTAATTTTTTTAAAGTTGGAGTTGGAAAAGCACATTGTAAAACATGCACACAAATGTGTGATGTGCAATTTAACTCTGCAGAGCTCTTTGTCTATACATATGCATTAGCATGTGTATTTTCGTACTCCACACTCACACCATACTCTCACTCTGCACCTGCTTTTATTGAAATGCATACACTTTGAAATAAACACACTACATGCATTCATATGAATGCATAATCACTAAAATAAATGCAGCTGTGTGTGTGCGTGTCTGTGTGGTTTTTACATGCATGCTTGCGTGTGCAAACACTTGTTCTCAAAGAGTGAACACTTAAATATACATGTAAAGTCACTCTTATTTAAATCAAACCGCTTTCAAGTATTGTTCTACATCTACTTCTACTGAGAAGTACCGATAGTCGATGTAAAGGTTCAAAACCAATCCCCTTTATAAACCAGGACTCCAAATAATTTTTTGGTAATGATTTTTTCAAATTGACTTCATTAGTAAGGAGCTCTCTGTATCTAGCTACACCAGGTTTTCCTTCTCAAAAAGTAAGTTACTGTTTTTGATGTTAACTAGAGAAATAACTATTTTTCTAAAGGGATAAATATGGCATAAAAAGAGAAAAAAATTCTGTCCTTTCTGCATGACAAATCCTAAACATATTCATGTAATTTGTCTGTGTAAGAACCAAAAGCACCACAAGGTCAACTCTTCATAGCAATGGCTACTGCAATATAATCCAAAGCAAGGAAAAACTACAATGATGGCTGGTGATGATTCTCTTGGCATTCTTCATCTTATAAAATACACTGTCCTTTGTGCTGTAAGAAATAACTATTTGCTCAATTGAAAAACTATATATCTGTATGTAAATCTATGTCGTTTGTGTCGATGTCAGTGTTGACTTAGTTTGTCCAATGTTCAATTCAACAAGCATTACTGGACTTTGATGTAGAGACTTATTTTTTGTCTAGTGCTGAAAGCTACTAGTAGTTACTTTAATTACAAAACTAAAGCAAAACTACCAGAAAAAGGAATATCTAGAGGGTTGCCTTTGATTCACTAATTTTATATTTTTAACAATTACCCCTCAACTGAATATGGGTTTGGTACTAAATTTATTAGCTAATAGTGAACAGTTTTTAAAATGTAAAAATATGGAACTAGGTAAAACCATATAATTTTAACTTGAGACATAACCTTATACAACCACTCTTTTAAAAACAAATGATGTAGAAAAACACAGATGAAGAAACGTTTACAACACTGAATTAAAGGCTTTGTCAGGTCCTCTACCTCCCAATCTAGTCAAGGCAAGCCAAAAATAAGTCACAGCTGGGATTCTGCTAGGTATGGAAACTGCCAACAAGGAATTAATCCTAGAATATATTTGTACCAGAATTTTATTATCATTAAGTAATAAACAAAAAAAAATATATTTGAGAGGAAAGCATGACAGGCCAAAAACAAACAAAACAAATTGACAAAAGAAAGAACAGTGGTAAAACAAGAAAGTTAAAAAAAATTATGTCCTCATTCTAATCAAAGTTACAGTTCTTTTGTTTTTTTAGTATGCCTTGGCCAAAAAGAAACATCATATATATCATTCTGCTTTCCAAAAAAAAAAAAAAAAAAAAAAAAAAAAACCCTCATTCACAGTTTAATAGAATCAATTTGTCTAGGGCATCTTAAGCGAAATATCTCATGATTCCTCGTATCATGTATCTCCTATTTTCCCCTGTCCCTGTTAACATCTCTACAGGAATTTTCCCAAGAGGACAAAGGTGCTTTTACTACTAAGTTTATGGTTCCTTTTTATGAAGGTACAAGGTAGTGCCAGTTTGAAAGATCTTTGATATTTATTTTTTCAAGTCCCCTGAATAGGGATCACTCTGTACATAGCATTGCCCTGATACAGACAAAAAAAGGAAGAATAAAATCTAAGTGCTACCTGTAACAAGCAACAAGATTACATGCAGGAAAAGACATACGTTAGTACAGAAGAAACGAACACACAGTATAAAGTGGACTAACAAATGGAGAGACAGAAAAGGGGAGAGAGAGTGGGATGATTTACACAAAGAACAAAACTGACCTGAGTTCTGTTAAAAGCCACACGTGCAAATACTGCCTGGGAGATTCCTGCGCGTTTCAGTTCATCACGTACCCACTGGTAGATTTCGGAAGACACCTCTGTGTTGGTTGAAACCTGTTGCTCCAAAGGCTTATTCATAGATCTACTGACAGGGGGAGGATGGTTCAAGTATTGTTGGTTTAAGGACTGCTGGGCTAAGAGTCTATTCACTGCATACTGCTGGTTCAGCAGCTGAGCCATCACCAGCTGCTGGTTGACCAACTGAGGACTGATAGGCGTTGATACAAGCCCAGGATGCAGGTTTGGAAGAGGGGTCCGGACAGAGGGTTGGCTGCCATGGGAAAGCTGTGCGGGGGACGGAGGCTGCTCGGCTGTGTTCCCTGGGACCGGCTGCTGGCCAAAGTTCACATGGTTGGCACCTTGCTGGGATAGTTCAGAAAGACTATCCATTTCAACTACAGTGGAAAAAAAGTAAAATCATGTTCAGCGAACAATGATGGATGCTGATAAGGCTTCTGATAATTTTGTAAACAAGAGGAGACAGCAGGCACAGACCACACCAATGGTCCAAGGAAAGCAAGACAGTTTCAAGATGGAACTCACCAGGCTGTGTGTGTGTTTTCCTCTTCTGAACAATTCCATAAACTTTGAAATTAGAAGAACATTCTGATCTCATTTTTTAAAAAATGTTAGATTTACAACATAAAATAAAACATATACAAATTCTTTGCAACTAGCTTTAGGGTCAACTGTTATTCACTCTCACTTTTTACAACAATACATTTATACACAATGTTTATTTTAAAATAACTTCTAAAAATAAGCTAATGATAACAAATTACTAAAGAAAATTTACAAATATTTTCTCATAATATATATTAACTTTTACACTGTAGGCCAAAGATATCAAAGGAAAAAGATGACAGAAACTGTTACCAATGTTCAATTTTCAGAGTAGTGGATATAATAAATAAAAATGAGTATAATAATAAGTAATAACAACAGAGTGTATATTGAACACTGTGCTGAGTATCTTATTTAGTTCTAACCATGGGCATTAAGCATCTGTAACTATCTCTTAGAAGTAAGCAAGGTATTATATGGCAAGGCAGTAAGCCAGTGTTGCTAAGATCCAAATGTTTTTTCCAGAAGCTATCGCTACCACCAGAGACCAAAGATAAATCTTGTGAGGAAGGAGTGGAGAGTCATTCTGGTACATGGTAATGCTGTCATGATGGTCATGATGTTATAATTTATCCCCACTTCCCCAGAATAAATGCTTCTCCCTTGAGTAGATCCCTCAGGTAGATTGGCTTAGAGTTGGCTTTTAAGTAAGTATGTCAATGCTCTGCTACTACAAGAAGGAGACTGGGTTGGTGCTCTTGTCCTGCAAGTCTGATTATGGATCATAGACAAGTAGCTAAGTCTTTCCAAATCGTACACCACACAGCACTTCTCAAGTGTAGCCTCTAGTTTGACTTTAATCATCATTTCTCTGTTCATTAAATATGCAGGTTTTATATTTAGTGGAACTTACCATATTGCTATAGTCACTGATACACGTAAAATATAACTAAGAATTAGGGAAGAAACCTTCACTTTCTACCACTGATATCAGCCCAAGTGGGCCATTCACAGAGAATAGTAATTCAAGCAATTATTCCAAAAATGATGCATTGTCTTCATTACAGTCCTAAGCTATAAAAGGCAAAGGATCTGTTTTGGTAGATGGATGGCTTTTCTTCAAATATTAAAAGCTAAAACATGCTCAAAATTTGGGTTCTCTTGTCTCTTAAAATCTACAGGAAAAATTATTACTGTTGTTATTATTAAAAGAATGTAATGGAAGTAAACAGAAATAGACAAAGCAAGGCATAATGTTATGCATATTGAACATCCAGTTCCTCCATTTATTCTAAAATATATTATTTGGAAGGTACAAGTACGTGAAAGAAAACATTAATAGAAATTAAAACATTAACCTTAATCACAGTGTTTGCTTTTGTGAACACTAACAAACTCAATAGGGAGAAGATGCCATAATCTAAAATGCTCACATGCAATCTATCATTTTACACTGAAAATAATTTTAATGTATTTCCTGTGCAACAAATACTGACCTAAAGTTACATGTTAAGATCGGATGTTATTTTGGAATTAAAACTTTAGAAATGATGCAATGATTTTTCTGGTAAGGAAATATGCCCACCAAAGCACTCATCTATGGAGACCAGGGGCTAAAGGTATGAAAATCACTTGATCTCAACTGTGGAAACTATAAATATAATTTAATTTTACAAGCGTAATCTCCTTAAAAACTGGGTGTAAAAATAGGATCTTCCTATTTCTCTCAAACAAAAACAGAAAGCTTAAAAGCGTGATTTATCTCAGAGAAATCACAGCTAATATTAGTTATTCAAGGCTTGGTTAGGTCTTCACTGAGATGTTAAAAACTGACAGCTCCCCTCCTCACGCCTCGATTTCCTGCATGTCTGACAACCAAGTCAGTTTGGCTGATTTAAACACAAACATTTATTGAATTTAATTATCTCATTATACTCATACCCACTCCCCACCCTCAAAGAAACATTCTAAATTGATTTCTAATTGGGCAATCAAAAGACCTGGCTTTAGATGTGACTTTGATAAAACCCAAATGACATGTAATGGTATGTAGCCACTGCTGCAACAGTTTTTTGCTTACCCATCATATCTTTTGTCTTCTTGAAATGTTTGTACCACCTTCCAAATTCTTGACATTTTGCTGCTGAGACATTTGCATAGTAAGTGCTGTTCACAATGGAAGAAATCATACTCTGCATGAAGAGGGGGAAGAACATTTGTAATACATAGCAGCACAAGATGGAACACAGAATTGTAGAAACTATATTTTTTAAAATCAACTGAGTACCAATACATTCATTTCACACTTTAGCCTAAAGCTTTGACTTTTTTTTTTATCTGACAGGTAGAATTAGACAGTGAGAGAGAGACACAGCGAGAAGAGTCTTCCTTCCGTTGGTTCACTCCCCAAATGGCCACTTCCGATGGCTCTGTGCCGATCCGAAGCCAGGAGCCAGGTGCTTCCTCCCGGTCTCCCATGCGGGTGCAGGGCCCAAGCACTTGGGCCATCCTCCACTGCCCTCCTGGGCCACAGCAGAGAGCTGGACTGGAAGAGGAGCAACCGGGACTAGAACCCGGCGCCCATATAGGATGCTGGCACCACAGGCGGAGGATTAACCACGTGAGCCACGGCACCGGCCCCAAGCTTTGGCTTCTTAAAATAAGACCATGCAGTACTTATTTAAGTAGAAAGCAACAGTCCACTGAGACTAGTATAAAGCTATCAAATTCACAGACTTTACTCTAAACATTTATCAAATCTCCATCAATGTCATCTAATCCTAGGCTGACAAACTTTCACTGATCCCAATAAATCCAAATTCTTGAAGATGACTTTATGATTGCAACTCAAAAATACATGCTACTTCCTGGTTTAGTGACAACTCCCTCTACATCCTTACTACTCAAAGTATGCTCCAGGGACCAGCAATATGGGCATCACCTAGAAGCTTATTAAAAATACAGAATCTTGGGGCCAGTATAATGGCATATTAGATAAAGCCACCTGTGATACCAGCATCCCGTCTGGGTTCTGGATCGTGTCCTGGCTGCTCCACTTCCAAGCCAGCTCCCTGCTAATGGCCTGGAAAAAACAGTGGAAGGGAGACCTGGACGAAGCTCCTGGCTCCTGGCTTTCGCCTGGCTTTGGCTTGGCTCAGCCCTGACTGTTGCAGCTATCTGGGGAGTGAACCAGCAACAGATGGAAGATTCTCTCTCTCTCTCTCTCTCAAGGACTCTTTCAAACAAATAAATCTTTTAAAAAAAGAAAGAAAAGAGAATCTTGGGTCTGAGCCCAAAACAAGGTATCTGCATTTTACCAAGATTCCCAAGGGATGCACATATACAATAAGTTTGAGAAACATCACTTGTACTTTCCATTCTTATTTGGATTTGAGTTAGAGCTGTGTTAACAACGTTCAAAGGTTAACATTACAACATTTGAGAATAAACAGTCTATTCACAGAGATCTTCTATTAGATGAAAAACATTCTGCAGTCTTACTGTTGGCTTCTAGTAAAGCCTGAGTTTTGATTTTCAAACTGATCATATAAAGTTATGCATTTCATGCCTACTAATATCTCCAGGATACCACAGAAAAGAAAATGACCTATTTTGTCACTTTTCTCTATTCCAGTCTTGAAAATACTCAAGCATTTAACACATAAAAATGAAGACAAGAATGATTTTAGTGTGTTACTAGGAGGAAAGTTTTTTTAAAGTCATTTTCAACAAAGAAAAATGTTTTCTCCCCAGTAAATTTTGGTTATGGTTAATATCAGTGATGTTATTCATGATTCTTTTCGAACATAACACACATATTCTCTAGTAGCAGCTAAATTAATTTCGTATTGAGTCTTAGAAACAATCAGACTTCGCAGCACCAATCCATCCCTCACCCTATGTGTCGAAAGAAGAGACTTTACATTTCAGACTTCAGTTGCTCTTTGGGGAAACAGTTTACAGAAGGCAGTATTTGCAGACAAGCAGCAAACAACCAGAATGGCCAGTTTGGGGACAGAAGTAATTTTATATCATTATCATCTTTTTTTTAAATGGATACAGAAAATGATTTTATTCAACTTACAAATTAACAGAGAAATAGTAAGGTGTTAAAACCATTTTAAGTGAGAATCCACAGCAGATACATATATAGAAATGCTTCAATGAATATAATAGACAACAGCTTTTTTGGTGGGATGGTTTACATCCCTATCTTAAAAAAATAATTATGTTAATACACACAATCATTTGTATAACCAATGGTTTTCTAAATTTTGAAGAATTTCAAAATAGCTCAAAGGCAAAGTTCAAAGTGCAGATCACTATAGATGAGATAACGAGGAAGTAGGCACTAGGTATACCTCTAGCATTTAATTCTAAATTCCTAATTTAATATCTAGCACTTAATTTTGAAGTCTTCCATAATTTTGTCTGAAAGAATTCAGAAGTAAGGTGATATGAAAAAGTCAGAGAACAATGCATTGATTATATTTAATTGTTACCATCATAGAAACAACTAACATTGAGTGCCTAAGGTGTTTGAATGTTCAATTTTATTTAATTTTCAGAACAAAAATTTTTAGGTTAATATTTATTGTGGTTTTGTACTGTAACCCATCTTTACTCCACATAGAAGGAGGTGTTAAAGTTCAAACTTCAGGTACACGAGAGATATCTTATTTGGTAATATGGTCCTTGTAGATGTAACTAGGATGTACATTAAGATGAGAATTAATGATGAACGCTCAATCCAATATAGCTTTATAGCATTATCTTCTTTAAGCAACTTCTAATATAAAGTTCTTTTTGGTTATCATGTGCACATTTCCATGATATGTAAATTTGGGGGCTCTCTAAAGGAATTCCAGCGAAGGATAGTTAGAATTGTATTATTTATGTAAAACATGGCTATCGTTCCTAAAAAGTACTTGTGATGAAAATTTTTTGACACTTCCTAGTTTATAGTCATTTTCGCCTTTCATTTCCCTAAAAAGGCATTCTTAATGTGCTCCTGATGCTCTGCCATTAATCCAATAGCTTGCAATTTCACTAAGAGCCTCCCACAGTCCACAGTGCAAAAAGACACTCAGTAAGGTTGCCAAAACCACAGAGATTACCTGATCCAGTTAACAATCCGTCAGCTGCAATCTCACTCGGTTGCAATAATGGATCAATAAATTCAGGCACTAATAAAACTATTAAGATCACTGATGGATAATGGTGATTCTGCAAATGGATGATAGCTGATATTCTTTCTCATTTGGTCCAATTTTTAAAAACTATTACTCTTTATCTAGACATTCTGACAGTTTTCTTTTTTAAGAGTCCTCTTTGATTTTGTTCCTTTTTTTTTTTTTTTTTTAATTTGACAGGTAGAGTTATAGACAGTGAGAGAGAGGGAGAGAAAGATCTTCCTTCTGTTGGTTCACTCCCCAAATGGCCGCTACCGATGGCTCTGCGCCAATCCAAAGCCAGGAGCCAGGTGCTTCCTCCCGGTCTCCCATGCGGGTGCAGGGCCCAAGCACTTGGGCCATCCTCTACTGCCCTCCAGGCCACAGCAGAAAGCTGGATTGGAAGAGAAGCAACTGGGACTAGAACCCGGTGCCCATATGGGATGCTGGCGCTGCAGGCGGAGGATTAACCAAGTGAGCCACGGCGCCGGCCCCTCTGAAGTTTCTTACAGTACATACCAGGGTACTTCAAAAAGTTTGAAGAAGATGGAATTATAAGTTGAGCAAAATTTTATTTTGGTCCAAAGAATTTTAGAAATTCACACATAATTTTTTCATAATATGAACTTTCTGTAAACTTTCTGAAGATCCCTTATATGCAAAGATTTCACATTTTTGGACCAAAATAAAGTTATCTTTTAATTCAACTTCCCATGAATCTTCTGAAGTACCCTCATACAAGTTTTTTTCATAGTTTATGTCCTCCTTTTTAGAAATGTATGGACTACCCAAATTTTGTTGCAGTTTTGGGACAAATATTCAATCCATTTCAGTTTGCCAACAGCTTTATACAATGCCGTTTGCTTTTTATTGCACATCTAATAGATGACTTGCTGGTATAACGGATAAAAAGATGGATAAGATATAGCCTCTGCCTACAAGAAATTTATTGCTCACTAAGAAGACAGGTACATAAACACATTGTTTCAATTTAATGTGCTTTTGTACACCAACGTTGGAAAATATACTGGGGGAGGCGGGGAGAAGAACTCACATTGTTTGTGTGGGAAAAAAAGTCTGAAGTATTTTTATAAAACTAGAGCCCATATGTAATAGTGCTATGTAGTTCATTATTATCCATATGTGGAAAATCATATCCATATGTGCATTATAGTCAAAGCTTCTCTCTGCCCTTGTTTAACCCTAAATTGGTAGGCTCTGTCCTCGAGTGATTTCTCTGGACAGTTTCTGCACTGTCAAGTGCTATGTACTTAGGAAACTCTGATTAATGTAAATATTAGTCTAAGCAAGACATAAATCAAAAGGCTAGACGACAGGTTATGCACACCAAAGTAACGTTCTGTTTTCTCTATCTTTCTATGCTTTTGGGGGTCTGGGAAATATTGCAGGTAACCTGGTGTCACCTCTATCTTTATTGGAGCAATATTCATAATCTTACAATTACATTGCTCATATAGCCACTTCATGCGGTCTTTCTTTTCCTTGTGTTGAAATCTTTATTGACGACTTGGGCATGGCAACTGAGAACACTAGTGACTTCCAGTGGCAGTGAGACATACTCCTAAACCTTGAAGTGCACATGACTTCCAAAACTGTAATCTTGAATTTGGAAAAAAAAAAAAAGACACACATCGTTGTGATAATACAAATAAGAGAAAGTCAAGGTTAGCAGTACTTTTCTAGGTGGTGGAAGATGTAGAGAGGGTGACCAAGTTCCACGTTTTAAAAGAGAAAGGTTTGGGATTCTCATGCCAGTCAAAAAGCAGTACTAGCTTAAAAAAGACTGCACTAAACTGTGAGTCCATACATGTCTGGGTTCAGTATTATTTTCCAGCCCAATGTCTGGCATATATCAAATATGCATTAAATGTTTGTCTGACAAATCAAAACAGAATACAAATAAATCTGCATTCAAGTGAAAGATATGTCACACACTGGAGGTGTGACTTGTGTCAATTAATGGATCCTTCGATCACAATTCACTATGCTGACTGGGAAAGACGTTAGCATTCGTCTCATAGGGTTATTTTGGGAATCCATTCATTCAGGTATTTTTTTTTTAATTCATTCAACAGATATTCATTGAACTCCTACTATGCACCAAGCAGTGGACAAGTCAGTAGGAAAATAATGACTTGAAGAGACACACTATCTACCCTTGGACAGACAATAATAATGGATGTGATGCAATTAGCACAGAGCCTGGAATATATCAAATATAGACGTAAGAGATGTTAATTACTATGACAACCTTCTGCCTCTTCTTCATTGGGCTTTCACTGTATGATCACATTTCAGATCAGTGGACTATGCTTTAAATAAGACGAATATCAGATAACATTTCCAAATGATACATTTTAAGTCACATAAATTTTCATATGAAGAATGAAGAGTGTACTAATTAAATTATTAAGTCACAAGTCGGGTCAAGAGATAACAGAAAATACCAAGGGAAAGTATTCCTATTTGTTCTATTATTCCAATTTCGTGGTATTTCCTGAAGCCGGCCTGTGTCTGTGTGCAACACCAGGAAGATATACACCACTCCTCTAATGTGGAGGCTAGGCTTGTGCCCTGCCCGCTCCCATCTCCAGCTAACAGCTGCTCATTCCTCGGGATACATCTCTGGCATCCTTGCTTCCGCCACGCACTTCATCCCTTCCCAAGCATCCTGCAGATAGTGCCACCATAGCACCACTCACATTTTGTTTATTTTCTTACTAGACTGTGAGCCTTATCTCGACACAGCCTGGACGCATCACAGGGCTGGGCACATATCAGGCGATCAATAAGCAGTCACTGAAAGTCACTGCAGGCCAGCAGAATATCCATCTCCCTTTTTTCTCTTTAAAGGTGAATGGTAATGGCAATTTAACTGTCACATGAATCTTTAAAATCCATCACTTTCGGCTGTCATCATGATAGAATCAAAGTTTCAAGAACCTATGTTCATTAATTTGCAAGAGATCCCTTCCCAGGTTTTTCAAAATATATCCACACAGATGTCTCGGAAGTTGCAGTGCTCGCTGGTTGTTATTCCAGTTCTCTCTGTGTCTATTTATATGAGCTCTCCAAAGCACTTTGAAAAACACACAACTTGTATGGCAAGTTTCCTATTCAGTGGTTGGTCTGTATAAAAATCAATGTTCAGGGAATAAACGAATCCAACTGACAAAACTCAAGCGGTTGAAATCCCAAGTTCAAATTCTATACAGCACACCAACCAATAAATAGGCCACAGCTTTCAGTGTTGGGAAATACAATTGGAAAGTCGGCAGAAATTGGCTGTGGGTCTCATAACCCCAGTGTGACACAATATTCTCATCCTAGGAGCCAAGTTGTAAGCTTTTCTAAGATCCATAAAGCACATGTCTACTCCCTATGAGGAGCTTCAGTGCTTTCTGAGAGTCTGCTGAAGTTCCGATCTGAAAGAATGCCATCTTCACAGAAACCCCAGTACTCTAGAATGATACCATCTGCCACAGGCTGAGCTTCCTTTTCAGCCAAATACATTATTTATAACCTTTCTAATTGTGAAAAGGTAAGGGGAATTTTTTCTAAAGGCTGACTTAGATATAGTTAGAACATTCTGAACCTTTGCTCTAAAATCTGCAAGTCTTTAAATATGAACAAACAAAAAATACAAGGAATTGGTTGAGGTTATATAATTTTTGAAAATGTTATATTCTTTCAAACCCCTGCTGGAATATCACATATACTATAGGCATACATTTATAACACATTTAGAAAATGGAGGAAGATGTTTTATTTTCTCACTTGGTCATCTTAGTAACAATGAATACACAGGGTCTGGGAGGGGTGAGGCCATCTCAGAAAAGATTCTCCAGCTAGGGAAAGGCAGTGATCTGATTCCTCTTAAAAATGCTTTGTTGTGCCTTTAACAACAACCAAAAAAAACCCACCCCAAAACAATGCTAATCAGGTTATTCAATCATTTAAACCAAAACTGTTCATGCTTTTCTGCCAAATCAACCAACCACAGCAAAATCTGTTATCTCTGATTGCTCAGCTTCCAGTCAAAAAACAGTTAACCCACACTATACCAAAAGTTTTCCAAAATACCCTCAGAGCTCTGCGTGCTCACAGAGAATAAAGAGAAAACCATGCCATCTTTAAAGGGTGACTGGAGTGCTGTACTGTATTTGCATATTACAATATACTCTAATAAACTAAACAGTCTGCACAAGAAGCCAGCAGCTCCCTTGCATTTCATCATTTCATGTGATCTTCACACTTGCTTTTTGTGCACCTTTTTTTTTTTTTTTTTTTGAAAACCAGAACTTGGCATCATGATCCAAACTTACTAAGGACTTGCTTATGGGTAACTGAAGTGGGAGCAGGTAGTGAGAATATCTACAAAATGGTGGTTCCCCATGTTTAAAGCTTTCAGGCTCCCTCAGCAGAGAGGGCAAGGGCTACAACATCTTATTTACACAATTATCTAAATACGATTAAACAGCTGATGGACAAATATTAAACTGGAAAATGTATAGTCATTTCAGCTTAATGTAATCCTCTTTCTGTAAACACCCAAGATGATTTTTTTCAACCAGAACAGTCCTGACATCTCATAAGCCTAAGGGTGAATAGCAAGAGATTGTTTTTGATAGTTATAAATATTCAAAAGACATGCAGACCATCTGCTTTCATAATACAGGTAAAGCAAGACTGAAATGGTGACTGCTGTATAAAAATGATTCTTTTAACAAAGTCTTCCTCTCCTCGAAAACTATAAAGACAGATGTCAAAAACTGTTTACACAGAGCAATCAGGAGCGTGCAAAATGTAATATTCCTTTTACACACAGTGCTTGCTAAAGAGATTTTTTTTTTCTTTTTCTTCCCATCTGTGTGTTGCAACACATTTCTACAAGTTAAAAACATTTTTTTCAAACAGAGATCTCATGAATACCCAAAAACATGCTATCTGGTTTCTGAATGCTAATTAATTTCAACTAAGGAATCTGAATATCTTTTTCTGTAGGAAGGAATGTATGTTTTGAATTGGAATACTCTAGAGACAGCAAGGGGAATAATCTGGCACAGGTTTACAATTCCATAAGGCAAATTTCATGGTTCTACCTTGTCTATGATACCTCATCTACCTGTTATGTCCATGTTTTAAATGAAAGCATATCATTGCTAATGTCTTTGGCATAAAGTCTAAAACAATTGTTCTCTGAAACAAATGCCTGCACATGCAAAATGTGTATCAAAAAAACGTTTAACTCCTCAGTTTAGGCAAACTGACGTCTGAAGCCCTACAGCTAATTTTCAGAGCTAAAACCAATCTTGATAGAAACCTTCTTATGTACTGTATTAATGGCACAGAGGCATTAAGCACTTTTTAATAATGTTCAATAAAATAAGCATTTACTGAGCAATCTGTCAAACTACTGGCTTTTTATTATAACTTTATTTTTCGAGAAGTACAATGTCACACACTTTGATCTCCCTCACCTCTGTGCAAGACCTGTTTGCTTATGGCCTGAATTTTTATAGCAGTTTTTCACATGCTGTGGAAAAGCCAAAAGCGAAACTTTAACTTCCGATCAACTTCACATTCAAATACAATTGAATTGACTCTATAATTCAAATATAATTTTAATAGAGATTCTCTGCAAATGGAGTTTTCTTTTAATCCCAAAGGACATCAAATACTACAAACATGCTCTAAAAGGCATATGAGATACTGAAAGAGGATTAATTGTTGAAAATTAACAGGTAGTCCCCATCTGGTATTGGGGGTGGGAAGGATGGGAAATGGGCTTCAACTAATGCAGCGAATGACAGGATTTCTAAGTGTACTATTCTGTTTGTGCTTGTTAGCTTATGTTCCCCAAATCTTTCCCTCTGGATCCTCTATTGCTTTCTAAGCTATTCTCTTGGGAAATACAACTGGGGCATATTCTGATTCTCAATTTGTTGAGAACAGACTAATCACTTCTAAATTTTACTTAAACTCCAAGTTGTCAGTTATGACTCTTGCCATCTTGATCAATCCCAGTGCCTGGAAATCACATTTTCACACAAAATAACCCTGGCACATCACTAAAAATGGAAACTCAGTACAAAGTTCTTAAGGAATACAAAAGGAAGCACAAAGAAACATATCCAACTCTATTTTAATTTTCCTGCTACATTTCCTAAAGGTAAAATGTAGGTGGAAAATAAAAGTCCAGAAAAAAGATCTCAAAGATTTTTATTAAATATCCAATTCATAACTTGTAAAGGAAATGTTGCTTCACAGTTTATCTGGTTCTTCTAAATTACTAAGATAATTTTATGTAATGCCCTAATATCTTTTGACCAGATTCTCTTAGTCTGTCCTTTTGTGTAAGTACCTATCTAGATTTTTCTACATCTATATCTTCTTATCAAACAAATGGACTATATTAGTAAAGAAATTATGCAATATTTAATTTAAAATGTATTGTTATTAAGGGCATGTAGTATTTAAAATTAACTGCATGTAGAGGCTATAAAATACAAGAGGACTGGAACTAGATCATCTCCATCAACCCTTCCAACAGCTTTAAGAGTCTATGAAATCTATGTGTCTTCCCAAACTGAGTGACTAATGAAGAGTCAATTATAATATACATCATTCCTCTCCAGGTACTCTCGGTGTAAGCACCAACTAGAGATTTACTTTTAAGAAGGTGACAGTCCTTGAGTACCTTACTTACAATATGATTATTAAAAATATACTTGTTAAATATTACACTAATATAAAAAAATTTGACAAGCTTTTCATTACATAAATCTGAATTCAATGGCTTTTGATTTTATAGTAAAAATTAGTTCTGAACATTACGAATCTTAAGCACTCTGTACCAACTTATATACTTGAGGAATGCTTGCTAATTCTCAGATGCCCTTGTGTAGTTAAACCTCTCATCTCCACAGAGATTAAAATGTCTAGTATCTGTGCTTGAAACTAGAAGGAGGGGCCGGAGCTGTGGCATAGTGATAAAGCCACCACCTTCAGTGCCAGCATCCCATATACGTGCCAGTTAGAGTCCCAGCTGCTCCACCTTGATCCAGATCTCTGCTATGGCCTGGGAAAGCAGTAGAAGATGGCCCAAGTCCTTGGGCCCCTGTGCCCATGTGGGAGACCTGGAAGAAGCTTTTGGCTCCTGGCTTCAGATTGGTGCAGCTCCAGCTATTGCAGCCACCTGGGAAGTGAACCAATGGATGAAGACTCTCTCTCTCTCTTTCTCTCTCTCTCTCTCTGCCTCTATTTCAAATAAAAATAAATCTTTAAAAAAAAAAGTAGAAGGAAAAAGATATCAAATTTATGTTAAGTTGCAGAGGTCCTAAGAATAGCATTTTGAACATACTCTAAGCTGGAGTGAAAACAAGAACTAAACTGCATTGAACAATTCAATTTTCCAAAAGTAAATACTAGAAGTAGGCTCTGCAACTCTGCACAGGATACTGTGTATTCCTGCTTCGTGCTCTCCATGTGAATGCTATTAGATTTTAGCCATATTGCCTAAAAATGGGGGTATGTGGAGCAGAGCGAGGAGAAATACCATGCTGGCTTTTCGCTTTGTTCAGCATCACTGGGAATCTCATGAAACCTATGGAGGCTCTGGCCTCTACAAAGTGGCTTACAACTTCAGAGTCTACATAAATCCCTGGAAGCCTGTCATAGGCCTGGTCCGTGTACCACATTCACATCTGCTCCAAGACTTCATGGAGGTTTTGAGCTACACTACATCCTTGATTCCTGTGTTGTTGTCACTGTTAGCTTATAGCCGAGAATTTTCATGTCTACTAAAAAATATGTATAAACCAATGTCACCTCTGGATTGAGCCATAAGGAAAAAACTCAAATTTATGTCTTCATCTCAATCAATATCATGGAAATCCTTCACGGCCTAGGAAAATGTCATCTTCTGGTACCCAGCTCTTCAGTAGGAGTTAGGGTGGAATGGTCAAAATGTACTTCATAAAGTAAAGAGCTTGGTCCATCAGTGGATGCCTGGGACCAGGGCGAGGTGGGGAGCACAAATCAAGTCCAAAGCCTATGCTGGAAGAGCTGGACAGTTATCTGCACTTGCAGCTCTCTCTATATTCAGATGATTCTGGACCTTGATACAACGGACTTGAAAACATTGCATGTGTATGGTCCTCCCTGGAGTATCCAATGCCAAATACGGACTTTAGAACACCAACTGAAGAATGGGCATTATGAATGAGCATGGGGTAACTGTAGCAACATTTCCACGCTGGCAGCATCAGGATCTTTGTCTATAAATCACTTGACACTGTTACTAAAATCTCTATTTTTCTCTTAAATATGAGAAGAAAATGGACAGGCAGAGGTGACAGTCAAAAAGTGTTAAGTCTCTCTGTCTCTGCAACTGTGCCTTTCAAATAAATAAATAAGTCTTCAAAAAAAGGGGGTGGGGGTAGGGGTTATATCCCATATGGGCGCTGGTTTGAGTCCCACTTGCTCTACTTCTGATCCAGCTCCCTGCACCTGGGAAAGCAGCTGAAGGTGGCCCAAGTGTTTGAGCCTCTGCGCCCATGTGAGAGACCTGGACAACACTCCTGGCTCTTGGCTTTGGCCTGGTCCAGCCTTGGCCTTTGTAGCCATTTGGGAAGTGAACCAGGAGACAGAAGATCTCTCTCTCCCTCTCTCTTTCTCTCTCCCCCTCCCCCCCAACTTTGTCTTTCAAGTCTTTTTTTTAAAGCATAAGTCTCAAATATAACAAAAAATTGAGACAAAATAGAAATCATTAGATTGAAATACATGTTCAATTGTAGAAGAAAAATTTTAAATGTGCCTAGAAATGCCAGAAATAGTTGGTTAAAGCTGGTAGTTAACTGTGATGTATAATTAGGTCTTTTTGAGCAGTTTTTAGATGTTTGGTCCCTTGTACCTCTCAGACTATTGTTTTACTTATAAACATATAAGTTTTGTACATATATCCAGGAACTTTATAAAATGAGCAAAAATGTGAGAAAGTCTGGAGCATCAGGTTTTCTCAGAGGAAAAAAAAAAAGAGAATTAACTTACCCTTGGTTAGGTAAACTAAAAACTGCAGGATTAAACATAAAAGGAAAGTATGTCAGGGAATATGCTAAAAAGAGTATCCATAAAGTAGTACTAATAAAACTGCTGACATCTTGTATTGGTTTATGAAACAAATGTGGTATAAATCCTATGAAGTTGTTTCAGTTTAACGAATATTCCTGAGTTCCTACTACCTGCCAGGATGGTCACAGGACTGTGATGATGAATAAAACTTAGTTGCTTTGGGATAATCAATTACAACATACACAGTCCAGTTTGCCTACAGAGAATTTCAAAACAATGTGGAAAATGCTGTCTATTATGGGTGAAGAAAGGGAGGAGACAGATAATTGGGTACTGGGACTGGGGTGAAGGTAAAAAAAAGGCTCATATCCTGATGACAATCCCATGAAGCACCTTTATTCGTTTTGATTCTCAAGTCTAAACTATCATATTTGATTAAGCTGCAAATGAAAGCACAAGCCTTGAATTCTTCCCTACGACAGAACTTTACACTGACTGTAGGAATGGTATTAAAATTATCCCTTGAAGGTGAGAATGATTTGAAATATGGTCCTTTCATTTTTTTCACGAAATTTTTTTTTTTTCATTTTCCAGTAAAAATGAAGATTGCATTAAGACCTCTTATGTAGCAACAATACTTCTCAGAGAAACCAGGGCCATTAGATGAGGATACTGAGGAGACCAAGTCAGTTCGTACAACTGGTCACAACACAGCTCACATTCCTGACGCACATAACGCTTTGAGCCACTAATTAAACGAGTGACAAAATGAAGTCACTGAAGATATACACCACCTTAAGAAACAGTCCCCTTAAAAAGGAAAAATCAAGCTCTAACCTATATGAACATAAGCCAGGAACTTCAATATAGAGGAAACTCCCATTGTTAACACTCACTGCCAGTTCACTTTGTATTTTTTAACTACCTAGGAATAAATGCTGGATTGATAGTAAGATGTGACAAGCTTGGAACTGTCAGTGGTACCCAATAATGAAGTAGCATGTCTTGTTATCCAGATAAGAATGTGATCTCAAATGGTACTAGCAATTAAAGCTTTAATCTCTTCTTAACTTCCAATGTATCATCTGGTTTGCATCTTTAACCCCTCTGGGTAAACTAAATCACATTAGCATTTCTAAGGGAAAATATTATAATGCAAAAGAATCAATATTTTTTTAAAGAAAAGATGAGGACTAAAGACAGAAAAGAATGGGAGAGAGGGGTTGAAAAAAAGACTTACAGCCAGCCACCTTCTCTACAAAGAAGAATTCAGCAACCTTATGAATTGTCCATGATGAAATCCAGCACCCCATAATACTACATATTAGAACACAATGCAATCTTATATTTCTATAGCGCCCTTCATGCAAGCATCCCAGGGTGCTTTACAATCATTATGAGTTAAAATTAAAACTGAAGCACATACAATTCCTAATAGAATCATTTTAAAAATGCTAAACAGAACAAATAACTTTTAAGTCTAGATTTAACAGTCCCAACAGCCAGAGCGTTCCGTACTTCAATTGGCAATGAGCTGCAGAACCAGGGCTGCGGCTCTCCCCTGTTATGTTAAAGGCTCTCTTATGTTTTTTATACCCACAGCATGTTATAATCAAGCAGTTTCCAATGAAAGAAGGAAAAATTGGATGTACGTATCCGTTTGTTTAGATTATTCTGAATTTCGGATTTGTGTTTGTTTGTTTATGAGTTTGTCTAAGGCCCATATCTGGCATGAAATAAAACAGATTTTTAAAAGCAAATCCAGATGAAGTCCAACTTGAAATTTAAGTAGTAATTGAGAAAAAAGATCTCAAAAAAAACACTTGAAAACTAGCCCTGCTTTAGCAGAAATTAATTTGATTAGGATGATTTGGTTAAACTCTTTTAAATAACTAGAAAATAGCTTTAATAGGCTTTCTCTCAGACCATGTCTACTCCTAAGTCTCAAAAATATTTATTATTCTGCACGTCAGATAAGAGAGAGAGGGAATGCTCTGATGATATGGTAATTCTCCCTGCGTTAGTGATTTTGAGGTCAAAGGAAACCTGTCCCTATCTAAAACAAGTCATAGGTAAAAATCTATTAAGTGAGAATGAAGTACTTACATGCTGCTAAGCACTATTTAAATTGGCATGGTTTAAACTTCTTTATGTTTTACCATTGTGAAAATATAGTGGCTATAAAATATTTGAGTTCAATCCATTTTAAGTTAGATGCTTTATTAAGTTTGGCTTTTTTGATTAATATATCTGAAAGGTTACAGAAAGCTAACATCAAGCTACTGTAAAACCCTTATGTATCTAAATCGGCTAAAAATGAGCTTGATATATTAGATTCAAAAAGGAAAACCTGCAATTTGGAGAACACTTCTATTGTAGATTAGATATATCATAATATTAACACAGAACAGACATCTCACTAAGTTGAAAGAGGAACAAGAATGATGTCATGACTGGTTGAAAAGGAGACAAAAAAAATTATTTGATTATAAGTCTTATAATTCACACAACTACCCATAGAACAGTTTGGTTTACCATTTTCTTTATGGATCTACCATTAATGCAATTGCTGGAAATGGTAATAATATCTAATCTGTACAAAGTAGTTCGGTGTCTGACAAAGCAGATATTCATAACCTCAGATTCCCATGGTCAGCAGGCTAAGAATTAGGAAACGTCTGCAATTTTAAAAAGGAAAGATCTTTCATGAAGCTTTACCCTAAAACACACAGTGTTTAACCACAAGATGTATATAACCTTATGCTGGGAAGGGGCAAGTACAAAATCCTCCAAGCACATTTCAAATATGAAACTTCTATTTTTAAAGGTAGCTACCAGTTATATTCTTGTCCATCAGATGAGGTCAGTCTGATGACTACGGTCCGTACTTTCAATAGACCCAAGAAATTTAACTGCCCACTTTTCCAATAAAAATGCCTAACATTGGCCGGCGCCGTGGCTCACTAGGCTAATCCTCCGCCTTGCGGCGCCGGCACACCGGGTTCTAGTCCCAGTCGGGGCACCAATTCTGTCCCGGTTGCCCCTCTTCCAGGCCAGCTCTCTGCTGTGGCCAGGGAGTGCAGTGGAGGATGGTCCAAGTGCTTGGGCCCTGCACCCCATGGGAGACCAGGAGAAGCACCTGGCTCCTGCCATCGGATCAGCGCGGTGCGCCGGCTGCAGCGCGCCAGCTGCGGCGGCCATTGGAGGGTGAACCAACGGCAAAAGGAAGACCTTTCTCTCTGTCTCTCTCTCACTGTCCACTCTGCCGGTCAAAAAAAAAAAAAAAAATTATAAAAAAAAAATGCCTAACATTGCCTTAAGGTCTAAATGAAAGGACTATTCGCTCAATTATATCTACTGATCTTGAGGGTATAGAAAAGAAACAACTACACAGGGTTACCTATCTAAACCTTCTGGAAACTCCCAAATGCAAGATTATGCCACAAGTCAGTTCCAGTGGTCTAAATCACTCCCTTATATCCTAAATTAGGAGCATGAAATGATGGCACTTTACAATCAATATACAAAAAAAAAAAAAATTCAAAGACACAAAAGTAAAACACATGTTAAATGTATTGAAAACACAAAGATAATTGGAAAACTACAAGTACATAAGAGAAATAAAGTGTATTCTGATAATGAAACACATCAAATTAATCTGAGAAAGGCTCATCCTTTTTTTCTTTTTAAGCTTCTTTTATCTGTTTATGTGACCAAGAACGATGCCTAGTTAAGCTCCCATCATGGGGGTATGAAGTCTTACCTTTCCACTTTAACAGCTACATACCCAGGGACATTCATCTAAATATTCTATGCCTCAGATTTCTAATTTGAAAATGGACGAATAGGGTGAGAGAGGCACTCTTCCCATATCAAAAGCACTAAATGAAAGCTAGCATCATTTTTTTCAACTATTAAGAGGTGTTGTCCTTATTGCTACATAGAAAATAGGCTACATGACACATGACAACCCGTCAATGTAGTGAGTGAATGTATGAATACATGAACAAATTTCACAGGCTAAGCTTTCATGTAAAATACAATATATGAATAATGATGTATTAGAAATATTAAAACATGTTATTTCAGTTCATTTTGGAAAAAAGTTTGCTTTAAAAAATTTCTATAACATAGATTTTTAAACTATTGCTCCAGTGTTACTGATAAAACATACTGAAAATCAACTGAAAACTTAACTTTAATAAATGCCTATGGAAATGACTGTCAAATGTCAGAGATTCAGCCTGGTTAAAGACTAAGCTTCAAAAGGGCAGGATAGTTGGGTATTTTTTAAATCTTTTTCCAGATGTTTCAGGAAAATGAAAATTGAGAAATTATCTTCTTCAGTATTACTTTTAAGTAGAATGTTCAAATTTAAGTTTATCATAGATATTTTTTGCTACTTTGAAATATAAATGACAATTCCCACTCACTTTATGTAGGACTTGGCTTGGAGATACCTTCTTCTCCCCAGGTGAGAGATGAAATAGAAAATAACCCAATGTCTTAAAAATGTGACAGGTGTGAAATGTTCCTGCAGCATACATACATGCATATGGTGAAGGGAGAGGGGGGTAAAAATGCATATAGCAGATTACCATCTCCCAGGAATATCTGACTTAAACATTTTTAGTAGGAAGACATTAGGTTGGGGTAAGTAATGCTTGACCTTTTCCTTATGGTACTTTTAAAAGATCAATCTATCCATATATCAGAATTTGTCCAGTGTTTAAATTCAATTTGTAGGGCAGGCACTTAACCTAGTAGTGGATAAGACGCTATCTGCATCTCACAGCTGAGTACTTGGGTTTGATACCTGGCTCCACTACCAATTCCATTTTCTTGCTACTGCAGACCCTGGGAGGCAGTGGTGATGGCTCAAGTAGATTGCATCCTGCCACCCACAGAGGAGACCTGGATTGCACTCCTACTCCTGGCTCCAACCCCAGCCTAGTCCTGGACTTGCAGGCATTTGGGGAGTGCAGGGGATGACCCCTCTATCGGTATCATTGCCTCTCAAATAAAGAGGGGAAAATCATTTTCTGAAACTAAAGGAAAAACTAGCATCAAAATTCAATGTTTTATTATACACCAAAATATTTACTTTTTTAACTTTCAATTTACCCTCCAAATCATCAACCTCAAAAGTCTCAAAGCTATAGGTTTTCTTGCACCTGACAGGTTTTACTCTTTCCTGTTTAGTTGAAGTTCAGAATGCAACACACAATTACCTAACCACATCCACTGAAAAAAGCAAAAGCCAACAACAAAACACCCAACCTCCAATCTATAATGACCTAAGACTTTTAAAACATTTTGCAAAAATAAACAAAATACTTGGGCAAATTAATGATAGGAAAGCAGTATCAGAAATAAAGGTATGACTGCAAATCCAATCACATGCTCACCTATGAAATTTCCGCAGCTGACGAAAACCTTGCACATATCAAATAAAACATTGCACCAAAATGTTAGTATTCATTTTTAAATCAATACTTACTTTAAAATTATCATTGGGCAAGGACATAAGCTTAGCAAATCAGAACTTTTGGGTCAGTCATTAACCTTGAATTTAATCTTTAGGGACACTGACTCCTTCCTTTGTCAAAGGAGGTGGCTGGGAAGGATAATCCCTTCTAATTCTAAGAATCCAGGTCCAATGGAACATTTGATTAGCAGGTGTTAGACAATCCTCCTAAGGGGGCTTGAGGCAGGCATCAAACATCCACGGTAAATTCCTGGTGGCCTCCCATTTCCTCCTAACCCTCTACCCTACATAGTGGTCTGCTTGCCTACAGGGTGGACTTTCTACTAACCATAGTATTTAGGAGAACTGTGGCCATACTTGACACTGAAATATTTTATTATGCTAAACTAAACACTTGATGTACAATAAAATGTATACACTGAATTGTAGGCAAAAGCTCTTACATGAATGAAACAAAACTCCACAGGAGAAGTAAAGCCTTGATACAGAACACATTTTGGATGAAGGCCTAACTTACGGAGACTGCACCTTAGGTTTAATCATTTTAGAGAGAGAAAAAAAAAAATAAACAAGTGAAAAGTAGTTTACAATAAAAACATTCTTAGTTCAGTATCAGATTTATGGATTCATTCTTGAGAAATGGGTGACAATACAGTCAAACATAAAATAATGGCTTCATTCAGAGAACAAGTTAAATTTTTTCATAATATTAAATATTAAATTAATTTCAAATATTTGCTACCACTCACTTCTAGACCACCCATAAATGTTTTGAAAGTTTTTTTTTAAAGAAAGAGAGATTATAATTATAACCGTTGGTGGAATTATAGCCTAGTCCCATCACCTAACAATTACAGAGGAATCTCCAGCTACACCAGGCCACGCGTTCGTCTGAAGACCTTGCTGTGGAAATTCATCAGTGCACGACTACAAAGCCACGTCCTGGATTTCACTTTGTCATTCTGTTTAATGTTATAATAGCCTATGTTCAATTCATTTCCTATGACAACATTAAGTAAATTCACAATTATATATGTAAGTTATAGTGAGGTGGAGCTTACCGGCTGAATGTTGATATCAATTAGCAATTAGTTCTCACTGTCTGTATTCGCATTTATACTAGCATCCTCTTCTCCAGCTCGTAGTAAATATCTTAAGTCTTTGTCTAAATCTACTTCCAAAAGTCAGTGGAACATCGAGGAACATGAAAATATGCAAAATTCTGACAATGTGTGTTTAAATTATGTTTTAGCTCTGAGTTTAATGTTGATTTCTAGATTATTTCAAATTTTCAAATGCTACTGATCAAATAACATGTTATCTGGAGTTGTCTGCAAACACAAAATCCCAGCAATAAGGGTCACCCTGCTTTATTATGTCATTCTATTGATTTGACTGTATTCAATTAATTTAAATTACTTTTACTCAAAGGTTATACATTTACAACCTCTCTATTCCAAGGGTGAGAGAAGCAAGAAAAAGGATTAGCTGAAGGTGTAACTGAATTCACGAAAAAGTTTGCTCTGAACTCTAAGAAATGGACTATTCAACATACAGTAGAAACACATTTTGAGAATCTCTCAATTGCAGATATGTTTACAGCAGAGTTATACAGTTCAAATGGCTGACAGACTAACATTCAGAATTACATTTTAAACTTGCAATAAAAGAAAACTTGAAAAGTTTAGTAAAAACCTAGTTAGACCAGCACTTTAATTAGACTTTGCCATGGAATAACCTTAAAACTGGTTTGGCACTAGGAGAGGGCATTATAACACATTTATGTGGTGACCACTGGCGCAGCCCAGTGAGAGCAGGTATATAGCATCCTTTTCCTATTTTTTTATTTGAAATCAACTAGCATTATCAAAAATGCTTGATTTTAAATCTACGAAGAAGGGAAACCTCTACCTAGAGTTTTGGTTGTCCTCTATCAATATTCATTCTGAAAACTGAAATACAATAATAATGAATCTATTTATCATCTCAATGGTATGACAGGCACCTCGGATGCAAAAAAAAGAAACAAAATGCCACTTACAAAACAAAAATAAGAAGTAAATTAATGCTACAGAACTGGTTACAAAATCCTTTCAACCTTTAGCTATGGGAAAAAGATTTTTTCTTGCTTTTCTTGGTATTTTTACTAAATATTTCCTTTCTGACATTTTGGTATAAACAAAGTACCCAAGAACTGTACCTTTGTCTCCTTTAGAAAGCATGTTGCAGTTTTGCACATGAACTCTACACTGCCATTCCCACTCACCAAAGCTCTGTGTAAGTCGTACCCGCTCAACACTTTCCTAAAAAGGGCACTCAGGAGAATGTAACCAGTACGCTTAGAGCACTCTGAACACAAATCTAAAAACCAAGCAGAATAGTCTTCTGCTAGACTGTTTTTCCTGTAAATAGTCGTTCGTCCTTTTCCATAAGGGAGGAAAAGTGTAAAGGCTCTGTTCAGAATGAATCAGGCACATTTTAAAAGGTCAGCAGTGGTCAAGCCACTTTGCATTCTGGCAGATTCTTGCTTCCGATACCAGTTGCTTTAAACTATGGAGGCCTATCAGACCTCAGATCAGGGCTGCCCATGAAGTCTTATTATTTATTACATGCTATGCTAAGTACCTGTGAAAGGGGGCACTCCTTGGCCAACGAACTCTGATTCATATCTTTCAGTAAGTCCTTCAGAGCATTCCTTACTGTGGTGTGCGACCATTGTTCGGGAGGCAAGTCTTCTAGTTTGGGGCAACTATTGGAGACATAGATTAGAAAGGGGATTATTACAAGATTGCATCCCGCTGCACAACATTCCTTTAAGACAGACAGATTTCATTTTGCGCATCAAACAGATGCATCTGGAGATTGCTCTCGGTCTCCTGATTGTTCCGATTAGTTAATTACTTTATACAACACATCTGCTGTATCGATGCATGAATTATACATCAGCTGCCTGTGGTGGCTATTTTTTCATGTTACTTCTACCTTCCTGCTCTGATGCGCTTGGGAAGACAATTTAAGGTGTACTGCTTTCTCACGAGCCATCGTGAAAGGCATTAACTTATTAACTGATTTCCTTTCATTACTCTGTTCATACGAATTAAAATGGTAAAAATATATAAATAAATAAGACTGCGGCAATAGCAAGGAAGGCATTCTTTCACAAAATGTACACAGATGGCACTGTTCATGATATGCAAAAATATTTTTTTCTTAAGTAAACTTTATGTAAAATGCCTTCTTGTAGTGCATCATATAATCGACTAAATGTAAAAGTCTCGTCTTTTGATAACCTGCATAAAGCCACAAACTGGGGAGGGGGGCTGCTTTTAAATTATACACTGAAGACATGGGAAAAAAGCAAAAGGGATAAGGTAACAGAATCACTTTGGATTCATCTTTCCGAAATACAGGCTGAATAAAAATGGAAGGTTTCAAAACATAAGGTAAGAGGCTTCTCCCCAGAACTGCCGTCTTGACTCACCTGTGTAACTGAATTTTCAGTGTGACCACATGATACACGTCTTGCAGCATATCTGCTACCGTGGCATCAGGCGCATCTGTCACATAAGAGAGTGGAACTGGATTCCACTTGCCAACCTGGATGAGCCCTATTCCAGATAAAGGGAATATGTCACTAAATATGTCACCCTCAGATAATATATCTAGTAGGTCTTTTTCCCCCCCTGCCCCCACCACAAGCAATATTGTTATTTCTGTTTGAATGATTCCCTTCCCTCTAAAAGGCAGGTCAATGAAAATATTCGCAGCTTAGCTTTCCAAATTGTGAAATTATGTAAATGACTGTAGGGTTGTTTATTATTTTGGAAATAAAACCCCATCAATAAAACCTATGCATAAGGCCACATTTTCCTAACTTACAGGAAGTTCTAATAAGACATAGCCGAACCAGTTCTAAATGGCTTTACGATTTAGATAAGATTCTCTATTGCAGTGGGAATCAGCATTGAAAAATACTTTACAGCCCATAAAACCATCAGAAACAGAATAAAAGAAACAGAACTAGATATTCAGTCATAAATGCAAATTGACTCTCAACAGTCCATCTGCTCAAATACGCTCCTCACTTCCTTGTGGGTCCTCAGTGGAGCAGATTATTAAGGTCAATAAGCATACTAATGATTCAGCTGAAGTAATTTAAAAAAAAAATCTACCTCGACATTCCACATGAGCAAAATGTGTGTTAACTAAACCAAACTGAATTAAGCCAATTTTTTAAAGCCACAGTCTATAAGGAACCAATGTAATACAGTTCTTTGAACAAAAATATTCAGTGCTTTCTCTACGAGGTAAACAAAGGAAGCCAAGCAATTTTCCCAATCCCACGTATGCATTATTTACCTTTGGCCTGGGCAGCAGAGCTATGCGAATAGCCTAGCGACAGCAGTGCCATTTCTATCAGCTGGTTGAAAAGCATATCCTTTCTCACCAGCACAAATTCCGCATGCTCCTCCTTGCAATCATATTCAATGGCGTTTTCATAATGTTCTACTACACAGAAAACTGGCAGCATGGTTCCTATCAAAGAGATGGGGAAAAAGGAAACCAACAATCTTCAGAAATACAGACTTGGGGGAGGAAAAACTAAATGAAAATAAATCCTGACAACAGTGAGAGAACAGAAACCTGTGCTTCCAGGGCAGGCTGGGTACAGAAATACAGGCAGCATACAAGCACACACATATACACACAAATACGTATTATTTTTGTTCTTTAAAGTTGTAAGAGAAATAGCCACATGGAACGCAAACTTGGCCCGAAGGCAATGTAGGCTCTTGCTCTAATTTTAACAGTGCATTTTCCAAAAGCAATGAATGCAGGATTATCTTTTTGATCAGATAACAATGCTGATGAGAGAGAAATAAGTGTGTCCTATCTGATTTGCTATGAGTGGCATACAACACGCAAACAGAACTCACTACAGTCATCTTCAGAAGAACCCACCTTCCAACTGCCTTCACGCTTTTGTTAGTAATAAACTTTCCCTGCTTGTGTCCAAATTATCTTTGACTGTAAAATGATGATTTTCTCCTTTTTTAGATATTTACTCTAACTGGTTCCAAACTGATGCCTGATAATATACCATTTCAGTATGTGCACAATGTAGATAAATAATGTTTATTTTTGTGACTGCTCATATAATCTATCTGATTAAAAAGATATCACAGTAACTAAGAGTCTTAAAAATGAACAATCTTTGGTACAACAAATATGATAAAAATACGTCAGAGAACAGGAAAGTCGCCTCACCAGCATATACTGGGATAAAAGAATCTGCATGCATTTCATATAGTCTCTCTTTATTTTAACCCGGTGTAAGAACCTAGCAGCCATATTATTAAAAAGCACAGGCTAAACCACTATTAAAAAAGAGGCTTCTGACTAGAAACCAAAATTATGAGATGCTGTGATACTCAAGGTATTACGCAGCACACCGTCAGACTTCCAGTGACAAAAGAAAAGGGTTAAAAGCAGATGCATCTGAACTCTACCATGGCCATGGCAAACTGCCAGGAGGGTATCATCTTTAGCATAAATGATGACAAGGGTTACTTTAACAGGGCACCCAGGATCCCCAATTAGTCCTACAACATTATTGCCTCTATACACTCTGTTCTCTGGACTTAGAGAATTCTACGAACTTCTGAAGATGTCTAGTGCCTACCAACCATAACTAAAATTCAGGATTTCCTACTGACACCAGAGAGGCCCTTTAAAAATTCTCTATTTGCTTGTTTCTGCTGAACAAAAGCCGGCAATAAAACAGCTACATTTTTCTACATGTGTGTCTTCACCAAAGCTTTAGTGAACTGTTCACAAGAGATTCTAGCTCTGACAAACAAACCCCTTCAGGTTTACTTAGAAAAGCTCGCAAACTCATTCGGAAGTACCAACAGGCTAGGCATGAAAAACAAGCCGCAGAGCTTGCCAATATTCTTGTCATTCATTCAGCTGTTTTATACCAGAGAGAGAAGCCGTCAGGGATCAGAAGACGACTTGGGGAGACCACAGCAAAAATAGCAATATGCAAACTGGTGATTTCTTCCTTGGCTTGAAGGTATTTTGGCAAAATCTCCTAAGCAAATAAAAACATTCAACCCCTTTTTCTTAGCCGTGCTTTCTCATCTCAGCCACAATTTTTATCTAGCACCTGTCAAACAGAAACTATGCACATAAAAAAAAAAAAAAGATGAAAAAAAAAAAAATCCACCAAAAGGCTTTAGTAATTTTGTTGTCTGGAGTAAACAGAGATCCTTCTACAATTAAACTGCATTTTTAAAATGTCATTATGAATGCAATGGTATCACAAAAAAGAAAATTGGAAGTGCAAGTACTATACTTTGGGTTTCTCCCCCTCCTGTCCCTGTGTCTTCAAAGAGTTGTGTCAGAACAACAAAAACATACATTTTCCCTCTGAGAGGATGGAACACACGTGCTCTACCACACCTATGACCCTACGCCTCAGGCCTGTGAAGTACTCTAAGTAGGCTTTCCAAATTATTAGAAAATACTGGATTGATTTTCGACTTTATTGATCAAATTCTGAGGTATCCTACAGATAATACTGGTGGCTATACATGAAGTAACCCAGTATCATCTAAACACAAAGCTAGCTGCTGAATCGTGTGGCAAACTGTCTTGGTTGTCCTCCTCTTACTGGGAGTCATGCAGAACAAGAGCCTTCTCTGAACTGATTATTCGTGCTAGTGTTTGCAAGACTTCCAACTACAGCAACTTCATAACCTTCCAGCATTAAAGGGGGAGAGCACTGGTCACTGCTGAATGCTAAAAATACCACATGATTTAAACCTGAAGGCAGTCTTAGAAGCTTTTGCTGAAGGTTTATGAGCCTGTGTAAACAGCACGTCTGCCATAAGGAGCAGTGAAGTCTGTAGAATCCTTGTCTAAAACTGTCCTGGCATTAAAGTTTGCTGTGCAAATATCACATAATACCAGAGACAGCTGAAATCTCCTATTTAGGAATTTATGGAACTTATATGTTTGCAGGCGTCAGAAAGTCTTTTTTATAGAGCCCCAGTGCTTCACAGTACAATATTAATGCACTCTGTTTGAAAAGCCATAATAAATTATATTTTTAATGCTCTTACCCTGGCTTTCTTAAGATGCATACATTCTTGGCAAACAATCAATAAATAGGGTAATCATGAGTAGAGGCCAAAGAATTTGCTGAAGTGCTGTTTTTCCATTTTTAATAGATAAAGATCTAACAATACGGACTGCTGTGTCTGTTCATTTCAGGATCAATATATTCTTTGTTTTCGCCAAACCAAGGAAAAAATAAATGATTGTATGATAAATGTTATGCATCAAACACAATGAAATTCCTCTGCCTTCTAACTTTATCTACTTAATATTCTTGGCTGCTAAAAGATGCATTTTTATCCTTCGCCTAGGAAATGTAAGGAGAATCTGATTCCTGTACATTTTATTCAAAGATAAAATAAAGACCCACATGATACACATATATTACCCTCAGTACAAGCACTACATTACAGTAACAACAGTGTCAAACACATCCCAAGTTGTTAAACTTCGTCACTTTAATACTGGCAGGAAGGAGTCAACACTGTTACATATCTTCCCCTTATAAACCTGCCTCAATCTGTCTTTCATTTATCAAAAATATACAAATATAGCAAAAATTAAAAATTAGAATCATCAGGGTTTTTCACTACTAAACAATAGATTTGTTCTTAATAAACCACAAAAAAAGGCATCATAAAACTTTTACATTATCTTATGTAAAAGATTTCGATGATCCCTGAAACTGCCTTACAAACTGGTAATCCTATGAAAAAGCTAGGGTGGTTCTCAAACAGGCTAAATGTCTTATCCTTAATCAGAGTTAGGTTAAGCAACAGCCACCTACATATCATCTACTACAATAACCTTATGAAAGGACCCCAGTGTAAACGAAGACCAAGACAATCCAAGTCAAGTCTTTATCACCTTAAAAGTTCAATGATTCTATAGTGGAGTAAGATGATCCAACAGAGTCTACACTTTCAAACCTGAGTGACATTACAAATCAGAATGTAGCCAATTTCATATCAGAAAGAGAATCAAAGAAAGGAATGTACAAATCATGTTCTGCCACTCCACCCCCACACAAGGTGGCCTTGGGTACACACCAGGGCTTTCCAGGATTTGGCTCGAAAGTATTTACCTTTCCTAAGGTTGGTTTTCATCAGATGGCCCGAGTGTTTTAAAGGCACTCCCTGCATTTTTGCACCTGTACTCCCAAGCCTTCCTCTTCCTAGCGGGCTCCCGTTCTGCTCCAGGCGGGCAATCTTGGCTGGTGGACCCTTCGGATCACTCACATTGTTAGACATTTCTGAATGTTCTTTCCCCTGAGTTGCCTCGTTCAAATGATCCATACTCAGTCACTGTCTAAAGATCACCTGCCAGAATTTAAAAAGAAGATATGTTATAATTGGGTAGGGGTCTCTACCTCTGTGTGTCCCCTGCTCATGTTTTACTGCTAAATATCTCTCTCCACAAACACATTTGTAAAACTGCTTACCTAGATGTAATATAATACAGATGTTACTATATTTCTAGATAACAGCACTACATTTCCATTCAAATTAACAGAATAATTTGCGGAAACTGTACCAACATACATGAATAAAAAAGTGATTTGTCATCTACAAACAAAACTAAATGGGGGGAAATGGGCTTGCTTTTACAATAAGAATTACTGCAAGTATAGCTAAAAAGAAAACAGCAATTTCTATTTACATATTCCTAACTTTTAAAAATTAGAAACTCATTACAATAGCAACACTTTAATAAGGGTGAAAAGATAATGACAGACTAAAATATCTAACAGTTAAATCTAACACATTTTTATATTTTTACATATATTTTTGTTTTATGAGAAAAAACAAGTACCACCTCCAAAGAAGATAGGAAACATCTGCTGTTTAAACTCCATACTGGCTTTAGAAATTAATGGGAAGGAAAAGTTTTCTACTATCAAAGTTTCAAGAGTTACATGACCTGTTAAATATCTAGTCAAGCCTTGGGTCAAACATGTGATCGGATCATTTCACCCCTAAACAAACAGGAAGACGCAGAAGAGTTCTTCGAACATTCCAGACACTCAAGCATTACAATTCATGTTTTAGAGTTAGCATTTATGTGTCCACTAGTAATAGAGTACTAGTTGTTTAAGTAACAAATAAAACTCTGTGATTTACACACTATATTCATGAGTTAAGTTCACTTTAAAAAAAAAATCTTGATACTGGTAAAACACAATCTCCAGTATTCAAAAGTAATCTCAGTATGCAATGGAATTAACATCATAATTAACTTCAGAAAAAAATTAACAGATAATTATCTTCAGCTATATATTAGACATCAATTTCATACTGTTTACAATAAAGTAATTAGTGTATTATCAAAGTCACTTCTAGAATACAATTTTAACTAGACTTGATAAGAACAGGTGAGTAGAATTATTTTCTAAACTTTTATGGTACTTGAAGGATTGTGTTTACCAAAAAGGAAGGGGATCACACTTAGGACAATCAGAAAGAACAGGATAACCAGAACTTTCCGCCAGCTGTCTAATAATCTGACAAATCTTGGATTTTTAAAAAATTATTATATGGAACTACTCAGACCTGGATTTGAAAGCCAATCTATACTGACTGTTGAAAGCATGGCTTTTCTGTAAACATTTGATTCCTCCATTTAATCATAGACTACTTTGCTTCATTCCATGTTTTACTGTAGAAGGGTGCAATGTTAATCTAGAGGTTTCAAAGCAACTCTAAGAATGTCAATTGAAGAACTATAAAGTTTGAGAAATAATAATGGCTATTTATCTTTGTACTCCAGGGTGGCACGCTGAGAACTAAAGGTTTACCGTTGATCGAGGTCCCATCTGTTTTTGGTTATGAGGTTCATTAACAATAAATGTGCCTTTTTTAACCACTTTTTGTCAAGATTACTCTTTTCCATTATACTAAACTGCAGCCTAAAACCAGAATTAACGATACTGACTTACTCAGTATTATAATGTTTCACGTGGATTATAATGCTGACCTGCTTTTTCTGAAATGGGCTGCCTTATCCCACAGCAGAAGGCAAATTTTAAAACACGATTTAAAAAGAAAATCTTTAAACCCTGGGGCAACTTAAGAAGGGAAAAAATGGGAAGAAAGTAGACAACAGTACCAAAGTTAATGCTACAAAACATATTAAGTAGTCATGCGGCTTAACAGCACTTTAAACTGTACAGCAAATGAAAGTGATAGATTATAATTTAGTTAATGTATTGACAATGAAAACATCGTACAGGTCATGCAAAATTATCTTTTGAATACCCACGTTTAAGCGTCTATTAAACACTAAGTCATCCTGTAAAAAGCTTTACGTTATAAAGCAAAATTATATGCACATAAAACACCCAATTTACTCCTTTAAATTCTATGCCCAAGGCTAAAGTTCACCAAACCACAGTTTGGAATGGAAAAGAGCAACCTCCAACCAGGCCTGCCTGGACTGACAGTAGCGGGACCAACTCCGGGCTCACAGATGCCAGGCTGCAGAGTTTCCTTTGAGTTACACATTTTAAGACCCATTTTAGTGGAACGTCTGGTTGGCACACAGAGAGCAAACTACTTTCTCAAAACCCCATTTCCCTGCCCATGAACTACGACCAAATCTGCCGATTTCTGAATCACACAGTGAACCCAGTTATAGCAATTATTTCCCTTAAAAAGAAAGAAAGAGGCGCACGGAATTCCGGTTTCAAGAATCTATTTTTCTGCAAGGTGGGATCCTTTGCAACGAGTTCCTGGCTGCATCACCTCCCTGGCCCCCCCGGACCCCCTTTATCCCATTTTAAGAGCCGGTGCCCTTATCCGTTCCATAGGGCCGGCACGATCCAGGCCAAGCTTTCCCTGTGACCTTTTAAAGAGACAAAGAAGCAAAGTACTATCTAGAAACAGAAACACTGCAGTTTTACTGAGTGAAATTAGCAAAACCGACCTGAAACTCACCACTTCAAAACTTGACAGCATATAAATAACAAAAACAAAGGAGATTTCCTTTGCAGCCGATTTCTTGAAGAGAAGTTCAAGACTGATGTTTTTCTACGTCCTTTTTTTTTTTATTACAAAAAAAAAAAAAAAAAAAAAAACACCCAGCCAGCAGCAGACCTGAAGGCGACTTCCCCTGAAATTGTATTATTTTCTCTTCCCCTACCCCCGCCCCCCTAAGCGGGGGAAGGGCAGAAAAAAACGTCTAGAAGAGTAGCCATGGGGGGGGGGGCGTTTAAAAAAAAAAATCACAATTCGAAAAACAACATATATGGTTTGTAAAATGTCTAACCTCAGAGAACGGGGTTTCCGAGGGGGAGGAGGGGAGAGTGGGGAGGAGGGAGGAGGGAAGAAGATAAAATTGATCTGACAAGTGATTCGTTGGGGGGAAATCGTAAAAACAAAGCAAAAATCCGTTTGGAGCCGAACACAGCGGCGGTGCTGGGGCGGCGAGGTGGTGCCTGAGGATTCGCTCCAGAAGGCGGGGGTGGGGGGGCCGAGAGGGAAAACGGCTGCGGACAAGGTCCCCGGGCAGGGGCAGAGGGGTCCCCCGGCGTCCGCGCCTCCCCGCTGCGCGCCCGGGCGCCCGAGTGCTCCCGGGGCTGTCACTCGCGGAGTGGCCGTCCCCAGCCCGCGGCCCCGCGCCCCCGCCCCGCCGCCCCCGCCCCCAGCACCTGCGACGAGCTAGGAGCAAACCCCAAACTTTTGCCCGCAGCCTCGCGCCCCCGCCCGGGGCGTCTACCAGGGCACGGCGCCGGGGGCGGGCAGAGGGTCGCGGGCACAGCCCCGGGGAGGCTCGGAAGCGCCACTTGGGATGCCGCCCTCGCCGACCGCAGCCCCGCGGACCCCGTCGCTGCCCATGGACGCGGGGCTGCAGGGAGGGAAGAGGGCGGGGAGGGGGCGCGGAGGCACCCCCGGACGCCTCACCGCCTGGGCAGCCACCAACTCCCCGCCCCCTCCCCGAAAGTCGCCAGAGTCTGAGGTAAACACCGAGCACCACAATGGGCCGGCACTTGGGGGGCGCGCAGCCCGCCAGCCGCCGCCGCCGCCGCCGGCCGGAGGAGGAGTTTGCCGAGCCGCGGCGGGGTCGCGCGGCCCGGGCCCGGGGGCAGCCGCTGCGCCGCGGAGCTGGCGAGGCCGCGGCTCCCGGGCGGCCCAGGGGAGGCGTGCGCGCGTGTCTGTGTGCGTGTGAGCCGAGCCCCCGGACGGGGCCGCTGCTCCGCGCTCGCTCGCTCGCTCGCTCTGCCCCTCGCTGCCGTCTCTGCCCCCATTAAACGATCACGAGTGACTCATCCCGGCCGCCGCCGCCGCCGCCGCCGTGCCCAGCTCGGCCCCGCGCGTCCGCCCGGGCTGCAGCCCTCCACGCCGCCGCTGCCGCCGCCGCCGCCGCCGCCGCCGCTGTGGCTGCCTCCTCTTCCTCCTCCTCATTTTAATACCCGGCACCCGCTCGCAGCCCCAGCCCGAGCACGCAGCCTCCTCCCGGCCGCCCGCCGCCGCCGCCCGCCGCCTTCCCCAGCGGGGCCGGCTCCTCCGCCGCGTCCGGGGAGCGGGAGCGAGCGGCGAGCGGCGGCGGCGGCGATGGGGGGAGGAGGAAGGCGGCGGGGGCAGGGTGCACGGGGAAGGCGGAAAAGGGATGGGGATTAAAACCCGGGCTGGAGGGCCGGGACTGGGGGAGGGGGCGGGGGCGGCGAGCGAAAAAGCCTGAAGACAAGTAACTAGTGAATGAGTGCGCGGAGGGGGTGGGGGGGGAGGCGAGCGCTCCATTTCCGGCCCCGGGCGCGCAGGAATTTGTAATGAGCTTGATTAGAGTGAGGCGGCCCGACATTTATTACACACAATACCCGGAATAACAGGGCGCCGCGCGAGGGGAGCGCCGGCCGCCGCCAGGCGCGCGGGGCGGGCGCGGAGGGGCGGGCGGGAGCCGCGCGGGCCGCGGCCGCCGGGCGGGAGGGAGGGAGCGCGCGCGCTCCGGAGGGCGGGCGGCGGGCAGGTGTGCGAGGAGCGCCGGCCCGGAGGAGGGGCGGGGGCGACGGCGGTGACGGGAGGGCCGGGGCGAGCGCGGACCCCCCGCCCGCGCGCCGCGGAAGCCACCGGCACGGTGCGCCCGCTGCACTCGGGGGTGGGGGACGCGCTGGCCGGGGCCCGGCTGCAGGTGACAGGCGCTGGGCACCGACGTGGGGACGGGCCGGAGGGAGCCCCTTGTCAGAAACGGTGGCAGGGCGCGAGGGCAGCCTCGAGCCGCTCTCTTCCCAGGGTGGCTTCGCCAGGAGGGTGGTCCCTCAACTAGCAGGAGACAGCGTGATAAAAAACTGGGAGGTTTGGGCACAAGTCCGAGGGTGGCCCCACACTTCCTCGCCGCTTCGGACGAGGAAATAGGTGGCCCACAGGGGCCCAGTGAGAACTGGGTCACTACAGAGACATCTGACCTGTTATTAGGGAAAGATTGCCCATCGTTTTTCCAATCTGGGCGCGAGAGAGAAAAGTTTGGGTTGGTAAGTATGCAACTGTTGTAGCAAGAAATACTTCTGTTGTAATCCAGGGTAAACTCCCCGGGTACACCAGTGGTCAGTATCACCTCAGTATGCACCTCTTAGGGAATCTATTAAACACGGTTCTTATGAAAATGCAGAAACATTACAATCTCGACCAAAATAGCAATGCATCACTTATCGCTTAGGTTATGGTACCCACCACTCCAGCCCCCTGAAGGCAGTTAATCATTAAACAAAAGCAAAAAATGTTAAAAGTTATTTCTCAGAATATACTGGCAGAGAAAAGAGAAAAATCAGTCAGATAAACATTTTGTTACACATTTAAAAAAAGCAACAAGTTAGCACAAGTACTGAGATAAGAGGGAAAGATGCAAATGAAGCTCCTTAAAGCTACCAATACACTCGCAGGCACACTGTTTACATTAGAAATCTAAGAAAAGCAGAAGATAAAGTGTAGGAAATGATGGCCTCCTGGGGGAAGACAAGTTTAGGAGGAACACAATGAAAATATATCACTCTAATAGCACCCAAGTTTCACCCACAAACCGGAAAGGTTAGTCAAAATCGAGGAAGGCAACCGTGAATCTTGGCACACAGAAACCCAAGCCCTGAGCAAGAGAAAGAATACGCGATAATAAAACGCACATCAAAAACAAGACATTTCAGCAATCTTGTCTAAAAAGCCCAATCGATAAGGCATTTTTAAAAGGGGAAATGTGAAGACATATAGAGGAGACAAATTGAATGAAAGTATACAAAATGTAAACAATAAGGAAATACACAAATAGTCACAAAATGTAGCACTTTGGTCAGAATTCTTACTGTGGGAGGAGATACTTAAATTTATAAAAAAAAGATAGTTTATTTTAAAACCTATAATTATAGTGATGATTTTTTGCAAAAGGATAGGTTAAATTTGAAATTCCCGACATGGGTAATTCGGCAGTTACTTCAAACTGGTAATGCCTGATGTGTTTCTTTGAAACTTGGTTTGTTCTAAGTAAGGATAGTGCATCGCATTGTACAAACTTAAATAGCAAAGTATCAAAGTAAAGAAAAATTCAGTGGATTACAAAAGAATGTGGAAATTGCCTATGCAACTTACTTTTATCCAGGAATCATAAACCTATTCATAAACACAAAACATAAATGTATATAAGGATATAGCTTGGAAAATGGTAAAGTAAGTGGGCAGATAGACATCTAACAATATTATCAGGAGTAAAAATATAGTACAACCATGAATCTATCAATCATATCTACATATTAATTTTCCCTTAAGACATTCTTTATTCCAGAACTATATGTCTGTAAGAAATGTCAGAAGTAAAATGGCACACAGAGGTTCTACGCCTCAGTGGTAGTGGTATACTACACAGACGAACTTAATTGCTATATGTATGTATGTATATATATATACACACACACACACACACACATATCCCTTTAAAATATTCATTATAGTCTGTGAGTGTTGCCCATAGTAAACCCAGATTGAAAAAAGGGAAAAAAAAAACAAAAAACAAAAAACAGAATATACCACCTTCCTAGGTATATGTAAGCATAAATTATCATGGTGGTGGTGGGAGCAACATCAATTGATTCTATATAGGCATCTTATATTTAGCAATAAAGATGTGAGCAGAGTTGAGAAAAGTTAAAACAAAATAAACTTTATAAATCTTGCTATCAAAACACAAAACCTCAGGAGCAAGAAATACAGCAACTGAAACACATGACCTGTAAATGGACGTACAGTGAAAACCAGCTTTCTGTCACACGGTAAGGTATTCATACTAGCTGCACAAAGGAAGCAAAGACAAAATATTGTAACAGACACACAGGATTTTTCAAAGCTTAATGAAAGGACTACTGCATGTTTCAGATGGCAACGTATTAAGATAAATATGCAGGCAGATATCCGAAAGCATTAAAACACATTCAGAGTTTTGAATAGCACATACATTTGTAATAAACAGCGAAGCATTTAGAATTCGAATGCTTTTAAGATATAGCAACTCCGCCAGTGACTGTGTTAGCAAAGCAATGCTTACCACCATAACACTTTCTAAGGACATGGCTTTTTTTTTTTCTCTTTTAAATTCAAATACAGTTGGCTATCACTCTATACTCTTAAAGCAGCACAATTTATGTTGCATACTGCTCTTTTTGTCATATCAACTCTTTGTTTCTGGCTTTAGCTGCAGGTGGTGTTTTCCATATATGAATTTCTGGGAATATGGTCTGTGTTGGCCATATAAGGATGTCTATTTGAGCCATATGTTTTTCTATCATGTGTCTCATTTTGTCTGTCTGGGATGTCAAGACTGATTTCCACATAGTTTCTTGAATGGACCAAACACCAATTTCTAAGAGCAGGGAGGAAAAGCTGGTGCTACAGCCCAAACAACTTTGTCAAAACATATATTGGAGAGGAAATGCAATATCCTGTAAACATCTGCACTCATCTTATCACATATTATCTATGACCAACATCATATACTTCAGGAAAGAATTTACTGGTACTTGCTCCAGTTCAGAAGTCTGCAGTGTGTATGTGTGTATGTGCACGCAGCTTCATTAACCAGACCCCACATCTGTGGAGGTCATGGCACGCACATCCCAGCTACCCTACTCTGAGAGATGGGTGTCCTGCTGCCAACCTGACCCAGCCTTGAACTTAGGGGAGGGAAGTGCACCATGCCTTTCTTCTTCAGTTAATAATCATAACACTGATTAAACTCTATGACTAATCCATCCTACAAGAAGTTCTGGCCCCCATTAGGTACTCATAGAATCTTGTATTTTTCCTTTGTGACAGTCACATCTTGTCTTTTCCTTTATTAACAGTCATCATGGTACTAATCAACAACTTGGATAATTATTGGTTTAATAAATGTCTCCCTCATAGACTGTAAGCCTCATGAGAACAGAGATGATATGTCTTGTGTACTGTCATATACTTGGAACTTACATAGTATCCTTATAATATTTACATTTATGAATGTATAAATAAGAGCAAAAATCTCGCAGTGTCACTTGCAACCAGTTTCTACTACTAACTGTGCTGACAATACATTTTACTGATTGCAGAAGTAAAGAGGAGGGACAAGTAGGGAGGGTAACTATATCATTTAAATTTGAATTAATGAAAATTAAATTTGCAATTCACTTAGTCACATTTCAAGTACTCAATAGCCCCAAGTAGTGGGACTCTGGCACTGCAAATGGTGTAGATTCTTGAATACGTTAATGCTTCCTGGTTGCAGAGTTCCTCTGGACAGCTCCTACCTAGAGAACTCTTGTAAAAGACGATTAAGTGAATTCAGGACTGAACTAGGAAGAGTCGTCAAGGTACTGAATGGCATTCAGACATTTTAATGATAGCCAAAGTGAGGTCAGTTTCCATTTTAGAAATTATCCCATAGATTTGTAAGGTTGCATGGAATGAGATCTGTGTACTGCTTGGCACAGATTTAAGACAACTTTCTAGATATGCATATCCTTGAAAGGGCCCTGTAATATATTTGGAATGATACACACAGACTCCAAACACTGCTTCCCAGTTGCATTTAAGTATCCCATAGCTGAAGGTAGAAATCAGTCATCCCTACCCTTACCCTGGCCTCCAGATTTAACAAACACAGCTGCCCTTGATAATAACTGTTTTGGGGACTTTAACATAGAGATGAGGGGCCTTCAAAAAGTTGGTGAGAAATGGAGATTATGAAAAAGCTATCCATGAATTTCAAAATTCTTTCGCTACTCAACAAACCTATCTGTTAATTACATTTTCCCAGGAACTTTTTTGAAGTACCCTCATAGCTACGCAAACTGGGAGAGCATCCAGGTACTAAACAAACAATAGTGTACTGTGGAAAATTATGGCAAAAGGCTCGAAAATGTTGCAAGGGAGATAGAGGAGTAGTGATAATGAACTCTAAATACAGAGCTTAAAGGTGTTTTGTTTGTTTGTTTCCCCTAATAAGTTAGGTTTCAGTTATAGCCAGGAAGATAGTGATCAAAAGTTGTTTCCTAATTACTTTGGGGTAGATGTACATACCCACTGGTAATTTATGACATGGTTCTAATAGACAATGGCTATTACTACAGTGGAGCAGAGCAAACAAAGGCATTTTTTTCTGCTCATTTCAGGAGATCTGCAAAAGAGTAGCCACTGTAACTGGCTTCTAGAAGCTGACAGGGTATCTGGGCCTTCTACCTAGAAAGTACTTTTTTTATTAGCCAAAATGTATTGGACAAAAAGTTTTAAAACCTACCTTTCCTTCCACAGATGTCAGTACAGATCCCTTCTGCAATAAGGCACAGCAGCAATAATTCTATCAAAGTTGGCACCTCTAACCTAGACCCAAAACTGAGTAGGGTATGGGGAAGAATTCCGGCAATTGCTGTCTGTCAGTGTAGAGAATGCCACCAAAATACTTAGTGTCAGGATGTCTCACTTTTTCCTCCTGGCTCTTAGGTGCCCTTGGCCAGGAGAGTTGGGGTGAGTGGATCTCCTCTCTGCCTTTCGTGTACACCTTGATTGTGCTTCTATCCCAAACCTCAATGCTCTAGCACACTACGTGTTCTGCCAGCAACATGGCATTCCCTGTTAGTGTCTCCGAATGTCAAGACTGTAAGGATCCTGAGGAGTCATTGAAGTATGTATTCCTGGAGACTCTCTCACTGTGCCTTCCACCACAAGGAAGGAATTGAAAAACTGTTTTGATGAGTGTGTCCTTCTAGGAACATTGCTTGGCAAACGTAGGAAGTAAAGCCGGTGCTGGGATCACAACCCAAGAGTCCAGGCTGCACCCACTGCAATTAAGAATGGCTAAGGGTGGGAGCAAGGCATTCAGTTTTTGAAAACTCCTAAGGTGATTCTGATGTGCAGCCAGGTTTGGCATCTGCTGAATTAGGTAATGTTTGGGAGAGAGGGAATCAAATATTCCTTAGCAGCTAGGATATCCCCAAGTTGAAGGTGTTTAACCCCATACCGGAGTCGCTTGGAAAAGTGAAAACTACTCTAGGCGCCATCAGTAGCCCCAAATTTAAAAACATTGCAGGGAAGCCACTTGTTTCAAACAACAAAAATTAAACAAAACAGAACAAAAAAGAAGAAAGAAGGAAAGAGCTTAAAAAAAAAAAAGGAGGGGCAAATTATGAAATCATTGATTTGCTGAATAAAGATGTGCTATTTGAGGAGCCATGATAAATTAGCATTTTGGCACTTCTTGAGATTTACTGGGGTGCCAGAAATCCTGTGTAGGTATGTGATTTATCATCACAGACAAGCAACTAACCACAAAATTACACATGGAAGTATAGTTCTAAAACCAGTCTAGTATTTACTGGAGCCAGAACCATCCAGGCTTCCTCTAATTTTTTTTTTTTCCAACATAGCTGAGTATGAGTTTTCTCCCTCCCAAAAAGTTTAACTTTGAATGGGTTTCTCTATAAATTGGCTGTAACTAATCAGCTTATATCCAGACCAAGTCATTGCACTTGACCACAATCAAAATATTTTCAATGTACTTTCGAAGGCAGCCATAGATGCTCTGCCTTTAACAATCTCGGGAAGCTCAGAGATTTTAATTCCAGTGAAGGTAAACAACCATTCGCAATCAATCTACGATCCCAGTCGAGATGTATCAACCATATTCCTTAGTAATGAAAATATTATTGCTAATCTTTCCTGGCTTACTTGGAGGGAGAAAAAGCTGGAGGTTACAATGGGCTTCAACGCTAGTCCAGGACATTTTTGAGGGAACATCAGCCAAAGGCAATACCTGATATTGTACTGCTGTGTCCACTGCCACAAGGTCCTGGGCCAGGGATTATCCATTGGGAAGGAAAGCCACCACCAGAAACAAATGCTTCACTCCTGGACAATAATCATTACTGCCACAATGCTTAGAATTTATCAAAGTGAAGGAGTTTAATTCAAAACTAAAGCACATTCTATTTGAGTTGATGGAAAAGAGCTGGGAACAGATTGTGGTGGGTACATAACAATAACAATGTGAATATTATTAATGTCACTAAATTGTACACTTAAAACACCATCAGAATGGCACATTTTGTGTTATATGTATTTACTACAATAAAGGTTTAAAAAAAAACAAACAAATCTAATGCAAAACAATTTTTCATGTATTCCTAACATCAGCAGATATATATTATCATGAAAATACTATGGCAAGCTTCAGAAAACTAATAAGCTAGAACACACTCAACAAATGCCACAGTCCAGTCCACGCTAGATAATTAATTCATATGATGAATACTTGACCCAAGGATAATTAACATGGATTGATAATTAGAGACCAAGATCCCACCCAATTTGAGGGCCTCCCAGGGAAGGAAAGTGGTTCTCTTTTTGGGTTATAGTCAATATAATATCTTAGCAAAAGAGAAAGCAGCATAGATAAAAACAAACAAGAACACCTAAGACCCCAATATTATTTGTGAATGCTTTTCAAAAGAGTAAAACTTAGCTATATTCATGAAATAAATAGTAAAACAGTTCTTATAACAGATGAACAGTACTTAAGACTGTGACCTATGACCGTTACAATATAAATGTAGTCTATATAATAATTTCTAAGTTGTCTATAGATAAAGCCTTTAGAATCTACTCATTAGACAAAAGAAAATAGTTTTTGCTAAAAAATAAAAGGCTTTCAAGTTTAATTTTGCCAGTTACTTAATGATGAAAAAGAGCTTTTCACTTCTGCATACAACAATTTGAAATATCTTCTTTTCCTATAATATATCATTCAAATTCTGTTTCATATCATCTGTTTCTACTGATTTCATATTAGAGCCTTTTATGTTAATAAAGGAGTTTTTAATGTATTGGAAATTCATGTATAAATTCTGTTACTGACATTCATACCCATGTATACGTACATGTACTGTTTTTGATACACAAGACTACAGAATACTATTATACAGTGAATCCAAATTAAAAATATATATATTTACTATATGTAAAAGCATTAAATAAAATATTGAAAAATAGCTTCCTATTTCTATAGCTCAAGCCCATCAAGTTACCTATTTTGCAGGTGTCTCCTTCTTCATTACTGTGTTTATTGTGAGATTTAATCCATCAGATAACTAACATGGCCTGTGAATATACATGCAAATTTCCAACGGATATGAAGCAAAAAGTTGACAAATAATACTATTGTGTAACTTTCTAAAAAAGAACTAGAGAGCCTGGAGGCTACTCTCTTAATCATTTATTTTTTTCTGTAAAGACTTTTCATTTGTATTTATATATAAATATATATAAAAACATGTACATAAATGCACTTAGAAGAGAAACAAAAGTGTATTTATGAAAAATTTTGACTGAGAACAGCTTGTAACTGTTTTGGGACTGTCTTGCTTTAAAGGTGGTCAATACCCACTGTTCTATTAATCCTATGATTGCAGCTATACTACATAGCCACTTTACATCTAATGAAAATTAAACTTCTTATCTCTTCTATGAAGTAACAAGCGCTCATCAAACATAACTTTTATTTCATTTTTCACAAAGAGTCAGGTCACTAGAAATTTACCACACTGCAGGCAACTGTAAATGCATCTTCAAGGCTGGCATATGCCACAATTTAGGAGATAAAACCAAATCTTGTGGTATTCTCAACAGATTTGAGAAATGGAAGTGTTTGGCCAACATCCAAGTATGAATGAATATATATGCAATAGGCACAGAGCATAGGATGATATACACACACAGATGATACCTGCATGCCATGCAAGGAAGTAGTACACAATCTGAAAGTAGTCTTCCATGGTTTTCATCTAAAATCCTTGAAAACGGAGAGTCAATGGTACACCCCTTAATAAGCAACTTCCATGGAAAAGTGGATAAATGACATAAGTAGGAAAAGTAGTGGAGAAAGGGTAGATAACCTAGATTTGGATCTTGCTTCTTACCGTACTAGTCACACTGAGTGAACCTTCATCCATGAGGAAGGATTGAGTTCCACATCTATAAAGTGATGGAACAGAATCTGATAATCTTTAAGGCTTAGATATTCTCTGCCTTTACATTTAATTTAAATAGCAAGTCCACTTTAAAGAGAAAACACAGAACATTTCTCACATGCTATGTTAGATGTTTATCTATATGTAAGAGACAGGTGTCAAACAAACAAATAAAAAAAAAAAAAAAACCACTAAGGCAAAGAGAAACTTTAACTCACCAGATTCCATCTGTTACATTTGAATTCATGCATAATTGATTATCCATGACTGGTGAGTTCTTTTCTCACTAGCCGACCAGTTTTCTAAGCATTATGTATTAAATCACTACTAAAGTAGACTGCATTTCAGAAACAGCAAGGGGCAGAATAAGAATATTTTAAATGAAAAATTACATGCCGGTTAATAATAATACAGCTGACCTATGTTTAAGGGAGAGAAATTTTAATCATGTGCATATTAAATATTAATAACCTATTCTGTTATTGTTATAATAAGGTTAAGTAGGCTTCTCCAAGCTTAAGGAAAGAGAAGCAGGAATGCATAATGGTGCAGAAAGATACAGAGAAAGGAGACAGACATAAGGAAAATGTGTCAACAATAAACAAGAGGAAATGAGAAAGAAGGAAAAGATGAAGGTGGAAACTAATCTCTATGTGTCATTATGACTGCCAGAGTACTGGCAAAGAAGCAGCATCCTTTTATTTCAATTTTAATCATTTCTGAATTTTAATACCCAGCTCCTTTTGTAATTCTCCTGGCATTCCCCATATGCCTCCATCCCAGCCAAAACACCAGTGTAAATTAAATGGCAGGCAACCACACCACTGATGTAGCCTCCCTAAAGAACCCACCAGGTGACCAAAACAAAAAAGGTATGTCTACCTTAAGTCCCTGAGGACTTCCAGCCAATGAACTGGGTGAATGTTTTCTACTTTCTTTAATTTTGAAAAGAAGGCAGTAGTGAGGTAATCTACAGATAGAAAATCGTTCGAAAAAATAAAGCCAGCCAGTAGTAATACAATAATCAGTGACCATCAGAGCCTGGAAAAATGAGTTTGCTCTCACTGGCACTAAGGAGCATCACATGATTATTTAATTACAGCTCTAATTTTTGTCTCGTGGATGGCAACATATCAACAATTAATAGGGCAAATAGAGGAGACTGTGTTTTTTTAAAGAGACAGAATGTGCATGATAATGTAATAGGTCACACAGCAGTACACCACTTAAGGAAGACTTCTTTTGTGTAACTAAATAGGACTGTTCTTGCAATAGCCCTGCACACATTTTAAAAAGAAAATAAATTGTAAAGCAAAGGATCTTAACTTTTCAAAATGTTTCACATGCAGTACGCTGCACAGCCTTATTGCAACTCTAGCATTAGTTTTAAGGAGTACAGTGAAATCTTCATTAATATAAATGACCCAAAATCAAAGAATATTATAAAATAATATAGACAGCTACAATGAAAAATGTCTTTTAATGCAATAATTGTGACCAATATTTACTCAGTGGGATACTGGGGGAAAAAAAAACACTGCAGGAAAGAACAGGCAGAGGTCAATCAGCCCTGGGCCACTAGCCCATAGTATTTTTGGTCCTGGAGCATGAAAAAGACCACTGCATGGCAGTGCCAAGAATTCAGGGGCGTGCTCTATGTTGACTCCAGTATGGTTCGTTACCACAGCCAAACACCAAAGAATCATGAATCTTCATAGAGATACTTAACCTAAACCTGAAGGTCAGACAATGACGATAAAACAGAGACCCTGGAGCTACTCTCAAAAAAAAAAAAAAAAAAAAAAAAAAAAAAAAGGGCATGTAGTTAATGGAGAAAAACATCATGTTATCCATAAATAGGGGCATGTGTAGATTAATTATTCAGATAACCTCAATAAAAAATAGAAAATTAGAAAGAAAAGTCTCTTTCGCCAATAAATCTTTATCAGTACAAACCACATTCAATATTTTACCATTAATTTAGCAATTCTTTAATGAGTATCGACTATGTGCAAGGCACAGAATGCTAATTGTGTAGTGTCTCCTATTTTATATAACACAAATATGTACCTTACACATTTTCCCTTTTGTAGTTAAGTACCTTGCAGAAATAAATAATAGTATCACCTACAAACTTCATAAAGTAGAAATACTAGTGCATTTTTATGCACCATATTACAAGGTCAACAAATTCCAATTAGCCAAGGGAATCACCCAATTTGATAGAATTTTCTAAGTAGGGCTCAGTCCAGCTTTAAACTCCTCTGGTTCCATTTCCCCGCTGTTTTGCCTAGCTAGAAGCCATTGTGAAAATTGAGGTTTGAGAGTTGGACAATGAAACAATCTTAGAGCTGCCACTGTGATCAAATGCTCAAATGTATTTAAATAATTGGTTATATTGAATTCTAGGAAAACAATTTGGCTAAAGATGTCTCAGTACTGTAACTGACAAGTTTTCACAAAAAGTAGTAGTAAGAGGTGCTAAATCAACTCAATAAGCTCTTAACAGTTTATATTGGCCAAAGCAGTCAAAATCAAGAAAATGTGTGTCTCAAAATACAATATGGGAAACCTAAAACTGCTGAGAGGTAATGATTTCTAATGCCACTAGCAAAATCTCTCATGACAAAATTAATTGCAAAAGAAAAATAAAATACAGGAGAAAAATTTTATAATCCAGTGGAAAGTGTTCAAACAGAGCTGTTTTAGTAAAACACCTTTGATGATTCTGAACCAAAAATCTGACTCTATACATTCTAAGAGAATTTTTTTAAAGAGTCTAGCAAGCAGCAGCTTGCATGTAAGAGTATACATCATTCTTTTTTAGCATGATTGCTAATATACAGGTAACATGTCTCAGAAAAGGCTGTAATTAACTGTCTACTGCTCTAATAACACTAATAAGCATACAGTATTATTAAAATACAATGACTCCATACAAACTAAGGCTGTCATTTTTAAACTTTTAAGATAATGTTCTAAATTGTTTTTGAGTCCTCTTAAACCATCCAAAAGGAAACCCACCTCTAAGAATTTTGTTTCAAGCATAGTTATTAAAATGCTGTTCTTTCCTTCCACAGTCTGGAGAAATCGCTAACATTAAACAACACATCTAAGTATCACGTCAGTTGGTGAAAATACAATAGGAAGCACTTATATTATTTTATTAACTCTATAGATTCTTTTAAAATTTAAAGCTGTAAGTATTTTAAGTTAGGACTCCATACACTGGGTACAATGTTTTCTGGGAGAAAGAAAGGCCTGTTATATCAAGAATTACATCGCCCTGTTGTTAATCCCAAATGATTTCCATTGTCTGGTTCACTGGAACAGGAAAACTCAATTGCATTCAACATCAAACAGCTAATTATGGATACACTATATTCAAGACTATCTCCATTTCAAAAGATATCTGCCTACACTAGGTTTCATTTTATTTATTATAATTATTACAATAAAATATTTATAACATAAAACCTCTTTTACCTTAAAGTCCTTAATATTATAAACATTAAAAGGCCAAATTGTCATGTACATGCTCTTAACGGCATATCAGAAACCATTGAGTAAGACTAGAGAGAAATCTCCAGCAATCAACTCTACTACATGCCTGGCTTCCAGGAAAATTGCATCTAAAGAATTCCCCATCACAGAGATTACTGGCTACCTTCTCTTTAAACATCTCAAAGAAAGAATGTCTAATAGTTTCCCCCTGGGAGCTTGCTACCGTATTTCACCCCTCAAAAAGGAATGTCCACTGAAGAATTTTTGTTGGTTATCTGATCCCAAATCATCTGCCGCTGAGAAAAAAAGTAATATCCCAACCCGGAGATCTCCCCCAGACACTAAAGGTCTATCTTTCACAGTGGCTCTAGCCCCGATTCTCCACATACAATTGACTATAGGAACTTTTCTGGCACTTACCCTCCAAATATCAGAGGTTCTTTTCCAAATCTAGCCCTACCGGAGAGGTCTAAAAAAGTAGTAGCCTCTGCTGAGGTGACAGTGACGAAGTTCTCTCTGGCACTTGCTAGCAAGGCAGAAGCATCCCCAAATGAGGTGGTTACCAGTTGCCCGGGAAGCAGCTGGACCATTACTGCAGTTCTGAGGGTGCGTCACAAATCAGGTCATAGCTCTGGGTTGAGTCCACCCACTTCACCCGGTACACCGCCCTCCACTTCCTGCACACCTGGGGGGAAGGGGTGCAGAGGAGGGGGCCGGCTCAGGTCCACAGACAATCGAGTTAAGGTACAACCAGCTGCAGCCTGACATGGGCTTCTTCTGCAAGCATTTAAGCCTCATTTTGGGGACCTGCACCCCTAGGTACTCACAAATGCATACAACAATAAGCTGGCTCTAACATGAATGATAAGTGTAATAAAATATTGCACAGTTAAGTGTTTAATCCAGCAAGATTTTTCCTTCACTGGAAAATGAACCAACTCTTAATTTCTAATTACAAGACACCTCTCTACCAATTGTCAAATAACTGGACTGAATAAATTTCAGCAGAAACCAGGTACCTAAAACTCGGGAGCACCAGTGAATTCTCAGCTCTCCTCACTAGATCACCACCATATAAACAGAATTGCATCCTTGAAAGTCCACTGAAAGAAGTGACTAGAATCTTTTACAAACCCTCAGACAGCAACAACTGTGGAAGTGATACAGTGTAACTTGAAAGAGTAAAAATAGGCCAATATGCTAGAGAATCGCTACACTACTAAATCTCACCCTGAATATATATACACACAATCTGTATCTATTTACTCTCGAATGAAATATCCGATCTTAAAAAAGACTTAAAAAAATAAACAGCAAAAGGTACCGTTGGCATAAGTTCAAAAGTATGAAATAAAAAAATGTGTGTTAATGTGTTGATCATGCTCTATGAAGACATCAAGTTTAAATAGACTTACCATTGAGAACAGCAGTTAGAAACAATATGTAAATTGCAATAGTAGACACTTTTTCTTGGTATAGTGAAGAAGAACCTTGTGTAACAGATTTGATTTATATGCTGTATTAAGACCACATTCCACTCTGATGTCAGCAGAATATGTGATTAGAGATTGACAACTGTGCGTAGACAATGTCTGTAAGAGCTTCTTAGGTAATTTAAGGGAAAACAAGCATTTTCTCAAGTGAATCTTGAGTTTAGAAATTCAGCTTTATCAGTATATTGATGCTTCAAGGAGGTCTTCAAAGAGAAAGGACTTTTAATTTAAAAGAAAGCAACAAATGCATTTAGTACACGTATCAAAAGAAATCAGAAATCTCCCCTATCTTAAAGGACGGCAGATTAATAAGAAGGCAAATAACGGAGAGGGCAAGGGTATTTTCCGAGGAAAACCAAGAGAATTAACCAATCATTGAGCCCTACTTCATTCTCATATGTGCAGGTCTCCATTAGAAACTAACATTCTATCAAAGACTGGGAAAGGAAGATACTTTTTCAAAGTTATTATCTAAGAAATCAAATAGCTTCATCTATTTGGAACTTTGTAGAAAGTTAATTCAGCAAACACACACTTGAATGTGTTTGAACATACGGTATCCTGAGGTTGCTGTAAGATGACTATTTTAAATGGCATGCGGATTCTTTTAGGGTTTGATGTTATAGTTGAGGTATGCAAAGTAAAAGTGCATAACATTTCTTTTCAACTGGTTCTCACACAACAGAAGCGAGAAGATAGAATTACACTCCTTTAAAATTTTGCCACTGGAAAATGATCAAAACTCCTCTCGACCCCTACCCCCAGCCAGGAAGAGTCTGAAGCCCTGGATTACAGCACAGGTAGATATTAAAATGGAGACAGAGCCGTTATTTAGTGGTGACAGGAATATAAATACGTGCACTAACCTATAAACTGGTATTTACTTCAGGAAGGTAAGTAATATTTTTCCTCTGATTGCTGAGCTGTCAGTTTAATGCAGCGTAAATAAACAGTAGGTGCCTGCTAGCTCTAAGTAGGAAGTGTTCATTCCACACGAGGAACAGATTACTGAAGCCTGATGCTCATCATGCTGAAACGTAACTTTCATTTTACCAGAAAATATTGTGGATGATTTTTCGTGCCTGATCTATTAATTAACTTAACTCTGTTCTGTCAAAATGTAAACCAATTTGTAAAAATCATCACAGAGTTTTTGGAGTTTGAAAACCAAATCAATTTGAACAGTAAGAGTAATGACTGCTCTGTAATCTGATCACAAATGCTAAAAGTGAATACTTCACATCATCAGCAGAAACTCACAAAACCAAAAAAAGACAAAGACCGTATGTAAATAACAGGGTTTACTAATCCGAGCTATCTAATTCACTCACAATTCTCCTGCTTTACTAATTAAAAGCAACTGGCACCTTTAGTATTTGGCAACCTTGTGCTACTTGGGTCTTTCCAATATGCATGCTAACTGTACTCTCTGAAATATCCAAGGGTCAACCATTCATGAAAATCAAACCACTTTCCCTAATTCCAACGGAAATACTGCCGAACACACCCAGGAGAAGCAGCAAGTTTGAAGATAAAATGATGATACCCTTTCTAACAGCATTCGTGTAAAATGTGGCTTGCTTCCTGTGTGTGCCACAAAGCTATGGAGATATACAGCAACTGATTTCCTCCTTAAATATGAGTATCAAGCAAAAAATATTTCATGGCACATTTAAAATGGGAATACATCTCATCTAAACAGTATGAAAGGCAATTTTGGGAGGTTTCTATTTAAAATACGAACAAAAAATTCTGGTAATTAATCAATAGATTATAAGAAAGGAGGTGTTTTAAAATACACTTTTTGACTGCAATATGTCTAGACATAATCTGAAGATTGATTTAGTCACATGCATTTATTTTACATACTTCATCAATTCCAAGTACTAATATAACATAAATTACAGTCATCCAAGACAACATGTATGGAAGAAACGATGTATTTGTGTAAAGGGCATATCTATATATGGCCCTTCTGGAAATTTACAGAGCAGATGAAAAATCACTAGAGTGCTTTAGAGAGTCCCTGCTGTATATCCATGTTGTGTTTAGCTTCATAGTGTTTGTAACCAAAAGATTTTTACAATAATGAGGAACAGGTGCCTGTCACCTGACCTTTTAGGCCTAATTTACAATCCACAACCTGTCACATTAAAAAAAAAGAAGAAGAAAGAAAAGAAAACAACTGAAATTCTCCTCCAGATATCTCAATCTTTGCTAATCTAATGTACTAGAGTTCCTAACCCATCACTCAGCATATCATATCATCTTCAACCACAGGTTCATATGGCTGGCAACAGACTTCTTTGCAGCAATAAACCAAATAATCATTTTGTTGCTGTTCTTGTTTAAGATGCTAGGAGACAAAAGAACTGGTTTTCTAGATTATCAACCAAAGAATATATTAATTTATTACAACAACTGAACAAAAGGCATTCCTTTTGAATACTTTTACATACAAAGAACTATTATTTATTACATATTTCAACTTGTGGGAAAGTGAGGAATGCATTGATTCTGAAAATAACTATTCAGACTTCTGGAAGTTCTTTAGGTCTTATCTATTTCTTCCCTCTCCCACCACCACAACACACACATTTTAAGGAGTTTGCACTTTAGGAGGGAAGCCCCTATTCTTCTTTTTCATCCATCATCTGTATTTATTATTCTTCAGAAGGGAATACAAAATTGAGCAATGATTTTACTTCTCTCGTATTATCCTGTTACATGTAGCTATATTCAAATTTAACAATGCTTTGGATTTTATAGCTACTGCTTACATATTATGTACTACATTTGACTGAACAACTCTACATTTAAAATACTGTTTCCATTAGAAAAAATATGAAGTAATAAGTGTCAAATGGTGATGAAGAATAAACATTTGGTATATTTATAAAGTGCATAGCCATTTAAAATGTGCACAAGTAGGATACATATTTTGCTACAGTTACATTTTACATGACATGCACATTGTCTGAAGTGTATTTAATAATGTGCTTAACCAAGTTAATTAAAGTATTTACGTCTGGTGATTGTGTTAAACACTTGGTGAGGTAGTGAAAGATACAGCCAGTTACTTCTGCTAACTAAAGTTGAAATTATGCACTTATTATAACCTTTCCTAACAATGTGAGAAAAACAGAGTAAATACATTAAATTTGTTTCACAACAGATGCTTAGGTTGTTAATATTTAAGATGCCTATTCATGCTATTCCTGTCTGCACATTTGTCAAAAATGTAAGCTTGAATGCTAATGTTTGCCAGCAGACTGGAGCAGCCAGTATATGAATGTACTACTGTTCCACTAAAATAATATGCAATAGAAATAAAGGCCGGCTGCTAAATCATCACGCTAATACCACGTAGGGGACTGCAGGTTTTCAAAGCAAATACTTCCAACCTTGGCTTTCTCCAGAGTTAAACTGCGGGGCCTATTTATTTATTTATCTAGCAGCTACATTTGAATATAGAATAAACTTCACATTCCTGATATCTCGGAAAAATCCACCTTAGATAGGGTGTCAACATCAGGTAAGTTTCAATGGGACGAGTTACTCATCACAAACCCTGCAGATATCAGGGGCTGCTAAGGACAAAACCCGCTCTTGACTTACTCTCACCCCCTCCTCTGTCCTCTGGGGAACCTCGGGTCCCAGGCCTCCAAGGATGCAGGCGTGGAAGCCCAGTCAGTCTGGAAAGAAAGGTTCCCTCCCTGCCAGCATCAGATCTTTCTGTCGTCCCTGCTTTTGTTTTTTTAAACCACTACGTGGAGTTCCAGTCTTAGAGCGTTTGCCAGGAAACCCCGGACTGCCTTGGAGAAAGTTCTCCGAGGACGGGCGCAGGGGTCAAAGTGGCCAACCGGAGCACTCTGCGACACGACCCCGTGGCTGACGTTCGGAAGGGAGATGTGCGACGCCCCGGTGGAGGCCGGAGCCAGAACCTCCAACCCGAGTGCCACGCACTTCGGCCCTCTCCGTCTTCTAGGGTCACCTCGGGAGGGTCCTGCTCGGCGCCCCCCCTCCCGCGCCCAGCTCCCCTCCTTCCCCCCGCCCGCAGCCACGCGCCCCTCCCCGGGCTGGCCACCTGCCTGCTTCTTCCCTCTCCTCGTGGTTTGCCAAGCCCCGGAGTCTCGGCAGGGGAGAGCACCTGGAGGAGGCCGCCGCGCTCAGGTCCTGACCGCAGGAGGGGACCTCGTGGCTGCACCTGTGACGTCCCGATGCCCGCTCCGAGGGCAGCACGCGCCCCTGCCTCCTAACCCGCATCCACGCCGCAGCCCCTCCGGGACCGGCCTCGCCGCGGCCAAGCCCGCGAGGGCTCGAGGCGTGGAGTGCTGCAGCTTTCCAACTCCCGGCCCCGACGCGAGCGCCCAGGCGCCCGAGCGGCTCCCAGGATGGAGAAGTTGCCACAAACTTCCCAGGCCCCTCGCCTCCGCCGCTCGCGGCCAGCCGCTCCAGCGGGCGCAGAGGAGGCGGGGACGGACCGGCCAGGGATGCTGCGCGGACCGGCGGGCCGGCGGGGGCACATTTCCTCTGCCCAGCCCGCCCAGCCCGGGGCGCGCGGAGAGTCTGCCCCTTTCCCCGTCCGCGTCCTCTGGTCTCCTCCGTGCCCGGTTTCTCTTCTGGCAGGGGCTGGACCGATGACCTGAAGGGAGTTTGCCGGGCAGGTGTGTGCGCGTGTCCACACCTCGGGAGAGGGCGAACGGCGGCGGCGGCCAGTGCCCAGCGCGCCGCTCTCCCTCCCGGGAAGGCGCACCCCTCCGGGGGCTCGCGAGCCCCGGGGCCCCGGCGGCCGCCCGCGAGCGCTGAGCCGAGCCGCGGGGCGCGGGGCGCGGGGCGCGGGGGTGGGTGTTGCAGAGAAGTTTGGGTCGATCCCGGAAAAAGAGGCAGGCACGGCCGGGAAAGAGCAGGAGCAGCGGGGAAAGGAGGCAAAGGAACAGAACTCACTCAGGCATGGGTGCTGGGGGCGGCGGTGGCGTCGAGTGCGGCCGAGAGCAGGCACGGCTCCGGGCGGGCGCGCCCGCGTCCGACTCCGAGGCGGCGGCTCTGCCTCCCCAGCCGCCGCCGCCGCCGAGCTGCGGCTGCCGCGGAAGTTAATCGCAACTTGACTTCAAGTTGCCTTCTTTTCCCCCTCCGAAGTGGGCGTTTAAAGGGGAGAGCGAGGCGAGGAGCGAGGAGCGAGCGAGCGCGCGGGGCCGAGGGAAGGAAGAGCAGGGGGGGGAGGGAGGAGATGTTAACGGGGGAGGGGGAGGGGGAGGGGGGAGGGGGCGGCGGGGGCGGGCGGGGGAAGGGGCCGGCGGGAGCCGCGCTCGGCTGGGCGGTCGCCGCGCCCGCAGTCTGCAGGCGCAGCGCCGCGGCCGGGCGCCCCCGCGGGAGGCCACAGCCACCCGGGCGCGCATCCAGCCGCCGCGCCTCGGCCGGCTCGCTGCGCCCGGGGGCTCGGCGGACCCCGCGCCGCCGCTTCGGAGCTGGCGCGGCGCGGGCTGCCCGGCGGGGCGGCCGGCCGGGGCCCGGCCCGCCTCCCCAGCACCCGCCCCGGCTTCTCCCCCTGGCGGCGGGAGCCTCCGCGGCCGCTGGCAGCCCTGGGCGCACGGGAGCCCGAGCTGAGCCGAGCCCGAGCCCGAGCCGCCGCCGCCGCCGCCGCGCGCGCCGCTCCCGGGCCCCCTCCCAGCGCGCCGGCCGGGGTGGGGGCGGGGGCTGGAGGGCCCGGGGTGGGCGAGGGGCACGCGCCGGGGTTAGCGGCGAAGACCGGACCCTGGGCCGCTAGGGGTAAGTGTGGGCGCTCGGCGGTGCGCGGCGCGATTCCCGACGCCCGCCACCCCTGCCCCCTCACCTCTCCGGGCCCCACCACGCGCACCCCTCCTCTGCCGCCTGCGGCTTCCTCTTGTTGTTCGTTGTTTGGCTGGGCTTTTGGGGAGGGTACTGAGAGGGGGTGTCAGCGGTGTGGGTGCCGGTGGAGGAGGAAGTCAGGTGCGAGGCCCCGATGCGCCCCCCTCCCAGCCTGCGTGGGGTGCATCGCTCCCCACCAGGGGCATGTGGGCCAATTTTTTTTTTTTTTCCGTCAGTGTTCGGTCGAGATCTTTCCTAGAGGGTCGCTTTCCCTCTCAGCCTGGCCCGTCCGTCTCTCTTCATCCCACCCCCGTCCCACTCAGCCCCCCTACCCCCATCTTGGAGTGCTGCACCCCGGCTGAGCGGCGCATGGTGGTAGGACAGAGGGGCTCACTTGCCGACCCCCGCGGTGTGCCCCAGCCCATTTGTTTCAGTATTCCTCCTTACGTCAGCAGCTGCACTTTTGAGCCCACTGGAATGAGGACGCCTAAGCTGAGGTTCGAGTCCCCCCAAAAGCTGGGGGCAAAGAGGGCGGAAGAGATGAGGATTTCCTGGACAAGGGGCTAAGGAGAGGAGGGTCCAGGGAACCTCTCCAGAGCGGGGCGGAAACTCCACAAACCTCTGCCCCACCAGGGTGCGGGTGCCTGGAGGCTCCAGTCCCCAGGCTAAGGAGAAACTGGAACTCCATCAACTTTTCCCTCCTTGCCCTGCCATTCCTGCCCCCAGCTGTAAGGCTGCTAACAGGTCTTTTGTGCGTGTCGCCTTTGGGAAATTTGCATTGAGTGTGACAACAGAACATTACTACTGTTTACCTAAAGTTAAGGGGAAGCAGACTCTCTACTTCTTCCCTTGGTGCAAGTGTGTCTGGCGAGAAATGGAGTTGTGATTCCTGATAAGCACTGCAGAGCGCAAGGGTGTAACAATAAAGACTGTAGAGCTGCCTCGCTGTATTTTTAGAAGCTGCACTTTCTTCAGTTCCTTTCGCACAGGCTTGCTCGCTCATTAAGTCCCCATAAATAATTGTATTTAGAGAGAGAGAGAAACTATGGAAGCAGGAGGAAGATTGCTAAAGATTTCCATCGTGCCAGCACAGAGCGCTGTTCACAGGGAAGTTCCTGGAAAGAGTGGGCTGAGAATCCAGTGCTCCCTAAAAGCTCTGCTCGGTCCTGCTCCTCTCAGATGCCTATGAATAAAGCACGCTGGGAAAATCCTGATATCCGTGCTGTCTTATTTTATCTTTTACACAGGGGTTGGTTCCATTTGCAAGCCCTAGTAGGAATGCAGCAACTGTGCTGTAATTTTGTATGTTTTTCTAAGTAACGGAGAAAAGCTCATGTATTCGTGCTGCTTTCTGATATCCCCCCCCCCTTTTTTTTTCCTGTCAATGGATATTGAATTCATTGGAATTGGAATTTATCCATCTTTTTCGGTTACTCATCATTTGGTGCAGAGGCAGTTTCAAAGACAGAGAATATCAGAAATTTGTGAATTAGTGTTCTTTCAAGGGACTAGTTCCTCCTTTTTAAAAAGACAGTGCTCACCCCAACTCCTAATTCTGTAAAGCAAAGTAGAAAGATATGATTGCAGTGGACCAAAAAAAAAAAAAAAAGTAAAACTCAAATTTTCCTTCCTGCCCCACTTTCTGTCCCTCCAGGTCCCAGAAGACAGACCCTTTTGCCTCAATTTACCAAAATGCTGAGTTGCCTAACAAGTAGCAAAAATACTTGAAAGACAATCAGATTTGGAAAAAATATATTCTAAATCTTTAATTAATGCTTAGTAGTACTTTCTTGTAGTATGCACCAGATTCGCCAGTTCTGAAAGCCTGCAAATGGAGCTTAACAGAAATTTGAAATTTTTTATAAAGGATTGTTTGTTTTCAGTCTTAACACTTGCTCAGATCATCAGCTAAGCCTCTCGAATTTAAGGGGTGATCTGCTCCTCTGAGTCAAACCTAGAAAACATTTTGCCCACCAGCTTTGGAATTTTAGTCTAGTACTGGGAGCTCGTAAACTCTTATTACAACACAGGATTATGTAATTCTAGGTATAGTGCATTAAATACCACAGTTTGATAAACTCTTATAGACACCTTACTCTCTAATACATAGTAGTGATTCATTAAATAATTACTGAATTAAGATGTTAATCAGATATTAAGACTTGCTACAAACTCAATAGCAGGGCATTTTGCCTGAAAGTTTCTAGGTTGATTGCTACAGTTGTTGAAACTTCCTACCCAAAGTAATGCTGGTAAGTGGTGGGAGTTTGGGAGAGGATCAAGTCACACAGGCTCCGCCCTCACGAATGGGATTAATTCTCTTACGATATAGGCTCACGCGAGCACCCTTGTCCCTTCTGCCATGGGAAGACTCAGCGGCTGGTGCTATCCATGAAGCAAGGAATGAACTTTCACCCAACATTGCACCTTGATTTGGCACTTCCCAGCCTCCAGAGCTGTGAGCACTAGATTTCTATTGTTTATCAATCACCTAGCCGAAGGTATTCTGTCGTAGCAGCGGAAGAAGACCAAGACAAGATACAGTTGTGCTACTAAATCTTTTAGCAAATCCAACTCCAACTTAAATGGTTAAAAAACAACTAAATCTGAAACGTTGAGTGGTCAATATGGTAGCTAGTATCAAAAGCTACACAAATCACTTCCCCAGGAGAATAAACAATAAAACATTGCCTACTACAGAGTATGAGAGAGATGCAAGAAGAAGGCTGGAACAGCATTGGCCGTCAAGGAACGTCAGCTGGGAACATGACATTGAAATGTGGAGAGATGACTCCCTGGATCAGTCAGTGGCTTGAATCAAATGAATACTTGCGAAATTTTTTTTTTTTTTTAAGACTATAGGAAGGAGAGATCCTAAAGCTCTGGGTTTATTTGTCCTATCAGATTTTTAGGGACCATTCATTACAGATATCTTAGGTGGAGCGGAACTCACCACTTTCCCCATGGATGGGATTTTAGCTACAGATTGCTTACCATAACTGCTGAATCAGTTCATTCCGCCTTTTTACACTTCATTCTATTTTTTTGTGGGTTGCATAGAAGTCATCTTCCTGAAACTTTCAACCATTAGTCTGCCATTTGCAACAAAACAGAGCAAATCTATTGTAAAAATCAGAATAGGTCATGTTATGCTAGAGTAACAAATAATTCTATTATTTCTAATACTTAGGGTTTTTTTTTTTTTTTTTTTGGTTGCACTGTGGGTCTACTGCAGATCAGTTGGTTCCAGGCTAATGAACAGTCACTATCTTAAATGTTACATGTTGCTATGGCAAAATTGAAGATCAGTGTAACAAGTTCATGCTGGCATTTAAGTGCTATAGCCCAGAAATGGCATATCTCATTAGCCTCACAAGTAATGAACTAGGATTAGTTGCCTGGCTCCATATAATCCCATGGCGGCCAACTAGTGCTACTTACCTTGTGCCCAAGAGGAAAGAGTGATGGTGTGGCTCTCCAAGGCCTACCGTAGTGTTAGGAATTCAGGTCCATGGGGTAGCCTGCTGGCTAAACAATCCCTTCCTGTCCCTGTATAGCCCAAGTCTTACATTATTTGGGGTGAATACTGCCAGAGTGGCCATCAGCTCCTAGGGAGAAGTGCTGTGACTTGTTTTACTCCCAGCCCTCTCCAAAGCGTGCATCCTACCAAGCGTCTTTTTTACTGACTAATACTGTATATATTTTATTTTCTCAAGACCTGTTTTCCTGGCAAGGGTACAATGAAAAGGAACTTTTAACAGCTGTTATCCAAAAAGGTTATGATCATTATCAAAATTCAAAACTTGGGGGTAGACACTGTGGTGCAGGCAGTTAAACTGTCACTTGGGACACACACATAACAGAGTGGTGATTCAAGCCCCAGCTATTCCACACTTCTGATCAGCTTCCTGCTAATCTACCTGAGAGGCAGCAGATAATAGCCCAAGCCCTTGGGTTAATGTCACTCTCATGGAAACCCTGGATGGAGTGCTAGTCGCCTGGTTTCCCCCTTGCCTAGCCCTGGCTGTGTCAGAGATTTTTGGGGAGTGAACCAGTCAATGGAAGATATCCTCTCCCACTTCTTCTCTCCCTCTCACTGTGTCACTTTGCCTTTCAAATAAATCAATCAATCTTTAAACAAAAATTCACACTTTTTTTTGAGAACAGTCCTGAGTAGTTACTTCCCTTACTGTAAAGATCAAATGCTTTGTGTAATTGTGTAACCAATAAACAATTCTTGTGGAAGTGCTCGTTAATTCATTCACTTACTCTACTTTTTGTTCATTCAATAAATATTCATTGCATACCTAATAGATGCCAGGAACTTTATTAAGGGCTGGGGATATAGAGATGATTAAGAGTTCTCTTCTTCAAAAAGCACATTTTCCAATTGGGCAAACAGACATAAAAATCCATTACAATGCTAATAGAGGCACAAAGTGTTAGGAGAACACTTAGGAAGAAGCAAATAACTAGCTGGCAGGATTCAGAGGTTCCGTAGAGGAACTGCTACTTGAACTAGGTTTTGAAGATAAATGAGACTTCTCTAGGCAGAAATGGATGATGTAGGCTATTCCAAGCAGAGACTCTGAGGAAGACAGAGTGAGTTGTTTAGGGAAAAAGAAGGAATTCAGTGAGATTATAACATGGAGTCTCTATAAAAACCGAAATCAAACAGCTCCAACTTGTAAAGGACCTTGCAGACGTTCTCTGGAGTTTGGACATTGGCCTGTACATCAGAGCTTGTAAATCGTTAGATCTGAATGGTCGAAACATGCATGTAAAGTGAACAAAGTGGATCAAGGTAAGCCCAAGAGCAGTAGTGGAGGCCGTGACCATGAGAAGAACCTATCCTCTGTCTAAATGGGGATAGTAAGTGTCAATGATGAAAAGTCATGGGGCTGGCGCTGTGGCGTAGCAGGTTAAAGCCCCAGCTTGCAGTGCTGGCATCCCATATGGGCTCTGGTTTGAGGCCTGGCTGCTCCTCTTCTGATCCAGCTCTCTGCTGTGGCCTGAGTAAGCAGTGGAAGATGGCCCAAGTCCCCTGCACCCGCATGGGAGACCCGGAAGAAGCTCCTGGCTCCTGGCTCCTGGCTTTGGATCAGCCCAGCTCCGGCCATTGTGGCCATTTGGGGAGTGAACCAGTGGATGGAAGGCCTCTCTCTCTCCGCCTTTCCTTCTCTCTTGGTGTAACTCTTTCAAATAAATAAAATAATTATTTAAAAAAAAAAAGACATGTCAAGCCTTCCACTTTTTTAAGAAAAGATCAAAATTCACATTTATATGAAAAATTGAAATATTCAGTGTTGACCACTTAACCACGTTTTGGAAAACTTGTAGCCTTTGCTGATTTTGACCTGCAGGTATCTTTTGAATAGCTTGTGTATGAGTGTTTTCAGTGAAGGAAGATTTCTCCATTAGTACCATCAGAGTGTATTTTAACCCAAGCTATCCCATAGACATGTGCCTTACACTGTCTTGAGGCTGCTTGATTTCTGCTATTTTTAAAGAATTCTGTTCACTAATTCTTCCTAGCTCCTCTCTTGCTTTGAAGCCGTCATTTGCCTACCACTCAAAAGTCAAAAATGCAACAACCCCTCCCCCACTTCCCTGTGAATACACACACTTTCCTATAAACATTAAAATGTTAGAACACTGGGTATCCTTTCATAAAGCTTGCTAACTGGTTTCTGGTAGGTTTGGTCCCATGTGCACATCCATATTTTTAAGACCATCCAGTTCCTTGGACAATCAGGTCTTTGAGTTCTCAACCATTTGGCTCTATGATTATTTTTTTAATTCAACTTTCTTGACTTTTATTGTCTAATTGACATATAATAAAACTCATCCATTTTATGTGTTCCATGAGTTTTGAATACATGAAGACGCGTGAGCAAGTTGAAGTGGACTTCCAAGTAAATATAAGTAAGTAAAGCTGCCTTAGGTGTTCAAATGCCTTGACTCTCCTTGTTAATGGTATTGTAATCATTGTTACTCTAATAGAAAAGAAATCCTGGGATAGACACAAGAATAGAAAATTGAATTGAATAGGATATAAGTAGTGTTTGAGTAAGTGGATGACTTGATGAGGTGCTGCTGGTGTACAAGCCAAAGAATAATTATATCCTTGATTTCTGGACTATTTATTTTTTATTTAAGATTTTAGAAGAAGCTTTTTCTGTGGCAACAGTTACACATATAATGGAATTGAATGCAATAGTTTTAATGAATTTTTAAGAAAAAAATAAATGTTTAAAGATTTTGTGGCTGATTGAGACTTTGGGGTGAGGGGAAGTACTGCGTTTGCTTCCTTCTTTCTCTCTGTCACCGGTGGTAATGCTTCCAAAAGCACAGTAGGTAGACTCGTAACATTGACCTTAAAATGTTGAAAGCATCTCCTATTTTTATGCATTGTGAGGCCTACCCAAATCTTTACCATTAGTGAATGTCCACGTTTTAAACCAAAAACATGTTGGAGTAAGGAAAAAAGTAATAAATCATGACCTTGGGGAAGTCAGGTTTCCACGAAATAAAGAGCTGAACTGAATCCTGGTTCTGCTACTAAGCAAGTTGTTCCTGAGGGTTGGGATCTTGTTATTTTCAGTGATAACTCCCATGAAACTAGAATGAATAGGTGTTGCTGAGTGATCTTGGGGAAGACAGTGAATCTTCATAAGTCTCATTTTCCTTAGCCATAAGATGAAGAGGTTGGATCAGGAGATCTCAAACTTTAGTGTGTACAGGAATTAGAAGTAGTGCTTGTTTTAAATGCCCATTCCTTGACTCTGTGCCCCCAAATTCAGATTTGGCAGAGCCAGAAATCCGACTCACAAAGGTAGATCTTATTTTTGGTTTTGTTTCATTTATTGTCCCTCTTTCCCTCCACCCACATACATTGGGAAATACGGTATAAGGTCTGCTTCAGGCATAACTGGATCTAGCTGCTGTAGTGATGTCCCCTGTCATCTCTTGGTTCTGCTTTATTCTGTGCTAACTTCTGTTTCTACTTCATTCTTAATCTGGCTTTCTCTTTAAGAACTTCATTCTTAGACTCTTTTTCTCACTTCTATTCTTCTGCCATAGAAATTTCAGCACAAAGAGCATTCCTCTTTCTCAAAGGATCATCATAAGATGACCTGTAAGTTGGTTTGTGCAATTGAAAAGACAACGCAATTTCCAGTTACAGTACAAAGAAGTGGGATAAACAAGCAAGACCAGCAGTCAATTTGGTTATCAGTTTAGATAATCAGTTAAGTTCTTCAACTTGGTCATCAGTTTGGATTTACTTAATAATCTTGAGCAAATGTAGACTAGTCCATTGAACAGATAAAGCCCTAGCCTGCAGTTCAGTATGCCTGGTTCCTTTCAATGTTTGCACCATGAATGGATGCACATTATGAAGACAATGGAAAAGTGCAGGCAGGCAACAATGTTGAACAAAACTGAATTGCTATTAGTTGCCAAATAATGTCTTAGATACATTACATTTGAATACATAGACATAAATTCTGATGAATGATTTATTAATCCATCTTTTTTTTTTTTTGGACACATGAATAAGCTACTGTCATTTTCTTAAACTCATTAATAAAATAAGTCTCCTCTTTATTTCAGTATCAAGTCGTTAGTTTCAGATGACTTTTTCATGCCCCACTCCCCACCCAAGTTTCATTGTCACAACAGCAACTCAGTGTGAGAGTTTTCAACAAATAATTAGTTCTCTATGTGGGAAAAAAAAGTAAACCTTGATCCTCATCTTATGCCATATACAGAATTTATTGCAGTGAATTACTTGAGATACTTCATAAAGCTGGTGGAGGAGCTGGCGCTGTGGGGTAGCAGGTTAGGCTTCCGCCTGTAATGCAGGCTGCTCCACTTCTGACCCAGCTCTCTGCTGTGGCCTGGGAAAGCAGTGGAAGATGGCCCAAGGGCTTAGGCCCCTGCAACCATGTGGGAGCCCCAGAAGAAGCTCCTGGCTCCTGGCATTGGATCTCCCAAGCTCCAGTCATTGCAGCCATTTAGAGAATGAACTAACAGATGGAAGCTCTCTCTTTCTCTGTTTCTCTCTCTCTCTCTGTCAACTCTGCCTCTCAAATAAATAAATAAATATTAAAAAAAATAAAACTATGCATGAATTTTATTTTTGTACCAAAATAATCTTAACTTTTAATTCTATTTTCCACCAACTATTTAAGTACCCTCATTGACTGAAAAGAAGCTTAAACCATAAAGCTTTCAGAGAACATGTTATAACTTGAAGATAAACAAAGACTGCTTAGAAAAGCCATAGAAAGAAATAGCCATAAGAGAAAAGGAAAGTTAGATTACATGTTAAAAGCTTACGTTTTTCTAAAGACCAGTGTGAGAATAAGAAGCTTGGGCAAAAAGGGAAAAAGCACATAAGTTTTTCATGAAATCTAAAGTAAGGAATGTGGGGCTGGTTTGTGACTCAGTGGTTTCAGCCACCTCCTGTGACAGCAGCATCCCATAGGAGCCTCGGGATTTGAGTCCAGGCTGCTCCACTTCCGATCCAGCTGTCTGCTAACGTGCCTTGGAGGACAGTAGGAGATGGCTCACATGCTTGGGCCCCTGCCACACACATGGGTGACCCAGACGGAGTTCCTGGCACCTAGGTGCAGCCTTGCCCAGTCCTGGCTGTTGTGGCCATCCAGGGAGTGAACCAGCAGATAGAAAGATCTCTGTTTCTCTGCCTCCCTATCTCTTTCTTTCTCTCTCTGTAACTTTGCCTGTCAAATAAATTAATAAATCTCTAAATAAAGAAAGAAAGAGATGCAACAGGGCCTCAGAAACAAAAGTATTGAAGTACTTAGGGAACCCAGGCAACTGTTTCTCTCCAGAGCCCGTCTTCGCCTTCCTTCCTCATGATAGTTGGATTCCTTCTCGGGTCACACGACGAATTGCAGTTGTCAAGTGTTCTGGTGGATGTTCCAGGCAAGCCACCCAGAGAATGAACAACTTTTTTCTGTCTCTCACAATTCTCCGAGGAGAGTCTGATTGGCTTACTTGGGTCCAGTGATCATGTTTAGTTCAATGAACTATGACCAGAGGCAGAACAATATTTATGGAAATGTAGTTCCTTTTATCCATGGGAATGTAGGGTGAAAAGGATTGCATGCCAGTTGATGTCTACATCTCCTTTTCATTAGCCATGAGACAGTAAAGTTTTTAGTTGGTCACTCTGTTTACTGGCTATAATTTCTGATATGTTCATATGCTACCTCTTTGTCTAATATCAGCATCTCTTCTTTATATATCTACATATTGAATGATAAATAAAAAGGGCCATAAACAAAAAATGGTTCATTTTACAAATGGGCACATTTATTGTAAATTATTAGCCAAGATCTATCCAAATGCAAACATGCTTTTTTCTAGTCTGGATGTACAATAAAATTAATTTAAATAACTTTAATCAACTTCAAAACCAGCAAATTTCAAGACAATTAGGTTAACTTTAAGAACTCATATTTATTGAGTTAACAGATGGTAAATTAAAAAACAATGAAGCTAATTTTTTAAATCATTCATTGAATTAAAAAAAAAAAGCTCACTTGAAGAAACTGCTTTTAAACTGGTTTTTCATCCCAATAAACATATTTTAAGATTCCAATTTAGGGCACTTCTGGAAAGACACCAAATGAGTTGCAGTATATGAATACCCTTCCACTGAATTGTTTTTATTTAAATCTTCAGAACCATCTGAAGAAGAATTTTATGTATCAACAAAGAAAACTTAAGAAAAAAGCAGATTCCACCACTGGAAGGAATTAAGGGTGTGCTTCTCTAACAATCTTCTCTCTGTCATCCTCCTGTGGTCATCTGTGTTGTGTGGGCCCTGACACCCCTTGGGCATTTCCTGTGCTAGTTCCGGGTCAGAACTGCTTTTCTGCACTTCACAGAACATGTAGACCTCCTTTCTAATGCCATCTTGAGCCTTGTGCACTGGAGACTTGAACTATATTATCACCACTAAGATTGTCTCCTTTGGTCTTCCTTGTTTTCTTCTTTGCTCTCTAGTTGTCGGTGCCAGAAGCTAACTCTGTGAGCTTATAGGAAAAGGAAATTTGGTGGAAGCACACTGAAAAAAGGTGCTTTTGCTTTTGGCTTTTTTGCTTCATTGGGTCTCCTTGCAGTTTTTGGAATTGGAGCAATTAAACATTCCCCAATTCATGAAGTGTACCAAAAATTCTGATTGTGTCCATAGGAGAGTTCAGTCTTATCTCACACTTCCTGAGGTTTTATGAATAGAATTGGAAATAATAATATAATACATTAACATCCTTCATTTGCATTGCAATGCTGTTATTAGTTTTAATGTGATGGGATATTTAGAGCTAGACCTATTTAAGTAAAATTAACTAATTGCATAAAAATTTGAAAATGTGGCCGGCGCCGTGGCTTAACAGGCTAATCCTCCGCCTTGCGGCACCGGCACACCGGGTTCTAGTCCCGGTCAGGGCGCTGGATTCTATCCCGGTTGCCCCTCTTCCAGGCCAGCTCTCTGCTATGGCCCGGGAAGGCAGTGGAGGATGGCCCAAGTGCTTGGGCCCTGCACCCGCATGGGAGACCAGAAGTACCTGGCTCCTGGCTTCGGATCAGCGAGATGCGCCGGCCGCAGCGGCCATTGGAGGGTGAACCAACGGCAAAAGGAAGACCTTTCTCTCTGTCTCTCTCTCTCTCACTATCCACTCTGCCTGTCAAAAAAGAAAAAAAGAAAAAAAAAATTTGAGAATGTGTGTGTTTGTTGGTTGCTCAATTAACATTATAGTCTTTTCTTTACCATAGACAGTTGCAAACTGTGATGTAATTTGTTTTATGGTCCTGGAAATTCTTTGTTTAAGATATTTCAAGTGTAGTGCCGCAGCTCAATAGACTAATCCTCCCCCTTGCGGCGCCAGCACACCGGGTTCTAGTCCCGGTCGGGGAACCGGATTCTGTCCCGGTTGCCCCTCTTCCAGGCCAGCTCTCTGCTATGGCCGGGGAGCGTAGTGGAGGATGGCCCAGGTGCTTGGGCCCTGCACCCCATGGGAGACTGGGAGAAGCACCTGGCTCCTGCCTTCGGATCAGTGCGATGCAGCGGCCATTGGGAGGTGAACCAACGGCAAAGGAAGACCTTTCTCTCTGTCTCTCTCTCTCTCACTATCCACTCTGCCTGTCAAAAAAATTAAAAAAAAAAAAAAAAAGATATTGCAAGTGTTGCATTACTTGACCAGTAATGTGTATGATCATATTATTTTCATGGATGGATTTTAACAATTCATCTGAAAAGACGTATTTGAGAAGTAGAGAGAGGAAGAGAGTGCTCTCTCATTTGCTTGTTCACTCCCCAAATGCCTGCCATGGCTGAGACTGGGCCTGGGCTGATGCCAGGAGCCAGGAGCTATCTGAGCCTCCCATGTGGATGCAAGGAAGCCAGTAACTTGAGCTATCACCATTGCTTCCCCGTCTCTGCCGTGGCTAGAGACTGGGGCCAGGAGCTGGAGTCAGAAATCTGATGCAAGTACTCTGATGCAGGGTATAGAATGTGGGCATCTTAACCCCTAGACTAAATGCCCGCTCCTCATAGACCAAATTATTAATTGCAATTTTAATTGAAAACATTTAGCGATATAAAAACACATTTATTATTAAGAGTACGATAGGACTGGCACCGTGGCTCACTTGGTTTGTCCTCTGCCTGTGGCACCAGCATCCCATGTGGGTGCTGGGTTCTGGTCCTGGTTGCTTCTCTTCCAGTCCAGCTCTCTGCTGTAGCCCAGGAGGGCAGTGGAGGATGGCCCAAGTGCTTGGGCCCTGCACCCACATGGGAGACCAGGAGGAGGCACCTGGCACCTGGCTTCGGATCAGTGCAGCGGGCCAGCCGTAGCGGCCATTTGGGGGGGTGAACCAACGGAAAAAGAAAGAGCTTTCTCTCTCTCTCTCTCACTGGCTAACTCTGACTGTCAAAAAAAAAAAAAAAAAGAGAGGAAATTATGGAGTCAAACTTAGAATGTAAGCTTCTTAAGTCCAATAAACATATTATCATAATCCTTCCCCTAACAGAGGGCTTAAGACATACTATGTACTATTAGTTTAAAATATTATTTAATTGATGAATAAAATGATGGGTGTTCCCCTAAAAGTAGAGCAGATGAATTAGAAGTAAAAACCAAAGTTATAACAGAAGAAAACTTTCCATATGTAAAAACTGCTGTGATATTTTAAGTTTTCTTTTGAGTAAAATTAAGGAATAGATATAAATGTCAGACAAAGGCTAGTAAATTTTTTAATTTCTAAGAAATTAAAGTTTTCTAGAAAATTCCTTAAAGTATGTATGGAAAAAAAGTATGTGTGAAAAAAATCATATGTGGTTTTGTATGTTATTATCATATTCAAGCTATATACCTATTACTGGTTTATGTGTAAAAACAACAGAATAGCATTTCTTTTTGTCTTCCAGATTTCAACCAACCAAAGTCTTTTCTGCAAAAATTGTAGAGAGATATGTCCAGATCACTGAGAGGTGGAGCAGTATAAGAACTCAAGAATAAGAAATTTCAGCAAAACAAAGATTAGTGCTAAGCATTGAAGGTAAAGACAAAGGAATAAATGAATAACACATAATGAAATCAAAGAAAAGTAAGAATTGATGCGGATGAGTGGACTTTTTTTTCAAATTAAGTGAGTAATTTTTCAATAGGATAATACTGAAAGTGGTTTTTAAATTTTAAATTAAGTCATTACAGTGTGGAAAGAGGAGATGAAGGGGACAGAACTGTAGAAGTTGTTGCTTTATCTTTAAATCATTAGGTCAGAATGCATTTAAAGATTGTTGTGGACAACTTAATATAGGCACTAGTTGAATTGGAAACAAACTATTTTCTAAATAATTATCAAAGATAAAAATCAACACACAGTCCATGCAAAAAGAAAGGAAAGGATGCAATAAGGAGCTATAGAAAAGAAGAAAGTATAAAATAAGTCCAATCAAGCTTAAAAATTATGACAAGCATAAATGGCTTAAATATCCCTATTCAAATGGAAAAATCCTCAGACTAAATTAAAATGAAAGTCTAATGATTTGGTGGTGCTTAAAAGAGTCATACTTAATGAAAAATGACACAGAAATTTCTTTTTAGTACCGTGGATTTTCCAGGTCAATGTGTTTGTATCTAAATCAGATAAAGCAATATAAATAACAAAGAAAACACAGGTTTTTTTTTAAAAAAAATAGTAAATAAAACAAGAGACTTCTATAATCTTTAATAGCGTAATACTACTGAAGATACGGTACTGGTGGATTATGCACTACCTAACCTTAAATAAAAAAATAATCTTTACTTTCCTTTTGAAAAATATAACTCACCACAGCAAAATGATATGTATCCAAGCAGTAAGAAAGGTTACAGAGTTAGGAATTATAATAATGAAATACTTAGTAGATTAAATAATAAACAGAGGTAAATTAATATTTAATAGGTTATTTTAAAAAGCATTAGATAAAATTTAATACCTGTTCCAGATAAAATGGTAAACAATAGGAAAAATATTTCCTCAACATAATAATTTTTTAATCTTATACTAGTATCTGCAACCATAAATTGAAACATAAACTTTTAAGAGATTTATTTTACAAGCCAACAAAATATATTTAACTCTATGATCTATTTTAGCCCAAAATATGTGACCTAATCTAAACAAGATTTTTTGAGAGCTGTAACAGTCTTAAATTAATCAGAAGACTGATTTCAAGATTTTTTTTTTATTTAATGAATATAAATTTCCAAAGTACAGCTTATGTATTACAAAGGCTTCCCGGCCCCCCCCCCCCCCCCCGACAACTTCCAAGATTTTTTTTTTAATGCTATGGTTTGGATGTCTCCCAAAGGTCCATGCTTAAGGGTTTGTTTTCCAGTGTGGCATTACTGGGGATGATGCTGCCCTTAGGAGGTACAGTGGGAGGTCCTTGGGTCCTGGGGGGCGTGCTCTCAGAAACAGGTTGACCTTGAGTTTCTGTTTGGTGATGTAAGCTCCTGCACACACCATGCTCCTGTCATGAGGTACCGCCATTCACAGCCTTCATCGGATGCCTAACAAATGAGGTGCCTAATCTTGGACTTTGGACTTCCAGAAGTGTGAGGCAGATAAACTTTCTCTCTTCATAAAGTCAGCTGCAGGGCAGGTGCTTGGCACAGGGGTTCAAGTCACTGCTTGGAATACCTGCATCCCATATTGCTGTGCCTGTTAGAGACCCAACTGCTCTGCTTCTGATCCAGCTTCCTGCTGGTGTGTGCCCCCAGGGCCGCAGCAAATGAAAGCTGAAGTACTTGGATCCCTGCCACTCACGTAGGAGACCTGGACTGAATACTGGGTTCTTGAGTTTTGGCCTGGCCTAGCCTTGTCTGTTGTGTGCTTTGGGGGTGAACTAGCTGATAGATCTATTTCCACTTGTCTCTTTCTATCTTTCCATGGAAACAAAAGTTAACTGCCTAAGGTATTTTGTTGTAGTGAGGAGAAGCTAATGTAAAAGATACATTTTCATCTAGTTAATTCTTCCAAAAAATAGATCTGATGGAAATCTAATATCAATTTCCCTTTTTTTAGATTTTCAGGTAATGGTGAAAGAAACTTGATTCTGAAATAAATCTGGAAGAGAAAGTAGGCAAGAATAGCAAAACTCAGTTTTGAGAAAGAAGAGTAATGAGGAGAGACTAGTCTTATCAAATATTAAAATATATTATAAAGTTATAATAATTAAAACCATGTGATAGTGGCACCAAAATAGATAGATTAATGGGGCAAAATATGTGACCAAAATAAATTATATATTAGAATGAAATATTTGATAGTGGCAGAGCACAAATCAATGGAGAAGGAAAACATTTTATAATATGTGAGCTGTTTAACAGTTTGGAAAAAAATTAATTTTTACACTCATCATACACATATAATAAATTACCAAAACTCAAATCAGGGAAAGCCTAAAGAGACTTTGTTTTATAGACTTAGAATATTGTAATAAATTGCAAAGTGAACAATAAAATAGATTCAATTATATTAACACAACAGTGTAACTAGCAAACAGTAGCCTAGGTACAATTATTTGAACATAGTAACACAAAGCATTAACATGATTATTTCACAGGAGCAATACAAGAGGTAAAAATAGAAACACATTTAACTAATACATGAGATAAGCCCAGAATCACTTTTCACAAAAGACAAACTATAATACATTTGCATATGTAAAAACAACCAGCCTTAATACGCAAATAAATATACTCTTAAACAAAAATGCTATATTTAGGTTTAATTATTTTAAAATTAATGTCAAGGACGTATACTCCCAGCTGGATTTAGATCTGTTCACTCTTCAAGGATGAGCAGAAAACTGGATAAAACCTAGCCAATGTTTCTTCAAAGCCATTTTGGAAACAGCTTGAGAGGCCAAGAACCCAGAGAGCAGGGAGTAGGAGATCTCACTTTCCAAGCTGCCTGTCAGAAGCTAAAATAAAACATCACTTGACAAAAATATGATCTTCCAGACACTCAAATTATCTCTGCGATTTTTCATATATGGTGTCTGACATTCAGTAGAAGTACCAGTCATAATAGGAGGTAAGATAAAATTACCAAAAACAGATCTATAGGAGATCCAGGTACAGGAGTAACAGACATTAAAATATCTGTGATTATCACAGAAATTACATGAGAAGATAGAAAATTTCAGTAAATTGCTGATAATTTTGCAAAGAATCAAATCAAAGTTACAGAACTGAGAGACTGACGGAAATTAAAAGCAGTTCTTGGCTACAAGAGCAGATTAGAAATAGTTGAAAAACATATTGATGAACTGGAAAACAAAGCAATAGAAAATTTAATGTTAAAACTCTAGTCAGAAAGGGTGCATTGGAAAATTATATTTTTTAAAGATTTATTTATTTATTTTTGAAAGTCAGAGTTACACAAAGAAGGAGAGGCAGAGAGAGAGAGAGAGAGAGAGAGAGTCTTACATCAGCTGGTTCACTCTCTAAATGGCCACAACGGCCAGAGCTGGGCTGATCCAAAGCCAGGAGCTAGGAACTTCTTCCAGGTTTCCCACGCAGGTACAGGGGCCCAAGGAATTGGGCCATCTTCTACTGCTTTCCAAGGCCATAGCAGAGAACTGGATCAGAAGTAGAACAGCTGGAACTCAAACCGGCACCCATATGGGATGCTGGCACTGTAGGCGGTGGCTTTACCCACTACGCCACAGTGCCTGCCTCAAAAAATTATTTCTTCTTCCTTAACTAGTAGTATATACATCTATGTTATACTTTTTGGAAATACTTGTTGACACCTTGAATCAATTATTTGAATGAAAAATATGTGTATCTTTTGATGTAGTGATCTTACTTCTAGGAATGGATCACAAAGAATCAATGCACATTGCCTCATGAATGAGCTGGACACTAGAGACTCATTTAAGATATTAAAAGCTCTCTGCAGGGGCTGGCGCTGTGGCTTAGTAGGCTAAGCCTCTGCCTGAGGTAATGGCATCCCAAACAGGCACCGGTTCATGTCCCGACTGCTCTTCTTCTGACCCTGCTCTCTGCTGTGGCCTAGGAAAGCAGTGGAAGATGGCCCAAGTACTTGGGCCCTGCACCCACATGGGAGACCTGGAGGGAGCTGCTGGCTCCAGGCTTCACATGGGAGACCTGGAGGGAACTGCTGGCTCCAGGCTTCAGATTGGCCCAACTGTGGCTGTTGTGGCTATTTGGAGAGTGAGCCTATGGATCTCTCTCTGTCTCTCCCTCTCTCTCTCTGTAACCCTGCCTCTCAAATGAATAAATAAAACTATTTTAAAAATCCTTTCTGTAGGCAAAGCGTCAAGTATCTATTTCAATGAATGCAGTTATTCCTCACAATGGGGGTTGACTGGCAGATCAAGTAACTCCCTAAAGGTCTGGTAGCTGGTGAGTATGGGAGCAATGATATGAACCAGGTTGTCTGGCTCCATATTCACTTTTTAAAATCTTTTTTAATTAATAAAAATCTTATGTAAAGAACTACTTTTTAAGGTTCATTTACTTATTTTTATTTATTTAAAAGACAGAACAAAGGGAGAGAGATCAATCTATCCTCTGGTTCTCTCCCCAAGTGCTTGTAATGACCAGGGCTGGACCAGTGTGATGAATGAGGTGAAAAGGTCATATCAAGATGGCCACTGAGGTGAAAAGGTCATGCCAAGATGGCCACTGACAACAGAAACTGCCTGGCAACAGGCCGTGATTGGATGGCTTCAGAAACCACATGACAACAGAGGAAACCACATGACAACAGAGCCTGACTGACGGCAGGCCGTAATTGGATGGTTTCAGAAACTGCCTGGCAACAAGAGCCTGACTGGCAACAGGCTGTGATTGGATGGCTTTGGAAACTGTCTGGCAACAGGCTGTGATTGGTTGGAGCATAGACTATCCCTTGACCGGATTGGCTGGTCTTGGCTAAATAAGCTGTTGTACTAACTGAAATAAACGAGTCTGCGGGCTGCTTGCCTCAAGCCCAGTTTCACCTGACTCCTGGGGTCTGTGTGGTGACTCCACGCCTCTTGCCCCCACCATGCTCCTCCTCTCAGAACCAAATCCACTGTAACATTGTTGAGAAATCAACTGCAACAGACCAGGTCAAATTGGAATCCAGGAACTCCATCCATCCAGGTCTCCCACGTGTGTGACAGGAACCAAATACTGGAGCCATATCAGGCTGCACATTAACAGGAACCTGGATTGGAAGCAGAAGTGGGACTCAACCCTCGCGCTCTGAGAGGGGGCGCGGGTGTCCCAAGCGGCGGCTTACCCCACTGTGCCATAATGCCCTTTGTTCAGCATTCACTTATAACTTACTCTAGGCTTTTGGAAGCAAACTAAGTAACCAACAACTCAAGATGTTTCCAAATCAGTAAGATATGTTATACTTTGCAGGTATTAAAAGTGAACATTCTGGACACTTTTTACAACATAGGAAATATTTCTGGTATAATGTGAAGAAAAAGTATAAACATCACAGGACTACAACAATTGAAAAAATATGCATAAAATATTACTGAAATCAAATATCCCAAAAGGATAACAGTAATTATGAAAAGTTAGGTAGCTTTACAGTTTCTTTTCTTGTTTTCTCATAATTTTAGTAATGTGTGTTTCTTACATTGAAACAAACATATCATTATCTGTAGATTAAGAAGCAGTAGAGTATAATTGTGTAAGGACATGGGCTCAGAAGGCAGCCTGCTTGGGTCACCACTTACTAGCTGTGTGACCTTGGGCAAGCCATTGACATTTTGGTTCTAAGTTTCTCAGTGTATCCAATAAAGTGAGGATAATTATAGAACTAATAAGGTGATTGGAAGAAGTAAATATGCATCAAAGGGTTGGTGCTGGGGCTTAGCAGGTTAAGCCACTGGTTGCAACTGCCAGCATCCCATATCAGGGTACAAGCACCAGTTCCAGCTGCTCTGCTTCTGATCCAGTTCTCTGCTATCTGCTAATGTGCCTGGGAAAGCAGCAGAAGATGGCCCAAGTGCTTGGGCCCCTACCACCTATGTGGGAGACCCCGAGGGAGTTCCAGGCTCCTAGCTTCAGTCTGCTCAAGCCTTGGTTGTTGTGGACACTTGAGGAGTGAATCAGTGGATGGAAGCTGTCTCTCTCTCTCTCTCTCTCTCTCTCTCTCTCTCTCTTTTTCTCTTTCTCTTGCTCTCTATTATTCTGCCTTTGAAATAATTTATAAAAAGAAAAAATTCATTAAAATTTTACTTAAAGTCTACAACTTAAAAAAAATGTAAGCTTAAGTTATTTTGTTGTTTCAAGCTATTTAGCAAGCAAACTTGGTTGTTGCAGAGTCTCTCAGTGACCAGGCAAAATGACAGATTCTCTCAGCTTGTCCTCAGATAGGTGCATGGAGGGGGAATAAGATGTGTTTCTATACAGGTATCTTAATTTGTCCTTACTATGAATTCTCCAATACAGAGAGTTTTAGGAACCTGCCTGCCATTGGTTAAGGGATCATTTCTGAACTTTTTCTAGGAAGTAGTGGCAAAAAATCAAATATCTGATATATCTGTTATTTTTAAGATCAGTTCCCTGATGTGTCATATCTCTGAGCACATATATAGGCCTCTAGATGCATCAATTGGTTTAAATGTTCATTCATTTATTTAATTCATGAGAGAGAAGAGAGAGAGAGAGAGAGAGACTCCTATCTGTGGGTTTATTCCCAATGTCTGCCAACAGTCAGGGCTAGGCCAAGCCAAAGCCAAGAACCTGGAACTCAACTCAGATCTCTCACCTGGGTGGCAGCAAACCATCTACTTGAGCTACTTGGGAAACCTGAACTAAGTTCTTGGCTCCTGAATTTGGCCCCACCTGGCCCAGGACATTGTGGGCAGCTGGGGAGAGAACCATTGTATGGGAAGTCTGTTTCTCTCTATCTCTCTTGCTCTCACTCTCTCTGCCTCTCAAATGAATAAATAAAACCTTTAAGTGCCAAGATTGATAGTTAACTGTCTTAATGACTAGTGAAATAAGATCTTGTAATAACCCCTAGAAATTATACTGACAGGTGTTAGCCAGGGAAGATATGATAATAGCCATAAGAGGAAGAGATGCACATTGGGAGATCATACGTTTATGAGAATAATAATGCTTGATGTACCTCTTGTTTTCAGGATATTGCTGATCTATGCTGTCGGGAGTGGTTAGCTGCAGAACCCACGTATGAATAACCTCCACCATTTCACCAATGTCATCTGATTCAATCAAGTCCACCTGACACTCACTGACAAAGTTCTTTGATTGAACTCCCTAATAGTTATTAGCTCTATAATACAGTAAGTGTTTAACACATTGCTTTATGTCTGACTTTTCCATCTTTGCTGAAGTTATTATTCCTTTCAGGCTTATTCATGGCAGGCATTTCTGGTTTATTCCCCTACCCCCACCCCTGCCCACAGCCCAGTACAGAATTTTTACTCCAAATCTCCCACAGTCATCTCTTACAGGCATTTTCACACACAGTTCAACCTGTTCAGACAGATTTACCATGTAAATCACAGGCATAATTCTACAATCAGTGATAAACTGGTCACTTGGGAAACCAGAAAAGAATACAGTAATATTGAAATCCTTTTCCCTCTGGAAAATAATGGATCGGATTCACTCAGCAAATGCTGAATGAATGACCCATAAGAACAAAGTGCAAAGCAGTGTTGTCAAAAGGTGATCTTAAGATTATTGTTATTGTACACAAGTTAATTTTTTATGTGGATACTTGACACTCTCTTATTGTCATGGTACAATTAGGGGTGGTTTTATGTGTTTGTGTTGCTACATGAGGTTAAACAGGATTTAACCTCTATAAAATGCCTTCAATGTTTGAATTTCTGAACAGTTGTGGCATTGGTGCCTCCACTTGGAGAAGTATCAGTAATATTCATCTGTTGGTTATGAGAGCAAGATGTCGTAACATCAAACACTCGACACCTGGCAAGCACTTAATGCACCGCTATTTACAGAGAAAGAGATTAACACACACGTCTGCTTTTATCTCCAAATATATCCTTCATTGATTATCTTTTTGTGTGTGTGTGTGACAGGCAGAGTGGACAGTGAGAGAGAGAGAGAGAGAGAGAGAGAGAAAGGTCTTCCTTCCGTTGGTTCACCCCTCAATGGCCGCTGTGGCCAGCACGCTACAGCCGGCGCACCACGCTGATCCGAAGCCAGGATCAGGTGCTTCTCCTGGTCTCCCATGGGGTGCAGGGCCCAAGCACTTGGGCCATCCTCCACTGCCCTCCCGGGCCACAGCAGAGAGCTGGCCTGGAAGAGGGGCAACCGGGACAGAATCCGGTGCCCCGACTGGGACTAGAACCCGGGGTGCCGGTGCCACAAGGAGGAGGGTTAGCCTGTTGAGCAGCAGCGCTGGCCCATTGATTATCTTATGAACAAAACTATTGATTCAGAAAAGAGGTGAAATTGTTATTTTTTCAACCTTTACCCTTTATTCTTTCATTCATTTCTCTGGACTTTATAAACTCTACTATAGACCAAGAAAGGGGTACCAAGAAAGAAAACAAACGAAATTCAAATTTGATAATATTTTCAAGGAAATTAGTCTTTGGGGGGTGCTATTTTAAAAAGACAGTAGAGAAACAATACTATCTTAGTTACAAGCAGGAAAAATTATCATTATTATTATTAACAATAAAGATTTATTTATTTATTTGATAGAGTAAAAGAGAGGGAGTGAGAGAGGGAGAAAGAGAGAGAGAGAGATCTTCCATCTGCTGGTTCACTCTTCCACTGGCCTCAATGGCTAGGACTGAGCCATGCTGAAGTCAGAAGCCAGCAGCTTCATCCAGATTTCCCATGTAGGTGTCAGGGGCCCAAGCACTTGGGCCATCTTCCACTGCTTTCCCAGGGCATTAGCAGGGAGCTGGATTGGAAGTGGAGCAGCCAGGAACTGAACCAACTTCCATATGGGATGCCAGCATTGCAGGCGGTGGTTTTACCCCCTATGCCATGATAGCCCCAGGAAAAACTATTTTAACTAGGGTTATCAGGGACTGTTTTATGGAGGAGGTGCCACTTGACTGGGATTTAAAAAAAGGGTACAGTCTGGGCAGCAAGGAGAGAGGGAGCACCATGAGCCAAGACTGAAGCAGAGTGGTTGGGAGGAAACCATTGTCCTGGGAATAGAATGCTGGGCTGGTTCTTTCCTTGGTTGATCTGCTTCTCCTTCCTGGCCTTCAGTTCCCTCTCTTGTGAGAGGTGATGGAGACCATCAAATGAGAGCTCACCTGTGGAAGCTCTTTTTTTTTTTAAAGATTTATTTATTTTACTTGAAAGTCAGAGTTATAAAGAGAGAGAATAGGCAGAGAGAAAGAAAGGTCTTCCATCTTATGGTTCACTCCCCAATTGGCTGCAACAGTCAGAACTGCGCTAATCTGAAGCCAGGAACCAGGAGCTTCTTCCAGGTCTCCCACATGTCTGCAGGGGCCCAAGGACTTGGGCCATCTTCTACTGCTTTCCCAGGCCATAGCAGAGAGCTGGATTGGAAGAGGAGCAGTCGGGATTCCAACTGGTGCCCATATGGCATGCCGGCGCTTCAGGCCAGGGCTTTAACCAGCTGCACCACAGCACCGGCCCCTGGAAGCTCTTTGAAAATCATGAAATACCCTGTAAATGAAATGGGTGTTTTGCTTTCTTTTTCATCTGGTACCATAAACTTCATGATGGCACTTGAGAAAGCTGGTCCTTTTGGTCTTTAAAAATGTTTGGTGGAATAATGAAGCATTGATTGAATGAGTGAATCTACAAGTGAGTGAATAAATAAGTAGATGAAACACAAGAAAGGTGTGGAGTAGGAAAGGATACAGAAGGAACAGAGAGCAGGACTTCTCTTTGGCAGCATGTACTGGAATCGAATGTTAGGAATGGGAATGCAGCCAGTTGGAATGGACCCATTAGCCCAGTAGTTCTCTCACTGTGTTCTGTGGACCAGTAGTAGTAGAATATTCTGGGAACCTGTTGGAAATGCAAAACCCTGGGTCCTGTCCAGACCTGCTGAATCTGAAACTCAAGGTAGAGCCCAGCTATCTATGTTTTTAACAATCTCCCTAGCTTGTTCTGATGCACGGTACAGTTTTAAGAACCATGACTTTGAACTAAGATGTGGAGTTTGGAAGTGCTCCTTTTGTAAATTCAATGCCAATGAAAGTTTTTCAAAAGTATAGTAGACATACTCAGAGCTGTATTTCTAGGGTAATGAGGGAGGAGGTTGTACCCAAAATAACTTATGACTTCAGTGTAGAAAGGACAGTTGGAAACAGTGGAAAACACTATGTTAGTCAAGCCTCAGAGTTGAAAATTTTGTTTTTCCTAATTCCAAATAAGATGAACATAATCACCTAAGAGGCAAAGCAGAGCAGGTGCTGCTTCCAGACCCTGGAGAAACCCAGCTGGTTTGCAGAGACCAGGCAAGATGAGATCATTCACGTGTAAAAGTGTGAGCAGACTATCATGAGTAAGTAGACCTTAGTCCTGTCTGCTGCGTGGGAACATTAGATGGAATCTTCCAGACTGAGTTAAGTAGGCAGCTCTTCCCGAGACAGGTCAACTGCACTGGCTGCAAACATGCAATGCTTTAAAGCAGGGAGCACATTGTGTGGAAGAGAAATGAAGATCCTTAAGGGAAACATTTATCTTTAGACAAATAGAGTCCAGACACAAAGTCCCAGTGGTTAGTTGGGGATGTGGAGGCTAGATGGGAATTGTTCAGATTGCCATGATGACCAATTCAGACTATTCGATGACCAGTTGCCCTCGTTTTCCCCTGGCTGAGGGGTATTCCACAACATAGAATTATCAAGACCGTCCCTGTCAAACCAGGAATACTGGTAAGAGTCACCTGTCACCTGAATTCAAGACCTGGGGAAAGGGCACGGCAAAAGCAGGAAAATCACAGCTCTCAATTTGCTCTCACTATGTTGTTCATGAAGCATAGGCTTCACCTGGGACCTTGTTACAAATGCAGATCTTCAAGTTCACCCTATTACCACTGAGTCAGAGACTGCATATCAACAAGAGCCCTGAGTGATTTGCGTGCACATAAGAACTTGAACTTGAGTGCCTTAGAAGACCCTGGATGGCTTCCCCCAGTAAGACAGTGTACCCAGATGGAGAGCACAGAGAATTTCTTCTTGGCTGTCATGTGGCTAATTTTCAGGTCGATGAGATTCTCACGTGAAATCAGATCAACCTTACCTGGGAAGGAGCAGAAACATCCAGAGAATTACACAGCAGGGAGACCATGGTAGGAGGGGAGCCCAGGCAGAAAGGGAGAAGGGTGGATGACACAATGTAGCCAACAAGGGGCCTCCTGAAGTATTAATAGTAGTAATTATTTGAAAATAAATAGTAGGGGTTGGAGCTGTGGCATAGCAGGTAAAGCCGCATCCCATATGGATGCTGGTTTGAGTCCTGGCTGCTCCACTTCCAATCCAGCTCTCTGCAATGGCCTGGGAAAGCAGTGGAGGATGGCCCCAGTCCTTAGGCCCCAGCACCCTCATGGGAGACCTGGAGAAGACTCCTGGATCCTGGCTTTGGACTGGTGCTGCTCTGGCCGTTTCGACCATCTTGGGTGTGAACCAGTGGATGGAAGACCTCTCTCTCTGGCCGTTTCGACCATCTTGGGTGTGAACCAGTGGATGGAAGACCTCTCTCTCTCTCTCTCTCTCTGCTTCTGCATTCTATAACTCTGCCTTTCAAATGGATAAATATTTTTTAAAACAAGAAAATATATAGTAGTAGTTACAGGGAATGTGAAGAAAGATAGAAATCTATCAATCATATGCAGAGAATAAAGCTAGAAAAATAATTCTTCCATCACTTTTATTGTGATCCCATTTTTAACTACCTCTAAGCTGATGTAGGCTGAGAGATGGGTTATGCTTGGAAAGGTAGAGGCACAAGCAGTATGGGTAAACTTGTAGAGACAATTAAAAATGATCACCTTCTGAATTCAACTTTAGATCTTGTCCTGACATAGTTGTATATCATTTAGATATGCAAAAGAAAGCTTTGTTTTCTTTTTCTTTTTTCTCTACCTGGTCTGATCTTTGTGGGCTGCAGTTCTGCCTTCTAACAGGATTGACTGATATTTAACTAACAAAGTTTCATTCTCCTCCAGCTTGAACACAATTCTTTCACTTTGAACATTCAAACCACTGGTTCTTAAATTCAAACATGCATCCGAGTCGAGTCACTTGGGGGCTTGTTAAACCACTGTTTCTGGGCCCCCCTCCAGGGTTTCTGAATCAGTACATCTGGGGTGGAACCCTAGAATTTGCATCTCTGTTAGGTTTCTGGGTAGTGCTGATATTGGTAACCCACAGACCATGTTTTGAAAAGCTCTAATTCAAACTATTCAGAGTTTGAGTCCAATCCAAAAGCGATGGATTAAAAATCCTTTAGATTAACATTTCTCAAACTGGTTGATCTTTTTCCAATAAACTGTGACCAGACTCAGTTCTGTTGCACATGACCAATGTTCAGCTTGTGCATACAAAACTCACCTTGCCAGTTCAGCCCCTCTGAACTGGTGTGTATCCTGTTCAACAAGATGAGTCCACTGATCACATCCTGGAAAACCATGGCAATGTCAGTTTGTAACAGAAGTTTCAAAATCTGAACTCTCACCTCTTACTACCTTATCTTCAATCAGCCACAGTTTCTGGACCGCTGCTGGTCTTTGGACCACATTTTGAATAACGTTGTTATAGGTGACCTGGTCTCTTGAGGAATGTATAGCCTTTCTCTACATCCTTCTTCCTTCTTATTACCAATATAGCGACTGAGTTGATAACGGGGTGTCTTATTGTAGTCTTGTGAAATTCTTGGATCTTGAAATATTCTCTGGATAATCAGTGGTCTCTAGAGGGGTTGAATTCATCTTCTGTCTGGAATTGTGACCACTGAATTGGGCTAGGTCTCATCTGATTATTTGGGGTAATGTGTCCTGGCCGTTATCACCACTGCCACAGTCCTGAACATTTCCCCTGGTGTCAAAGAGACTTGATGGTGTCTGTTTCCCTAGACCTCTGCCTGGTCTCCAATATTCTTACTGGGAAATTGAAAAACCCTGGGGAGCCCTGTTTCCCACACAAAAGCTATGACAAGACAGGGTGCTTTCTAAGTCCAATATATGAACCCACCTTCTATTGCCTCTCCTATACAATTGCTGTTATGCTGCATGGTATATGGTGCTGAGCCAAAGCTTCAGAATATTCTAGAAACACTGGAGTGCTGGAAGCAGCTTTTACCTTAACCGGTTGTTCAGTATTTAGGAACTTTTATGGCTAAACACAGCCATCATTAAAAATGAAATATTACTAACATGTTAAAAATTACATTAAAAATAATGATAATATTCAATAATTTTCACTTCCTATTTATTGTTGTACATTTTGCTACTATCTATGCCTATTGGGTGTGTATGGTAGAAATACTATGTAATGATACACCACCACAGAGCTCTTCCCAACTGTCTTCAGTGACATCATTTTGTAACTTAAAATCGACCACAATGGGAATATTTACTCTATGGAAGTCGGCAAACATTTTGAAGCAGGCTCCACCTCCTCCCCCAGCCCCAGTACATCCCTCATTGCCAGTCACTGAGCATTTCACAGCACACCCCTGCCAGAGCCACTCCTGGGACAGGGAGCCCCTACCCTGATAACCTTTGGTCACCCCATACCTACCTTATGTGACAAAGCTGTCTTTTCCCTGGAGTTAGCCCCAGAAAAGTGTGTGTATGGCGATTGTGTGAACCAGAACCCTAGGAAAATCTTACCCCCTTCCTTGCCCTACTTTTATCTCCCTTCTCTTCCCACCACCTCCTGGGACCACAAGAAGCAAGCTGGCTTTTTGTTTCATTCACATCTTTTCCTTTCACATTCAGGATAAATATTCTCCAGTTTTCTTCCTCAAAATCTATAAGCATGATCTAACCATCAGAAAACATGGAACAAACTCAAACTGACGAACACTATAAAATATCTAGGCCGTTCTCTTGAAAACTGTCAAGGTCATGAAAAACTGACCACAGCTTGGAAGACCAATGCACTAAATTCCACATGGTGTCATAGAATGACTAAAAAGATAACAGTAGTAGAAAAACTGGAGAAATCTGTATAAAGTCTAGCATGTCACTAATGACAATTTCTTTTCTTTCTTTCTTTATTTTTTTGACAGGCAGAGTGGACAGTGAGAGAGAGGGACTGAGAGGAAGGTCTTCCTTTGCCGTTGGTTCACCCTCCAATGGCTGCCGTGGCCGGTGCGCTGTGGCCAGCGCACCACGCTGATCCGAAGCCAGGAACCAGGTACTTCCTCCTGGTCTCTTATGCAGGTGCAGGGCCCAAGCACTTGGGCCATCCTCCACTGCCCTCCCGGGCCACAGCAGAGAGCTGGCCTGGAAGAGGAGCAACCGGGACAGAATCCGGCGCCCCGACCGGGACTAGAACCCAGGGTGCCGGCGCCGCAGGTGGAGGATTAGTCTATTGAGCCGCGGTGCCGGCCCAATGACAATTTCTTAATTTGATCATTGTATTATCATGGTTAATCAGAGAAAAACATTAGGTGAAACTCAATAAAGGCACTCTCTGTACTATCTTTGCAACTTTCCTGTAAATATAAAATCATATGAAAATGAAATGAATGAAGAAAAATTCCATGCCTTTGTAACAGATGGAATGGGTATCTCCTTTATCCCAAGAGACACCAGCATTCATCCATTGGTTTTGTGATAAAAAGGCAAAGGACATGATGGCGGAAGCATTTCTTCTCTTAATCAACCGTGGCTTTCACATCTTTTGTGCTTTTATAGAATAAAAATTCTATTCATGATGTCATAGAGTGAACAGTGACTCTCTCTTTCTCCTTGTCTCTACAGCCTTGCTCTAACGATCCTATCCCTGCCACCCCTGAAGGTGGATGTCTGTAGACAACAAAGGAAACCACATACACAGAAAGTCGATTAATATAAACTGTACCTACTTTTATTTCATGTCTATCTGACAATAGGGCCAGTGTTCACATAGCTACATCTCTTTCTAAATGGAATACTAGCCAGGGAGGAAATACCTGAGCAGGAAGAGTAAAATTGCTCCAATGCTTCCTAAACTTTGGTATGCGTTCTCATCTCCTGGAGATATTGTTTAAAAGAAGCTCAGTAGGGCTGGGATGGCACCCACAATTCTGATTTTCTTTTTTTTAAAGATGTATTTATTTCTTTGAGAGGCAGAGGTAGAGAGGAAGAGAGAGAAAGAGAGAGAGAGAGAGAGAGAGAGAGAGAGAGAGGTCTTCCATCTGATGGTTCACTCCCCAAATGGCCACAATGGCTAGAGCTGGGCTGATCCAAAGCCAGGAGCCAGGATCTTCTTTCAGGTCTCCCACATGGGTGCAGGGGCCCAAGGACTTGGGCCATCTTCTGCTTTCCCAGGCCATAGCAGAGAGCTGGATCGGAAGTGGAGGAGCCGGGACTCGAACTGATGCCTATATGGAATGTTGGCACAGCAGATGGAGGCTTTACCCGCTACGCCACGGCATTATTGCACACCCTGAGATGGAGTGAAAGATGGACAACCTGGGCATTTTCTGCATATAAGTGAAGCTGCTTTTGAAATTTAAGTTCCCAGTAACAGTCATTGTACCTGTTCATATCCTTTTGCTGGATTCAAAATTTTTATTGAGGAACTGAAGCTCTCCACGAAAGTAGTGCCAAATCTACCTGAATCTGTTCCCTCCTGCAGACATTTCTGATGACTGTAGTTCCTAGAAAATAATATAAATACTATATCATTTTCCATGCCTACTCTTAATCTAGAATAATAATAATAATTAAAAAAACAAGCGAGCAAGCAAACAAAAAACACTCCCAAAACCTTACACAAGGAGAAGAGGTAATTTGCTTCCATCAGAAAGGTAAACTGTGCCAGTAAAAAATATACATTTTGGAATTTGAGGATAACAATGAGAAAAATAAAGCAGTCTGTGTGTGTGTGTGTGCGTGTATTATACTCCTTATTATTAGGAGCTTCCAAAGGGTGACACACATTAGTAGAGCTTACTCTCTTGGCCTTTAAATTGTCAGGCATTTGTCTAGAAATTGAACCTTGCTCAGTGGTCTTGTAGGCACTCTGACAATCTTATGTGATTTATAAGTGCCCTTTGTAGATACAAATCTAAGAACATAATGACATTTTCCTCTTCTCTCCCTTTTTCCTTCCATCCTTCCTTCTTCCTTCTGCCTTTCTTGTTCATTTTTTTTGTTTGTTTTGAGATAATGTATTTTAAATTATATCATGGTAGAAAGGCTTAATACTTCATCAAATATTAAGTTTAACAAGTATAAAGAAAAAAGACCCTAGTTTAGTAGGAATATAGACAATGGCTATCTATACACAATAATTGAATGGAAAAATGACCATTTCATCTACATATAGAAAGTTTAAAGTAATTACAAATCATTAAAACTATAGTAGTATCTCCCAGTAAGAATCCACTAGTAAAGACTGTTGGGGTTTCCTCTCCCTTTGAAAATACAGTATTAGTTGAAAGAACTGTTCTTTTTAAAAAAATTTATCTGAAAGAGTTACACAGAGAGAGGAGAGGCAGAGAGAGAGAGAGAGAGAGAGAGAGAGAGATAAAGAGAGAGAGGTCTTCCATCTGCTGGTTCACTCCCCAGATGGCCACAATGGCCGGAGCTGTGCTGATCCGAAGCCAGGAGCCAGGAGCTTCTTCCGGGTATCCCACATGGGTGCAGGGGACCAAGGACTTGGGCCATCTTCTATTGCTTTCCCAGGCCATAGCAGAGAGCTGGACTGGAAGAGGAGCTGCCGGGACTCAAACCGGCGCCCATATGGGATGCCGGCGCTTCAGGCCACAGCACTGGTCCCTGGAACTGTTCACTTTAAGGCATCCTTGTAGAGATCCATTTGCTGGACAATTAAAAAAATTTGTAGGTTGATTTTATCCTCTGCCTTTCAGACCTTTTGAAGGAGAAAATGGGATATTTTTTTAAAGTGCAGCCTGATCAACTGTTTGAAAACTTGTTACAAGTAATCTTAGCATACCTTGCTCTTCTGATTTGGGGGGTAAAGGCCACTTGTGTTCATTTTTTTTTACATAAATATTAAAAAGTGAAAATTATTACATTGTCATTTTAGTGTCTTACATGAAATAAATATGTTGTATGTATTAACAATGATGATATATTTTTCTAGAATAAACAATTCATGAAAGCAGATTTGAAATTCAAGCAGAGCTAGTGTGTTGACATATTTGTATTCCTCTCTTTTTGTGTCTATTAGTTTTTTTAAAATAACAGGCTTGGGGCCAACATTTTGGCATAGCGAATAAAGCCATGGCCTGAAGATCCAGCATTCCATATGGGTTCCAGTTTGAGTCCCAACTGCTCCAGTTCCAGTCCAGTTCCCTGCTGATGTACTTGGGAAAGCCTCAGGTGATGGCTAAGTCCCTGGACCCTTACACCCACATGGGAGACCTGGAAAAAGCTCCTGGCTCCTGGTTTCAGTCCAGCTTAGCTCTGGTCATTGCAGCCATCTGGGGGAGTAAACCAGAGGATGGAAGTTCTCTCTCTGTATCTCCGTCTCTCTGTAATGGTGCCTTTCAAATAAATAAATAAATCTTTATAAAATTCTACAAAGAAAAAGGCTTTACCCATTGTTTTGTTATTCTTTCATTTAAAATAAAAATATACTGTCCCAAATTCTTTGAACTGTGTATATGTAAATAAATACAATAATGGTCACAATTTAATTGGGAAACTTTATTATTTCAACCATCCCTCAGATTTCTTGTTTGTGCACTTGGGAATGTTGGCTAAACCTGATTCCATCTATAAAAAGAATTAATAAATCTCAAATAAAAGTGCAAAAGATTATCTTTCTTTCAAATACATTAATAATGTCAAAGAAAGCAAAAAAACTTAGTTAAAATAATTTTTTCTTTTCTTAGCAAGAGATTTATAAGCAGAAGGCTGACTAATAAATTTTATCATTGCTCTTCTTAGCAGTAGCCAAGAAGACTGTGTTACTATAGACGACCTTGTAGTTTCTTTGCAAGTCATACTAAATAATGTGTGTTTGCATTTTTATATCATTTAGCAAAATATTTAAAACTTAAAAGTTACGGGGAGAAAGAGAGCTCCCATAATAGAAAAAATAAAATGTAGCTTTGTTGTATCATCTTTTATAGACTCTTAAGAAAAATCCATGATTCCTTGGAAAGTATGAAATGATGTTACATTTGTAAGTTGCTTTAACTACCAATGATTGGGATGGTTTGTTGACACAACCTTTCTGCTGGATTCGTGGACACCAGTCATCATTATTTTTGTTAGCAGGAAGCTGGATTCAGAGCAGAGCCAGCCTGAAACCTGGATTCTGGTCACTACAAACCAAGACAAAACAGAAAACTTTCAATGTCGTAAAGCTATTAAACAGAGACATCCATTTTTAGAGATAAGGAAACAATTATCGGTGTGTTCTCAACTAAGCATAGTAATGTTGATCTTCATTTACAGAAAACTGCAGGAAATTTGGAAACACTCTAATGTCCAAACATAGAGACTAATAAATCATGATGCATCAAAACTGAAATCCACTCACTACCACAAAGAGGTAACATAATAGTGTATTTAATAATGTGAGAAAATACCAAAAACAAAGTGAAAAAGCTAAGTTATAGAACAATTTGTGTGTAGCACACAGCTCATATACAAATGCATACACGCCTACCCCTTATGCACACCTTGGGTATCTTGTATTCATATAATAAATATTAATGATATCTGATTTGGGGCACTGGGATTATGAGATAGCTTTCTTGACTTTTCAATAAGCATTATATTTTTAAAAAGGAAAATGATTTAATTTTTAAAATGTTCCATTAAAATTTCCAATTGTTCTTTGAAAATTTGAGAGCTTTATATGCCAATAATTCTGTGATAAGTACTTGATTTTTAAAATAGAAAAAGATCAATGAGGCAGTTATTCTAAAACACAGCAAGAAAGGGGCATGTAAGACATCATAGTAACTTTATTAATACGTAAGTCATGAATATCTGGATGGTTATTTTCCAATAACAAACAATCACCCTGGTTCAGGGTTACATTTTCTTGGAATATTACCAGAACCATAAGCAATTTGCATAGTAATTCCAGCTCTGTAAGGTAAGAAGTGGTTTTTTGCATTCCTGAATAGATAAGATAGTATTGGAATCTTCCTAGTGCTCAACTACTTCTTTGATGCCTACCTCTAGTGGTAGATTTGTTGCTAGGAATGCTAAATGGACATAGATTTATTGAGTGTTTATTAGTAGTTGGGTATTACCAGCTACTGAGCAAACCAAAGGGTATGACATGTGCCCTCCGAGTTACAGGAGCTACAGTATCATTGAGGACTAGGTAATATGAAGCAAGTAGAAAATTTCTTCCCACTTCTCTAATGGCTCCTTCTCCTTTTTTCTTGGCCTCCAATCCCTTTTCAGTCTGAACGTTAGCTTTCTCATTGGTCCTTCCTGACTGTTTCCTGACTCTGTTCTCATTCCCTGGATAAAAGTAGATGGTTGTATACCACCTGCCACGATGGTTCAAAACATCTGCACAATCTCTGTGAAAGAATGATTGAGTCTAGGGCTGGGGCAGGAATACTGCAAGATGAATCTGGAAGATCCTCGGATGACAAAAGTAAAGAAATCTTCAACAAAAAAGGGAGGTGGGGCATGCATTGAATGAACACAAGAACCAACTCAAAAAGAGCTCTCAATGGTCAAAGCTGGAACACTTTCGGCAACAAAATCAAGCACTGGATTACAAAACAGGAACAACAGCATCCACAAAAGTCCATACTGCTGTAAGTAAATGATTGGATGGATAAGTAAGAGGTGGAGAAAGGACAGGAGGGTTCCAATGAATACATGTAACAGGAAGGAAGAAGGTAGAATAGCATAATTTGAACTCAACAACATCAGTAAAAAATTGCTGCAGGGAAAGTCCACCTATGCCTGATTAAATTAGCAGATGATTAAGGATTCTTAATACTTACTATTTGAGGCTGGTGCCGTGGCTCAATAGGCTAATCCTCTGCCTGCAGAGCAGGCACCCCGGGTTCTAGTCCCAGTTGGGGCGCCGGATTCTGTCCTGGTTGCTCCTCTTCCAGGCCAGCTCTCTGCTGTGGCCCGGGAGGGCAGTGGAGGATGGCCTAGGTCCTTGGGCCCTGCACCCGCATGGGAGACCAGGATAAGCACCTGGCGGTAGACCAGGATAAGCTGCAGCGGCCATTGTGGGGAGAACCACCTGAAAAGGAAGACCTTTCTCTCTGTCTCTCTCTCTCACTGTCCATTCTGCCTGTCCAAAAAAAAAAAAAACCCCTCCCCCCCCAAAAAAAAAAACTTACTATTTGCACGGGGATGAAGAAGAACTTCACAGTAATTTAAAAGCTCTGAAGACGCCATCTTAACCAAATGATCAAGTTTAACGTCATCAGTATTAAGACATACGGACATGCATCCCTGCCATACCGCTCTGAGAAGGGCACCTCACCTCTTGTATATCTTTCCCATTGATCTATAGTCCCAATTGGATCTTGAGAAAACACGAAACAAATGCAAATTGAGGAAAAGTTTACAAAATACCTGAAAAGCAATGACAAACAGAACAGTCCCAGATTCCAAGAGAGTAAATAGACACAACAAATCTATTGTGAAATCCTGGGTTGGGCACAGTAAGATAACAGGATGTTCATGGAGCACTGGTGAAGCCTGTAATTTGCATTACAGCATTGTACCAATGTTAACCTCTTACTTTTGGTCATTGTACCATGGTCCTATAAGATGCTAACAGAAGAAGCTGGGTGGAGGCTGGTGTTGTGGGGCAGTGAGTTAAGACATTGGTTTCTGGTTTGAGTTCTGGCAACTCTACTTCTGATCCAGCTTCCTGCTAATCCATCTGGGCAGACGATGGCTCAAGAATTTGGGTGTCTGTCACTTATGTGGGAAACCAGGAAAGAGTTCCCGACTCCTGGCTTTAGCCTGGCCCAGCCCTGGCTGCTGCTGCCATTTGGGGAGTGAACTAGTAGATGGAAGATGTCGCTCTCTTTCCCCTCTCACCCTCCTTTCCCTTTCTCTCTATTGTTCTGCCTTTCAAATAAGTAATTTTTTTTTTTTTTGACAGGGAGAGTGGATAGTGAGAGAGAGAGAGACAGAGAGAAAGGTCTTCCTTTTTGCCGTTGGTTCACCCTTCAATGGCCGCTGCGGCCGGCGCATAGTGCTGATCCGAAGCCAGGAGCAAGGTGCTTCTCCTGGTCTCCCACGTGGGTGCAGGGCCCAAGCACTTGGGCCATCCTCCACTGCCTTCCCGGGCCATAACAGAGAGCTGGCCTGGAAGAGGGGCAACCGGGATAGAATCCGGCGCCCCAACCGGGACTAGAACCCGGTGTGCAGGCGCCGCAAGGCGGAGGATTAGCCTGTTAAGCCATGGCGCTGGCCTCAAATAAGTAAATTTTAAACAGTTAAAAAGTAAGTTAGGTGAAAAGTTTATGGAAACTCTGTATTATCTCTGCAAATCCTCTATAAATGTAAAATTATTTCAAAATAAAAAGTTAAAAATAACATATAAGTAAATCATCTATATACAGAGACCTGTCAATCGTCAGTATTTTTGGAAGGTTCCTATTGTCTTGTCATTTTAGAATCTTTACACCCTTCCTATTCATATGGACCATCTTTATCCCATTCGTCCCATGTCCACTCATCTCCTCATCTTCAAAATAAAAATAACTGCACCTCGGGCATAAATCCCCAGATGGAAGTACATAGGAAAGCTCCCTTTGCCTTCAAGTACAGAAATAGTGCATGAAAAAATATATTTTTAAAGATTTATTTTATTTATTTGAAAGACAGAGTTACAGAGAGAGAGGAGAGGCAGAGAGAGAGGCCTTCCATCCGCTGGTTTACTCCCCAGATGGCTGCAACAGCTGGAGCTGTGCCAATCTGAAGCCAGGAGCCAGGAGCTTCCTCCAGGTCTCCCACGCAGATGCAGGGGCCCAAGGACTTGGGCCATCTTCTACTGCTTTCCCAGGCCACAGCAGAGAGCTGGATCAGAAGTGGAGCAGCCGGGACTAGAACCGGCGCCCATATGGGATGCGGCACTTCAGCCCAGGGCTTTAACCCACTGCGCCACAGTGCCGGCCTCCATAAAATATATTTTTAAAATGTGTGAAATACATAACTTAAGTGGAAGGGAAACTCTCAGGGGCCAGAACAGAGAGCAAAGGTCCCTAGACGTGCAAGAGCCATGGACCTAAGGGCAGGGACTGATGTGGTGATGCCATTGTTAGGACCAGAAACGAAGCTTCAGGCCTGGGTGAGGCAAGGCCCTAGAACCGGAGCCTCCATTTTCTCCGTGACCAAGGGTTTAGAGAACTCTTCCATTGTTAGCCTGGGAGGGTGTCAAGGATCTCCTGGGTCAAAACCTTACTGACTATGAGCTTACTATCAAAAACTATGAGCCAAAAAAACCACATCATTATGAATAATGGACTCAGAGAATTAGCACCCTCAAAACTAGAGATAATAAAAGCAAACTAAAATATGCCATGAAATAATTAATTTGCTTAAAGGGAAAAGTGAAGCTATAGAACTGAAATTTATTATGAGTCTAGAAAAGGAAGATTTGAAGAAAAATGGGATTTTAGAAACCACTTGTAAAACCATTAGTATTAAAATCTCTATGGAAGTGTTACTCAGAAATTACACACAATGGAGATCAACAGATATGAAGAAATTGTCCACAGTAAAAATCAAAGGACGGGGGAGACCTTACGGTGCAACAGGTTAGGCTATTGCTTGGAACGCCTGAATCCCATGTTGCAGTGCTTGTTTGAGTCTGTCTACTCCACTTCCAATCCCACTCTGTGCTAATGTGCCTTGGAAGTGGTGGAGGATAGTTCAAATATTTGAATTCCTATCCGCCTCATTGGAGACACTGATGGAGGTCCCGATTCCTGGCTTCATCCTGGCTGTTGCAGCTATTTAGGGAGTGAACCAGAGGATGTTAGATCTTTCCTTCTCCCCCCCCTTTTCTCTCCCCCTCCCTCTCCCTCTCTCTCCCCCTCCCTCTCTCCATCCCTCTCCTTCTCCCTCTCCTTCTCACTCTCTCATCCCCTCCCCTTCTCCCTCCCTCTTTCTGTTACTTTACCTTTCAAATAAATAAATAAAAGAAAAATTGAAGAACAGTTTAAGAGTTAAGAAGGTTAGAAGAAGGTTCAATATCTTTTCTAAAATCAATACTACAGGGTAGAATAGAGAGAAAGAGAAGCAATGTTTACCTTATATCTACGCAACTTCATTTCACTTGTAATCTCATCACTCACTAACTAGTACATTCAACTCATCTCTCTTGCTGATTGGAAATGTAGTTTCTTCCCTTCATTGTTCACATTCTTTTACTCTCTTCCAGGTTGAGTTTAAGTTTTAACTTTTCTCTGAAGGGATCTCAGGAATGTTTCTCTCTTCCTTCCCCTTCTATATCATTGGATCTATTCCACCTAAGTATTAAATTTTGTTCTGCACCAAGAGCTGGGGAACTATGAAAGCTAGACAAATCTTACCCAATGACTATTTTTATGTGACTGGTAAGGAGAGAATATTTGCATTTTAAAAAACATTTGTCTATTCATTTAAAAGGCAGAGTTACACAGAGAGAGGGATACATACACACACACACACACACACGGGGGGGGGGGGAGAGAGAGAGAGAGAGAGAGAGAGAATGGATCTTCCATCAACTGGTTCAGTCCCCAAATGGATGGAGCTGGGCCAGTCTGAAGCCAGGAGCCAGGAGCTTCTTCCAGGTCTCCCAGATGAGTGCAGGGGCCCAAGCACTTGGGCCATGCTCCACTGCTTTCTCAGGCACACTAGCAGAGAGCTGGATTGGAAGAGGAGCAGCTGGGACTTGAACTGGCACCCACATGGGATGCTGGCAATGCAGATGGCTGCTTTGCCCTCTATATCACAACGCTGGCCATAGTGTTTGCAATTTTAAATTTAAAAACCAAAAGAAGAATACTTTATGGCATGTAAAAATTATGTGAAGTTCAAATTTTAGTGTGCTTTCAGTGTCCAGTAAATTTTATTGAAACATTTCCATACTTAATCACTTATGTATAGTCTATAGCTACTTCTGTGCTACAAATAGCAAGGTTGAGTGTTTGGAACAAAGAACATACATCCCACAATGATTAAAATATTTACTAACTGGCCCTTTACAGATGAAGTTCACCGATCTTTGTTCTACGTTATTTACCAACTCTATCATGCATATGAATCTTGCCTCTCAAATTTGCTTGGAAACTACTTGAAGCTGGGAACATTGTCATATACGTCTTTTGTCTCCCTGGCACCTGACTCCATCTAGGACAGTTATGAATTATTTCTTTAGCAAATTTTGACATGTCATGTACAGGATTTTAAGAAATGAATCTGACTTCATAGTGCAGAATGGATTTGAAAGAGGAATGATAATAACTTATACGCATTAATTTAGGCTTAAAGGCAGTTGCTGTCCTCTTTTGGGGCTGTGATGTTACGTGGCCTGGTTAAATGCAGTGGTATGGGATAGGGTGATAGAGACATGGACATGGGAAAAGATCCTCCTACTTAGATGCTCCAAGGCAGGAGGGAGATGATGGGCGTAGATTTATTCTAGCAGACAAAACATAATATCCAAAGGGTTTTACCTTATACAACCCAAAAGCATTTGGAAGTAGAGTCCAAGGTTACTGAGAAATAAAGGAGGAGGGGGCAGAGTCACAAGGCAACTAGAAGCCCCTGGGACAAGCAATTAAGAGGTAGTGACTAGAGAAGTCAGTTGGCTGGACTGCATTCTGCCTGTGATTAGGAAATAGGCATTAGTAAAGCTGGGGTTCAGAGGAAGAGACCAGAGAATCAGAGAAATGATGGCCCTTGTACAAGTTGGAATGAGTCTCGTGAGTATCAGGATTTGAGGATCAAGCTCTGAACTGAACTAAGGCAGAGATGTTTAAATGTCAAGTCCTATAGAATTTAAGTTGAGTGGCTCAACAGGCTAATCCTCCGCCTTGCGGCGCCGGCACACCGGGTTCTAGTCCCGGTCGGGGCACCGATCCTGTCCCGGTTGCCCCTCTTCCAGGCCAGCTCTCTGCTGTGGCCAGGGAGTGCAGTGGAGGATGGCCCAAGTCCTTGGGCCCTGCACCCCATGGGAGACCAGGAGAAGCACCTGGCTCCTGCCATCGGAACAGCGTGGTGCGCCGGCCGCAGCGCGCCTACCGCAGCGGCCATTGGAGGGTGAACCAACGGCAAAAGGAAGACCTTTCTCTCTGTCTCTCTCTCACTGTCCACTCTGCCTGTCAAAAAAAAAAAAAAAAAAAAAGAATTTAAGTTGAGCTTGGTTCTTTCTTTCTAAAATCAGATTTGGTTCTAGAGGCAATGTAGGGGTGTCCACATAATAAATACTACAGCCCCCAAAATGTGGCAGTATGCCTGAATTCCTGGATGTAAATTATAAGAGAATTGTTGTAAATGGGGCAACACATGCTGCAGAAGACAGGGCCTCTGATAGAATATCATCAATGGCAGTGGAGGGAAAATATTAACTGTGAGAGGTGTTTAAGAAAGAATTTGGGGGCTGGCGCTGTGGCGCAGCAGGTTAAAGCCCTGGCCTGAAGTGCCAGCATCCCACATGGGCGCTGGTTTTAGTCCCGGCTGCTCCTCTTCCGATCCAGTTCTCTGCTGTGGCCTGGGAAAGCAGCAGAAGATGGCCCAAGTCCTTGGGCCCCTGCACCTGTGTGGGAGACCCAAAAGAAGCTCCTGGCTCCTGGCTTCGGATCGGCGTAGCTCCAGCCATTGCGGCCATTTGGGAGTGAACCAGCGGACAGAAGACCTCTGTCTGTTTCTACCTCTCTCTGTAACTCTTTCAAATAAATAAAATAAATCATTTTTTTAAATGAAATAAATTGATGTCCTATTCTTCCAACAGAGCCAGGGGAAGCGACTTCATACAAGTTAGAACATATTACAGAACAGAGGTCATGCACTGCTATAACGACTGCCAGCACTACCCACATGCCCTCTGCATTCACGCCCACGTGCAGAAGGCTCTTGGCTGTGAAGCTTTGTGCTGGTGGTAGGTAAGCTCAGTGACAGGCACAGCTGCCAGCAGCCCCCAAACAGTCATTAGCCAGCGATGGTCCATGAAGCCATAAACACCCCAGACATTTTACCTCTCAGGTGGACCTACTCGGAGGCATATTCTACACCTGTACTGTCCTAATACAGTAGCCACTAGCCATGTGGGGCTACTGAGCCAGTAGAATGTGACTGGTGTGACAGAGGGGTGACATTTTATATTTTGTTTGATTTCAATTAATTAACATTTTTAAAACAGTAGTCATTTCAGTTATTAGAAAACTTTTAAGCATGTTTGGGAAAACTTGGCTTTGTGAATCTAAATTTTCAATTTGAATTTTATAAAATCTAAATACAATTCAATATAAACTTGAGTGCCCAAATAAGTTTTATTGTAAGAACAAAATACATATCTGATTTGGATGACTTGGTCAAAAGTTTTTTTACATACTTCATGAATAATTTTCACATTAACTATATGTTGAATGTGATATATTGGGTTTAAGGGATTAAGCATAGCATTAACATTGATTTTATCTTTTCCTCTTCACCTTTTTTAATGTGACTGCTGAAGATTTACATCTATCAGTTTGGCTTCCATCCTATTTCTCCTGAACAGTTCTTGTCTACACTGCCTCCTGGGTTCCCCAGTGGTTTTGAGCTCTTGTTGCCAACTGTGGTAACTGGTCTGAATCTATGCCCTTTATTGGGATCCATTCCAGGCTCAGATTCCTTCTCTACTGGATTTCCTATGATCACTAACCCCCCCCCCCCTCCACCATGTTTGCATTAGAATCCTTGTCTCCGGTGTTGTTTTTGGAGAACCCAAACCAAGACATATAGGATTAAGAATAGGAAGGAATTTTAGAAATTAACTATTCTAGCTTCCTAGATTTATGGATTAAAAAACAGGTTCAGAGCATTTCAATGACTCAGTAAAGGTCACTCAGCTATGTAATGTGAATTCTGAATTCAATTTCAAATCTCACTACATTGTCTTTTAAAAATCACTGGAAGTTGCTGAGAACGTGGTCTCACCAGACCCGTGCAGGATTTGGGACTCTTGGGATGTAACATTTTGTGCCTGTTCTCTACACCTTTCTTTACACCTGCTAAGGTTGCAGCCTTCCTTATCCCTGGTTAAAAACCTAGGAAGAGGGGGCTGGCACTGTGGCTCAGTGGGTTAACGCCCTGGCCTGAAGTGCCAGCATCCTATTTTGGCGCCGGTTCTAGTTCCAGCTGCTCCACTTCCAATCCAGCTCTCTGGAATGGCCTGGGAAAGCAGTAGAGGATGGCCTAAGTCCTTGGGCCCCTGCACCCATGTGGGAGACCCAAAAGAAGCTCCTGGCTCCTGGCTTTGGATCGGTGCAGCTTTGGCCATTGTGGCCATCTGGGGAGTGAACCATCGGATGGAAAACCTCTCTCTCTCTCTCTCTCTGCCTCTCCTCCCTCTGTGTAACTCTGACTTTCAAATAAATGAATAAATCTAAAAAATAAAACCCAATAAACAAAAAACAACAACCTGGGAAGGCTCACTGACTGTTCTAGTCCATCTTTTACAAGGGTACACCAAAAAGTCCATGGAAAATGGAAACAAAAGATGCTTATTATCATGCAAAAAATTTCAAAATCCATGCACACAAGGGCTAGGGTTCATGGATGGGGCTGGCGCTGTGGCATAGAAAGCTAAGTCTGCTCCTGCAGTGCCTGTATCGTATATGATTGCTGGATTGAATCTCAGCTGCTCCGCTTCTGATCCAGCTCCCTGCTAAGGAGCCTGGGAAAGCAGTGGAAGATGGCCCAAGTCCTTCGGACCCTATATCCACATGCCACCAGGGAGAAGCTCCTGGCTTCGGCCCAGCCCCTGACATTGTGGCCGTTTGGGGAGTGAACCGGTGGATGGAAGATCTCTCTTTGTCTCTCCCTCTCTCTTCCTCTCTGTATCTCTGCCTCTCAAATATAAATAAATAAATCTCTAAAAAAAGTTCATGGAAAATGTGTATTATGAAAAAACTATGCATGGATTTCAATTTTTTAAGAAGATTTATTTTATTTATTTGAAAGGCAGAGTTACAGAGAGAGAGAGAGAGAGAGAGAGAGAGAGAGAGAGAGAGAGGTCTTCCATCCACTGGTTCATTCCCCAAATGGCTGCAATGGCTAGGGCTGGACCAGGCTGAAGCCAGGAGCCAGGGAGCTTCATCTGAGTCTCCCGCATGGGTGCAAGGTCCCAAGGACTTGGGCCAGCTTTTGCTGCTTTCCCAGGCGCCTTAGCAGGGAGCTGGATCAGAAGTGGAGCAGCCAGAACTCGAACTGACACCCATATAGCCTGCTGGTGTCACAGGCAGCAGCCTAACCTGTAACACCACAATGCCAGCCTCCTCAATTTTTTTTTGCACAAAAAAGTTATCTTTTAATTCCATTTTTTCATGAACTTTTTGAAATACTCACATATAAATAAAAACGTGACACTTCCTCTTGCAGACACTTTGGTGGGGTGCTCTGGGTTTCCTCCACTGGCTGCTCTGACCAAAACTCCCTTGCTGGGGGGGCATCTCCTTGGGCAGCCATTCCCCCTCTGCCCGTGCTCCCTGACAGCCTGTTCCACACAGGTCATCTTTGAGGTCCTCTAGGGGAGAATTTGAAGTTTACTCTGACCTGGCTCTCCTACTCGGGGATTCATGTACCTTTTCCCTGTTGTCAGTAGCAAATGCGATTACCTCCTAGGCCAGCAAGGCGCTCGCTCACTGTGCTGTTCAGGCTGAGTTCATTTTCCCAGATAGGAAAGCTCTCTAGGGTCCTCTCCCCTCACCCCCGACTCCATGCAAGGGGCGTATGTCGGGCAGCAGCCTCAGCAGTCCTTGTGAAGTCAGTCTCCCCAGGTTAGGTGAAGGAGGGAGCAGTGTCTCTCCCCTCCTGGCAGTTGGACTTGAGAGTGGTTCCCTTTAAAATGAGACTGTTCACACACTCCTCTTTCATCTCCCAAACCTGACACCTGGATCTCTCTGAGATGGGTGAGGGGATCCAGGACATCTCTGCCCAGAATGTCCCACCTCGCCTTTGTACAGTTCCTTACGATTGAGCGCCTCTGTCACGTGGCCTTACTCTAGTGCGGTAGATTCCACTGAAACTACCAACATCATATTTGGACAGAGCTGATCTATTACAAACAGTCGTGCTGGGAATAAAATGAAATAGATATGGTTAATGTGGAGCTTTTGTAATTGGAGCTCAGTGGCCAGGTAAGTAGTTGAAAAACTACAAGTTTAGTTTTAGGGTTTTGAAATTATTTTTAAAATAACATAACAGGTCTTTTCATGTTTGAAAAGATCCTGGATGAAACTACAGAGGCAAAAAAATAGCATTTTATTGTGGTGTCTTGTTTTCTTGTTTCGGCGGTGTGTTTTTAATGAAATGAAGAAGTAGTGAATGTCTTGAGACTAGTGTGATTTCCTTTGATAACTGCTAAGACACCAGAAGGTTCAATTGTTTTTGATCCTCTTTGATCTCCCTCAGCTACTCCTTTTTTCAGCATTGTAGCATTTTTGAAATTTTTATATGAGAATCAACAATAAAAGTTAACACCGTCATTATAATTAATTTGCAGAGTGTGGCTATGTTAACACAATAAAACCATTTGCAACCATCATCTTCACCTTTTTCTCAGTAGATTATTATGTTATTTGCATGTATACAGCACAACTGTAGCAATGGCAAACAAATATCTTCTTGTCTTTTCAAAAGAAATATCTTTTGTTTAATTTTAGACCATTTCATAGGTGTAAAGTTTAGTGCTAAAGCATTTCAAATTGTATTCCTGCCTGACAACCTATCACTGTCTTTTATATGAATAATAGGATGTTTAATAGCCAAATCCCAAACTCTGAATTCCTCATGTGAAAATAAAACCACAAAACTCTTAAAATAGCAAAATTTAGTGGGGCCTTTCCAATATTGTTTAGAAAATAAAATACCTAGGCTTTGTCAAATGGATAATTCATCAAGGATTTCCACTAATAAACGTGTCAAGTGAATTCACTAGGAGCGTATTCCATTTTGATGTCACATCAACATCGCATAAGCCATGACTGTTCGCCGCAATGTTAGCTTTCAGTTAGTATTAGCTGTGTTTTAAAATGAACAAAGAAGGCAAGGAAGGGGCAAGATGTAATGTTAATAGGTTTCCTTTTGTGATCTCTTAGGAAGAGGTCTTTTTAAATAAGGGGCTTGAACTTGACCTTCTTCAACGGCACAAAGGTCCAATGCACAATTTTTAGTTATATTTAAATTTTAATAATTTTACTCATTGGAGGCAGTTGGAACCAGATTTTCAAAACCTAATCCTCAACCTTTTAGTGCAATTGGCTGGCAAAGAATGGACGCTTAGGAAAAAAAATCTGCAGTAGAAACTCAAATATTTTTCCAATTTCTACATCTCACAGAATTAAACTGGTGCTGTCAGGTATTTATTACGATACTATTTGAGTTTGCAAACATAATTTTATTGGAGTTAGAATGGAAAAATTCTTAACTTCATGATAAATCTAATTTTAGAGACCTGATACTAAAAATTAAATTTTTAAGATTAAATATAGATTTTGCCAACAAAGAATAATATATAAGTAAATATGTATTATTACATTATTAATATTACATATAGTTATAATATATAAGTAAATATTTATTATTCTGTGTTGGCAAAATGGTAACTAAAGAGGCACTATCATATGCTATTGGTGAGAGTGTAAATTTTTAAAATTTTTCTGGAAGGCAGTTTGGTCATAGCTATTGAATGCCTCAGAATGTTGCATAAAACCTTTAAAGCAACATTTTTATTTTGGGGGACTCACTCTAAGAAAACAGTCATTGATGTTTACAAAATTATCACTATAAGATTCTTGTAGAAATGTTTTTAGTAGAAAAAAGAGCTGAATAAAAACATAAATGTTTAACAACCATGCTTTATTTAGCCATTAAAATTATACTAGAGAAATATTTAATGCCATGGAAAAGGTGGGAATGCTGATTAAGAACAATATGCACAATGCAATTCCCTTTTGTGCAAAAAAAGTATTTATATCAAATATATTGGATCAAATAAAGTAGAAATGTTAACAGAATCTACATAATGAAATTATGCATGGTATTTTTTCCAACATGAAAATAGCTTTTTTTTGGGGGGGGGGAATATTTATTTATTTGAAAGGCAGAGAGAGAAAGGAAGAGTGAGAGAGATGATCTTCCATCTGCTGGTTCACTCCTTAAATGGCTGTGCCAAACTGAAGCCAAGATCCAGGAACTCTATCCAGGTCTCCCACATGGGTGCCAGAAGCTCAAGTATTCTTCGGTCAGTTTTTTTTTTAAATTTTTTAAACATTTATTTATTTATTTATTTGAGAGGCAGAGTTACAGAAAGAGAGAGGAAAAGTCAGAGAGAGAGGTCTCCCATCTGCTGGTTCATTCCCGCAATGGCTGGAGTTGAACCGATATGAATCCAGGAGCTTCTTCCAGATCTCCCCCATGGGTGCAAGGGCCCAAGCACTTGGACCACCTTCCACTGCTTTTCCAGGCCATAAGCAGAGAGCTGGATTGGAAGTGGATCAGCTGGGACTCCAACAAACGCCTGTGTGGGATGCCAGTGCTGCAGGTGGATGCTTAACCTACTATGTGACAGTACCAGCCCTGGGCAGTTTTAAATTTTTAGAGGAAATGGTACTTCATTCTTCAGATTGCTGCATAGTAAGAAATTCATCATCTCTCTTCTATCCTTCCTGCTACACTGGAGAAAATTTATTTTCTTCGTTGTTATTTAGAAATTTTATACATATTTATATATAACATTAGTGGTTTCCCTATGTATCATGCTTGTCTTACTCTTGATATCGTTATTGTTCTGCCTGACATGTAAAATGACTTAGGGCACTTTCTTGGTTGGTTGGTTGGTTTTTCCTTTTTCCTAGGCACTCAAAGAATTTAAGCAACAGAAAAGATCTGTTCCTTGGAAGTTTTTAGCAGCATTTTGAGATAGATCTTTGGATAGTGGTGGGTGTGTATGTGTGTGTGTGTGTGTGTGTATAAATCTTTGATTATCCTTCCCATTCTCCTGTAATTGTTGGTCTATCACTACTTCGACTTTTCTCCGAAATTCTGAGTCATTTTTGTTAATTTTTAGCTTTGTAGGAAGTAAACTTCTACTCGGGGCCAGCATTTGGTGTAGCATGCTAAGCTACTGCCTGTCACACTGGTGCTGGTTCGTGTTTTGGCTGCTCCACCTTTGATCCGGCTCCCTGCTAATGCTCCTGGAAAGGCAACTCAAGACGGCCCCGGAACGTGGGCTCCTGCCACCCACAAAAGAGACCCAGATGGAGTTCCATGTTCCTGGCTTTTGCCCGGTCCAGCCCTAGCCACTGTGGCCATTTGGAGAACGAACCAGCAGATGGGAGATATTTCTCTCTCTGTCTTTTGCTTTCTTTCTCTCTGTCATTCTGCCTTTCAAATAAATAAAATAAATGTTAGAAAAATTAAAACAAAACCAATAACCAAAAACAACAAAAAGGAAAGCATCTACTTCATTTAGATCAGGATCCTTCCCCCCAGTGGAAGCCTGTGGCAGTTAGACTAGAGCCCTCTCAGAATCATTTTTAAAAATATCCTCTTATCAAGTATAGTCACTCTCTGTGCCTTCCAACAAATGGTGTGTGTGTGCGTGCGTGTGTGTGTGTGTGTTGAATATACATGTAGTTCTTTTCATAATGTTATTCTAAATATGGTCAGCTATTTACTCCATGGAATAAAAAAGTGCACAAAACCTGTTCGTATAATATACGCGATATGCTTCCCTTTACCTCATAACACAAGGTAAAGAAAGGAATTGAGGAGCAAGCCAAATAAAGACAGAACCTCTGCTACCCGGAGAACTTGCAGCATGCATGGCCCGTCTCACCGCACAATCTGTGAATAAGAAGAAGTTACTTTAAATAATGCTTCAACGGCGCTCTCAATCAGAGGATTTGTTTGAACTTGCAAGGCTTAGACTTTTAGCACGTCAGTTATCTGTGTTATAAAATACCAAACGGCCTTATGGAGAACTAAAACTTCCCATTTCTACTGTCCTATTTGCAAATCTTTAATAAGTAATGGGAAAAACTTCCCTCTTTCATATATTGATGAATACAGGCAGACAAGAACTTCAGAGGCTGGGTCATCCATGTGAGAACTCTGATACATAGGCACATTTGACTGTTGGTGGCCAGCTCACTATGCAGGAGCACCTGTGGACAGGAGTTGGGGATTATGTGCAACCTCCGGACTGAGCCAAGCATGGTCGTGAACGACAAGGTCTCGTCTCTGCACATATCTCACTGAAAAGTGACACAAACTTTCCTGTGATTTTTACTGATGAAAATCATGGGGTTGCTAATATTGCTATGTTTGTTGCCTAGATTCATAACTGAGAGTCAAGGTAAATTTCAGTTAAAGGTTAGTGGAAATAAGGATGTCATATATTTTACCATCCAAAGTTATGGACCCATTGTAACTTAGACACTGTAATTCTGGAATCTAGATTTCTATATTTTCCAAGGTATTGCTATAAAGTAATGTGCAATATAATATTTTCATTTTTTTGTGTTTATATTCAATAATTCCAGAAACTTGATTATTTCTAAATGATAAGAATCATACAATTACCTTTAATGTCACAGCTTCTTTTTAAAAATATTTTATTTATTTAGAGTTACAGATGGAGAGAGAGGTCTTCCATCCACTGGTTCATTCCCCAAATGGCCACAGTGGCAGGAGCTGGGCAGATCTGAAGCCAGAAGCCAGGAGCTTCTTCCGGGTCTCCCATGTAGGTGCAGGGGCCTAAGGACTTGGGCCATCTTCTATTGTTTTCCCAGGCCATAGCAGAGAGCTGGATCGGAAGTGGAACAGCCAGGACTCAAACCGGTACCAATATGGGATGCTTTAGTAGGCAGGCTTTAGCACACTACACCACAGTGCCAGCCCCAAATGTCCTCAATAGGTCAGGCTGAAGCCAGTAGCCAGGAACTCTACCCTGGTCTCCCAGATAGGTGATAGGTACCTAAGTACTTGAGCCACCATCTGCTGCTGCCTCCCAAGTGCATTAACAGGAAGAAGAAGGATAGATGAGGCAGGACTGGATGCTAGGCACTCGTGATGTAGGATGCACTTGTCCCAAGCAGCTTACTCTGCTATGCCACAACATTGCTTCAATTCTATTGGATTTCATATGCCAATATTTATCATCTTCCTCAAATTCTTGACAGCTCATTTATTGTTTATGCTCTTTCTTTATTTACAGTACAGCGATCAAGATACCAACTCTTTTTTTTTCCCCGTGATTTGGGATGGATGGCAGTAGGTAAAATTTTAATGAACTATCTTGAATCCAAAATCTGCATATCGGTGTCTAGTGTGTGTCAGCTTCCCAGTTAGTCACTGCGTGGACAGAGCAGATGTCGAACTCCCAATGAAATGGAACATCAGGAGCATTTCAGCCATCATAGCTCTCCTCTGAGGAACACCAGAGGCAGTGGGGGCAGCAGAGTGGAGCGGTCTGGACAGGGGGTTGGGGTCACATCATTCTATATACCGTCTGAAGGGCTTTACATTTTATTTGATACATATGCGGGCACTAGAAAGAGATTGCATTTTTGGGGGAAAGGTGATTTTGTCAACACGCTGGAGGCTGAAAAGAAGACGGGCCCTGAAAGGGGGAATCATTTAGGAGATGCCCGCTGAAGTCCACAAATGTCATTATCATCACAACAGTTTTAGACTGGCAAAGCAACATGATATACTTGACCCAGTACTTTCTCAATGTGCATTGTTCTTTTAAAAATGACATGAGATAAGCCCAGGTACAGAGCTATGCCATTCACCAACAGCACAGGTCACCTTTGTTGTACTTTATTTGGTTACTTTTGTCTTATCTACACTGTCATCAGGAAGAGTGATGTCAAGCTCTATAACTTTGATATTGTTATTTGTTGTTTGGATTTCGGAGCACATCTTTTATGCATAATGGATAGGTAATAGGCTGCTAGAATTAGACTAGTCTGGATAATTGAACGTCGGTAGTGAGGAATCCTGATTAATTTCAAATTGTGAGCCCAAGTAGCCAGGTGTGATATTGAGAGGATGAGACACTCCATTCCTAAAATCTAGCAAAGTCTAAAGTTATTCTCTAAATATGTACGCATTGTTGAAGTAGACAACACTCCTGGGAAGAGTGGGTGTATTCTTAGGTCAAACATAACCCTACTGGGGCTGGTGCTGTGGTGTGGCAGGTTAAAGCCCTGACCTGCAGTGCCAGCATCCTGTATGGGCACCGGTTTGAGACCTGGCTGCTCCACTTCCAATCCAGCTCTCTGCTATAGCCTGGGAAAGCAGTAGAAGAAGCACAAATCCTTGGACTCCTGCACCCACGCAGGAGACCCAGAAGAAGTCCCTGGCTCCTGGCTTCAGATCAGCTCAGCTCTGGCCATTGTGGTCATCTGGGGAATGAACCAGTGAGTGAATGGAAGCCCCCCTCCTCTCTGGCTCCACCTTTCTCTGTAACTCGGTCTTTCAAGTAAATTAAATAAATTTTTAAAAAACAAAGGAATAACCCTATTAGTATGGTAGAGTTTACAAAGTCCAGCTACTTTGAATGGGAAAATACAATAAAAATGTAGTAGTAGAAGGAATAAAAATTCTTGCTCTGTTCATAATCTTATGTATGACAAAGTATTGAGGTTACCCTGGAAAGACAGATTGGAGCAGGTATAGGAATTTATTGGATGAGTAAGCAATAAGAGGCAAATCAGTAGTGGAGATAGATTGCATCATCAATGAAATGAGTATAAAACAATGTATTATGGACAATGCTTTTCCATTGTCCTCCGTCACAAACTTCCTAAGGCCAGATTTAAGGTAGAGCTTTTGAATTAAAAATTTTGACTGTAAAAAGAAACCCCGTACTCAGTCATTTCAAGCTTATGTGTTTTGTTAAGCTATTCTTGCAAAAATAATTTTCCCCATTGACACATATCTCTAAGTCTATAAGCTGGGAAACAAAATAGTTTCATAGCATCATGTACAAAAGTTCCAAGAATATTTATGTTAACAAAATATATGTGAAAATAGCGTTCTGAATATACAGTACAGCTTAACAATTGTTTGAAATTTATGCCTTGAATTGATGTCAGATAATATTAAAGTTCATTTTTTATATATTGAGAAGTAAGACTTTACTAAAACATGTTTTTCACTCCACCAATGACTAAATAAATTCTTTGGAAGTCAACATCACCATGTGTTAACTGCTGCTCTATACACTTGGGTTTTTTTTTTAAATATTTATTTATTTATTTGAAAGTCAGAGTCACACAGAGAGAGGAGAGGAACAGAGAGAGAGAGGTCTTCCATCCAATGGTTCACTCCCCAATTGACTGCAACGGCCGGAGCTGCGGCGATCTGAAGCCAGGATCTAGGATCTGGGTCTCCCACATGGGTGCAGGGGCCCAAGGACTTGGGCCATCCTCTACTGCTTTCCCAGGCCATAGCAGAGAGCTGGATTGGAAGTGGAGTAGCTGAGACTTGAACTTGTGTCCATATGGGATGCCGGCACTACAGGCGGCTGCTTTGCCTGCTATGCCACAGCGCCGGCCCGGTTTATATACTTGTGATATAACACTTAACAAATTAGATAAAAAAAAAAAAAAATCCCTGTCTTGAGGAGCTTGCATTCTTATTTGGGAAGATGGACTAAGCAATGAACATAATATATAACTTAAATATAAAGAAATGTTATGCAAAAAAGTAAACGAAGAAAATGAGTAAGAAATCAAGATAAAGGGAATCAGAAATGTCCGTGGGGTATTTCAATTCTCAATTTTCAATAGGTTTTTGGAGTGGGCCTCATCGAGCAAGAGAGAGTTGAGTGAAGACATAAAGGAGGCAAAGCAATGGAATGAGATGATAAAAGATTTCCCCAGGTGCTCTACCAAAAGACGTTTGTTTTCACAGGGAAATTTGAATGTATCTTCTACTTAAATTAGCAAATCATTTTCATTAGCTAAAATCTCAAATTGACATTACTCCAGCACATTCCCTGAAATACACTGAACTTCTTTTCACATTGGCCTAACTACTTCCTTTTGAATAATTTAGATCAACATATTAGTTCATGCCTATTTCAGAATGTATGATGTGGGTATCCCTCTTCTCAAAAATTTTTCATATATATATATATATATATATATATATATATCCCAGCAAATCAGCTATTATACCCCTGAAAAGATTAAATGTATTCACTCACAACTCATCCAGGGCTATATTTGAAATCTTAAAGCTTCTTGATTTCTAAAAATGATAGAGGTATATAGGATTTTTGAGTAAATGTGGGGTTCCAAATATTGGAAGTCTTTTTTTTTTTTTAGTTCAATGAGCAGTTTTTCATTTTCTCCTCTATGTGTGTTCATCTTCTTACTTGACCAATATTTCTTTGCTAAGGATATAAATGCTGGTGCAGTGATGGCTACATAGGCAGGTTTCAGGTTCAATCTGGTTATACTGAACAAGACGTAGTGACTTGCACTCATTTTCTCATAAGATATTAATTTTGGAAGTAATTGGAATAAGCATGAAACATTGTAGAGGTTTGTCACTTTTATCTGTTTAAAAATGTCTGCTGGGCTGGCGATGTGGCATGGTAGGTAAAGCCACTGCCTGCAGTGCCAGCATCCCATATGGGCTCTGGTTGGTGTCCTAGCTGCTCCTCTTCCAATCCAGCTCTCTGCTGTGGCCTGGGAAAGCGGTAGAAAATGGCCCAAGTCCTTGGGCCCCGTACCCGTGTGGGAGACCCTGAATACGCTCCAAGCTCCTGGCTTCAGATTGGCATAGCTCTGGCTGTTGGAGCCATCTGGGGAGTGAACCAGCGGATGGAAGACTCTCTCTCTCTTTCTCTCTCTGCCTCTGCCTCTCTGTAACTCTGCCTTTCAAATAAATAAATCTTTAAAAAAAGAGTCTGCTTTTATTACTTCTGATTAGCGTCTCAGTGTTTTAAATATTACACTAACCTTTCTTTTTGTAGTTGTTATTTTAAGGAGCTACAGGTTTCCTGGGCCAACTTTTAAATTTAATTATTTAAAAGCAAAGCTCATTTTCTTAATCACAATTTTCTTGGTGTTGCACAGCTCAATTCGCAGTGGGAGAAAGGAATACAACACAAATAAGCAATCTGTACTTTTTTTTTTTCAAAAAAAGTTTTGAACAGAAAAACAAATGTAACTCTAATCAAGCAGTGTTGATAAAGTAGGGAAGTTGTATTTTAAATCAATGAATCAACGAAAGGAAACATTTTTGCCTTATCTTTGGAAATCAAGCACTTATCTGTGTTTTTCTTCAAATAATAGTGCTAGGTTGTGCTTATTAATAAGACAACAAGAAATATAGAGATGACTGCTCAACTCCGTGCTCTCAGGAAATGTCATTGTCTTGGTGCGTGTGTGTGTGTGTGTGCGCGTGTGTATTTTGCAGTGTAATGGGAAAAGCATATACTAATCTCACTGTGAGTTTGCTGCACTTGTATGTGCCTCTCAGTTATGTGCTGATGTCCATATTTGCTGCTACAGTTGTGTGATATATTATTATGTTTGCCATTCTTGACACAGTTCCATATCTTACAACTAATGGCTTTTTCTTTTTTAATACATGGAACTAATGCTTAGGCACTAATGTTATGCTGTATTAGGATTTACTGTATGGTAAACAACTTTCAGTTTTTAAAGTCCACTTAATATGCAGATATGTTTTACCCCTACTATTTGCTCAGCTGCTGAGCTACATAGAGTCAAATAGGAGGAGGTTTTTGACTTCACTGAACTCCTGGGTTATTGGCAGAGGCCAAAGAGCTGCAGACGTGAGTGGCCCAGTGCACCGAGGTTGGGGAGTGTTCAACACCTTGAGGTTGTGTGGGAAGAAATGGGGAATTCAAGAGTCAGGAGCCAAGAGTGTGGTATTGCTGGGAGATGCTCTGGATGAGATGGAGTGTGACTGAGTCTCCAGGGAGGGCAGGATTTAATTAGTAGAGGAAAGTGTCGGAAGACATTTCATACTGGGGAAACCAAGTCTACACACCAGGATGCCGGAGCAAACATTTGAAGCACCCGTCGTCGTCAATGTTAATGCAGTGACATTTCAGATACGCCGCTTCCACTCACAGAAAAATAAGCAAAATCAAGATGCCAAGTTTGGAAGATTTATATTCTGTTTTACATCTGAATTATTGAGAACTCTTTAAAACATAAAATGTGTCCTTTTTTTTGTTTTTGAAAGCTGGGTGTTTGAATATTACCACTTTTGCTGAAAGTAAACTTTTCATAGGGAACAAAACTTTTCCTCACTTTTCTAAATGTACTCTATTAGAGAGAAAATGCAGATTCTCCTGCACCAAGAAATCACAGGATAGATTGAGTGCTTTCTAGGGGATTAGAAATACATTTTGAGAGAAGATTTTGCTTTTGTTTGAGATGTCTTCCTAGACCGCTTAGCAAAATTGCAACCTTCATGGCTTCATGTTGGGCTGAGCTGCTGACTGCATCAAAGACATCAGTACAAGTCTCTCTCTCTCTCTCTCTCTCTCTCTCTCTCTCTCTCTCTCTCACACACACACACACACACACACACACACAAAAGAACATACATGCATTTTCCTCGGAAACAAAAAACAAATTGTATGGTTACATGTTCCTTTCTTCCACAAAGTGGCATGTGGTATTTTATACTTGTAAAACAACATTGACAAATTTTCATTTGGTGTCCTTAAATCAGAGAGGAACTCATCTATTAGGTCTAGTTAACTGTTTCCTATGGTATTTATGTCAGAATCACCGAGACTATTTCTAAACATCACAAATATTCTGGTTCTGCTCAGGCTCCCTTGGATCAGGATCTGGGTGTGGGCTCAGATGGTGTATTTTCAGCCATTCCCAGGAGATTTCTTGTGCATGCTAGAATTTGAAAATCCCTGGGATAGGTCTTACATCTGCTCTGGCTCAGGGTTAGCCAGGTAGAGACAAAAGTAAGTGAAGACCAGTAGCATACATTTGTTTGACTTGTTCCATTGAGCTTATTTTTTTCCCCTACAGTTCAAAATAATAGTTTTACAGCCTCATTTTGATCATCTCAGAATTCCTTGTAATCATTATGGAGTACACCAGGAAGTAGTAACCTTTTTTTTTTTTTTTTTGCACACATAATACTTTCAGAAGTCCAAAGCTCAATTATATCAAGTATGGAGCACACAGAATTTATTTCTCCCCGACACGTTTCAATTTGTCTTATAGAAAATTCTTTATTCTTAACTGATTTATAACTCTCAGGGTTCCATTTACTTAAAGATTTTTCTCTTGGCATTTTGGCATTTCTGACATGCATTGAAACCTACTTAAATTATTTCTGAGATACATTTCCTTTCAAATGCCACAAACATTTTCACCAAAATGTCTACTGTTACTTTTTCTACACTTCTGATTTGTTTGTTATTTTAGAAAAACTATCTTCTGAACCCTCCTAGATTCATAACTACAATAAGCCAGGGGCAGGAATGGTTTTAGTGTTTTTTCTTACCCTTCTGTGACTAGGTGCAGAATCAATGTGGTGTGTGTACATTATAATATGGGATCCTCAAAATTCACTGTGGCACATAGAACGCTTGCACTCTTCTTGCTGAATTATTGTGTCCTGGTGTCTTCCAAAAAAGCAAAACCACTATGAGTACCACGATATAGAGAACCCATGATAGGAAGGCCTTACGCAAATGTGGGAGAAGTAGGAGCATTGAGGGATCCAGCCCTCTGATGCACTGGTACAAGGAAGCAACTGCTTCCAGGAATGCCATGGAAACTGAACACATCCAGATGTCAAAGTTGCACCAGCCAGGAGAGCTGGGGTGGGGAGGCCATGGAAAGCTGTGGCCTCTGCATGAGGTGTTGGGCCTGGGGTGGCAGTTGGTCAGCTGGGCTAGCAATTGGGAAGGAAACCTGAGCATGGGTAGGGTGGGGAGAGCAAAGACCAACAGGAACCATCAGCATCTCTGCACTGGTCTCTCACTGTGTCTGGTCATGAAAATCTTCAGAGTATAATGGTTGTGGTTTCACCTCTATCTTTCAAGCACCTCATGGGAATTCCCCTTTTGATCAACTCTAATCTGGAACTGTAAGTAGTAGGAAATTTGGGGGAAATTCTTCCAGTAGCCAAATCAATAAGTTATTAATATAAAACCTTCACAATCTTTATCAGTTTAACACATGTATTTCTATTTTTTTTTCTAGGGCATTATGTTTTATTTCTTTTGACAATAATAGCCAAGATTTTGTTCCAACCTGCTTTAAACTAGGTAGAAAACTATAGCCCTCTTCTCTCCTCCCTTTATATAATTTATATGTTGTTGATATTCTAGAAAGCATTTTTTCCTATTGGAGTTGAATGAGATTCTGAGAAGTTATTTTATTTGCAAATACACTTGACAAGCTCTATGGATTCTCTTGGAACACTAAGAACCATGGCTTCATGACTCTAGCCATAAGTCATTGGCCTCTCTGGATCTGCTCCACTATAATTCCCCTGGGAGTCTCTTGAAAGCAGCACACATGGGGCTTAAGCTAGCAAACCATCTGTTTATTAGTCCTTGCTGCACAACAAACCACCCCAAAGCTACAGGATTAAAACAACAATCCTTGCTTCTCCTGATTCCATAGGTTGGCTGGCTATTTCCTCTGCTGGTTTCACCGAAGTTAACTCATGAGGCTGAGTTCGCACAGTATCTGTTGGCCTATGCCGGCCAAGATGGCCTCATTCGCATGCTTGGGAGTGGATGTTTGCTGCTGCTTGAAACATCTTGCTCTGCCTGCTTGTGCCATCTTGTCTTCTAGGAAGCCAGACTGGCTTCCTTGCATGGTGGTCTCAGAGCAGTACCCCAGGACAACAAATTGAATGTCTCAAGACCTTTGAAAACCTGGCTTTAGATGTTACATAATGTCATCACTGCTCATCCTGTGTGTTTAGGTTCTTCACAAGGCCACTTTCCTCGCAGATTTGTCAGGAGGGGAAATAAAGCTCACCTCTCATGAGAGGCGATGACAAATGTTGATGTTGTGGCCATGTCTTTCAACATACAATACCATCTTAAAGGGGGAAATTGCCTTGCAATTAGATATCTTTAGTAAGAAACTCTACCACCTCTTCCCTTCCCATTCCCTAACACACTACACAGCTATCTTCTTATATCAGATGAGGGGGGCTATTTTTATGCCCCACAGAGACAGTTGGCAATGACTGGATACATTTTTGATGCCTGTATTTTGGGGGTTGCTAGTAGCATCTAGTGGGTAGAGACCAAGAATGGTGTTTGGTATCCTAAAATTTGCAGGACAGTCCCCTACAACACAGATTACCTGGTTCAAAATGTGCTGCGGTTGAGTAACCCTTCTTCATAGAGAATATAATTCTAACACATGAGTAGAACTTTGGTCAAGAGCAACACCTAAAGATATTCTTTTTACGCAGTCTGAAGTGATTTAGGATTTTGAAGTCATCATAAATTTCCTTATGGCTATGGAAGCTGTATTCTATTATTCATTATTTATGAGCAAACCATTTTCAATAGAAAATGAACCACTCACATCCTTCTTTAAGATTCAAACTGAAAACAGTACTTAGACTTTTGAGACATTGCCTATTAGTTTTAATTTCCAACTCTCATTCTGCCTTCTAACTCAGACCTAAGGGATGCGCCCGCACATGTGTGTGTGTGTGTGTGTGTGAGTGGAGGCACTCAGACACACACATGCACACTATGTTTTAGCTATTTTTGTCAGAAATATTTACGGGACTTTCCCACATTGTTTTAAAGCTGGGAAGTACATAATAATTGGTTGAAGTCTTTGTCTCATTAAATCAGAAATAACAAGCAATGCTGAATCCTGTGATTTTTTCCAATTGTATCTTTGGATGCAGGCTGATAGAAGTTATGAAATCTACCATGGGTTCTCTACCATATTATCTTCAGGAAAATTTTCAAGGTTTCACCTTCAGAACAAAAAGGAGTATGATTTAAAACAAATTGGGATAAATTGATGGTAACAAAAAACAAGCCAGAATTGTATACAATGATAAAGTGGGTTTCCTTGAGGGCAAAGAAAACCAAAAATGCTAAGAGGGGCTAACAGGACAGTTCTTTCTCGGTGTTTTAAATAGGAATTAAGCAAATAGAAGTGAGTAGAAGCCAGCTTTGCCTGATAGCCCTGTTCCATATTCCAATTCCAGGTGTTGAGTTACTCTGGGCTTGGATGGTCACCAAGTCTGTGTATTCACCTTTCTCGCACAAACACACCCCATCTGTTCCCTCCTGAAGGTGTGTGATCACAGGTATCTTACCTTATGGGGAAGGGTGTCCTGACACCCTTTCTTGCCTGAGAGAGGCTGTTTGCTGTTGTGCCTGCTCCAAAGCAGTGTTTACTAATGATGGTAGAAGGAATACATAATTTGAATTTCTAAGTAGAAGTTTATTACATCAGCTTAGGTCTCAGGATTCGTGCATAATTGTGAGAGTGATAGAGAGAGAAAGAGAGAGAGAGAGAGAGAGAGAGAAAGGGGGGGGGAGAGAATTCTTGAAAATTTAAGAATCCATTGATAACAACAAAATAGTTCCCCTAGTCTATGGATGAGTTCAAATCCACAGCTGTAATTAAGATCATTTTGGTCGCCTCAACAACAGATTAATTCCTCTTTTCAGCTAAAGGGTCGTGTCATGAAAGCAATATTTTGCAATAGAGAAATAGCTGAAATCTGTTTGCTTAAGAAAGCAATTATTGATAACCTGCAATTGCTGATTGCTGCCCAAATCATCAACTTGTTAGCAGAAGTAATCTCATGCCTTCATAGTGCTGCTCTATTTCAGGGAAGACTGACACACAACATTTCTTTTCTTAAAGATAAATCAGAAAACAGTAAGCCTTAAGCTGTGATATGTTCTACCTGTGTACACTGAAGTACTACATCTATTGCTTGTGCTTTCTGCTTCAGAAGGCTTGATCTTGGACCTTGAGTCGATATCTCACTTCAGAATAACAGTGTTGGGTAATGGAAGTGATGTCTTTAACTTGTGGTGTCACAGAAACAAGATATTCTCCTTAGAGAGCGTAGCACACTGGTATCTTCCAAGGAGCGGAGAAATGAACTCATTTTCAAGTGCTCTTGGAACGCAAATGTTTTCTTTGCGACTGCAGCTGAAAAATGTAGGCATCCAAGGCAGGCCTTCATCCACCTTGAAGTAGTAGCTTTGTTTGCTGGTTTTCATCAGGGCTCTTGCTTCTCCTACTCAGGAACAGAAGCAGCTTCTAGTGACATTGGCCCATATCTTGCGTCGTTGACATTATAAAACCCTACTTCTGAAGTTCTTTTGTGCTCATTTCCCAAGGTAGAATGGCGTTCACTTTAGTGGCTCACAAGGGCAGCTGTACCATCCACACCACTTGAAGGCACTGCTTCCTTTTCAATGGCGGCAATACAAAGAGAGCAAAATGAAGACTCTTTCCCAACAGCCATGATGGATCACCTGACATTTATAGAGTGTTCTGTCTTTCAAAACACACTTAAATCCATCGTTGCGAGAGACGGTGCATCGAAAAGGTCAAACAATCAGATTTTGGAGTCAAAGTGACGATGTATTTTTAGGCATGTAAAGACTCAGGTTCTTTATTTGTAATTCACAGATAATAGTACCTAAAATGTAGCATTATAATGAAGAAAAATCTATGTAAGCAGTCTGGTGATTGTGCTCCAGTTTTCACATAACTGGGCTATTATTGTTGCTACTGTAATAATGCAGGTACCTTTCACCTGTTTTGTTTATTTAGGTCCTAAAATAGTCATTGTAGATTTACTGCAAAAGGGCAGAATTGCAAAAAACAAAAAAAATCCACACCAGAACAGAAGTGGTGTCTGGAAAATTTGCCGCACATTGCAGCAAAGGAGCTCAAAAGAACAAGATAGATGTTTGAATGTTCTGTGGCCAAATAGAACACATTGTCATTGAAAGCTCCTGTAAGAGCATGAATTCCAGCTGAAGTCTTCCAAGGAGTATCTTCAAATACTGTCAACGCTGGCTGAAAAAGCGTTTCTAGATTATCAATTTCCAACCAGAGTCTGAAATTTGGATAGTGCTGACAGAGCACCAAATAGTGCTGAAACAGATTGAACAAGCCTCCCATTCTTTGCACTCCATGCCATCAGGAACACCTTTTGTACGATCTTTCTCTGAGGTGCTAATTCACTCAACAAACAGCACACATTACCCGAGGCACCAAATCCTACAGGATGTTCCCACATTGCCCTTCTTCTTTGGGATGGTTTGGGGGCCACAGAAAGCCCAACAACTGTTTCAGTGCCTGCTGCCTGGGGTGCCAGAGCATTATGCACAAATGAAACCCTGGGGGGTGGGGGGAATGTAAGATGCTAAACTAAGCATCTTAAAGGAGGAATGAGAAGGGACTTGAAAGCTTTAAACCACCCAGCAAAATTCAAATTAGAAATGAATAGGTAGTAGCAAAAAGGATCTGAATTGCGATGTAAAACAAAATACAAAAATAAGATGCTGAAGCCTGGTGTTGCAAACTCGTTCACTGATTCTGAAATGGAATACTATTCTGATGTGCTATCCTTTACAGAAGTCCCACATGCCCAAATTAGAACTTAGACATATGTGATTAACTAGGGAGAGTCCTTTAAATAATAAATTATTGAGCATTTAAAAAATATGACAGATCTAAAAAAGTGTTACGCATGTATCTTTTGTGGGAGTGCATCAGATTTGTTGAGGAATCTAGGCTGCTGTTGCTCCAAGACAGGGCTGTGAAGGGGAGCAGAGGAGCCCCAAGCAAGTATTCTCAGAGTCTTCTTACCAGGAATTGGAAAGGACAAAAAAGTGATAACTGGAATCAATTTGCCTTGACCTTGATGTCATTCTGCACCCTTGAACCACGTACTTTTTGTTTCTACCAATCCTGACCACAAGCCCTTTCTTCGCTACTCACTGAGAAAACTTGAGAAAGAAGTGAGACTTCAAGAGGGGTTTGGTTCATTGTAAATAATCTACCTACCAATGTTATTTGCTGTTTTCTGATGGGAAATGCAGGAATAGACTAATGTGTTAAATTTATTTCACGATTAAAATTTTCACCAATACTGTGAAATCTTCACTTCATCGGCTTTCCAGCCTTGCACAATATCTTACTGAATGCAGGTTGTAGTATCCCTCATCCAAACAAATTTTTGGGACCAGGAGTGTTTCATATTTCAGAACATTTGCAGATACATAATGGAATATCATGCAGATATTTCATATGCTCTTTATACCCATCGCCTGAAGGTAATCTTATACCGTATTTTTATTGAGCCTGTGTTTTGACTGTCACCTGTCACAGGAGTTCTGGTGTTGACTTTCCACCTGTGGCATCATGGCAGTGCTCAGAAAGTTTTGGATTTGGGGTTAGGGACACTCAACTTGTAAATCATTTTAGGTGGACCCCAAGTGAGCTGTTTCTGGTCAATTCATGATTGTAGAGTTTAATAGATGTACCAAATAAACTCTATGCACACACACACAAAAAAAAACCAGAGTATATCTACCTAAGGTGTTTAAGGATGTTCTTCCATTTTGCTATTTCCATCTTGTGCATTCCTTGTATCCCTGACTGTGGTATCAGATCTGGCATCAGAAACTACGTGTGCACGAGTTTTAGGTGGTTGTCCTTGATAGCAGAGTAAACCTTCTGATGTAACATTTCAGTCATTGTTGTATTTTTAAGTTCTTAATACCTGAGTGTGCTTTCCTTGAGTAGAGATAGATAGTTTATCCTCCATTTTAACCAAAAAGAGGACAATACAAACAACTGGACCCAAGTGTTAAAAGTAAAACAGGAAATTCTCATGGAGCAAGGTGCACAAGCAAAGCACTATTTTTACACAGTTTGCTATTGTTTTATGTCTCTTTATTGTCATTTTAAACATTTTATTATGATTAGTTTTAAACTTACAAATAAAAGATTGAGAGATAGTAATATCACAGGTTTTCATATGCTCTTTCTCCATGTCTCCGTTAATATATCAAAGTAGCATCTTTTAATGAACCACACCAACTTCTCCGACTTTTTTAAAACCCAAAATCCTTTGTCCCTCCATCCCTCCCAGCCTCCAGTAATCAAAATCCTGTGTTCAAATTGGGTTGATTTAAAAATATATTTTAGCTCCCACGTGTATGGGAGAACGTGTGATCACGTTTGCCTTTCTGTGTCTGGCTTTTTTCACTCAACAAGATGTCCTGTAGTTCCGCATATCTTGCAGCAAATATTCTATAGCTGAATCATAGTCCATAGTGTGTGTGTGTGTGTGTGTATGTATATGTATATATATGTATATACACACATATATGTATATATATACACACACACACACACACACATATACAGACTATATACCCATTCATCTGATAATGGACACCTTGGGTGATTCCATATTTTGGCAAATGTGAACAGTGTTGCTATAAAAAGAGTCAAGCAGGTATCTCTTTGATGTAATGTGTTCATGTCTTTTGGGCATATAAACACCCAGTAGCAAGATAGCTGGATTCTATGGCAGTTCCATTTGTAGTTTTTGAAAACAATCTCTATACTGTTTTCCATAATGACTGCAATAATTTACATTCCCATCAACAGAGTATGATAGTTCCCTGCTCTTCCCATCCTCACCATCATTTGGTATTCTCTGCCTTTTCGCTAACAGCTATTCTGATAGGGAGGAGGTGATATCTCATGGTGGTTTTGATTCGCATTCCCCTCATGGCTAGTGATATCAAGCATTTTTTCATGTATTTGTTGGTTATTTGTGTTTCTTCTTTTGAGAACTCTGCTTAGGCCCATTGCCCGTTTCCTAACTGGATTGCTTGTTTATTGTATTTTTGAGGTTTTTTTTTTTTTTTTGAGTTGCTGATCTATTCTGAATATTAATCTATTGTAGGATAAGTAGCTTGCGAATATTTTCTCCCATTCGAGTTGGATGTCTCTTTGCTCTACTGATTCTTTCCTTTGCTGTGCAGAAGCTTCTGAGTTTTGTATAATCACATTTATCTGGTTTTGCTTTGTTGCACGTGCTTCTGGAATCTTATCCAAGAAATCATTACCTGTAACCATCTCTTAAGATGAGTCCCTTGTGTTTCCTTCTAGCAGTTTCACAGTTTCCAATTTTATATTTAGGTCTTTGATTCATCTTGAGTTGATTTTTGTATATAGTGAGAGGCGGGGATCTAATTTCATTCTTTTAAATATGCATGTCAAGTTGTGCCAGCACCATCTATTGAAAAGACTATTCTCACCCCCAATGTATATTCTTCCCATCTTTCTCAAAAATTAGGTGGCTGGTGCTGGTGCTGTGACACAGTGGGTTAAAGCCCTGGCAAATAAATAAAAAATAAATCTTGAAACAAACAAACAAAAACCCAACGGAGACCATTTAAAAAAAATCAGTTGGCTGTACGAAATGGACTAATTTCTAGGCTCTCTTTTCTGTTCCATTGATCTGTGTTCCAATTTTTATGCCAGTACCATGCTGTTTTAATTACTGTAGCTTTATAGTACCCTTTGGAATCAGGAACTGTGATGGCCCTAGCTTGATTTTTTTTTTTTCTCTGAATCACTTTGGCTATTCTGGGTCTCTTGTGACACCATACACATTTTAGAATTGCTTTTTCTAATTCTGTAAAGAATGTCATTGGTAGGGACTACATTGAACCTTTAGATTGCTTTAGGTTGTGTAGACATTTTAGCAATATTAATTCTTCCAGTCCATGAGCATGGAGTATCTTTTCATTTTGTGTGTCCTTGATGATTTATTTCATCAGTGTATTATAACTTTTATTGTAAAATCTTTTAATTTCTTTGGTTAAATTTATTCCTAAATATTTGATTTTTGGTAGCTATTGCGAATAGCTTTTCCTAATTTCTTTTTCAGTGAGATCATTTTTGGTATATAAAAATGCTAGATTTTTGTATGTTGGTTTTGTAAACTTTGACTTTACTGAATTGGTTTATCAGTTCTAACAGCTTTTTGGTGGAGTGTTTAGAATTTTTCATGTAAAACATCATGCCATCTGTAAACACAGATATTTGATTATCTCCTTGCTAATTTTTGTGTTCTTTATTTCTATTTTCTCCATAATTGCTCTTGCTAAGACTAGCAATACTATATTGAATAACAGTGGTGAAAGTGGACATCCTTGTCTTGTTCCAGATTTGAAGGAAAATGCTTTCAGCTTTTCCCCATTCGGTATGATATTGGCTGTTGGTTTATGATTTACAGCCTACATAATTTTGAGGTACATTCCTTCTATACCTAATGTGTTGAGGGTTTTATTTTATTGTGAAGGGATGTTGAGTCTTATCAAATGCTTTCTTTGCATCTATTGAGATGATCATATGATTTTTTTGTTTTTTTCTCTTTATCCTGTTGATGTGTTTTATAATGTTTTTTATTTTCAAATGTTGAACCACCCTAGCATTTGTGGAATACGTCCCACTTGATTGTGATGTATGGTCTTTTTGATGTAGTTTTGGATTCATTTACTGATATTTTATTGAGAATTTTTGTATCTATGTTCACCAAGGATATTAGTCTGTAGTTTTCTTTTCGTGTTGTGTTTTTGGTTTTGGTAGCAGAGTGATGCTGGCCTTTTTAAGAGTTATCCTGGGTTCTATCTTTTCAGTATTTTGGTATAGTTTGAAAAATGTTGGCATAGTTCCTCTTTAAATGTTTTGTGGAAGTCAGTTGTATACCCACTAGGTCCTGGAATTTTGTTTGTAGGTAGACTTTCAATTACTGCTTCAACCTTGCTATGTAATATGGATCTGTTTAGGTTTTCTATATCTTCTTGGTCCATTCTGGGTAGGTTACATATGTCTAGGAATTTGTATATTTCTTTGAGGTTTTCCAATTTGTTAACTTATATTTGTTCGTAGTAGCTTCTTATGAATATTCTTGTTTCTGTAGTATTGGTTGCAATGTCCCTTTTTTCATCTCTAATTTAATTTTTCTGAGTTTTGCTTTCTCCTTTGTTAGTCTGGTAAAAGCTTTGCCTATTTTGTTTATCTCTAAAAAAATCATCTCTGTGTTTGGTATTTTGTATTTTTTAGTTTCAATTTCAATTATTTGTGCTCTGAATCTGTTTATTTCTTATCTCCTGCTAATGTTGGGTTTAGTTTATTTTTGTGTTTCTAAGTCCTTGAGATGTTATTGTTCTTGTTGATTGCTTGTTTTATGTCTTTGTGGTCTGAGAAGATACAAGGTGTAATTTCAATCTTCTTAAATCTACTGAGGCTTGATATGTGGCCTAATATATGGTTTATCTCAGAAAGTGTTTAATGGCTAGTGAGAGGAACGTATATTTTTTAACTAGTGGGTGAAATGTTCTATGTCTGTTAGGTCCGTTTACTCAATGGTATTGTTCAATACTGATATATGTTTGTTGCTTTATTTTCTGTCTGGATGATCTGTCCATTGATCTGTCCGGATGATCTGTCCATTTATTGCACTGGAGTCTGTCTCTCCTTCTAACAGTTTTTGCTGTATATTTTTGGATGGCTTTGGGTTGAATGTATATGTATTTATGAATTTTATATCTTCTTGCTGAATCAATCTTTTTATCAGCATATAGTGTCCTTCTTTATCCCTTTTTATAGTTTGATTTAAAGTCTATTTTATTTGATATGAGAATAGTTACTCCTGCTCTTTTTTGGTTTCTATTTGCATGATATGTCCTTTTCCAGTACTTTCAGTCCATGTATATCTTTACCTGTGAAGTGAGTTTCTTATAGGGAGCATATAGTTGGGTCTCCTTTTTTAATCTATTCAGCCAACCTGTATCTTTTGAGTGGAGAATCTTCCATTTACATTCAAGGGTAACACTGATAGGTAAGAATCAACTTTTGTCATTTTGTTGGTTGGTTACTGATTGTATCTGCTCTGGTAGTGAATTTGATAGTGTCATTATTTCCATATTGTTTACTGCTGATGTAGAATTCCCTCAGGATTTCTTGTTAAGCTGGGCCAGTTGTTATGAATTTTCTCAGGTTTTATTATGTGGGAAATATTTTATTTTTCCTTCACTTCTAAAGGATAGCTTTGCTGAATATAATACCCTTGGTTGGAAGTTTTTTTCCTTTAAGACCTTGAATATGTCATCCTACTCTCCTCTGGTTTGTAGAGTTTCTGCTGAGAATTCTGCTGATAGTGTAATTGATTTTCCTTTATACGTAACTTGATGTTTTTCTCTCACTGTCTTTAGGATTCTCACCTTGTCCTTAACTTGGAAAAGATCTTGCCTTGGAAAAGATCCTTTCTGGTTGATTCTGACTGGGGTCCTTTGAGCCTCCTATAACTGGGTGTCCATATCTGTTTTAAGGCTTGGGAAGTTTTCAGCTATTTTCAGTAGATTCTCAATGGCCTTTTCCTTCTCTTTGCCTTCAGTTACCCTTGTGATATGAATATTTTTTCACTTAGCAATATCCCATATGTCACATAGGCTTCCTTCATTCTTTTTACTTCTTTTGATTTTTGCTTAACTGAGTTGTTTCAAAAGACTCATCCTCCAGACCAGAAACTCTTTTTCCCTTTGGTCTATTCTGCTTTTGAAGCTCTCAATAGTGTTTTTCCTTTCACTGATTGAAGTTTTCAGCTCCAGAGTTTCCATCCGGTTGTTTTAATTGATTTCTATCTTCTTTATTGAATTTCTCATTCATTTCATTGACTGTTTTCTTCACTTTTTAAAACTGCCTGTATTCTCCTTCATCTCATTACCTTCCTTACAGTTTTATTATGAATTATTTTAGGCAGTCCGTAGATTTCCCTCAGATCATTGTGTATTTCTGGAGAACCGCTGTGTTCTTTTGGAGGTGTCATGTCATGCTCCTTTGCTTCTGCGTGCTTCCTGTGTCCCTACATTGACATTTGGGCATCCGGCGTGATAGTTCCTTTTTTTTTAATGGAGGAAGTTTCACTGGAAAAGACCTCTATTTGATGGAATGTAGGGTGTCCCTTGGGTTGTTGATTTGGTTTTGATTCTAGCTGAGCCCAGAAATGTACCCTCTGATTTCCTCAGTGATGATCAGCGTCAGCAGTGTCTCTGAGTCCCGCGGTTGTCTAGTCTGCAGTTTGTGGAGGTGGTAGTACCACTCTACAGTGGACGTGAGCTTCCAAAGGTGTGGGTCTTTAGTCCCCAGAGAGTTGAGGTTTTTGATTCTGTAGCCATGTTTCTGGTGCTGTGTGACACAAAGGGGGCTAGTCCCTTGGCCTGACAGGTAAGTGATGCTAGGGACTTGTGGAACGAATAGCAATATTCCTCACACTGTAGGATTTGGATAGGACCGTCCCCAGATCCTACTGTGGGAATGGGACTAATGCTGGGGCTTATAGGACTAAGAGCCCAAGTCCCAGCATGGGGGATCTTAAGGGGACTTTTTTTCAGTCCCACAGGTTGAATCCAGGTTATGCTGAGGATTGTGTATTGGCAGGTGTGGATCTGGAGAACTGAGACACGAGAAGGTTCTCCTCTAGGTCCTGCAGGGTGTGCTCTAATGACTCTTCCAAGCAGAAGGCTTTCTTGGCTGGGGAGCTGGAGAAGGAGTGTGGGTGTTGACGGCAAGTGGTGTGCTTTGTTCCTCTCTCTGTACTGGCCTTCATAGTCACCATGATATTTGCAGATCTTGTCACTTCCTTACTGAAGATCTACTCTCAGTCAGTCTCCTCAGATAGTCTCCTAAAGTGTAGTTCCCCTTTTGAAGTTCTGAACCTTTTCACTGATTTCATTGGATCCAGAGCCTCTGCCAAGCCTCTGCCATCTTGATCTCCTCCATGGTCTGTGAATTTTAATATGTTTCTACTCTGTTGCACTCAATTTATTTGCCCATCTATGCATTCACTCTGAAATCTAAAATGTCATTTCAAACTTCCTCAGGAATGTTCATTTCTCTGGGCTCGTGTAAACTCTTTTGTATGTCTCTACTTTATCAATAATAAATGAATCAGAGACTGGTGTGGCGGTACAATGTGTTAAGCCACTGCCTGTGATGCTAACATACCATATGAGTTCCAGTTTGAGTCCCAGCTGGTCTACTTCCATTCCAGATCTCTTCTAATGGGTCTGGGAGAGCAGTGGAAGATGGCCCAAGTGCTTGGGCCCCTGCCATCCACGGGGCAGACCTGGAAGGAGTTCTTGGCTCCTGGCTTTGTCTTGGCCCAGCTCCAGCTGTTGTAACCCTTAGGGGAGTGAACCAGTGGATAGAAGATTCTGTCTCTCTCTTTCTGTAACTCTGGCTTTCAAATGAATAAATAAACCTTTAAAAACATAAATTAATTGTTTTACTAGTTCTTAGTGATAGCAAGAAAATTTGTTCAACTCAGTCCTTATAAAAAAGCAAAAGTTTCATGGCCAGTCTTTGTTTTTTGCTCCCTCAACAGTTTCCAGCTTTTCAGCAGTTCATTCAAGGACTTAACTGGTAACTGCCACACCAGCTCCTGCCTTAAATTAAAAATTCCCAGGAGATATTTTCTAGAAAACAAAGAACATTTGTAACAAAGATAACAAACATAAAATTCCTAAATGTTGTTTGTTCCCATAGGGAACAGAAGCAAGCAAATATTGTTGATTGGTCCACCAACTTGCACTGAGTTGCCTTAAAGCTGATTCTCGCTTGAGTGTCTGGTACAAGAAGGTGAGTGTCCATGTCTTGGGAACGTACGTGCACAAGAGCATCAGACTCGGGAGAAATTAAGATAATATCTGGAGCTGAGCTGTGGAAACTGGAAGCTAAGAGGAGCGTAACAACTTGGGCTGAAGTCCAAGTGGGAAGAGTGAAAGCCAGCGAGCACCTATTTCTTGGCATTCTGAGGGTGGCGTGGAATCATTGATAGGACTTTTGGGTGGTATAAATTACAAGAGGCACACTGACCAAGCCTGTCCATCATATCTTAGATAACAAATGTTATCTTTTACCTAAATATGATGCCTTTATTTGTCCTAAAACTATGTCTTTTGAATTTCAGAATATACTGAAACAGGAATGGAGATTAATTTTAGAACGTTCCATATTTCTTATTTGAGGGTTTAAATTATGAATGAATGAGTATATGAATTAGATCTATTTATAAGCTAACTGGCTCCATCTCCCTTGCTTTACAAAGTAGCTTTATGTATTGGTTTCATGGCAGAGACTCCAGCCTTCAAGATTTTCCTGACAAAACTACAACTTTCTGGTTTTTGGTCTTTTTTATTTTTTTGTGCCTCCTATAAATCCCACACCCCACTCCCATCTATAAACAAACACGCATTTTATAGTTAGGTATAATATATTCCTCTGGAATTTCATTTTTGGGAGTCCTCTAAAGCTTTTAGGCCTTCTCTCTCTCTCTCTCTCTCTCTCTCTCTCTCTCTCTTTTTTAAAGATTTTATTTACTTATTTGAGAGGTAGAGTTACAGACAGAGATAGAGAGAGACAGAGAGAAAGGTCTTCCTTCCATTGGTTCACTCCCCAAATGACCGCAATGGCCGGAACTGTGCCAATTTGAAGCCAGGAGCCAGGAGCTTCTTCCCGGTCTCCCAAGTGGGTGCAGGGGCCCAAGGACTTGGACTATTTTCTACTGCTTTCCCAGGCCACAGCAGAGAGCTAGATGGGAAGAGGAGCAGCCAGGACTAGAACCAGAGCCCGCATGGGATGCTGGCACCACAAGTAGAGGATTAATCTAGTGTGCCATGGTGCTGGCCCCTCTCTTTTGTTTTTTAGAGTTCTATTCCTAGAACCTATTTGAACCCAACCAAAGTGTACCTCTGATCCTCTTGTTTACAGTTCTAGTCATGGCATGCGATTTATTCAGTGTGGCTGATTTCTTTCCTCCTGCACATCTCAAAAAGGAAAAGCTGTGAAAAATGCTCCCAACGGTCAGAATTTCCATGTTTTGAAATTTTGACATTTTTATGTGTAATCAAGAAAATATTATTCCTCTTCATGGGAATTGGATGATTTAAAGAAATTAGTTTGAAACTTGGGAAAGATACATGATTATTGGGAAATAGGAAGTTTTTCCTGACAAGAACTGAGTTTTTAGGTCATCATTTGAAACTGAGTGTGCTTTTTATTTTAAAACAATTAAGGAGTAGGTGTTTGGCACAGCAGTTAAGATGTTGTTTGAGATGTCTGCATCCCATGTCAATGTCTGGAGTCAAGGACCAGCCCCAGTTCCAATGCCAGCTTCCTCCAAAGCCCACCCTGGGAGGCAGCAGTTGATGGCTGGAGTAGTTGGGTTCTTAGTGCCCATGTAGGAGCCCTGGATTGCACTGCAGGCTCCTGGTTCTTTCCTGGCCCATCTTTGGCTGTTATGATCATTTGGGGAGTAACCAGTGGATAGCATATCTCTGTCTGGCTCTGCACCTTTCAAACACATAAAACTTTTAAAAAATTATGAAGATGGTCTGAGTTAGCCTCTACTTTTAGATAATTTCTTGTTATAGTAAACACTGAACAAGAGTTCATGAATCATGGGAATCGGTGAATTTCAAAAAAGTCATTCACAAATGCGTCAGTGAATAAATTTTATTTTGGGGAGGATGTGCCCTTGAGGCATTAAAAATACGATGTGCTGGGAATTCCAAGATGATGTCACCAGACTCTGAAAACACTACTGTGCAACATAATAGTGGTATGTGTATTTCCTAATTTTGAAAGGAGTTTTCAAAAAGTAATTAATTTATTTGAGATACACACACTGAATAAGAGAGAGCTCCTATCTGCTGCTTCATTCCGCAAATGCTCATGATAGCTGGGACTGAGCCCGGGACTCAGTTCACGTCTCCCCCATGGGGGGCAGGAACTCGGGGAGCAGAGCCATCATCTGCTACCACCCAAGGTCTGTCTGCCCCTGCAGGAAGCTGGATCAGGAGCCAGAGCCAGTAATAGAATATAGGCATGCTGATATGTGATGTGGCCATCTTAGCTGGTGTCTTAACTACCAGGCTGAACGCCCACGCCTCTGAGTCTGATTTCTGACAAGGAATCTGTGTTTTCTGGCAAGCAGGATGCACATCAGAGCACACAAGGGCAAGTCGTGGTGACTTCCGCCCGAAAGCACATGCAGGGCTTCCTGTTTTGGTCTGATGGTTTCCCCTGGGCTTTCATAGATGCAAAATCACCCACAGAGAGATGGGTTGCCCATGCAAAAGAGTAGGTGTCTTATTTTTGGAAAACTTTGTTTCACATTATCTTTCTCGTTTTATTCTACTAATCTTATTTCCTCTTATAATTTACGCTAACAGTTTAAATGTCATTTCATCTTCTGTGAGAGATATTTTCTCCCTTGTTAGGCTTATTTCTCTTGTCCTGTATTTTTTTTTACCCTCTCCAGGCTCTGCTCTCATTACTTCTTCATTTGTTTATAATATTAACTGTCTGCTAACATATCTTAAGATACACATTGTTAATTAATTTAGTCAACCATTTATTAATATCTGCGAGCCCTTCTTGTCTCACAGTACAAAGATGACTCAAATGTTCACTCTACTCTCCAATTGTATGCAGTTGGTGTTAGGAGTTATACTTACACAAACTGTAGTGCAAAATAAAAAAATGATGGCTCCTAAAAAGGGTAAAGATTAGTTCTGGGAGGCATTTTCTAATGTACTGTTTGGCCACTGTGTGTTTTCTTTTGCGTAGAGCCTGTTCAACTCTTTTACCTATATTCTCCCACTGGCTTTTTTTTTTTTAAAGTGAGCCATGGGGGATTTCTACAGTCCCAGTACAAATTCTTTTTATGTATATATTTATTTCAGTCTGTGGCTTGTTTACTCATTTTCTTAAGGTTTTAATTTCTATGAAAGTCACTGCATCTATATCATTTTGCTTTTTTTTCTTTTTGTTAACGTGTTTGGGGAGATTTTGAACGTTTCAAAGATACTAAGATATGCTCCTGTGTTTTCTTCAATGTGTACTTAGCAAGGAATTAGGGAAATACAAATGAAAAGCAATGAGCTATTGCTACATACTTACTAGAATGACTGAAATGAAAAGACAGGCAATACTCAGTGTTGTTGAAGATGGGGAGTAGGTGGGATCATCATCTACTGAAACCACTTTGTGATTAGTCAATAGGTAAGCATGTACCTAAGCTATTACTAAACACTTAAACTTTCAGGATTTTGCCTAAGAGAAATGAAGACTTACGTCAACAAGATTTGTACAAAGATATTCATAGCGTTCTTATTCATAATGGTCCACAATTCAAATGTCTTTCAATAAAAGAATGGATAAACAAATATGGGTTTATCCATATTTAACCATGTTTTTATTACCTAGCAATAAAAACACACAAATTAGTAATGTACACAAATGGTATGAAGTTGTGGAAAATAATTAAAAGATAACTTTAACACAATTTTTTCTTTGAAATAAGACTTTTTTTTTTCATAACATTCATTTCCATCACCTTTTGAAGACCACTCTGTGTGGATTGTTCTCAAAATGCTGAGCTAAACAAACTTTTCATGAAAACTATTTGCTATGATGAAGTTTAAGAGTAGCTAAAACCCAGGTATGATGAGACCAATGGAGGCAGCATGCTATGCTCCGAACATTATGCCCTCTTCAGATTCGTATGTTGAACTCTAATCACCACTATGGTGGGGTTAGAAGGCAGGTGATCAGGTCACAAAGGCAGAGCTCCCATAACAGGAACTTCCTCACTAGACACTCGATCTGCTTGCACCTTGATCTAGGTCCTTCCAGTCTGCAGAATCATGCGAAAGCAATTCCTATTGTTTCTAAGCCGCCCAATTTGTGGTATTTTGTATGGCAGCATTACATTGATTGAAATGGTGGGCTTTTTTGGAGCAAGTAAAGAAAAAATGTTACAGGATAGGAATATGAATTACAGGAATGTATAGGTTTGCCAACACCCAGGGACTAGCCATTTAAGATTTGTGCATTTCATTGTATGTAAATAATATCTCTGTAACAACAATGAAAAAAGTCCTAGAAGGCAGAATTTAGCAACTGATTGGTTAGACATGTTTTACACGGTTTACGTGTGGATTTTGTACTCAGAGGGCCCTGGATTCAAGTCATAGTCCTGTAATTTACTGGTTGTGAATGTTTGGTAAGAGACATAACCTCCTGCGGTGTCAGCTTTCCCTTTATAGAACTAGAATAATACCTGCTCTCCAGAGGCACCCTGAGAATCTATGTAAATGGCTCATCTCAGGGACTGAAAAAGTGTGATAAGAAATCAATGCCAATTGAATAATTCTCCTCCTTATCTTTTTTCTTCTTGTTGTTTATTGCTAACTGAAGTGTCAGAGATGATGATGAGGTGCTGGTATTGGGAAGATGGTAAATTCCTAACAGAATTACAGAGCAAGCTGGTGAGATCATCCCGGGATTCTCCTTGGAACTGATGGATTTGAGACAAGCAGAGATATCCTGAATGTGGTCAGCAAACAATGGGTCTTGGATTTGGGAGAGAAATAAAAAAAAAGAGCTAGGTGTGGTGAGCTGATAAACCAGATCTCCAGCGGAGGGGGTGGGGGGAAGCCGGGACTTGCAATGTTTGCTGATCTCCTTGCTGTAAATACTTCTGTCCTGGCCAATTTCAAGTTACCAAACCGGTTTACAAAATTCCTGAATATTTGTCAATCAGCCCTTTCCAGACGGTGCCTGCCAGCTGCAGCACACGACTGGATCTGAGTCATTTGTGAGGCAGAGAACGAGATACACATCTTTTCTCACTTTGCACCAGGTCTTCTTCCTGGCCGGATACTTCGGGTTTATTCAATTCTTTCGCTGTGAGTCCCTATATCCGAGAGGCTCTCCAGGGCCTCACGACTTTTTCTGTTGGGGTTTGTCTCACCGCCTTGCTGTTTTCAAAGAGGGCCTCCCTTTTAGAAGACACAGAGTGCTCTTTCCAGGGATGCCAGGGGCCCCAGGGGCCTCAGTCTGGGAGGAGTTCACGCACAGCCTCACACGGAGAAGTGCAACCCCCCCCCCCTTCATTTTCTCTGGGGTTCTTCCAGTGCTAGGGTTCTGCCTCATGTAAGCTCGTATTTCATCCCTCCCTTGCTGGGAAGGGACACTTGCAAAGAGCATGGAGTTCATCATTCTCTACACGCCTGTCTGCCCCGCCCCACTCCCCTCTCCCGGCCAAGTCCAGTGCATAGATCTCGGCGGCATGAACTACAGCTGAAGACAGGGCTCTCTCTATAAGCTGCTGAAACCTATATTTAACGTCACTGAGCTGTCTGTGGCAATAAAGGCAACTTGTCAAGTGTACGTGGGGATTCTTCTTCACTTAGAAGCTGCTAGAATACTCTGTTAAATGTGCATTTCCAGAAATTCTTTGTCTGAAAAAAAAATAGGAATGTAAAGAGTTTTTTACCTAAAGATATTTCCCAACAGTGTTAGGTTTCACAGCAAAATAAAATGAAAACAGCCTATATGACCACATATCCAGAGCAAAATGTGACATACTTATTTAAAAAAATCATGTAGCCCTTAAAACTATTTATGAAATTTTCTGTTTATATTAAACATATATATATATGCTCTACCAAAATGTAGTATGAATTTGCTATTTTAACTCTGTAAAAATGTGGAAGGAGAAATTATTTTGACAGTGATTTTCTTGTGACTATGGAATAGTGAGCCATTTATTCCTTATTCTCTGTATACCTATGGGCTTTTCCAGATTTTCTATGCAACAAGCCAAAAATGTCTTGAACAAATTCCTAGTGTCCCCATAGACCATACTTACCTGTCAACATCCTTGGTTTATCTTTTCTATTTTTTTTTAATATTAAAAGACCATTTGAGGCTTATAGTCAAATGATTTCTAAAATACAGATGGGGGCGGGCTTGGCTGTGCAGCAGATTTTTGGGACATTCCTGTCTCAGATCAGAGTGCCAGTTTGCATCCTGAGTCTCCTGCTTCTGTTTCACCATCCTACAAAAGCATCTTAGGGGGCAGTGGGAGATGGCCCAGTAATCGGGTTCCTGCCATCCCTGTGGGAGACCTGGATGAAGTTCCAGGCTCCTGGCTTCAACTTGATCAGGCCCTGGCTGTTGGGGCATTTGGGGAGTGAATCAGCAGATGGAGGATCTCTCTCTGTGTTACTTTCAAGTAGATGAAAATTATAAATAAACATTCAAGAGTCCTGTATTCCTTTAAAAAAACAAAATGCAGATAAGACATATATCTTGTGCTATTCAAATAGGCTCCATCAGCCATGGTACACAGTGGTGTTACTTCTACGCTTCAATAAAGGAGCGTAGTGTCAAAAGTGAAAGGCCCAAACTTTCTGTATTGCAAAGCACCTTTCCTTTATAGGTAATTTGAATCTCCAATATCCTTTAAAAAATATGTAAGTATTCATATATTCTTCAGTATATTTTATAATGTTTTATTATGAGAAATTTTAAACATACAGAAAAGTTGAAAGAGTAGTAGAGTTAATACTCGTAGATCTAACTAGGGTCAATTATTAAGATTTTAAGACACTTGCTTTATCACATATCTACTTATCCATCCATCCATCAGGCAATCTTATTATTTAACACATTTAAAAGTAAGTGGCAGACATGTGTATACTTTGCTCTCAAGTACTCTATCATACATACATATCTGAATAGAATTCAATATTTTTCATATTCTTTTCTCTCTATGGGGTAAAACTTACGTGCAGTGGAATGCGTGAATCTTTAGTCATCACTCAGTGAGTTTTGACAAATATCTATGTCAACAAAACCTCCTGACACCATCATCCAGGAAATTCCTTCATGCTCTTCCCCAGTAAGCCCTGCCTTGCCCCTCCCAAGGACAACCATTATCCTGCTGTGATTTCCCAATATAATTGCTTTTCCCAATCTAGCAATTCATATAAATGGGATCATGTAGCATGAAGTCATTTATGTCTGGCTACTTTTACTCAGCTTAAGATTCATCCATGTTGTTGTGATTTTGGGTATTTTGTTGAGTTGCATCCCATCATATGAACATGACTTAAAGTGTTTAGTCATTCTCCTCTTGTTAAACACCTAGGCCACTCCACATCTGGTGCTGTGGATATTCTTGTCGAAGTCTTTTTGTGAACATCTGTTTTCCTTGCTCTGGGGAAAATACCTAGGAGTAGAATTATTGACTCAGAGATAGGTGTATGTCTACTTTAAAAAGTCACTGAAGAGGGGCTGGCATTGTGGCATAGCTGGTAAAGCCGCCGCCTGCAGTGCTGGCATCCCATATGGGCGCTGGTTTGAGTCCCAGCTGCTCCACTTCCAATCCAGCTATGCTATGGCCTGGGAAAGCGGTGGAAGGTGGCCCAAGTCTTTGGGCCCCTGCACCCATGTGGGAGACCCAGAAGAAACTCCTTGCTCTTGGCTTTGGATCAGCTCAGCTCTGGCCATTGCAGCCAACTGGGGAGTGAACCAGCGGATGGAAAACTCTCTCTCTCTCTCTCTCTCTCTCTCTGCCTCTCTAACTCTGACTTTCAAATAATAATAATAATAAAAGTCAGGGAGCTGGTGTTTGTGGCACAGTAGGTCAAGCTGCCACCTGTGATGTAGGCAATCCCATATGAGAACCAGTTCGAATCTTGACTGTTCCACTTCCAATCCAGCTCCCTACTAATATGCCTGTGAAACAATGGGAGATGGCCCAAGTATTTGGGCCCCTAACTCCCACGTGGGAGACCCAGATGAAGTTCTAAGCTCTTAGAACTCTCTAACTCTGCCTTTAAAATAAATGAAGTGAATCTGTAAAAGAAAACACTCAACTTTTCCCAGAGAGGTTTATCATTTTATGCTCTAACCTACATTTATTCAGGAGATTTATTTTGAAAATCAGAGATAAACACACACACACACACACACAGAGGGAGAGAGAGAGAGAGTGAGAGAGAGAGAGAAAGAGAGAGAGAGAGAGAGAGAGAGAGAGAATCTTCCATCTACAGGTTCACTGCTCAGGTGGCCACAACAGCCAGAGTTGGCCAGGCTGAAGCCAGGAGCCAGGAGCTTTATCAGGGTCTCCCAATGTGGTGCAGGGGCCCGAGCACTTGGATCATTTTCTGTTGCTTTCCCAGGCCATTAGCAGAGAACTGAATCAGAAGCAGAGAAGCCGGACAGGAATCAATGCCCAAATGGGCTGCTGGTGCTGCAGGCAGCTGCTTTACCCTTTAAACCGGGCACTGTGGCCCTAATCTACATTTTATGAAAGCAGCATTTATTCCACATTCCACATTTTTAAACTTTTGTCATTGACTTTTTTTTTTTTTATTTTGGCAATTCTTATGGGTATATAGTAACTGAGTTGTATCTTTTCTTATATATTTTGAAGGTGTATGAATTGTAGTTTTACAAATACATAAATGTTTGGTTAGTTTCTTTCCTGCTCAAAGTGGGGAAAAGCAAGAATTAAGTTTTGTTCCAACCTGGCTTCCCTATGTAGAGCACATTGACATGACCCCAAATCCTTGCATTTTGTAAGACTTTTTCTCCTCTAGAGAGCTCTCTTTTTACAAGATTTGAATGGTAATCACTTCAGGCAGCCTTCCTAGTCATCCCCATCACGATTGCCCATCCCTCCTCCTAAGTCTATCTTGTCTAGCTCTCCTACTTCCAGAATCCCCTACTACCTGTAAGGATTTGGAGTGGCTTCCTACCCAGTGGATACACACATGCTACCCTGAGCTGTAGGTACTTGTGTCTCTGTCTCAGCTCTTTTCTTAATCTGTACACATTTTTAAGAAAGGAAATATTATTCAGTCGATGCTCAGTGAAAATTACTGAGCCGTGACCGCATGAGAGGTGAGGGAGGAGTTAAGAGCACAAACTCTGGGTCGGTCTGGACTCTACCACCTCCCTTTGCGATTTCAAACAGCTGACTTTACTTCTCTGAGTCTGTTTCCAAGCAGGAAAAATGTTTGTTTCTTCTTTTTTCTTTTCTTTTTTAATTAATAGAAAGAGAATGGATTTCATGCAGCTCACAGATACAATACTAAAAATATAATGAAACTTCTCTCCCTCTTTCTTCCTTTTTTTTCCTTCTTTTTAAATTTCTGCTATAACATATTGTTAACCTGATTTACAATCACTAAATAAAGAGTGCAACAAGTAATAAATAGAAAGAGCATTGTTCAGAAGGAACAAGGGCTACAAACAATAATCAAACCCCAAGATGTCAACTGTACTCATATACATTAAACTTTATTGTACCTTACAAATTAGCTACTGAATTAAGACAATCGTATTTTATGCAGCGGGTGGTTGGCTGAGTGGTTAAGACACTGCCTTGGCCTGCCCACAAGCCGTGTCAGAGTGCCTGGTTGGAGTCTGGCTGCCCCTTTTCTGATTCAGTTTCCTGCTCATGTGTGCTCTGGGAGGCAGCAGATGAGGGCTCCCTGACACCCATGAGGGAGAGCTGGGTGGAGTTCTGGACTCCTTCCTTTGACCTGGCCCAGCCCTTGCTGTTGTGGACATTTGAGGAGTGAGCCTGTGGATAGAAGATCTCCTTCTGTCTCTGAGCCCTTCAAATAAAGTGAAAACAAGTAAAATATTTTGAAAAACAGAATACCTACCATACCGAATTTTTGTGAGGTTAATGAGCTCATTTTTAAAAAGTGCTCCGAAGCATGCCTAGCATGGATAAGAGAAATACAAATAAAATGCACCCAATTCCTTTGGATCAATCATGCATACAACTCTTTAAAAATACTGGCTTTCTAAACCTAGGCCTACTCTGCTATGTATATGACAAACTGTCTTAGATAACAACAATAAGAAACAATAGCAACAATTCAACCTAAAACCTCTTCCTTCGAGAACTCTAGTTCTGATATTCCAGAATATGACTAATAAGTCAATTTTCCCATGGTGATTTTGTAACATGTGGTCATAAGTTTCTCACCCTCCAGATTTTTAGAATAAGCAAGTCCATAGTGACTCCCTTTTTTTCTGGTCTGGGGTCTCTTATTACATCTTTCTTGAAACACTCTGATTAGCCTTGCAACACTTGAGATTTATTTTATTTATTTGAAAGACAGAGTTACAGAGAGAGATAGAGACGGAGAAAGAGGTCTTTCATCCACTGGTTCACTCCCCAGATGGCCACAAAGGCCAGAGCTGCACCTATCTGAAGCCAGGAGCCAGGTGCTCTTTTCAGGTCTCCCATGTGGGTGCAGGGGCCCAAGGACTTGGGCCATCTTCTACTGCTTTCCCAGGTCACAGCAGAGAGCTGGATCAGAAGAGGAGCAGCTGGGACTAGAACCTGCGACCATATGGGATGTGGTGCTTCAGGCCAGGGCTTTAACTTGCTGAGCCACAGCACTGGCCCCAGCCTTGCAACATTTGAAATGCAAATCCTACTCCCACTATTTTTTTTTTTAAAACACAGAAGGGCAATTTAAGCCTTAATTGCCTAAATATTATTCAACTTAAGGCATTCAATTGCCTTAGATGAGAGAGGCATGCATCTTTGACAATGGACTACAAAGGAAACATTGACATTGCTGTTAATGGTATTTATGGTCTGGTCGGTGGCACCCACAGGCTCTGGGAGGTCATACTGTACATCCTTCAGAAGGTTTTGGGATTTTCTGTTGAAAGGATTTGAAGAGGCAAATATGGATGTGTCCCGAGAACAAGGCTCAAAGATATCCTGGGATCTCCAGCAGCAGTGTTAGTGTGGCTGTTTTCCTTTGCTGGACTGGGTTTCCGATCTAAACATCTTATTTTCTGGAGCCAGAATACCTCTGCTTGTCTCCTTCCTACACAGAGAAAACACGCTTATAAAATCAAAGGCGATCATTGACTACTGTGACCTGTTTAACATGATTCGCCGCTCTGCTTCGGATGAAAGATTTCAAATCGCATCATTAATGTGGTGAAAAATATTGAATTGGAAAACACTAACATTGTCTTTTCATATCGATTCCTCCTCCGTTTGTTACTTCAGAGCAAGAAGAAGATATTAATGGTCACCTTGGCTTTTTCCCTGTGACCTCCACCACCATCAGAGCTCACATTTTAAATTGAATCTGGCTTGGGGTATCTGGGTGTGGGGAGTGGAAATCCACAGGGTGCATGGGAAAGGCTAGATGTGTCCATTTGGTATTAAAAGACTGCTTTAGCAAGCAAAAAAAAAGAGATGATATTTGGTAAAAAAAAAAAAAAATGAGTGCTGTTTTCCCCTGCTTCGGCATCTGCTTGCATTCACAATGGTCGCAGTGTTTTTCTTTACCTGGTAGGTGGCCTCTCCATGTATCGATGAGGCACTGCGTGAAAATGTGCCTCCTTATGTCGGAGGGAAATTTGCTTTCACTTCGTTCCCTGCTCTCCCGTGCCTCCCTTTGTTCTAATCATACATGTGAGGAGAAAAGCCAGTGATACCAGCAACCATTTTCTTCTCCAGCCACTTTTTGGAGTTAATAATTCAAACGGATATTTTACAAACTCATTTTATTCTTAGAAATGGCCTTATTGCTAACAGTCTGCTCTCCAGTTGTACTTTATCAAGCAGCAGATCTGTTGTAAAATGTGATGACTGGATTTCATCTGTTTTGCCACCCCCTAAGAATTCATTGCCCACAGTGCTTCAACTGCTGTTATAAGAGACGGTTTAATTTTTGTGGTACATTGATTGATAACTAGGCTCCCTAGTAACATGGTCTTCCTTGAATAGGACTGCTGTTTTCTAGGTCTCAGATCCCCTGAAGATGCCACATAACTCCCTGTATGAAACAAATCTTCCACACCCTAATAGTAATATCCCACATCCCCAAATGTACACAAAATACACACAAGTGCCTATAGGTATCTCCATGCCTGTAGGTGATACAATATGGGAAGGGAAGCTTCCCCTTGGTCTTAGGTATGATAGAATCAGAGAAGCAGAAAAGCAGATAACCAACCAACCAACCAAACAAAACAGGAAGACTTCCCACAATTCTAGAAAGTTGTCTAAATTGGTCTCTCCTGAGTAATAACATTGCAGGTACTTCTTCACTCCTTGACTAATTTTTTGTTGCTCTCAGGTGAACTATGCAGGATTCCTACTATCTAACTCAAAATAAAAAAAAAATAATAGCAACAAAATAGAAGGCAAAGAAAAAGTAGACAAAGAGGAGAACTTTAAAAATCAGGAAAACAGAGTGTAGAGAGATCAGACAAAAGGGTTTGAACCTCCAGTTGTTGGACCCATCTTGTTACCTGTTCATGAAAAATCAAATTTTTAGTTAAAAAAAAGCTCACATAATTCTTTTCAATGTATTATAGCCAGGAAACTTCCCATTCATGTATACAGCTCAAAGAAAGGGACAATGACATAGGTTCTAATAAAAATCATCATTACTAGGTAATAAGTCTCTAAGCCAACTGCCTGGAAGAGACTCGAGGGTTTGGTGTAATCTCATCAGATAATCCAGCTCTTAGCAGCTGAATATGCTGGGCAATTTTGGTGAGATCCATTTCCTCCTAATCATGTGCTTATGGCAGCAATGGTAAGGCTGGTGGGTCATAGGTTCTCTTCTGACAGCTCACGTTCCCTCGGTAGCGACTGAATGGTCATCCTCCTGCGACCACTCTCATATCCATTTCCAGAGGCATTCTTTCTCTGTCTACCTTTTTTTTGTTTGTTTGTTTGAGGGCAATGTGTTGGTTATTAACACCATTTCTGTATTTATTAAACATTATTCATTCAACAAATATTTATTGAGAGACCACTATGCTTCGGGCACTAAGACTGGAAATTCAGGCATGAACAAAATAGAAGAAACTTCTGCCTCCTTGGATCGTACATTCTAGTGAGCGAGACAGAAAATAAACAAAATGTGAACACAAGATAAACAAAGTAAGGTAGTGATAAGAGTTAATAGGAAATGAAGGGTGGAGGGCAAGCTTTAGAGAGAGATACAAGAGCATCCTCATTGAGAAAGCTATTTTGACTAAAGACCAGAAGAAAATGAGGGATCAAGTTGTGCAGATAACTGGTGGATTACCAATCCAGGCAAGAAGAAGAGTAAGGGTCATGGGGCTAGGACATACCTGGCAAAGCAAAGAGTCTAAGATTGCGAGAGTGGAGTAAATGAGAGGGAGAGTTATGCGTGATGATTACACAGAGTTAATGAAAACCAGACCATGTATGACCTTGTAAGTCCCAGAAAGAACATTAGCTTTTGCTCTAAGTCCCTTGGGAAGCCATTGGGGGGTTTGTGCAGAATACTGATATGATCAGATTTACTTTTTAACAGGATCACTTTGGATGTTATGTTGACTGAGAATGAATGGAACCTGTGCAAGGGTATGTGCAGGAAGATCAGTTAATTAGGCTATCGAAATGACACAGACAAGACTTGGACTGGACCAGCGTGGTGATGGTGGGGACAGTAAGCAGTCGAGTTCTGGATATATTGTGAATGGAGAGACTATAGGATCTGAAGATGGCTGTTAGAGTTGTGAATGACTCTAAGACATTGCTCTAAGTAATTGATAGAATGGAGATTCAGTTAATTGAGATGAGGATCATCAGAGAAGGAGGTGTTTTGGTGATGTGTGTGTAAAGATCATGGGTGATATGGCTATTCAGTATCCAAATGTATTGATTTAGTTTGCACTTGGATAGTTAAGTCTGAAATTGTGGGGCGAGGTCAAGTTGGAAATAGAAATCTGAATATTGTCCGCATATGAATGGTAGAGAAAACCATGAGATTGGATGAAATTAATTAGACGACCTCTTAGAGATTGAGGTTTATGGATCAAACCTTGAGACTCAGGGAGGTGAGGAGAAACTAGCCAATGAAGCTGAGATGTTATAACCAGAAGACTTTGATGTCCTGTAAGACAAGTGAAGAACACATTGAGAGAGAGAGAGAGAGAGAGATCAATTGAGTCACATATTGCTTACAACTGAAATGATATGAGAAACATCAGGTGAAATTTGGTCATTTCATTCAACAACATGCAGTTCTTCGGTGGCCTTCAAAAAACCACTGAGCTCAAAGTCTGAAGTCATCCAAGACATCTCATCAACCTGTATGTATTAAATAAGAAAATATTTTCAGTTATAAACAAGTAGTTTGACAGTGGGCTGGGGTGTGAGAACTAACTGTAGAAGAACAGAACCCCAAATTCCTTTCTACCGCCATGGTATACACCCAAGTGCTGAAAAGATGTGGTATTTAAAACAAACAAGCAAATAAACAAACAAATAGAATAGACTCCAAATATTATTACAATAGGTAGTAGTCTTCAATGGAAACCATGACAACAAGGAAAAGAGGCCTTGTAACAATGTTGTGTGCATGTGTGTGTATAGTCTCTTTTCTTAATGTACTTATCATGCTGTGGCCTTGAAAAAAGAAAGCTAGAGGCAAAATAAATAAATGATTCCTCACATTTTGGGGGAAAAAAACAAAATTGGTTTCATATAAGTGGCTAAAATCCTTTCTGTCATTATCAATTTAAATGTAAAAACCCAATTAAAAAAGGATGGAGTTGCAGTTGTGTGGGTGGATCTGGTAGGAAGTCTAATTATGTGACAGCGTGGAGGGCAGTCTTGGCTAAGACAAAATCATATCCCTTTGATTCTCTGAAAACCTCATGTTCCACTTGTTTTGAACAAGAATTTGCACAGTGGAGAGAGAGAGAAGGGAATGATCAGATAAAGTAAAAAAAAAAAAAATGAAATTTGGGAGGTGGTGGGGGAGGGAGGGGGGTAGAGAGAGAGAGAGAGAGAGAGAGATTCCATCTATTGCTTCACTCCCCAAATGCCCACAACAGTTGTGTCTGGGGACGGGCTGTTGAAGGCAGGAGCCATGAACTCAGTCAAGGTCCCCTCTGTGGATGGCAGGAACCCAACCACTGGAGCCATCACCACTGTGTCCCAGGAAGCGCATTAGGAGGAAGCTGGAATAAGGACCCAGAACAGGAACTCTGACGCAGGTCGTCCAAAGTGAGACCCAGGTTCTGAACCACTGGGCTAAACAACCATTCTCTGGACCTGTTTTCTTAATTCAGAGCAGGAGCAAGTCCACAGGCCAGGAAAGGTTTTATTTCTTACAGGCTCAGCAGCACAGACACAAGGTGGGGAATGGCATGCCAATTTCTAAAGCGTGAATTACTTTGTCAGTGCCCATGCTACCTGCTAAAAATCCTCTTTATTTCTGATAAATACTTCATCATGCTCAACAGATTCCCTGCAGTGGGATGAGTTCAGGAAGCTGCCTTAGTGGGGATTTTTTCAGAACATTTGTCCATGTGAACAAAAAATCAGAATTCTTGCTCTTAAGCTGAGGTATTCCAACAACTTGCACTATGAGGAAGTGAGAGTGATAATTACACTGGTATTTGTCTTAACAATTACCCGGATGCAGATCCTGAGGTGGACATTCTTGTACGAGTGATTCATTAAGGAAGTGGTCCCTGAAGAAACCAGTAGGGGAGAGGGGCAGCATGACTGGAAAAGGGAAGAAGTTAAGTGGATTGTGTTGTTTCGGGCCAAGTCCTATAAGTGGGAAGTGACAGCCTAATCCTACAAGGGAACCATAGGGTTGAGTTCTGCTGCTGCAGGGTAGCTGGGAGGAACCCGGGCTTTCACACTTTTGGTCGATGTTAAGGGCCGAGCTCAGGGCTAGCTCCCAGGTAATTCTGTTCCCACAGCCCTAGAGTATCCCCTAAAGAATTCCCAATGGGTGAGCCATTGGGAATAAAAAGCTTGAATCACGGAAGGAACGCACGAATCCCCAAGGGAGTTCAAGGGGATCTGGACGGGGTACTGCAGTGTCACATCATCATAAACATTTATTGCGCCTTTGCTAGTGCCTGGGAAGATTTATTTTTGTGCGCAGTATGTCATTTCGAGCCAACAACACCCCTGTGAATCACGTCTATTTTACATACCAAGGCACTGAAATGGTCAGTAATTTATAAGTGTCCGAAAAGGGTCAGCAACAGAGGCGAGACAAATCCTGGGCTGCCTGAAGGCCATGTCCACAGTTACACATCTCTCTTCCTACTGTATTCCTTACCGGTCAGCCTCAACTGAAGAGAGCGCTTCAGTTCAGGAAATGCAGACACAGATCACGAAATAGATTGTAACTAAAACATGCTCCCCTAAATGAAGGGATTATTCTATGGCTGAGGGAAGACTGAGAGGTTCACGAAAGGTTTTATTTATTTATTTATTTATTTTTTATTTGACAGATAGTGAGAGAGACAGAGAGAAAGGTTTTCCTTCTGTTGGTTCACCCCTCAAATGGCTGCTACGGCCAGGGCTGTGCTGATCCGAAGCCAGGAGCCAAGTGCTTCCTCCTGTTCTCCCCTGTGGGTGCAGGGCCCAAGCACTTGGGCCATCCTCCACTGCCTTCCTGGGCCACAGAGACCGGAAGAGGAGCAACCGGGACTAGAACCCGGCGCCTATATGGGATGCTGGTGCGCAGGCGGAGGATTAACCAAATGAGCCACGGCATGGACCCTCATGAAAGGTTTTAACAGAGTAGATTGAGCAGCAGGGCCCTCATCTCTACATAGAATAAAAAAAAAAAGGCATTTCCCTGTGATTCTAGCACAATTATTTTAGGCTGGATTGAGAACATGTGCCCTAGCCCAAAGAGCTGTTGCTCAGAGTGAAATCCTATACATTCAAATTAGAAAGAAACAGAAAAGGAAAAAAAAAAAAAAAAAAGGAAAGTAGCGAGCCCAGCCTGCCACGCAGGTGCAGATGTAGGAGATGTTACAGCTGCTTTACACCTGCAACCTCCACAGGAGGGGAGCTGCGGATTGGAGAGAACAGGAGCAGTGACTTCAGCGTGGCTGAGGATGCTCAGAAGCCTGGCGGCCACCAGGAAATCGTGACATTCCTTGTGCCAGGGGATAGATGTGTAGTGGTCTGCCGTGGCAGCTTGCTCCTCAGGACGCTTTTTACAGTTTTCATCCCTTCTCGCCCAAAGATCTCAAAGGCCATAAAAGAGACTTTTATGGAGAAATTGAGAAGCAACATTGTGTTGACACGTGGATTCCGTGAATGTGTTGAAAGCAGAGAAATGGGCTCCGTGACTTGTCCGGTGCAGTGCTACGCTTATCTTTGAGTAATCTGGTTTGATGGCCTTTGTCCGTGCACAGCTCTTGCCTCCAGGGGAGTTTCTCTATAAGCAACTCCGCTTAGACCTCTTAAATTTCCACATACACTCATGCACACGGCGGAGTATGTGCACAGTGGGTACTGCAGACAGATAACTTACCCAACTCTTGGATAAAGGAGCCACTTGTGAATGTATTTTCCCCTCAGAAACTCTAACATGAATGGAATTGTTATTTTGGGCAGACTGTCATTGCAATCGCACCCCATTTATCTATGAGGGTACTACTTTGCAGATACCCTGTGGACTCAATTGATACTTCCGAACCGCTGTAGGAACTCAATCACCATTCACATCACTATTTCTCTCAAAAAATGAATTCCAAGTTGGATTTTGGATTGCAGACAGATTTCCATCCTAATATACCTCTCAGAGGAATTCCTACTCAATGGGTGAGGCCAATAGCCTAAAGTCAATTTTCCCCTGAGGTTGCTCTTCTTGAAGCAAGCTAGTGACTTGATCTCTGTGAAAGAGAATTCTCCTGTTTTCCACCTTAATAACAGCCATTTATAGGACTGAGGAATTTGTACCAGAATGACAATTATTATTGAGCACTACTGTACATTAGATATTATAACTCACCATATGCAGATTATCTTACATAGCAACCTTGGGATATTGATAGTACTATCACAATTTTTTTTAAAAAAGATAATGTATTTAAAAGGCAAAGTTATAGAGAGAAGGAGGGAGGGAGGAAAGGAGAGAGAGAGAGAGAGGAAGAGAGAGAGAGAATCTTGCGTCTGCTCATTCACTCCTACAAAAGGCTACAATGGGCAGGACGGGGCCAGGCTGAAGCCAGGAGCCATAACTCCATCCAGGTCTCCCACATGGGTATCAGGGGCCCAAGCATCTACCGCTGCTTTCCCAGGCTCATTATCATGGAGATGGTTTGGAAGTACAGCAGCCAGGACGTGACCTGGTGCTCGTATGGGATGCAGGTGTTACAGGGTGCTGCTCAATTTGCTGCACCTCAGTGCCAGCTCCAAACTGTCACCATTTTAAAGAAGAGGAAACTGATGTAAAGGAATTAACTTTCCTAAGGTCCTACAAAAAATAAATGATGCAACCAGGTTAGCCTATGGCTTCAATGCCCTCTCATCAATGATGATGAAATGTGTTGCCACTGTAATGGTAGTAAGAGGTGGTCAGACCACGACAGTGAAGCCCTCTTGAGTGAATGAATGCTTTCTCACTGGAACAGCTCTATGGTAAGCACGGATTCCTTATAAAAGAGTGAGTTCAGCCCTCATGCTTTGTAGCCCGCTCTTCCCCTTCCACCTTCTACCACAGGCTACTGTAGCAAGAAGGCCCTCCCCACGTGCTGGTCCCTTGGTTTGGGCTGCCAAGCCTCCATAACTGTGAGAAATTAGTTTCTTTTCTTTATGAACTACCCAACTCTGATAGTCTGTGATAGCAGCATCAAACCAAGTGAGGCTGCATGTCCTGGGTTGTCCCACGGTAAAGACTCATCCATTTCATAGGGATTGTGGTAGATATGTTGGTTATGTGCCTGGATGCCCATTGTCCCTTACCAATATTTTCGTTTGGAAAGTTTAGTCCTCTCTGCCTGTCCCTTACACCACATCACAGCCATTTCCTGTATGTGGAATTGACTCCATCACCTGCTTTAGTAATGAGCCTAAGCTAACTTTGGGCAACTATTATATTATTTTCCTCTCACCCATTTTCCTTCCATATTGCCTGGTTCAAAGATTAGTAGGTAATTCAGTGAGATCAATGAAATAGAAGGTGTTTGCTGGTCATCTGGGAGCAAGAAGCTCCCTCCCTCTCCACCTCTTCCTCTTCCTTCTTTTAAAGATTTATTTTTTTGAAAGACAGAGTTACACTAGAAAGAGGAAAAGAGAGAAAGAGAGAGAGAGAGAGAGAGAGAGAGAGAGAGAGAGAGAGACCTTTCATCTGCTGGTTCCCTCCTCAAATGGCAGCAATGACCAAGAATGGGCTAGGCTGAATTCCGGAGGTAGGAGCCAGGAGCTTCTTTTGGGTCTCCTGCATGGGTGCAGGGGCCCATGGCCTTGGAACATCCTCTGCTACTTTCCTAGGTGCATTAGCAGGGAGCTGAATTGGAAGTGGACCGGCTAGGACATGCACCAGTGCCCATATAGGCTGCTGGAGTCACAGGTGGTGGCTTACGCTGCATAACCACAGTGCAGGTCCTAGAAGCTCCCTTCTTGGAATGTGTTGTATGAGGATGTGAGTTCAAAAACGAGGGCCATGTTTTCTTCGTTGTAAGTGAGAGCATGGTTGTGTTGGGGTAACTGCTGTGTACAACCTTAGTTTAAAACAATTGAGGTAGGATTGGCCGGCGCTGTGGCTTAACAGGCTAATCCTCCGCCTTGTGGCGCCGGCACACCGGGTTCTAGTCCCGGTCGGGGCACCGGATTCTGTCCTGGTTCCTCCTCTTCCAGGCCAGCTCTCTGCTATGGCCCGGGAAGGCGGTGGAGGATGGCCCAAGTCCTTGGGCCCTGCACCCGCATGGGAGACCAGGAGAAGCACCTGGCTCCTGGCTTAGGATCAGCGCGATGCGCCGGCCGCAGTGGCCATTGGAGGGTGAACCAACAGCAAAAAGGAAGACCTTTCTCTCTGTCTCTCTCTCTCTCTCACTATCCACTCTGCCTGTCAAAAAACAAAACAAAACAAAAACAAAACAAAACAAAGAAAACCACAATTGAGGTAGGAGATGGAGGGGTTTTAAGTTCATGACGGTCTGTGGACTCTTGGGTCAAGCCTTACATGAAGTTAGAGTCGTTTCTAGACTCAGTTGCCAGCACAGTTACATTCCCATGGGGTTTGTGGCACTTTCACAGAGAATCAAAGCAGTGCACTCTCCAGGGAATGTACCCTCATTAAGAAGTCTTACGTCTTCCAAACGTCTGGTGTGAGAAGAAGGAGGCGGGGAAAGAGCAGACCAACTGCTGTTAAAATATCCAGATTTTTAACATTTTGGAAAATCACATAACTATATGAACCCCTTGCTGGGGTCCTCTCAGAGCCATGGAAGGGCCCCCAAAAGTGAGGGATCCTAAAAGGTAAACTTCTTTAGTTTCACAGTGAAATTATCTTTGAAATGACCTGTTATCACTTCTTCCTATACTTTCCTATTTTCTGTACTTTCTGCTTTCACGGCCATTTCTCGGGTTATCTCAGCTTCTTAATTTAGTATATAATGATAGGTACTTGGATTTATATGTGACCGATCTAACACCTTGAGACCTATGGCTATATATTATCACATACAGAAGAAGGGATTGAAGATAATGAGGAATTATCACTATAAAGGGAAACATATTTTGCTTAAGATGTATTCATGTACTTACTAGTATATTTCCCCAAGTGATAAAATGTGTACATACATATTTTTAAATTAAGCATATGTAAATACTTTGAAAATTTTGCTTCTCAGACAAACTTAGACCCCAGTTTTAATTATTCCTACTAGAATTGAAACTTCAATTAACTAGAATTATCAGAGAAAGGCATCATTTAATTAATATTTTTCTGCCTAACTTAAAATCATTAACCATTCTTTGTTTTCATCCTGTATTGTTCAGAATCTTTGTAAATTTTAAGTGGGCAGCTTTTCTCACTTCGTAAGAAGAACAGCCTAAATGTAATTTAATTTGATTATTTTGGTTACTGAATCATTTCACGAATGTAATTTCTAAACATCTCTGCCTTATTATATTTCTATTGGGTTGGGTAACACTGGAGTGTCCACAGATGATTTTGAAGTCTGGCTATGGGCAAGTTCTATTGGGAATGCAACCGAAACAGGGTCTATTTATATGGGTTATAGATACTTCTATAGTTAGTCAAGGCATTGGAAGCATCTTTACTACTCTGCTTTTTGTTACTTTGACTGAAACACTTAAGAGTTTCTTTGGGAAAGGACAGGTTTATTCACCTTACAACTTGAGGTTATGGGATCTAGTGGCCCCAGAGTCTGGCTTCTGGTGGAATCTGCAGTGGTCAGTGCAACAGCAGAGATTACATTGTTGGCTAGGAAGCAGAAGCTGGAACCTAGGCTGAACTTGAACTGAAATACTAGGACATCTCAAGAGAACCATCCAAGGGCATGCCCTCAGTGATCCAAGACCTTCCACTGCCTTCCTGAGGTCATGTCTCCACCTTTCGTCACTCCACCATTGACACAAAGACAGCAGAGTTCTAACAGCTGCATGGGTTTCAGGTGAGACAAGCCCTAGTCAACTCGTAACACCATCTCAAGTGTGGGACTGCCTTCTAGGAACGCAGATTCTGTCAACGGTGCCAACTCACCTGGCATGGTGACAGAAACCTGCCTGCTTGGGTGTCTATGCAGTAGAAAAATATATTTGTAGCAAGGAGAAACCGGGTTGAAATATAAGAGACGGAAGCCAGTCTATGAAAAATCTTCCAATTATCAGAAATAGAAAATTGCCAGCAGATGATTCAGTTCTTATCAATAGGAAGTGAAGCAGAAAGTTTACTTCCATCAGGACTATAATAAGTAATACTGCATATACAATGTTAATGCGGTATTTATGAACATAAAGGAAAGACTAAATTAATTATCTTTTAATTTTCCTACAGACAATGTCATACCCAGAAGATATCAGAGTTTGTGCAAAAAAAAGTGTGCTACAGAATTATTCTTAGGGGTTTAAATCCAGTTGAAAATTGATCCCTGTAAAAAATGAGTGGGAATAAGAGAGGGAGGAGATGTACAGTTTGGCACATGTTCTCATGGATTTACACCTAAGAGTAAAGCTAAAAACTTATCATGGGACTCCAAATACCATTAAGTTGGCAGGTACTAATGCCATCTTGCTAGTTAAAATGATCATTTTAAGTGTACAACTGATCATAAATATAGGAATAAGTGTCAAGGGATCACATAAATAAGACCAAGTGTCTGCTAATAACAATAGAATTAAAAAGGAGAGTATGTTCCAACATGGTAAGCAGGCCACACAGCAGACTCATAGAATGACAAATGCCCTAAATAGAACTCGGGCCTTAGAATCAGCCCTGAAGGCATTCAGATCTGGCTAAAAATTCCATGAGAGTGTTTCAGGCATGGAAACCCAAGACACTGTGGCAAAAATTGGCCTACATGAAAAATCTCTGTGAGTGAGATCCCAGTGGAAAGAAGGGGCCATCAAAGAAGGAGGTACCTTTCTCTGAAGGGAGAAGAGAACTTCCATTTTGTTTATGGCCCTGTTTAATAAGGTCAGAGTCTGTGAACTCAAGAGGCTTCCATAGCCTTGGCAGCTCATGACAAGAGCCTCAGGGGATCACTGATGTCGTAAATAAGAGTGTCAATTGTTAAATCAACAACAGGAGTCACTGTGCACTTGGTTCCCATGTAGGACCTCTGTCCTTAATGAGTTGTACTATGAGAATTAATGGTAAAACTAGTCTTCAAACAGTACTTTATACTTTGTGTGTCTGTGTGGGTGCAAACTATCAAAATATTTACTTAGTATAGAGTTGATCTTCTGTATATAAAGATAATTAAAAATGAATCTTAATGAAGAATGGGATGGTAGAGGGAGTAGGAGGTGAGATGGGAGTGGGGATGGGAGGGCAGGTGTGGAGGAAGAACTGCTATATTCCAAAAGCTGTACCTATGAAATTTGTATTTATAAAATAAAAGTTTTCTAAAAATAAAAGTGGGCTAACAAATTTCCCTTTCCCCTCCTTCATCCCCTGGAAGCCACCAATCTATTTTCTTCTTCTGTGAGCTCTTCAATGGGTATAAAGTTATATGAGATGGATACGTTTTAGAGATCTGCCATACAACATGATGCCTGTAGTTAACAATATGGTATTGTGTACTCAAAATTTTGTTAAAAGGGCAGATCTTAAGTATTCTTCATACACACACACACACACACAAGGCCCACAAAAACAACCATTCATATTATTGCTTGCAACAATGGATCGTATGTTATTACTGCTAGGTAATATTTCCCTGTGTGGTTATGACTGTTTTATCTACTTTTCTTTTTAAGATTCATTTATTTATATGAGAGGAAGAACCACAGAGAAACAGAATAAGAGAGGAAGACAGACAGAGACAGAGACAGAGACAGAGTTTTTCCATTCACTGGTTCACTCCCCAAATGGCTGCTAGCAGCCAGGTCTGGCTCAGGCCAAAGCCAGGGGCCTGGAACTCCTTCAGCATCTCCCACATGGGTGGCAGAGGCCCAAGTACCTGTGCCATTGTCTGCTGCCTTCTCAGTTGCATTAGCAGGACACTGAATCAGAAGCAGAGCAGCTGGGACTTGAACTTGCACACTGACACGGCTGACATGGGTTGTTGGCATTTTAAGTGGTGGCTTAACCCCCTAAGCCACAATGCCAGCTGTTATCCATTTTTCAATTCTGAACATCCGTGCTCTTTACAGTTTCAGGCTACTACGGATAAATTTACTATGAGCATTTGTTTGTAACTCTTCGTGTTGACATATACTTTAATTTTCTTGGAGAAATACCTGGATTACATATGTATATATCTTTCACTTTTTAAGAAGTTGCCAAATGGTTTTCATAATAGTTGAACCGTTTTTCATTTTCACAAGCAGTATATGAGAGTTTCAGTACCTCCGAATCCTTGATGCAAGGTAATTTTTTTAAAAGAAAAATTAGCCATTTTTATAAGTCTGTAATGTATCTTAGTGTGGTTTTCATTTAATGCTGTTGAGGGTCTTTTCCTATGCTTTTTGGACATCTATTTATCTGCTTTCGCAATGTGAAGGTGAAATCTTTTGCTCATTGTTTGTTTTATTATTAAGTCTTAAGGGTTTAAAAGTATATACATATATGGGATATAGATATCTTATCAGACATGTGATTCATAGATGTCTTCTCCCAGTATGTGGCTTGTCTTTTCATTTTGCTAACAGTGTATTATAAAAAGCAAAAGCTTTAGAAAAATTTGATGATATCCAATTTATCAATATTTTCCTTTACAGGTTGTGATTTGAGCATCATCTCTGAGAAGCATTTACCTAGTCAAAGCTGCAAAAGTTTTCTCTGAGAAGTTTCACAGGTTTAAGTTTTACATTTAGGTCACTGATCCATGTTGAGTTAATTTTATGGTGCAAGATGTGGATCAAAGTTTATTTTTTTCTTGCATATGTGTACATCCAATTATTCTAGCACCATTTGTTGAAAAGACTAATCTTTCTCTACTGAATTGCCTTTGAAATTTTGTCAAGATCATTTGCCTGTATATGTGTGGGTCTATTTCTAGACTCTCTTCTGTTCCATGCGTCTATTTGTCTATCTTTACACCACTACCAAACTGTCTTGATTATTGTAGCTTCATAATAAGTGTTAGTTCTCTAAATTTGTTCATCGTTTTTTTTTAAGTTTTTTTTTTTTTGGCTATTCTAGGTCTTTTGAATTTTTATATCAATTTTAGAGTCAGCCAGTTAATTTCTACAGAAAAGCGTGCTAGGGTTTTAATTGGGATTATTTTAATTCTATGGATCAGTTTGGAGAGGACGGATTTCTTAGCACTATCGAGTTTTCTGACAAATGAACACAGTATATCCAGCATTATTTAGGACTTCTTTAATAATTTCAATAATGTTTTATAATTTTTTAGTGCATGGGTTTTTTGCATTTTTTGGTCAGACACAGCCCTAAATATTTCCTATTTTTGATGTCTTTTTTAATGGATCCTAAAATTATAATTTTAATGCATTCTAAAGATTATAATTTCTGATAGTTCATTGCTAATATATAGAAATACAATAGATTTTTGTATATTCATCTTTTATCTTGAAGCATTGCCTCAACTCACTAAATATTTCTAATAACTAAAAAATATATTCCAATGGCTTTTGTACCTGATCAATTTTGTCATTTGTGAACAGGGACAATTTTATTCCTTCCTTTCCAGTCTGGATGCATTTTATTTCTTTTGCATGGACTAGAAACTCCAATGCCATGTTGAAGGAACGTAATGAATGTGGACATCCTGCTTTGTTCTTGATCTTAGTTAACGCTGTATTTAAAGGTTTTTAGTTGAATTTTTGTAGATGCCCTTTATTGAGTTGGGAAAGTTCTTTTCTTTTTCTGGTCTTCTGACAGTATTTTGTTTTTTCATCAGGAATTCATATTGATATTTCAAATGTTTTCTCTGCAACTCCTGAGATGGTCATATAGTTTTTCTTTATTTCTTTTGTTTGATTCTTTGTTATGATGATGGTGTATATTGATTAAATTTCTACTGTTAAACCAACTTTCCACACTTGGTTATGACATATTACCTTTTTACCTAGTGTTATATTTGATTTAGTCAAATTTTGTTAAAAATTTTTCCATCTATGATCATGAAAGATGGTTTTCTGCAGTTTTTTTTTGCTAATATTTTCATATGTTTTTGATATCAAGGTAATTCTGGATGAAGTATTTGGAATGAGGTGGAAAATATTTCCTCATTTTCACATAGCTAGAAATGTTTATGTAGAATTGGTATTATTTCTTCCTTAAATGCTTGATAAAATTGTCCAGCGAAGTAATGTGGGCCTCAGCATTTCTTTGTGAGAAGTGTGATAACTATTTATTCAACGTCATTAAAAGATGAAGGGCTATTATGTTATTTAGTTTTTTCTTGAGTGAGATCTGGTAGTTTATGTCTTCCAAGGGATTTGTCGCCTGCTTCTAAGGTGTAAAGTTTATAGGCATGAAACTGTTTATAATAGTTCCTCAGTATTAGTTTGATATTTGCTGTGATATCACTTCTGTTGTATTTGCTATTGATAATTAGTATCTTTTCTCTTTTTCTCTGATCAGTTTAGCCAGGGATTTACTAATTTTATTGAATTTCTTAAAGGAAGCAGTACATTCATTCAGCTTTTATGTGTCTGAAAAAAATATTTTAGCTTCGATTTTGAGAAATCTTTTCAATGGTTACAGACTTTGAGAATGATGTATTTTTTCCTTCCATTAGTGTAGATATATTGCCCTACTGCTTTCTTCTCTTTAGCAATGTTTGCAACAGAAATCTTTTGTTATCCTTATCTTTGTTTTTCTATACATAGCTTTTTCTTGTACTATTTTTAAGATTTTCTGTTTTATCACTGCTTTTGATAAATGTGATGATTCTGTGCCTTGGTACTGTTTTCCTTGTTTCTTTTGCTTAGGATTTGCCCATGTGGTTTAGAGTTTTAGAAAATTTGAAAAGTTTTTGCCCATAATAGCTTCAGATGTTTGCCCCTCCCCATTATGACTCCAATATTGTGTATTAGGCTGCTTGAGTTGTTCTACACCTCAGACTATGCCTGTTTTGTAAAGTTGTGTGTTCTTCATATGTTTCATTTTGGATTTTTTCTGACTTGTTACTCTTTTAAGATCAGTAATCTTTTCTTCTGTAATGTCTGATCTGGTTTAATCCTAGAGAGTATATTTTCATCTCACACATTTAAGTTTGAATCACTGAAAGTTTGATTTAGATCTTTTTTATACGTTTCTTATTTTTGCTTAACTTTTTGAACATGTGGAATACGGTTATAATAACCATTTTAATATCCTCCTCTGCTAACTCTAACATCTGTCGTTAGTTCGTAATCAGATTCAATTGATTGATTTATCTCCTTATTATGGATCATATTTTCCTATTTCTTTGTGTGTCTGGCAATTTTTGATTGGATGCCAGATATTGTAAATTATACTTTGTGGGATGCTGGGTCTTTTTGTGTTCCTAAAAATATTCTTGAGCTTTGTTCTGGTATACAGTTAAGTTCCTTGGAAACAATTTGGTCCCTTCTGGTCTTGCTTTTAAGAATTGCTAGACAGACCAGAGTTGTGTTGATCATGGGCTGGTTACTCCCCACCACTGAGGCGAGATCCTTCTGAGTACTGTACCCCATGATCTGGAAATCTTGACGTTTTCCCATCTGCTGGTGGATCTAGGAACTATTTTTGCTCCCGAATGCTCACTGGGCACTGCTACCTGTAATTTTTGGGGTGTTTCAGGTAGTTTTTCCAAATGTGTGTGTTGACCTGGACTCAGCTGAATTGTCAAGGGTAACACGGTGTCGATCTGGACCACCTCTGGGCAGCTCTTTGCTGCCTGGAGCTCTGTGCTGTGAACCCCAGCAACCTGAAGCTCCTCAGATTCTCTGCTGCATTTCCTCTACAATGCTTATGGGTTCCCCTTCCCTGTGTATGGCCTGCAAAGTAGTAAGAGGACTCCTAGGGTTCTCTTCTTTTGTTTCTCATATCTCAGGGATAAGTAGCTCTTGTTGCCCAATGGTCCAGTGTCTGTAAATTATTGCTTTGTATATTTTGACTAATTTTTGCTTGTTCCATGTGAGAGAGTAAGTTGGTTCCTGTTTCTCCATTTGGGCAGGAAACAGAAGGTCTCCTTACTAGACTTTTTTCTTTTTTGGCTTTCATTGGATTTCTAAAAATCAGAATAAAAAAAGGGAAAGAATCTTCCAGGAATCACAAGGAGACTTAAGCTATGCGTGTAGATGTTTGACAATCAAACAGAGCAATGGGCCAGTCTTCATTGCAATTTCAGTTATCTGTTATAAAAGAGAGGGAGTTGCATGAAATTCACAACTCAGATGCTGTGTCAGCTGCTACGACTGAACACTCGAGAGTGAGTCCTGGAGAAACAGAATCCCTGACCATTGTTGATATTTTTGTGAAAGGAGACTTCTGTTATTTTAGCAAACAGAAAGACTGAATAAAAATGTCAAAAAGAAACTACTTTTTAGGAAAAAAAAAAAAGAAACTGATTTACTATAGGAATCTATTGGGGATAATTATCCAGAGTCTGTGGTTGATCAGGAGGGCTGATTTAAAGTTATTGTTTTTGCAAGTTCTGCTAAAAAACAAAAAAACAAAACAGAGATTTTCCCCCTGGCTTTGTTAGTGGTAGAAAAATTCTTTTCACAGCTGTAGTCTCATGTAAACTGCAAAAGAGGATTTTGGACTCTGAGTTCTTCAAGCCTCCTTTTCTCTCATACAGAGTAATAATGGCTAATGATTAAAAACCTTGAAAACTATAATTTGAAATAGTATTTTGACTCTTGATTTGTAGTCTGGGAATAGATCGCAGGAACTTTAGATGGCGGCTTCCTGCTACCTATGAGGTCAGGATAGCCTGAACGCTCATCTGACACCTGTTCCACTCTGATGGTGCTGATTAATTCAGAATGGAAAGGTATCAATTTCACAATCCAGAATACCACATTCTTGAAATGCTCTTCTCATGGATGATATCAAATGGACTTTGAATTAATTGTAGGTAGATAAATGTCCAGTCCTTTGGATTCCACTGTATTCTTTCATTAAAAAAAAGTCTTACTTGACATTTCTCAACAATAAAAATATTTTAAATAGTTAATTAAATATCACATCAAGAATTATAATATCTTCAAATTATATCTGGTTCTCTGATCATGCATTGCTGATTGTTTCTAATTTAATCTTTTGTTAAAATCTAACCATTAAGGAGCCAGTGTTTAGGAGTAGAGAATTAAGCCACAGCTTGTGGCACTGACGTTCCACATCAGAGTGCTGGTTCAAGTCTCTGCTTCCAATCTAGTTTTTCACAAATGAACCTGGGAAGGCAACAGAAGATGCTGGCCCACTGCCCCCCATGTAGGAGGCCAGGGTGGAGTTCCAGGCTCCTGGCTTCAGCCTGTCCCAGACCTGGCTGTTGTGGCCATTTGGGTAGTGAACCAGCAAATGGAAGATTTCTCTGTCTGTCTTCCTCTTTCTTTCTCTACCCACTCCCCCCCCCCCCATCACTCTACCTTTCAAATAAATAATTTTTTAAAAAATCTAGTCATTAGGTTTAAAATCAAGAGACCATTGTTAGAAGAGAATTTCAATAAGATGTAACAATAACAATACAATAAAAGGTTAAATATGAATATTATCTACATATAAACATGGAATCGGTATTTTATACTTTTAGAAATCAATTTTACTTTCTGAGACTTGAAACCTTTCAGATCTTTTTTAAATTTTTTTTTTTAAAGATCTACTTTAGTTGAAAGGCAGAGCTAGAGAGAGAGAGAAAGCCAGCCAGAAAGAGAGAGAGATCTTTTATCCGCTGGTTCAGTCTCCAAATGGCTATAATAGCCAGGGTTGGGTCAGGTTGAAGGCAGGAGCTTGGAACTCTATCCAGGTCTTCCAAACCAGTGGCAGGGGCTCAAATGCTTGGACCATCATCTGCTGCCTTCCCAGGCCGACAGCAGGGAGCTGGATTGGACTTGAACCAGCACCCATATGGGATGTTAGAGGCTAGGTGATGACTTAACCTGCTGTGCTACCATGCCAGCCCCCCAAAATTCCCAGGTCTTACTTCACATTAAACACTAAAGGCTGATGTCATTTTTCTTCCTTCATTTCTCCTTCAGAGTGGGGGCATCCTGGGTTGTTGTGAGAATGGGGCTACCAGAGTTGTAAGCAGACCAATGCTAAGTCAAGCATTATGGCAAAGTGTGGCCAAATGCCTCTCCTATCAGATGGGCAATACCTTAAGTGCTAGATGTTGACCAGATGAGTTCCTGTCCGTGTTGATGGCAGAGCCGATACTGAGACTCCTAGATGTTGGCAATGGTTGTCCAAGGAGCCTTTCCCTTCCCATGGGACGGCTGGCTACCCAAATAATGGAGATTTGCTGAGAGGACTGGGCAACCCTAGGCATTCTTAGAATTTCTAACCTGCTATAGCTTCACTGGCCAACCCCCGATGTATGCAGGGGGCACTATCCCTTATTTAGAAAAGTCTGTCTTCTTTTTTTTTAAAATTTTTTATTTTTATTTTTTTTATTTTTGACAGGCAGAGTGGACAGTGAGAGAGAGAGACAGAGAGAAAGGTCTTCCTTTGCCGTTGGTTCACCCTCCAATGGGCGCCACGGTAGGCGCGCTGCGGCCGGCGCACCGCGCTGATCCGAAGCCAGGAAACAGGTGCTTCTCCTGGTCTCCTATGGGGTGCAGGGCCCAAGGACTTGAGCCATCCTCCACTGCACTCCCTGGCCACAGCAGAGAGCTGGCCTGGAAGAGGGGCAACCGGGACAGGATCGGTGCCCCGACCGGGACTAGAACCCGGTGTGCCGGCGCCGCAAGGCGGAGGATTAGCCTAGTGAGCCGCCGCGCCGGCCAGTCTGTCTTCTTAAAACTAGTATCCTTTTGTTCTTTCCCGGTAGACTTGGGGCCTTCTTAACCCCTTAGAGTTAATCATTAACAATCAAAAACTGGGTTCCATTTTCTCGGAGTCAGGGTGAAATGTTTGCATGCCAACTTTTCAGGACCGTAAAGGAACGGAAGGCCCACAGAGAGGAGAAGTTGGCTCAGCTGAGAGGACACAGTAAACGCACAGTTGCTGTGAAAGTTTGGAATTGTGGAACCAGCTAAAGACATAGAGATGCCTTGATGAGTCTGCCTGGCTTACCAATAAAACATACAAATTAAATTATTTGGAAAGCTGGGATTTCTCAAAGTTAAAATTTTCTAGATATTCTTCTTGTCTCACCCCATTATTATACAGCCGTAAGAACTGAGTGCCAAAGAGAAGTTCCATGGGTTAAGAATTTATAGAAACTGGAATCCTGTGTCCCCTGACTTGTGTCTAGGCCCCTATGATTACCATATACTGCCTCTATAAGGCCTACAATCTTCAGAGAGAGGTGATTTCGGTTTTTTGAGACATCTGTCTAAGGAATCTTAGTTTTTTTTTTCTTTTATTTGAGCTTGTGCTTGCTTTTCCTAGTGAATAGATAATAGTCTTGTGTCTCTTAAGTTCTTAAATCAGATTTTTTTTTAACTATGAAATTTAATTAGTGACTCTACTTTCCCAGTCAAAGGTGAGATGACACAGTTTGTAGGCTAGAAATACATTCTTATATAGTTCTTATATAGTTTGATTTTATGATGTGATTGAATGATCAAGAAAATTGCCTGCTGCTTCTCTTTACTTCTTTGTATTTAATTGGGGCATAACTTTTTCTTTTTGATCCATAGTGTGGAAGATTGAAAGAACATAGGAGGGGCCAGCATCCCATATGGGCTCCAATTGTAGTCCTGGCTGTTCCTCTTCCCGTCCAGCTCTCTGCTATGGCCTGGGAAAGCAGTGGAAGATGGCCCAAGTCCTTGGGCCCCTGCACCCACGTGGGAGACCTGGAGGAAGCTCCTGGCTCCTGGCTTCGGATAGGCCCAGCTCCAGCTGTTTTGGCCATTTGGGGAGTGAATCAGCAGATGAATATCCCTCTCACTGTCTGTAACTCTACCTGTGAAATAAATAAATAAATAAATAAATAAATAAAAGAATATGGAAGAAAATGCTAGAGAATGAAAGAAAATCTCAACGTCATAAAAAAGTTGAGTCCATATAATTAAGTGCTCAAACACTTTATTGTTCAAGATCCTTTGTGATTGTGTCAATCAATAATCCCAGCTATAGCCCTTAGTATTTCAATTCTCATACACCATAGTTTAATTCAATCAAACCAAATGACTTGTTCTTCAAATGATTTGTCTACCTGTAGGCCTGTTCTTTGGCTTTTGTCTCCATCTGACATTCCCTGTCCCAAAACTTTTGCTGTTTAAATTTGACTTAGTTTGGGTTACTTAGAGGTAGACATCAACACAAGCCTTCAAGTCCAAGAGATATTATTAGAAGGTAAAGATAGATGAACGTGTAAGTGAGACAAGGAAGGGAAGGTTACTTTCAAAGAGCGTGCCATCAAGTCAGCTTCCAGTTCTGGGAAGAACTAGAGCATCATTCCATTGGGGGCAGCCCTGCAAAGCCCATATAAGCTATGCCATCTTAGACTCATCCCACCCAAGGAGTAAAGGAGCGGTATAGTTAGTATTTATACACCAGCACTCTCCAGGTATGCTTGAAAGTTGTTCCTGAAGGCATGAGTTCCAGAAACTTCCAACTTCTTGAACAGGTGGCAGTGAGTTCCAGCAGAGAGAGGACAACCTCAAGAAAGAACTGATGGTGCCAGGAGTTGGAAGTTGGGCCAAGTACAAACAAGTACGGATAGAAAGGTAGTGTGAGAGACCTTGACACCATCTGCTACAAAATTGTGCCCAGAGGAAAGATGGGATACATTTGGTTATGCTGTAGTTAGAAAGCAACCAAACATTAATGGTTCAATATCAACAAAAGTTTCTTTTTTCACTTGTGACTGTCAGGTGGCTGTCAGGAGACCTCTTTGGATTATATCCAAGTGAATGGAATGGCTGCTCTCTCAATCAAGGCCTAATGCTGCATTGGAGGGAAGAAGAGATCTTACATTGGTAATTAAATAGTTTGACCTATAGTGACCTGTGCCACCTCCACCCGTGAATGATCGCCCAGAAGTAGTTACAATGGAGAAGTGTGCATGCCATCTATAACACATGATTAGTGATTTCCACCTCTCGAGACTGGTAATAATTTCAGATAGATCAATGACTTAAGAGGAAAAAGTGTCCAATAAAAGAATAGAAAGTATAAATGAGTTTTTGATTAACTGAAGGCGACTCCTAAGTGACAACCCAAACCCAGAAACTACAAGGGAAGGAGACTGACAATGAGGAAAATGTCATAAAAGGGCCAAATGTGCAACAAAAAGTGTTACCATGGTAGATTCGGTGATAATTTGCTTAATATATTAAAAACTCAATGAAAGAAATTTTGTACCCAGAAGAAAAATGAGCCTGGAAGCAGGCAGTTCACAGATAATGGTATTTATGTAGTCAATAAGCATATATTTTAAAAATATGTGATGTGAAAAATAAAATAAAAATATAATGCTGCTTTTCAATCATCACTTGGGCCAAGCTGCAAAGGTATAATTGGACCTAGCTTTCTCACATACTGCAGTTGGGAGTACAAAGAGGTTCAACCTTTAATTTGATTTTTATTCTTTAACTTATCTACTAATATTTTAAATGTACGTGGTCTTTGACCTAGTAATTTTATGTTTAAGATGTTCCTCTGAATATAAACTTGAAGAATTACATCCAAGTTTATGTACAAGTACGTCAATGAAATGTGACTAGCTGAATGGTTTGTGGTGTACACTTATAATAAAATACGATTTTGTCATTGGAAAGCGTGAGGTAGATTTCTGTGGGCTGATAAGGAAGTTGAAGATAGGGAATTAGTGAGAAGTCCAAAAGTGCAAATATATCTGTAGTGGGATCTTATCTGTATGTGCCCATTTGTGAGCAATGGAGGGAGAAGCTGCTGAGGGAGCCTGTCCTTCTGTGTGCAGGTTAGTTGGTTGGGGTTCCAGGAGATAGATGAAGACTGTAGCAAGTGGTGATGATTTATTTTTGGTCATGAATATTTATTTTTCCTTCTTTTTATAAACCCCTTCAGTCTCATTCCAGGCCTGGAAGGAGGGACTTTGTCACCCCCACTCCACAGGTGGAGCGGAAGACTTGAGCCCATTAACACTGGGTCTGATCTGGGACGTTATGGAAGTCCCTGGAAATACAAACTCCTTTTTTCGCGACACGAGTCTGCAAGGATGCACGCTGGGGCTTTTGCAGCATCTGAATATTATGGGAGATGAAACAGAGCAAGAGGAAGAAGAGGAGCTGGTAGGTCTAGAGCAGGACCAAGAGGCATCTCAGTAAACAAAGCAACCTCTAAATAAATAAATAAATAGCACCAGCTCTTTTTCCTTTCGTTTAATATCCTTAAGTTCAATTTGAATAAACATGTGTGCAGTTGTAGTGAAAGGTATTTTATAAAAAGAGTCTAAACATTTTATAATTACACTTTGTAAATCACATCTACAATAGTGAGGGCTGGCTGCAGAAACAGATATTTCTGAATGTGATAACAAGACATTGGTTAAAAAAATAATGAGGTTGATCTATGTGTATTCATACGGAAAGATGCTCCAGATGTGAGAGAAAATGTCAGGTTCCAGAAGCGACACGCAGTATATTTCCACTTATATAAAAGAAATCTCTGTGTGTGAATTAATTTCTGAAAGCTATACCGCAGATTAAATAATGATTTCCAAAGTATGGAGCTGTCAAAGGGGGTGTTTCGCTTTCCATTTTACTTAATTTTTAACTTTTATTTGGAAATGATTTCACCTGCAGAAAACTTCCTATTTTATTTGAAAATATTTATTTATTTACTATTTATTTCTTTGAAGGAAGAGTGACAGAAAGAGATAGATTTTCCATTAGGTCATTTACTCCTGAAATGCGTGCAACAGCCAGGCTGGGCCAGGCTGAAGTCCAGTGCCAGGAACCCCCACCCAGGTCTCCCACATGGGTGGCAGGACTCAAGTGTTGGGATCCTCATCTACTACCTTCGAGGCATATTAGCGGGAGACTGGGTTGGAAACAGAGATTCTGGGACTCAAACCAGCACTCCAACATGGATGGGAGGGCCGCAAGCAGTGGCTCAACCTGCTGTGCCATAGTGTCTGCCCCAGAACACTTCCTATTTTAGACAGGAATACTTGGAAATATTTTCTCTATCCTTCGGTGATAAAGCCTGCAAGTAGAAAGTTCATATCGTCTTTGAATTCTCCAGATCTCCTGCTTATACCTGGGAACAAGATGTCTGTGGAGTTCATGAACATGAAAAGAGGCCGAAAAATCAGATTAATTAATAAGAGGACTTGGGGGCAGGCATTATGGTGCAGCCGGTAAAGTCACTGCTTGGTGTGCCCATGTGGCAGTGCCTGGTTCCAGTCCTGGCTGCAATATGTTGCTGATGCAGTTTCCTGATAAGAAAGGCAGCATATGATGATCCAAGTATTTGGGCCCCTGCCACCCATGTGGGAAACCCAGATGGAGTTTGGCCTTGCTCTGTCATGGCTCAGCCCTAGCTGTTCAGGGTTTTGGGGGACTGAACCAGTAGATGAAGATCTCTCTCTCTCTTTCTCTCTCTTCCTCTCTCTCCATCATTCTGCCTCTCTAATAAATAAACCCTTCATTTTAAACAAAAGTGGATTTTTTTTATTTCATGGAAAATGGAAAGGTTAGCAAGTCCTCTGTGTTGTTATAGGCACATTTCAAATAGCTATTTTCAAAGTCTAATTCCCTAGGCTTTGAAGAAATAATCAGGCCACAAGATCCACTTCTTATCACAATTGTATGTGGTCCTTCAATTGAAGGTATTCACACAGGAAACATTTTGTGTGTTTTAACTGGGGTGGCATCCGTTCGATTAAGTTAGGGTTATGCTATAGTAACAAGCAGCCCTCAAATCTCTGTGGCATAAAGCAATAACATTTACTTCTTGGGCGTGCTACATTTCCAAAGCAAATTAGAATGGAGCTGGGTTCATTACAGTCACTGAGGAACCCAGGCAGACCAAGGCTCTGTCTCAAAATGTGCAGCTATAGTCACAGTGGACAGAAAGTGGGGCATGGAAATCGTGCACTGGTTCTCCAAGCTGATGTCTGGAGGTGACACACGACTTTAGGTTCCAAGGGTCCATGTAGGTCACATGCCCACACCTGAGTTCAAAGGCAGGGCAGTTTAACCTCACCGATGAAAGCTGCAAATAGATAGGACTGATTTCTGTGTCTTATCACCCACAGCTGCTGCCTTTACAACATTTGTGTTTGGTCTCTCTTCTCAGGAAGCCTATTTTTTTTATGCCTGTATCGTAATCAGTTGCCTGTAAAATGCATTCTTTCACCTATTAGCAGTGATAACAGTTTTCTTTAAGATAAAAAATTTCTTGCCTTGCTAATCATCATTTTCAGCAAATACAAAGCAAATTGGTACACTGCCATGTTCCCCAAGGTGGATATGGGAATCAATACATATTAAGTGGTGAGAGAAGTTGCCATAATTAAAATTATAAGGTAAATTATGCTTGCATTTGAGAAACTTGATCCTGTTTCACAGGTTCTGAGTAATAAGAGGTCTAATTTTTTTTAGTTCCCATGCATGATGTAAGATACAAAAGTTATTGTGAAATGAACTACCCTAAATAGGTTATGTTGTTTTCTTTACTGGCTAACATGAACTTTAGCATACATATGCTCCCTGCTCATTTTTGGTATTATTCTGACATTCTTTTTAAAAGAATATTTTTTGTTTGTTTTGTTTATGGTAGAAATGTCCTTCTATATATTTTCTGTTCAAGTGTCACTTATCTATAATACAGTCATTTAAAGTTCCATTGCTAAATTCACACCTTTGATAGAAGTAAATTTGAAGTGACCTTGGTAAACACAAATGGAAGTAGAAAAACAGAGTATTATGTTCCCCAAGAATGAATTTAACACTCTGTGCACCAATCAGAAATAATAGGCCATATTCAGTTGTCAAAAAAAATGACTAAAGTTTCACTTGGATGGTAAGCAAGTTTTTCCCAATGTTATTTAATTGCAAAGGATATATTTGTATAGCAGCAAGAGAATGATTAAATTATGATGTGATTATGAAACAGATTATTATTATATTTATAAATTATTTAAATTAAAGGAGAGTGGAAAAGGCAAGAAAATACATAAACTGTCATTTGAAACTATTTAAGGCAATATACATATGACAGAAATGCAACAAACAAGTCAGAGGATTATCTCCACATGCTGGGATTAAAGGTGATTTATATTATTTTCTTTCTTGTACATTTATTTTTTCAAGTATTTTGGGCAATAAAATCCATTTGTGTTTTAATTAAAAAAATTTATACCTTTTCTGATTCCATACCAGGATGTTTTATTTATGGCTTCTTGGTTTTATTTGCACTAGGGCAGATATTTATTGAGTTGGATCCTGGATTTTTTTTTGAACAAAAGCTGATCTTTAGAACTGGAAAGAAGATGGCAGAGGAGAAAAATAAAGATGACTGAAAGCTGAAGGAATGTAATCAGGATTGGGAGACCTGGCAGAGAGTGGGCTGGATGGCAATGAAATAGATGAGGGATTCCTACGGAGCATGATGGTGACCTGGGACATAATGTCACTAAAGCATCCTTTCTTTCTTTCTTTCTTTCTTTCTTTCTTTCTTTCTTTCTTTCTTTCTTTCTTTCAGGCAGAGTGGACAGTGAGAGAGAGAGAGAGAGAGAGAGAGACAGACAGACAGACAGAGAAAAGGGTCTTCCTTTACCGTTGGTTCACCCTCCAATGGCTGCTGCGGCCGGCGCAGCACGCTGATCCAAAGCCAGGAGCCAGGTGCTTCTCCTGGTCTCCCATGGGGTGCAGGGCCCAAGCACTTGGGCCATCCTCCACTGCACACCTGGGCCACAGCAGAGAGCTGGCCTGGAAGAGGGGCAACCGGGACAGAATCCGGCGCCCTGACTGGGACTAGAACCCGGTGTGCCGGCGCCGCAGGCAGAGGATTAGCCTAGTGAGCCGCGGTGCTGGCCAAAAGCATCATTTCTTAAATGACTTTTCAAAGTAAGTGAATGAATGGACAATCATAATGTATCTTCCCTGCGTCAATAAGAAAAAAGTATTAAAACTGTGGAAAGTTCTACATTTGGTATAAATTTTCATAAGTTTGTTTAAAATATGAGAAGCATTGTGTTGGCTTTTTGTAGAACAAGATGGGGAGGGCCTAGACAGGGGAAGGGTAAATCGGAATGCTAATGAAGTATGATCTCTCAACGAAGCTGAGAGATCTAAATAGGGGTTCCTTGAGAGAATGGCCACAAAGACCCTACTGAGAGAAATAACTGCTAAGCCTGATAAACAGAATATATAGCAATAGATGATAGGTTCAAAATTCTGGGATATTAGGATTTTGGATAAAATTTTTTCACAAAGGTAAATATCACTCATGCAAGTATTTAATTTAGTCTAGATAATGAGTATCTCAGGTGCAATGACGTAAGATATTGACATCTCTGGAGAGAAATGGCCTTTATTAAATTCCTCTGACCTACTGTTGAATCAAAAATTACTTATCGGTCAATATCTATGGAGTATCTACAGAGAGCTAATTGTTTTTTTCTCCAAGAGTATGTCAATAATATTCATGTCTTCAAGGAGCTTGGTATGCGCGCACACACGCACACACACACACAGAGTAGGTTCTCACCAGTTGTGATTGCTGTATTTGTGACTTTGCCTATTAGCTAACATTTATCTGTAGCTCCCCCATCACTACCTCTGGCACAGTCAGAGTCACCAAGGAAAAGGAATTTCCTGCTCTCTGACAGTCATGTGTTGGACTGGGCAACCCTCTGATCACTTGTTCCAGGTCTTATACTGCAAAGAAGCATCCATTTTTATTGGGTATTAAATATCACTTTTTTTTTTTCCATTTTTTGAACTTTTGGTGATTTCCCTGTTTAACATGGCTCCCATGCTTAGTGCTGAGGCACTGAGGTGCTGTCCAGGGTTCCCAAGCAGAAGCCTGAGATGTGCCTTACAAAGACAATTATGTGTGTTAGATAAGTTTCATTTATCTGATGTGATTATCAAGCATGAGTTGTAGTGCTGTTGGTCATGAGGTCAATGATAATGAATTAACAGCTAACACTAAAATAACATATTTTTAAATGGAAACTAACATAAAACAAAGTTATATATTGATGAATTGGAGCCAGCGTTGTGGCACAGCTGCTTGCGACACCTGCATCCTATATCAGAGTGGTGGTTCGAATTTTGGTTTCTCCATTTTTATCCAGATTCCAGTTAATGTGCCTGGAAAGGCAACAGAAGATGGTCCATGTACTTGCACCCCTGCCACACATTTGGGAGACCTGCATGGAGTTCCAGACTTCTGCCTTTTGCCTGGACCAGGCCCAGCCGTGAGGCCATCTGGGGAGTGAACCAGCAGATGGAAAACTTCTTTCTGTCTCCTCTTCTCTCTTTTACTCTGCCTTTCAAGTAAATAAATAAATAAATAAATACACAAAAACCTACCGAAGTTATATATTGACTAGTTGATGAAAATGTTATGACATTTGTTATGACAGGAATCTAACCTTATATTTCTCTTAGAGGCATTGGCTCAGAATTTACTAATTCAGTTTTCATGGACACTTTGTAAAAAATAACTATATATGTATATACACATATAAATACACATATACATGTATACATACATACACATGAACACACAAAAATCTGTCATTTTAGATGTATATGTAAAAACATGACATTAAATAAAAGCCTTTATAGTTTTAGATTTTTAATTATAAACATCAGGCTTATGTTTATAACTTTTTAAATAGCTCTTAACACTTTTGTTAAAGAGGGCTACTTTTTAAGCCAAAAAGCTGCTATCAAGTTGTTGTTTTAAAAGCCTTAAATGAAGCAAATTATTATATAATTTTCTAATATATACTATCAGCGCTACCACCAACAAAATATGTGCAAAAATGTAAAGTGGATATTTTAACACAAATGTTATGAATAGATAGATTCATGCTATTATTATATGGATGAGTTTTTTACAGAAAGTGTAAGTATGTAGAAATGAAGTTTATTTTCAGCAAAGAATTTTAATCTGTCTAATAAACTGATCGTTAAGCAACAGCTCCTAAGTAAACTCAGCCACTTCAGGATAGAAACTTTGTGGATTTAGGATTTAAGTTCTTTAATTTAAGGAAAATAGCTTGTGCACTTCTCGCATTCCTTAGGATCTGCGTTCTGGAAGGACCTAGCATGAGTCTGTGGGAGGTTATCGGGTTTTCCACAATCTGTCTTCCTCATCTCTTCAGAGGCATAAATTAGATTATTACATCCTGATATTTCAGTGCTGGTATTCTACTAACACTTGGGGCCCTCCTGTGATATCAGGCTGCATCCTTGACCTCTTCATCCTTACCTTGTGAATTTCAGTCTCATTGATTTCATTGCCCCCTTTTAGCTCTTGGGGCTCAGAACACTCTTGGCTACTTTCTTTGCCCAGAGCTCAACTGTATGGGCTTCATGAAGCTTCCCACGAGAACACATTTGCAGATCAGTTCTTGCTATTCTTGCAAGGCTCAAATATTCCACAAACTCTATACTGGTTATCAAGACATTAGCTAGTCCTGAGATTGGAATAGATTAGCATAAACAAAAATGAATAACAATACCAAGTGCTGGCAAGGATGGCCAGCAACCAGAATTATCTTCTTTTTTTCTGGTGGGAATGCAAAACACTTCAGTCCCATTGCACAGTTTCTTCTTAATCTAAATATGTGTTATATTACCATATGAACCACTATTTCCATTTCTTAGTATTTGTCTAAGAGAAATTAAAAGAGTTTTGCACCAAAGACTTACACATTACTATTCATGGTGACTTTATTCATCATTACCCCAAATTGAAATAAACTAAATATTTATCCACTGGTGAATGGATGAACAAATTGTGGTATATCTATGTAATAGATTCCGCAGTAAGAAGGAATGAAATACCAAGACAAGCAGTACTACAGGTGAATCTCAAAAATATTAGACTGTGCAAAAGTAGTCAGACTCAAAAAAGTATATACCAAATGATTCAATTTATATCAAAGGTAGATCTAATTAAACAGACAGAAAAAAGACTAGTATTTGCCTGGAGCTGGGGGTGTTGGTAGGGTTATCTGGGAAAGAGGTGGAGAACTTTCTAGGGCAGTGGAAAAGTTCTATATCTTCATTGTGGTAGTGATTGTTTGGTTAATAAATTAGCCAAGCTTCATCAAAATGTATGCCTAAATAGAGTATACTTTAATGTATTCAAGTGTATATCAATAAAGTTGATTTTTAAAACAAATTAAAAACTCAGGTTCTTTATTTTATTTGGGTTTCTTTTTTCATCCTTCCTTTGCACGAATGTCTTTGACTTTTGGGATTGGAAGCAAGTTATAGAAAATATACAGGGAAACCTAAGTAAGTATCTCCAAATTTCATACTCTTTATTCTGAAAAAGAAAGGTAATACAGGCAGAGAGCATTTTCAAACATAAAATATAAGACAATAGTTCTAAGTAGATATGGTGTACCAAATAACATCAATGTTGAGAGTACATGAAGAGTAGGATATTTGACTGGTTCATGAGTATGAGGGCAATGCCTGACTGGACAGTGCCATATTCCCATGGCCCTGCACTATATGCTTCATGTCTGCTTACGGAGTATGTCAAATGAAGACGTGCTCCCTTTTGTGACAGATATTGAAGTTTAATGCAAGAGGTAGGCCTAGAGTCATGCCATGTCAATATACGTACAGTTGCTAGATGCTGACACATTGAAAGCTATGGGTGTAGAGAGGAGCACCAATGAGCCCAAACTGGACTTCTTGGAAAGGTCTTTTGGAGGGGATGGTGTCCAGGCTGAAGAAAATGAATCTGAGCAAATATAGAGAAAATGTAGAATATGTACAGCACAGAAAATAGAGGAATGAAGATGACTAAGATAGAAAATAGTCTGTATCTGAAGAGATTATACACTCGGGGAGGAGACAGTTATTTTTTCTTTAAATAAGTCTTTACATAGAATTGTGTTGACAAGAAAGAAATGAAAGTAATTAGGGAGCAAATGAGTTATGGGCCACACAGTAATGGAGGAAGTTGATGATGTTGTTTACACAGAGTTGTCAACAAAGGACCCTGTCCTGAGGACTCTGAGGGAAATCAGAGAAAAAGTCATGTGCATATAAGGGCAAGCGCTTTCAAGGTAGACAGACCAGCAAGTGCAAAGGCTATGGGTAGGGAGGCCAACATGGCAGGGGAAGAGTGAACCACAGAGGAAAGGAGATGAAATCAGGGAGTTCAAGGTGGCTGATTGTGGACTGTTGTAAAGACTTTAAATTATATTTAAGTCAAAAGGAAAAACATTGGATAAAAACACAATATGGCTGCCATTTAAAAAGTATTTATTCTGGGTTCTTGGAAGAAAACAAACTGCAAAGAATAAGGGTGACAGCAGGGACCCAATTAGGAGGCGCTCACATTAATCCAGGTGGGAAGCAGTGAATCTCTGGAACAGAGAGAGTGCAGTAAAGATGCTGTAAAATAGAGTTGGCAGAATTTCCCGATGGGGTGCCGGTGATATGAAAGGAATGGAAGTGTATAAGGAATCAGTTGTTAATAAGACACAGGGTTAAGAGTTGTGGTGGAATTATGCTAGAAAAATAGGTAGAGACCAGTCACAGAGAGCCTTTTATGCAATAGTAGGAGGTTTGGACATTTTGTTGAAAATAAAGGACTATTTAAAAAAAATATTTATCTGGGGGCCGGTGCTGTGGTGCAGTAGGTTAATCCTCCACCTGTGGCATCAGCATCCCATATGGGTGCCAGTTCTAGTCCTGGCTGCTCCTCTTCCAATCCAGCTCTCTGCTATGGCCTGGGAAAAGCAGTAGATGGCCCAAGTGCTTGGGACCCTGCAACCATGTGGGAGACTGGGAAGAAGCTCCTGGCTCCTGGCTTAGGATCAATGCAGCTCCGGCCATTGTGGCCATTTGGGGAGTGAGCCAACAGAAGAAAGACCTTTCTCTCTCTCTCTTCCTCTCACTGTCTGTAACTCTACCTCTCAAATAAATAAATTAAAAAACTTTAAAAAATATTTATTTATTTGAAAGTCAGAGCTACAAAGAAAGGGAGAGCCAGAGAGAGAAGTCTTCCATCTGCTGGCTCACTTCCCAGATGGCCAGAATGGGCCAGGCTGAAGCCAGGAGCCCGGAGCTCCATCCAGCTCTTCTGCATGCTTTCAGGGGCCCAAGTATTTGGACCATGATGTGCTGCTTTTCCCAGTCCTTAGCAGGGAGCTGGATCAGAAGTAGAGCATTTGGGACATGAACCTGCTATGCCACTCCACATGCCAGCCTAGGAAATATAGAATTATTGGAAGGATTTTAACAAGAGAAAGGTGTATGCAAATCCTGAGTCCCTAACATTGGTATGTACATGGGATCCAGAGACAATAAAACTGGAAGTAAAGAAGTCAGACAGAAGGCTGGTGAAACTAGTGCAGGCTGACTTGAACAGAGGTCGTGAAAATGTGGAGAAAGGAACGGATTTGGAGGAAGTCAAGTTGAAGCTAAGAGTATCTGCAGTTGGTTGGTTGTGGGGGATGGGAGGTAGAAAAGTTTTGATTGGCTCACAGATTCTGATGTGGGTGACTGAAAGTAAAATTATGATGCTAAAGTAAATCAGAATATAGGAAGAGTAGGGTTAAACTTGTGGGAGAAGAGTGATGGGTTCGGTTTTGAATATGCTGAGTGTTCATTTCCCAGCCATATTAAGAAATAGACCCAAAAAGAAGTTCCATATAGGCATTTAAAGCTCAGAGGAAAGTTCAGGGTTAATGGGGTCTTAGACTTCCAGCAAACAATACATGCACTCCATTGCTTTCCATGAAATAAGTAGAGATGGCCAACCCTTCCAAATTCTTACAATTATTATAAGACTGTTCAACGTTTCTTACATATCCCAATATGAAATTATTCATCGATCAAGGCTAAACTTCTGCATCCCTTCGGGAGGGGAGCTTATGCACTACTATTAAAGTAGGCACATTACTTTAAGCAATGGATGAAGGCCTACAACAGTCTATTATATAAATCTCTCATGGAGGGGAACTCTCTGCAATGAGAAGCTTGGCTTTTAAGAAGGTTAGGGGAGAAGAGGAGCAGGACACATCCTTCCATGGGAGAAGTGCCATAGAGGTAAACAGCTCCATATCAGAAAATTGTTTTTTCATGATTGGTTTCCCTGTGGGATGTGTGGTTCTTGGTCTTGCTGTGATATAATACATGCAACTCTCACGTGTGGCTCTAGGTAGTTATTGCTTGTGTGGACTCAGTTACACTTCCCATCTGGTTGTAAGTTATACAAATCTGTAACTTGCACAGTTCCTGTGGGCTTACACTCACTGCTTCAGAGGCCATTGTTGGTGCTTAGAGTTGAAATTAGGATGCTGCACACCTGGATGTCAGGATTTGGGAGCTTTCGTGGTAGAAGTGCCAGTAACCTGGGCAAAGTCTAGTGGCGGAAGGATTGAGGCAAGGTTGATAGCAGAACACCAGTATTTGAGAGCCAGGCAGAAGAGAGAGCCAGAGGGCTCATGAAGGAAATTAAAGTGGAGTGGTCAGAGACAGGAGAGGAGAATTAGAGGAGTGGTGACATGGCCTACTGTCACTCTGCGTCTGATCACTCAGCTTAGGCCACTTTCAGCTTCTTGACACAAAGCGTGACTGATCCTGCCTCTGAACCTTTGCTCCCCAGATGGTTGCAAGCCCGAATCAGTCTAATCCTTCAAGTCTCAGCTCACCAGAGAAATATTCCCCGGTATCCCTGAATACAATAGTCATTCCATGTTACCCTACAATAGGATTCTCTTCTAATTTCTACCAGGAACCCTTCACTATCTGAGGTTACTTAACTCATACATTTTTGTTTTCAGATGCCCATGTTACACTAAAATATAGCCTCAATGATGCCTTTCTTATTTACAGAAGCTTTCTTGGGGCCTTGAAGTATACCTTGCACAGGACAGGTGGTCAACAAGTATTTATTGCCTGATCAACTATCTCAAGTGAAAGATCAAGGTGCAAAGAGCTTAAAGAAGAGTACACAGCAATGATGTCAAATATAGGAGAAAGATCTAATAAAATTAAGTATTCATTGGATCCAACACAATCTCTCTCATCAGATGGCTTTTGTTGATGGCACAAAGCATAGGCTGTGGAAATGTACAAGGCATTTTAAACTACATACTACAATGTGGTGTGAATAGTCCCCGAGTGTGGAGGCGTCAAATGAGTGATGTGATAAATACTTTTTCATTTACCCCAGCAGGAAGGCTCAGAGGTTGAATCTGCTCTGGTCTTAAACTACCCACTCATTGCTCTGGGAATGGGGAAAATGACACTACTACTGACAATTGTTGGGAGCAATGCCTTTGGTCACTGTCTGGCTTGCAAATATTTTCATCATGTCGCTGTTTTTAAGAGAGTGACATGTGACTGTATCAGCTTTTATTACTCTAAGGTTATGCAGTGATAGTTGATCAGATTTGTCAGTTGTAAAACTTTGATCAGCTTCAGTTTAGAAAGAGATCACTCAATGAAATTTGTGATCATCAATATGAAAGAGAAACTTTTGCATTAGAAACAGTCACTTGAACATTATTATTCAGCTGGATAATAGGTTTTGATTACTTAACTGTCAGTTTTTTATAGAGCTTAACAGAGATTCCACCTGCCTTTATAAATTATTTTAATGTTAAGATCTTGCATTATGGGTGACACTGCATGGGCAAAGTTGGGGTTGGGCAAAGCCTGGTCCTCAGTGTCATTTGCCCATAGAAGCATCTTTGAAGACCTTCACTGCCTTATAATGCTCCCGGATCTCTGTGATATTCATCATCTCATGTAGACCTCAGCTATGAGTCCACTCAGGTCACCATGGAGAAGTCCCTTCCACCAGCATTAGTGTCACTGCATGCCCAGTGGTTCTCTGGCTCTCCTGCTATCTCTGAGTCGCCCTTGTCCCCTGGTCAATCAATCTTCCATCTCGCCACACTCCACAGCGGGAGATTTTGATGTATTTTAAAGCTCCATGTGCCCTAAATGCACTCAGAAATCATTTTTCTTACATTTTGCTACCTTTAGTTCAGTCTAGATTTCTCAGTCTTCTCAGGAGTTGGGCCTTCTGCCTTGGGCTTGGCCTGGGAGCGTGGAGAATGGATGCCCTTTCCTGGGGGACCCACTGAGGTCTGTGCTTACACTGCATTTCCTTTGCTCCTCCTTCTATTAAAATCCAGGAAATATTATTTTTCAAATTAGACATGGGGCTTAGGGAGAGCTGTGTGCTTCATCTTGGTATCTTATTCTAAACCTTTCGCAGTATTTTGACTTCCTCTCTTATGCCTCATTATTTAGGCTTTGGATTTGAAAAGCCAAGAAGTGATTGCTTTCTTTCCTCTATTTTCCTCTCTGACAGAGAGTTGAAAAATATTGAAGAGTTGTTTTTTTCTTAAAGGATGCCGTATTTCCACAGAGAAATATATCTGTTCTCTGAAATAGTTAGATGGGAACAGTCTAAACTTTTAAACAGAGAATAAGCCAAAGACATGGTGAGAGACCACTTGGAGTATGCAGGTGGGGATCATGCAGGCTTAATATTTTAACATTTTTATTCCATCACTCAATTAAATATCAGATTTTTATTTAAAAGTGAGAGTTATAAGTAGCCAGATGAGGTAGTTTCCATTTTAATGCCTAGTGCTCTCCTATCTGGGAACTAACAGAAAAGTTAGTAAGAATTCAAAGGAAAATTATGATAGTAAGATGGCAGAATAGACACTGGAGAACCTTTAGCTCTTGGATTTTCTCTGATTCCACTACTGAGATATTCTTTGTGTTCCTGATATATTAATATTTGCGGTAATAATGTAATCTATTCCCTATCCAACTGAAGAAATGATAAAGAACTCCATGAAATAAATAAGGATTCAAACTTAGCGAATTTTATTCTTAACATTTTATGCCTCTCTTCCCTCTTCCAAAGCTCTGAAGAGGCAGTTCTCAGTGAATACCCATGTACTTAGAGACACTTTGGGTTAACAAACACTTTGGGTTTTTGGTGCACAAAAGCAACTCTTCACCTAGTAGTAGCTTATTTTCAAAGATGTCTGGATTTGGAGGTTTAAGGCAAGAAGAAAACAACTACGAGGAGAAAACAAAAGCAGGGGAGTTTTGTATCAGTGTGGATTGAGTTGTAGTCTTCTCTGGTCATTCTTCCATCACCTCCTCCTCTTCTATCTGTAGTACAAGAACTGGATCACACTATGCTTAAATAATGTTGTAGGCCAGCGCCGTGGCTTAACAGGCTAATCCTCCACCTTGCGGCGCCGGCACACCGGGTTCTAGTCCCGGTTGGGGCGCTGGATTCTATCCCGGTTGCCCCCTTTCCAGGCCAGCTCTCTGCTATGGCCCGGGAAGGCAGTGGAGGATGACCCAAGTGCTTGGGCCCTGCACCCTCATGGGAGACCAGGAGAAGCACCTGGCTCCTGGCTTCAGATCAGCGCGATGAGCCGGCCGCAGCGGCCATTGGAGGGTGAACCAACAGCAAAAAGGAAGACCTTTCTCTCTGTCTCTCTCTCTCACTATCCACTCTGCCTGTCCAAAAAAAAAAAAAAATAATAATAATGTTGTAAACTGAGTTATGAACAGTTTGGAGACCAGAGGGAGAATTAGAAATCGATGGACAGTTAAAGGTTGATGGAGAACTGGAGAATAATGAAAAGTTGCAGAATGACAGAGAGTTGAAAAATATTGAAGAGTTGTTTTTTTCTTAAAGGATGCCGTATTTCCACAGAGAAGTCGTAGAATTTATGGTATAGTTCACAGATTGCCCTCAACCCTTCAGACGTTATTTAAGGTATAAACAGCAGCCTTTGAGACTAAATTTGATGGCTCTTAGGAACTCAAGAAGGAGCCTTCGAGCTTATAGAGTAAATTGGTAATTACCATTCTACTCACTAACACCTTAATACTGAGCTGTCATTATTATTATTATATTATAGCATATTATTTTGTAGTGCACTTAAATCGTCTCGTATCTGTTTTATGTCTTTATCATATGCTCCTTGAGGACAATGGTTGTAGCATTTATTTCTATGTTTCTTATATATGGCTCACATAAGACACTTCAAGCATGCTAATGTTTTTTTAAGATTTATTTTATTTATTTGAAAGACAGAGTTACAGAGAGAGAGAAGGAGAGGCAGAGAGAGAGAGAGAGAGAGAGAGAGAGAGAGAGAGGTCTTCTATCCGCTGGTTCACTCCCCTGATGACTGCAACAGCTGGAGCTGTGCCGATCCGAGGGAGCTTCTTCCAGGTCTCCCACATGGGTTCAGGGGCCCAAGGACTTGGACCATCTTCTACTGCTTTCCCAGGCCATAGCAGAGAGCTGGATGAGAAGTGGAGCAGCCAGGACTCGAACCAGCGTCCATATGGGATGCCAGTGCTTCAGGCCAGAGCCTTAACCAGCTGCACCACAGCACCGGTCCGAGGCATGCTAATTAATACTTGCTTCCCCTGAAGTTTTAATGCCCCCTCCCAAAGTTATATCTTAGCATGTTTATTTGTGTTCTAATCTTTGACTGTATTGTAAGCTTGTGGGATGAACCAGGTCTTGTACTTACTTCCACTTTTTTTTTGAATCATGCCAAGTAGATTGAGGGGTATAGACAAACTTATTAAATAGTTATTGATGGCTTGAATTATTGACCAGAAACTTCCTTGTAGTTCTGTTCCTGGAAAATTAAAGATTTAGTTTACATAAATAAACAAACAAAAACAGACTAATGAAACACCTCTATATGTCTTATTGGTTCTGTCATTTTCACTAATAAAGGATCTCGCAGTCATTAGAACTTGTTTGGCTGTGGTAACAGAATTCCTATTCATTTTTTTTTTTTTACAAAGCGAGTGTACACATTTTGCAAACCTAAATTTATTCAGTCACATGACTGACAGGTCCAGGAATGCTAGACCAGTTTCATCATCTTATCTCTTGTTCTCTGCTTTCCTCTGCATTGCCTTATTTTTAATACTGGTTTTTCTCTCATTGTGGGCTTGGTGGCTCAAGTTTCTGTCTTACCACTCCAGAAAAGTCTCAGGACTGGCCTGTATTGTCCTGATGGACTGACTAAGGCTCATGTACATGGACTGAACCAATTATTCTGGCCTAAGATTTGTGATAATTGCATTATCAATGTCCATGTCACATGCTTATCCACTTAACTGGACTCAGATTGATGCTGGCAGAGAGAACTTTCTCTAATAAAAAACTACAATGTTTTTTCCAGAAGAAGGAAAATGGATTTGTATAGGCAAAAGCCATAGCTGTCTACAAGAGATCTTTTTAGTTTTTCCAAAATGGAGTCAATAGCTGAAGAAATTTGTCTACTGAAAAATGTTTTCTTGTGTAAAAATTCATTTCCTTATTTTTTGTTCATTAAGGAAACCAATTTTCTTAGCAAATATTGAATGAATATAATAATAAACCAACCAATCAACTGACAAAAACCTACATGTTGTATGTTACATGCTAAGTTGTTCTTGGACTTTTTGAGAAATTGGAAGTTACTCTGGGCCCTTCAATCCTGTTCCTAATGTCCCTATCATCTTAAAAGCTGGTTTGGAAATAGCTGCTAAGCATTTTTTTTTTTTACTTAATTGTGCATCAGAATCCCTAGACAGCTTTAGGACATACTGGTGTTCAGGGTCTATTGCCCAGAGGTTTTTATATATTTAGCAAATCTGAAGAAGCAATCAGGTGTTGGTGGACCTTTAAAAAAAAAAACACTACAGTGAACTTAATATTCAGCCAAGGTTGTAGACCTCTGCAATATTTTTTTTAAAAAGATTTATCTATTTATTTGAAAGTCAGAATTACAAGGGGAAAAAGAGGAGAGAGAGAGAGAGAGAGAGAGAGAGAGAGAGAGAGAGAGAGAGAATCTCCCATCTACTGGTTCACTCCCCAGATGGCCACAATGGTCAGGCCAAAGCCAGGATCTTTTTCCAGGTCTCCCATGTGAGTAGCAGGGGTCTAGGTACTTCAGTCATCTTCTGCTGCTTTTCCTAGCCATTAGCAGGTAACTGGATTGGAAGTGGAGCAGCTGGGATACAAATTGGCACCTATATGGGATGTCAGCACTGTGGGCAGTGGCTTTACTTGCTATGCAATAATGCAAGCCCCGCTACTGGCTTCTTACGGAATAACTTTAAGGGGTTCTGTAAATCAGGAATAACACACAATGAACATGGTTACACCTGACAGAGCTCCAACCTGAACCATCAAAGGCTGCCCCATTCTCTCCAGGTGTCCTTTCCCTCCGCCCATCGCGCCTCTGCAAGAGTAAGTGTGATCATTCTAGGGAAGTTCACAGAAAGGCTGACACCAAAGATTCATTTTTTCCCTTGGCTCATGTGCTAGTTTTCTTTTCACACTTATAAACAGTGACTGTTTTACATTTTCGGCAGGGTTGTGTTTCTGAGTTAACTTGCATTGTGAGTGCCAGTTAAGCAAAGTTTTCCCAAGAACTTCAACATTGTTTGTGGTTTGAAGGATACTCATAATACCTTAAAAGAGTTTAGCTGGAGTTTGATCTTTGCATTTTTTGCTTTTCTTGCAGTATTATTTTTTTCTGAATTAATTAAATATATTTCTCCAAGATGGTACACGTTGTACGAAGCACAAGTCTGCCATCTGATTTAATCTGTGTATGGCTACATTTTAAAGACCTTTAGGAGGAAGGAAATAATGAAGTATTATTCATATTCATGATGAAAAGGGAGCAATAAGTTGAATAGGACAGAATCCCCAGAAGAGTTATAAGGCCATAGAAGACATGTAATGCCTCAGCTTGTCCATCTGTGGTACATCATCAAAGCATATTTCAGTTAGGGTGTGATGAAGCATTTGGTGTGGCTATAGCTCCAGAAAAATGTATGCTCTGAGGATCTAGGAAAAATTGAATTTAAAACATCCCATTTCATTATGTCTACAAATCATCAAAATACTGTGGAGATCTTATTATTTTAACATACAAACAGCATATCGTACATTGCTTACCTCTCAGCTGCACCTAAAATATCTGATTTTAGTTTTGAAGAACAGCAATGACAAAGATAGAGCAAATGAGCCCTGTAGGGAAGGACAATCAGGAAAGTTCACGGGTGAGTCTTTATTTTTCCTTCAAAGAGATCATCAAGTTGTCTCATGGCTTGTGAGAAGATTACAGGAAATCAGGGTTCTGGAATAAAGCAAACTGTATTTGAATGTTCCCAGACCCTCATTCTAATTGAGTCTCTAAAGCTAAACTTGAGTCAAAGGGAAATTTGGCATTTGGAACTGATGTGTAAACTGAAGATAACTCATGAATTTGCTAATTGCTTCTGGTTTGAATTCTATTTCTTTTGGTCAAAGCCATTATAGGGTTTATAAGGCAAGAAGCAGAAAGAGCATGGTTTCTGAAGAGATTGATGAAACCAAAAATAGAACAAAGCCAAGGATTGGTATGTTTTAGAGGTCAAATCTTAAAATAACTTATCAGGTCAACAATAAGTGCTTCTATTCTGATATAGAGTGTATTTGACATTTTACCTGGCTCTACAATAATCCAACCATAGAGATCAGCATTATCTGAGGGCATAATGAGATGAGGAATAACTATGAACATTAATTACATCTCAGGTTCTGACTTAGAGTTATAATCCTCCATTTGTTCAAGACACCAATGTGAAATGAATCACACCTCTAAGAAATGCTATGTCTGAGAGTTCCAGTTGCTCCACATACTCACCAACATTTGGTATTGTCATTCTTTGTAATTTTAGATGTTTTATTATAGTGGCATCTCATCATGGTTTTAATTTGCATTTCTATGATGACTAATGATAATGAGCATTTATTCATGTGCTTTTTGCCATCTGTTTATCTCTGAAGAAATGTCTGCTCAAGTCTTTTTCCCAAGTTTTTATTGGGTGTTTGAATTCTTATCATTGAGTCGTAAGTGTTATTTATATATTCGGATGCGAGTCCTTTTACACATGTATATTGTAAATATTTTCCTCCAGTCTGCAGATTGCCTTTTCATTTCCTTAGTGCTGCCTTTAGAACAACAGAACATTTTAACTTTGATGAAGTCCTATATGTATAAAATTTTCTTTTCTATTTTGTGCTTTTTGTATAGTCCCAAAGAACTTTTTGTCTATTTTAAGGCTGAAAAGATTTTCTCCTGGGAGCTGTGTGACTAAGACCATTTTGGAAAACTACTTGAGATGTCTTTATTTATAAAGTTAACTAGACACTTACCATACAAAAAAGGAATTCCTCTAGTAGGTCTATACCCAAGAGAAATAAAAACATATGCCCACAGAAAGATTTGAACACAAATGTCCATATACTTTTACTTATAATGCCCTCAAATGGAAACAACTTAAATGGCCACCAACACATGAATGGATAAAAATGTGTGTATATACAATGTGGTATATACATAAAATGTTGTAAAGGAAACACAGTGGTAAAAGGAACACTTCTCTGATACATGCAATCTCAAAATATAATGCCAGCTGCAAAAGAATTCAAGCTATATGATTCCACTTACACAGACTTGTAGAACAGGAAAAGCTAATAATCTAAAGCAATAGAAAATAGATTAGTAGTCATCTGTTCTGAGAGTGTGGGAGGATTTGTCAGGGGAAAGGCAGAGGAAATTTTGGAATGACAAACATATTCTATATCTTGATTGTGGTATGATTACATGGGTGTGTGTGCTTGTCAAAATTGATCACACTATCCACACTTTATGGCATGTAAAGTCTGAAAAATTTGATTGAAGGATTGTTGAAAAATAATGCATAATATACTTATTAGAAACCAATAGTGGCTGATTTCAAAATTGATTATTGGTAGAATTTCCAGTTCTTAAAACTCTAGATCACAGTATTATCAGTTATATTTTAAAATATGATATTTTCCTTTATGAAAATTTGAAAAATGCAGAAAAGTTAAAAGGATAAAAATAATTATTCCTTTTCTCAACACTCAAAATTAATCTTTTTACTATGCTTTGCATTTTTCTTTTTTCAAAAAAAAAGGTTGATTTATTTCAAAGAGTTACAGAGTGAGAGAGGGAGAGACAGGGAGAGAGAGAAGGAGAGTTCTTCCATCTGCTCACTCACTCCCTAGATGGCTGCAATGGCCAGTGCTGGGCCTGGATTTTCACCTGGGTCTCCCATGTGAGTGGCAGGGGCACTTGGGCTATCTTTGGTTGCTTTCCTAGGCCATTAACAGGGAGCTGGATCAAAAGTGGGGCAGCTGGGACATTAACTGGTGCCATATGAAATGCTAGCATTGCAGGTGACGCCTTTACCGGCTATAACACAATGGCAGCCCCTGTATTTTTCTTTTTAAATCACATTTTTCACATAATAATATAACCTACTTTCTTCCTTTAACATTATTAAGAATGTTTCTAAATAATTCTATAGTTTTTATGAATTTTATTTTCATACTGCCTAATTAATATTCAGAGAAATTGACACCATAAGTTATTGAAAATTATCTCCCACTTTTGAACACCTTTCTTGTTTGATGTTGTGTTTTCCCTATCTAATGTTATGATAATTAGCATGCAACATTTTCCTCATTAATGATTATTTACTTAGGATAGATTCCCAAATGTGGCACTCAAAGGGTGATGTAGTCAACATTATCCTTGTAACCAGAAGATTAAAACTTTCCCTTTTTGCATGGCTTTTCTTTGGGTTTCCATTCTAGAAAACCTTTTATTCTTCTTACTTTCCAATGAATTATTGTTTTCGAAGCAGAGAAAGATTTTCACCTACTCTTCTGAATGTACTGCGTTGCCTGAATTAGCCTCATCTATCTGTCAAAGTGCCCAGAAACCATGATGATAGGAGCTGTGGAAATAGATATCTAGCATATGGGAACCTGCTTATAATTTCTTGCTCACAGCATTTATCCCACATACAGCATTTATCTTTAAAAGAGCAAGACTAATGAACCCGTATGTATTGTTTTCTACTTATAGCATATCCTCATTTGAAATACATCCCGTGGAAAATAAAACTCTGCTAATGAGTAAGGAAAGCACTGTATTATAGTGAGTGGTGTCCTAATGCTTTGGTGCGTTTGCTTGCTTTGCCACTGACCTTTTGGGCCCCTTAATTTTTTTTTAATAGGAGATCATCTCTGACCTAGGGAACCATGTAACTACACTTTTGAATAAAAGTTACTTATGCTTCAAGAAAATTGAGATTGGTCAAATAGATTATTGAGGAGGTACCCATTGGGGAAGTTATTTTTGCATTAACAAAGGATTCACAATGATATTTCCAACAATGCTGAACTCATTTCATGAATTATAACTATGGCTTGATTTACAAAGATTCATATAAAGATCAGCTCATTCAAGAATACATCTGTTACTAACTGCTAGGCAATGTAAAATAGTGGTTAAGTTGTCATTTTAAAAGCTGTGTGTTTGGGGTCGAGTTACATGGATTCTCTAGGCTTCAGTTTTACCTTTTGTGAAACTTGCCTTATAGACTGTTGTGATGTTTAAATGAGAAAAATCCATCTGAAATTTCTAAAATTCACACCTTACTCATTGTGGATGCTCAATAATACAGTTGTCGCTGTGTTTACAGAAAGTCCTACCTCAGATCAATTCCATCATGTCTCCCTGTTCTGTAATCTTTTCATTCTGTATTCTTTGAACTCATCCCTGTAGAACTCGGGCTCAGCCTTGCACTCCCCTCATTACCAAATCCTGATCTCCCTCCTATAAGGCAAACCACTCTAGAACCTCATACTCTCCAGCAAATGTCCACTTCATTGGGAGCACAGCAGCCCTCTCCATTGGGGTTTTTTTTCCTTGGATGCTCTCAGCCCTTCGGGACATGAAGGAGGTGCAACTGTGCTGCTTTTAGATCAAGATGTCCCCCTTTCTTCTTGCCTTGCATCTTCAAGGCTCAATTCTTTCAGATCCATTATGTATGGATCTCTTCCAGTTACTTTTCTTTCCTCACATTTTGGCTTCTTCTACAGTTTTGTCATCATTCTTTGGAACTTCTCAGTATATTCACTTCTCTTTGAAGAGCCTTTTTCATCTCCACCCACTCCAGAATCTCAAATGCCTTTGTCTTTCTCCTCAACCACAACTTCCCATTATTCTTGAACTTTCCAGGTCATGACATCCTTTCCATTGAGCCCCGCACTCATAACGCTTCAGCTCATTTCTCCTGTCTCTTCTCTTCCTCTCTGGTATGGATTTCATTATCCATTATTATAATTTTTGCTTCCAACTATCCTGAATGCTCTTGTCTTCTCTTCCTCTGCTATATAAATTTTGTAAAAATTCCAACCTTGCTTAGATTTTTCATGTCTTTTCCTTATCTGCACGTGACGAAGGGTGCTATAGCTGAGGAAAAAGTTCAAGTGTCAGATCTGATATAGCTTCTCAACATGACTCCACAATTCTGTATTTTTATAAGTGAAGCATCATTTTTAATCTCTTCTACTCTCACTTCTTCCCCCCACTCACTTGGGCTGATAACCTACTGCCATTATGAATATAGGAACCATAGAAGAGAACGTTGTCATTTTCTTCATCACCAAAATTGGTGACTCAGACCTGTTTCCAACAGTGTCCACCCACTTCTTTCTTACTACTAAAATGAAGGTCATACTCATCCTTGTTTCACACGCTGGGGTCTCCATTCATACTCCATATCCCATTCTTTTTCACTTTATTAAAGTGTGTACTCATTGGCTTATTCTCTCTCTTCTACATCATCAATCTTTATCTTTCTAACGGACTTCTCTTGTAATACAAAGGTGCTGCATTACCTCCCATATTTATACTTACTTGTCTCTGTAACCCTTCCTGCTACTGCCCATTGCTCTGTGCCTTTTCATACCCTGGCTTCCTAAGGGTGGACTGCAAATGATACTTCCAGTGAATACCCTCTTCAACAAGTTGCAGAGTAACTTCCATGCTTTTGTGAAGACAACCATCAGGTTTCATGTTACCAGTTTAAAAGATCAATTTTCAATCTCTATCTTTATTGACCACCTAATAGGAACTACTGGTATCTTTAATGAAACAGGACCCAAGTTCTCTAAGATTGGTCAATGGGGGAAAGAGGTCACAGTGCCCATATGAGGAATCTTTAGAAGTTTATGGAAAACACATATTAAGAAAAAACTATGCATGCACTTCAACTTAGCGTCTTTTAATTCTGTTTCCACCAATTTTTGTGGAGCCCTTTTATAGACTTTCCCCTCTATTCTCAACATGCATATTTCCTTGGGAAATCTTCCAGTATGCACATGCTGGCTTGGGGGTCTCAGCTCTTAATCCTTAATTAGCACGTAGACTTCTCTGTCATTATTCCTCTTTTAGTTGTAAGACTCTTCATGAAGATCTTTCAGAACAACAGAAGCATATCAACCAACAACTAAAATTTTTAAAAACTAAAGAAAATAAACTCAGAAGGTATTCAGCAGGTCTATCTTCTGGTCTACAGGCATGGCACAGGCATCGGTAGTCCAGGGTAGCCAAAGAGTTCATTCTTAAAAGAAAAGTTTGTGGACTCATTGTTAGCTATTTAGGGCTTGCTTTGGGTAGGCAGTCACTCCAAAACACAAGTCTTCAATTATCAAGAGTTAACAGCATGCCGTTTTATAGAATTTCATTTTTCACATGTGACTAAGAACTATATACAAATATCATATTGAATTATTAATATTGGATAACCCAACTTGGTTGGGATATTCATTTGGTATTTAATAATACCAGTTAGAAGCTAGTATTCATAAAACAAAATGACTAAATAACTAGATTCTCTCAATGGCTTTATTCTACAAATAAGTCAGTTGGCCACATGACATTTGGCCACATTGCAAAGCCCCATCTGACAATTCAAGCAACCAGACAAATATAGTACTATTATTAAGAGTACATGGAAGGCAAAGGGGCTCTTTGGCTTGCCTAAAAGGGTAGCAGTGCAAAATATCAGAGAACCACGGCTGTCATTTTTGTGTCCATGTGGCAGATGTCAACTTAGCCACATCTAGCAGAGACAACTTTTTCTCTCAAAGCTGAATAGAGAGAAGATCATTTTCGGAATAGAAGTTTGAACGTGACACTTGATGTTGGAGGGAAACAGAACTCCCATATTTTGGGGGAAATCTCGTTGCCTCGGGTGTGCTCCTTAGGAGGTCTGTGTCCGCTTGAGTTGTTGGCTCCACGCTGATGGGGGAAGGAAGCTTGGTCGTGCTGTGGCAGACTGGAAACCAGGTGGGGATTCACCTCTTTGTTGTGGTGACTTCCAGACTTTTGGATTTCTGGGACAAATAGAACTTAAAAGTGTAGGAGTACCACAGAATGTCTAACTTTATTTTACCAAATAGAGATATCAAGGGAGCAAATACAAATTACAATGAGAAGAAAGGAGTGTTTATGATGAATGAAGACATAATTCTCAGAATAAATAAAATGATTTACCACAGGTGTCATGTATACAAGGAGAATCTCACTGCATTTGGTTCTTTTTCCATTTTGCCGCACTGTACACCAATGAGACTCCACCAGACTCGCTCTAGCATATGGGAATCAATGCTCCACTGGACAGCTTTATAAAGCTGTCAGGTGTGATTTAGATTGCCAAATTGCATATTGCTGGTACTATCTATTTCCCTAATTTTTTAAAGCCTGAATCCTTGGTCAAGTTTGGTTTACATATTGTTGCCTCACCTCGGTAAAAAATGAAACACGGGCCCACATCTGGGGCTAACAGGCCCTCAGAAGCCAGAGTGGTGGTAATTCTGATAATGCTTCAGAGATCGCCAGAACATGTACATTTCAAGGCAGAGATTGCAGACTAGAGATCTGATGCTTACTAGAAGTAGGGTTGTTTCCTTGGTCTACCTTTTGGAGGTTCACAAAGGAGCTGGCGGTTTCTGTAACAGAGCTTCTGCATATTCCTGGAAATGCTTTTTGGGAATTTCTGAAAAATCGAAAGGCTTATCCTAGACACCCCAGTCTGTTCCTGGACCTGAAAACTGGAAAGCAGTTCTTCTCCCACTTCTTTTAAAGGTGCACTGAATGGTACCAGCTTCACCAGACAGGCTGGGGAGCAGGCTTCAATGGGAGGGGTACAGGGCTGCTCCTTGGCGCTGACCCCACTGTAACTGCCTGGCCCTCTTTCCTCCAAAGCCCTGGGGTCCTTCTCTCTTAGATGTAAGGTGGACAGATAGCACACAATCAACCAGGTGAACAGCTGGCAGATGTGTCCCCTGGGGAAAAATTTGGTCTGTGAGAGGGCAGGAGTGTAAAGAGCCAGGGTCCCAGGCAGGCAGTGACTCAAGGAAGGGGTGAAGACGAGGAGCTGAGCTCCCTGCAGCAGCCGCTGTGCGGGTCATCCAGATGCACGAGGGTCTGCCTTGTTAGAAAGCTCAACCCCTGTCCTGGACCACTGGTAATTGACTGAAAGGTAAGTTCCGGATGTCAGGCAGGGCCTTTGACCTGTGTTGTTCACTGCATTTCCTATCTCACTCAGCTGGAATTCTTGAGGTTGCCCATAAAACTAATATCCACGGGGTTCTTTCCAGTCAAGTTCAATGTGAGTATATTAAGACAACCCTAAAAACAGGTCTCAACCCAGAAGCAGCAGCATTTAAGAATCTATTATCAATGCTGTGGAACTGGGCAAACAAACAAATTAAAAAAAAAAAAAGACAAAAATAAAAAGGGAAAAGGCAATTAAGGCTCTGGGAATTACAACTAATTTGTGGACCAGGCATCCTGTTTCACAGTGCGGTGTGAGCTGACGAGGCGGAGCAAATGCGGTTGGGGCCGTGCGCTGTTGAGGCATTTAACTGCATCGTGCTGAGGTGGACTGAAACTTCAAGGGCATCCAGTGACATATGTGTTTCGTCACCAGCCTGCCCACTCCTGCATTTATCAGCCAGCCAATGCCGTGTATATATATATATATATATTTTTTTTTTTCTTAACTTCACACCATGGTGTCTGATTTATAATTTCCCGAGGGCAATATTTTTTTACAGCGACTGGCAGAATTTTTTGTTCTTCATTAGGCCTTTTATTAACCCACTGCCAGAGCTCTGGATGTAACCACTCCCAGTGTTTCAGTGATCATATTATCAGTAATAGCATATTTCCTCTGGGAGATATGAATACAGTCTATTGCAGGTGGAAGGCTGGGCAGAGGCGGGGAGCGAGCGGAGTGTTCACATTTCTGTCCGTACACTGCCTTCAGACTCTCCCCACTGAACTTGGCAGATGTTGCTAACTAGAGACTTCGATGAGTCCTTAACTTGATGATTATGTGGAAGGCCAGCAACTTTATTTGTTCAGAAACTTTTATAAGCTGTGAACACCCTACTCCGTGGAAGCAGATTTGGCTACATGTTTGGGGGCTCAAATTCTCGAGATTCTCCCTAAGATCTTTATCTCTAGGGAAAATTCTAGATGGTTAACAGACATGGACCAGTTTGAAAAAAGGGCCATTCCATGCAGACAGGTGGTCTCTCCCTGGTTTGGGCTGAAGAACTCAGATGAAACGGAGCACAGAAGCCTGCAGCTTCACCTCCCTTCCATTTTGAGAGAAAGAAAGGCTCTGAACCACAGGGCTAGCAGAAGCCTCACCAGGTCTTCTGGTTGCTTCCTTCCCTGTAGTCAGAACCACCTATAAAAACACTTGACTTAGAATGCAACTTGTTTCTGAAAGCTTTTCGAGGGAGGAAGTTCTCTTGGTGTCCTGGGCATCACCTTTAAGCCCCTGACAACACCTTTTTCTGAGAAATTCTGAGAATTCTCCAAACACATTTGATAGCAATGTGTTTACTTGTCATTCTCAGTGCCCGGGCACACGCCAGTCCCTTCTTCTCCTTGATCTCATTTGATTCTCAGAAGGAATCTCTAAGACCACCATCGTCCTCATTTTTCAGCGCCTCAAGAGGCTGAATAACTCGTTTCAAGTTATGTGGGGGCCGTAACCGTCAGAGTCAGAGTTTGACTCATTCCTGGTGATCTTCAAAGCTTTTTCACTTAATCACAATAATACCATCTCCTTGAAGATTTAAGTACGGGAGTGGGCAGAATAGCAGGGCTGAGTTCTGCTGTCCAACTGCTTCATTCTCTTAAGGAGTCTTCCAGAGTGACTGGCACACCCTCCCTAGAGACTGTCCTAAAAATGCTGTCAGTGTTGTCCAAGAGTGAAGGCTTTTGGCTCTGCTGTTGTTCTTCGCACATGCCACAAGGTGGCTCAGTGTCGAGTGAGTGTGAATTCCCAGAGGGTAGAAAAGGTGCTGGAACAAATGACTATTTCCTGTCCTGTCGGATTTCTGGGACACTAGCTCATCTGTCCTATTGGATTTCCCTGGCGCTAGTTCATCCTGTTTCAAAAGACGAGGAGCCACACCTCAGCTGAAAGCTTAAAGTCGTACGTACTCAAAAGCACACTCATTGGGAGGCAGCCTCAAATTTCCAAGGGGAGTCTTTGTCAAGCAACTCTAGCTTCAAGAGACCAGCTGCTGACTGGTAATTCTTCAAGTGCACAAATTAAATCCTGAAAGAGCTTATAAAATTTCAAGCAAAGAAGTTTGTGGCTTGATTAAAAAACACCCGTCTCCCGCCCCGCCCCCAATTGGCTGCTGGTAGAGAACCCCTGGGAAGGTGAAAAGCCCCACAAGCAGTAGATGACACAGCCTGTAAAGAATGCCAAGGTAGACCAAGTTGCACTCAGACTCCTCTCCTGCCCCCTAGCCTCCTACATGCGCCACCTTTGGAAGAAAAAAAATTCTATTCAGGTTGTGGAAAGGTACCATGGGAGCTGCCCAATGCTGAAGCTGAAATGAACTTTTTCACCCCTTTTAAATATTTAAAAACAGGAAAATCTCCTGATACAGGCAAATAGGTCATGAAGTGCCAAAAAAATATATCTGAGAACAGAGATCAGGACTCCTGATCATATTCTGTCTGTTTTGATTTGCTTTACTAAATTAAGTGTGGGAGTCACCAAAACCCTCACATCAAGAATACCTTACATGCCCAACACCTCAGGGTGAATAAAGTTAATGTTCTGTCTTCATATGGGTGTCTGTAGGCTTCTTGTGGTCATCTTTTCCCCTGGAATAAGGGGCAGCTCAATGGAACCCATGCAAATGACTAATAAGAAATATGCTACTGATCGAAGAAGATGGGTAAGCACACTGACCAAGACAGGGTGTCAAGGCTTGGAAAGAGAAGCGAAGGAGAATCAGGCACTTTGCATCCATCTGACAGTTATGCCTTGAGCTAACCCTGTGCTGTGTGCGAGTCCAAATCCTGTCCATCTATTTTATTTTCCTTCTTAGAAAGAACAGTCAGTGGACCATTAGTTTCTTGCTGTAAGGTTACATTTTGCATGATTTGTTGTGAGATGTATCTGCTCAGGAAGACTGGATTTGAGACAGAAGGACAGCCTAGAAAGAGTATGATTGAAAATTTTGATTCATAAGCACCTTGCCCACCCCTAGCATCTGAGATTACCCTGTACCCTTTATGTGAGCCTCTGACCTCTAGATGACCTTGTGTTCACAGGTAGAACCAACCCATATTGTACCATAGGTAGCAACCAACCCATATTAGAATTCCAATTAATATCAATGTGTATAACTCTTGGATGTTAATTGGGGAGCTTGGGAAAGCTATTTCCTGCCTGTAAGTGGGGGAGAGAGAGAGATGGTTAGATGGAGAGAGAGAGGAAAGAGAGAGTATCCAAGTGGGTAAGGAGAGGAGTGGAGCATGGTGGTGAGTTTCAATTCCCCATCTCAGAGTCTTTGTAAGGGTTATCCGTCTCTGTGGGATGGCCTTGTAGCCTCATAATAAAGATGTGTTGATTTGCTTGTCTCTGCTATCTGCAGTCACAGAGTTCCAACTAATACCAGTCTGCGTGTCTCTATTATTCAAGAGTTGGCAAGAAGTACTCTGGATTATTGTGTAAAGGAGAATGACTGGAGAGCAACACAGGGATAACTATGAATCACCAACTGTTTAGCATCTCCCATTTGTGCCTGTCTAGTTAATCTCTAGAAGTCACTAGGTGAAGCTTTCTGTGTCAACCCACTTACTGTGCTCCTTCAAGTGCAGCTGAAAGATCCCCATCATCTAGAAGTTTGTTTCTTTTACTGCAGGGTCGAGGCCTTGTCCCTGCTCTCTGAAGGTAAATCCTGGAATCTGCATTTTCAATAATGCTCCAGAAAGCTCCCCAAACTGGTAGCTTGGAAACAAATGCATTAAGGAACTGGTGGTTCTAGAACTTCTATAACTGCTCCTAGAAAAGCAAATATGCTCCACTCCTATTCCTGCTTCCAAGGTGAGAAATTCTCAGTCTTCAGCAGCTGGGGTAGCCAGGCGATGTCTCATTCTTCACCTCCTCATGGCTCCACCTGTCCAAGCTTACCATTTAGACTTTTCCACACTTCCCTTTCCAGCCGGGTTCTTAATTAGAAAGCTTTGGCAGCCTTTTGGATTAAAAATTTCTTCTGGCAGTGATTCACCTGTGCAGCTATACTTGTGACAACAGAGAAAAAGTTAGTTTGTAGGTTCCCCAGGGGCCGTTGGCAAGATTTGGTGCAAGTTTTGTTTAAGCTCTTTAAAGCATCTCTGGCACAGAACCAAGCAATGGGTGCTTAAGAAGGGGGAAAAAATCAATGGGCCAATCAATATGATGAACATCTGGCTCCATTAGCTACTTCCCGGTCTCTAAGATCTGGATGATGGTTTCTGCATTTTCTTTGTTGCAGGTTTTTGATCGCAAATTAGATTAGAGGAAAGTGTCACTGCCTGTTCTGAAGCTGCCTCTTCTTCTCTCAATGGCTAGTTCCACACTGAGGCACGAGAGATGTAAAGAGCCTCTTGGATCAAGAAGTCTGCCTTCCTCCTTCCAGCACTCCCAGGAGTTTAAGATTTCTCCAGAGGTGAAATTCAATTGCCTCTGACCTACTCATTCCCTGGCGACTTCCCTCCATGGATGTGTTCGTTTGCCAGGTTGACCTGAACACTGACCCTGAATATTTTTTTCTCAAGTGCCTTGTTTAACCACATTTTACTCTACTCTTGACTGAGGTGTACAGGTCAAATTGTTACTTGACAAAGGGATGTTTACAAAGTGGATACTTCTTGGCACGTAATTCTGGAAACGGGAGATGGAGTAACTCAGGTGTACAACAGGGCAAGCTCTAGTTTGTTGCACTTCCCTGTTGAAACATTCTGACTTTGCAAATGGAACACAAGCACTTGCCCAAGATGTTTCTACAAAATGTATTTATTCGAGGAGAAGTTGTGCTTCTGAGAAGGGATCGCTCATGCAGGGTTACCGAACTTCCAAAGCCCTAACTAAACTGGAAAGGGGGTTGGAAGAAATGGCCTCTTCTTTCAGAGAGACAGGTCAGGCACATAGCCTGAGTATTGCATCAACATTTGTGTTTTTGGGAACCACTCAGTAGACTCTAGCTGAGACCACATACTAAACCGTAGTTCTAACAGTGAAAGTGGGACTTGCTTAGCGGTTTATGTTTCTATTGTACAGGACAATGACTTGCTGGCTTAAGCGACTATGCCTTTATTGGAGGTTGTTATGGTGTAAAGGGATTTCAAAGCCATAAGCATGTAGTAACTTGCTCTTCTTGCCTCCCTGTATTTCCCTGGGGAATAGACAATGGATTCCACACAGACCACTAAACAAATCCAAGATAGGAGACCCTCTCTTCTATAGCACACACATGGGGCTTACGATCTAGTCACCAAGTTGGATGTAAAAAGGAGACTAGAGAAAATAGGTTAGATTACACATACATACACATGTAAGGACCGAAGACTTGAAGAGTCATCAAAAGGTCAGACTTAGAGAGTTAGCTTACAGAGATAACTTAAGTTGTGTTTGCAACGTTAGGTTGGAGCAAAATGATGGGCAGATATTTTGCCAATGAAATGTGTGTATTCCTTTTTATAGGATATTTACTACAGCTTTAGTGTTGGGTTTCCTAGCTGTCACAGCCAAAATAGAATTATATTGTTTTCTAATGGAAAAAATGTATATGCTGGTTAATCAAGCAGGACAAAATCTGTTTTTTTTTTTTTTTACCCTTATTTAAGGGACACTGACTAACACTTCCAACAATGCTTTCAACAATTTTTTTTTCACATAGACTTTGTCTTAATTGTCTTTGGTCAGTGCCAAGGCCACAGGCTCAACACATGACTTTAGCAAGGCTGCTCTGAGAAACCCACATTATTGAATTTCAAACAGGAAACTTCCTAATGGTTTGATTTGGTAACAGAAACAGTACATCTCTTAAACTCCTCAGACACACTTTTGTTACTAGATGTTTTGGGATTCTAGCAAGAATTGCATAGTAGATTCTGGGGAGCAATTTGTTAAGAACTACCACAACCTGAAATGGGTCAGTCAGAAATAATAATTCCATGTCAGAATAATCTGGAAGACAGATGTTTATTTCAGTGTTATCCATACTAATAAAAAAAATGGGGCACCAGAGCTGTGTTGTAGCCGGTAAAGCCACAGCCTGCAATGCTGGCATCCCATATGGGTGCTGGTTCTAGTCTTGGCTGCTCCATTTCTGATCCAGCTCCCTGCTAGTGTGCCTAGGAAAACATCCGAAGATGGCCCAAGTCCTTGGGCCCCTGCACCAACATGGGAGACCTAGAAGAAGCTCCAGGCTTTGGATTGGCCCAATTCTGGTTATTGTGGCAATTTGGGAAGTGACCCAGCAGATGGAAGACCAATCTCTCTCTGCCTCTGTCTCTGCCTTTCAAATAAATAAATAAATCTTTAAAAAATGGAAGAAAAAGGTACAAACATTTATATATAATTTATATAACATTATATAAGATAATATCCACAGTGAAATTTTAAGCCATTGAACTGGTAATACCTTAGATGACATGAGACTTATATAAAATAAATAAGAAAAAAAAATAAGAATGATGCCTATGAAACTTAGAATAGCTCTTGACACATTAATGATTGTTCACAGGCATGAAATATTATTAGCAATGGCTATATATAATATATGGAAAATGTGCATAGAAAACATGGGAAAGCAAAGTGCTAAAATGCTAAATTGCTGTGGTATTATTATTTGGAGTGGTCATTAACATAGTATCACTAGTAGGAGTGATTGTAGAAAATTTCTATAATAAGAAATTATTACTTTGGGTGTCCTGGGGCCAGATTGCCTGGATCCATCTCCTGGCTGCATGAGCTTGATCAAACCACTTAGCTCTCTATTGCATCATCGTCGTACCCGTGCAAAGGAGCAAATTAGTTACTTATGCTTATGGAGTTATTGTGAGGAATAAAGCATGTTCATGTAAAGCACTCGGCATTGCACCTTGCTTTTGGTAAAAACTCAATACAGGGGCGCTATTACTAAGTCAAAAGCCCTGTTTCCAAGGTTAGATTATGTTTCTGGGTTGTGCCCCGAGCAGCCTCTGCCCCCAACTACATTCTTCTGATTGTTTCAGTGAGAACACCAGGGAAGTACCATGTAAATATTTTCCTAAGCTCCATCTAGTAAGGAAAAAAAATATGCAGGCTTACAATTAGTCACTCACAGGCGCAAATGTCTTTTATAAATGAAGGACATCTAGCTTATCCAGTAGATTGGTTCAATAATAGGAGGATAACTCTAATGAATTAATTGGATAATTATCCATCCGGGCTCCATCAAACAACTGGTCTTCCTTCAGGATGCTGGTGTATTGTCATCCTTGCTGGAGGAATGACAAAAGCAATGGAAAATAAAGACAGTCAAAGAATGTGAAGTTCCAGAACACAGTAAATAACTGTTAAGCTCAATATAAGCACTTAGATAGGGGGTAGGGAGAGAGACAGAGAGAGAGAGAGAGAAACAGGGTCCTGCACTCCTTAAGGCCTGGAGAAGACCATCAGACTCTGTCAACAAAAGGTCCACACGTCTTACAAATGGTTCCTAACACTGAGCCTTTGAAGGAAACTACGTGCACACGGCTAATCACCAACCCCGCTCAAACAGAGCTGCAAGATCACGTGCTTTGAAAATTTTCATCAATGGACATTACGGCTGAAGTGTTTTCTTAAGCATACGTCTGAGGGAGTTTAGAGATCAGGCTTTTTAACCTCTCTGAAATGGAGACTTTTTGAGAAGTCAGTCATACATTAATTCTATTATAATACGTGCCTCTCTTGTTAGTGAAACAAAACAATTTGAAGTCACTAAGGCCAGACTAAACCAGGCCTTTGCTCTGAAGTTAAAGGCTCTAAATAGATCAAAACATTCTTTGTAATGCCCTTGAGTGATTCATTTATTGCACTTAACTTTCTCATTACTTAAATGCAAAAGACTAAAGTTGAAGAGGCCAAAACATACATTTGGAAATTTCAGAAAACATAATAGACTGAGAGAGATAATGTAATACTTCTCCATGAAGAGGGGAGCTTGAATATCTTGATTACAGCTTCCCTACCCATCCCTCACACATTCAAATCCAATATATGTGCTTTTATTAATGCGTGAGTGCAGAGATATGCATAAATGAATATTGATAAGGCAGGATACTGTATATTTATGAGGTTTTCTATGTTTTCTCTTTATGTTTTATTTGTATTTATATCCAAGGCTGCATACTGTATATATGTGTTTATAAGTATAGCAGCTACGAAAAGAAATAAGGTTTTAATCGATTTCATAATCTTTTGGAACCACATACACACTACCATCTATTTCACTGATGTGGATTGGTATGAGGAGGGGGTTACACTTTCTATTGGTCTCCGTGTGGACTTGCAATAAATATCTCAGTGCCTGAGTGGGATTTTATAAACAACCTCGTGTTATAATGCAACTGTATCCTTGAGATTTTACATGCATAAAAGTCAGAAATTTGGAGTTGTCATAGTAACATTAATTCTGGCCCTTTCCAAAAGTGCAGTATTTTGTCATATAGCATAAAATGTTAATGCCGGTGCCTCTGTGACTCGGCAATGAGACCGAGCTACATTTGCCATGGAAATCATGAGTTTGGAGAGCTTTACTGTCGACATTTAAAAATCAGAGGCATAACATGTTGCACTAAATTTCCCTAATTAAAAAAAGAATACAAGACAGAGTAACAAACTGGACAAAAGGGCAAAGAACAATGATTAGTATTTTTGAAATAAATTGAACAAATGGAAGAAAGAAACAGGATGGTGTTAAAACATTTGTTGGGAGAAACTTAGAGACCCGGATGTGTTTATTCAAATATAGTGCCCATTTGAACAAAGGCTCCGGCGTCAAGGGTGGTGCATTTTGCCATGAAAACACTGGTCTCTGCTCGGGATAGGCAACACATGGATAAAACCCTGCAGCAATCAAACAAGGCAGAATGCACGGTTTCTGTCCCTAGGGATCTGCCAAAAGGAAATACATCAGCATTATTTTTTTGTGGGCAGGTTAAACAAATACGTGCCAGAAGGCAGATATCTGATTGGGGGTGGCCTTTTAAAACTATTTTTTTTTGGTCCATGATTTTATATTGTTTAATAAAAGTGACCATTTCTCAATTTGTATTTAGATCCTGAAACTGTGAGCTTGAGGCAATGCTGCTGTCTGTGGCAAGCGGGACGCTAAAGGAAAAGTGTTATTTGTAGGTCTCTAAGTTGGAAGCTCAGGAGTGGCAAGAGTGGCGATGGGTGGGAGAAGAGAGATGAAAAGGGCTGGGGTCCCCTCTGGCTGTCACTCTGCCAGCCCTCACCACTGTGGCAACACCTCAGATGACAATCCTTTGACATCAGAACCCCAAAATGACATTACGTGGAACCAGTTAACCCAAATGTACGTCTTGCTCTGTTTTGTGATGCTACAGCAGAAGACCCAAGGCTGGGTAAATTCATAAAGGACAGGGATTTATTTCTTTCAGCTCTTGAGGCTGGGAAGTCCAAGACCCAGGGGCTGCCTCTGGTGAGGGCCTTCTTGCTGTGTCATTTGATGGCAGTATGGCGGAAGGTGGTAGGGCAAGGGAGTGAGAGGGAGACACAGGACGTCGAGTTATAGCAAAGCCACAGATGAAACCCAATCCTGAGATATTGGCTTAATCTGTGCCCTCAAGACCTAATCACCTCCTTAAAGTTCCACCTCTTAACACTGGTACATTGGGGATGAGGCTTCCAACAGGTGCTTTTTGAGGAATTCATTCAAGCCGTAGCAGCGTACGTGAGGTCAGTGAGAACACATGTGTGCATCGTGTGTTTGGCTTCTGCACTGGTCCCTTGTCTTGAATGGAGATCAGTGATATCCATGTGAGAGTACATCATTACTCTTTTTGGGACCCGAGTCTATCTACCTCACTTCTTGTTCCTGGCTTTGTCTTTCTGAAATGACCTCTTCTCTTGGCACCTTTCATAGGTCTTTTCCTCTTGTTCCCATTTGCACAAGGATGTCCAGCCAGAGTACTATGAGAATTGATGATCCTATTGATTGGAATTTATTCACATAGTGAAAAGGTCCTCCTCCTCTACACTTAGCCAAAAGGCTGAGAAGTCACACCTCCTCCTCCAAAAGGGGAAAAAATAAAAAAAGCCAAATATTTTAAAGGAAAGCTAGTTTCCTTTAGATAAACTACATTCTCTTGGGTCTAAAAACCTGGTTACTAGAATGGGTCTGTGCATGTTAGGGGTAGTTTCTCCCTCTCCCTTCTAAGACAACTGCACAGTGGAGGGGCCCTAGAACACAGGTGGTGCCATCACTTCAACATCCCGTCTTCCTTTTCAGAAAGCTCTGAGTTAGGCCCCCTATAATTGAGAAAAGATCTTTTTTCGCCTCACTGGTGCACCGTGCTGTCGATGTGTTTGCTACTGCTGTTGTTTTAGTTTTAGTCGCCAGACCCCCTGAGATGTGATTCTGCCCCTGCGACTGTGCAGCAGGTGTTGGAGGTCACCTGTGGTCAGCCAGTATCTGCAGTCCATGGAAACGTTCTCCCCTTACTTCTCATCTACATTACACCTTTGCTGACACACTGACCACTCTTCCTTCCTACATTTTTTCCTCCTGAGCTTTCTTTAAGTAATTTTAAGGGGAGTTTCTAAGCACCTCTTTTTACATTTTCTGGAAGGCTTCTGGGTTCCTCCTGCCCTTAAACGCCACCTCTTTCTGGGATTCTGTATGTATTTTTCTCATTACCTACTGGATTATTTCACCCACTCCCTCAGCTAGAATTAGTTTCCACATCTGCACTGCCTACCAGAGCAACCCCTAGTCCTACGTGATTGTCTAAATTACAATTAAATACACTTAAAAGTCAATTCCTCAGTCACACTCTCCACCTTCAGTATTCACCAGTCACATAGGCTAGTGTGGAACAGCACCAACACGGACAGGTTCATCACTGCAAGAAGTGCTATTGGACGGCATTGTTCTCTACGCTACTGGTTCTCCAATTGCATCTCCTTTTTAAAGTTCAGACTTGCAGTTAACAAGCAGATAAAGAAGAACGATGGGGACGAAATTCGGCACTCAGTTATTCATATACCGGCTCACATGAACCATTCAGCTTTTGAGTTTGGAAGTCGTTTGTAGCCGTGGTGTGTCCCCTACCATGGTACATAAAATGGATAACAACCATGTGCCCAGAGCTTGAGGAAATAAAAAATGCTGACAGGTGATCCACAACAATGACTTGAAACCATTGCACACTGTCCATCATACGACAGCCGTGGCCTCCAGCTTGGGAAAGATGGGCTGTCCAGAAACGGATAGAAATATGAGGGTCAGGAGACTGAACACTGTCTTCTTTTTGCACTGTGCTTCCTGCCTTGCTGTTGTCACTGCCTTTTTCCTCACCCTTCCTGGAAACCCTCTGAAACGAGCCCTCCAGTGCCCTGTCACCCTCGCCTTGCCACCCTAGACCAGAAACCACAGAGGCAGCTCTGCTTCCTCCTCCTCCCCATCTCCCAGGACTGGGGTACCAGCTGAGATCACTTCCCCCTAATTTAGAACCATCTCTCTGATTCCTCAGGGCCTGCTCAGATGCAGCCTGGCATTTCAGTGCCCTCAGATTTCTTTCCTATTCATTGCCATTCCTACGGCACCACCATCTCTTCCAAAACATTGTGCTACACATCAAAAGCTATGTTCTCCAAGGAGCTTTTATTGAGTCTTTATTTTTCACACCCCAATGGGTTGTGATCTCTTTCCCTACGTCTCTGTCTCAATTGAGAATGAGCAAACTGGAGCCTTTAGGTCAGATCTAACTTGCCTTCTGGCTTTGCACTGCTTGTGAGCCAAGGGTGGTTGCTGTCTTTTTAAATGGTTGGGAAAAAAGCAAAAAAAAAGAGAATAATACTTTGTAACATGCAAAAATTACATGAAATTTAAATTTCAATGTCCATAAATAAAATTTTGTTGGAAAGTAGCCATGGCCATTGATTTACATATTGCCTACTGATGCTTTTGGCTACAATGACAGAGTCCAGTGTGGTCTATAGGAATTAATTTACTTTCTATCTGGATCTTCAGGGAAAAGTTTGGCAACTCCTAATCTACATCCTTAGATATATCTGTTTCTATATATAATTTTTAAAATACTCATGAGACTTTGTTTACATATCTAGCTAAGTTTACCTAATATTTACTTACTTACTTGTCTAATAACTTGATAAGTTGTAAGGAACTTGAAGTCACATACATTGAATTTATTATTCTTTATATTCTTTGTTAGCACAAGACATTGCACACACAAGGTATTCACTAAATATTTTTATTGAAGTGATAAAATCTGATTGAGGACTCAAAATTACTACAGGCTTAAATATAGTACATCATGATATATAATTTATATACATTCAAATACACACACACTATGAATATATGTGTATAGTTATATATATCTGACCAAATGTAAATGTTTCTATTGGCACATGGTGTTTGAAAATAGAATCTTATAATTTTTATGTGATAAAACCAATATAATATCATGGAAATAAATTGTAATATTTGCACGATATGGACACCGAATCAAAAATTTTATATTTGAATTGTACCTTATGTTCCCAGTGAATTGTAGATTTTCTTTATCTGATAAATGCTTAGTTCTATTGTAAGTGGTAGAAACAATTACTCATTTGGGCTTTCATATTTTTAGCATACTTGATCCTGTCTAAAAGTGTGCCTCACACTCTCAGTTAATGTGTTTTTTTGGTTGAAGAAATAAAAAAAAAAACAGCAAAAGGATGCTGGTTGCTGGAGGAATTAATGCCATGTAATACTTGTTTTTGCAGTCCAGAAAAATGTCAACGACCTACCTTTTATAGCATGCTTTGATTTTTGCCACATTGGGAAAAAAATCAGCTAAATAATTTCTTTTGGGCTCCTTTGGCCACAATGTAACCATTTTTTGGGGAAGATTGGCAGGAATGAGACTGTGAACGCATGGAGCAGAGCCACATTGGTTGATACCCAGAGAGCTTGGACCTGCATCCTTGGCCCGAGGAGCGTGTGGGCTAATCTCTGGGAAGCTGGATAACAGTGAACTAAGAAAGAAGCAAAAGGAGGGAGTTATCATCAGAATCCCATGCCCAGGTTAGTGGGAAGACGAACCCCTTCCATTCTGTCTGCTCATGAGGGCAAGCTGGCCCCTAAAGGAGTAAGGGAGGCAGCACTGAAGGGATGACTTGAATTCACACAGCAGGTAGTCCTTTGGGGCCGGCGCGCTGTAGTGTAGTGGGTTAAGCATTCACCTGTGGTGCTGGTGTCCCATGAAGGTGCCAGTTTGAGTCCTGCTGCCCCACTTCTCATCCAGCTCCCTGCTGATGGCCTGGGAGGGCAGTGGAAGATGACCCAAGTGCTTGGGCCCCTGCGCCCACGAGGGAGACCTGGAGGAAGCTCCTGGCTCCTGGCTCCTGGCTTCAGTCTGGCCCAGCACCTGCTGTTGCAGCCAATTTGGGGACTGAACCAGCAAATGGAAGATACTCTCTTTCCCTCTCCCTCTCCCTCTTCCTCTCCTTCTCTCTCTCTCATTCTGTCTGCAACTCTACCTTGCAGATAAATAAATAAATCTTTAAAAAAATCATCTACTCATTTATTACTTCAGCATTACTTGTAATAAGAAAATGTTGAGTTTCATAACTGATCCCAAATCTCTATCTACCTATGCAATGTGGTTGACAGTTGCTAATTTATAAAACCAGTTAAGTCTTATTGTCAAAATTATCAGTAGCTTCTAAAAACTATTTTCATTACATAAATAATACACCATTAATCCAGAAAAACTTAAAAACCCATACACATAATTTCACTTTCCGGATGCTATCTTTGTTAATTTTTTCCAGTTTGAGAGAGCAAAGGGCCTGCTGTTCCTACTGCCTCTTACATTTTTAATACTATTCGTTAAGTTTCAGCCATTTTCATTTGTGCATTCGCCATTTAGTTTTCTCTTTGGTTAATTGTGATGTAGGTAGTAGACGAGTAGACTTTGGAATTGGGTGTATGGTCTTTTTCTGGTTCCAGGACGTACTAGCTCTGTGGCCTTGGGGGCAGTTACTTGTATTCTCTATATTTCAGCTTCTTCCTTTGCAGAGCGGGGAAGCAAAAATGCCTTTTGTAGCAGCTCGTTGAGGTGAATAAATGAGATCTTTTCTATAAAATACCTTAGCCGGGTTCCTGGAACAGGGGAAGCGCTCATGGAGGGTGAGAGATTGTGAGGGAGATGGTGTTCAAGGCATTGGCAGCAGTCACTCGGATCTCCCTCGGTAACTTTGGCATGCCATGGAGTCAACGATTGCATTGATAGACTTAATCAGGCTTAATCTGGTTTGATCATAGAGCTAGAAATATTCAAGCAGTTCAAGTGTGGGTCCAACTAGAGCTGGTCTCAAAACTGTACCAGATTTGCAGTCAAGCCCTTGTATGAAGTAGACTCAAAGCTTTTTCACATTGTATTTTAGAAATAAAAAACAAAACCAAAATCAAATTTCCTTTGATTCTGTATTGTGCCCTCCATTGGTCCCCACTGCATTTGCCCATACCTGACTTGAGCCTCGCTGTTTCAGAACCTCTTAGCCAAAGAAGAAATTGCATTTACAGAAAGCAGAACCACTGTGAGAGCCAGAAGTCTACTTGAAGGGTAGGAGTCTGGGAGCTTGTGGGCAAAGAGGCTTAAGTCTTAGCCTTGCCAATGGACACAGAGCCCATGTGGTCATGGATATTTTAAAGACATTTTCTAATCCTGTGAGAACTTTTCATCCATCTGTGTGATTTTTGATTTAAGTGACCAGCTGCTTTAAAAGAGACTAAGCATATGACACGGGCACTCAGTACATCTTGAGAAGCAGGAAGGATTTTATTCATTTAAAACTGCATTTCCATCATTTCTGTATGCTTCCTCCCTGGATCATCTTCCAGCAAAGCATCTACTGCGAGAGGCTCCTGCTCTTCCACCGTGAATCCAAACACACAACACCTTTTCAGCCCTGAGCAGTGCTGTTTCAACTGGGGTTGGCTTTTGTTAGAACCGCAGAATAAAAAGCAAGAAGTTTCCAAGTAGAGAGATCATTCTTTGCAATGCAAGTGAGCAAATCCTTCAAGAAATTTTGAACTTGGCTTTCCTTCTGTTTTCTGATGTCGACTGAAATGCAATCAGTGAGCCAGCCTAGTTAAGAAATGAGTGATTTCAGATTCAGGAACACTTATCCTGGAGCAGGTGATTTGGCACAGGTGTTTTAATAATTGTAACATACTGAAAACCCTCCCGCTGCTGGGCGGCCCTTAGACTCCCAGTGGTGGCCTCCTGCGTTGGGCCCACTTCTGCCCTTGAAGACAAGGGGAACTGTGAACCTGCAGGAATTTCAAAGCCATGCCTCACCCTGAAAACGGATCCTGTTTGAGTTCTGGCAGCCGCTACACCTTTGTCTGGGTTGGGCTCGAAGCCTGTGTTTTCTTGTATCTGCATTTACAATTAGCTGTTTGAAAAAGAGGGATGGGGGCGGGGGGGGAGGCTGTACACCGTGTGGGAATCAGAGAGACTCCAGCATGCCACTCATTGCATTTTTTCCCAAGGAATCTCAGGCACACAGAAGCACAGGTGGTACGTGACGGAGGGGAGGGTGAGTGTAAGGGGGGTGATAATTGATGGGGGGCCGGAGTCCAGACCGCAGCTGTCCCCAGGTGCGCCCAGCTGCATCTGTTCTTCCACAAGGTACTGCACAGTAGCAGATTCTGGGTTATTTAAGCAGGGGAAAACAAATCAGGAAAGTTAGCAAAGCTCTTGGAGGAGGACGGTGAGGAGGTGGGGAGGTTTCAGGAAGGGGAATACATGGGGGCCCCCAGGGAGTTGGCAGCCAGCGTCAGAAGACAACTTAGCTCCCGCCCTGTCATTTGTTCACCTCGTGGATTGGAGAGGGATGAGCAGGAGGAAGTGGGATATCACGGGCTGCACACTGTCCCACGCTTTGGAGCTGGTGCTGGATTTCATCATGCGATGGATCTGTGTGACAATGCGGAGGGGAATCATAAAGCCGAGGTGAAGTCGTATTCCTCTGCCTCTTGTGCCCCTTCCATCTTAACTGAGACTCCAGAAGGCAGACAGAACCCTCGGCAGCTACCAGGAATGCTCCTGCAAGCCGCTGTCCCCCTCCAGTGTCCCTGATGCAAGGATATTGGTAAAAGAAATAAATTCATTTACTGGATGTGATGCTGAATGCAGGCCCAAGGCTGGAGTCCCGCTGTCTGTCCTGGTCGGTGAGGAGGAAGGCCAAATTGACCACATTGGGTTGATGGGAAGCCGGGGCCATTTGTCATCCACAATTCAGATCATAGGACATCTTCTGAGATCCCTCCTGACACCGTTTGTATGGAGAAAGTCTTGAAACGTCTTCACAATGTAGCAAGAAAATCCCACAGTCAGGGCAACTGGTTAGTTCTTCTTCTCCCTCCTCCTCCTCCTCCTCCTCCTCCTCCTCCTCCTCCTCCTCCTCCTCCTCCTCTTCCTCCTCCTCCTCCTCCCTCTCTCTCCTCCTTTTCCTCCCTCTGGTGTATTTTGCTATGCCTTTGTGCTCAGGATTGGCCTGCACGGATTTCTGAGAACACACAGACTCTGTAGAGAAGTCAGGTCACAGTATGCCCGAGAGTTTTCTTGCTGTCTCACGATGCTTCCTACGGCGAGTTATTTGGCAGAGAATTCTCCACGAAGTAAGTGGCTTGCGGAGGAAGGAGGCGCTGAAGGAGCGGTGGCCAGATCCGTGCCAAGGAGAAGGAAATCCTGCACCTTCAAAGGGTAAGACTGCGCAAGGGTGCTGGATGCTGAACTAAAACTCCATAAGGAACGCTCCTAGTGGTTCACTCTATTAGGGAGGACTGGATTTATTTTTACTCCTCTGTGTTATGAAAACACAAATGATATGTTTACCATTTTATCCAATCATTCTATGATGAAAAGATACAAATTTTCTATTTCAAGAGCAATGAGAAAAAAAATCTAGGAAGATCAATCTATGGAAAGTTTTCCAATAAGTAGTTCTGGGTAAAAAAACAAACAAACAAACAGACAAACAAAAAACTATACCTTTTGCTTCCAGTGATAGAACCAGGACAATGTTAAACCTTTGGTACCAATGTTTGAAACGTGTTCTTGATTGATTCATTGATAAACTCACTGATCTGTCAGTATGCTTTTGGCTACAAGTAACAAAATGTGCTTTTTAGATTTTTTTTTATTTGATAGGTAGAGTTATAGACAGTGAGAGAAAGAGACAGAGAGAAAGGTCTTCCTTCCGTTGGTTCACTCCCCAAATGGCCTCTTCGGCTGGTGCTGTGCTGATCCAAAGCCAGGAGCCAGTTGCTTCCTCCTGGTCTCTCATGCGGGTGCAGGGCCCAAGCACTTGGGCCATCCTCCACTGCCCTCTTGGGCCACAGCAGAGAGCTGGACTGGAAGAGGAGCAACCGGGACTAGAACCTGGCGCCCAAATGGGATGCTGGCGCTGCAGGCGGAGGATTAGCCAAGTGAGCCACGGCGCCGGCCCTTGAATTGGCTTTCTATACCTGTGGGTTCTACATCTGCGGATTTAACCAACTGTGTATTGAAAATATTCTGAAAAAGTTCCTTCTGCAATGAGCATGTACAGATTTTCTTCTTTTGTCCTTATTCTCAAGACAATATTGTACAAGAACTTATATAGCACTTACATTATGTTAGGTAGTAGAGGTAATCCAGATACGATTTAAAGTATGCAGGACGTATGTAGGTTTTAAGCAAGTACTATGTCATTTTATATAAGGGCCTTGACCACCTGCAAGCAGTTTCTATCTGCAGAGGAAGGGGGGGTTCTGGAATCATTCTCCTGTGGATACCAAGCGAGCACGGTCTTACAATAAAAACTATGCTCACCAAACAAGAGAAATTGTAGCCTATCACACACATGCTTCCCTGTCACTGCGTAGGCAGTGAGCCCCTTGAGAGGAGGGACTTTCCATCTTGTGTGTTGGATCCCCCGTGTGGGGGGTAACGCCTGACACATAAGGGAAGCCCAGTCAGCACTTGTTGAAGGGAGGAGTCCTTGCTCTTGGTCCATCTCAGAGCCCCACTCACTGCCTCCTTTGTGTCCTGGCCTCATGATTCTCTCACCCGTGAATCTGTCTCCCATCCAGACCCACCCTGGGCCACCAGGATGTGTGTGCAAGGAATGTGGGCGCTGTTCCCATTCCCTCTGCCGGCTTCTTGGCTCACCGCCACCAGTAACCTCAACTTCTGCCACAGTACTTCTTACCCGCGGGAGTTTTTGACAGGATCTTAGGGTGCCGTGAGCATTTCCTTCATATTTTAAACTCTCCCTCAGCATTTGGTACCTGGGAAGCCATTTAGGGAAGGGTGTCTCACCCTGGTCTTTCTGAGGGTGCTTCCTCCCACCACCCTTGGATCCCAAGACTTTCCTCCAGTGTCCAAAGGTGCTGGCTTCTCTGTGGTCCTCAAAGCCTCAGGATTATCCTCTGCTCTGCACAGAAAGACCAAGAGGGCTCGCTTTCACGTGGTGTCGCACTTTCTCACATAACCAAATAGGGCTGCCTGTTTTTCCTGTCTCTCAGAGCTCTTTGGTTCCTTCCAATGAGATGCAGCTGTGGTGTGAGTTCTTGGTGCTGGGCTGGGGTGAACACTACCTTCTTGACTCAGTTTCCCTTATTTCTTATTTCTTTGTTTCTCTCCCTCTCCTTCCCTCATGTCCTCAGACACCACTGCCTGAATTTCATTTAAACCCAGCTGGGAACCCAGACAACACATTCATAATTCTTCTCTCTCTAAGAAACTTCCAGGTGCTTAACACAACAGCCCGGGGGTCTGTAAGAGACAGAAAGTAAGAGAGACAGAAAGGATTCCTTCCTGACTGCACCTCCTTTCATCCCACAGCTCTGTTGTGAGATGCTTGGATGCCAGCATGGTGAGAGCTATTGTTGCAGGAAAATTATTGTTACCTCAGTTCTTTGTCTCACATGGAAGAAGAATTTCCAAGCGGATGGTGAAAAGATTTGTAAGTATTTATTAGAGTCAAAGGGTTCCAGCCAGAGAGGAATAAACCCAAAGGGACTGGTGGCAGTGGGCTTTTTAAGTATAATTTCAAAGGAAAAAAAAAAAAAACAGATTGGCATTCAGTTACCAGACAGGGACAAAACCATCAAAAGACCTCATTTACAATTCTCCATCCTGTCTGGCCTGCTAAAGGTGGGATAGGTAACTTGTTTTCACAATAAGCTATGAGCTCAGGAAGATCTCCCTTGTCATTCTCATGGTAAATATGGAGGAAGGAGGGCGGCCTGTTTGTTCTACCTGAAGATAGCATTTGGGGGAAGGAAGCAAATATTTTACACCCCAAATTCCATTGGGATCTTAGGACCATCTATTAACCCATCTGACTCCTCAAACTATGAGTGCCCCACACACCTCCCTTCCACATTTGCTCCTACAAGCTCCCTATGCTGCTGTGTATGTGCTTCTAGCTCTGCCCTTAGGGCCCTGCTCTGCTTCCTGGAGGATGGATAGCCCAACACAGGGTCCCTGTCAGGGTACGGAGTCAATAGCCTCTCAGGAGTTGCTGGATCAGTCCCCTCCACCCATGGCCCTTCAGCTGGAAGAATGCTGCGGCATGTTCTCCCCTACAGTCTCCCAGGAGGACTGAGTCCCAGTGGATCTTGGTGAGTAGCTGCTCGATAATTCAAGCTTTATTGGCTCCATCCTTTCATTGTAGCACTTCCCTTTTCCCCTAGCAGAGTTTCCTGGGATCATGTTCCAAAGAGACTTCATGCACTCAAATCCTTATGTCAGAATCTGCTTCTGGGAACTAAGTCAAGACAGACACTAATGAGTATTAAGTCTATCAGGATTAATTTTATCAATTCCCACCCTCAAATGTACTTGGATTGACACTGGTGTTATAACCCTATTATGGGCCAAATTCAAGGGAATTCAGAATATAATTTTTCTATGCTAGCTTCTGTAAAGGGCATGGAATATTTTGGAGCCAAAATTGAAAATACACACACACACACACACACGAGCAAGACAGTGTGAATGTGAATATTTCTATGGATAATACCTTGAGTTTTTAGTGACATTTTCTCCCTTGTTTATAAGATGTATTCCTACAATATAAATGTACAGGAGGTTTTCTTTAAAAATTTTGACTTTCTTATGTAGTGCTTCTGTTGTTGACAGTAACTCCAACTGCCTCTTGTTTGGTACTGAAGTTCATACAACAGACTATGAGCCAAAGTTAGTGATTAACTGTTTTGAAAGAATCTCCCAAAATATACTTGTTTGTAATATGTCTTGCTTTTGTGTCTCAGGTGTAAAATAATTGGCATCTTATGCCCAATTTGCCTTTTGCAAGCAATACATTATATGCAATAGGACTGAAGTATCACTGTAGGACATGTTTTTGGAGTTGTGGTTCAATGTATTGCCACAATCCCAAGTCACCTGGAGGAGAGACTTTTCACTTCCTGTCTCTTCTCATCTAGGTCATCATGAAACACCCAATTCTTCTGGAGTAGACTGCTTCCATTTGTTTCTTTTTAAAAATTATTTATTTATTTATTTGAAAGTCAGAGTTATACAGAGAGAGGAGAGGCAGAGAAAGAGAGAGAGAGAGAGAGAGAGATATCTTCTATCCTATGGTTCACTCCCTAATTGGCTGCAATGGCTGGAGCTGTGCTGATCCGGAGCCAAGAGCCAGGAACTTCTTCCAGGTCTCCCACGTGGGTGCAGGGGCCCAAGGACTTGAGCCATCTTCTACTGCTTTCCCAGGCCACAGCAGTGAGCTGGATCTGAAGTGGAACAACCAGATCTCGAACTGGCACCCATATGGGATGTTGGTGCTTCAGGCCAGGGCGTTAACCCACTGTGCCACAGCTCCGGCCCCGACTGCTTCCATTTGAAACATAACAATTTATAAATTGTATATTATCTTCTCCCACACTAACCTTTCCTGACAATAATCTCAATTGTGTTTTTTTCTTTTTCAGATATATAATGATTTTTTAAAAGATTTATTTTATTTATTTGAAAGACAGAGTTACAGAGATAGGTAGAAGCAGAGAGAGAGAAAGAGAGAGAGAGAGGTCTTCCATCCATTGGTTCACTCCCCAAATAGCTGCAATGGTCAGAGCTCTGCCAATCCAAAACCAGGAGCCAGGAGCCTCTTCTGGGTCTCCCACAGGGGCCCAAGGACTTGGGCCATCTTCTACTGCTTTCCTAAGCCATAGCAGAGAGCTGAATTGGAAGTGGAGTAGCCAAGGACTCAAACCAGAGCCCATATGGGATGCTGGTGGAACTGCAGGCCGAGGCTTTAACCAGCTGTGCCATAGCACCTGCCCCTATAGTGATGTTTTAAAATAATTCCAAGTGATTTGAATAAGTTAGCCTAAATTTGGGGCTTTCTTCGGATGCTATAAACTGGAAACCAGTGTAGCTTATGCCTTCAGTTTGCTGTGCCTTCATTATAGTAAATATATTTCTATTTGAGAACATATATATTTAAAATTAGATAATATGCATAATAGGTGCCCCAGTTCTGTACTCCAGTTCTGAGCATTACCCTATTCCCGGCCATGAGGGCCACATTTCTATATTCTTTTGAGTGTGAACTGGAAAGTTATTTGAGGCCAGCTGACTCTGTGACCCATGCCAAGTCCCATGTCCTCCTCTGGGAGCTGCAGTTGTCATTCTTGGGTCAGCCCCGATGCTCTCACCACCTCTGACTCTCTGTTCCTGGTCCTCCCTCTTGCCTCAGGGCTATTGCCTCCACTCTTGGTTCCAACACTTCTGCACCCTTCCCAAGTAACAGTTCCTTAGGGTACTTCTCTGTTGTGGGAGGCTGACTCTGTTGCAGATTTGGAGCAGGAGAGGATAACTATGTCACAGAAGCAATCGCTTCATATTAGATATTAACATCCGCTTCTATCAAGGCACTGTAGATACGCCCTTTCCTGGGGAGGTTTCTCTGATCATTCCCCTCCCCCCCCAACACACACACACATACACACACATACACACATACAAACACATATACACACATACACACACACACGATGCCCTGGCCTCATCATTACTATTGATCTGTTTTCCTGATGCTCCCCTCCCCCCAAAAAAAACTCAGCAAAAATGAGTGCAAATTCATTTCATTTTATTCTATTGAGAAATTCTGCAAAACTTTTGTTCTTCTCTCCTTTTCTGGAGGTCGATCCCTAAATGGGCCATCGAGGGATTTTCCCAAACAGAGACAGTTGCCTCCCTAAGAAGAAGCCTGATGCCAGCTCTTATGATAATAGATTTTCCTTTCACCCCAGTATTAAAGCTATATAACGGGTCTTCTCACACTGTGCCCTGCTTCAAGTCAGACTCTACATGTGTTCAAAATGTACACTTGATCTTGTCACCGATCCTCTGTTAAGAACCCATTGTTCTTATTGCTCTGTTACTCAAGTTTTCTGGTGTCAGGACGGTGCTGTCCAGGAGCAAGGAGCAGCAGCCACTGCAGAGAACTGGAACCATCTGTCCTAAATACTAAAACCCTAATCCGTGATATTGCAAGAGAAATTTGGCCTTGATGAAACTGTGGAAACCAATTGTGGGGTTGGGCTGAGATAGGGGGATGAACGGGGTTGGTTGGGGCAATAGGGAGAAAAAAAACAGGACAAACAAGCAGAAACTAATTCAAACCTCCACCTCTAGAGAAGGAGCTTCCATGCATGATAGGTGCAACTTTCAGCTGGGAGACAGGTAGGGAATTTATGAAGGGCATCCAGAATCCCCCAACCCCACACTGCTGGACCAGAGACTCTGAGCATCCCTAGAAACGAGGATTCATCAGAGAATCAGAAAATGCCCTCCCTCTACCCCTCAACAGCAGGTTAACAAATACCAAGTAATTATAGCAATAAAACAAACCTGGGAGAATTGGCAAGAACCAGAGCTTCTTTGCAGAGCAGCACAAAAGAGAAGTCCCCTGTCCGAGAGGGATCATGGACCTGAGCTGGCTTCCACCTCCTGAGAAGGTGCTAGAGACAGAATCTGAAGTCTGAGGTGCAATGAGAGTTACTAGGGCAACAGCAAACCTTGCTCCTGCCAACTCCTGTGTAGGGGACACAACCTCCAGGTGCTAAAGGCCCAGCAGAGAAGAGGATATGTTTATCTCCAAGCATAAAATAGACTTACCTAAGTATTTACTGTTTTACGTTCGATGAGCAGCTTTCAACAAAAATTATGTGACAAACACAAAGGCAAGTGAAACACATTCAGAAGATCAGAGCAGTCATCAGATCCAGACTCACAAATGACACGGACGGTTGTGGTATTGGCAAAATGACAATCACATAGACTAGGGAGCTAAGTAGGAAGCTTGGAGATGGACCTGCACAAGTACAGCCAACACAATCATTTGACAAACATGGAAAGATATTTTAATGCAAAGAAGATGGTCTTTTCAACAAATGTTGAGGCCAAACTTTCTATTTATGTGTAGAAGAAATAAAAAGGAACTGATTGCATACCTCAAATATCACACAAAAATAATTCAAAATAGATCATCAACTTAAATAAAAAAGATAAAACTATCACTTCTGGAAGAAAATTAAGATAAAACTGGGTTTTGCAAAATGTTTTCCAGTTATGAAGCCAAAAGCACAGTCTAGAATAGAAAAAAAAACTGATAAACTGATCAACTGAACTTTATCAAAATTAGAGATTTTAATTCTGTAAAAAACACTGTTAAGAGAATGAAAAAAGGCCAAAGGTTGGAACAAACTGTTTGCAAAAATATATATCTAATGAAATAGTTGTATCCAGGGTATGCTTTTAAAAATCTTAAATCTCAGCAATACATAAACAAATAATCCACTTAAAAATGGGCAAAGACCTTATTGATGCTCCCTCAAGAAAAGATACACAAATGATATAAATGCATATAATAAATTCACTACCGCTAGGGTCTAGAGAAAGGCAAATTAAAAGCACAATGAGATACTCAGACAAAAGACAGCAAAGCTGATGATCTCAAATGCTGCTCTGGATGCCGAACAATGGATACACCAGTTTTGGTGGAACACTTGGGAAAACAGTTGGCAATTTCTTACAAAGTTAAGCAGAGATTTGTCATGTGACTTACCAGTCCTACTCTTAGGTAGTTAACCAATAAATTGAAAACTTATATTCACACAAAAAACATGTTAGGAATATTTTACTAGAAACTGGGAACAACCAGATGTCCTTCAATGTGGGAATTGGACAACCATATTACAGCTTGTCCATAAAACGGAATACTACTTGGCAATGAAAAGGAACAAGCTATTGATTTGTGCAACACTATGAATGGATTTAAATGCATTTTCTTAAGTGAGAGGGGCCAGATATAGATGTCTACTATATGATAGCCTTTTATATGACATTTTGGAAAATGGAGGATTATAGCCATGGAAAGCAGACCAGTCCTGAGGCATGGGGGTGCACTGGTAACTGCAAGGTAGCAGCAGGAGGAATTTTGGAGGTGACATCCAGGATGGTGCTGTGATGGTAGGCACCTGACTGCATTTGCCCAAAACTGTAGAACCGTACATCACAAACACTGGATTCTACTTCTGCAAAGTGACAGATTACTAACAATGCTAACAACTGAGATGTCAGGGAAAGCCGAGAGGGAGCCAGGCACTGACAGAACAAAAGGTGCTGAGGAAGAAAGGAGCTGATGGACGTGACTTTGGGAAGCGACGCTTTCACTGGCTTTGGTAAAAGCTGAGTACTAAACTGACCAAACCATTTAGTCCAGCCGATACATTTGTTTCCCCCAGTGTATGGATTGGCAGTTCTACAACTACTTTACATGTATGCAAGGGCTGAACAAATACATATATACATATATACATACATATATACATGTATATATATATCAAATATATATATCTATATAGAAAACTGTATATATATATACATATATATATATAAACAAATGCTAGATTTTTACTGCTGGAAAAAGCTTACAAATAAACAGGGGCACAGCAAGGAAGAACTCTGAAAGATTACATTCAGCGATATCAGTATGACCTCATGTTTGGGTTAATATGTATACAGATAGATACAGAAATAAATATGTACATATGGCATCACTTAGCAACGGTGCATATATTTCTTTTTTTTTAAAGATTTATTTTATTTATTTGAAAGACAGAGTTACAGAGTGAGGCAGAGCCAGAGAGAGAGAGAGAGAAAGAGAGAGGGAGAAAGAGAGAGGTCTTCCATCTGCTGGTTCACTCCCCAAATGACCAAAATGGCCAGAGCTGAGCTGATCCAAAGCCAGGAACCAGGAGCTTCTTCCAGGTTTCCCACGTGGGTGCAAGGGCCCAAGTACTTGGGCCGTCTTCTGCTCCTTTCCCAGGCCATAGCAGAGAGCTGGATTGGAAGTGGAGCAGCCGGGACTTGAACCAGTGCCCATATGGGATGCTGATGCTGTAGGCCATGGCTTTAACCCGCTGTGCAACAGCACCGGCCCTTAGGTTCATGTTTTGACAGGCAGAGTGGACAGTGAGAGAGAGAGAGACAGAGAGAAAGGGCTTCCTTTTCCGTTGGTTCACCCTCCAATGGCTGCCATGGCTGGCGCGCTGCGCTGATCCGAAGCCAGGAGCCAGGTGCTTCTCCTGGTCTCCCATGAGGGTGCAGGGCCCAAGCACTTGGGCCATCCTCCACTGTACTCCTGGGCCACAGCAGAGAGCTGGCCTGGAAGAGGGGCAACTGGGACAGAATCCGGTGCCTCGACTGGGACTAGAACCCGGGGTGCCAGCGCCGCAGGCGGAAGATTAACCTATTGAGCCGCGGTGCCGGCCAGGTGCATGTATTTCTAAAAGGGCCTGGTAACAATGACATCTTAGTAGCAAGAAATATACCTAGAACACAGAACTTGGTTTCCACTTGTTTGCTATGTATTACCATTAGGAGATTATTTTTATAGGGTGTCATGTGTTGTCTCAATATATGTATATATGTATATATATGTATGTGTATATATATATATATATTGCATAATATTTGATTCAGGGTAAAAAAAAACAAACAAAACAATGGAACTTGGTTTCTAAATGTCATTCCCCAATAAGAAAAAATCAGGAGAAAGGGGTGAGTAGGAAAAGTACAAGATGAGGCTGGGAGCATGTTGTGGTTCCAGAAAGTAAAAAAAGGTCCAAAGGGTACAGGAGTCAGCAACCTTGAAGCACTCCTAGAGGCTAAAGCTGGAACAACTTGAGCAATAGAAAGAAATCTCCTGGCACCGTGGCTCACTAGGCTAATCCTCCGCCTGCGGCGCCGGCACCCCGGGTTCTAGTCCCAGTCGGGGCGCCGGATTCTGTCCCGGTTGCCCCTATTCCAGGCCAGCTCTCTGCTGTGGCCAGGGAGTGCAGTGGAGGATGGCCCAAGTGCTTGGGCCCTGCACCCCATGGGAGACCAGGAGAAGCACCTGGCTCCTGCCTTCGGATCAGCATGGTGCGCCGGCCGCAGCGCGCCTACCGTGGCGGCCATTGGAGGGTGAACCAACGGCAAAGGAAGACCTTTCTCTCTCTCTCTCTCACTGTCCACTCTGCCTGTCAAAAAAAAATAATAATAAAATAAAATAAAATTTAAATAAAATTCAAATAAGGGTATCAGTGAATAAGACAGAAAGCAAACCGAGATATTAAGAACATTTCAGAATTATTAAAGTTCCGAAAGTAATACGAAAACCTGTGTAGTGCTTTACAAAAACCCCTGGCCTGGAGCGCCAGCATCTCATATGGGTGCTGGTTTGAGGCCTGGCTGCTCCACTTCCAATCCAGCTCTCTGTTATGGTCTGGGAAAGCAGTAGAAGATGGCCCAAGTCCTTGGGCCCCTGCACTCACGTGGGAGACCCAGAAGAAGATCCTGGCTCCTGGCTTTGGATTGGCGCAGCTCTGGCCATTGCGGCCAACTGGGGAGTGAACTAGCAGATGCAAGACCTCTCTGTCTCTCCCTCTCCTCTCTCTATGTAACTCTTTCAAATAAATAAATAAATAAATAAATAAATCTTTAAAAGAAAAAAGTGGAAAACCGGAAACTCGCAAATCTAAAAAAGTCTGCAATTTAGTTGGGGTATTGTGCCAACACTGATTTCTTATGCTTGTTCTCTGTAGGAGAAGATTAATGAGTGGTATATGGAAATTTTATATAAACCTTTGTGACCCTTTGGAAGTCACAAAGAACCATGTAAGAATTATTTCTTAAAAATGGAATATAACATCCTTTTAAGTTTTGCACCTTTGGCATCATCTAATCATCAGCTCTTTGCTTCTTTGTGCTCAGAAAGATATTCCAAATGACTACAAAGAACTAGTTTCTTTTTCCCAGAGAACATTAATCTCACCCTTTGGAGACTCTTAGCCTTGATAGGGATCATAACTATACTAGTTTAATATTTTCTGAGTGCTAACTACATGTCAGGCACTCTGCTAACTGTTTTTGTGAAGATATTCCTTTATTTCATACTTGTCCCAGTCCTATAAGGACATTCTTTTTGATGTTCCAGATATGGAAACAGAAGGCAGAGAAGTTATGCCCAAGGCTACAAGATTAGTAGCTGTTCAACAAAATAGCATTCATCAAGTTGCCTGGCTCCAAATCCATTGTTAGTAACAATAATTTCAGTAACTAACATATGCTATCTGAAATTAATTTATTGAGTCTTATTTTGTTTAATCTGCCTAAGGAGTTATTGTTTTTATTGTCATGAGTTTATTGATGGGAAACTGGACCTTGGAAAGTAAACACCTTGCTAGGATTAGGACTCTGTGAGCCTGAAACTTTGCTCTCAATTCTTGTTTAGTTTGCCTCCCTCTCTTAAAAAGATTGTCTTCCTCCTGCTGCTGTCTAACTCAGGGGCTATACCATGACACTTTTTTTTTTTTTTTAATGATTAAACTGTGTTCTGATGTTCACCCTGTTTACAACTGCTTTGAAATCAAAGTGATTTAAACTTGTTTCTAGTAAGTGCCCTGATGCTCAGGGTGTAGCTATAGGGACACCACGGGGTCCTTAGATGTCGTGGCAAGGGTTTCTCACACAGTATCACCCATCACGACACCATCTAAAAACTCCCCACCCGCCAGCCTGCATCGCAGGCAGTTTTCATCAATATAAACTGCTTAATGCCCTTTATGTCATTGTGCTTTTCTTTCAAAAAGCAACCACAAAGCAAGGTAGTGTGGAAATTTTCTGCCTACTTCCACACTCTGATGAGATCCCTGAGGTAAAAGCAGCATCAAGCGCTTTCTCGGAGAAAATAAAATCAGCAAGGTATGGCAAAAAGTACAGGATGGCACCAGGAAACTGGCAAAGAAACTCTGAGGTGGTGGGGTGCAGAGAGCTGGCCTCTGCTGCTCGATGCCTCTCAGGCTTACAGATTGACTTCAGGGTACCATTCTGCACCCACATCATCACTGTCGTTGATTTAGATAGACACGACCTGGGGTCCCTCACCTTCATCCCTGTAGGGGAGATGGATTTGCTGAAAAGAGCCCGTACCCTGTGTAAAGAAAACAATGTAATCATGCCACCGAGTGCCATAAGGCCAAGGACATTGATGGATGGCAGAACAAGACTGGAAGGCAAAGCATCATGGGTAGGACAACAGACCAGGGCTCTCTCTAGAAGCCCTCTTCATTCCAATTACCACTCATTTGTGAACTGATAGGAGGAGAATCTTTAGTGGAAGCAACTACATGTAGTAGCAATCTCTGTTTAGTCATCCAACAAATATTTACTAAACACTCACCAGGAATTGGGCATTGTGCCAGAGGCAGGAGGGGAAGAATCAGAAGAGACAGTCTCTGTCTTTGCGGACTCACAGTCTGCCAGGGACTTGCAAGCAAACAGTGGCAATGCAGTAAGAGCCGTCACACAAGAAGGTATATACCAGCTCGGCATACAGACCAATGGAGGGCTAGATTCCCTCTGCTCGGGAGACGTGTTCTCTGAAACCTTTATCTCCACGGGAACAAAATAATTGCTAGTGCTAATCACTACGAGGAAGGATGGTTTTTCCATGCATCTGCAAGGATGGTGCCATCTATTGTCAGATATAAAATTAAGGAGAATCTAAAGTTAAGCTTGCCTTTGCTGTACGTTTTTGGCTATTCAACTTAATTAAATCAGTTCTCTTGTACCATTTGCCTCCTAGGCAGGAGAAGATCTTCTGATCTATTCCTACCCCATTTTTTCTAGGATTACTCCCAAAAGGCTCCATATGTTTCCACCTACACGAAAATGCCCATGTTCTCAAAACGTGCTACTCCGTGTCCCGCTTCTGTATTTTTACATATGCTATTTCTTCTACCTGGAGTATCTTCCTAAATGTCTAACAATCCAGGCCACCCTCTCAAGGGTCTGCTCCAACACTGCCTCCTTGAAGAGCCACCTCCGTGGCAGCAAAGTCAGCCTCGTGACTGTCTACAAGGCGGTGCATATGTCTCCTTTGTCTCGCTGATCACACACTTCTTTAGACCTCAGCTGACTCTCCACCTCAAAACTATGCATGATTTCAAATCTTTTCAGCAGCCAGCATGACACCTAGGGGACTGAATGGATTTAGTACATTGGCCAAAAGTTGCACTTGTGTAGAACGATGGTGAAAAGTTTCAGAGCACTTGGACTTGACTCTGATCATCTCAACCAGGCTCTTCAAGAGACTACATAACATTCAGAATTACCCAGCAAAGAAGGCATTAGTGCCTTTTTGGACACTGGGTGGGGCCCTGTCAGGGCCAGCTTCATGGGCATGCAATGTCTAATGCAATGTCACACAGGGTGACACACTTGGATGGTTTGGCTTTCCCGTCTTGCAGTTCTTAGTAAGTCTGAACAAGGCGCTTTGTACTGAACAAGGCAAACCTGCAGATGGTATATTTAGTCTTGCACTCAGCTTAGGAAGCAGTTTCGAGTTAGTAAGCAAGAACCAGGGAAAACTGCACCTTGTGTATAACCTGCGGATTAACAATTGAAGAAGCCGTGGTGATCCGCATTTTGTCCCAGCAGACGTCACCAGGATTCCTTTCTGCCCTAGATCCCTCCATACCGGAACAATGCTGGGGCTCTAGTTAGCTGGAGCAGAGGGGTTGTGAGGGGGTGTGTTCGTTTGCTGGGGCTACTATAACAAAGTCCCACGAATGCGGTGGCTTGAAAAACAGAAATTTACTGTCTCACAGTTCTGGGGACTAGAAGTCCAAGATTAGGGTGTCAGAAGAACTAGTCCTTGTTGCACGTCTCTCTCCCAGATTCTGGAGGCCCTGGGTGTCTTTGACCTTGTACATCGTGTTCTTCCTGTGCCTTCACAGCTGTGTGTGTCTGTCTCTGTGTCGACATTTCTGCCCTCTATGAGGACACCAGCCACACCCAGTAGAGTCCACCCCAACTGCTATTGGCCTCATTGTGATTAAATCCATACATAGCCAATCTCTAAATAAGGTCATATTCTGAGATACGTGCATCGTTTGGAGGAGGAGCACAATTCAGCCCTTAATGTGTAGATCTTTGTCATACAAAATTATTATTCTCATTTGAATAAGATTAAATATCTCATTTTTCTGTGGTATTATAAAGGAATGGTGGCTTCTCTACTCCTTTCTCATAGAATTATACTATTCAGTGGAAATTAAAATCACCTTTCTCTCATCATATACAAGGTGTTGTTTAAATAATTTGCCTCAGAGCGTGCAGCTAATTAAGGGTGGAAGTGGGATCAAAGCCACGTTGAATTCTGAATATAGATGCTTTGTAGCGTGTCATTTGTTTTTATATATCCAAATAAATATTCTAAAGCATTTCTCACGAATGCACAGGGCAGAGGTAAGAGCTGTGTAGTTGGTTTGAATGTCTGTAAAGAGCGCAGGTTCTTTTCATGACAAGAGCGGGAAGGGGTAACCATTTCTCAGCTCGGCTGCTTACTGCCCTGTAGAATTAACAGGCCCCCTTTCTCAGATACTCCCTTGACTCCCTGGATGTTGCTAGAGTTAAGAGGACAAAAGCATCCCTCAAAAACAAATGCAACCACGATTGGTAACATGTCCTCAAGGCTGGCTGCTGAATTTCCCCAAGATTTTGTTTTTTTTAAAGATATTTCACGCTCCTGTTAAATAAGCTGTTCATTGCCAGGGTTGATGCTTAATAGTAGAAAAGTTGGTGTAATTAGTAATTAATTCGGCTAAATTATCTGTCATCTTCGCATTTGAATTTCCCAAAATGTTGGAAAGGTTTTGTGAGACGGACATACCATCTCTCAGCTTAGGTGATGATCAAGAATTGGACTCCTTGGAGGCTTACATCTCACTCGAGTGTTTTGGTGCACGGAAGCTGTCTGACACTGGGCGCGATACTGTTTGTACAGGTGGTTTATCATAAAACAGTGACAACGCCGGACTCACACTTAAAGCACTTTCCTTCTCTTAATTCTCCAGGGCATAGCTGATTTTTCTTGTTGCCTCTCATTTTACTCGCCGAGACTGAGTGCTAAATCTCTTTCTTTCAAGGAACAACTCCATCACTCATCCCAGCACAAAAACCTATCTGCCTTATAGTCATTCACTGATCCCTTTTCTTCTGGATTTCCTATCCACAGAAAACTATACCTTGCTGGTCTGCCTGGTAGGGTTCCAGCAGCGGCCTGGGCTGTGTCTTTGACTTTCAACCTCCAAAGCACTTGAGCTAAGGTGGTGTTGCTTAGACGGCTTACACGGCGTCTTCCCCCTCCTTTCTTTTTCCCCTGTTGGGCACGCAGGCATCCTGGTGGCGTTTTTCATTCTTCACAGTGCAGAAATTGTGTGGAAGACAATAGGCTTGTTTCTAATTTGGTGTTTCCGAAAGCTTGGCAAAATAGAAATAAGACTGTATTCAAAAGTTTAAAAAGAGCATGTAAATAGCAATAACTGAAATTTGTGATTAAACAATTAACAGAAAAGAACCCTATGAAGTCATTAAAAGTATAAAAAGGGAGGCGCTTCCTGCTTTATCATTACGGATTTGGGCTGTTATTATTTAACATTGCTTAAGCAGTAACCGTGCGGGAGCCGTTCTGTGAACGGCGGAGTTGGAAATACGCACTTCCCAGTGGCATTCTCGCTGGAGGCAGCAAGCAAACCTGCAAAAGTTTTAGGCAGCACTCTATGGAGATGTGGAATCCAGGGAAGAGCATATGGACAACAGGCTTATTGGGGGCTGAAGGAGAACCCAGGTTTGGGAGCAAAAGAGATAAACGGTCAAATAAGCTTAAATTTGAATCTTGACTTCTTTCTAGTAATCTCCAGGACTTTGGGCAAGCTACTGGCTTTCTGTCCACCACAGTGCTTGCATCTTTAAAATGGGAGGAATGTTATACCTCTCTCCCAGTTTTTGTGGGACTTCACGATGATCGTGTCATGTCCAAGAGCATTCTAAATACTAGGGAAAACATAGCCATTGGGTGAGGATTATTGCTACCAGCTGTCTTCATTTATAACCTGTTCATTGTTTCATAATACTGATGAATTTTAAGAATATTTAAATTTCATAAAGAGTTTGAGAAAGAGGGATTTAAGGAGATCAGGGAGGAGTCAGTCAGATAGGATGATGTCATTTCATGTGGCTTTCAGCCAAGCAAATGTTCAGCTGCCAGTTAAAAATGTACCACCTGGCTTCACCCTCTTTTCCATGTATTCTTCAAAGTAGTACTGTGGAACATGGCCAGCTACACCCAGAGCATGGCTCTTACTTTTCGTTTTTGAGCATCTGGATTCCTGAAGGAATGCTAGGACTCAGAAAGGAATTTGAAGAGTTGCACACTGCATGTTTCAAAGGAACATCGCTATAGACACATGCATTTGTAATACACTTTGCTTAGGATGTCTGTGCATTCACAGAGAATCATGTTGTTTTCCCCTCTGTATAATAACAGATGTAAGCTGACGATTATGTAAGAATGGTTTATTAGCGATAAGCATATTTTCACTTGTGAAGGATGAAACCAGTTAGCAGAGAATGAACGCACTCTCCTGCAGTAAGAGAATATATTTGATGACTGGACGTAAATATTATACACCTTTGAAAGTGCTTGATGTTATGGCCGGTGCCGTGGCTTAACAGGCTAATCCTCTGCCTTGCAGCGCCGGCACACTGGGTTCTAGTCCCAGTTGGGGCGCCGGATTCTATCCCGGTTGCCCCTCTTCCAGGCCAGCTCTCTGCTAGGGCCCGGGGGTGCAGTGGAGGATGGCCCAAGTGCTTGGGCCCTGCACCCTCATGGGAGACCAGGAGAAGCACCTGGCTCCTGGCTTCGGATCAGCGAGATGCGCCGGCCGCAGCGGCCATTGGAGGGTGAACCAACGGCAAAAAGGAAGACCTTTCTCTCTGTCTCTCTCTCTCGCTATCCACTCTGTCAAAAAAAAAAAAAAAAAAAAAAGAAGAAAGTGCTTGATGTTATAAGTATCGTTTTGTTGTGTGCACTTCAACTAAAATAGCGCATTTGCTAGTTTATTTTAATGCACAGGATGAGCTCTAGAAGTGGTGGTATTATGGATAAGAAGTTACATAAACAAGGAGCATGTGGCTGTGGTGACCAGGACAAAGCTGAGGGAGCAGGTGTACAAGGGACTCACTGAGAGCTGTACCCCTACCATTCAGATCACAGGATTGCCATAGGCAACACAGCAGAGTTCAGACAGGACAATTGAAATGCGGCAATTTTTTACAAATAAAGGGAATTTTAAAAAACAAATAAAGAGACCCAGTAAGCTGCTTGGCATACAGTAGGCACTCAACAATTGAAAACTTGTTTGTATTAGTCCTTTTTCTTTCAGGAAGTGTGGCATTGCTGGCTAATGGAGATATTAGAGAGTATCTATGGAACATGGATATTCTGATGGAAATTCTTTTAACTTGCATCATGACACTTAAAAAAAAAAAATCACTTCCTTGAGACTTGCTTTAATCAGTTTCCTGTGGCCACACTCTGAGAGACTTTTAGATCTCATCTGTGGCCTTCATCATTTACCTCCTAGGTTCCGAAGTCTAGTGGGGATATATGAGGCTTTCTAAGCAAAAATAAAGGAGAAGAACAAAAACTGAAGAAGGCCCTTCTTGGGGCCGACACTGTGGCTCACCGGGTTAATGCCCTGGCCTGAAGCGCCAACATCCCATATGGGCGCCGGTTCGAGACCTGGCTGCTCCACTTCCAATTCAGCTCTCTGCTGTGGCCTGGGAAAGCAGAAGAAGATTGTCCAAGTCTTTGGGCCCCTGCGCCTGAGTGGGAGACCTGGAAGAAGCTTCTGGCTCTTGGCTTCAGATCGGCACAGCTCTGGCCGTTGCGGCCATCTGGGGAGTGAACCAGCGGACGGAAGACCTCTCTCTTTCTCCCTGCCTCTCCTCTCTGTGTAACTCTTTCAAATAAATAAATAAATCTTAAAAAAAAAAAAAATAAGGCCCTTCTTAAACATTCAGCCTTAGTCTTGTGAGACACCCTAAAGAAACTGAGGCTTGAAGATTTCCTTCTACGATTTTTGCATGTCTTTTCTGAAACTCCTTTTAGATGACTGGTCTCTACCTGTTCTCTATCCCTCTTGGCAAAATCTAGGTGGCCCAAGTGAGGGGGTGTGGTCTGAGAAATCTGGTTGTAGGTGGTGCCCTAGTGGCTTATTCATGGATCACAGTTTGAGAAAAAGGAATCAGGACATTTTGTTACTGGGGTGTCTATTCGAATCATAGGTTCTTCATATTGCATGATTTCGAGGAATAATTGGTGGTTCTGGTAAGTACTAAACCCTATTGTTTATAGCGTGAACCATAAAACAGTCATTTACAATAACTAGATGTGAAGTGAAAAAGTTATTTAAGTAGACAAAAAGCACATTGTACTGTTTGTTTTGTTGACCTTCTTCAATCATTGTCCCAAATTTAAGACAGCAACAAAGTTTTTATAACTCAGCCATCAGTTGTTGTAACCCAAGCTTATGAAACATATTGTTAATTGACAATTAAGAATAATGTGCATCTATTGCACCAGTTGTAATTCATGCTTTCCTTTGGCTGATCGGTACCTTTCAAGAGTGAGCGTCACATGTTTATTTGGAGGGCTGAAGAATGTGTTTCTAGGTCTGATGATGAACTAGAAGGTCATCACGTCCAATGGATATTTGTGCCCATCTTTTTGGAGAATTGTAAAGGAGTTGTATTTGTGTGGGATGGATAATGGTGGGTTCCTTCCATCCTGAGCAATTTCACAGCAATGATACAGCTGTGTACTATGGGAATCCACCCAAACACTTGGCAGAAGGAGAATACCAATGGTTCATTTCTAATTAAACTTGTTTATTTTAATTTTTTCTCAGAGTGTGTATGGCCTTATTTCAGGTTTGAGCTCTTTGTGAGATGCAAAGACTGAATGTGGGCAACAGATGAAGTCTGCAAACAGAGGTTATTTTTAACATTCCAGACTCATTTTTTCTCCTCAACTTTCTCCTTCTGTCTCTTCATTCATCCCCTCATATCAGGCAAAAACTTCCTTACCTGTATCTTTCATGGAAGATTCTTTGGGATTAATCTGATAGCATCTATTAAAATTATAAATATGAATTAATGATGCTTTTCTTCCATATATTTACATTTAAATATTACTTTGATTCCCAACTGGAAAATGATGTCCTAGTTATTGGAAAATTAGGTATTAATGAGCTAATAGAACCAGGGGAATATTATGTAGAGTTTCTGGCTTAACACAAGGCAATAGTGGATTATGGTTTTTAAAAATTTTTTTTGAAACTGAAATAGCCCTTCCAGTTGGCTTGGGAGTTCTTTGGGACTTAAATAACATTATAATTAGTAGGCAAATGATCAATATCATGCATTCCAGTTTTCCAAGGACACCTGTAAGTGCCTAGAACTAGGTACTGTCAGGAGTACAAAGAAGGATTTTTTCCCCTTTGAGAGAAAAATCTAATTTTTGACTTATCTTGAAATAATAAAATCCTCATATATGAAAAAACTTTTACAAAACCACACAGGGCAACTTCCATTAGAGCAAATGTCCAGGCGTCATTGTGTCCAAGCCGGCTTGGCTTTGTGTGACTGCTTCCTCCTGGGCTTGCATGGCCCTCGATCTGCCCCACCCCCAGGGGCAGCCCTGTGACACTTGCTTTCAGAACGACAGAAAACAATGACATTTGTCTCTAACTATTCCTCCAGATGTTTTTCTTCTTTGTTAAGGTGATAACTAAACTCTCTCACTCTTAAAGAAATCAACAATAAATTCCAACTTGATCCCAATGCTGTGAGATGCTTGCTCTTGAACGTTCATTCTGCATGCCACATACGGAGAGAAGTGAAACAAAGAAGGGAGGTTCTGTAGTAGTGTCCAGTGATGCTAGCTTCTCCTTGTTATACATTTTTTGGGAGGGCTCTGAAAGACAAGTCTCATCACACTCACTGGGTGGAACCTGTTCTCATCTCTATTCAGGAAAAAAAATTACTCTCTTATAGTCAAAGGCAAACTTGATGTCAAAACTAAAAGCACAAACTGAGCCAAAAAGGTAAAAAAACCTGAGTAGATTGTTTGGTTATAGAAAACCCAACTCATCCATGCCTTTTCATCATGCATTAAAAAAAAAAAGAAAAAAAGCAAATCCCAATTATAGGTGGGCTGTTCCACTTGGGCCGGTGCAAACACACAGCCATCAAAGGGCTTCGTGAGTAATTAATAATGTGAACACAGCCGTCACATTCTGAAATGTGTACATATCTATCCAAGCAGAGGGGAAATCGTGTAATTAATTTTGAAGCTGTTATGATGTTTCAATTGATTTGGATCAGAAAAAGGAGAACAATTAAGAAGAATCAGAAAACAATATCCCTTTTAGTATTCTAAAGGGAAGAGAAAAATTAAATAGGAGTTTAATTGAAAATCCTGATCTATATGAGGGAAATGGCATGTTGTGTAAAAAGGAAGCCTGTCTCGTTATGGGAGCACTGACATGGGGCCAGCATTCTCAGCAATAAAAGTTTAAACTCCAAGGACCACAAAGCCTTCAGTAGGGTGAAAAAGTAAGGTCAGAAACCAATATTAAAATTGTTTCAAGTTCTTTAGACTAGCAGTAGAGACTCCTGTCTCAGATCACAGTAACTGAACTCAGTGCCTGCTGCTGGCTTCTGACTAAGCTTCCTGTTAACGCAGACCCGGGGAGGCAGCGATGATGCCTTGTGAGATTGGTTCCCTGCCACCCACGTAAGAGACCTGGAGGGAGTTCCTGGCTTTCCAGGGCCACTTCCAGCGTTGTGAGCAATTAGGGCAGTGACCCAGTAGATGGGAGCACTCTCCATCTCTCTCTATCTCTTCCTCTCAAACAAATATGTAAAACTCTACAAAATTTGCTTGGATTATTCTTATTGGAAATTTTTAAGGGGCTGGCTTTGTGGAGTAGTAGGCTAAGCCTCCACCTGTGGCACCCGCATCCCATATGGCTGCCAGTTCATGTCCCAGCTGCTCCTCTTCTCACCCAGCTGTATGCTTATGGCCTAGGAAAGCAGTGGAAGATGGCCCAAGTGGTTGGGCCCCTGAACCCAGGTGGGAGACCAGGAGGAAGCTCCTGGCTCCTGGCTTCGGATGGGCCCAGCTCTGGCTATTGCAGCCATCTGGTGAGTGAACCATCAGATGGAAGACCTTTCTCTCTGTCTCTCCCTCTCTCTGTAACTTTGCCTCTCAAAAAATTAATAAAATCTTTAAAATTATTAATTCCTAATGCAAAATATACAATATTATTTTTATTTTAGTCAATCCATAACCCTTAGTGGACTGTTTTATCTTTTTCATGTGACTCTTCAACTATGAAGTTAGAATATACATGCCTATCTTCATAGCCTAGATCCTTCTGAAAATGCCATTAGTAACTTATTTGATTAACAGAAAAAATGTTCCAAGGCTAATGACATGGGGAGGTTTTTAAAAAAATTAATACATTTTAGAAGTTTTCAAAACAATGTTACATATAATATCTAAGAATTACATGACCATAAAAACATTTTGTTTCAGTGTACATATATTAATTACTCATTACTTAATTATGTATTGTCTACTATGTTTATAACCTTACTTCCTAATGTTACTTTGTCCATTATTGCTAGAAAAAAAATCAAGGATTTCCTGAGTCCACTGTTTCTAGAACTTTCTTGTGAGCTCAACTTTTCAGGAAAACAAATTATATGATCTTGGAACCATAAAAACTGTGCCCTACGGGGCTGGTGCTGTGGCATAGCGGGTAAAGCCGCCGCCTGCCATGCTGGCACCGCATATGGGCACTGGTTTGAGTCCCGGCTGCTCTACTTCTGATCCAGCTCTCTGCTGTGGCCTGAGAAAGCAGTAGAAGATGCCCAAGTCCATGGCCCCTGTGAGAGACCCAGAAGAAGCTCCTGGCTTCAGATCGGCTCAGCTCTGGCCATTGCGGCCAAATGGGGAGTGAACTGAAGACGTCTCTCTCACTACCTCTCCTTCTCTCTGTATAACTCTGACTTTCAAATACATAAATAAAACAAAAAACTGTGCCCTTGGAAGTCTACTTAAACGAAGAGTGGAGACTGCAAAACAGATAAGGAGGTATATACTATATCACCCACAGACTCCATTGCTTAACAGCCTGGTTTAGAAATAATGACATGACTGTGAATTGTGGTATTTTTTGTCTTAAAAGACACTAGCATTCAATAAAATTTATCTAGATTGTACAATTTATTTTCTTACGATAATGATAGTTGTAGGACCACAAATCTATTCATGGGCCAGTTTGCTAGAGTGAGTTTCTGTTAATCATCTGAGAAAATTGGAGTCAAAAGAAAAGAAATGAATAAAAAGTCGTACTTTATGGAGGTAATAATTTCCAGCCTCTGGTTAGATGATATTATAACCAGGATGTAGAATTCTCTCTCTCTCTCGTGAGGTTGCCATTTTAGTTTCCTTGAATTCAAAGTACTTAGGATTTGGGACTACACAATTTCAGACTAGCCAGATAAGATGGAGAGTTGCCTTTACCATCAAAATGTTATTTGCCAAGCTCATTGAACAAGGTGAAGCAGTAAGATTTGGTTCGTGGTTGATACAGGAAACAACCTGTTAGAATATGCCAAATTATATTGACTTTATTACCCCATGTTAGAATGTGTTGGGCAAGAGAGCCGATCTTATACATCCTATAATAAAGGTGCATGAAGTTGGGCTGATGGAGAATGTTGCTGGATAGTACCTCTTCCCTCAGTTCTTTCCAGTGCTGCTTTATTCCCTCACCTGCCAAAAGGAAAAGAGCAGCTAAGAACCATCTGCAGTGCATTCTGGGGGAGTTTCATGAACGGTCACTTGTTCTAACCAACTCTGCCCATGTGATAAAAGAACATGGATAAACAGGAGCCACTCAGTGGGCACAGGCACACTCTCTTTGGCGTCCTCAGAAAAACTTGAACTGTTCTCAGGTGTTTGCTTCTATCCACGCAACCATATTTTTCCTTCTATCACAAGATTTTGTTCACTTCACTTTTTTTTTTTGATCTTCCTTGGACTTGGCGAGGGTGATATTGGGTAGTTACCACTTTTTTCTGTCATCATTGTAAAAATTGCTCCTTGGACTCATTCTTCTCTGACAGTAGCTGTTTTGAGGATGACATTTACATTTTGATCTCCTGGTGATAAATTAAAGGGGCATGGAACCTAAGCTGCAGTCTTTTTGGAAAGCAGTAGCATTTTGGAGTTGGAATTTCTTCTGATTACATAATAGACGAGAGTTTAGGTTTCAGTGCTGGGAAACCCCAGTGTTTCTTTCCTCCAATCATCCGTTGCTTTCCTGCTTCTTCATGGAATAATCATGTGAACATACTGCAGAGGCCTTCTTACCTGGTCGCTAAGGCCTCTGTCTCCTTGGCAACTAAACTTTTCAGAGATTACAAGGAAAATGTTTTCTTCAGCCTTGAAGCCCTTTTAATGCTTTCAAATGTCAGGCAAAGAAGATGCTATAGTCCCACGGGTGCTGGTATGAATGGGGGCAAGAGATACTATTTACCAACATGCTCAGTAAATTCTTTATCAGGCAACCAACTGCAAAACATATGTGTACATTTTAAAAATCAAAAATAATGCAAATATGTTGTGTAACCTAAGCAGAGGGGTTCCCCTTATTTGGCTATGCCAAAGGCGTTGGGTTTTGTGCCTTCGGATTTCCTCCATTTGTCCATTTTCAAAACAATAAAGATTTGCTCTCAAATTCTGGGAGCAAAAATAGAACATTAAATTGGGTCACCTTTTGTTTTCTTAAAGATTTTATTTATGTATTTGAGAGGTAGAGTTACAGACAGTGAGAGGGAGAGACAGAGACAAAGGTCTTCCATCTGCTGGTTCACTCCCCAAATGGCAGCAACAGCCCAAGCTGAGCCAATCTAAGCCAGGAGCCAGGAGCTTCTTCCAAGTCCCCCACATGGCTGTAGGGGCCCAAGAACTTGTGCCATCTGCTACTGCTTTCCTAGGCCATAGCAGAGAGCTGGATCAGAAGAAGAGTAGCTGGGACTCGAACCAGTGCATTTATGGGATGCTGGTGCTGCAGGCAGAGGATTAACCTAGTGTGCCACAGTGCCGGCCCTAATTTCATCTTAAATATGCAAGGGTATAGTTTTTAACATCTCTGTTAATCCTCATCTTTCTCCATCTTCCTCATAAGCCCCACCTATCAAACATCAATTCTTTGGTTATCTTTCCCTAATGCCTTACTTGTACATGGTCTTACGAAAATAATATTTTTCAAACTGTTCTCCAATCTCTAGACTCCAAACCATTTTTTTCCTCTCCAAAGAACTCCTGAACACAGGACAGGGAGTTACTGTCATCTCATGGTGATTAGGAAATAGATTCTCTGGTTTTTATTTAATAACCTAACACTTTTTCTGGAATGGTGACCACTAAAGTGTGACTGATCCAACTGCAGCTGACATCTACTGAAGGATGCTTAATTCTCTTTTATTTCCCTTTCTTTATTTGCTTAGGCCTTTTCTATCTCATATTTTCATGTTTGAGTTTTAATAAAGAATACACTTTTGGAGAGCTGGGGGTCTGGTGGTATGAGATGGGCATTTTCCAGTCAAAGGCATAAATCGAGATTTTTCAGTTATGATACCTGCTAACCATTGTGTGTAACCAAGATAATTATCTGAGAGCATCCTGGGAAAAGACAAAGTGCAGGGACAGCCAGAGGGGGCTTCCAGTCTCATGTAGTAACAAAGAGAAGAAACATCTTGAAAGGGATGCCGAAAGGAGGGATAAATCATGCTGGAGAGTTCTATAGGACAGCGGAGGGGACAAATAGACTTTAGGGTTTCCTTAAGGCCATCCTGGAATAGGCTGAGTAGAGAAGAAAGAACAGGGGAAAGTCAGGGATGAGAGAGGCCTGATCGTACTAGGAGTATATCAGGTTGGAAGGAAGAGGCTATCACAGATTGGGAAGGGGCAGCAAAGTCAAGAGGAAAAGTCTAGGAAAACACAGGTGGTCACACTGCAAAATGAATGATTTGGTTAATAAGGGACTTACTCCCAGTAAGTTCTTAAGAAGTAGATGTTTCCAGTTCAATTAAATTAATCCTTAAATATTAAGGGTATACTCCTGATTCATTCTCAGTTGAGAAAGGAGTTGCTAAGTACTGGGTCATTTAGGTAAATTAGTCAAAGAAAAAATTCCCAGGACTGAAAATACTCTAGAAGCAACCTATTAAGAGACCCCTGCAAGGTTCTTTATTACCTAGCAGGAAAATAACAGCCCATCATCAATACAGATAATTGCTAAAGCACATTGATAGAAAAGGCATCTTAATTAAAGATTCTATTGGAAACATACGTGAACCAATCCAATTTCTAGGCCATGGGGCAGTAATAACCTCCCTATCTAATATGTTTCTTATTTTTACGAGCATTTATTGTTTGAAGCAATACTGTCTAATTGGACCAAACACAAGGGAGAAGAACATTAATGCTATTGGTCCTGTGTTTGATACAGCCATTGAATGCAGAGCACAGGATCCATACAACCCAACTTCTAGGACATGAGGAATAAAGACAAGAAGTCCTGGCTAAGTCCACTGGATGTAGATTTAAATGCCACTGATATATTTACATTAAGGTTTTGTTGCTGACTCAGATTTCTCTTAGAAATCAAGCTTCCTCCCTGACTGAATAGATTCTTTCTGAAGTCACTGAATCTCAAAAGAAAAGTGAGAAATAGAACTTCAAAATGCAAACAAATTAAAAACACCTTAGAAGATTAAAATTACCATTTAAGGAAATAGCATATAAGTTCTGAAAAGTGTACAACTTCTGCTTGAAATAAAAGGCTAAGCCTTGCAATAAAAATAGCTGATAGGCTATAGTCTAAATTTTAGGTTAAGTCAATTTGTCCATACACTAAGATTTTCTGAATTCTTTACTGAGTTTATGTATTTGAGATGGAGAAAAAAAAGGCTTCTTGATTTAGAGCTATGGTTGGTGCATAGAATAGTTTTTTGTATGTTTAATACATTGTTCTGACAATGATTCTGTGTATTCTCGGGGAGTTTTCCAGGAGACAAGACAGTAGATACTAGAAATATGTGATTTGTCTTTTGATACTTGTTATTGATAGAAAAAAAAACTGTCATCTATATTATATTTCACTGTTCTTTCATAACACTTCACAAAACACAGTGTTGCTATTAAATGATTTTATGAACTCAATGATGGACTTACTTGATACATGTACTATTGCCTATTCCACTTTTAAGTATAATTGCAACCAAACCTACAGGTCCTTTATTGAGAAATATCTTTTAGCAAAATAATTCAACTTGTGAATTGTGTAACAGTTACATATCAGAGTCAACAGAGTATTCTCTCCAACCCATTCAATATTATTAATGGAAAATCCCAGTTGTAGACATGAGAGCTTCCCCTTGTGCACTCTCAATTGGAGTTCCTTTTTCTCAGCATTCTTTCTCACTTGACTGAACATTTTCCCCCTTTGTCTTCCCTTGTCTTTTGCTGCCTTGGTTGACAACTAGAATATTCTTTATCAAGTTTTTTTTTCATGTTTGTTTTAGCACAGATGGCCTAGAGGGAAGGACTGGGATTAACATGGTTAATATCTATACTTTTTTTTTTTTTAATCAGTGGCCTTGTTTTTGGGATCCGACTACAGGATTTATGAGGGTGGAAGTCTGAAGACTCACTTAATCTAAGCAAGTAGTCCTTCATGCAAAGCCCTGTTGAGTCTGTCTTCATCCATTTTATGCTGCTACCACAGGACACCTGGGACAAAGTAATTTGTAAAGAACAGAACTTTTCTTCCCATAGTTCCAGAGTCTGGAAAGTCCAAGATGAAGGCACCTGCATCTGGTGAGGGCTATCTAGTTGCGTCTTCAAATGGCAGAGAGCAGAATGCAACAGAGTCCACTCCTTCCATTATGCCACTTTATAAGACCTTACTTTATTTTTTTAAAGATTTATTTATTTGTATTCAAATAGCAGACTTACAGAGAGAGAAAGAGAAAGAGAGAGAGAGAGAGAGAGAGAGGTCTTTCATTTGCTTGTTCACTCCTCAAATGACCAAGATGGCTGGGCTGGGCCAGGTCAAAGCCAGGAGCCAGGAGCTTCTTTCAGGTCCAAGCCCTTAGGCCGTCTTCCAATGCTTTCCCAGGTGCATTAGCAGGGAGCTGAATCAGAAGTGGAGCAGCTAGGTCTCCAACCGGCACCATATGGATGTTGGCGTTGCAGGAGTAGACTTAAATTGTTATGCCAAAATGATATCCCAAGGCCCTGTGTCTTAATACTATTACATTGACAATACCTACATTTTTCAGGAAGTACATTCAATGTACCAAAGTCCTTGCTTGTTACTTGAAAATTGTAAGTTGTCATTATGTAATGTCAATAAGGTGACAAGTGAAGAGATGATTGAGAATGATTCCTCACTGGCAATACCTGGTCTCTAATTCTTTTAGCAGTAGTTAATTAAGAGACACTTGTTACTTGTGGCTAACTTTAAGATTATCCATCATGAGATATTCTGATGTCAAATTCCTTTTGACTTTTGCTGATACCCTTTAATTATTCACCAGAGTAGAGAGGTTTTAGGGCATGGGAGGGCAGGTTGGGGGGGCAAAGCTGACATATCTGAACAAGTGAGTAATTTATAATGGAACTGAAATATTCATAAAATGACAACTTAGATACTTCAATTAACATCATCCATTCTATTTTCATTTCAAGCAGCAAATTGGTGCCTCAAAATAATGTTTGTTTTGCAATGGAGGTTGCATTTCTGAACTGACCAGGCAAAGTGGAAGCCACTATTTTTGTGTACTGTTGACCTCTTTAGATCTGCAGTAGCAAATCTGTGAAATTATACACCAGTATAAACTGTAAAATGGGAAATCTGTTAGTGGATTTATTATATCAGCCAATGATTCTTAAGTATTTGCAGTAAGATTGGTCACTGACTCAACCTGGTTATTTAACAACAGGTTTCATTGGTTTGTGAGTTTTTCATTTATTTCTTGTAGGAAGAAGGGCTCAACTGCATAGGATTCACTGAATTATAATCCTTAGTTCGTAATATATCCTGTTTTTAAAAATACTTATTTATTTATTTATTTGAAAGAGAGAGAGAGAGAAAGAGAGAGAGAGAGAGAGAGAGGGAGAGAGAGAGGTCTTCTATCTGCTGGTTCAGTACCTTGATGGCCACAACATCCAGGGCTGGGCCAAGCCAAAGCCAGGAGCCAGGAGCTTCATTCAGGCCTTCCATGTGGGTGGCAGGGGGCCAAATACTTGGGTCATCCTCCTCTGCTTTTCCTAGGCCATTAGCAGGGATTTGGATCAGAAGTGGAGCAGCTGAACATAAACCAGCACCCGCATGGGATGCCAGCATCGCAGGCTGTAGCTTTTACCCATTATGCCACAATATATGAGTTCAAATTTCTTCACAAGTTCTACCTTTCTCATGTCTATCCAAGCAATAATGTCTCTCTCAATATAGTCACCTTGGAAAACTTGGCACTTGCTCTAATAATGCTGCCAATTTCTTGAAATGTTTTTGGAATTTCTTTTAATTGGATTTTCACTCAGTGGCAACTTAAAAGATGCCTAATAAACCCAATATCATTAGTTTAATATTCCATCTCCCTCTGCTACAACCATCACCACTCAGAATTGCATCATTCAATGGTATACTCATCAGGAATTTTTAGGTGCAAGCAACAGAAATGAACTCTTACCGATACAAGTAGAAAAGGAATTTATTGATAGAAAACGAGGCTGCTCATAGGATTTCTGGGAAGATTATTTAACTGGATTTCATAAATAGTAGATATTAAGGGCACCCATGCAATTAGAAGGACAGCCCAAAGAATTCCCAAGACCCAGCACTGTGAAGCTACAACTAAGTGTTAGGTGCCTCGTTATCTTCTTTCAACTCCATCAGCTGTGGGCCCTGACTGCTGACACTGGCATGATGCATACTGCTGCCAATGCCATTGGAGCCAGAAATAATTCTCCCCAGTTCTTTCTTCCTTGAACTTGCAGCTCCGGATTCAAAATCCATGTTGGTTTTAACTGACTGCATTATGGTCCCGTGACTTTCAGGAGAGCTAGAAAAAGGATTGTTTGGCTTCATCACTTTCTTTGGTGTTCAGTGATTTTGCTTCCCCTATGGCAGTGATGTAGAGAGACTTGTAAATATTTGTGTGTCTTTTCTGCACTGTAGGGTAATTTCTGATGACTTCTTGGCTAGGATCTATGTTTCAGCTTACTACGCAGTTAGATGTGGTCATGGGACTAATTTTTATTAATGGAATAGAAGGAAATGATGTGTATAAGTGATATGATTAAGGATGGTTGTGCCTTCTGCACTTCCTCTTTCTCTTTTTTTAGAACTACGTATGAAAGCAGTGGAGCCCAAAAAGGAAGGAGATTAGACTCTAGCTTTTCTCTGTTTTATGAACTGGAAATAAATTTTGGGATTTGTATTGTTTAGTTATTAAAGTTACTGTCATTGTTTTTCTTTACCTTAAATCTTTATTGGACTGGCTGGTGATATGGTGATACCTCTTGAGATTGTTGAGAGTATCAGTAAGTGTACTTCTACAGTAGGAAGACAATCAACTGAACTACACCTAAGGATGGGGACATGGAAGAAGGTAGGTGGCATCTATTAGAATTGGGCCAGATGAAATCCTCTGCCTGCGGTGCCGGCACTCCGGGTTCTAGTCCCAGTTGGGGCGCCGGTTCTGTCCCAGTTGTTCCTCTTCCAGTCTAGCTCTCTGCTGTGGCCCGGGAGGGCAGTGGAGGATGGCCCAAAGTGCTTGGGCCCTGCACCCGCATGGGAGACCAGGGGGAAGCACCTAGCTCCTGGCTTCGGATCGGCATAGCTCCAGCTGTAGTGGCCATTTTGTGGGTGAACCAACAGAAGGAAGGCCTTTCTCTCTCTCTCACTATCTAACTCTGCCTGTCCAAAAAAAAAAAAAAATAGAATTCGGCCAGAAATTCCTAGTCTTTCCCTTATGTGACACACAGGGTAGGTGGCCCAGGCACAGTTTTATACTCCATTGGTTGTGTCCTATGCAGTCTTGTATCCCAATACTTGTATAATTCTGTATTGACATAATTCTTCCATTGTACTTGAATCTAAAAATCTGTGTATGATATGTGTATATAAAGAATTATCCAGGGACTGGTATTGTGGTGTAGTAGGTTGAGCATCCCGTACCAGAATGCTGGTTTGAGTACTGGTTATTCTGCTTCTGATCCAGCTCCCTGCTAATGTGCCTGAGAAAGCAATGGAGGATGGCCCAGTGCTTGGGCCCCTATTACCCACGTGGTAGATCCAGATCAAGTTCCTGGCTTCTGGCTTGGGCCTGACCCAGCCTTGGCTGTTGTGGCCATCAGGGGAATGGACCAGTAGATGAAAGATATCTCCCTCTCTCTGTGTCTCACCTCCTCTCCTCCCCATCTCCCCCTTTCTGCCTTTGTTGGACTGTCTTTTAACTAACTCAATAAATAAATCTGAAGAGAATTATTCATTTTCATTTATTAGCATTAATAGCAAGTTGCTCAAGACATGCCTTCACTCATGTGGTACAGCATTATGTCAGGAGCCTGAGGTTATCACTTTTTTATTTCTTTGCCAAGAATGGGTTTGAATAGAGACATACTGAGGAAAGGGGAGATGGTTTTTCAGTTCTTGAAAAATAAACTTTATACTTATTACATAAATTCAATCTATTAAAAAAACTCCATTTTCTAATCCATTCTTACTCCTTTCTAGCACCTTAAAAATATTTGCTCCATAATCTATGTCCATTTTTGTGATATAAATCTCCCTCAAAAATCTCTCCTTTTTTTTTTTTTTCATTTTGGTTCTAAGTCTTCTGCTTATAAATGTGACATAGGAGCTAGGAAGCTCCAAGCCAAGCATTTCTTATAGGGAACAAGCCTATTTATCTAGAATGTTCTAGATTTCAGAGGATTCTCTCCCTGAGTTTCAAATTCTAACATCACTGTTTCCACTTAATGTTAGTAGGGAAGTGCAATCTTTCATTGAGATAATTCTAGTTAAATCCACTAGCTTCATCTTACACGCCCTCAGGGGAATACAGACAGCAGGCTCTGGGGGCACATTGTCATGGTAAAATCTTTCAGGTTATTATCTGTGTTGGGAAAGGTGAACTGCTCTGGGGGTTGACCAGGAGTACTGATAAAAATAGACTCCAGGGTAAGTCCGATTCTTCTGATAGGCAAGGATGGGATTCTACTGATGACCTGAGGCCAATGGTATGTGTCTTACCCTGAGTTTTACGGATAGGGACTGAATTATACCCTAATAACTCCAGGATGGATCATGTGCTGAGCAGTTAAGAGAATCTAGCTTTTGGTTCCACTCATCTCCATATCTTCCCCAACTCTGGTTCCACTCATCTCCACATCTTCCCCTACTCTGGAAGACATTTTAAAAGTTTCTTTGTTTATGTCATGCTAGGCTTCCCAGAAGAGCTACTCTCAAGCTTCCCAGAGCTCTGTTGCCTAAGCCGTCTTGTGTTTTACACCATCTCCTCAGGCATTAGCAAATGGACAATCATACATTTTTGTTTTCCAGAGAGATAGAATCCTCCAAGACTGAGTCACTGCCTCAAAGCTAAATTTGTTAATCGACAAACCTGGGCTTTATCTCCAAGGGCCAAGATGAAAGGGATGCTTCAGGTTATAAGATTCTCTTCTAGAAAATTCATCTCATGTGAAATCAGAAGAGAAACTATGATGCTGATGGCATGTACTCAGGTGGGACCTTCAAGATCCACAGCTTGGGCATTTCCACATATTTCTTGCGTTGACAAAATCTTCCTCTCTTCCTTGTCAGACTTGTGGCCCTCTAGGAATGTGTGGGTACACTGGGGTGGTGGAGGACACATAATTAGCAAGAATCATGGAAGAGTGGAGAAAGAAGAAAGGAGCTCCAGGAGTCATGTTTCCTGCCTTCATGATATTTTTCATAATTTTATCTCACTTCATTCTCACCAGGCTATAGGAGTAACTAATGTTAGCAGTTCCTTTTAACTAGTGAGGAATCTGAGACTGTCATCCCTCTCTACATAAAACCTTCATATGGTCCTAACTTCCCTTAGAATAAAGCCATACTTCCTAAAAGTCCCTTCACAGACTTGATTCTGGACACTGTCTTGCACAAATGTACGGAAATACTTAGCTTTCTCAGTGTGCCCTTTCTTTCTCTCATCCCCTCATTCACCTGGTGTTAGTTTTCTGTTGGTACATAACAAATCATTCCAACAAGAGTGGCTCAATGTAATAATGATGTATAATCTCTCAGGATTTTACAGATGGGCTGGTAGCCTTTCTGCCAGTCTTGCCTGGGCGTGCTTGTGTGCCTGAGTTCCTTTCCTTGCCCAGTTGGATCTGAAAGTTCAAAAATGGCCTCACCCACGTGTCTGGAGTCTTGGTGAGAAGGTTGGGGAGTCCCTTATCACTCAGACGTGTATCCATGCTTCTTCACATGGCAGCTATGTTCTGATAAGATGAGAGTGGAGACTTCACAGCTCCATAAAGGCCAATGCTCTAGGATGTCCACACATCATTTCCTCCACATCCTATTGGTCAGGTCAAGTCACAAAAACAGCTACAGTTTAAGGGCAAAGTAGACCGTCTGGCTTGCTAGGAAGAGCAGCACGTCATGATACAAAGAGGGATTGATATAGAGAGTCATGATTCCTTGAAGATCACCATTATAATAATTACCCCATCAGGTTTGGGGTCTTCCTTCAAGAAAGCAAGACATTCTATCAACTTTTAAATAATGGTGGTTGAAATGGAATAAACTGACATGGCTTTGAGGAGACAGAAAGTAATTTTAGCAGTGGTCCTTTTCATTGTCAAGGCTGACCTGGGGATGAGACTGTGACCGGACCACTGGAGTAGAATCCTGCTACACAAAGTGTGGTTCAGGAACCAGGGGGCTAATTAGCAATGCAAAACCTCGGGATCTGCATTTTGAGGAGATCCCAGGCAGTTCCTGCAGTTTTGGAAGGTTTAGAAGCACCGGTTATTGTACAGTCCTGAGCATATCTCTTCTTGAGTCTCCTAGAGATAGCTGTAGAAGTTGCCTCCCTCTCTCCTTCCTAGGTGAGATGCTGTTTCTCATTGAATTGTCACCACATTTCTGGGGTGACTTCAGCTTGGTCTTTTCTGATTTTCTTAGTATAAATAAAAGCAAAACAAACAACACTGGGGTTTTTACTGGAGTTTCTCAGTGGAGCCCTGATGGGGTGTTTGTTACCGAAACATTGTCATGTTTGATCTATTTTAAGATTATACTGTACTTTTCAGTATTTAAATGGTAACAAAAGACTAACGTGTGTGCAGTGTAGGTGAGAAACCTTGTATTTCCTAGAATTTGTGTTGTTACATTTCCAACCTTTAAATTGCATATGGAAGTGTTTTTCATTTAACTTTATATTTTTTCTTTCTCACATAAAAAAAAAAGAATGAGGCAGAAGAGTGTGCTGTTCATAATAACTGGAGAAGAAAAACATAAAACCACAGCCATATGAAAGTGTAGAAAGAGATCCAAACAGCACTTGCCTAAATTTAACTATGATTTTATTAAGTATTCAAAAACAATTATGTGCTATGTAACAAATATAATTCAAACCATGAGTTTCAGGTGGCAATCCATGATGTCAAGTATATTTGTTAATATCAGATTTTAATGTCATTGTTGTTTAAATAAAAAGAGCAATATCACTGCCAAGTCAGGTTTATTGGGATTTCCATGATAAAAGGGATTTTTCTGTGTGTGTGTGTTCACATGTGTGTGCACATGCATGGGCACATGCATGTGTGTACATCTGTGTTGCGAAGTCAGACCTTCTTTGTAGTAAGCTTTTGTGAACAAGCTCTTCAGGAACTCCACCTGCCTTGCCGAGATTTGGGTTTTCCAAGGTAGAAGGCTTCAATCTCTTACTGGGAAATTCCCAGGGGTGGGGACAGTCCCTTACTCACGCAAAGGCTTTGCTACTTCAACAAGGAATATTGAAAGTGTCATCAAAGCCTGCACAAACCCCCTATTTGCATATCTTTCTCGGTGGTATCTTGTCAGAGTTGCCCATATGTGGCACAGCTCCGGTACGTGGCTTTCTAAGGGTTAAGCGATGGACTGTGGAGCTCAGCGGCTCCCTGGCCCCCTTTCTCTAAGTGGTCAAGGAGTCCTGGAGATGTAGACGATCTACAGCCATGATTCTGTAGCTTGAGTCTGACTCAGACCACTTGACTGGTTGAAGTACAGATTGGTGGCCGCACCCAGAGCGCCTAAGTTAGTGGATCGGCGGTGGGCTTGAGAGCTTGCATTTCTAGCAGTCAAGTGCTGCCGATGCTGCTGTTCAGGAGTGTGCACAGTGAGAACAACTTGTCTAGACTTTGCTTAGATTTGTTAGCAACTCCAAAAAAAAAAATAATTAAGAAAGACTATTCTGAGATTCTTACTTGGGCACTTCTGAAGTCTAGCTTATTATTATGGATGTTTTTCCCTGATAGGCAAGATGATGTGATGGTTAAGAGCATGATCCTTGGAATCAAGTTGTTCAAGTTCAACTCCCAGTATCACAGTTTGCTAGGCTAGGTGGTCATGTATGAAGTGACTAACAGTTTGTCTCAATTTACTTACCTATTTAATGAGGACAATAATATATAATGCATAGGATTTTGTGTAGATGAAGTGAGATTGATGTTTTCAAACAATAATTTGCATAGAAACTGTTCCAAAAAAATCTTAGCTATTATTAATTATCATTACCTTATCTCCCAGCCTGGATCATGACAGAAAGCTCACCCAGATCCTGTCCGATCAGAAACATACATGCTCTCCTAAGAGGCATTGCTAGTGCTCGATCCTATAGCTTAAATCAACTCATTTTAGTCCAAAAAACATTGGACTGTAGAGTGCTCATTCTGAGCTAAAGACCACACTTAGTCCTGGGCATACAATAACTGTATTCAAAGAGAGAGGTGAACAAAACCATCAAAGGGAGATAAAGATCCAGCAACACATGAGGAGGGGTTGACCTTCATTGTACTAGCTGTCCATTGCTGCATACCCAGTTACCCCAGAACTCATGGCTTAAATGTACATTGATTATCTCAGTATCTGTAGGTCAGAAAACTGGGAGCAGCTTCCCTGGTGGGACTTCTGGCTCAGGAAGAGTATCTGCTGAAGTTACAACTTTTTTTTTGACAGGTAGAGTTATAGACAGTGAGAGAGAGAGAGAGACAGAAAGAAAGGTCTTCCTTCCATTGGTTCACTCCCCAAATGGCTGCTACGGCTGGCGCTGCACCGATCCGAAGCCAGCGCCACCATCCACTGCCCTCCCGGGCCACAGCAGAGAGCTGGACTGGAAGAGGAGCAGCTGAGGCTAGAACCCGTTACCCATCTGGGATGCCGGCGCTGCAGGCGGAGGATGAAACAAGTGAGCCACGGCGCCGGACCTGGTTACAACTTTCTAAAAACTAGATCCTCTTCTGGTGTCCCTGACAGGTTGGTACTGGTTTTGGGCAGCCCTACCAGGCTCAGCCTAGAACCCTATCTATGATTGCCCTCATATCACAGCCCCTGGCTTCTCCCGGAGCAAATGATCCAACAGAAATCAGGAAGGAAGCCACAGACGTCACACTATCATTTCTGAAATGACTCATTGGTTATACGCGTCACTTCTTATCTAATGTGTGTCTGGCAGATGGGGGGAGGAGAGAACTACACTAAAGTGTGAATCGGGGAGGTGAGGGTCATTGGAGCCATCTTGGAGGCTGGCACGCTTCATGGAACCAGAAGTTTAGGAGAGGTGATATGTCCATCAGTAAATAACTGTTCAAAGAGAGAGATGAACAAAAGCAGCAAAGGGAAAGCAAGATCCAGCAATGTGTGAGAAGAGGTTGGTTCTAGCCCACAAGTAGATAGTTGTATGAGAGTTCTTCCAAAACTTCATGAACAATTTGTATAAAAAAAAAGATGCATGAATTTCAAACTTCTGCACCAAAATAAACTCATCTTTTAATTTTCTTTTTCTGTGAATGTTTTGGAGTGAGAGGGAGCCTCTGATCTGAGCCTTCACCAAAATGTCAAGGGCAGACACACGTGGAAGGTACACCTCTTGTCCTTGTGTGATTGGTAGTAACTCTTTTTACCTTCAAAAACATCCTGGTTTGGACAATAAACTGTAAGTTTACTTGACCTATTGAGAAATTGGGTGGGATAAGTTCCCTTTCATAGATCTATGCCATGTTCACCCTGAAGATAGACTGAGGATTAACTTTCTTGTATCTTCCAATCCCTAGATGAATACTCTGATTAGAGGTGATATTTGAAGATCTGCTATTAATTGAAATCATACAGTACATGGAGGCTATTGCACAGATGTCTGATATACTGTGGTCAAACATTCCAGGAGTTGGTCAGATACTGTACATTTCCAAGGAGGGGAGGGAACAGAAAGAGAAAGAGCAGAGGACCAGCAGGTCCCTGAGCGCTTAGGGGTTAAAGTAGTTTTTCAAGCTCTGGGTGTGAACTACACAGTGTCTTAATAATACCTTTAATACCTGTGCGTTTATCTAAGCGGAACAAGTGAAAACCTGCCTTGCAGAAATTAGATTAAACAGTTGAAGGAGACAGTCATTTTAATAAGGAGCTTCTATATAAAAACCCTTGGTACTTCATTATCTATTTATTCCTCTCAGTCACTCAATTTTATTTTATCCTTCATAATTAAAAAGAAGACAAACCCAGTCTTTAAAAAAAAATGATCCAATGCCACTGTGTTTTGTGTAAACAATACTGGTAGGATGCAGTTTGTTTGCCTACTTCTGATTGCCATTCTTGCTCTCCCTCACCCGGTCCTGTGCTTTCCTCCCAAGAGGTCTTTCACAGCTTCACAGGGGGTAGAAACATCAGGGGATTCGAAGGCTATTCCTAGAATTATGCTCACACATAGGGAATTATTCCATTGCAACATTTGTTTCAAAGATGAGGCAGGCATCTTCGCATTTCTTTTTCTAAAAGATCCAGGAAGCATTTATCCCACTCTGCACCTCCTCCGTGTACCATCTTTATTGGTATCAGAAATTATTAGCTACAAAGACAGGAGAAATTATTAGCTTCTCACTTATTCCCTCACTCTCCCTTAGTCCCTTGAGCCAAACTTTCGTTTTGGGACTCTGTTGTAAATTTGATTCAGTGTGAAGTTTCTTGGAAAGCTGTGATAAATATCTCACAGGGCTTTTGATGTTAAAACTACACCTTTCCTCTTCCTCCTCCCAAAAGAGAGAATTGCTTTTTGTGTACAACACACATGCAGTTTTCTTATAAGCACTAGCTCATTGCTGGAACCCACACAATTTCCAGTGACAAATCCCCAGCAGCTAAGTTTCCTTCATTGTATACTGAAGTTTCTGGCGCAGTTCTTCCCAAGTAGGCAATGAAATACCTTTATGTTTACAATCTTTGTGAGAGAGAAGTTGGAAAAGTGAAGACACTTAGGAAAATTGAAGGCAATAAGATCTCTATAAATGTGACTTGTTTGAATGTGGAGTTTGTCCTGTGGTAAACATGCGGATGGTTAGAGAGAAAATTCATAGCCTTGGATTGTCGATGAGCGTATGGCCCATGCCTCATTTATTTCTGTGTGGTATCCTGGTGTTCCATCAGTGCTGGTAAGTTTCCTGTGTACTTTCTTGGGGCACTCATTGTACCTCCTAGATGGAAAAAAGGGAAATCAAGTGATTTAATCCTTATGTAGATTTTATATATGAAGGGGAATAAAATGGAAATGATTTAGCCAGTAGGTGAAACTGAGTCTGAACACTTTGGTGAAGTCTCCTGTGTGATGATAATGCACTTCTACTCATTTTCCCTTTAGCCTCTTTCTTTGGGGCTCCAGAAAATTAGGTACAAATGTATGTAAAAAAACATCACAGGTAGGATGACAGGTGCTAGAACTGGAGGAGCAGATTCTTTAGAGTAGATTCCGAGGAGTAGAAGCTGAGTCTCATGGTAAGCTCAGGTCTAACCTTTTAACAATAGGCAAACTGTTTTCCAAAGTGGCTGCGCCATTCTGCATTCACTCCGACTTCTTTGAATCCTCGCCGGTGCCTGGTATTATCTTTTTTTTTTTTTTTTTTAACTGGAGTCTTTATAGTGGATGAGTTAAGGCTGTAAAATGTCAATGTGCTTTTTTTTTTTTTAATTGTTTATGTATTTTGAAAGTCAGATTTGCAGAGAGAGAGGAAAAGACACAGGGAGATCTTCCACCAGCTGGCCAGAGGGCCGCAATGGCTGGGGCAGGGCCAGGCTGAAGCCAGGAGCTTCATCTGGGTCTCCTACATGGAAGGCAGGGCCCCAAATACTTGAGTCATCTTTCTGTGCCTTTCCCAGTCCAACAGCGGAGCACTAGATCGGAAGTACAGCAATCAGGACACAAACCTGCTCCCATATGGGATGCTGGCATCTCGGGTGATGGCTTTACCCACTACTCCACAACACCGCCCTCTCATTATGCTTTTTTTTTTGTTTGTTTAAGATTTTATTTATTTACTTGAGAGGTAGAGTTAGAGACAGTGAGAGGTAGCGACAGAGAGAAAGGTCTTCCTTCTGTTGGTTCACTCCCCAGATGGCCACAACGGCCAGAGCTGTGCCAATCTGGAGCCAGGAGCCAAGGAGCCATGTGTTTCTTCCCAGTCTCCCATGCAGGTGCAGGGGCCCAAGGACTGGGGCCATCTTGTACTACTTTCCCAGGCCATAGCAGAGAGCTGAATTGGAAGAGGAGCAGCTGGGACTAGAACTGGAGCCCATATGGGATGCTTGTCCGCAGGTGGAGGATTAACCTACTTCGCCACGGCGCTGGCCCCTAATTGTGCTTTTAATTTGCATTTGCACCGTGACTAATTGTGTTGTGTCAGTTTTCAAGTATATGTTGACCATTTCTACATCTTCTCAGTTGGAATCTCTAGTGAAGTATCTTGCCCATTTTAAAATCTGGGTTTTGGGGCTGGTGCTGTGGCGCAGCCGGTTAACGCCCTGACCTGAAGCACTGGCATCTCCTATGGGCGCGGTTCTAGTCCTGGCTGCTCTACTTCCCATCCAGCTCTCTGCTATGGCCTGGGAAAGCAGTGGGAGATGGCCCAAGTCCTTGGGCCCCTGCACCCACGTGGGAGACCCAGAAGAGGCTCCTGGCTCCTGGCTTCACATAGGCACAGCTCCGGCCATTGTGGCCAATTGGGGAGTGAACCAGTAAATGGAAGACCTCTCTCTCTCTCTCTCTGCCTCTTCTCTTTGTGTAACTCTGACTTTCAAATAAATAATCTTTTTTTTTTTTTTTTTTTTGACAGGCAGAGTGGACAGTGAGAGAGACAGAGAGAAAGGTCTTCCTTTTGCCGTTGGTTCACCCTCCAATGGCCGCCGCGGTAGGCGCGCTGTGGCCGGCGCACCGTGCTGATCCGATGGCAGGAGCCAGGTGCTTCTCCTGGTCTCCCATGGGGTGCAGGGCCCAAGCACTTGGGCCATCCTCCACTGCACTCCCTGGCCACAGCAGAGAGCTGGCCTGGAAGAGGGGCAACTGGGACAGGATCGGTGCCCTGACCGGGACCAGAAACCGGTGTGCCAGTGCCGCAAGGCGGAGGATTAGCCTAGTGAGCCGCGGCGCCGGCCCAAATAAATAATCTTTAAAAAAATAAATAAAATCTGGGTTTTCATCAAGGTGCCATGTACCAATGCCATCTCACTAGTCCAAGTGATCAATTTCAGTTTACAATTGATGGCTCTGATAGGTCTAAGAGTCAAAGGGATCACACAAATAAGACAAGTGTCTACTAATACTAATTGATAGAATCAAAAAGGGAGAGAAAGATCCAACATGGGAAGTGGGATACACAGAAGACTCATAGAATGGCAGACGTCCTAAACAACACTCTGGCCTCAGAATCAGCCCTTAAGGCATTCAGATCTGGCTGAAGAGCCCATGAGAGTATTGTAGGCATGGAAAGCCAAGATACCATGGAAAAGAAAAAAAGAAGAAGACCTAAATGAAAGATCTCTGTGAGTGAGATCCCAGTGGAAAGAACGGGGCCATCAAAGAAGGAGGTACCTTTCTCTGAAGGGAGGAGAGAATTTCCACTTTGACTATGACCCTATTGGAATAAGATCAAAGTCAGCGAACTCTAAAGGCTTCCATAGCCCTGGCAACTCATGACTAGAGCCTAGGGAGATTACTGATGTCATGAACAGGAGTGTCAAATTGTTAAGTCAGCAACAGAAGTCACTGTGTACTTACATCCCATGTGAGATCTGTCCTTAATGTGTTGTCTAATGTGCAGTGATGCTATAACTAGTACTGAAACAGTATATTTATACTTTGTGTTTCTGCGTGGGTACAAACTGATGAGATCTTTACTAATTATATACTGAATAGATCTTCTGTATATAAAGATAATTGGAAATTAAAAAAAAACCTGGTGTTAAATTGGAAATGGCATAGAAAATTAATTAAATTTTTTAAAAAAATAATATGTAGGATCTCTGTCTTTAATGTGCTGTACACTCTTATTTAATGCTATAACTAGTACTCCAACAGTATTTTTTTTTTCACTTTGTGTTGCTATATGGGGGCAAACTGTTGAAATTGTTACCTAATATATACTAAACTGATCTTCTGTATATAAAGAGAATTGAAAATGAATCATGATGTGATTGGAAGGGGAGAGGGAGCGGGAAAGGGGAGGGTTGTGGGTGAGAGGGAAGTTTTGGGAGGGGGAAGGCATTGTAACCCATAAGCTGTACTTTGAAAATTTATATTCATTAAATAAAAGTTTAATAAAAAAAATCTGGGTTTTGTCTTCTTACTGAATGGTGAGAATTATTTATATATACCTCTTTTCTCAGAGGTATGGTTTACAAATATGTTCTAATCTGTGGCTTATCATTTACTTTTCCTAATGGGATCTTTTCAATGATCAGTGTTCTCACTACTTTTTATTACTTGATCTTTGGGAAGAACTGTATCATCAGATATAAATATTACTTTCTTCTTCTCTCTCCAGTTAAACGGAATGAGAAACCACTCTCTGGCATTCTTCCCTATGATTTCAGATACTCAAGGGAGTGCATCAAACCATGCCTTCTTCGTCACTAAGCATGTATTAGGGGCCAGGTTTTCTGTATTTATTCTTTCTAATTCTCACAGCTGCCCTGTAAGAGAAGAGTCATACTTCCCACTTTAGAGATGAGAAAACTGAGGCTCAAGTGGCTTGGCAGCCTGCCCAAAACTAAAGGGAGATGTCCCAGAAGCTGGATTTGGGTCTACTTCTACACCCCTCTACACCTTGTGTTCCCAGATGATGCTGAGATGGGCTGTTTAGGATCTGGCAAAGTTACAGGTCTTCCACGGTTGAAAACAAGCAGTTGAACCTTAAGAACTTCGCATGCTCTCTGCCCTTGGTGCCGCAGAGGTGGGGCAGGAGCTCTCCACTTCTCTGCCTTTCCATTCCCTAGCTATGCAGTAGCCTCTGTTAGTCGTCACAGTGAAAGGAAAAACACTGTTTTATTTCAGACAGTTAATATTCATCAAATGTTAATGAAAATACATAACAAATAATTACAACAAACACGGTGTCTGATTAAGATGAAAGGGATGACAGTCCTGTGAATTTTTAATCTGAAAAATAAAGAATGTTACATTAATAAGACTTAATTATATCATTAAATATTTAAAATTACCTTCCTTAATAGATTTTATTTTTATTTAATATATTTCTTTTTTAAATGTCTATAACACTTTCATGAGATTGGTACATAAAATCCTATCAAGTGCTACAGCGAAAGAGAATTTTAACTTAATATATTCATCATATTGATTTCACAACTTCTACTTTATTTATTGTTCTGAAAAGCTAATAACCCTTTTATACTTTATTATAATTGATATTTTCTCCACATAGAGTGATAAATAATTAATACCATTACAGGCACATCATGTGCAGTACTTATTTGGGAAAAAAAAATAAAACAAAGCATCTGAGTAGTGTATAATACATTCCATTTTAATACTCTGCACTTACAATTAATGCTACATTTTACAGGAAAACACAATTAACTTTGGGAATCTGTCTTGAAATGACCACATTTAGGCAGCTGAAGCTAAGGCAGGGGATCTAGTATAAGCCAACTCTCAGGTTTTTCCACATTTCAGCTACTTCCAGAGGATCAGTAAAATTATATACTTACCATCAAGTTTTTTCACATCTTGGGAAAGGTATTTATAAAAGGAAAAGGATGATCTTTTAGACTTGCGCTCTGTACCCAAAAATTGAATTTGATTTTTAATGTTTGTGCAGTTTTTATAATTGTGTTTTAATGAAAAGCAACACCTCTCTTGAATTTGCTAATAAGATAATTAAATTCATTTGATCTTTCTCCCCCATCATGGAAGTGTTTCTGGAGAGGAGAAAAATGTAGTCATTACTTCCATATTGCCATGAGTGACTGGATTCTCCACATCTTCTGGGGAGCAGGCAAATGGATTAAGAGTCCCAGGTGTGGGTTCTGGGAATATGGGTTGAGATGTTAGCTCTGCTTCTTTCTAGCTTTGTCATGGGGGACAGAATTCCTTTATCCCTTTGCACTTAAGCTTCTTTCTTCTACTAGACTTCAAGCTCCATGAGGGCAGGGACCGTGTTGGTCTTGTTTACTTTATTTCCCAAGTGGTAACTGACACATAGTATATTCAATGATATTTGAGAATGAATGAATGTTGCAGTTATTACACTGTAGAACTCCAGTGCAGAATAATTACTCAAGAATTTATGTAACTGGGCCAGCATTGTGGAAGAACAGGTTAAGCCACTGCTTATCAACCTAGCATCTATATGAGCACTGGTTCAAGTCCTGGCTGCTCCACTTCCAATCCAACTCTCTGCTAAAGTGTCTGGGAAAGCAGTGGAGGATAACCCAAGTACTTGGGCCCTGTCTCACCCATGTGAGAGACCCAGATGGAATTCCAGGCTCCTGGCTTTGGCCCAGCCCAGTCCTGGCTGAAGCAGCCATTTGGGGAGTGAACCACACAGATGGAAGATTCTCTCTCTTTCTCATCCTCTGTCTCTCCATCTCTCTCTGTAAACTTGCCTTTCAAATAAATAAATCATTTTTTAAAAGTAATTCAGGTAATAAACTCTTTCAGATCAAACCATCCAATTAGTATGTTGTGATCTTGGACCGGAAGCGCAGAGAAGCTTAGTCATGCCAGTGAATGCACTGTCAAACTTTCCACATATGGGCCCAATAGAAGTGTAATAGCCCTACTTCATATCATACAAAAAAGTTAGTTCCAGGTAGACTATAGCTATCAATGTAAAAGAAAGCAACAAGGTTTCCAGAACAAATGTTATCCAGTAGAATTTTCTGCAGTGATGGGAATGTAACTGTCCATAGCCACTAGCTAAATGCTGTTAATGATCACATGAAATCTGGCTCATGTTCAAGTAGGCATTTGGCCTAGTGGTTAAGACAACAATTAAGATACCTGTGTCCCATATTTAAGTAATTGGGTTAAACACCTGGCTCTAACTCCTGACTCAGGGAGACAATGGTGATGGTTCAAGTGGTCGGGTCCTTGATATCCATGTGGGATAACTGGATTAAGTTCCTGCCTCCTGGCTTTGGCCAAGCTGGATCCCAGCCATTACAACATTTGGGGAGTGAACTGGTGGAATGAGAGTGTGCACTCTCTCATTCTCTCAAATAAATAAATTAAAATAAAAAAACCAAAATATGACTTGTGCGACTGAGGAAATTAGTTTTTCACTTTTCATTAACCTAAATTTAGATTGTGACATGTAAGTAGTGGCAAACCTATTGACAGCACATTTCCAGAAGGAAATATAGGACCATATCTTCACCAAACTGTGGTAGACAAAGATTTCTTAAACCAAACTCAAGGAGAACAGAAGAGCTAACTACATAGGAAAAGAGTGATACAGAGGATCTCTTCAGAATGAAGAATTTCTGCTTATCAGATGATACCATGAGGAAGTAAAAAAGTAATTTAAAATGTAAATAAGACAAAAATGTGAAAACATTACAAAGGACTTGCATCCTAATAAATAAAATAAAAACTATCATCATCAACAAAAGATAACTCAATATTAAATGACAAATGATTTAAAGAAATTTTATAAGAGAAATGATCTAAGTGGCTCAAAGTTCCTATCAAAACGTGCTCAACAGAATTAATCATTAAGTAACACAAAATTAAAACCACATTGAGATGCCACATATCCATCCGAACAGCTAAGATCAACAAAACAAAAAAAAACTGACAATATTAAATACTGACAAGGATGAGCTGAAATTCTCATTCCCTGCCAAAGGAAATGTACTGGTAAATTAGTGAAATCACTTTGGAAAACCATTTGACAGTTTTTAAATGAAACACAACATATATTTATGGCCAGTGATTCTACTTCTTGATGTATAGATTGAGGAGAAATGAGTATGTATGAGGGTAATTCAAAAAGTTAGTGGAAAATAGAATTAAAAATAAGTTTATTTTGGTGTAATAAACTTTTGAAAATAATGTATAGCTTTTTAAAAAAATTATTTTTAGCTATTTTCCTTTCATTTGAAAGGTGAAGGGGGGAGGAAGAGAGAGAGAGAGAGAGAGAGAGAGGAAGAAAGAGAGAGATCTTTCTCCTGCTGGTTTACTTCCCAAATGCCCACAATAGCTGAGGCTGGGACAGGCCAAAGTCAATCAAGGTCTCCAATTTGGGCAGCAGGGACCCAAGAACTTGATCCATCATCGTCTGCCTCCCAAGTTGCAGATAGGCTGGAAGCTCTATCAGAAGCTGAAGAGCTGGGACTTCTACCAGACACTCTGTCACGGGATGTGGGCATTGCAGGCGTGTCCTAGCCACCATGCCAAATGCCCTCCCCAGCTCTTTCATGGTACACATTTTTCATGAACTTTTTGAAGACCTCTCATTTGCATAGATTCAAAAAATTTTTACACCAAAAGAAACATATCCTGTAATTTCATTTTCCATGAACTTTTTGAAGTACCCTTGTACCTGCACCAAGAGGTATGATATAGAATGTTTACCACAGCTATAGTCATAACAACCCAAAACTGGGTTATGATGTTAACTCGTGAAAAATGTGTGAAAATATGTTTATCTGATGGGACACTATACTGTAATAAGTATGCCGCAGGATCGAATCTCATAAATAGGGTATTGAGTGAAAGAACAAAGATGCAGACAGTGTAGTTAATAATTTATTTAAATAAAATTTAAAAACAGGGCAAAAGAATCTCTACAGTAGTGGCAAAAACAAGAACAGCAGTTATCTTTGTGTATATATGGGGTGGGGGGAAGGGACCAAGGCCCAAGATAGCTGGGTGGTAGCAATCTCTGTTACTTAGCTCAGATGCTGGGTAAGCAGTTGTGATTACATGGTAAAGCACATTGAGTTGCGCCCTTACAGTTGGTGTGGTTTTCTGTTTGTATCTGTCAATAAAATATTTACTTAAAGCAAAGCTCTATTAAAATTTATGGAGCAGGTCAAAGCCTGATGACAAGAGCTTTAAAGTGTGAATGACAAAGAAAGGTCTAGATTAGCAATAAAAGATTTTATTTTCATTTGTACGGCATGGTGTATGATAAAGCAGTGATCTAGAGATTCAGATACTTCCTGGTCTGGGTTTGATCTCTCAGAGATGAATTTATCTTTTTACATATTTATATGCAGAAAGGGTTTGTTTATCCACTTAAAGGATTTGTTGAACATCTCTACTATATGCTGGGTTTAGTTTCTTAATTATTCAGAGATGGAAAAACTACTTGTGGGGGGGGATCTTTCAAGTTGTTTGTTATCTAATGGCTTCTAAGGCCTCTTTTGGCTGCAACCATCTATGGAATTCTGTGAAGTACAAGGTAAGGCAAGAATTAGGTCTCAATCTGATGAATTCTAGGCTTCTAAATGAATGAGTTGAAGATGTGCACCTCCATGGGAGAGGCTTCATTCCTCTGAATCCCTATTCCTGGCAGAGGAGCAGAGAAGTGACTGATACTCAGTAGAATATTGAAGGTGTGGAAAATGAAAGACTACTGTTATCAAAGCTATCTGAAGGCCTGTATCTGCTTTCATTTCATTGTAGTTGTCCTTCTTACTAAAAGGGTGGAAAACATTTCTGAGTTATTTTAACCCAACAAATACTGAGATAATGACAGCAATCTTCTTCATCAAAGTTTAGACATGGACATCAGCTACCTGAATCCCAGTCTCATTGACTTTTAAAAAAATCTCTTGGTAACATGATAGTCTCATTATCAATTGCCAAGGGATCTTCTTCTTCTTCTTTTTTTTTTTTTTTTAAGATTTCTATTTATTTATTTGAAAGGCAGTTACACACACACACACACAGAGAGAGAGAGAGAGAGAGAGAGAGAGAGAGAGAATGGTATCTTTCTTCTTTTTGTTCATTCCCTAAATGCCAGCAATAGCTGGGACTGGGCCAAGATGATCCCACAAGCCAGGAACTCCATGTGGGTCTCCCACCTGGTAGCAGGGGCCCAACCACTTGGGCCATCCTCTGCTGCTTTCCCAGGCACATTAACAGCAAGTGGAGTGTCCAGGACTTGAACTCGTTGCTCATATGGCGATGAAGGCCTTGGCTTAACCTGCTGCATTATAACACTGGCCCGTGCCAGGGACAGTCTCTAGATTGAGCCATTTTCCCCTGAAAATGTAGACTTTCTCTATCAAAGAGCATATTGTTAACATATTAATAACGGGAACACTGGTAGCTATCCATTTCTCCATGCTGGATTAATAAAGATATTTTCCTTTTGAACGACCTGGGATCTTTATCATGTGAACCCATAGAGGGGACTGAGAAAAGTACTTTTGTTCTTGAGAAGGAAAGGAGATCTAGAGTCAGATATTTACAAGTGCTGTTTTCATGTTTTTTTTTTTCTAAACCATTAAGATTCTCTTCTTGGGAACATGGAGACTTGATTCTGATAACCTCATTTCCTTTGACTTCTTTGATGTTTTGTTTTCTCTGCCTGAAGTGATGCTAGTGTGACCACAGAGAGGAATGTATAACTGAATGACTGTCCCTCACAAGCCATGTGGACATGGTGGTGGCAAGAACAGGTCTCAGGTTTGCTCTGAGGTACTGGCGCTCATTGGAAACAGCTAAAAAGCTGGCTGCCAGCAGCTCCTTTCCTTTTTCCTAGATGTGTAGACAGGATGATAGGGTTGGATTAGTCAGTTTAATAATTATTAAGAAATTATTTTATAGAAAATTATTCTGGATTAGCTGGCTGTTAAATTACTCAGGTCTCTGTTCCTTTTCCTTTTCTCTTACCCAATCAGGCTCCAGTTCATTCCATCCGAACCTGACTGTTTTCAAGGTTGTAGAAACAAGTGGGAAAGGAAGACATGGTGACCAATTGCTCACACCAATGCCCAGTGGAGTGAAAATTAACCTGATGGAGACTGTCCAGCCTTGTTGGGAATGGGCAACACGAGGTTGCTGGAACTCAGCAACTCAGGTTATTTCAGGGCATGTATCCAATCACTTTGGAGAGCAAATCAAGAAAGCAAATAAGCACCCAGTGAATAAGCCTGGTGTTACAGGCTGTATGTTGGATTTCAAGACAGAGTGTCCATCCCATGTATACTCTACTGCTTGGCTCATTCTGGGCTCTACAGTGTGCATCAGAGCCCAGTGCTTTTGTGTAGCATATTAATCTTATTCAAATAAAAATGAATGCCTACTACATGCTAGGTGCTTTACAAACCACATCAGGATTGTGTCTCAGTGTAATTTACAGCAGAATAACTAACATTGGCTTAAATTACAAAGTCAATTAATGGTTAAATTTAACAGATAGTATGGGGGCCAGTTTGGAATCCTTTCCAAGATTGATGTAGCATTCCAGAAATGCCATAAAAGATCCATAATTTTCCAATTTTTGTTGTGTTGCCGTTATGAACATGTTTTTGATGTTTTTAAATATGATTGAAAATGGTGGGGGCCGGCGCCGTGGCTCATTTGGCTAATCCTCTGCTGCGGCGCCAGCATCCCATATGGGTACTGGGTTCTAGTCCCAGTTGCTCCTCTTCCAGTCCAGCTCTCTGCTGTGGCCCGGGGAGGGCAGTGGAGGATGGCCCAGGTGATTGGGTGCCCGCATGGGAGACCAGGAGGAGGCATCTGGCTCCTGGCTTCAGATCGCTGCAGCGCTGGCCATAGCAGCCATTTGGGGGGTGAACCAATGCAAGGAAGACCATTCTCTCTGTCTCTCTCTCTCTCTCTCTCTCTCACTGTCTAATTCTACCTGTCAAATAAGTTAAAAAAAATGGTTAGTGATGCTCATAATATTTTATCTTGGGGAGATGGCTGCAGACAGAAGCAGGATGAAGGGCTCTCTAGTCCCATTATCTTCTCTTTCATTAAGGAAGCTTAAGTTTTCCAGAATCCAACAGGATACCTCTTCCATCTTATTAGCCAGAACTATATTGCCTGTTGCTACAAAAATGGCTAGGAAAGGAAGTATCACTGTTGGCTTGGACAACTCAAAATTTGTTGCCCAGGTCCGGGATCATGATCTACATAAACACAATAAGGAATCTGCTGGCAGAGGAATAAGTTAAAATGAGAATTGAGTAGACAACATTTTTGGACTAGCAGCTATAGTGTGGCCCAGTGAACAGCCAGGGCTGGGCCAGTCTGAAGCCAGGAGCTAGGAATTCCATCCAGGTCTCCCATGTGTGTACATGGCTGGGCCCAATTATGTGGGCCATCTTTTGCTGCTTTCTCTGGTGCATTAGCAGGGAATTGGATGGGAAGTAGAGCAGCTGGGACTTGAACCAGTGCTCATGTGGGATGCTGACTTTGCAGGCAGCAGCCTAACCTGCTGTGCCACAAGGCTTGTCCAAGGGGAAAAAATAACTTAAATGATCAACTTAAAGATACGTATCTTACAAGTATTACTGGTAGTGTCTATACAACCTAAGCATCCACAAGTAGAATTTCCATGTGATTTAACAGCAAATATTTAAATTCACATCTGTCTTCTTCTAAGTCGATTGCCCTTCTCATTTTCCTCCTCTAGTTTATTGTGCCACTGTGCACCGAGTTGCTTACTTTTGAAACTTATGGGTTTTCTTGATGACTTCCTTTTCACACCGCACTCCATCAGGTGTCAAAACTATCTGTTCTACCTTTAACAAAGTTCTCACGCTTACCACTTTGCATTTATCTTTCAGGCTAGCGGACTACACATCAAAATGCTGGTAATTTTTTAGGGAATTATTCTTGACTTTGGAGGCCTTCCTGATTTTTCCAACTTTTCTATAACCAGTGATCACCAGAAAAATAGAAAGTTTATAATTGTAAAGTTATTCTTTATAATTGCTAATTTGGCTTTTTGTTTTTTTTGACAGGCAGAGTTAGATAGTGAGAGAGAGAGAGAGAGAAAGGTCTTCCTTTTCCATTGGTTCACCCCCGAAATGGCTGCTATGGCCGGTGCACTGCTGCCAGCGCTCTGTGCCCATCCGAAGCCAGGAGCCAGGTGCTTCCTCCTGGTCTCCCATGCAGGTGCAGGGCCCAAGCACTTGGGCCATCCTCCACTGCACTCCTGGGCTACAGCAGAGAGCTGGACTGGAAGAGGAGCAACCAGGACAGAATCTGGTGCCCCAACTGGGACTAGAACCCGGGGTGCCGGTGCCTCAGGCGGAGGATTAGCCTGGTGAGCTGAGGCACTGGCCTAGAATTGCTAATTTGGCTCTTTCTTAATGCCCTTTGTCTATATGACTTACATATGCAAACTCTTTCTCAATTTAGGATGCAGGTATCTACCTCTGTCAGTATATAATCTTCTGGATTATATTGTTTAATCTTCTGGATTCAATGTTCACTGACTTAAATGTAGTCAATGTTCCTAGAAGAGGTAGGCACCACACAGAATTTTGTTGGTCATGAGGCCATTCCTAAGGTTAAAAATAAAAGAGAGATCCTCAGGCCGGCACCGCGGCTCACTAGGCTAATCCTCCGCCTTGCGGCGCCGGCACACCGGGTTCTAGCCCTGGTCGGGGCACCGATCCTGTCCCGGTTGCCCCTCTTCCAGGCCAGCTCTCTGCTGTGGCCAGGGAGTGCAGTGGAGGATGGCCCAAGTGCTTGGGCCCTGCACCCCATGGGAGACCAGGAGAAGCACCTGGCTCCTGCCATCAGATCAGCGTGGTGTGCTGGACGCAGCGCGCTACCGCGGCGGCCATTGGAGGGTGAACCAACGGCAAAAGGAAGACCTTTCTCTCTGTCTCTCTCTCACTGTCCACTCTGCCTGTCAAAAAAAAAAAAAGAGAGAGATCCTCAAAGTTCCTCAAAATTTGAAACAACAGAGAATGGGAGAGAGAGAAAGAGAGAGAGAGAGAGAGAAACAAATCCAACCCCTCTGCTTCCTTTGGAAGTTACCACCAAGCTTGCCATCATTTCAAGAACTTCTTTTTGTGTAACTTTCTCAACTTTTGGTTTATAAACACTTTATACTTTGTCTTGTTGAGTTTTCTTTCTTCTTTTGGACACTGAGTTGAACCATACCAGGAAAAGTCTAGGTAGGAAGTTTCCAAGCAGTTGGACATTGGGATAGTAAAGTGTTCAGAGTCATTTATCGTAGGCCATTAGTATATTTATATACTGTATGTCCATGTAGCCTCAAATTGTGACAAAGTCTGAGGGAAAGCAATTCCTGGGGAAGAAAGGAAAGAAATTGCATTCTAGTTGGCTAGACTAGATGACATTCTGATTTCCTATCAAGATCCTCACATATTGGGAAGTAATGATTTTGGTGTAAATTATATACTTTGATATCTATAGAAGTTATGGAGCATTTTATATGAAGTAATAATATTAAGTAACTTGATTGATCCAATGCCTGCTTAATCTTACATTGAATGAAGTAACACTAAATATGACACACTCACCCTTTGTGGATTTAAATTCTGGGAGAATCCCAGTTCTTATTTTTGCTGATTTTTGTGGATCTTTGAGTAACTTTGATAACAATGACAAGACTTTACATAAATTCTGGGCCATTTGGTGGTAGACTGCCCAAGTGTTCCTTTTTCTTACTAACCTATAATAACAACATTAGATTTTAAGTTTATTTCTTATTGAATTTACATTGAAACATAACCATGCTTTTACAAATTGTATTTAGGGACTCACATCTTGATGGATGATTAAATGTCTTTCCTGTCCTTAAATTCTCTGTCTCCTTCCTAGCTCCCTTTATGTCAGAATTGTTCCTATCAGATGAGTAGCTTGGAATAGCAAGGCTTGTATATTTCAGTGGACATACAACAACATGGTTCTTCAAAAAAGTGCTGGTGTGATACATGCAAATCCATTTAAAAAAAAGAAAATAAAGAAAAAAAAAGAAATGACAGATAAATGGTGATGATGCATTTTTAGCACTCAGCTACCTTCTTTCAAACAGTCACAGAAAAAGGCACAATGTGGCATGGCTGTGCATGGATTTGACAGGCAGGCCCTGGACACGGTCAGCGCATGGGTTTCTGAGCTACTCCAGTCTCTCAGAGTTTTGCTAAGCCTGTGATTGGATGTTGCATTATAGACTGACATTTTCCCTTTGGATTCAAATGAATCTGCAGTCTGACAAGGTATTTTTCCTCCTTGCCCTGTAATGAAAATAGTCACTGCCATAGCAGTTGGCTTCTACAACCACTGAACAATCACAAGAGCTTGGAAGACGTGAAGGAAATGAGAGAAATAATTCTCTCCCGTATGCAATCACCATCTCCTCTCTCATACATTTTTGTTGACAAAGACTCATTTTCTTTGTTTAAATACTAGTGACAACAAGTAACATTTCACAGTTTGTACTAAGCACCAGTTAGCTTATCCTCTTTATGTGTTGATTCATTTAATCTTCACGACAATATAATGAGGTGATGTCATCCTTCCACTATACAGAGGAGGAAACTGAAGCAGAGACTTGTTGCAGGCAGTCTTCAATGTCACATGACTAAGTAACAGGTGGAATCCGGTACAAGCACCTAGGCTGGAAACAATGCTCTTAGTATAGCGGTTTCTTGAGGATAAAGACTTTTTTATTCAGCTCTAGAGTAAGAATGCCCCTGGTTTCAGAGGCAGACAGGCTTGGATTAGGATTCCGAGACTTCGTAAATTGCCTTAGACAAGTTACTGTCATATGTACACAGAAACAGTGCTGTGCTGTAAATTGGATTTAAAATTAAAAAAAAAAAAAAAAGCCCTGATTTCCACAGTGTCAATACACCGGACATGACTAATTTCAATTTAGCAGTGGTTTAACGAAACTGGCTTGCAAAATTCCTGAAGTTTTAATAATCAGCTCTTCCAAGCTGGCATGAAATGGCTCCAGTGTTTTGCCAGTGGAGGGTGGGCAGCTTGACAGGCTTGTTCCAACTCCTGGGTCACTGGCGTTAAGAACAGTGGCTTGGTATATGGGGGTTGCCCGTTCATAGTCATTAAATGAATGACTAAGAGCACAGAACCCCGTATACTCTCAGTTTACTGTACAAGGTCAAGTAGCTGGGAATAGATTACATATTAGCTGCAAAATGTCTACAAAACGTCCATACAATCTGTCTTCAATCTAGCAACGACTTCGATCTAGCAACTACATACTAAAATTTTGTTCAGGAGCTCACATGGTTTTCGCGGAGCATACGTTAAAATTCATATTTCGGGTTCTTGTCTCAAGCTTGGAGAAGCATCCTAAGCTTAGACATCAACAAGACAGCCACCATAGTGGGGTTCAGAATTTATCTGGGGAAGTGAGAGAAATACACAGGACAGTGAAGGCTTTATTTAAGGGAGAGGGGGGTCAGAAAGATGAGCAGGGAGTTCCATACCAGGCAGAGAGCAGATCAGGAGCCATGTGCAGGAGTCTGCCGAGTATCGCCATGAAAGGAAGCCATGCAGGCAGGAGTGGTAGCAAAAGGAGGCAGTGCTAGGGAAAAACAGGGGCAGGGTCCTGGCAAAACAACGCCTCTTGTTCATTTTCAAAAGGGGAGTGGTTATGTAGTCTGGCAGGTGGGTGTATACAGGTGAGATCAGGTAGGGGCAGGGGGGCGTGGTCTCCAGCTCATGGATTTAATCAATCCAATACTATCTGCCTGCCCCTATCAACATCCTGGTGATTAAATTTCTCTCCCACCCTTGGATTCCACTCTTTCCTTCTTATCCCTCCTTGTATGAGAATGGTTCTCAACACAGGAGTAGGCAGGGGAAATTTTAGTCTTCATCAATGTGTAGTGGATAGAAATCCCAGAGTACTTGCAAAATTCATGGACGTTGGAACTAAAAGAAAAGTTTATTTTGGCACAAAAAGTTTTGAAATCCATGCCTGTGAGTTTGTGGTAGCATTTACATTTTTACGACTTCACCATAATTTTAGGGGGCTTTCCTGCCCTGGCATGGGGTTTTGACTTTAAAGGTCTCGGAAGGGAAGCTGCTAAGGTAAATGGTTGGAATGTGCTCCATGTGAAGACAGGAAGGAGTGGCCAGGATTAAGGTGGCCTGAAGATCTCATGCCAACACTTGGGCACACAGATTTAAGCATTGGGATACCTTGGCATGGGCCAAACGGAACAGGTCGTGGGCCAGGTTTGGCTCAAGGGCACACGCTTGGCTTTAGCGATAATGAACAGCATGGACTCTGGGGTCAACACTGGCTCAGTTTGCAATCTTTTTTTTGCCATTTACCAGCTGGTAGCCTTTTGCAGGTTCCTCCACCACTCTGTGCCATCCCTGCATCCATGGGTTGTTGGAATTCCCAGAGGAAGGGGCTCTCAACATGATCAGGAGCAGGTCCAGACTTACAGATGATGAAATTAACTGCAAATAACTCACAGGGCAGGAGAGTAGGGTCAAGAACCATTTCACTTGCCTCTTCTCCTTATGTGACCGGGAAAAAATTTCCTGCAATGTACCATGGGAGAACTCCTAATGCGATGACTGGTTCTCAGTCTTGACTGACCATTGGAATCATCCAGGAATCGGGAAAGTAGTGCCCCGGATTTCAAGCCCAGATAATTTGATGTAATTAATTGATCAGAAGCACAGTCTAGGTCTCAGGTGATTCTAATGAGCAGGCTGGGTAAAGAAACACCATGCTAAACAATGCAAGGAGGAAAAAAAATTACATGATATTTAGGGTTATTACGTGAATTACTTTCATGTGCCTTTCAAGTGCAATATTTTCTTTAATAAATGAATGCATAAAAGCTATTTTGACTGGACTTCAAATATTAACAAAATTAACAAAAGCCATTAACAAAAGCCAACACTATTCTTACACATAGCTGCATTTTATTCAAATTGCTTTCTGTTGTAAAAAAAAATGAATTCTGCTTTCATGGGACGTATAGAATGACATGTGAGTGTTACTTTAAAACATGAATATTCTATCAGTTTCTCTGCTGAATTCTGCCATGCCCTCTATACGCACTGCCACCAAGGAAAAGCTTACATGTCTCACCTAATCTGCCAAGCACCATTTACCTATTTAGGTTAGGGTACCAGAGTTGATGAGAAATTCTTTGGGAAGCCAAGCACAAGTTTTTGCTTTCAACTATTTATAGCAATCAGCTGGCTTTTCCAGTCCCTCATTAGATCAATCATGGCCATTGTCTTACAGTTGAGTGGGAAATCGTTACAGGTGGAAGAAGGCACGATGCCTCTAATTCAGCAGAGCCCCCCCCCCACCCCAACAGGAAAGCTGCAAGGAATTACAATCAAACAGGAGACTTGTCGGGGGAATGGGGTTGCTTCCAAGACAGAATTTCTGAAGACTCTCTGGCTTCTGGGTTGAGCACAAAAATAAAATATAAGGAGAACATATGAGTAGCCCACGTATACACAAGAGACCACTCTTTCTTTCAGCCGCATTCAAAGTGTGGTGTTGGACTTCGAGCGTTAGCCGAAATGCCCACTTGGTCCTGACACACTTAGATTTGGCAGGGGTCTCTCTTTTTTACAGGCCATTTGTTTGGGAATGTGTTTTACAGGTGGCCCTGCTGTTGGGCCCAAACCCCAGGCTTATGTAGCGTAGTACGCTGCACAGCTCTGAGGCTGAATCAAGTGTCACATATTATGGGCTGCTGCCGGCCAATAATTTGGGAAAGTTCTTTTTCCTTCTCTTAGCTTTTTTCCCTGGCCTGTGGAGCAGTGCTAGTGAAAAGCCAGCTGAACCCATCACGAGGGGCAGGCAAGAGAGAAATTGCTGGAGTCCAGATTTCTGACTGGGCTCAGACAGGGGCTCTGGGGTGATCCCAGGAGCAGGTGGGACTTATTTGGCACCCCTCTCATTAAAAACCTGCCTCAGAAATCAGTTTATTTGAAGGAGTTAATGCAAGTGCTAGATATTTTCTACCCACTGGCAGAGGGAAAAGTAGTGCACACGTCTGACTAAATAACTGAAAATGGCTTCTCACTGTTCAGGAAGTACAATCAATTTGAAATTAGGATTATGGAAACATCTGCGAAAATTCAAGTGTCATCTCAATTTGGGCTCATTCAGATCCTGTATTTTTCAACTTCCCAAGCAGTGCATTTAAAATCTAATCCTAATTAACACACATAGTTTAATTATAGCCAACAAAATATTCTACAAAAATTGTGTGTGCTGGTTGGGGGGATGGGTGGGGAGGGAGGAGGCGAGGGGGAAACCAGACAAATGTTCCCTGATTGTAAAAATTCTTGTTTGGTTAATAATATAAATCCTCAAGATTTTAAACACACATTGAAGTTTGCTTATCATGAATCAAACTAACCAAAAAAAAAAAAAAAAAAAAGAAAAGAAAAAAAAGCATGGAGCCCGCATTCTGCCCTAGTCTTACTTTTTTTTTCTTTCTTCTATTTCTGTTAACTAGGAAAGAACAAAGACCTCATCAATTTGGCTCCCATATTCTCTTTTGTGAAGACCTTTGTAGCTTTGTTTATTTTCTTTCTCTGATCAGAAGATAAACTTTCATGCTTGTGTGTGAGTACAAATAACAAAATAAATCTACTGACATAGAGCAAATCTTATGGTCTGCTGTCTTCATGATGAGAGGCAGGCAGCTCTAAGGATCTGAAGGTTTAACTGACAGGTGCACCGACATGTTTGGCTGTTTTACTGGAACCTCATCCTCCTCAACCAAAACACAGTGATCAGCCATCTTGCAGTACGTTCAGAGCATCCCATCTCTCAACTGGCATACGAGCAAGGTGCAAAGAGAGTATAAATTTAAAGAAAATGAAACAAACAAAAAACAAAACAAAACAGAAAATCAAGCAAAGAGAGGGGAAATCCAGCACCCCCAAATCATTGTAAAATTGGCTTGGAGAGAGATTCACAACTCAAAGTGACTTAATGTTGGCCATTTCATATCATTACTATGGTCAATAATATATCTAAGGGGAAAAGTAAGACTTTCTCAATTCTCTCTCTTAAGCATTGTGTTTCTTGGGTTGAAATTCTAGATTCTGTTAGCAGAACTCCAATGTATCGTTATTATAAAATATTCAAAACCTTGATGTCATCCTTTAAAAATTTTGGTGATGTTTTCTGTAGTGAAATTTGACCCCTTCTCGGTATTAAACGAATGTATAATCCTGAGGATAACAAAGTGATACATCTTCTTAGATACATATTCTTGTAATTTCCTACCAATGAGGGGTCTTCAAAAAAAACCATGCAAAATATCTATTATGAAAAAAAATTCTACGTGGATTTCAAAATTTTTTGTCATCTTATTTTTTGATTCTGTTTTCCACAAACTTTTAGTACCCTCATGTAAGTCCCGTATTGAAGACACAATTCATTTTCTTTAGTACTTAACGATTATTTGCTTGTCTTCTTAATACATCAGTCCCATATATATAAATATATTATGAATCTTAAGAGCTTATAAAAATGAGGTATTTTTCAGTAGGTTAATAGTAATGAATGAATTACAGAGAATGCACTATATTTTGTGTGAAAGAACCCTATGTCTCTTGGCAGAACCCACTGATTCAGAAAGGCCTAGACCAGGGGAATCTAAGGTATCTCACTAAAATGTAAAATGTACAAATTAGATAAAATGTATAGATTAGAACCAGTCTGGAAAAGTTGTCTGCAGAGTCAATTTTAATGAAACTTTCACATATTGCATAGAATTAAGTTTGGCAGGTTTTTTTTTTTTTAATTATTTATTTGAAATGCAGAGTCAGAGAAAGAGAGAGAAAGTGAGATCTTCCATCCACTGATTGACTCCCTAAATGGCTGCAATGTCCAGAGCTGGATGGATCCAAACCCATGAGCCAGGAATTTATTTTGGGTCCCTCCCATGGGTACAGGTGCCCAAGGACTTGGGGCATCTTCTGCTGCTTTCCCAGGCACCTCAACAGGGAGCTGGATTGGAAGTGAGGCATCTGGGACTTGAAGTGACATCCATATGGGATGCATGTGCTGTAGGCGGCAGCTTTGCCCTTTGAGACACAGTGCCAGCCCTGGACAATTCTTTTTTGTTCTCTTTCTCTCTCATCTTTTCACTTCTTTTTCACGTCTTGCTTTCTGGATTCCATGAAGGAAGGGATTCTCCCTTCTGTCTTTTAAATAGAGCCTAGCACAGGACCTGGTACGTAATAAGAAAGCAAAAAATAACTGTTGAATGAGGGAAGGCCTCTACTTATTCAGCAATTTTCATCATGAAATTAGAGGCATGACTTTTTGTTGGGTGTAGATGGCTATAGAACCAAGTATTAATCTTAAACTGAAAAAGATAGCAAATGATATCAAGTTATTTTTTAAAAACTTCAAAATTTTATAATAGTAATAGCCAAAACATGTCACAAGATGGTATGGGTTTGAACAGGATTTGCTCCAGAACTCAGGCCTAAAGTCATGGGTGAGTGGATTAGGAGGGTGGAAACTTAACCCCATTATGGTGTTGGGGAGGTGGGCCTAGTGGAAGGTTCTAGGGTTATGAGAGGCAAGTCCTCAGTCCACGGTTCTTGGGAGAAAGTTGGCTTAAGACCTGGAGTTGGGTCCAGCAGTTCTTTGCTTTCTGGCTCATCCTTTGCTTGTTCCTCTTCACACATTCTGCTGTTGCCATCCTCTGGCTTTCAGTAGACTGTGACCATCCAAACCTCTTTGTTTCCAAAGCAGCTTCTCTCGGGTATTTTGTTATAGTGTGGAAAAACTGAGTAATACACAAGGTAAGAATAGAAAAAGACAAGAGGCTTGGAGCTCAGGCATTGGGGTCAGACCACCTGTATGCAAATTCCATGGCTCGCTCTTTGTCAGTCACATGGTGTGGTTATTAGTTTAAGCTATGTAAGTCTTGGTATCTTCATCTATAACACTAATGGAGAATTTTAGTGTGAATTAAATCAATTAATGCTTGTAAAGTACTTAGCAAAGTACCTGGAAATAAGTTTAGGGGTGTAAATTGAAGTGGTTATTATTAGCTAGGAAGATTTTCATTTTTGGCATAGTAACAAAGATCAGTAGGAAAAAAAAAATCCCAATAGCTGGACTACAGAGAGCACCATGGATTACAATGTCTTCAGACTTGTTGAGTTCTTCCAGATACTCTATGACACAAAAGTCCAGGCCCTTTCCAGCTTCCAGGTCCTATTTCCTGCTGTGCTGTGGAAGCTTTGGCTTGTAGACAGGAACAGGTTGTTTTTGGATGAGACGTAGAAATGCAAAGGGAGCAAAAATTCAACTATATAATCAAGACACCAAAGCTGTCATTTTTAGCCATAGAAATTTTACAACCTAGGGGCCAGTGTGGCACAGTGTATTGAGCCACCATTTGTGAACTGCCATCCCATATCAGAGAGCTGGTTTGAGTCCCAGCTGCTCTGCTTTCTGATCCAGCTCCTGGCTAATGCACCCGGGAGGGCAGAAGAACTAGACAGCCACATCCAAGGAAGTTGTTCATCAGCACAGAAAGCTTTTCTATGTTCTATATATAAAAAAAAATCCTAAACAAAAAAATTCTGTAGTACTGCATTTCAACTTCCAAGTTTAGGGAAAATATAGCCATGTGCAGTGATTAACTGGACAGGCTCTGGAATTTGAATTTCACTTTAATCATTTGCTATGGGATCTGAGCTATTTAAACACTCCAAGTTTTCTTATCTGACACAAGGAAATAAGGCTGGGTTGTGAGGGTTAAATGAGGAGACACATACAAAGCACTTCACTTTATATGTTGCTTTGAAACAACTCAAAAAATGATGTATCTTGTTGGTTTACATTATTAGAGACTTATCAGAAAACAAGCAAGTAAACATTCATTTTTCAATTTTAAAAAACAGGTTCTGGGGCTGGTGTTATGACTGCCTGTGACACTAGCAACCCATATGAGCGCAAGCTGGAGTCCCAGCTGCTCCACTTCAGAACTAGTTCTCTGCTAATGTGCCTGAGAAAGCAGTGGATGACGGCCAGCTACTTGAGCCCCTACCACCTAAGTGGGAGACCCAGATGGAGGTCCAGTCTCCTGGCTTCTGTTTTGCCCAGCCTCTCCATTCTGACCATTTGGGGAGTGAGCCAAGTGGATGCAAGATCTCCCTCTCTCTCCCTCCCTCCCTCTCTCTCTAATTTGGCCTATCAAATAAGTAAATTTTTAAAACAACAAAAAAAACCTGAGTTTCTAAAAGATGAAGTGACTTAGTCAAAATCACGCAGTGATGGAATGAGGGCCACATTCCAATCTTTTGATGGAATTCCCAGATATTCATTGAGTACCTATAATGTACTGGGTCTCTGGAATGCAGATCCTTTCCTCCATAAAATTTAGAGTCTAGAGCAGAGGTCCGCAAAGCACTGCCAGAGGAACAAATTAAGTATCTCTTCTGCCTTTGTAAATAAAGTTTTATTGGAACACAGCCAAGCTTGTTTGCTTGCGTATCATCTGTGGCTCTTTCTCACTACAGTGAAACTTTAAACACTTATAATCTGACCTTTTCTGAAAACATGTGCCAAGTCTGGGCTTTGTAGATTTGTGATTTATTTGTCTAAAAATGTTTTCTTCAATAGTAAGGCAATAATTAAAACTTAGTCTCCCAGAATGTGAGTGCATTGAAGCCTTTACCTTGTCTATTATTTCCCAATGTAATTTCCCCACTTCCTGAAAGAAGGATTCTCTGTGTGCAACTACAGGAAGCTGGAAAATGGTTTCTGATGGCTCCTCCGCATTGTTCTCAACATTTAATCCTGGATTATCCTCCAGACCTATAGCTTTGTTTCATGTCCTTGCTTTTCTAACCAGAGTGAAGAAGCAACTTGTCATGTTACTCAACATGGCTCAATTATAGAAATTGACAGACACACCCTGTAGCCTGGCCGCCCCAAACTCCTCTTGTATCTATTCCTTAGTAATAATAATAAAACAAAGCCCACACCCTCATTTACTTAACATGTGAAAAAACCAAATCATTTCAGCTTCTGGCTTCAGACCTTTGAGCCTGTTTATAAAGTTTAACATAATCTGGTTAACTGCTTTAACCTTTCTCCTTTCAAATGTCCATCCTGAGATGTTGCAGAATTGTTTCTAAAGAAGTGCAGTTTCTTTCACAGAAGATAGTTCAGTTCGGCAGTGTCATTATCTGATAAAGTCTTAACACCTTGGAGGGGTGGGTGGGGAGGGGACAAGTGGTCCTTGGAACAGAAAATATTGATATGAGCATCTGGGTTCCTGTCTAAACTGGGTGTGGAGCACTACAGATAGCTTTGCTTGTGGAAGGAGTACAGAGATAAATCATGGCAGTTGGGCTGTCTTGCGAGAATGCATGGGGCATTGACACATGATTTTGAAGAATCCATTTGGACTTAGACTTAGTTTTTTTTTTTTTTTTTTTTTTAAAGATCTATTTACTTGTTTGAAAGAGTTACAGAGGGGCCAGCGCTGTGGTGTAGCAGTAAAGCCACCACCTGCAGTGCCAGCATTCCACATGGATGTCGGTTCAAATACCCTCTGCTCCTCTTCCGATCCAGCTCTCTGCTATGGTCTGGGAAAGCAGTAGAAGACAGCCCAAGTCCTTGGGCCCCTGCACCCGCACAGCAGACCTGGAAGAAGCTCCTGGCTTCTGGCTTTGGATCAGCGCAGCCAATTGGGGAGTGAACCATCGGATGTAAGACCTCTTTCTCTCTCTGCCTCTCCTTCTCTCTCTGTGTAACTCTGACTTTCAAATAAATAAATAAATATTTTTAAAAATAATAATAAAAAGAGTTACAGAGAGAGAGAGAGAGAGAGATTCTCCATCCACTGGTTCACTCCCCTAAATGGCCAGGCCACAAGCAGGAGCTAGGAGCTTCTTCATGGTCTCCCACGTAGATGCAGGGCCAAGTACTTGGGGGCATCTCTTGCTGCTTTCTCAGCCCATTGCTAGGGAGCTGGACTGGAAGAAGAGCAGCTGGGACACGAACCAGCATCCGTATGGAATGCTGGCATTCCAGGAGGCAGCTTTACCTGCTGCATAGCTCAATGCCAGTCCATGGACATAATTTTTGGATGAAGAGTGGCTTGGGCAAATGCTGTGAAGAAGGATTCTAAGCTTTGCTTTCTAGAAAGGGATAGGCTACAATAACCATCAAAATTACCCCATGCAGGAACTTCCGGAGCCTGGGGGGCACACCACATACAGCCTTGAAATCTTAGCCACTTAGGGTTCCAGCTGACTGGCTCACCATAAACTGTTTGTGGGAGGGAGCACACACCCTGTCCCTACAAGGGTGACAACTTTAGAATCGGAATGCTCAGGTTTCTCATTGCGTTGTAGGAAAGGATCAAAGGATCGTTGTGAGCACGGGGGCTGTTACAGGAACTGCCTTCAAGGACACTGATCGCTGATGAGGAGAAACTGGGCTCTGCCCGGTGCAGGTGAGCAGAGACCAGCTTCTTCGTGGAACTTCGTAGGATTTCGATGCGAACCACCACCTGGAAGGTGTGGGCCGCCACCAGGAAATAGGAAATACCCAGCTGAATGTTTTGTCACGAATTGACTAAGTCTGTAGGCAAAAAATGGTGAAAAGTAGAGAAAAGTGAGTGACTTAAAGTATGCTAGGGCTACCTGAAATTACAACTTAAATCAGAACTGTTATACCAGCATTGCGGGTGTCAGGCCAATTAGAAGGCTGTTACAGGACTCCTTAGCATTTTGCAAATGCTTAATTTTGAAATTCCCTTAGCATTTCCATCTTGAAAATTGAGTGTGTATGTTTCCTTAGTTCCCTCTGGGCTTATTCCCTGCTGGTCTTGCTACTTAATCCTAGGAGGGTTTTATCCTGGGGTAGGAGGGACTGGCTCAGCGTTTGATGAGCACCAGTCCCATGGGTTGCTGCTTTTGCGGATTAAGGCGGGGCTGGGTCCACAGCAGACCAAACAAAGCCCAGAAAGCAGGCGGGAGCCTCATGGTAGGTGGTGATGGGAAGTTGGTGATGATCAATCCAACTGGGAGGAGCGGGGAGCTATGCTGAGTGGTTTTTCTCACACAGTACTTCTCGTGCTCATCACATTGTGGCACTTAAACATGACTATTTATCTTTTGCTGAAACATCCAAATACATCAATTTGCATTTCTATCCTGTCCTGAACAAAGGCATTCAGTCCTTTCTCCCATGTGCCTTGGGCTGGGAGACAGGCACTTAGGGATGTGGTTGCCTCGTGTCACCTCTTGCTTCCCACTCGCAACCTTTGCACATCTCTGGCCTCCCATCGCCACCTCTCCCTGGGGCTTCAGCCTTCTTTTTAGCTTTGCACTGTGTGTGGACCCAGGCACGTCCCTGCCCCGTGTCACTCACCAAGGCAGCAGCCTGCCCTGTTCTGTCCCCCACCCTTTACTAATGGATCTTACGGGCAGGTGAGATGTGGAGAGAGGAGAGGATCTTGGGATGGTGGCCATTCAAACTGGGAGGCCACACTCCTTTCCCAGAGTCTGTCGTAGGGAGGCTCCTCATGGTGGTGGCTTGCCCTGACACCTGCCCTGCAGCAGCAGCTCTGGGGTCTCACTGGTGTCTTTCATTGTCTCCTTCTCTTGTCCTAGGTTCCTCCCTCCCTAATCCCCAATTCAATTATTCAGTCTCCCAGAGGAAGTCTAAAACTCCTGTGACGGGCACACCCAGGTCTCCAGGCTCCAGGTAGATGCTCGTTTGCCTAACTGTGCTGCCCAGGTTTAAACACTCAGTCTCTCACCCTTTCCCAGACCAGGGTTGGAAGTATTCTGTGAAGAAGACAAAAAAATAAATAAATAAAAAGAAAAAAGAAATGTAGCCATTGCTTAGATCAATCCTCAATCAACAGATTATAAATAGCAAACATGATTTTCTTCCCAGAGTAGTTAGTAGATTGGAAAAAGAGTCATATTGGAAGGCCATGGAGCCAAAATTCTTGCCCTGTCTTTGCTCCAAGTGTGGCGACCTTGGGAAGACCACCTTACCTCTCAGATCCCTGGCTGCTCCCTATAAATAGAATAATAAGGTTAAAGCAGAATTTCCCCAACTGTGGTCTTCACACACTAGTTTGGCAAGATATTATTGGGTGTTCCATGAAAACATGCCCTGAGCATGACTATCGAGGACCACACACTCCAAGACTGAAAAGATGTATTTGCGCAGTACTTCCCAGATCTCTTTGTGAGCTAATGTGCAGTGCGACTATGCAGGACCGAGATGCAAGATTTTCCAAATGCATTTGCAAAATCATCCCCCCCCACTGTAAATAAGACACCTATTAATAACTCGCAGAAATACTGTTTGCTGAACACAGTCATTCTGGAGAGTAATTAAGATGAGTCATTCTATCTTCTTCATCTTCATGTTCAGTTGCAATTGTTTCTACCTATTCAGTCTGAATATAGCAACACCAAGTCAGCATAATAGAGAAGGGGGGAGGGGACAGGCTGTTTATTGATGGTTTTATCTCTCTCATTCTCCTTTTGGTACATTTTTTGAAAGTTCTTGAAAATCTTTTCATCTTCTCAAGAATTGCAAAGCAGTGCTCTGCGGTGGTTGATCATTGCAGTACTGTGGGTTAACGGGGCTCTACGTTCCGTTATGGCCTCCTGGAAGCCTGCCCCTACCTGACCAAGGGGTTCTTGCTGCCATTACCTGCAGCTCAGGGTTTCCATTTGAGGGTGACATTGGTCAACAGATTAAGAAGTCAAAGTGCTAGAAAGACTAGGTTACTCTTCTTGGCTCAATGCCACTCTCCCACCTGGTAATTCGACAATTTTATTCATTTATGAAATAGCTTCTTTCTAGATTTTCTGATTGCAAATTCTGGGTAAGTTTATCAGAGTGGATTTTTTTTTTTTTTGTGGGTAGGAGGTGTGGTGTACAGTTTCTCCTCCTGTCAGCTGGTTCTCTAAGAACCTGCTTGGTCTGCTAGTCAAGTAATTCGGTACTAATTAAAGGCAAGAATAAAGGTGAATTCTAGGATCATTTTGAAGCTGTAGAGGAAGCTGATGTACTAAATACATCAATGACCCATGAAGTGTTCTCTTTCTAAGCCTCTCAACAAATTTGCTTTTAGGGTTGATTTCCTCTCTCTCTCTCTCTCTCTCTCTCTCTCTCTCATCAGCCCATCTATATCTAGTGTTCTCTGCACTAGACCCTTCTGGGCTCAAGACCCTTCTGGTCTTTGGTTGGTGCTGTGCTGTGCCTTCCAGATTTCTCTGCAGGAAGGAGATGGTATGTCCTCGGTTTCTGGAAGCACTGCCAGAGAGATCCCCCGAAGAACAGCCTTGGCTGAAGACTGCCTTCTTGCCCGGGGTCAGCTGCATCCAAAGACCAGTGGATGACAAGATAAAACCCTCATACCTCAGTGTGCAACAACTCCGAAGGACCATCCCAGCTTCAGAAGTTCCTGGGGAACTGGCTGAGGCCTCTCTTGAGACTGTGATACAGCTCAGCTTCTCCCTGTCCCAAGCCTTCTCCCATAGTTGCTGATTCTAAGAGCTGTCATAAAAATAATCCTTCATGCCGATCTTTGTCATAGGGTGTGCTTGCCAGAAAACCCAATGCAGAGCAGAGACTTATTATCAACTCCTGGAGGTTGCCTGTGTTTTAAAGAAATCCCATAGTGTTAGGGCTTAATTTATCTCAAAAAGATGAGCTACGTGGGGCCAGTGTTGTGTTATAGCAAAGCTGGTTAAGCCGGCACCTGTGACATCCACATCCCATATGGGTGCCAGTTTGTGTCCTGGCTGCTTCATTTCCAATTCAACTCCTTGCTAACACACCCGGAAAAGCAGCTGAAGATGCTCCAAGTGCCTGGGCCCCTGTCACCCATGTGGAAGACCTGGAAGAACCTCCTGACTCCTGGCCCAGTCCTGGCCATTGTGGCCATTTAGGGACTAAACCAGCAGGTGGAAGATCTCTCTTTCTCTATCTCTCATTGTTTTTCTGTAACTCTGCCTTTCAAATAAATAAATAAATCTTCTTTTTCTTTTTTTTAGAAAAAGAACAAGGTACTGAAGGTTTAATTGCTTGGTGGTGTGCCTGGGAGGAAGTGGGAATGGGAGAGGAAGCTGTTTATATACGTGAGGGGAAACAGTCTTTGTCTTTTATTTTAATGATTAGTGTTTTTTGTGCCTTGTTTAAAACATCATTCCTAGCCAGAAGTCATAAAGATAGTATCTTTTATTTTCTTCCAGAGATTTTTCTATTAGACATTCTAGTTATAATTGATTTTGTGTGATTTTCTTTTTTATAAAGTTAAAAGATCACGCAAAACTCAATACATGCTATTTACATATCTGAACATTTGTGGCAAAACTGTATAGCAAAGAAAGAGAATGATTGGCTCAAAACTCAGGGCTACTGTTTCTCCAGTGAATTCAGGCAGGGGTAGAATGGAATCTAGTACACAAGTCACTTCAGTGGGATTGGTAAGTCTGTAACATTTAAGAGGAGGGAATGCTCATGGCTGTCTACTTTTATCATCAAGTCACATGTAGACTCACACATTACATACGTTCTTTGTAGACCAATGGTATGTGGTTTTGGTACTTTTTTAAGGGAGAAAATGATAAGAGAGAAAGTAGAGACGCTAAGAGTGAGCAATTGAACATTTTGCTCCTGTAAAGAGTCCTAAAGAAATGAGCCAGAGCTGGAGTATAAAGCGGAAGTCACGCAAGTTTATTTTGAAAGACATGAGATATCACCGAAACTTCACATGATGACGGGAAAATCCAGAAGAACAAGAAAAAATATAAAATGCAGCCAAGAGTGGGACATTGGTAGGAGCTATGCCGTGTTCTTTGGCAAAGCATGTTTCCTGGGTTATGACTTTCACCTCCATCCTGAATTGCATGTCTCCTTTGGTCATTCACTTATGCTTCTTCACAAATGCATCAAGCTACTTCCAGATGCTGGGAGCTCTGCATGAATGTGGTTGGGTCATGGGAATCACTCCACCCACTGCCTTAGGCTATTTTATGTCACTGATACATAATGCTGCAATGTGGGCAAGTTACAAAGAAGTTCTGATCCAAGGTCAAGGTGTCACATCCAATGATGGCCTTCCTGCTGGCAGAGTCCTGAGATTGTACGAGACTCAGAAGGTATGACACAGGGAGCATGCGAGAGATGTAGCCAACTGGTTTTTTAGTAGGCTTGCTCTAAAGATAATCCACAGACCCATTAATGCATTAATTGCATGAATGGATTAGTCTATTCATGACAGCAAAACACTAGTCACCTCTTCCGTGACCCGCCTGGTCCCACCTCTTAATGTCTCCTAATGGGGATTACGTTTCAACATGAGTTTCACAGGGAACAAACCCTATTCCAACAACAGCAGCCACTTACATCCCTGAGCTCACTGCTGCATTGTCCAGCCTTGATCTCCCTGAATTATAAAAACAAGTAGTGGCTCCAAGACTCACACCTGTCTCCAGGAGACAGTTCCCTCACGGACCAGCCCTAGTCACACCTACCTTCTTTTGGTTATTTCACTTTTCAAAGTATTTTCAGGTTGATTGCACTTACAGTTCCTTATGTGGGGGTTGGAGGAGGTGGGAGTTGGGGGGTGGTGGTGGTCATGGTTTCTGTCCCCCGGGGAACTCCTGCTGTTCTTTTGCAAGTCTCATCTTGGATATCATTGTCCCCAAGAGGACATCTCTCTGTTTCCACTCCCCACCTCCTACCTCTACCATCTACACCAATACTTACTGCACTTGCTATTATGCATTGGTTTGTGGATCTCCTGGGTTAAAGGAGCCAGTTCTGGGAGGGTGAGTGCTGTGATGGCTTTGTTTTCTCTTGTGTGACTGTGTGAATGCTTTTTACGTGTATTTACATATTTAACAGATCTGCTGTGGTCACTGTCCTGCTACTTCCATTCCACTCTGCGCTCAGCAAGAAAAGAAGGTTGGACACAGAATGAGGAACAGATTCTTAATCCAGTTTTGTTTCTACGACACTCACAGGGTTTGGTTCAGTGACTACTCAGCAGTCTTAAGAGAAATGAACTAATTGTCAAAGCAGAGCATGTGAAAACTGGCAGGGACCCAGGAAGGCTTCATGGAAATATCTCCAGGGTAGGGAATGACAGACAAGAAGGAAAGGAACCAACAGGGCAAGCACAGAATGACTATTTGCTAAGTGCTTAATCTGCATTAGCCTTGCGCTGAGAGCTTCACCTACACAACCTGATTTAATCCCATTGAATTTCCTGAGAAAAGGTTCTGTTAGTCTTGTTTTACTATTTGAGAAACTAAAACTCCCCACGTTTATGCATTTGCCTACAATCATACACCCAATAAATGGTGCTGCTGAGAGCGTAGGCCAGGTCCACCAGAGCTAAAACCAGGCTTTCCCAACTACAGTGTGGGTGCAGCTCACCTGGGGATTCATAGAAATTGTGAACCAGTAGTCTTGAGACTCTAACAAGTTAGCCAGTGGTGCTGGGGTTGTTGGCGCTGGAGCCACACTTTGAGAACCACTGGTCTAGCTCACTACTTTCCAGTCTTTACTCGACATATGAAATGAATTACCTGAAGATCTTAAAAAAAAAAAAAAAAAAAGCAAATTTTGGCATACAGCAGGTTAAGCCACCACATGCAATACTGACATCTCATATTAGCACATATGAGCACCAGTTTGAGACCTAGCTATTCCAATCAGCTCCCTGATAATGCACCTGGGAAAACTGCTGAAGATGACCCAAGTCCTTGGGCCCCTCTATCTGGGCAGACCCAGATAGAGTTCCATGCTCTTGGCTTCAGCATGGCCCAGCTCCAGCCACTGGGGCCAAATGGGGAGTGAACCTGCAGAGGGAACATCTCTCTCTCCCTCTCTCTCTCTCTCTCTCTCTCTCTTCCCATCTGTAACTCTGCCTTTCACATAAAAATTTTGAAAAATATTTTAGAAATGCAGGTTCTGATTCCCTAGATCTGGAATGGGACTTGGCATTCTGCATTTTTTAACAAGGTCCCAGGTGGAGCCAGTTTTACTCAACCACAGACTAAGCTTTGAGAAGCAAAGCTCTTCTGGACCCCGAATTCAGTTTGTGTGTGGAGGATGGAGTCTAGAAAGGCTTCCTACAGACTACTGACAGCCAGGGCATGTGCTGTCAGGACGTAACTAAAGTTGCCTTTGAAAATAGTAAACATCCACCTGCTGTGGCCCGAGTGTGATTTGTCTCCTCTGAAACTTGTGTTGAAATTCGATCCCCGGTGTGAGATACTAAGAGGTGGGGCCAGGTGCAGCAGAAGTGGCCTTCAGGAATGGGTTCACCCATGCATGCGCTTACTAAGGTAATGGGCTCGTGGCTTTTCTTGAGAGTGAGTCTATCTTAACAGCCAGTTTGGTCCCTTTCTTTGGCTCCCTGTTTCTTGCCACCTCAGGATTCTTCCAGTAACTCAGCCATCACCATACGTGACTGCTCTACCAGTACCAAAATAAGCCTCTTTCCTTTAAAACACAGCTGGCGGGATTGCAAGCCCAAGTCCACTTCTTTCCATTACAGCTTCAGCTGTGGTATTGTGTTAGCAACAGAAAATGGACTAAGAAGCCACACTTGGTTGTTAACCACCCCTAAGGTGGGAGAAGGGGAAGGACGGCCTGTAAAGCTACTGGGGCCTCTAGTGACGACGTGGTTTTGTGTGATGTCTACTAGGAGGCCTGCAAGACATGTCAAGTTCACGTGAACCTCAAGCCCAGATGCCAGCCCCCCACCTTCTTGACATTTCAAAGCAACATTATGGCCCTTGTTTAAAAAAAAAAAAAAAAAAAAAAACCCCAGGTTCATAATGAAACTTGTAATCAGGTGAGTCTTGTTTTGTTCTGAGTCCATTCATACTGTTTCTCACAGTCCCTCACTTGGTGAGCTCAGGGGCACATTCTGGGGCCGAGTTCTGGGAACTCTAACTGATCTTTCAGGTTTACATAGAGTGGGTTTACTCCTCTCAGTGAACATCACTTGCTTTCTTGTAAATCTCTCTCTCTCAGGGGGGAGCCTGGCTTTCCTGACTCGTCGAGATTTTAGGGCCTGCAGGTGTTGAAGGTGTTCGGCTCTTGTCTCAATCTCCCAGTTCACGTAAATGGAGAGAGGATGCTGCTGTGAGAGCAGCCCAGGACGGACACCTGGGAGGCTGGTTGCACTCTTGACCTTCACATTCTAGTATTCTGCCCCCACTATCTCTAACATGTGCTTAGTAACAGGAGCTAGTTGATCGTCGTCCAATGGAACCTCGGCTGGCCTTTCACTGCAGTCTACTTTTCGCTAGGATGGACTCTCCTTCTTTCATGGCGAGGCAGTTAAGGTGAAGAACGACAGCTTTGCTTCAAGGCCTAAAAACCACTGGGCGGGAACAGCGTGTACCATGGGGATGGAGGGCAGTGTTTCCCCTGATTTCCACTACATACAGAAATTAGAGGGCTAGGGACTTTGAGGTCTGATAGACGTGGATTTGAGTTCTGACTCCGCACTTACTGGCAGTGTAGCCTTGGGCAGGCCAATCTGTCTCTTGGGGTTTGGTTCTCCCATCTGTAAACACGGCTAACCCACATAACGCCAAGGTGGGGATTAGATCCCGCGATACCAGCAAAAGCCCTTTGCATGGGAAACATAGGATGTTCTTCCTAAGAAGGGATCCTTCTCCTCTCTACTTCTCACCTCTCCACTCCACATTTCCAATGCAAAAAGCAAACATGACCAGGGCCTGCAAAGTGGCAGTTTCAAAGTGTTTTGTGCCAAGGTCCGTGTAGGTTCCAAAATACTCCTGTTCTGCGGCGTGTTTCTGCGGTCCTGCCGTCTGATGTGTACGCGCGCGTCTCTTTGATTGCACACTGCTGTCACTCAGAGCGCAGGCAGACACCAGCAGATTCTGTCACAACAGCTGACTGCGCAGGCCTCCCTCTGTACTCCGGCACAGACTTTCCTCTCAGACCCGGAAGGAGCCGCACTCCTGGCCAACTTTATTTTAAGAAATCGGTTGCTTTATTTACGGAGAGTCCCTTCCAAAAGGTTTCCCAGCAGAGCCTAGCAGGGTGATTTTCTGCAGGAGAATGAAAGCCCAGGTTCCAACTGCATCGTAGATGGAGGTCTGCCACATGTGTAGTGCAGACGATGCGAGTCCCACATGCTTTATTACATTGCAATCATTTCTGGCACTTAAACATTTTATGAAATTTGTTCAATTTTCTGGGTGTGTTTTTTAGGAAAAAATTAAATGTTTTTTGGCAGTCCTGTGAGGTAGACAACAGCGTTATCTCTGGATAGTTTAGAGCCCAGAAATCAATGATAGAGCATTTTATTTAATCCACCCATTGAGAACTGAACTGTGATGCTTGTCTTTTCCTCTGGGGCACCCATGATCATCATGATGCATGGGGAGTGTGAACTTGACACAGGGATATCATTTTCCTAGCTAGGAAAACAAGCCTACAGCAACATATGAGGGTTCTTAAAAATGCCTGGAAAATGCATATTATGAAGACACTCTGCAAGGATTTCAAATTTTTCTGCACCAAAAATAAACCTATCTTTTAACTCTATTTTCCCCCTCATGTTGTAAAAAAAATTATTTATTTGAGAGGTAGAGTTACAGAGAGAGGGAGAGACAGAAATGTCCTGCATCTGCTGGTTCACTCCCCAAATGGCTGCAATGGCTGGGGCTGAGCCGATCTGAAGCTAGGAGCCGGGAGTTTCTTCTGGGTCTCCTATGTGGGCGCGGGGCTCTAACACTTGGGCCATCCTCCACTGCTTTCCCAGGCCAGAAGCAGAGAGAAAAGGAGCAGCTGAGACATGACTTGGCATGCATATGGGATGCGGAGGCTTAGCCTACTATGTCACAGCGCCTACCAGTCTCTATATGTTTTGAAGTATCCTTGTATACTGTGTCTTTGTGTGAATTAGTAACATGCATCACAAGTCGGCATATGTAGTTCACTCATGCCCGGTCAGTCCCTTTGTGCAGTGCACAGACTGAGCAAGAGCAGGGTGTTCCTTCGTCAAGGTCTCTGGTGCCCCCTCCATAATCATTGAGAATGAGAAGGCTGCCCCCCCACCCCGCTTCCTTTCTTAAAGACTTTTGCCTCTGGGTCGTCTCCCCCCCACACATACACATTGAATTCTGTGATCCTAAGAACCAGATAGTTCCATTCTGCTCTTAATTCATGAGTATTTACCGTCTCATGAAGGCCAGAGCATAGAAGCTCTTTGGCAAATGATTAATGGTGTATTTATCTTGATCATATAGATAGAGAGATCACAGAAAAATAAATGTGATCCATTTTAGGTGCCAGAGATGACATTTGTCACATCATGGCCAGAAGGGAGAGGTATTGTTTCCTTCTTCCATCTTGCCCATATTTCCCCCGTGTCTGGGAGGGTAGATATTTGCTTTATAGTCTACAGCTAGAAGGCAACAGGTCTCTGCTGGGGAAAACAAGGCAATTGTGGAAAACACAAGAGGATGCATTTTCAACAAACTTAGTGAAGGGCTATTAATAGATACAGTGTGTGGAACTGAGAAGCCTCCAAGGACACGCCTGTCTCTTAGGGTTCCATCCTCGAGTTCTTTCATTAGGAATGACTTTGGGATGCTCTCACGCTGATTGGGTCCTGAAGAGTGTTTGCACTCATGTTTCCGTCCTCTCCCTTTTCTTCAACTGGAAAAAGAGGAAGAGGAAAAAAAAAATCAGATGCTGTGGTCAATAGGGGGGTGGGGGGAGGAGAGGGGAAAATGGGGGGAGAAGGCTGCAGCTTTCTGAAAGATGTTTTAAAAATTATTTCAGTGGCTGTGATACACCTGAGCTTGAATGACCAAGTGACCAAGTGGCCTGGGACTGAGCCACCTGCCCTTCATTTTCGGGCGAGGACAATCTCCCAGGGTCGGAGGACAGGGAACAACAGAAGCAGTGCTCTTCCTGCACTTTGACTATGAAATACCCATCAAAAGTCAACACTCGATGGAAATGGCCTAGGGCCGAGGGACGCCCCACTGCTGTGTTGAGCGTCTGGGGCAAGGGTGGTTTGTTGAAGTCACTGTTCAGGGGTTCCTAGTCATGGTCTATGAATGTTACACCCCTTCACCCTGCCCTTTTTTTTTTTTGTTGTTGTTGTTGTTCAGTCCTAGTCTGTTCTCGGCTCACTCTCAGCTGTCAGTCCTCACTTCCCCTCCACCCTACTGATGGCCTCATCTCCTTTTCATGAGTCATGACCGAAGGGGGAGGAACAAGAGGGACCAAAAATCATATCAACAGCCTCAGTTACCACTGGCTCACAAGCTGCTTTTACACAAGAGTTAATCCTCACAGCTTCCACGAGACCACCCCGGACGTCCTGAGGAGCTGAGATTGGGTGCTCTTTTGGTGGGTGGAGAACGGGGCTCCCCACCTTTGCTCACCTTTCCCTTTCTCTCCTTCCTTTGCAACAGCACCCCCTCAAGGAAGGAAGCTGGTCCCTTCCCTCAGTGGCTGCCACTAGATAGATTCACGCGGGAGGCTAAATCCCAAGTCTTCAATTCTTTCCAATGGAAAAAGCCTTGGATTTGCAGCTGGAAACCCGAGGTTCAAATCCTGGCACTGTCAATTTTTATGGACACAGGATTTCTGCTTGCTGAACCCCATTTTTCCCACCTATAATAACAGATGCAATTGGCACACACACGACAGGAAGAACTTTCAACAAATTTAGGGAAGGGCTGTCGGTAGCTACAGGGCATGGGTTTGAGAAACTCTCAAAAAGCCACCCTTGCCCCCAGGATCTTTCTGGGATACATGTTCTGGGGATGCTTTGGAGGTTTTGAAAATGCAGTGTACATCTAGGGACTAAGCAGAGGCTTTGCACATGCTAGATGTTCAGTTAAGAAACAGCAGGCAGAAAAAAGAAGAGCGAATCAGCAGACGTGAGAACAGGAAGGCATTTCTGTAGTCAATGTCATCTTATAAAAAATTACTCATTGAAAATACATGAAAGGAAAACTCTTCTAATATCTAAATGCCTTGCTTTCCCGTCCCCTCCTGTAGCTAAAATGTCCTTAGACTGTGACAAAGCTTATCTTTCCCTCCCTCCACACCCCAATTTTAGGGAGGGATCACGGGAGCAATGATTGACAGTAGAAGCGCTGCAGAGGGGGAGGGAAAACATATGACATATTCAATAAGGAAAGGAACACGGAGAAGGGAAGCTGAGTGAGGGGTGTGGGCAACTTGATAAAGCCCACTCCAGGGCTTCACAGCAGAGGTCAGTGAGGCTGGTTGGACATAGTGCAATAGCGCTAGCTACCTCAGCTCTGCACACACCAAGGCATTATATGGGAAGTCTTTACACTGGAGCCCAGTTACACCTAATGGAATAGTACATCTGTCTTCAAGCACAAAAAGACAGGCACTAAGTAGTTTAAATGAATAAGTTTTTTTTTGGTTGCATGCTGCAGGCATGCGTAAGTTGGTCATCCAGGACCAGAGCAATGGCTCAAAGAATTTCCAGCGTCCCAGCTCCTTTCCAACTTCTTGCCTTGCCAACCTTGATGGATGGCATTTATGCTCCAGATGGGTACTCCTCCTTGTGCAGGCAGTCACGTACACACCCAGAGAGAAGAAAAGCAAACGAGGCAGACAGGAAATTTGATTTTACATAGGAAAGAAAAAATGCTGTCTAACAAGTCTCAGCTCTCTTCTCAGTGGCCCGAATTGTGTGCCGTGGCCACCACCTCTAACTGCAAGGGATAGTGGAGAAGAGCTAGTTAGTACATGCATGGAGACTCCATCCTGCATGTTTGCTAACGTAGCCTCAATCAAATCCACATTGCTCTCTGTGGCTGCAGTGCCCAGCTTGACAGCCAAAAGTCACGTGTAGATAGTCATACTTAAATTTATTAAAAAGTCTTTTTTTTTTTCAGTAGTACTAGTGCCACGTGACCAGTGGTAATCATTTGGGGGCAGCGCTGACACAGAACACCCCCATCATCACAAAAAGTCCTGCTGGACAGATGAATGTGAGGAGTCAGAAAGTCTTGCAAAAGAGTTGGCAGAAGTACGAAACAGACTCCATAAAAGACAGCTGACATCCTTGGCTATGATTAGAACTTAGTGTTGATGGCGTGGGCGGGGTTGAGGCCGAGGAACCTGGATGGGGACCAAACTCCAGAATGTTTCTGAGGAGTTGGTGGCAGAAGCACACAGCCAGTACAGCATATGTACAAAACTGTCCCGGTCTGTGGCCTCCTCCAAAAATACCCGAGCTCGCCCTCTAGGATCAGAAAACGGACTCAGCTCTAGTCCCTTTGCTTGCGTTATTGACTGAGCGCAGCTCCCCTCTCTCAAATGATCATACAGAATACATTCCGAATTCAATTTTCTCTCCAGTGAGCTCAGCCCGGTCGTCAGGAGCCCACAGAAGTTGAGGGGTGGAGACACGACATAATTCCCAAGAATTTAGCAGCATTATTTGCCTAAGCATTATGGGGAATTATTCAGCTAAGTCCCCACAACTTGACAGCAGGTGTACCTCTGAGAGCGCACCTCCCCTCAGCCTCATTACTTTGTACTGTGTCTCCTGCTGGAATCACACACGATGCTCATCTGTCCAGAGGCTGCTGCCGCGAAGCTGAATGACTTGAATTTCACCTTGGCTTTGAACTTGGTTTTTCTCTTTCTGCTTTTCCCGGGCCCGTGCACAATTAGATCACACGGTGATTTCTTACACTCGGGGCTGAAACAACGCTGCAAAAGGCACGTTCCATTCGTTCTCCCCTCCTGGTTCTTTACAAACAGGCAGCCCACCGCGTAGCTGTGAATGGGGACACCGGCTCTGCCTGGAGAGAGGCTGTCCTGAGGGCTGCTTCGTGCGGTTCCACCGCCGGACGTTTTCGCTTCCAGCTCTGGTTGGAACTAGTTACACATATTGCTTCCCTTCTCATTTATCTTCACGTCCAGAAAACAGAAAGTGGATCTTCTGCGGCTCCACGGCCGTCACGGCAACACCAGTCATTAAATGACACCGAGTGCGTGGTAGCCACGCAGGAAGTGGATGCCGAACCGTGGACAGAGCCCACTGCCTCCGCGGGATGCTTTTAAAAACCCTCTTGTGCAGCGGCCCGCGTGGGCACGCGGTCGGTCATAAATAAGGATGATGAGTGGCCTTAACTCGTGCTTTCCAGAACAGGGAATTTTGTAAAATGGCTTCCTGACGGAGTGGAATGTCCATGTCACCCTCACAGAAATATGGATTGGCCTTCAATGAAATATTAATGATGATCAACTCTCTGGGCTTTTCCTTTGTGAGGGCAGAAATAAAAAAGGAGCTGGGTTTCTTGATAATGGGTTAAAACACTATTGCTCCAGGATCAACGGGCTGCTGCTTGCTCCTTTTTTCATCCTTACAGTTGTAACTTCTCCCTCTCCCTCATCCCTTTCCTAGTTGCCCTCTTTTTAGGATGCCATGGTTTTGAGGAGCACGGTGTGTGATTCTAGAATGGAACAGAAATAAGTCTTGTTTTCATCCCATGCTGATGTTCTTATAAATAACCTTGGGAGAGCTACTTGTCTGTAACATGGACCCATTTGTAAAATGGGAATAATGAGTATAATAATAATGGTCATGATAATATCCCCCTTCCAGGTTTATGGTGAGGATGAATGAAAACCATAAAGTCTGGCACACAGTTAGACCTCAAGATAATTAACTCATGATGAAAGCCTATGAATATTTCAAGACATGTTCTACACAATAAATATATACTATTGTTAAGTTGTCAGTGTAAAAAGCTCGTGTTATTTGGTGGTGCTGGCAGAGGGAACAGGCAGGAGGTGACCTCCGAATCTGTCCAGCTGCCCAGGTTAGCCCCCACCCAGGTTAGCTGCGCCCATGAGAGACAGGGTGGAGGAGCCTGTCACAGGTGCAGCTGTCAAGGGACTTGGAGGTTATCTGTGGGTTTCTGGTTCTCTCCCTCTTCTGCCTCCTGATATCATTTGCATTGGTTGTGCTGACTCTGGACATGCTCTGGAATCTTCTTCCCCCTCTTGTTGATGCCACCAGGATTACCAGGGGCAGCCAGAGGCCTTCACTCCTTCAGGATCCACTAGAGGGGAAGGTGCTTCTGGGTTCTGGAATGAATGCCAGTTGGTTCTGGAAGGGGCTCAGACTGTAGTTTCCCCCTCCGGGCAATAGCACCTACAACCACCAGTGCTGCTCCCTGGGGCGCCCCCCGCCCCCCACCCCCTCCTTAGGCTGCCAGCATCCTTCTCTGGACAGGGACTGGGGCTGAGGTGAGGTGGAGCGATAAGCAGGAAGTGCAGTGGAATTTCATTCCTGGAAAAAAAAAAAAAAAGGGACCTTGGCATGAGTTGCAGAATGGAGGGTTCAGGATGTTAATCACTGCTCCTTTTATCAGACAGCTTTATTAAGATCAATGTTTTTTGTTGCCAAATTAGAGTGGACCTAGAGCGAACTTCCCAGCAGTTATTAACACAAGTCCACATTTGCTGGAAGGATTGGGTACCTCCACGTGCTCAGCCATAGCTGGAAGTTACACAATATCTATATCATTTTTCACAGCTTTGTCATTAGCTGGTAATGATTTGATTATTTTGCAGATGAATCACAGTATAAATCTCTTTCACAAACACTACCTCCAAGTATTAATCAAAACCATTAAGGCAAAGCAGTCGGTGCAAATTAAAAAATTTGCATGTCTAAATTAAAAATTACAGTAATACATCATAAATAAATCTTTTAAATTCTCTATGGCCTCTATGCACATCCTTTCTTTGGTGTGTATATTCTATAAAAAGACCGTGAACACCAAGCATTTTTTCCATATATATATATGTATATGTATGTTCATGTGAGGATTATTTCATTTTAAAGGTAGCATTCAGGTCCTTACGTGGAACCTGGTGTTTGAACATAAAAGGAAGAGGAGATTTTTCTTTTCCTTTCCTCATTTATTTCTTTTTTCCCCAATGGAAGATTCAAAGACAAAGACGGCACAAAAAGGAAGAGGGTAGGAGCTCTTGCAGATAATTTGCCGTGTCTCCTTGTTGCAAAGTAAATATTTGCAAAAGGTGATGCTTCTTTTTCAAATAACTTTGAACTGTGAGGAAAATTACCAAGTTGTGTTTTAGGTAATATTTCATTTTGGAACTATTAACACATTACTTGCAATATGGGAGGAAATTAGAGGGCTTTGAGTGATGAAAGCACCTTTGGCATTAAAAAACTATTATTATTCCCTTGAAACGCCGAAGCAAATTAAAACAGGAAAATGAAACTTTCAAGTGCCCTGGATTTGAAAAGGCATTTTTCCCCCTTTCATTTGTCAAAAAAAAATTTTTTTTAAATGAGTTGTTTCATTGGAAACCTAGAAGAAATCATTTATAAGGCAGAACGTACTCTTTCCAAAATGCCTTTGCCAAGGAGTGTGGGCAGTAAGGTGGCCCCATGTGGCGGTCTGCACCGGTGCCGTGTTAGGATGGGCCTCTGGTGACAGGGAAGGAGATGTGTGGGTCCTGGTGACCCCGCGCGGCTCCGCTCAGGCGATGGGATGGCAGCGGCAATTAGAAAGCACTTTGGATCTGCCCAGGACTTAACCCAATTAACCTATCTGTAACCTATTAACCTAATTAAATAGAAGAGCTTCTCGGTGAGGGAGGTACACAGGTCTCTATCCACTTGTGGGGAGACGGTGGGGAAGAAGCCATGCTTTAGGGAATATTAATACAGAGTTAGGTCTTTTTTTTTTTAATACCAGAATTGGAACATTGAAACATGGTTGTGAAGTGTACCTCACAGGAGGCCGTGGAATTAACCAGCAGGTTAGTTTTATATTTACTTAGGTTTTTCTGACTTGTGGGGACATTACAGGACATTATCTCTTCCTGAGACCAGGGACAAGAGCCTTCTGCCTGGACTCTTCCTCACTCCTTACTTCAAACAGACATCAGAGTACAGGGGAAATCCTTGGTGGTGTTTTCCTTTGTTTACTTCAATCTTCTGCAATTGCTTTAACACCATGGCTAAAAATTTAACAACGTAGCTGAAAATTCATTAAAAGGTAGGATTTCTATGTGGCCTTTTGCAAGCTTGTGTGACCTTAACGAACTGCTTAATCTCTCTAGGTCTGCCGTTTACTGATCTGTGTAAAAAGAGTGGGTGACTGGAGATGGTCCCGTAAAGGTTTTTATTCCAGCTCACACTCTGGGATTTTATATCCTTTCTTCTCCCTCTCTGCCTCCTTTTGATTCCATTTTGAATGACTTTGCCTGGAACTGTGTGGCCCAATGCAGCAGCCATGTATCTATTTAATTTTAAGTTAGTTAAGACTGAATGAAATGAACAACTCAGTTCTACAAGGGTAATAGCTATGTATCACGTGCTCAGTAGCCATGTGTGACTAATGGCTTCCCTCAGTGCAGAAAGGTCCAGGGCTGGAGGAACCTGCGGCTGAGTTCAGTTCTCATACTTTCACATTCACTCGGTTTTGCCGATCCCAGTCTTGTTTATGAGTGATGGAAGAAGCCACATTCTTAAGGCAAATTCATCTTTATTCGATTTACCTTTGGAGATGTTTTGTAGTATCTGTAAAGTATTTAACTAGCCACTCGCTAGCTGGGTGATCTGGCTGAGCTCTTCTGGGCCTCAGTTTCCTTATCTATAAAGTGGTTAATACATAGCAGGTATTGTGTAAGGTGGTTTATGTACAGCACCCGTCATGGTACTGGGGCAATATTAAATGCTGAGTGACTGTTACCATTAATAACCATGAAATAATAAAGCTCTGCATTGGACTGCTGAGGAATTTTATTTATTGAAAAAATTGGATTGAGAATGAAATTTTAGAAAAATACCACAAATTCAGGTATTTTACTGCTGATAAAGGTCAGGAAAAATTAAGCCAAACAATAGCAAAAACCCATTAAGTCATGAATCTACTGGGGTAGAAGGAGAATTAGACACCTGTTTAGTTTTCCCCTTCAGTGCTTCTGATGTCTCCTCCCGAGCTTCCTGTTGAGTGTGATGGGGAAAGGCCCTTTACTCATCCTTCTCACTCTCACATTTGGTACTTGGTCGAACTGAGAACAGAGCATACTGGGGTCTGTTGATCTTCCACACTGGCTGGCCCCTGGGTCGGAGCTTGCCCTTCTGTGTCTTTCTGGAAGATCCTCCCTGCACAGATGGAGAGGGCCTCTCCTTCCTAGTGGTAACTTCATTCTACCCAGTCCCCTCTTCAGAAAGGTATCTAAGCCTGGATGTTTTATGCCTTATGAGAATGGGAAATGCTCCGTAGAAGCATTGGCATCTCCCATTAACTGAGGGCCAGGAGCAAAGAGGGGGCTGGGTGGGTATTCTGGGTTCTTGTTTGAATATGTTGACGTCCATTTGGGATATGTCTTCTGCTCTCACAACTTCTCTCCTCCTCTCACAAGAGGGCAAGGATGGCATCTTTGTAACTTCAGTATTGTAATAAACATTTGGGCAAATGCATGGCTCAACTGCTAACTATTTTGCAAAGGATGATGTTTATGTTTCAGACTTTTCATAGTTCACGGAAGTGGTGTGATTGTGCAAGTCTGGTATGTCTCTTGACTTGGGCATCCCATTTTATTTTCCCCACACATAGCTTTCTCCATCTTTTATAATATTTATTACAATAATCCCACCACACAGATAACCTCTGTTGACATCTTAAAAATTTATGATAGGAGCACGTGAACATATTTAGAAAATTCAAAGGAGACAGAAAGGCACAAAACAGAAAATGAAGGTCTGCTCTTGCACCCACATCTTCACTGAATCTCTGTAACAATGACAATCACTTGTATGCCCTTTGCAATGGGCTTAATAACCCCGCAGGTATTACCCAGGTAGCCTCTGAACAGTGCACAGAATGCAAAGCATAAGACACATAACGTTCAGAACTGCTTTTGTTTTTCTTTTTGCCTCATTGACATGTCCAAGATCTCTTCGTATTGTAACCTACAAAACACTCAGTTTTCATTTTATTAGCTGCAGTCAACCATATAGATATTCTATTCCATGATATTAATTGATAAACATTTAGGTGTGTCCAGGTTTCCTTCTGCTCGGACAACCTATTGTTCATGTTTTATACCTATAAATATCAATAATATATATGGTATACATATTACATAAACAAATATATTTATAAAATTTTATAATATATGTAAACCTACATATCAGTAATATATGTTAAATATATATAAATATATGTATATATATATATATCTCAAGTCAGTTTATAGCTCTGTAATATCCAGGTGAAAGACAATTTTTTTTTATTTTGGTAGCTATTGCTTATGGTCACCTAAAATGTTTTAATTTATTTATACCTTTATCACCAGAGTTAAGAATGACTGCTTCCCTATGGGCTAATGAACATGAGGTATCTTCACTTTAATGTTTGCCTACCTATTAGGTGAAAGAGGTTTTTTTGCTTTGATTTACACTTCTTCAATTGTGAGATTGAGCATCTTTTTGTATTTTTATTGAATATTTTCATTTGCAGCTACCCTTTTGGGAGAGGTTCATTTTCTCCCCATTGTTTTCTTTGAGCACTTTCTAAATTGATCAAAGAAGCTCTCTGTGTTTTGCAGTTTTAGTTTTTGTCCAATTTGTCATTTTGTTCTAGACTTCAGTTATAGTATTTTTTCATTTTATATAGCCAATTCTCAATCATTTCCTTTACTACTTATGGACAACTTAGACTTTTGATCTTCCTAAAACTAAAAGGAATGATTTGTAAAATCTATTATCTCAAAGCAATTATTAATAGTGCTTTAGTTCACTTCCAAGAATATTTTAGTTTGTATGATAAATTGTATAGTCATCCTCAGATCTGGTCCTTCTCACCCCTGTCTGAATCAGATGAGTTCCTCTTTGACCATCAGATTTAAACAATGCTTTTTGAGGCCAAATAAAATAAAATAAAATTAAATGAAAACCCACTGATATGGGTACTTCATTCACTTGTTTAGCAGAACTTAGCTAAACATATGAACTCAAAATCTTGGCCTAGCAATATGAGTAATTCAAGGACAAGATTTTAACCTAATAGGAAGGGTATGAAAACCACTGCAGTTAAAAGAAAAGCATGTTTATCTGAAGATTCTCAGCTCAATCGACTTTTGCAGATAAATACAAATTTTTCTTTAAGTGAGAAGCCCTCTTCCACTGCATTGAAGTAAAGGAGTTATTTAACAATATAGTTAGGTCATACCCTTATTGTTTTTTTCAGAGAGTAACATAAATTCCCCAATGGAGAACAGAAAAATGAAAGAGAGAATACTAATTGGTGTGGTTATTAAATACAGTACAAACAAATATAAAGAATAGCTGATTGAGTGATTAAGAATTTGTTGGCAGGGCTGGTGTTGTGGCACCGCTGGTTAAGCTGCTGCCTGCAATGCTGCATATGGGTGGTGAATCCACCTTTGATCCAACTCACTGCTAATACTCCTGGGAAAGCAGTGGAAGATGACCCAAGTCCTTGAATCCCTGCCACCCATGTGGGAGACCTAGATGAAGCTCCTGGCTCTTGGCTTTGGTCTGGCCCAGCCCTGGCTGCTGTAGCGATTTGGGGAGTGAATCAGTAGATAGGAGTTCTCTCTCTGTCTTTGTCTCTCTCTCTCCCTATAACTCTGCTTTTCAAATAAACAAATAAATAAATTTATCTTACAAAAAATAATTGGTTGGCTAAGAGTAAACATTTGGTTTTTGAGTAATGGCTTTAAAAAGAAAAGCCTTCTTCAGTATTTTATATTGTATTAATATCAGTACTTTCATAGTTATCTTTAGAATTTTTTTGTCTCCTAATAACCAATGCAAACTGTGACTTTTATAGAAAAATTAGAAAAAACTACAGAAAAGTGTGAATGAGGAAAAACAAATTTCTTTTAAAAATCTATGGGCACCTGTTAGTGCTGGCTATTCCACTTCTGATCCAACTCCCTGCTAACGTGCCTGGGAAAGCAGTGGAAGATGGCTCAGTATTTGGGCCCCTGCACCCACATGAAAGACCCAGATTAAGCTCCTGGCTCCTAGCTTCAGCCTGGTCCAACCCCAGTTGTTGTGATCATTTGAGAGATGAACTAGCAACTGGAAGATCTCTCTGTCTTCCTCTCTGTAACTCTGCCTTTCAAATAAATAAAAATAAATCTTCAAAATAAATTGTTGCAAATAATTACTGGTGGCTATAGATGCACCAGAATTAACTAAAGCACTTTTTGTTGACTATATGGGCAGGTCCTTTTTGTGTATATTTCTTCTTTTTTCCAATTATAAACAAAACAGGCATGACCATCTTTTCATGCACATCTCCCTGTGTATTGTCAAGCAGTACATTGGCAGAGATTCTAAGAGAAATTACTTGGTGAGAGAGTATTTACTTCTCTCTAAAGCTCTTAACTCCCAAACCCTATTCTGGTTAGAGAGTGGACAATTCCTACTGCCAAACAAAATGTGTCTCTTGCTGCAGACCCGCTGTGCAAGCAACCTGGATCCTAGTTAAACCTATTAAAAACTTTTAAAAATTATTTTTATTATTTTTATTTTTTAAAAAATTATTTTGTTTATTTGAAAGACAGAGTTACAGAGAGAGGTCTTCTATTCTGCTGGTTCACTCTCCAAATGACCGCAACGGCCAGAGCTGAGCTGATCCAAAGCCAGGAGACAGGAGCTTCTTCCAGGTCTCCCACGTGGGTGCGGGGGTCCAAGGACTTGGGCCATCTTCCACTGCTTTCCCAGGCCATAACAGAGAGCTGGATGGGAAGTGGAGCAGCCGGAACTCGAACCGCTGCCCATATGGGATGCCATCACTGCAGGCTGGGGCTTTAACCCACTGCACCACAGCACCGGCCCCCCTTTAAAAATACCAAACAGTGGCCATGGTGATGAAGCAAGTAGCTCTGAGCTCTTTGTTCCAATATTCAAAATACTTGTCCTAGTGAAAGGGAATCTCATGTTAGCTTCTGTGTTGTAAATTTTCACCAAGCGGTGCAGTTCCGAGATTGTGTAAGAATGATTTTTGACCTGTTATTTGTGCATTGCTTGGATAGTGCGTGTTTTCTTGTTTTCCGTTCTGGGTCAACAAGCACACAGTCATTGGAGCTCATCCTCCGGAGTCCAGCTTGAGAATCCCCACTTGCTATCTCTGTGGTTTGCCCTCAATTTACTCTCTCCTCTCCCCAATTCCCTGGAGGAAAATTTGGCCACATTTATAGTGTTCAGAGAAATGTGAAGAATCCCTAACAATCCCAGCCACTTTATACAGTGTGGCATGGTAAGCACACGTCGGGTGTTTAAGAGTGAGCCAGGACTTACAGAGGGAAGGTTTGTATTTAAACGGGAATAAATGACTGAGTCATTGGGGATGAAAACCTGTTTGGCAATGCTCAAGAAGGGGTAGATTACTTCTGACAGGTCTAAACAGCCCAGACAGATAGGATCATTTAACTATATTTAACGAACACTGACAAAGGAATGCTTGATTAACGTCTCCCACCCAAATATCCAGGGACTGTCAGGTCACCTTCTCAAACCAATAGGCAGTTGAAGCTACTTCAGAATTCTTCATTATGCTTGATTGCAACATGCTTTGAAAAGTCTGATGAGGACCTGCCCCACCAGGATCTCAGCTTTTCTGGAGTGAGGTGGGATGCTCACTTTTTGGGTGGCTATTTAGAAGATCCATTGAATGGGGCACATACCTATGCTAGATTGATATTACACTGATGATGTTAAAACAGATCAATAGGGGCTGGTGCTGTAGCATAGCGGGTAAAGCCACCACTTGCAGTGCCGGCATCCCATATGGGCACTGGTTCAAGTCCCGACTGCTCTACTTCTAATCCAGCTCTCTGTTATGGCCTGAGAAAGCAGTAGAGGATGGCTCAAGTCTTTGGGCCCTTACACCCATGTGGGAAACCCGGAGGTAGCTTCTGGCTCCTGGCTCCTGGCTTCAGATTGGCGGAGCTCCGGCTGTTGTGGTCAATTGGAGAATGGACCAGCGGATGGAAGATTTCTCTCTCTCTCTCTCTCTCTCTCTCTCTGCCTCTCCTTCTCTCTGTGTTACTCTGACTTTCAAATAGATAAATCAGTCTTAAAAAATGTATGCACCCTGAAATCCCAAATATTAAGAACAAGTTCAGGGGAACACAGAAATCCATATGTAGGACTACAAAATAATTGAATTTTAAAATTATCATAGATGTTTTCACAGTACTTTAATAGTGTTTATGCCAAGCACTTCTTGTGGTGCCATTTGTTTCTATTATATTTCAATAATACCTGTGAGTTTCTCACTTCGAGTTTTATAGCAAAATCTTTTCTCGGGCTTTGCTACTAGGATTTTAGAAGGAATCTACAGCAGTTGTAAAATCAGAGGCCAACTCTCTGTCTAGTATAGGCAATTCCTGGAGCTTGAGCTGTGACGTCTCCCTTGCTGTAGCTAATGTTGCTCAAATCCTTCCGGCAAAGAACAGGAAGTAGTAATGCCACACGTGTCTTCTGGCCACGTTAACTAGATTGCCAACACTTGAAACCTTTTCACGGCATCTCTTTTGGATGGAGTTTTTCTTTCTTGGCACTTTTTAAGACTACAGGCCTTTCTAAGTTGGCACCAATTTTTCCATGCATGGTTTCTCAAAAAAAAAAAAAAATACTGAATAGAGTTAATCTTCTGCATAAAGATAAACTCTAGGACATGCGGTTTGGCACAGTGGTTAAGGTGCCTTTGGTTAAGACTGCTTGGGATGTCCTCATTCCATATCAGAGTACCAGGATTTGAGTTCTGGTTCAGCTTCTAATTTCAGCTTCCTGCTAATGCATTCCCTAGAAGGCAGAACTTGGGTTCCTTCCACCCATGTGGGTGACCCGAATAGAGTTTCCACCTCACAGCTTCAGCCTGGTTCAGCTCTGGCTGTTGGGGGTACCTGGGGTGTGAACTAACAGATGGAAGCTCTCCCTGTTGCTGTCTCTGCCTTTTAAATAAATAAATGAATATTTTTTGAAAGTTTAACTTTAGCTCTATTCCACTAACAGGAACACTAAGTCTCTCCTTTGTTCTGGCCCCGAGAATAGGGCCTGGACATAGTAGCCATTCAGAAACCACTTAGTGGAAGAAGGAAAGCATGGTCTGTGGATGTGTGGTGTCAGGAGGCCCCCATCAGAGCTCTGGAGTCTCACAGAGCCTGGCAGGAAGATGACCTTCTGCACCTGCTATTTCAGGAAAACAAGGAGCAGCCACCAGTGAGGAAGCAGTGGGCGTCTTTACCAGGGTTGGGGTGTCGTATGTGGAGGGTGGGATGGCAGTTTGTGGGCAATGCACTCTGCCTAACTCCAACTTATCTGTTAAGTCTGAAATTCCTCAAAGAGGATTTTCATGAATCCCTTCTCTCCCATGCCATTATGTTTGGTACTATATGAATGTTTTGTGGCTGCTGTAAAAATCTTATTTAAAACAACAGGGAGACATCAGTTCTTTAGGTCAGAGGTCTAATGCCAGCCTCACTGGTATAAAACCCAGAGGTCAGCTGTCTCTTTCTCTCTGGAGATTCTAGGGGAGCTTTTTCCTGCTCTTTTCAGCTCCTAGAAGCCACCTACATTTTTTGGCTTGTGGTTCCGTCTGTCATCTTCCAACCCAGCAATGGCAGGTTGACCCTCCTTATGTAATATTCCTCTGCCCTCCTCTTGAGCTGTCAAACCTCTCTCTGCCTAGATCGGGCTCACCTGGAGAATCCAGGCCAACTTCCCCCATCTCCAGATCCTTACCTCAATCACATTGCAAAATCTCCATCCAAGGTCACAGGCAGGCTCTGGGGGTTAGGTCCTGGGGTGTGGGCTGTTGTCCAGTCTCCTACAGGGAGCATTTGTTATACATACCTATACAGCAAGCTGTAATTCACAACATTTATATAACATTAGGCAGATGTTAATTATTCAGCTCGTTCTGTGACTGTTCCTCGTATGTCTGTCTGCCCCACTGCACATGACAACCCGGAAGAGCATGAGAATCGCCTGTTTTGTTTTATTCGCATATCCCTAGTGCCCAGCACAATACTTTGCTTCTGATAAGTGGTAACTTTTTTGCTAAATGAGTGAGCATTATGTCAACCGTGTTTCATTTGTGTTCCAAGCCTCCGTGGGACAGGGATGCCATTCCCAATTTAAAGAGCATACTGAGGTATAGAGCAAATAGCCTTCTAAATTCTTCCTGGCCAGTGCCCCTTGTTTCATGGTTGACTTGTTTCCTATTCTTGGGTGGTGCAGGTAGATTAGCTGCCACAGCCATGAGGCATGGCGGAACGCAGTGGAGATATCATCAAATGCTGATGTCACTGCCAGGGTCTGATAGACTCTTTTGACTGGAAATGGTTGACTGTTTGTGATTTGGTAAACAGGAAAACTCACTACCAAACAGGATTTCTTGGTTAGGTGGCTTGGTCAGCAGCTGCCCTGAGTAGATGGCAAATTCATTGTGTGGTTAACAGATTTTTAATCATCACTTGGAACCTTTCTGCTATTTTTACACACACACACAAAAAAAAAAAAAAAACAAAAAAAACCTCAGTGATTTTTTAAAAAAAGGTTTCTGCTTTGGCATCTACAAAACCCTAATTTTCTTAAGCCTATGTAGGGATCTTAGTTCACCGTGTAGCCAATGTGTACAGTCATTAGGTTGGTCTGTGGTGGGGATCTTTTATAAACTCTGGCAAAATGAGTGGCCCATCATAGGAATGAGGTAAGTATCTGCTGAGTTATCTGAATGACTATTGATGGAAGTTGTTCCTTGGAAACCACTAAGAAGTTAGTGTTGTGAGAGGGTGATAGAAATATCAATTTATTTACCCTGTTGATTTCTACCTTATTCCAAAAGGCATATAATTGACAGAGCTGTGGGTGTGATGGTTTGTGTATGAAATCTAAGACCAAGAATAAGCTCTAAACTACAGGATTTTTCATGGTATTCCATCAGCAGTTTTAAGAGCTACCAATTCTACCGACTAACAGATGTTGGAAAAAGATAACATGGTATGATGGAATGAGATCAGACCTTGGAATATGGCACATTTAGTTTGTATTCCTGGATTCACCACTTACTGGTTATAAGAACTTGGATAAGTTGTTTCATTTGCCTGAGCCTCAACTTTCATCTATGAAAGAGGTAAATGCTTTGAGGTTTAAAATAAATACTTTATGTGGAAAATACCAAGCAAAGTGGCATTAAAAGTGTTACTTCTCTTTATCTTTCCTCCATCTTTCAAAAGGCTTAAAAAGGTTAGCTTTTTGGATTGCAAACATTTCAGGTTTTTAAATTTCAGGTTAGGTTTTTTTAAAATATGTATTTTCATGTACTTGAATGGGAGAGAGGAGAGAGAGAAAGAGAAAGAGAATCTTTTACCTCTTGGTTCACTTCTCACATGCCCACAACAATCAAGGCTGGCCAGGCTGAAGCCATGAACCCAGAACTCCACCCAGTTCTCCTACATGGGGGGCAGGAACTCTAGCGCTTGTGGCATTATTTGCCATTCTCCAGGATTCACTACCAGGAAGCTGGGTTGGAAGCAGTGTATCCAGGACTCAAATCAGCACTGTGATACTGGATGGTGTGTCAAAGCCCCACCCCTGCAAACAGTTCTGTGAGGGATGTCTATGCTCCTTATCAGCATCATAAAAAAAAATTAGAAAATTGATAATTGGTCATTCAGTGACATACCATTATTGACTACATGAAATGACTAACAAGTTGGCACAGCCCTGGTGTAGTAAGACTTACAAAGTAGAACAGGTGCAGAGAGTGGGACCAAGAGCTTCCCACCAATGTGAAAGCACCACATCTGGAACAGGAAAAGTCAGCTGTGTGTTTCCACTTAGAGACGGTAAGGAAAGACACATTCGATTTTGTTTAGCAACTCTGCTCCCCCCAAAAGATTTTGATGTGTTTATTGGTGCACTTGCCTATATAAATCAGGATTTGGTAAGGTTTGGGGGTCTGTGAATGAGCTCTTTGTCTACTCTCATGAATAGGTGAACACAGAATTGTGACATCAAATTAGTTCTCCAGGAAGTAATTGTTGACAAGGGAAGATATGTGGCAATGGGAAGGACTGAATCGATTCTCAACTTGTGTCAATGAAGAGAAAAAAAAAAAAGTGCCATTTACTCCTCTGAGTTGAACTTGAAGACCAGGTGCACTTGAAGAAACCTGATAGACTAATGTAAATCTTCACCTATAGAGTCTGAGTAGGTTGGAAACTAGACTTGAAAAATGCAGTGTGGCCTCTGTGAACAGACTCAGATTTCCAAAGGAGCTCAGTACAGGGGTACAAGGAGCTCTGGAGTTCCAGCTCCATTGACAAGGCTAACCCTAAGATGGCTGCTTTAGGTTTTCTCCAACTGCCACCTCTACAATTCACTTCAGTACCCACCCCGCCTTGAATCTGGGCGCATCAAGCAACCTTCCAATCCTTAGTTTGATTATGATTGTTATGGCTTCTCGGCCTTTTGGCTAAGATCAAGTGTGATTATGATTGTCTCCCAGGGAGTGCAGTGGGAATAGGAGAGTCACGTGGCACCAGTGGTCCAGTGAATGCACTATGCTTTGCATACACATTAAGTTCTTGATCTTTGACCAATTTACGCCCAGGCTTAAGTGATCTGTTACCAAGAGGTAGATTTAATCCATAGAGGTTTACTAACTGGTATTGTGAGGCTTTTTATGAGGTTGCTGGCCTATTTTTTCAAGTAAAGAAATGTAACTCATATATCCTTTCTGCACTTCTGCCTGTGCTGAGCTACCTTATAGATCAAGAATTAGCGAACTTTTCTCATTAATATCCAGATAGTAACTCTTTTGGGCTTTGTAGGCCATCAGTCTCTAACAAAAACGCAACTCGACTATTGTTGTAGGAAAGCAGCCAGGGTGATATGTAAATGAGTGGATGTGGCTTGTGATGATAAAACTTTAAGTGTTCTTTTATAGAGAGACTGATGAATGAATTTAAAGATTTATTTATTTACTTGAAAGTCAGAGTTACACAGAGAGGAGAAGCAGAGGGGGAGAGAGAGAGAGGTCTTCCATCTGATGGTTCACTCCCCAACTGTCTGCAACGGCCAGAGCTGCTCCGATCTGAAGCCAGGAGTCCGGAGCTTCTTCTGGGTCTCCCATGTGGGTGCAGGGGCCCAAGGACTTGGGCCATCTTCTGCTGCTTTCCCAGGCCATAGCAGAGAGCTGGATCGGAAGTGGAGCAGCCAGCTCTCGAACTGGCACCCATATTGGATGCCAGCACTTCAGGCTAGGGCTTTAACCTGCTGTTAATAATTTAATAAGCCAGTAGAACAGAACCAGTCCCCAAAATTTATTTTGGAAAGAATGTATTATTGCAGAAAAAAAATCACTAATAGGACTTGGGAACATAGAACTTAGCTGGATTTCTTTAATTAGAAAACAAAGTCGAGTACTGTTTGATTTTGAATTACACAAGGCAGTATAAAGGGTGATGGGCACCGCCACACATCCCTTTGGGGATTAGTGACTCTGAAGACCATTCCCTGGCCATGACCCCTGGCTGCCAGCTTCTATTTGCAAGCATCCTGCCCCTCGGGGTCCCAGAGCACTGCCTCAGTGCCCCTTTATAGATGTTTTCATCCACTGCCTCCTCGCCTCCCCCCTCCCCTTTTTTTTTGTTGACAGGCAGAGTGGACAGTGAGAGAGAGAGACAGAGAGAAAGGTCTTCCTTTGTCCATTGATTCACTCCCCAATGGCCGTTGCGGCTGGCGCATCGCGCTGATCCAAAGCCAGGAGCCAGGTGCTTCTCCTGGTCTCCCATGCGGGTGCAGGGCCCAAGCACTTGGGCCATCCTCCACTGCACTCCTAGGCCACAGCAGAGAGCTATATTGGAAGAGGAGCTACCGGGACAGAATACGGCACCCCGACCGGGACTAGAACCTGGTGTGCCGGCGCCACAGGCGGAGGATTAGCCTATTAAGCCGCGGTGCTGCCTCCCTTTCATGCCAATGAGACATTAGAGTTTCTGTCTTCTGTTACATTGACTTTTATATTTGTCTTGTTCTACAGGGTATATTCTAGGAACACCGCACAGCTTCATCTACCTCACATTTGGGATCAAAGTACATCCTTGGCATCCTTTGAGGTCATAGCTTGTATGCCACCTCTCCCACACATACCGCCAAGCACAGATTCCTCTACGCTGTGACTGCTTAGTCAACATGGAGTGAATGAATGGACTTGAGTTAAGGTCTCTGTGCTCTTTAGTTTGAACTTTGACTTAGAGTTCTCAGTTTCCGAATTAGACTTCTCTGCACCAGGGTTTCCTGAGTTCCTGCCTGTCTGTCACTGAACTCCAAAGAGAATTCAGGAATTCTGCCAAGGTTCTGGGGATCTTTGGATGTATGGTGTGAGAAAACCTGCCTGGGATTCCCCTTTCTTATAGTTTCACTTTGAGTAGAATATAATGCTAGAAATATAATTTACAGAAAATGTGCTTTAAAAGGAAGAGATGAGGGATGTTACTTTAAAAAAAGAGGGGTGATACTTATTTTGGCAAAATGTGCAACTCTTCAGAAATCATTTTAACAGCATGTGGGGGCTTGGGCATTGTAGTAATAGAACAACCTAAGCCTGTACTTACAAGCCGAGTATATGTATGTGAACAAAATGGGGCTCTTAACCAACTGGGGCATACATGAGGTGATGTATCTGCATTTTCCCAAATATTCGTTTAAGTACTCACCTGCCCTAATATGTATGTACGTATGTATATGTAAGTTTGCATATATATGTGCATATATATGCACACATCCATATGATATATATATATATATGATATATAATTTGTATGTGTGTGTATCTATCTATCCATGGAGAGAGAGGGTGGAGACAAAGAATTACTTTACAGAATTGGCTCACACAATAGTGGGGCTGGTAAGTCCAAAATCCATAAGGCAAGCTGGCATTTTGGAAACTCAGGCAGGAGTTCTTTTATTTTTAAAAGATTTATTTATTTATTTATTTGAAAAGAGAGAGGGAGAGAGAGAGAGAGAATCTTCCATCCACTGGTTCCTTCCCCAAATGACCCCCTACAACCAACTCTGAGCCAGTATGAAGCCAGGAGCTTAGAACTGCATCTGGGTCTCCCACAAGCTTGGGATGTAATTTGCTGCTTTCCTAGGTACATTAGCAGAAAGCTGGATTGGATGCTGACTAGCCAGGACTCGAGCCAGCACTCTGATATGGGATGCTGGAATTGCAAGCAGAGGTTTAACCCTCTGTACCACAACATGGCCCCTCCAACATCCCCCTGCCCCGCCAAACTTATTTGTGAATAACTAACAAAGGCCACTTTTTGTATTTAGAGAAGAGCCAAAGATATGCTTCATCTAATTTCTGGGTAGGCAGCTTATCTTGTAGCTTCTCCTGCCAAGGTTTAAATTTCATCTCCCTAGGAACTTCACAATATGTATACACCAGTATGTATATATGAGTGTGTGTGTGTGAGTGTGTCTGGTGTGTTATAAGTATTGTTGATTTATTTTTGTATTAAACACTCTCCAATAGTTTAGATTCTGTTACAAAGTCTCAACATGGTAGGTCTGGTAATAAGAGTTGCTGTTTTGATGCAATCTCATTATGAGACATTTTGCTATTCCAAGTTTCCATGTGCATCTATGTATATAAATAACATATACAAGGATTTCACAGTTTTAAATGGCTCCAACAAAGTCTATAAATTTGTTTTACATCATCAGTTAATGAAGTCTCTTGCCTAGCCAGACTGTTCTTTGTGTGACATTATTTTGAAGTTTGCTGAAAGAACCATGACATTTCTAGCTTACGTGGTTTGTCCTGTTGTCCTTGGCTAAATTTTCTTTGTAGCCTAGTTAAAACCTGGACACCTGGGAACTTAAATTATCCCTGTAGGATATTAGTATATTAACTACCTATAAAAATGAAATTTATATGAGGCATCTGTTTACACTGAGCATCCCATAAAACTGAGGCAGAGAATTCAAAGGAAAAGGCTTTCACATGAAGGTTCGATAGTCAAGAGCAAAAGACTCTTGCTAGTGGCTTTAGATAACGAATTCTCATGTTATATATTGAAAGAATTTTCAATAGAAAAAAGATCTCATTTTTCCCCCAAATGGCAGCTTAGAATATACAGTAGACTTGAAGACTCTTTCTGTTTATATTGGGTGCATCAGTTTTATTTATTTCACAATTATAGTAACTTCCAGGATAGAATAGGAGAAAGGAGGGGTTTTATTCTCCAATTTTTATTTGATAGCAACAGATCTTATCAGAGAATAAAAGTAGTGGGAAGATCCAAACATACACAAAGTCAGATCCTGATCTTGTAAAAGTTGTGTTGAAAGAAGTCACTTTGAGTCTATAGTATATTCATGCTTGTAGATGAGTCCCCTCAGTCTCTGGCATTCTTTGCTTGCAAATGCATAGCAACTAGCTATGCCTAACTAAACTCCATACATAAAAAAGGAAAAGAAGGGAATGTATTTTTAAGATATATGATAATCCATATACGAGGGTACTTCAAAAACTTTGTGGCAAAATGGAATTAAAAGATAAATTTATTCTGGTGCAAAACACTTTAGAAATCCATGCATATTTTTCCATGGTATGTATTTTCCATGAGCTTTTTACAGTATCCTCACATAAGGCCTGGCTAAAGACTGGAGACTTGGGATGAATAGGACGAGGGCAATCTAGAGATTATACCTGAAGTATGTAACTGCAGGGACAGATCCTCACCAAATGGAGCTGCTACTGTGTAAATACCTGCTGCAGGTAGAGCAGAACATGCTGACTGAAGAAGAACCGTCCATTTTGGAAGAAGGACCCAACAGACAGTCTCTTAAAGGAATTATCACAGTAAGGGGACATTTGTAATTCTTTTCCCACTTGGTGTCACTTCTTTTGAGAGGAAGAGCTGATCTGTCTAGCTTGGGTTGTCAGCCTATACCTCGCCAAGGGGAGGGCACAACAGCCAGATTTACCCTACAGCAAGCCTGGAGACAATAACAGACTGATAGTTCCTAAGGAAAGATCAAGGTGCTACTCCCAGAAAATGGAGGTTGGACACTGAGGAGACAAAACAAACAACCACCAAATGCTATATAAATGTCACTAATTGCAATGGAATTTGCATGCAAGTGAGTCACCTACTGTCACTCAATCATGTTCTTTTTCCTCTTGGTCTGACCCTTTCTCTAGTCTTTTACCTCTTCTCCTTTCCATAGTATTTCCATTACACTGTGCATTAAATAGATTTGAAGAGTGGAGAAGTCTCAGGGATGTAAGCATCACTATGATGTTATTTCTGTGAAAAAGAGTTTTGTTGCATCAAGAAGAGAACAAGGTATTTCAGGGAGACCGTGAGACTCTTGGTTCAGGTCTGATGGCTCTGAAATGGTTAGAGGGGAACTCTCCTTGGCATTTTTTTCCTTGAAATGTGGTTATCAAGAATGTAGGTACACTAAGGGCTGGTACTGTGGTGTAGCAGGTAAAGCTGCTGCCTGTGTCCCTAGCATTCTAAATGGGCAACACTTCAAGATCTGGTAAATCCACTTCCAATCCAGGTTCCTGCTCTTGTGCTTGAGAGAGCAGCAGAGGATGGCTCAAGTCATTTGGCCCCTGCACCCACATGGGAAACTCAGAAGAAGTTCTGGGCTTCTGGCTTCAGTGTGACCCAGCCCTGGCTGTCATGCCCATTTGGGGAGTGAATCAGCAGATGGTAGATCTCTCCATCACCCACCCGCCCAACCATGTAACTCTGCCTTTCCAATGAATAAATAAATCTAAAACAAACAAACAAAAGAATATAGACACAAGGACATTCCCAAATCAAGGTGAGAATTTCCTAATTTAGCTTCCTTATCCCTTGCAGGCATAGACCAACCTCATCACATATATCTGCAGGTGCTTATGTATTGAGAAGAACCAATGCATAAATATTTTTTAAAGGTACGTATTACTAAGCATAAGAATATGTTTATAGGGAATACAGATACTAATAGCTGCCAAGTGACAAGCTTTCTCCCAGAGCCTTGACACATGTAACAACACTGAATCACACTAAAATTTGACCTCACTTCAATAGCAGTTACCATTTCATTCCCTTTCTCCCCTTATCCACAAAAAAGCATCTGTTCTCACTTTCTCAAAGTTTTCTTCTCTATTATTTTTTCTCAGAGCTGTAGGCTTCCTTTACAACCATCATTACTGCACCCAACTGCACTTGCTAGTAGTGATGACCTTGAAGTTGCCAAGTCGATTCTCAATGCTCACCTTACACAACCTATTGGTAGCATCTGCAATCACTGATCTCCTTGTTTCTGAACACCTCTCCTAACTTTGTTTCCATGTGTGGTTTTTCTCTTCCTTCACTTATCTGTTATCCTAGTCCTTGGTCCTCTTCCCTTTCTAGCTTCAGTTACTTGCCTGTTGATGTCAACCAGCCTCACTGCTCAGAAATTTCTAAACACTGATGACTCTTGTATTGAAACATCTGATTTATACCTCTTCTTTGAGCTCTAGACTCATAGATACACACATCCACTGGACATTTTTCCTTGGAAGTTTAATAGACATCTGAAAGTTGTGACTAAGCTGGATTTCTGATTGCCTGCTAGAGGAGTGATTGCCCCCCTCTCAGCTGATGGATACTCACTCTCCCCCTAACCCCCAGTTACCCAGCCCCAAACTCTAGAAGTCTACATTGATTCCTGTCTATCTCTTTAGATAATATTCATTTCATCAGGAAAACTGCCAGGCTTTCCCTTCAAACCAGATTCATACCTTCACAGCCTCTTATTATTCAATTATTATCACCTGCTTTGTTCCTGGCACACATTCTTCCTCCAAATGGGTTGTCCTATCATTATCCTGCATTCACACTGTTGAGAAATCTCAATATAGCAGGCCAGGGCTTCTTTCAAAATTATTTATTTATTTTTTAATTTGATGTTAGTTATACAAGTTTCATATATTTTGTATATACAGACTTAGGTCCTTTCAAAATTAGGACTCTGATGGTGTCACTGCCTTGCTTCAAAACCACTTGAAGCATGTCCATTTCCTGCCGAGAAGTCTAAGATCTCGCAGTGGCTTTACTGCCCTGTGTCATCTGGCTCTTCTTGTTCCTCTTGCATTTCCAGTTTCTCCGTTAGTTACTATCCCCCACCATGCTATGGTCGTTGATCTTGGAGCCTTTGCTTAGCTGTCCCTGTAATTCTTTCGCCTGCCCAATACCACTTGTCTGACTCAATGGCTCTCTGAGTGTCTTCTCAGATCTCACCTTCTCCCTGAGCCCTGACCTGATCATGGCCTTTGGCAACTCTGCACACTCTCCCTACTGCCACCCTACAAGATCACCAAACTCCCAAACCCTTGACTTCTTCTTTGTCCTAGAGCATTTACAACCTCCTATCACTTCACACAAATTACCTGTCATTTACCACCTGTCTTCTCCCAGCACAACTAAAACTTTCACTGTTCACAGAGCTGTTACCACTGCCTAGAACAGGACACTACAAGAGTACTGCTACTTCAGAAAGTTTATGGAAAGATGGAATGAAAAGATAAACTAATTTTGATGCAAAATATTTAAAATCATATATATAAGGACTTTTCACAAAAATCATATGAAAGAAATATGCACAGATTTCAAATTTTTAACATATCTAGTGTATCTGAATTTTTTTTTTTTTTTTATAGAAGAGGAGACTGAAACCCAGAGGGGTTAAGAATCAGGAAAGCTCACAGAGCAAGTAAGTGCAGAACTGAAGTTCTAAACAGATTCATTTCCAAAATCCTTGCATTTATTCAAGCTTATTGTGTTGGTGACTCCTGTCTTTAAGTGCCTTTTTAACTCAGAAATATTTGCTTTTACTTGCTGATGTTTGGGTTTAGTTCTTCCTAGCGGTGGGTTAGGGGACATTAGGAAAGGTTAAGGATAACCAATTTTTTTTTTTTTTTTAATGCCAGTCCATTAATGGCCTAACGCTTTGCGTTCAGGATTTTGATTCTAGCACTCCATCATTCATCATTTCAGTCATATGAACGAACATGCGCAATCTAAGTATGGGACAGATTATCTGAACTGCAAAGAATGAAAACTGTGAAGTCCCCCTCCTGGGACTTCCTCCATTGAGCCAGAGGGAGGATCAAAGCCCTGGCTGGACTTCGGCTTGATGAAAACTAAGGTGAGAAAGCTATGTGTGTGACGTGGTTTGTGAGGATCAAAATTCAATATTGCAGGCAAGTCAGTCCTGAGGACTAATTTTCAGCAAAACTGAACAGTAGCAAAGTCCTGTGCAGGAAAGAAGGAACCATGCTTCTTGGAGGTTTTACCTCTTCTGGTTATTTCTAAGGAGTGGAAGAGAAGAGAACAGATCTCCTTCACACCTCAGGTAGCAAAGTGGGTGATTGTGGATTCGCTTCACGTTTGCATTGTGGCTCGCTCTCTCTTTCTCTCTCTCCCCCCCGCCCCCACCAGATCCTCAGCTGTAGGTGACATTTTGGTCCCCACACTGCAAGTCTTCACCTGCTCTGTCATCTCTGAATTTAGGTTGCACTTTCTGGTATCAGCCCAGTGATCTTCTCTTTCTCTTTCTTGCCTTTGCACCTCTTTGCTCACTCACTTCCTGACAAAATAAAACTAATTTTCATTCTGAAACTTTATTTAACCCTCTTCACTATTGCCAGTAATTCAAAACCAATAATTCCCCAGATGGCTTAAATTCAAGGAACTTTATTAAATTTTCAGGTTACTATAATGATTTTCTTTGAGAAATTTGAAAGAAGGCTTCTCACCATGCTTTTGCATTTTGAACTGATAATTCAGAGCATCTTCCACCGGGTTTGCAAACCCTCAATCTCTTCCAGTGCTATCTATGGTGATCACAACCGTCAGTGGATTTCCTGGCAGTGAACTCAACAACCCAAAACACCCTGCATTGCGGAGGCCCAGGGAAATGTTAAAAATAGTTACTTGGGGAAAAGGTTTAAGTTTTGGGCAGAATGGGGTTAAAGATTTTGATTGAAAATGTATCACTATGTTTTTAAATCTGTACACACAAAATACATGAAATTTGTAGACATTAAATAAAATTTAAAAGAAAGAAAGGAAATTAGCCCTGTCCTTAAGCTATGGCCACCATAGCTGCAGAACTTCTGACTGGGTGAGATTTCAGTTATATGAAGATATTTCTATACCGTACGTGTGAACAGACCACCTGCTATGGGCATTTAGTTGTGCTAAGTCCACTGTAGCTTTCAGCATGCTACCTGAACCTGCTCTCTTTAGATTTTATGTCAATTCTGGTTCTAGATTAGCTATATGCCTGTTATAATTTAAGAATTCACATGGAGGGGGGCACCGCTGTAATGAAGTAGGTTAATCCTCTGCCTGTGGCGCTGGCATCCCATGTGGGTGCTGGTTCGAGTCCCGGCTGCTCCTCTTCTGATCTGGCTCTCTGCTATGGCCTAGGAAAGCAGTAGAAGTGGCCCAAATGTTTGGGCCCCTGCACCCCAGCAGGAGACCCAGAAGAAGCTCCTGGCTCCTGGCTTCGGATTAGCACAGCTCTGACTGTTGCAGCCATTTGGAGAGTGAACCAGCAGATGGAAGACCTTTCTCTCTGTCTCTCCCTCTCACTGTCTATAACTCTAATTCTCAGATAAATAGATAAAATCTCTTTTAAAAAAATAATTCACATATGGAGGACTGGACAACCAGAAATTCAAATGTATACAAAAGTTCTCAAAGTAATAACAAATCCCAACCTGAAACATGCATAGCATTTGGCAAAGGAAAGCTCTGGCACCTGAGAAGTACTTTGAGGAGTACAAAATCATTTAGAACAAAAACAAATAGCGAAAAAAATAGTTGTATCATTTATTTTAAAATAATTTTGCACAAAATTATTTTACTTGATTTTTGCAGTACCCTTGAGAAGTGAATTTGACGTTTTAGCAGTTTCTTTGTTTGACCAGAGTTAAATTTCCAGTCAATGAAGTAAATGACAACCCTAAGGTCTTGGAGCTATAAGTAGCAGAGATGGACATAAATACATATGTTCTTTTTTATTATTATTATTCATTTATAGGAAAGGCAGAGTCACAGAGAGGCAGAGGCAGAGAGAGAGAGAGGTCTTCCATTCGCTGGTTCACTCCCCAATCGGCTGCAACAGCTGGAGCTGCGCCGACCTGAAGCCAGGAGCCAGGAGCTTCTTCCGCGTCTCCCACACAGGTGCAGGGGCGCAAGCACTTGGGGCACCCTCTGCTCCTCTCATAGGCCACAGCAGAGAGCTGGATCTAAAGTAGAGCAGTTGGGACTCAAACCGGTGCCCATACGGGATGCCAGCACTGCAGCCGGTGGCTTCACCCACTACGCCACAGTGCTGGCCACAATATATATGTTCTTGAGTCAAAACTCTGTGCTCTTACCATTATATAAAATTGACATTTTATGAACCAAAACAAAACTGGGCTTTAAAGAAATGATAGTAATAACAAAATAGAATAAATATTAATATTATATTAAATATTAAGTCCTCCACAAGCCAGAAAATCAAAACAGGAACATTAGTTTTTTAAAGAGACTGACTTCAGCATGGACCTGGATGATTTTCTTTCCATGAATTTGAGCATTACAGTGTACAAAAAAAATAAAGAATGGTCATAGCCTTTTTATATAGGTTGGAGAAAAGATACAATCATGTTCCTTTGGCCTTTGGAGGAGGCAGAGAAAGAAATTGCATTTTTCACAGGGCTAGCAAAACTGCTGAAAATGGATGAGTCACCGAGTTTGATAAGATCCATGACTGGTATCATAATTTGCAGTGATTCATCTGTGATTTCTTTCCCCTTCCAAAATAAGGTCTGAAACAAAACCAAAGCTTGAGGAAAAAGATAACAACTGGCATTTTTATCTCTTTTGTGTGTTCGTATGTGTGTGAAATGGAACTTCTGATAGATTCAGAATACATCTGATTCTGCCACAGTGAGCGATCTTAATGATCATCTGGCCCACCCCCTCACTGCCCTTCCTGCCCTTCCCCCAAATTCTGGGGCTGAAGAGAATGAGGCCTTGGGGATGGTCCCTCAAAGTTCATGCCAGAATCCAGTGCCTGTTCTGTCACATTGATGGTTCTTGGGACACAGCATTCCTTATTCCTGGCTTATTTCAGGAAGTAGGGAAAAGTAAGAGCTGTTTCCTTATAACCTTCTCAGGTGTCAGAGCTTTCCTTGGCCAAATGTTATTAGTCACATTTCTTTTTCTTGAACTGGTATGTAATTCAGCATCTTAGTTTATAGCTAAATGTGCAGTGTCCAAATCCTATGAAAGGTGGCATCTCATGCCTCTTCTCTTTTTTTTCTGGTGCCTGTGTTGCTCAGTAAAACTAAAACTCACATCCTCACGTGAAACGACAATCTCTAGGCATTTAACTCTAAATGATTGTAAGATCTATTTTGAAGGGTTCCCTGTTTGTTAAATTTGTAGGTGAAACTTAGTTCTGAATTGAGAAGTTTAGAAAAGAATTTATGAATATTGGAAGAAATGAATGATACAACCATTTTTTTTTAAAGGCAGAGTGACAGAGAGAGACACAGATCTTCCATCTTCTGGTTCTCTCTAAATGGCTTCAATAGCCATGACTAGGCCAAATCGAAGCCAGGAGCAAGGAGCTCCCTCTTGGTCTCCCATATGGGTGGCAGGGACTGAAGTACTCGGGCCATCATCCACTGCTTTCCCAGGGACTTTCACTGGGAAATGGATTGGTAGCAGAGTATCTAGGACTCTAACTGGTACTCTGATATGGAATGCAGGCATTGCAAGCAGCTGGGACTCGAACTGGTGCCCATATAGGATGCCGGCACTGCAGGCAGTGGCTTAACCTGCTGCACCACTAGGCAAGCCCCTTGCATTTTTTCCTGATTACCATTTAGATACCATTTAGCCAAAGATAAAGAGAAATCATTCTGGCTATTGGCAATTGTTGCTTCAGGAAAATTTCTCAAATGAACTCTGGTGGGATTTATGAGTCATACAGATCAATTGCATTCCTGAGCTTTCCTCGTGTTTGGAGATGTTGTTTTAGATAGAGGCAAATCGCAATAGATACTGAAGAATGGTAGACATTGTTGGACTTGTGTGTGTGTGTGACCATTATTTATTCACAGTTCATTAATATGGAGGATAAGAGGAAGCAAGACAGTGAGCAATAAATATATATATATACATATATGTACATATATATATATATTTACTTTTTTTCCCCTTCTCATTCAATTTTTGACATTTTAGAACAAAACTTCTTTGTAATCAGAGGTCATGCCTTCCTAGATATTTTATTCAACCCTTTGAGTTTCCAACAGCCAACAATGACAATAATATATTATTAAAAATTACTTCTATGTAACTTTGCAACAAAGCCAATTCCTAGCTTCAGATTTCAATTGGTTAAATTTTGAACCTGTGTTTCAAGCTGTCAATATTTACCCTGAGTAACTCTCACTCAAGTTTTAAAAATCTTTCTCTTCTGGCCCATGTGGAAAGGATTAGGGTAATGTTAAATTATTATGGGAAATGGAACTGAGTATGGGCAGTGAATATTAATTAGCTGCTCCCAATCTCTTTCTGTTTTGGATCCCAGTATCATCGTGATAAGCGGGTCTTTACTGTCTCGAGGGGTTGGCAGGTAATGAAATATAAAAGCAGAGAAAATGGGCATTGGCGAATGCGATGCATCTTTGGGACAAACGACAGAAGACAAATTTGCAAGGATAAAATATGGGCTCACAAATGAACTCAGGAGGCTTGTGGCGATCTGTTCCCAATCACAGTGTGCACTCAGCCATGGCCTCAGCACTTCAGTATTTCTAAAATAATAACATGGAGAGTAAATAATTTGTCCTGCAATGCCCAGGGTGGGAGGCAGTATTTGGTAATGGACTGTGGTAGTGAATGTTTTGGACCTACTTGCCTCCCCAGTGTGGGCCCCAGACTGAGACCTCAATGTTTGAGTGGCAGAAGCAGCGATGTTTAATCAGGGTCTCAGCAAAGAAGGAAAAGCACACTGAAAGGAAGGAAGGAAGGAAGGAAGGAAGGAAGGAAGGAAGGAAGAAGCCCTTTCCTGATATATGGACAATGTTAAAGGAAACTGAGGACTGGTGGTACTGGGGAGATACTGCCAGCCTTGGTTCTTAGGGGACAAGTGGAGGAAGTGGTTGATGGAGGCCAGACAGAGCCCCTACGATGGAAGCAGTGTACGTGAGAGGAAGGGTGGCTTTGCAGAAAGAGATGCAACCCATTTCTGAGTCACAAGTCAAGGGACTTCGATCTCCTCTTCTTCCCTCCAGTATCCCAGTGGTGCCTACTGTTGGTCAAGTGGAGCTGGAAACCAGAGGACAAGGGGATCAGTTGATGTGGCACATACAGGTCAGTTTGCTGGGACACTGGTCAGGTGGGAGGGGCTGCAAAGTGCCTCTGGGGCAAAGGTAGTATGTTGAGACCAACTCCAGATAACTCTCCAGGCTTTTTTGGAGGAGATGATGAGCTATGCAGGCTGAGTGCTTCGACAGCAAGGATCCTTTGAAGCTCCAAGTTATGGTGGGGCAGGGGCTTCCATTTCTTGTAATGGAGCTGGGGGAACTGGATCTGTTAATCTCCAAATCATTCAGTGGCCTCCTTCTCAGGTAACATGTACCCAGGCTAAAATAGTGCTAAGGCAGGCATGTTGATTAACAAAGGTCTCCAAATTTTAATGTTACATATTCTATTAATCTTTATTGCCACAAATCCTATAAATCCTATTATGACAAAGAATAAGCCAATTTATAACCAAGATGTTTCTATATTCACCAATATTCTGCAGAATATGAAGTTTTTATGCCAAATTTTAGGTTAAAAAATGCATAGCATTATTGAGAGTCAATTTTACTAGTGTACCTTAAAAACACAAATTAAACTAATAATGAAATTAGTAGTTAAAATTGTTATAATGCTGCTGAGGAACTTTTATCACTCTGATACTGAAACTCAAAGATAGTAGATAAAACATAGAAGTTGTATTAATAATAATGAATTTTTATTGCTAAACTAAATTTAACAAACAAAAGTAACAATTATATGATACACGAATTGTAGCCATTAAGACAGGACATGAATAAAGTAATGTAGTGTCTACTCAAGAAACCATTAAGTATCATTAATATTTTAATATATTGCATAAAATACTCATCCAAATATTTGAAATATTTCTGATAGATTGACCAAACATTTATAGTAACAATTACTTTCCATTCCTAACAATTAAAATGAAATTTAAATGATTAGGTTTCTTGGTTAGCATTAGTATTTACTTCTAAGTGCCTGGGTGAATCTGTTGTTAAATTAAAGATGGAAGTCACATATCCCTAGGTATAAATATTTTATATCTGTTTTATCAACTAAAGTACAAACTAAACTTAGTTCAGAACAGCACTAGTAAGGAGATGATTCAGGCAATGCTATAAACACCTACAGTGATTTTGTAGTAGGAGTCTTCAAAACATTTATAGAAAATAGATATTATGAAAAAACTATTCAAGATTTCAAATATTAGGCATTAAAATAAACTCATACTAACTTACTATGACATGTCCAAACAGGTCTAGTTTGAGGCACTAAGAAAGGTAAGGCATCTGTTTGAAGAGAGCCCCTGTCAGAGCAACGTATTGCTACAAATATTGAAGTAAGAACAAACATCAGAAATTGATAGTATAGTGCACGCATTTTGGTGCAGCAAGATAATTGCTGCCTGTGATGACTGCATCCCATAATGGGCACCAGTTTGAAATCTGGCTGCTCCACTTCCAATCCAGCTCCCTGCCAATGTGCCTGGGAAAGCAGTTGAAAATGGCCCAAATGCTTCAGCTTGACCCAGCCCCTGCCATTGTGGCCATTTGGGTAGTGAACCAGCAGATAGAAGATTTCTTTTTCTCCCCTCTCCTCCCTTGTCTTTCTGTCACTCTGTCTTTCAGTAAGTAAAATAAATATTTAAAGAATACAAAAGCTAGTGGTGAGGGTTGGGTTGAAGACTGGTGATATCATTGATATTTTCCAAAAACTTTATTGGACTGTGCCCCAAAGAAATCAGCAGTTTAGGAATGAACAACTTCATGTCAAGAAGGGACAAGATGATGTTGAAGATGAAGTCCACAGCAGAATCAATTTTCATCAAAAACTTAATCTTATTCATGCCCTAATTGAAGAAGATGAATATTTAACAGCAGAAACAATATAATAGACATCTCAGTTGATCAGTTTACACAATTCTGACTGTAAAATAGTAAAGCAAACTTTTTACATGATAGATGCCAAAACTATTGCACCCAGATCCATTGCCGACAAGAGCAGAACTTTTAATGGAAATTTTAACAAGTGGGCTAAATATCCTGACGCATTTCTTTGTAAAATTGTGACAGGAGATGAAACATGGCTGTACAGTACAATCCTGAAAACAAGGCACAGTCAAAGCGATGGCTTCCAAGAGGTGAAAGTGGTCCAATCAAAGCAAAAGTAGACCATTCCAGAGCAAAGGTCATCGTAACAGTGTTTCTCAATGCCCAAGGCATTTATTTGGTTTGTTGACTTTCTGAAGGGCCACACAATGTTAACTTCAGCATATTAGGAGACTGTTCAGAGAAAGTTAGCCAGAACTTTGGGAGAAAAACAGCGCGGAAAGCTTCCTTAGAGTTCCTCATCATAGCGACGATGCTCCTGCTCATTTCTTCCATCAAAAAGGTCAGGACTGGGTGTTTGGCACAGTGAGCAAGATGCTACTTGGGATGCCCATGTTCCATCTCAGAGTGCCTGGATTTGAGTCCTGGCTCCGCTCTTGGTTTCAGCTTTCTGAAAATGTGCATCCTGGATAGCAACAGGTGATGACTCAAGTAGTTGGGTATATGCCACCCATGTGGGACAGCTACATAGATCCTGGGCTACTGGCTTCAGCCTGGCCTCACTCCTGCTATTGCAGGCATTTAGAGAGTGATCCAGAGGCTGGGGAATCTCTGTCTGCCTCCCTGCTTGTTTCTGTCTTTCTGCCTTTCAAATGATTGGACAAACAACAACAACAACAACAATAACAACAAACAGTATGATTTTACAAGAGCAACCATGGAATACCATCTTAATGTCCTAATTTGGCCCCTTTTGACTTCTTTTCATTTCCTACTCTCAAAAAGTCTGTACTGGGCACCCATTTTCTTCAGCTGTTGGTGTAGAAAAAGACTACATAGAGATGCTTAAATTCTCCAGGAGCTGCAGTTCTTTAGGGATGGCCTAACTATCTGGTATCATAGCTTACAAAACTGTTTTGACCTGGATGGAGTTCATGTGGGGTAATTTAATTTATATTGCCTCTGTCTTTTAATTTCGTGTTTCCATGAAGTACTCTCATGTTTAGAAGGCACTAGAATGTTTATGCCTCTTATCTTTTAGTCTGTCTTAACAGAGTTCTCTGAGGAGTCATTTGAGGTTCTGTAAGATGTTAAAGTTTATTGTTGGCAGAGTGCATCACACTACTCTCACTGTTTTCTGCCCACCTTCGGAAGGTGACGGATAGCTAATCCTTTGCAGGTAGAAGATGTTAAGTGACCATGGGAATTAGGTAGGAGGAATTCTTCTTTATTGTTACATTAAAAGTGAACAAACAAAATCATTATGTTTTGCTATTTCTCTAAATTAATGTGAATGTCCTATTTTGTCCCAGTGGTTAGAGAAAGAACCTGCACTCTGCTTACCTCTTATTTCCTTCCCTTCTCCTATTTGCTGAATGAATTTCTACTTATTCTATCTTTATGAACTCTGTGGAGGGGGCAGTGTGTACTTTCCTTGATTTTCTAAGGTTGGAGGGCACAGCCTTATGCTATACCACTTTAGCATCTTACTCTATTTAGCACTCATCACACACAATTATTTATTTCTGAAGTTATTTATTTATCTGTCTTCCCAGTGTACAGCATCTTAATGAATACCAAGACCAAGTCTTCTTAGTCTCATTATAATCCCCAGTGACCACTCCCCATTACATTCTCAGTTAAGGAAACAGAGTGACTAATGTTTCAATCTAAGGTCTTTTCTCTTAAACGAATATAAGAAGCTGTTGGTACCCATATACCCTCAGCATATTTCTGGGCTTACCATTTGACATCTAACTGCCAACATCTGTAACTACTTGCATGAGTACTTTGATGGAAACCACTGAGGGAGAATGTTGTCCCATGTTCCCATAAACACACGGGAATCAGTGTTTCTTTGAGTGTCCCTCGACCAATGACTGATAGGACTTGGTGGGTTAGTACCTCGCTCCTTTGTCCCGTGGATAAAACAACTGTGAGGATGCACTCACATTGGCTCCCAGAGTTTCCCAGTGAGTTGAAGTGCTCGTGGATCCAATGGGAACTTGTACTGAAGCCTTCTACTGGCTTCATATTGTACTTTTCAGGAATCATCTCTCTAGTAAATCAGTTGAATGTGAATCCTATCTCCATGCCTGCTTGTAGGAAAACCCAAACTAAAACAGCCTGCTTCATAGAAGGAATTGGATAGGTCCAAGCCAGTGAGTGGAAATGTGTGCACATATCTCCATGCATACACATATGACTTCAGCCCTAGCTTCTTACTGTTTTGTCTTTTAAATGATTTTCTTTCACATACCTATTTCCAATAGTGTGTTTGCAAAAAGCTGAAGGAGATGCATATAATATATCCAATGCAGGTCAAGATCTAGTAAATGAGCATAGTGCCAAATACAGTATACTCCCCACTTCCCAATTACGTTATCCACTCTGCCAGTCTTACGCCACGTTCCAAACCTAATCCCAAGCATTGCTTGCTGTGTGCTGCACACGGAGGGTTGAGAGTGGCAGTACAGCAGTGAAAGGGATTCCACTTTAATGCCTTGCAGTGCAAGTGACCGAATTACAGCTGTGTCAAAATGCACAGTTACACTGTCAACTTTGCAGGGCTGCCTGGTGTCTAGTTGCCCCGATACTTGATTGTTTTCTGGAATGTACCACTTAACGTCTTCTTCAGAGCTTTGCCCAAATTTCATCTTGTCAGTAAAGCTTTCCTTGAAAACACTTGAGAAATCTTAAACTCCACCTCTCTCCTCTCCCAGCACCTCTACTTTACTGTTAAATTTTCATTCATAGAACTTAACACTGGCATTCTTTTGAAAATTTGTACTTATTTGATTTTTATTTATTTGAAAGGAAAGAGTGGGTGGGGGAGAGAAAGAGAGACAAGATATCTTCTATCTGCTGGATCATTCCCCAGATGCTTTTAACAGCCAGGGGTGGGCCAGGCCAAAGCCAGGAGCCAGGAACTCCATCCAGGATATCCCATGTGGGTGGCAGGACCCAAGTACAGGCTGTTGGTAGTCACTTGTCCTTATAGTGACATGTATACTTATCAGACTCTAAAATTGTGGATTCTGGTTGGAGAGTATTGTCATTTTAGAAATTGAGAATCTTTCCAATATCCTAACCTAACTGATAAAACTGGGTAGCTTTGCAAAGTGGTATTTTCTATGGTATATTAAATAAATGTCTATTTTTAAAGATTCTATAGTTATATTTGGACCTTACTTCTTTTCTAAGACCTTCAGGAATGCCAAGGTACTACAAACAAATAACCAAGGAGCAGCAAACACCAAAACCCTCCTTTCTTCATCTTTGTCTTTTCTTTTCTTTTTTTTTTAAGATTTATTTATTTATTTGAAAGGCAGAGTTACACAGAGAGAGGAGAGGCAGAGAGAGAGAGAGAGAAAGAGAGAGAGAGAGAGAGAGAAAGGTCTTCCATCTGCTGGTTCACTCTCCAATTGGCTGCAAGGGCCGAAGCTGCTCTGATCTGAAGCCAGGAGCCAGGTGCTTCTTCCAGGTCTCCCACATGGGTTCAGGGGCCCAAGGACTTGGGCCATCTTCCACTGCTTTCCCAGGCCACAGCAGAGAGCTGGATCAGAAGTGGAGCAGCCAGCACTCGAACTGGTGTCCATATGGGATGCCTGTGCCGCAGGCTGGGGCTTTACCCACTACCCCACAGCGCCGGCCCCTCTTTATCTTTTTCAGCCCCAGATTTTCCTTGTCTTTATAACTTATCTTTGTAGCCTGATCTGTGAATTCCTGCCTGCAGCCTGCCGAGTGCCTCTGAATCAATAACAGTGCAGCAGTCAGGCTGGGATGGCTGTAGGGGTTAAAAAAAGGACAGAGCAACCCTCAGCCTAGTGTTATCTGTCACTCATCACCGCTTCCTCAGTACAGTTGCTGGTGTCAGGAGCTTGCCCAGGTTTCTATTGTTTTGCTACAAAATCCTGGACTGTGAGAACAAGACATTCCATTTGCCCACTAACGCATCATGAAAAACTACTCAAGTGTATATTCTGTCTTCCTAACTCTTATTCTTGTTTTTGTCTTCCCTTTCCCACTTGCTTTGCTAACTACAATCCCAGAAGCACTGATAGCCCACACGCTTGTCTTATTCCAAATCTTGAAGAGAAGGCCCACAACAATGGTCACCATTAAGTATGGAGGCCGTACATATCTTGGTAAGAAAACGTAAAAATGGTTATTTTTAGCCTACGTTTGCTAAAAGAGTGTTTTCTAAATATAAATGAATTCCAGTTTTGGCAAGGCTTTTCTAAATGTCATTGATACGTTTATGTACTTTTTTCTTTGTTTATTGGAATGATTTGTATAAAACAATTTTCTAATGTTAAAACACCTTACAAGCTTGGGCCAACCTTAACTTGGGAAAGAACATGTGTTTCATCTCTTTATACATTGCTGGATTTGGTTTGCTAATATTTTAAGTACAATATTTTCATCTCCATCCAGTTGGGCATGCAATTTTTTTTACATGTTCTGTGCTCATCATGTTTCAGCATTAAGGTCATTTTACCCTCATGGAACAAACTAAAGAGTGTGATTTCATTCATTCCTTCTGCAGAAGATTTTGTGCATTGCTTGCATTACTTGTTTGTTGATTTTTAATAGAATTCATCAATAAAATAATGTGAGAATAGCCAATGCATACCTACTAGAGTAGGTAAAAAGAAAAAAATTTAAATGACTTATGCAGTGCTTTCAAGGATGTGGGGAGACAGAAAGGCTTGTAGGAGTGCAAATTGCATTGGCCACTTTGCGCAACACTATAGCAATTTATTACAAAGTTTAACATAGACTTCTAATACAATCCAGCAATCCCAATGCTAAGAATTTACCCAAGAGAAATTACAACATATGTCTACACAAAAAGCTCTCTACCTACTCTAGCTATTGAAACTTTACTTATAATTGCCAAAAACAAACAAACAAACCTGGAAACAAACCAATTGTTCATCAACTAGTGTGGATGGATAAACAAAGTGTGCATTCATAGAATGGCACACTCAACATTAAAAAGAAATAGACCACTGATTTACACAGCATGGGCAAACCTTTATGCTATGTGACAAAAAGGTCATATATATTATATGATTTCATTTACAAGACATTTTGGAAAAGAAAGTTCCTGGTTCACAAATCAAGTCAGTGGGTGTCAAGAGGTGGACTACATAGGCACATAATGAAACTTTTGGGATGATATCTGGATTGTGGTGATGGTTACACAACTATATACACAGTTGCCAGGGCTGTGGCGTGGCAGGTGAAGCTGCCGCCTGGTGCCAGCATCCCATATGGACACTCGTTCGAGTCCTGGCTGTTCTGCTTCTGATCTAGCTCCCTGCTAATGTGCCTGGAAAAGCAACAGAGGGGTAGCTCAAGTGCTTGGGCCCTTGTATGTATGCACGTGGGAGACCTGGAAAAACTCCTGACTCCTGGCTTCGGATAGGCCCAGCTCCAGCCATTTCAGCCATTTGGGTAGTAAATTAGTGGATGGAAGATTTCTCTCTGTCTATGCTTCTCTCTCTCTGTAACTCTGCCTTTCAAATAAATAAATAAATTTTTAAAAAGATTCAACTGCCTTTAAAAACAACTGTCTATGCTTGTCAAAACTCATTGGACTGTACATCTAAAATTATGAATTTTAGTGTATGCAAATTAAACCTCCATGAAAGCAACCCTGGGTCTAGAGTCACTTCATAAGCATATTTTTTTTTTTTTTGACAGGCAGAGTGGACAGTGAGAGAGAGACAGAGAGAAAGGTCTTCCTTTTGCCGTTGGTTCACCCTCCAATGGCCGCCGCAGCTGGTGCGCTGCGGCCGGCGCACCGCGCTGATCCGATGGCAGGAGCCAGGCACTTATCCTGGTCTCCCATGGGGAGCAGGGCCCAAGCACTTGGGCCATCCTCCACTGCACTCCCTGGCCACAGCAGAGAGCTGGCCTGGAAGAGGGGCAACCGGGACAGGATCGGTGCCCCGACCGGGACTAGAACCCGGTGTGCCGGCGCTGCAAGGTGGAGGATTAGCCTAGTGAGCCGCGGCGCCGGCCAAGAATATTTTAAACTATTAATTCAGTACCTCAACTGTTGGGACTATTTAGATTTTTCAATTATTCTATACCAATTTTTTTTTACTAGGAATTTGTGTTCTTTTTTGTGCTTCTTAGCTTAAGATTGTCATTTAAATATTTTCAATATGGGTAGGTAAGACTTCATTTTCATTTCTGATAAAATTTAAACTTTGCTTTTTACTAAGTCAAACAGATGTTCACACTTTATTAAAATTACAAATCACCATTTTTGGTTTCTTCAATGCATTCCATTGTAGAATTCATTGATTTTTCTCTTTTGTATTTTTCCACTCTTAGTTTGTTAATTTCCTTTCTTTAATTTTTTTGTACTTGTCAATTTCTTGTTAACTTCTTGCATTAATTTTTAACTTCTTATTTTCTAACATAAGCATTTAAGACACTACATTTCCTCTAAATACTGCTGTAGCTGAATTCCACAGGTTTTAATAGGTAATGTTGTAAAATTCTTCATCTCAGGTGTGTACTGTGATTTTTTCCTTGACCCTTTTCATTAAAGAAAATTCCAGTTTTATTTTTAATTTATTGAGGTTCTCTTTGGTTCTTTGCAAATCTGCTTGCTATTACAGTTTCAAATCTCTTTTTATTCTGGAACGTTAGGATACATAGTTATTGCATATTCCGTGTCTGATTCTATGCTAGTATTTATTATCATCATAATGCCATGGGGTTAATTTCCTAGAGGGTTTACTAATTCTTGACTGAAAGTTGTCCTTGAAACTTTACCTTCCAAAATTCTCTGAGGCTTGTGAGGAAAATTATGTTTTTTAAAGATTTATTTATTTATTTGCAAGAGTTACAGAGAGGGAGGAGAGAGAGAGAGACACAGAGAGAGAGACAGAGAGAGAGACAAAGAGAGAGAGATCTTCCATCCGATGGATCACTCCCCAATTGACCGCAATGGCTGGAGCCGGGAGCTTCTTCTGGGACTCCCACGCAGGTGCAGGGGTCCAAGGATGTTAGCTGCAGTCAGTTGGGAGCAGTTAACTGTAGTCTTTAGCTGAGGATTCTGAAGCTGTGTCCAGACCCAGAGATAAGAATGCTGCCTGTGTTTGTGATATTTTAGATTGAACTGAAGTGGACAGTGGTGATGGATGGTATATATGCTGTACTGTCCTTCTAAACAAATCTTCTGTTTATTTTGAACATTTCAAAGACTGATCATTGTACTATTCCAATGCTACTTATGATTTTGAATTCCAAAATGTAGTGAGTAGCAGTCTTCCTGAAATATTTTATATAGATTTCAAGTCCATGGCTTTAACCACTCAGCCACGACTACGTTGTATAGAGATTTCAAAACTTTAGTATTTGAATGGACTTACTAATTAAAGGAGAATATTAAGAGGTCTATTAGTGAATTTCTGATGGTCATCACATTAAAGGCAAAACAGTCACAGCAGTAACTTTAGATGGTACCATGCATGAGTAGTTATCTGGTTCCATTTGTCTCCCATGTTTTGTTTCCTGTTCTTAAGATCTGGTAAGGGACCTGCACTGTGGCATAGCAGACTAAGCCTCTGCCTTCAGTGCGGCATCCCATATGGCCTCTGGTTCCAGTCCCGGCTTCTCCACTTCTGATCCAGCTCTCTGCTATGGCCTGAGAAAGCAGTGGAAGATGGCTCAAGTGCTTGAGCCCCTGCACCCACATGGGAGACCATGTGGTTTAACTGCCTCTCAAATAAATAATAAAATAAAAATATTTTTAAAAAGAAATCAATATGGTATGAAAAATAAGTAAATATTTTGGAGCTATCCATCGTCTTTTAGAGGTAACATCTTTAAAATATTTTTATGGTTATATTTTTCAGAGATGATATTAACTATGAGTGAGAGGAAACTTGAGAAAAGGATTGTAGGAAGATGGTGGTAGGCAGAAAAGTCATTGGATTAGGTACTGTCAATTTGATTATCCCTTATAATAGAAATTAGCCAATAGTAGACCACAATGTAAACACTTAATCTTTGCTGAAATTTAAAAATTACATTTCAAAATCAAATTGCTACGATAGTCAACCTGATGACTAAGATACCTAAGTGCCTAACGGGAAAGTATCGTATACAGCTTGGATACAGTGGACGAAGGGAGGATTTATGCCTTGGGTGGCATAGAATGGGGTGACGTGACATTTTGACATGTTAATGAGGATGGTATGCAATCTAAAATTTCAGAATTTCTTATTTTATGTATTTATTTCTGAAAATTTCTATTTAATATTTTCAGCCCAAGGAAGGCCACAGGTAACTGAAACCATGGAATGTGAAACTACAGATTCAGGGGCCTACTGCACCTAATGTGAGTCTGGAATTGTTTTAGGTTCTATGCTAATTGCATTGCAAAAAAATTGAAGGACTTTGTTTAATGTTAGTATAAACAAAAAATGTGGTAGGACAGAAATAAAAGTCTTCCTAGTTGGCACGAGTAAATACTTTCATTGGTGGACATTGTTCAATACTGATAATGACACTTAATAGAAAGTGGAGAGCAGGAAATTGAAGAAATAATATTTAAAATTCAAGAAGAAAATATGAGAGAGAAGAAACCATGTGAAACAGTGAATGGTTATCAGACCTTTCCATGACTGGAAACCAATAAAAAACCAACCACCTCTTCGGAGCCTGGATTTTATCTCCTCCTGCTTCCTAAAATACCACCTTCTGTTATCTTTTCTCCAGAATCTCCTACTCTTGTCTTTTCTCTCCTCAGCATAGAAACGAGCTCAAGCCTCTCCCATTTTAAAAATACACAAGCAAACAAAACATGCAAAACTATGTTCCTTGACCTTAAATTCCCTTCTGTTTCCTACTTATCTTTCCTTTTCTTTCCTACAAAATGTCTTAAAAAGAAGCTTGTCCTCATTGTGTTCTCACCTATGCATTGTGCTCCCACCTCTACTGCACCACACTAAAATCCTCTCTCACCAAGGCCACCAGGCTGAGTTCTTCAATCCAATAGCACAGTGGGCTCCTCTCTCTACTTAGCGCTCCGTCACATGGCTGCACCCTTTGCTAATACTAGATATCAACCTCACCCCCTTCACTAAACATCTGCAAAGTAGCTTCATTGCATGGAGTGGGGAAATTGCAATGTTCTTAATTTTCTCGGGCTCCATTTCAATCACCTCCAGCAGAAAGGAACTTAATTCTTAGTGTAGTCTCCTTATTGTAAAGGTTAAGACTGTTGAGGGTGGTTCAAGTGCTGGTTGGGATGCCTGCTTCCTGTATTGGAGTACCTGCTATTTGATACTCACCTGTGGTCCAAAGCTGGTGAGGCAGCAGTAATGACCAAAATAATCAGGTCCCTGCCACTAACGTGGGAGACATGATTGAGTTTCTGGTTCTTGTTTCAGACTCCCAACTGTTGTGGGCATTTGGAGAGTTCACCAGCAGATTGGAACTAACACTCTCCCTTTCTCTCTCTCCCTCTTTTTTTCTCCCTCTCTCTCTCTCTCTCCCTCCCTTTCTCTATGTCTAGATACACACAAATTATTGAGCCAGGTGGTAATTTAAAATGTATAGGGAAGGTTTTTGTTTTGCTTTTTATTGTTATATTCATGAGAGGTCTTCAAAAAGATCATGAAAATGCATATTATGAAAAACTAGGCATAGGTTTCAAGTTTTTTTGCACCAACATAAACTCCTCTTTCATTCCATTCCTCTATGAACTTTTTGAAGTACCCTCATAACTTTTAAAGATAAATTGACCACAAAGCTCACAACAAAAGCCAGCAGTCTTTTATCCATCCTTACCAATACATCTGCTCTCAAGGGAACACACTTTCCACTCTTAAGAGTTGTTGTTTTGCATTTAATTTCATGTTTTTCAAATATGTGTGTACAGCTATTTCCTGAGTTTTCCACTCTAAACATTATTTACTGAATTTCTATTATGCTGGTGAGGATTTGAGGCCTTTGCTTCCTTCTCCATTATTGAGGAATCAAATCAGCATTCATTTTCTCAGTGTTTATTTTTTAATGTCTTCCTAAAGATTTTTCACAAAAGACCAAAAGATGAACTATAATTTTGTTTTCTTGCATGTACAAGGTTTGTTCTCCTTAATTGAATAAATGTGTCAAATGTTTGTGCTCTTTCTGTGTTTTGTGTCTATATCACTTTTTTTTTCCAACTTGACATTCAAATATTACTACTGCCTATAATACTTTTTTGCACTATTCAAATGAGTTAGGCATGTTACCTATTTTTAATCTACTAATTCAAAAAAATTTATTTGAAAGGCAGACACACACACACACACACAGTGGGGAGGGGGAGGGAGGGAGGAGCAGGGAGGGAGAGAGAGAGAATCTGATCAGCTAATTCATTCCCCAGGTACCCAGAATAGCCAAGGCTGTCCCAGGCCAAAGCCAGGAGCCAGGAACTCCATTTTAGTTTCCCATGTGGGCAGCAGGGACCCAAGTTCTGGGACTATAACCTAGTGCCTCCCAGGGTACACGTTAGCAAATGAGAAGCAGAGACAGCGCTTGATCCCAGGCACTCTGATAGGGAATGCTGGGATCCCAAGTGGCTGCTTAACCTACTGTGCCACAATGCTTTTCCCTATTTTCATTTAAAACAAAAAATATTAGGGCCAGCCTTGTAGTACAGTGGGTAAGGTTTCCACCTGTGCTGACAACATCCAATATAGGCACCAGTTTGAATCTCACCTCTTCCACTTCTGTTCCAGCTCCCTGCTAATGGCCTGGGGAAAGCAGCAGCAGATGGCCCAAGTGCTTGGGTCTCTGCCACCCATGTGGTAGATCCAGATGAAGCTCCTGTCTCCTGCTTCAGCCTGACTCAGCCAAGGCCATTGTGGCCACTTGGGGAGTGAATCAGCAGATGGAAGTCCACTCCCTCCCTCTCTGTAACTCTGATTTTCAAATAAATAAATACATCTTTCTTAAAAAAAAAAATCTTACTCTGATTCTATGTCTCCCTCCTAAACATTCCATCATCTTTATCTAATCCAGATATGTCTTTCTGTAGGACCACCACTCCGTCATCTAGGGACTTCCCATTACCCTCACCCAATGAAACTTATGTCTCTCTCTTGGCCAAGGTGCTCTCTTAGGTATGTGACTGTGGTCAAGCATTCTCCTGGCTTTTGGTGAAGCACAGCCTAAACTAGCTTCCAGAGCAAGGAGCCCTAGAAGGTTTATATTTTAACACTTTTTATTTCTGGTATTTTTATTTTACTCTTAAATTTGTTTTTTTAGCTTTTTTAAAACTTTTATTTAAAGTACAGCTTATGGATTACAGTGGCTTTCCCCCCCCCATAACTTCCGTCCCACCCGAAACCCTCCCATCTCCCCCTCTCTCTCCCATTCCATTCACATCAAGCTTCATTTTCAATTATCTTTATATACAGAAGATCAATTTAGTATATATTAAGTAAATATTTCAACAGTTTTGCACCCCCACAGAAAGTGTAAAGTACTGTTTGAGTACTAGTTATAGCATTAATTCAATTGTACAACACATTAAGGAAATTTGATTGCTAGTTTGACAGAGCACAGCATTTATGTCAAAAATCATTGTTCTCCCAAATATTAAAGGTGTGATTCCCTCTTCTTCCTGCTTCTGGTACTGTTAATGAGAAGTTCGTGTTATTTTGATGTTCAGTCCTCAATATGTGACACTCTCCCTGGCAACTTTTGGGGAAGACCTTGCTTTGGGTCATTTTTATTCGTTGTGCTGGGTGCTGAGAGCCTGAGAGAAGGGTGCTAATGACCGCATAGATTTATGTATATGGATCCTCTTAATCTCTCTCTTTTCATTCTTTTTTAAAAGATTTATTTATTTATTCATTTATTTGATAGCCAGAGTCACAGAGAGAGAGAAAAGAGTCAGAGAATGAGACAGAGAGAGATCTCTCTCCTGCTGGTTCATTCCCCAAATGGCCACATTGGCCAGGGCTGGGCCAGGCTGAAGCCAGGAGCCAGGAGCTTCATCCAGGTCTCCCACATGAATGCAGGGGCCTGAATACTCGCGCCACCTTCCACTCCTTACCCAGGTGCATTAGCAGGGAGCTGGACCAGAAGTGGAACAGCTGGGACTCAAATGACAGCATTGCAGGTGGCGACTTATCCCACTGCACTACAATGCCAGCTCCTCTTGTCAACTTTAACTTCACTTTGCAGATTTCTGGATCCAAAACTTTTCAGGTTTTTTTTTTTTCTTAATTTTCTCACAGATGAAATTTCTGATCTCATATAGTGTTCATTTGGCTACATGGGGTGGGGAGAGCGCAACCCAGAATCTCACTGAGTGCTGTCGGGATATCATAGCAAATTGTGGATTTTTAGTCTTATGCCTCACCCTTCTTTCTCCCATCACTTCATATCTGCGCGTTCCGTGGGCTCTGCACAGCAAACCTGCTTGCTTCTCTTTGGCATTCCTCTATACCAGAGGAGTGCCTTGTCCGCTCTGCTAAATGAGTAACAATTTGTTATGAACTGAATGTTTGTTCCTAGTCGAAGCAGCAGTTCTCCAGTGGGGCTGAATTTGGACAGGTGCTTCTAAGGAGGTACTTAAAGTTCAATGAGGTCAGAAGCATGTCTTCCAATTCCAAAGGATTCCTGCCCTTCTAAGAAGAAACATTGAGGAAGGGCCATGGGAAGGCACCATGAAAAGGCACCGTCTACAAACCAGGGAAACAGCCATCACCAGAAACCAAATCAGCCAGGCCCTTCATCTTGGACTTCTGACTTCCAGGACTCTGAGAAACAAAAAAAATTGCCATTGTTTGAGCCATCCGTTTGATGGTATTTTGTTGTGAGAGCCCACGCTTTCTAAACCACAACTCTTCCATCTACTTTCCGTGTGTGTGTTTCCACATGTTGCCAACTCAGCTTTCTTGTTGCCTCATTTCTTGGGCTTTGTGTTCTTTTCGGTTTATAACTTTATTTTTATTTTTGCTTATTATCATTTTACTTGGTATTTGGAAGGATCAAAGGTGAATATCGCGATAGTTTTCTGTCAACTTCTCTGGGTCACAGTGTCCAAGATCCGTTTTCAAAGGTGTCTGGAGGTTGTTGTGAAGATATTTTTAGATGTGATTAACATTGAAATCAGCAGACTTTGAGGAAAGCAGGTTGCCTTTCATCATATACATGGATTTCACCCGCTCAGTTGAAGGCCTTAAGAAAAAAGATTGACTCCCCCCAAAGGAGTCAAAGAAGGAATTCTGCCAGCAGACCTCCTCAGAAGCAAACCGAAGCTTCCGTTGTTTCCTGGGTCTCCAGCCTAGGACCCCACCCTTCAGATTTCACACTTGACGTCTGCAGCAATTGTGTGAGCCAATTCCTTAAAATAATCTCTCTTCCCCTCTCCTCTGTCCCAAGTATTTCATATCTTTTTTGTTTAACTAGAAAAAAAATTGACTTTCCTTTAGTATGATAAAGATGTCAATTCTCCTCTAATTTATTATATTTGCATAAATTCACATATTCTTTTCTTAAAAAAAAAGTGGACCAGTGCTGTGGCATAGCAGTTAAAGTTTTCACCTGCAGTGTTAGCATCCCATATGGGCGCTGGTTCGAATCCTGGCTGCTCCACTTCCGATCTAGCTCTCTGCTATGGCCTGGGAAAGCAATGGATAGATGGTCCAAGTCCTTGGGCCCCTGAACCTGCGTGGGAGACCTGGAGGAAGCTCCTGGCTCCTGGCTTTGGATTAGCACAGTTCTGGCCGCTGTGGCATTTGGGGAGTGAACCAGCAGATGGAAGACCTCTCTCTCTCTCTCTGTCTCTGCCTCTGCCTTTCAAATAAATAAGTAAATCTTTTTTTTTTAAAGTGGCATTTTTAGTGTTTTGTACCTTGTTTTTTTTCCAACCTAAAATTGTCCTGAAGAGTATTCTAATTTTGTATGCAGTGATGTTTTTCATTTTTTTATACTCCATTGTGTATCTGTCTCCTAAAGATGGACGTGGAGATTGTTTATAATATGTTGCTGTTAGAAAAATTTCTGCACGGAGTGATTTTGTACACAAGCAGATTTGTACTTTGCCCAGGTTAACTTAGGAATCAATAATTGGAAGTGGAGTTATAGGGTCAGAAAACAAAGCATGTGCAATTTTTCTAGTTACTAACAAAATCCCATCCATTGAGTTTTTATTATTTTATATTCCCATCAGTAAAGTAAGAACCTTTCTATTTCCATACAGATTTGTAAGCAGAACATGTTGTCAAACTTTGGGATTTTGCCAGTCTGATAGGTGAGAGGGAGCACCTCTTTTTTCATATATCTAAGGAGGTATTTTTATGTGTTATTTTGTAAACCATCTGCTCATGTCTTTCCTCATATTTATATTAAGGTGTTCATTCTGGTCCTCAGATTTTAGGAGTTCTTTGTTTTTTTTTTTTAAATATTTATTTATTTATTTGAAAGTCAGAGTAACGCAGAGAGAAGAGAGGGAGAAGAGAGGCAGAGAGAGAGAGAGAGGTCTTCCATCCGATGGTTCATTCCCCAGATGACCGCAACGGCTGGAGCTGCGCCGATCCGAAGCCAGGAGCCAGGAGCTTCTTCCAGGTCTCCCACATGGGTGCAGGGGCCCCAAGACTTGGGCCATCTTCTACCTCTTTCTCAGGCCATAGCAGAGAGTTGAATAGGAAGAGGAGCAGCCGGGACTAGAACCGGCGCCCATATAGGATGCCGGCACTTCAGGCCAGGGCGTTAACCCACTGCGCCATAGCACCGGCCTCAGGAGTTCTTTATTTTTTAGAAGGCAACACCTTTTTTTAAAAAAACCTTTTTTAAAATTTTGATTTATTTACTTAAATGGCAGCTAGATGGTAGATAGACGGAAGGATGATAGATAGATAGGGAGAGCCGTTGATTCACTCCCCAAATACTTGCAACAGAAGCCAGGAGCCCAGAACTTAACACAGGTCTCCCTTGTGGGTGACACAGACCCAAATACTTGGGCCGTCTTCTGCTGCCTACATTCGTGGGAAGCTGGGATGAGAAGTGTAGCCAAAATTCAAACCCCGGCACTCCAGTATGGCATGTGGGCAGCCCAAGCACTGTGTTCACCACTGCACCAAATGTCTTCCCCAGGAGTCCCCTGTATACGAGAAATATCGATGCTGTATAACATAAAGTTTTATTATGTTTGGTTGTTTTTGTTTTTATTATTTTGCATTTATTTGGGGTACAGCACAATAATTAAATAATTGTATATAATTTGTAAAGAACAGATGAGGAAAGTTCACATTTCTTCTTCTGCACATATTATCATTTCTGCGTGTTGGGAAGCTTCAAGCTCTCCTTTAGCTATGATGAAATGATAAACTGTTGTATGCTTAGGTTGCCGTGTTATGCTCTAGAACACTAGAACTAATTCCTCCTTACCTAACACTGCTCTGAAACCCTTTATCCAACCTCTCTCCTCCATTCTCCCACCCTTCCCAGCCTTTCGTGACCACCATTCTGACCTACTTCTATGTGATCAACTTTTTTAGCTTCCACCTGGGAGTGAGAGCATGCTGTATTTGAGTTTATGTGCCTGGCTTATTTCACATGATAGTGCCTTTCCGTTCCCTCCATGTTACCACAAGTGACAAGATTTCATCATTTTTATGTTTAAATGATATTCCATTGTGTGTGTGTGTGACAATTATATATGTGTGTATATATATATATATATATGCATTTGTCTATTGATGGACACTTCAGTTTATTCTACATCTAAGCTATTGTGAATAGTACTGAAATAAGCATGGAAGTTCAGGTAACTATTTGACATAATGATTTCATTTCCCATGGACATATATCTGTTAGTGGGACTGCTGGATTATATAGTATTTCTATTTTTAGTTTTTTGAGGACCATCCATACTGCTTTCCATAGTGGCTCTACTAACTTACATTTCCACTGACAATGTATAAGAAATCCATTCTCTCCACATCCTTTTCAACATTTTTTGTCGTTTTTATAATAGTCAATGCGATTCAGGTGAGCGATATCTCATGGTGGTTTTGATTTGCATTTCCCTGAGGATTAGCGTTGTTCAGTGTTTCTAATATACTTGCTGGCAGTTTGCATGCCTTCTTTTGAAAAACGCCTGGTCTTTTGACCCTTTTCCAATCAGATGATTTGGTTTTTAGGTTGTTGAGTTGAGTTCTTTATGTGTTCTAGCCATTAGTCCTGTGTCAGTTGGGTAGTTTGAAAACATTGTCTCTCATTTTGTAGGCTATTTTTTCATTCTGTTGATTGTTTCTCATGCTGTGCATAGGTTTCTTGGTTTGATATAATTCCATTTGTCTAATTTTTCTTCTGTTGCCTGTAGTTTTGAGGTTTTATCCATAAAAATCTTTGCCTATACTGATGTTTTGAGGTATTTAGTCTATATTTACATCAAATATTTTCATGTCTTATATTAGATCCTTGATCTATTTTGAGCTGATCTTTTTTATGATGAGGATTGTAAACTAGTAACACTTTTCTGTATATGTATATCTAGTTTTCCCAGCACCATTTATTGAAGAGAGTATTTGTTCTCTAATGTATGTTATTGGAGGCTTTGTCTAAAATCAGTTGGTTCTAAGTATTTGGACTAATTTCTGTTCTAGTCATCTGTGAGTGTGTTTTTGTGTCAGTAGCATGCTGTTTTGTTTACTGTGGCTTTGAAGTATGCTTTGATATCAGGTATTGTGATGCCTCTAGCTTTGCTGTTTTTGCTAAAGATTGTTTTATGTCTTTGAGGTCTTTTGTAGTTACTTGGGAAATCTGTGGTTGTTTTTCCTATTTCTGTGAAAAATGTCTTTTGTATTTTAAAAGGGACTATACTGAATCTATAGGTCATTTTGGGGAGTATAGACATTGTAATAATATTAAGTCCAATCCATGAACATTTTTTTTTGATTTTTTATAGCCTCCATAATTTCTTTCATCAGTGTTTATAGTTTTTGTTGTAGAGATCTTTCAATTCCTCAGTTAAATTTAATACTAAATATTTTATTTTTTGCAGCTATTGTGAATATGATTGCTTTTTGGGTTACTTTTTCAGCATGTTCATTCTTGGTGTATAAAAATGCTACTACATATTTTCGCATGTTGATTTTGTATTCTGCAACTTTACTGGAATTCATTTATCATTTCTTATGGTTTTTTGTGGAGTCTTTAAGTTTTACTATACATACCATCATCATCTGCGAATAGAGACAATTTGACTTCCTTCTTTCCGATTTGAATGCTTTTTATTTCTTCCTCTTGCATATTTGATCTGGCTAAGACTTTCAGCAGTGTTGAATAGAGTGTTGAAAGTGAACATTCTTGCTTTCTTCTGGATCTTAGAGGAAACACTTTCAGCTTTTCCTTGTTTAGTTTGATGTCTACTGGATTTGTTGTGTTTTACGTGGGCCTTATTGTCTTTTTTTTAAAAAAGATTTATTTATTTACTTGAAAGTCAGAGTTACACAGAGAGAAGAGGAGGCAGAGAGAGAGAGAGAGGTCTTCCATTCACTGGTTCACTCCCCAATTGGCTGCAACAGCCAGAGCTGGGCCGATCTGAAGCCAGGAGCCAGGAGCTTCCTCTGGGTCTCCCACGTGGGTACAGAGGCCCAAAGACTTGGACCATCTTCCACTGCTTTCCCAGGCCATAACAGAGAGCTGGACTGGAAGTGGAGCAGCCAAGACATGAACCAGCACTCATATAGAATGCCAGCACTGCAGGCAGTGGCTTTACCCGCTACACCATAGCGCTATAGAGCTGTCTCATATTGTGTTGAATTATGTTACTTTAGTATGTAATTTGTTGGAATTTTTGTTAGGAAAGGTTATTGGATCTTATTGAATGCTTTTTTCTGCATATATTGAATTGATTGTATACTTTTTGCCCTTCAATTAGTTGATGTGGAATACTATATTTACGATTTGCATATATGCATATACATATCTTTAACAATTTATTATTTATTTGAAAGGCAAAGTTACAGAGAGAGAGGGCAAGACAGACAGAGAGATCTTCCGTCTGCTGATTCACTACCCAAGTGACCACAAAGGCCAGTGGTAGACCAGACCAAAGCCTGGAGCCAAGAACTTTAAATGGATCTTGCACAAAGTTGGCAAGGGCCCACACACTTGAATCATCTCCTACTGCCTTCTCAGGCACATTAACAGGAAGCTGGACCAGAAATGGAGCAGCTGGGACTCAAACACATCCATACGGGATGCTGGCAGTGCAGGAGGCTTAACCCACTACACAATGATTCTGGCCCCTGATTCACATATATTGAAACATCCATGCATCTTTGGGACAGATTGTGTTTGATCATGATGTATAATCTTTTGGATGTTCTACTGGTTATAGTTTGCTAATATTTCGTTAAGAATTTTTACATTTATGTTTGTCAGGGATACCAATGTGCAGATTTCTTTCTTTTTTTTTTTTTTTTTTACTGTGTCCCTTGTCTGGTTTTGGTATCGGGTCATGCTTGCCTAACAGAATGAGTACGGAAAGTTTCACTCCTTTTCAATTTTTTATAATAGTAGAGTTGGCATTAGTTTTTCTTTAAGTGTTTTTAGAATTCAGTAGTGAAACCATCCTTTTCCTGGGCTTTTATTAATTGGGGCAATTTTTATTACTGTTTCAATGTCATTACTTATTGTGGTCTTTTCAGGATTTTATGAGTTTTAAAGATTTATTTGTTTGAGAGGCAAGTTGGGCAACCGGAGCAGGAGGAGAGAGAAAACTGAGAGTTCTCTCGCTAACCTGTTCTCTCCCCAGTGCCCTTCATTCACCTTCACATGGGTGGCAGGAACCCGATTCTGTGCACTGCCACTGCTGCCTCTCAGGATCTGTGTAGCAGGAATCTGGAGTCAGGCGCCATAGCTGGGAATCCAACTCATGGGCTGCGATGTTAGACAAGAGCATCTTAACTGAGAAGGTAAACACTTGCTCCTTTACATGCCTTTAGGATTTAGGTTTGGTAGGTTACATGTGTACAGAAATTTATCCATTTCTTCTAGATTTTCCCAATTGTTACCATATAGTTGCTTGCAATTGTCCTTAGCTATTTTGTATTTCTGTGGTATCAGTTGTAAAATTTTCTTTATTAGCTCTGATTTTGTTTGGGTGTCCTCTCTTTTTTTCTTGATCACTTGTCTATCAGCTTGACGATTATGTTAATATTTTCAAGAACTAATCCTTTATTTCATTGATCCCTTGTATTGTTTATCTCATCTCCATTTTGTTTGTTTCTGCCCTGATCTTTGTTATTTATTTCTTTGGGATTGGTTTCTTCTTGCTTCTTTTTTTCACTGAGTTGCATTGTTAGGTTGCTTATTTGAAACTTTTTTTTTTTTTATGTAGGTGCTTATTGTGATAAGTGTCCTTCTTATTATTTTGCTTTTGCTATATATCATAGGTTTTTATATATTGTGTTTCCCTTTTCATTTTTTTTTTTAAATTCAAAGTTTCCCCTTTGATTTCTTCCTTGATCCATTGGTCATTCAGGAGAATGTTGTTTAGTTCCCATGTTCTGTATAATATCTGAAGTTTCTCTTGATTTCTCATTCTATGTCATCGTGGTCAGAGAAAATACATGATGTGATTTTTATTTTTGTGAATCTATTGAGATTTGCTTTGAGGCTTTGCATATGATCTACCCTGGAGAATGTTCCATATGCTGATAGGAAGAATACATGTTCTGCAGCTGTTGGATGAAATGTTCTGTACCTATCTGTTAGGTCCACTTGGTCCACAGTACAGTTTAACTCTGCTGTTTTTTTTTTTTTTTTTTTAAAGATTTGTATATTTATTTGAAAGGCAGAGTTGGGTGGGGAGGAAGAGCAAGATCTTCCATCTACTGGTTTGCTGCCCAAATGGCCACAACAGCCAGGATTGGGCCAGGCTGAAGCCAGGAGCCAGGAGCTTCTTTTGGGTCTCCCACATGGGTGCAGGGGCCCAAGCACTTGGGCCAATCATCTGTTGCTTTCTCAGTGCATTAGCAGGGAGCTGGATCTGAAGTGGGGCAGCCAGCACTTGAACTGGAGCCCATATGGGATGCTGGCATCGTGGCCGTGGCTTGACCTGCTAGGGCACAATACCAGTTCCTCTTTGTTTTTCTTTGTTAGGAGAATCTGTTCATTGACGAAAGTGGGGTGTTGTAGCCATCCATTGTTAATGCACTGCAGTTTGTCTTTCCCTTTGGATTTAATATTTTTTATATAAAACTTGGTGCTCCAATATTAGGTGGATATACATTTACAATCTTTATATATTTCTTTTGAACTAAAAAGGCAAGAAGAAACCAAGCCCCAAATAAGTAGAAGCACATAAATAACCTTAGCTGGGCTGGGGCTGAATCCAGTAGCCAGGAATGCTATTCAAGGTCTCACATATGGGTGGTAGAATTCCAATCCACTGCCTCCTTGCTTTAGCGGGAAGCTGAGTCAAGCAGCTGAAGGCAATAATGCAACCCATGTGCTATGAAGTTGGATATGAGCATCTTAAGTCAGCATTTTAACTGCTATACTAAATTCTGTCCTACCCCCTTACAAGGTTGATCAAGTGGTGGTGGGTTCCTTCAGTTTTTTTTTTTTTTTTCTTGTCTAGGAAAAACTATTTCTCCTCATTTCTGAAGGATAACTTTGCTGGAAAGACTATTTCTCCTCATTTCTGAAGGATAACTTTGCTGGGTATAATATTATTGATTGGCAGCTTTCTACTGTTTTCATTCAGGCTCTGAAGGTGTCATGCCATTGTCTTTTGGCCTATCAGGCTTCCACTGTTACTCTATGATAACTCCTTCTTAGGTGGCCTGCTCCTTTCCCTCGCTATTTTTGTAACTCTTTGTCTTGGACTTTTGGCATTGTAACTGCGAAATGTCTTAGAAAGCTCCTTTTTTGATTGAGTTTATTTAAGTCCTTTGAGTTTCCTGGATCTGGACACTCATCTCTTCCAAGGTTGAGAATTTTTCCACTGTTATTTCATCATACAGATTGTGTGTGTGTGTGATTTTTTTTCGCCTTCTTTGCTCCTTTGGGAATATCCACAATGCGCAACTTTGCTTAATTATGTCTCATCAATTTTATAGGCTTTCTTCATTCTTTTAAATTCTCTTTTCTTTTTAATCTGACCAGGTTAATTCAAAGGACACATCCTTAAGTTTAGAAATCCTTTCATTTATTTGGTTTGTCTGTTGCTTAAGCTCTCAATTTTATTAATTTACGGAATTCTTCAGAATTAAGATTTCTCTTTGTTTCTTCTCTATCCTGTCGATCTTTTCTCTGAATTTCTCACCCAGATCATGAGTTGTGGTCTTCAACTTGTTGAATTCTCTATCTGTGCTCTCATGCATTTTGTTGAATTTTCTTAGGAGCATTGTTTAGAGTTTGCTGTTAAGGGTTTTGGAGATTTCCTTTACTTTGGGGTCTGTGTCTGAGAATTATTTTGTCCTTTTAAACATAGTACTGGACTGGTGCTATGGTGTAGCAAGTAAAGCTGCTGCCTGCAATGCCAGCATCCCATATGGGCATCGATTCAAGTCCCGGCTGCTCCACTTCTGATCCAGTTCTCTGCCATAGCAGGGAAAGCAGTGGAGGGTGGCCCAAGTCTTTGGGCCCCTGCACCCACATGGGAGACCCGGAGGAAGCTCCTGGCTCCTGGCTTTGGATCGGCCCAGCTCTGGCCATTGCGGCCAACTGGGGAGTGAACCAGCCAATGGAAGACCTCTCTTTCTCTCTTCCTCTCCTCTCTCTGTGTGACTCTGACTTTCAAATAAATAAATAAATCTTAAAAAAAATAAACATACTTACTACTCTTTCATGATGCCTATGTCCCTATGTTGATGTCTGTACTTGTGGGATGGCAGTCACCTCCTCTAATTTTTCAGAGTAGGTGTTATAGGGAAAGACTTTTCCTGTAGATGAGTTTTAGGGTTGGTTGTGTAAGGTACTCTGAGTGGAAAAGGAGTGTAACTTTCACGTGAATTCCACAGCTCTAATTAATATCGGTGGTGTTTGCGAGTGTCTCGATGCTTTAGACCGCTTGTGTTTGCAGCGTTAGTGGTGTGTCTGCAATGGATGTGGGCCATTTGGTGTGTGTGACCTCAGGTCTTGCAACCGTGAGCATCAGTTGTGTGTGGGGCCTCTGTGGGTAGCTGCAGTGGTGCCAAAAGTGAATCCAAGAGAAACGTGTCCTTGGTCCCGGAGAAGCAATTCTTCCTAGCTGTGAAGGAGCTGGGTAGGGCATGTTATATACAAATTTCCAGTGATTTTTATTTCTTATATTTGGTGATTTTACATTTTTAGCATTAAAATTTCTTTATGTAATAAAATGTATTTATCTTTAGTCATTTTTAGATCCAAATCTTAGTTAAGAAGAACTGTCTTAGTCCTAACTTATAAAGTTATCACTCAGTCTGTATAGTTTTAAACTTTATATTTAGCCTTTTGGTTTAAATATATTCATGATATGTGTATGACATACACATTTATTTTTATATCTACTTATTTTCAAAATGGCTAGCCAGTTAATTTAGCACAATTTATTAAAAATTGCATCTTTCTAGCATGGATTTATATGGAAAACAATTCCTTTCATCATTGTGCCTTTTCTCCTGTTTGTCTCTACATTTATTAATACAACAACCTTTACCATACTTGTTGCATACAAATTAAATATTCATTTTTATCTGCTTTAAAGGTAGAGAGAGAGAGAAAGAAAGAGAGAGAAAGAACTTGTATCTGCTCATTTACTCCCTAAATGCCCACAACTGCTAGAACTGGGCTAGGCCAAAGCCAGGCTTAGCCTACTACACCACAGCGCCAGCTCCTCCATTGATTTTTTTTTTGTTTGACAGGTGGAGTGGACAGTGAGAGAGAGAGACAGAGAGAAAGGTCTTCCTTTCCATTGGTTCACCCCTCAATGGCGCCATGGCCAGTGCGCTGCGGCGGGCACGCCGTGCTGATCTGAAGGCAGGAGCCAGGTGCTTCTCCTGATCTCCCATGGGGTGCAGGGCCCAAGCACTTGGGCCACCCTCCACTGCCCTCCCAGGCCACAGCAGAGAGCTGGCCTGGAAGAGGGGCAACCGGGACAGAACCCGGCGCCCCAACTGGAACTAGAACCCAGTGTGCCGGCGCCGCAGGCGGAGGATTAGCCTGTTGAGCCGCGGCGCCGGCTCCATTGATTCTTAATTCAGTAAATGTTTCATTAAGATTGGCTGTCAAATTTTGTCAGAAGCCTTTCTACACTCATAAAGATAATCATGTAATTTTTTATTAAATTCTGTTAATCTGATGGTTTGTTTTGTTAGATTTTAAATATTGGACTATCCTTATATTCCTTGAGTGATTCTCATTTGGTCATACGTATTATTTTTAAAAAGCTTTTTGATTAGGGAAAACTTCAAACTTGCTTTGAATTATTGTGAGAATGGTATGAAAAAACTTCTTTGTAACTTTAATTAAGCTTCTCTGTTAACATTTACCTATATTTCTTGTAGAAATATTTATCTGTTTATGTTCTTTTCTCTTTCCATATATATGGTTTATTTGGATATTCATTTTATCTAGATGATCTAATTAATTGGCATACAACTTTTTATGGCACACATTTTAACGTATATTACAAATTTGTTTATTTATTAAAAAAAATTTTTTTGACAGGCATAGTTAGACAGTGAGAGAGTTATAGACAGTGAGAGAGAGACAGAGAGAAAGTTCTTCCTTCCATTGATTCACTCCCCTAATGGCCTCCATGACCGGCGCTGCGCCAATCCGAAGCCAGGAGCCGGCTGTTTCCTCCGGGTCTCCCACGTGGGTGCAGGGGCCCAAAGACTTGGGCCACCCTCCACTGCTCTCCCCAGCCACAGCAGAGAGCTGGCCTGGAAGAGGAGCAACCGGGACTAGTACCCGGCGCCCCAACGGGACTAGAACCTGGGGTGCTGGCACCGCAGGCAGAGGATTAGCCAAGTGAGCCATGGCGCTGGCCTGTTCTATCCATTATTAAAAGTTGAGTATGAACATCTTCAACTATTCTTGTTGAATTGCTTATTTCTCCTTTCAATTCTGCCAGAGTTTGCTTATGCATTTTAGAGCTGTATTGTCAGTTACATATATGTTTATAATTGTTCTGTCTTCCTGGTAGATTGATCTTTTCATTATTATAATATTATAAAATGTTATTTTTAAACTTATTTATGATAACATTTTTTATTTTAAAATAAGTCTTGTCTGATTATTAGTATAGTCACTCTGGAAAATTTTGTACCCTATTAAAGTTTTGAAAAATATACAAATTTTATATACATTTTGAAGCAATCATGGAGATTGGTTTATGGGCATGAACAATAGATGATTCCAAGAAATTTCTTTAATTGTATGGGCTTATGGTTACATAAGAAAGTGTCTTAATTTTTAGTGATACATACTGCAATGTATAGGAACAAAATAACACAGTATCTGGGCTTGCTTTAAAATACTTCAGCAAGGAAAAATAAATCTCAATCTCAAAAGCTACTAAAACAAGATGATAGTAATGTAGGATTTTATTGTATTATACTTTCCTTTTTGTGGCATTTTAACATTTTTTTCATAAAATAAAACTGACATAATTCTAACCCAGATTTACTTTATCAGGATGTTCAAGTATTAGGCTCGGGAATTTACTAAAATCTACTCAAGCAATGCAAGATATTACCTAAACCCATGAGAATAAAGAGAGGAGAGGGAAACGTACCAGCCAAGCGATGTTAACAAGCATTCTTGATCCAGATAGGACGTGGCGGTGTAGGACTCGATAAGGTAGAGTTTTTCCCAGAGGAGGTTAAGGAACAGGGGAGATAATGAGCACTGGAGGCTCAGATGTGTCATTATGGTGGTGAGCAAGAGTGAACTGTGGGGCTGAAAACAGGAGGAAACTTGATGAAAATTCTGTATTTGGAAGAGCTGTCCTTGCTAGTTCTTGCCAGAACAAGCACATTCCTGGCAGGTGCATCCCTCTAGGATGCATATTGGTGTTTATTCCTCTGGAGGCATTCAGTGGCCCCAGATGAAGGATGTTGGTAGGAGCACCTGCTCTGTATCCAGCACTGCATTCACTTCCGGAAATGCCCAACTTCCTTCGAGAGAAGCTACCTTTCAGCGTAGCTCACATGGACTCTCCTGAAACAATAAAGGGTCACGCCAGATAGGTCCAAGCTGCCACAAGCAGTATGATCTGTTCCCACTGTGGTATCATTTTCAGGGAAAGTTACTTAGAACATTCCAGTATTTGAAGCAGGGTTGCTCAGATTCCAATGCTACCTTCACCTCTTACTGGATTGAATTTCCCAGATTCCTTTACAGCGATGCTTGGACAAGGTGAGGTGAGTAGAACCAGTGTGTAGAAGTTCAGGACCTCTCAAGTTTTCCCCCAATCAGTTGACCAGAATGGAGTTAATCACCAAGGTGGAATTAGTGGCTTCAAGTGGTAGGTACTCAAGTCCATTGGTTATTGCTTGGGAGATAATTGTCTACTTAATCTGTAATACTTAGCTTAGACTTCAGATGAGTGAGAAATGCATCTATATTACATCAAATCACCAAGATTTGGGAGTATTCTCTCACAGAGGCCAGCTTTCCCCAAGCTACTACACCACCATTTCCTACTTTCTTTTTCATCTCAGCAAAGGAAAACACAAGTCCAGCTGTACCCAAAGAAGTTCAGGGAAAAGTGATGTCTTTACTTTTGCTCTTTGTTCCCTTGCAGATAAGTAACTGGCTGTTCTCCACGCTGCAGGGGAAGCAATGGAATGTTTCAAAAGACCACGGAATGCTCATTTCCAATAAGCCATGGATAATAACAACAATAACAGTAATACCATTAATGGCAATAATAATAAACATTAATCTCTCTTCAGCAGGCCCCGAATGTCATTCACTAGCCCAAAGGCCATTATGACTCGGGTGTGACTAGGCCCTGCTGTGGGCCTTTTCTTGGGCAAAGGAGATTGGGGGTGGGGGACACAAATCTCTGAGCCTGGTACACAATAGACCATAACCTCCTTCTCTCCCCAGCTTTTCATAAGAAGCCAGTGGAGATCTGTCAGTGCAAAAGCTTTCTGCAGAGCCTCCCAGAATGAGAACGCCTGGTGCCGAACGCTTTTACTGGAGAGCACCAGGCAGGCATAATGAAGTCGGTAATTTCTCCTGCCCGCAGCCTTAAATTAGGCCACATGGTAGAGCTTTTTAGGCTGATGAAAAAAGAAAAAACACAACAAAACAGAGAACTTTAGAAAAATGGTAACGCCTTATTAAATTATTTGAAATCTCTGGAGTTGCATCTCTTTTATGGCTCCAAATTGGCATACCTGTTAACTTAGAGCGTTCAGATTTCTCTAAAATATTATTATATTTAAGACATAGAGCCATCCCCAAGCTGCACATGAATTACAGAGCATCAGGGAAACAGAGAAAGACTCACCATTTCCCGGCTTAAAAACCTTTACCACAATTAGTAGTTAGTAGCTTTCAGAAACATTTGCTGGATAAGTAACCACGGTCAAATCACATAATTTTGCCCCCACCCCCTCCTCCTCTCTTTTCTTTTATTCCAGGGTTTTGAGTGCTGGTCTAAGAGCTATAATTTCATCTTTAGGCATATTTCTTCAAGCATTGTTAATGAGGCATTTGATTTGTCCAGTCCTGCCTTCCTGAATTCAGCCTTTTAGGGATTTAGGGTTGAGAGAGTGTGGGAAAAAGGGAATGTGGAACACCACAGTGCTGCTGAGAAAACGCGATCTAAGGATTCGAAGAGAAGACTGTAAATTAGCTTTTTTTCCCCTTCAGGCAGGGCTATATCTAAAAGTATTCTAGACGGACAATTTTCCATTCTCAAATATTTATTTCATGTCTATTGTGTATCATGCATATTCTAGACATGAGATACAAAAATGAATTTATCTCAATTTTAAAAAGCTTTCAAATACATAGGAATTTCAGTAGCTATGAACTTCCCTTCTGAACGCAGCCTAAGAGTAACTAAATATTCTACTTTTATTGTTCAGCAGCTTTGCATGTGACAATAAGAAATAGCCTGTAAAAAAACTCAAGTTTTGCCTATCATGTTTACTTAATTCTGAGTGCCTTAAATACAACCCCAATAAAGTTTTTGTCACCTTATTGTGTGTGTGTGTGTGTGTGGCATCCCTAGTGGGTAACTTAGCTAGAACTTCTTTTTAAGGGGAACTGGGAACTCAGAGAAACAATGCCATAAATGGTCATATGTCACAGATCTATACCACAAAAATTCATTTTCAATGAATTAAGTAAAATATTTCTCCAAAATGAATATATTCTGATGTTGAAATTGAGTGAGAAACCATGTTCTTTGCTAATTTGTTACGTGAGAAAGGCAGGTTTACTACAGGAGGTGCATGAGAACATAGATGTGGACACATTCGGCAGAACTTCAGGGTTGAAATCTTGAGCTCTATCACTGACTTGAACAGGTTAAAGCATTTGTTTGTTTTGTGTTTCTTTTTGTGAGGATTGGGTGGGAGTAGAGTTAATGCTTAGAAATGCTTTTGTTTTCCTTTTTAAAATTTTGTTATGATAGAAACCCCCTTTTGTCCCTCAGGTAATATTTGGGGTTCGCCAGTGAAAGAAAAATGCAGGAAAAGGAAGTAGAAAAAAATTACCATTCTGAGTGAAACAGAAAATGATTGGAATTAAGGCACAGCCAACAGATTTTCTTTTGTACAGCAAAGGAAATGATCAATAAAGTGAAAGACATCCAACAGAATGGGAAAAATATTTATAAATTACCTATCTGACAAAGGCTTAATATCCCAAATATATCAACAACTTTAAAAACTCAACAGCAAAAAAACCCAATCCAGTTGAGAATGGGCAAAGGACTTCAGTAGACAGTTCTCAAAAGGAGGAATACAAATGGCCAACAAATATATGAAAAAATGCTCAACATCACTAGCTATCTGGAAAATGCAAATCAAAACCACAATGAGACATCACCTCACTCCTGCCAGAATGGCTAAAATCCAAAACACAGAGAGTAACAAATGCTGGCGAGGATGTGGAGAAAGGGGAACACTCACACACTGCTGCTGGGAATGTAAATTAGTGCAACCACTGTGGAAAACAGTGCGAGGATTTCTTTAAATACAAGAAATGACTTGCCATATGATCCAACAATCCCATTACTGTGTATATACCCTGAAGACCTGAATATGATGTATCAAAGAGACACCTGCACCACCATGTTTATAACAACACTGTTCACAATAGACAAAATTTGGAATCAACCAAGTTGTCCAGTGTCAGATAAATGGGTAAAGGAAATGTGATGTATGTATACACAATGGAATATTATTCAGCTGTAAAAAATAGTGAGATTGTTTCACTTTCAGCAAAATGGATGCATCATGTTGGGCATCATGTTGAATGAAATAAGCTGGACCCAGAAAGAAAAATACCACGTGTTCTCCCTCATATGTGGGAGATGAAATTTAAAAACTGAACAAACAAGAAGAAATTAAAAAGAAAGAAATGTCTTTGTGCATTAGTATTGCTGCAAGTGCTGTTTTGTAGAATTTTGTTTTATATCTTTGTCCAACCAATGGTTAAAGATGTTATGCTACTATAGTTTTAATGATCTGTGATTACCTTAAGATGTTCTGTGTATGGGTGAAACGGTCATTTTTCTATTCAATTATTGTTTATAGTTATCTATATTCCCACTACATTAGGGTCTTTTTGCTTTTTATTTGCTAAGCTTCTCATTCAATGAAGTAGCAAGGCTTGTTACTGTAGTGTGAATTTAAAATATGTTATCTCAAAAGCTAAAAAAAGAAAAAAGAATGAGGGTGGAGGGAGAGAGTGGACAGGAGGGAGGGAGGAAGGAAATATCATTATGTTCTTAGAATTATATCTACAAATCACATTGAATCAGTTAAAAACTAATTAAAAATTAAAAAAAAAATTAAACAGCAATCAGGAGATGGGTGGGAGTGAGGGCAATGAGTAGTGGAATAGTGAGATCTTGGAGCCCAGCATCTGTGCAACATTCCACCTTAAAAGGGCAAAAGTGGTGACAGAGCAAAGAACTTACTAGAAGTGGCTGCCAGGAACAGTCCAGCAAGCTCTTAGGAGAGTGCCATGTCCAGGCCCATGGACAATAAAGAGGCTGTAGAAAGAGGGAGAAGATAACCTGTCAGAAATGAATGGCATTTCACTGCCTTGGCTACAGCTCACTGGGAAAGCAAGAGAAATACTCTGTTTTTCTTTGAGTGTTGACAGAGTTTTTGTCCTACAAGCCAGGTTCCCTTACCCTAAGGGAGAGTTAAGAAGTCGTTGCTGTGCTAAGCTCATGACTAAGGACTACGTTGCCCCAAAACTGGAGGTCTGAAGGGTTGACTTTGGGGCAAAGTCAATTTTCTGGAGATGGGAGGTTGAGGGGTGGAGTGGGTCTTTTGCATAGTGCCCAGGAAATTGTGTCAAGGTTTGGGACCTCTGATAAAGTGCTCATCTTAGCACACCTGTTGCGGGCATCAGAAGCTGGGGTAAAGGTGCCAGAGACACATTTAGATCCAACCATTCTGCATTCAAGAGGTCTGTGTAGATTTGGACAATAAGCATCTCAGATGTGACAATAAGCTGAAAATAAGAGGCTCCCTCCAATGTCCCTGGGTGGCTATAGCAGTAGGTTTCTTGCAAGATTTCAGGTGAGGGGGAAAACCAGTATCCAAGATGACTGGGAAGGGATTTCTTGGAACCATGATGTGTGAGGATTGCACTAAATTTAATGTAAATTAGAAAAACAAAGTGTTATATTCTGCTGTGGAGGTGTCCTGACATGCTTGTTTTTATAATTTTACTACATATGCAGTGGTCCATAAAAGTACATAGGATTGTTTTGAGTGTTTTAGAATTTATATAAATGGCATCATACGGTTAAGAGGAATGTGGTAAGGGAGTCGAGCTGTGTGTATGCTGTGTTATTTATTTAAAAAAAGATCTGAAGCGAACATAGTAAAATGTTAACATTTGTTAAATCTGGGTGGTGAAGATGCAGGTGTCTTGTAGGTTTTTATTCCTGTACTTTTCTGTATGTTTGAACATTTGGTTATTTTTTAAAAATAAAGAGAAAAAAAAAACAACAAAGACAAAAAGCCAGGAAGACATTTCTGGACTCTAAGAATCATGAAGTCTTGAGACTGGTTTTACTTGAAATGTTTGTAGATTGGTTTGTTGCAACTCTTCAGGGCCTTTAATAGCTTGGCTTGCAGCCTTGCCTATCTGATGACACACTAGCATCGCAAGCTGACCATGCAGCAAATCACTCTTTAACTTTTACCATCATACCTGGCTTCTTCCTCATTTTAATCGAATTTACAACTAACTGCTCAATGGCTCCGTCCGGAAACTTAACGATTCTCTATCATTCCTCTTTTCCTCTAACTTACCAATTCAAGTCACTGATTCTGTCTCCAAACATACACACCAGATTCAGTCCTTTGTCTCCATCTCTGCTGCCACCTCCTTCTGTTGAGCCGCATCAGCTCTCCTTGGAATACTGTGGCAGTCTCCCAACTGATCTGACTCTTTTCATATCAGTTCCTTATATAGATGTCAACCAAAGTGCCTTTCTTAAAAGTGGAAATTAGATCATTTTATTCCCCTGATTAGCTTAGAATGACTTTTCACTGCACTTGGAATACAATACAAACCTTTAACACGGATTACAAGCCCTATAAGATCTTACTCCTGTCCATATCTCCAGCCTCGGGATATGCACCCTTCCAGCACCCTTTTTATGCTCCAGCTGCTATTAGTTCTGAGAACACAACAAGCCCCTGCCCCACCTCAGGACTTGTGCTTTTGTTCCTCTCCCTGCAGCCAGATCTTACACAGCCAGATGCTTCCCTCTGTAGGCTAAAGTTTGCAGCAGACCTTATTCCTCGTTGACCACTATATTTCAGGTTTCTACCTCCTCCCTCCAAGCATCTTGTTTCTATTATGGAGGGAGGGGGGAAGAGGAGATAAAGAGCTTCCATCCACACAAATGTCTGCATCTGCTGACTCTGGGCCCAGGTCAATGCTGGGACCTAGGAAGTCAACACGTCTCCCATGTGAACAGCAGAAAATGGCAGACACTCTGTTACTGGAACCATTACTGCTGCCTCCCAGGGTCTGCATTAGCAGGAAACTGGAGTCAGGAGCTGGAGCCAGGAGCCAAACCCAAACACTCTGATATGGGACATGCGTGCTTGGCAAAATGCCTGCCCTCATACCCCTTATTTTATTCTTTATTTTTCCTGGTTTTGCTTCTTTCGTAGAAGTTACTGCAACTTTCAACTATTTTTGCAGTATTGATTGTTTGATTGGTTGCCACTTGTTGGTTGTTTTTGGCTTCCCAGGATCTAGATTCTCACATATAGAGGGATCTCTCACATAATGAACCTAAGCCTGTTCTCTTTATTTGAGTTAAAAATGGCAAATACTCATTTTTTTCCAGAGTCTCCTGTATCGTAGACACACAATCTGAACTGTGCCATTCTAATCCCTTGCCCTGACTCTGACGTAAAGGCTAGTGCATTTGGTAAAGGAGGAAATACGAGATCTCAAGGGAAGATCTAAAAGCCTCACTAAGTTGCCTTAGGCATGAGGGTCAACATGTAGCATCAACTATATCCACAGAGTGAGAATATGGGAACTCCCACCATTGCACTGGAGGAAAACTTTTCTTCTGCCCTCAACCCTCAATGATGTATCCTCCTTAACTTGTTATAATTAAATTGTGTCACGTGACAACTTCTGGTCAATGACTTGTGAACAAAAGTTACATGAGTGTGTTTCAGACAGGAATACTCAAATGTAGAATGAAACTAGAGATCTTATGCCCTTCAATGGAGGACATTTCCCTACTAAGTTCTCTGGAATCAAGAGACCCAGCAAAGATGTTTGAAAAATGCCAGTTATTTGTGAATGGCATGCTTGCCAAATGAGAAGGTTAATTCAAATGTTTTTTCTTCAATCCTCTTTCTCTCTCCCCTGCTTTCTTCTTCGTCACAATTATCATAGCTAGTCCCTCAAAATTAATTCCATCTACAATTATTCATTTAACAGAGTAATCCATTGCCCTAGCCTATGTGTGGCTTATAAATAGTGTGTGATTCAGCTCTACCAATGAAACATTCCTAAGTCTCATGGGAAACTTTTGTGAAGGTTGTCTTACTCTAAAATGAAAACACAAGAGCAAACAATTTGCCTTATTTCTCTTAAAATGTTCATGCCTACTGTGATGCTTGGAATTGCCACATACATTTTCCTACTGGCCCAAGGTTGAGGCAAACAAAGCAAAATTCTGAGCCAAGAGTATTGCTTGCTCTGGATGTTCATTATGGAGGTTAATAAGTCCTCACTTTATTTATATTAGTTTGATTTAAGTTTACTACTAGTTGGATCCCAAAATATCCTGTTGTGATATACTATCATTCTTTGGTTTCTTTCTCATGTTATTTTCCCAAACATATTTACATCAAATAAAAAAGCAAATTAATGAAGAAATAAGGCCATATAGTTAGTAGACCCATCCATGCAAATGTCTTGCTAAGGATTCAAGGGAACATTCATGAGTTTTGGAGAACAGAGTAAGAGAAATGGAGACAGAAGTATGAAAATCTGAAAGTATGAAAATTGAAAGTGTTTAGTTTGAAGTAGGAAATTGAGAATGTGGATTAAGCTGAGTGCTTCAAGATTAGATATGTGAATGCAACTGGAATATTTCTTTACCTAAAGCTTCAATATCCTTAGCCAATAAAGCCTTCATATTTCAAAGGAAATGACAAAGTGCTTTTGAATTTTCCATCTTGGGCATATTTTTATAAGTTATTTGACATAAAGATAATGTCAATATTTAATGACACAGAACTGTTTCCAAGGATTTTGAATCATGTCATAGAAGAAAATACATTGTGTAATCTTATATTTGGAATTTTGTGGTAACTTTTAGTTGTAGCTGTTGCAAAACAGTTAATAAGCTAAACATGTTGAATGTCTATGAAATCAAATGCATTGAAGTTGGGGTTGCAAATATAAGATGATTGCCTACTGTGGCTCTCTAAGGAACAGTCAAGTCATAGAGATGGTCTATACATCACTAACTTTAAACATCTATCATGATGGAACTAAAAGTATGTGGAAAAAATAATTCTTAAGCACTCTGGAATGATCATTTCATTCAGACCAGATGAATCAAGAAATGCTTGGAAGAAGAAGGGATACAAATAGGTCTGACTTGAAAAATGGGTTAGGCTTTCAAAAACTGGAAAAACAGTGACTAGTATAAGACCAGGCGTAGAACAAGGAAACGTCTAGGACAGTAAGAGATACAGTTAAGCTGAATGGAATTCACCTGAAAAGTCTACTGGGAGGCAGCCTGCACAAGTACATTGGCATCTGAGCATGTCTGAGCACCGTGCAAGGAGCAAAGCTGTGTTCTGCAGGCTAGTTGAAGAAACAGCTTTCCATCAGAGAAGTGAGATTGAGTCATGAGTAAGCTGGGCAGTAGCGTTGGAGATAAATATTCAGGAATGAGAGCAAAGATGTGTGTGTCAGGAAGACTTCTTAAGGAACTACTCTGATGGTACACATGAAAGACATAGAATATCTGAAAAGGAACAGTGTCGGTGGAGATGGAAAAACAGAAAAACATTCAGATCCCAAAGAGTAGAATCCAGAATTTTGAGGGACATTGCAACAGAGTTCTGACCAATGGAATGTGGTAGAAATGCAATAAACCACTGGTCCTTTAGACCTTCCAGTTTTCTTTCCCCTTCTGAATGACCTTACCAGGTACACCAGACGGGGTAGCCACACAGCGGGGAAGCCCATATATTTTTGTCACAGGTCACCTAGGATAGCCACCAGACGTTTACTGGATTGTGACATGGGGTTTGGGTTCTGTTTGTTACTGAAGTATATCTAGTTCACGATACCTTACACTCTTGTCTTTGGAGAAGTCCAGGATTTCGACTTGAGGGGAAATGAGTTGATAAGACCAGAGTTTGCAGTATTTTCAGTACCTGTGAAGCAATTGGAAAGGCATGTTTGGTATTCAAGAGACTGTTGAGACTAGAGGTGTCACTTTGCTACTATCCACATAAAAATTCTATGCGTAAAATAATTAGTGTACACAATATAAAGGGAACGAGAACCTTTATTTTTTCACATCGAACAAAAACTGTGTGACTAAAATTGGTTCCAAAATTGGAATTCTTTTAAAAGAATTCTATAAGCCTGTAGTGTTTTGTTTTTCCTTTTCCCCAGTTTTATTGAGGTATAGTTGACAAATAAAAAGATCTATATTGAAGGTGTACAATGTGATGTTTTGATATAAGTATACAGTGTGTAATGGTTGCCACAAGCAAGCTAATTAGCATACCCATTATTCCATATTTTTTTCTGAATAAGCTGCCCCACCTCTATATTCAAGACGAAAACTTCAGGGGGAAAACCTACTCCATCCTTCCAATGCTGGGCTGCAGCACACAAGAGCAGGAGAAATCTATTTGTGTGATGTGGAGGTCACCAAGGAGGGCTAAAAGCTTCTAAAACCTCTCCATCAAAAGAGATTAAATTGGCAACTGAACAGAGCTTTATATCATCAGGCAAACTTCCTCCTTTAGGAATAAGAGCCCGTTCAATCAGATATGTGTTCACTCTTCTGACTAAGAGAAAGAGCGTCTGAGACGGAGCAGCATGGATTCCTGGAGCATCTATTTATCACACAAATCTGACCTTTGTCTCCCTGTCACTGATAGAAACACCTTATGCAATCAGGTCATAGGATCAAGGGCTGTCTATTGGGTTGCTGTAAGAAAAAGCCATCGACTGAGTGGCTTGTCAGCAAGAGGAAGTCCTCACAGTTGTGGAGGCTGGGAAGTCCAAGGTCAAGGCTCTGGCATAGTTGGTGTCTGGATGGCTGGTTCACAGCTGGCACATGTCTGGATGGCCAGTTCACAGCTCCCAGGGCAGAAGAAATGAGGCAGCTCCTTCGGACTTCTTTCACTGGGGCTCTTGTCCCATTCATGAGCATTCCACCCTCATGACCTAATAATCTCCCAAGACCCTGCCTCTTGATACCATCACCTTGGGGATTAGGCTCCAATCTATGAATATTGTGAGGGACGCAAATACTCAATCCAGAGTTAGAGCTTTCTTAGGTCTCTTCGTGTTGACAGTAATACACATCTATAAGGAATTTACCAACATCAACCCTTGGGACTTACACTTACTCCTTATATAATTCTCAAAGTAGTATAATTGTATAATAATCCTATTTTGCAGCTGAAGATAGAAGTTTGATGATTTGCCAAAGGGCACAGAATACAAGGTACCCCAGAATTCAAACCTAGGTATCCCAGGTTCAGAGTTCAAGCTTTTTAATAACTATATTGCATCGACTGGAGAACTTTTTTTTTTTTAAGTGAAAGTGATGCCATGCTGTATTTTCACTGGGACTGTTTGTCTCTTTTTTGTGATATGTAAAATTATGGTTTGTCTTACAGTTCTTTGTGTCTTAGACTCCATAAATATAATACAATGCTAATGGCCTCTACTGACTGCTCAGGCATGTGCAATTAGCTGGGAGAACGGGGACTGACTCCGTAAATTGTGTATTAGGGCATAGGCTTTCCAACTTTCTCACAGAGCAGCGTGCATTATGCAAACAAAATCTGACGTAGAACTCCAATATGTAAAGCAGGGAAAAGTGGTATTCTATTAGGCTAAATGCACTTTATGTTAAAATATCCATGTATTTATTAAATGGTTAATCAGTGACACTACTAGTTAGCAAGTTGCAGATTTCTAGTGGGTTGAGTTGCCACTTGAATGCACTGAATTTTTGAAATTAGTGTTTTAAAAACATTTGAGGACATGGTTAAGCCATATGATCAGATCGACTGTGGAGGAAATCAGGTCATATGTCTATGAATCCATAGCTTGCAAACTGTTCTGCAAGGTTGATAAATCACCACATGAGAATGTGCTTGATTGAGCCAGAAGATCTCTCTGCAGTTCCTTTCTTGTACTGGACAGTGTTTCATTGGAAGCTATTTGCAATGACTTGATTACTCAGAGAATAGCCTGGAGGACTCTCAGAGGACAAGCGACCCCAAAGAAATACCTGCTTCAACTTGCTTGACTTCATCACAACTTCCGTCCTCAGCCATGTCAGTAGTGTGACGGGAATTCTGGGGCCAGCCTATGTGGTCTGAGTCTAGCTTCACAAGTTTCTAACTCCATGAACCTGGGCAAGGTGTTCAACTTGGAATTCTTACATGTAAATAGAAATCAAAGTACTAGTAGCTATTTTATAACTGTTTTAAGAAACAAATTAGGTAACAAAAACAAGCCACCGCCTGTAATGTCTGACTTACAGTAAGTTATTCATGAAGTTTGGTTTTTATAGTTATGATGTCTCTGCAAAGGGCAAATTCCTGCACTTGGGGCTGGGAACTGAAAGTTGCTCAAGGGATATCTAATATTGACGAAGTCATATTTATTTGAGAAGATTGGAAATAAGCGTGAAAAATAAAATAACACTAACAATCAACACAGGATCTTGCAATTTGGCATAGCAGGTTAAGCCGCCACCTGGGATACTGGCATCCCCATATCAGAGTGCCGGTTCAAGTTCTTGCTGTTTCACGTTGGATCCAGTTTCCCTTCTCATGTGCCTGAAAAAGCAGCAGAAGATGGCCCAAGTACTTGGACCCCTGCTCCCCTTGTGGGAGAGTCAAGTGGATTTCCTGGCTTTGACCAGACCTGTATCGAGCTTTTGTGGCTATTTGGGGTGGAATCAGTGGAGGGGAGATCTCTCTCTCTCTCTCTCTCTCTGTGTGTGTGTCTCTTGCACTGTCTCTGTTGCCTTGCCTTTCATATAAATAAATGCATGTTTTTAAAATATAAAATCAGAACTAAATGAATGATAAAAACATGGGTGCTAAAAAATAGAGCACCTTGTATTCAAATCAAGTTTGCTAAGTAAGTTTCTAAATCCCATGGTCATATTAAAAAGTACGATGGAAGTTGTAGTCTGGGGTCTGTGGAACACATCTAGACAAATGATATGCTGATATTGGTTCACAATGTTTATAAAGGTTTTGAATCAACTTTTAAACATCAGGATATTTCATACGAAAATCTGCATACCCAGGAGTTCTTTCTTTCCTCTCTTTGAACCAAGAGACCTTTCATACTGCACTTGTAGTTCTGAACACCAGCAATCAATCATCTGGGACTAAATAGTGGCTGCCTTTTTACGAAAGTGAATTGTTTCTCTAATTGACCTCAGGCCTCACCACTCCCTGTAGCTCCCCCAATATTGTGGTTAGTTACACATCTCTTTTTTTAAATATATTTACTTTTTTTTTAAGATTTACTTATTTATTTGAAAATCAGAGTTACACAGAGAGGGAAGGAGAAGAGAGAGAGAGAGGTCTTCCATCCGCTGGTTCAATCCCAAATTGGCTGCAATGGCCGGAGCTGCACCGATCCAAAGCCAGGAGCCTGGAGCCAGGAGCTTCTTCTGGTTCTCCCATGTGGGTGCAGGGCCCAAGGACTTGGTCCATCTTCTACTACTTTCCCAGGCCATAGCAGAGAGCTGGATCAGAAGTGAAATAGCCAGGTCTTGAACCAGTGCCCATATGGGATGCCAGCACTGCAGGCAGTGGCTTTACCTGCTACGCCACAGCGCTGGCCCCAGTTACACATCTCTGTTTAGTACTGCACTGTGCTGTTGTTTCTCTTACAGTTGGTAAATGTTTTCTCTACCTCTTCTTTGTGGAAGTAAAGAGTATCACTATAGGTTTACCAGCAAGCAAATGTCTCCTTTGCTCAATTTGTTTTACTTAAATATTGTATTTGCCTGTCTCCTATAGGCTAGTGATTCTCCCTCCTAAATGCTTTACAATGACTTGGATACATAACAACACTTGACGAATGTTTCCTAGGAAGAAAGTGCTTAAGGGGATAAGTGATACAGGAGCAAAAGCAAATGTTCCAGATATCAAATGGGAGGCATTGGGATTATGGGATAAGAATTCCAAGGGGAGATGGATTTTGAGGGAAACAAGTGTCTTTGGGCTAGGTGGATGACGCTTGGGCAGGTAAATGCCTAAACTGTTGAAGATACATAGCTGTCTGGAGACATTTGGTAGATTTATTCAGTCCCCAATCGGAATCACATCATTCTCCTGCTGAAAAATCTCAGTGGCTTCTCAATGTCTTCAAATGAATTGCAAACTCTAGGCTGACTAAGGAAACCCCTCATGGTGTGGCCCCTGGGCAGCCCAGATCTCCCAGCACCCTCCTTCCCCCAGCCCCTGCCCCAGCTAGCCCGGCTCATGGTTTGCTGGTCCCTCAGAGCACCAAACAGTTTTATATTTTGAACATACTGTTTGTTCAGATTTACCTCCTGCCCCACCCCACTGTCGCCTCTTCTGAGAAACCTTCTCTGCTATTGTCTCCCTCGGAGGCTGAGTTTGGGGCTGCTTTCCTGGGTTTACGTTGTACAGTCAGCGGGACTGAATCTTACGTTTCAATCTCTTCATCCATTTGTCTCCCCCAATGGACTCTCAATTGCTGGGCCAATGAGAGGAGAGTGGGGCTCTGTGAGGGAAATACAGTAAGGCTTGTTAGAGGGAGGGGTTGCTCCTGTGCTCTGGGAGAGCTGGTAGGAGTGGTGTTTGTTCTGAGCCAAGCTGACAGCCAAGGCTTCCCTGTCCCTCGGGGATTTAAGTCAACTCATCATGAACTTCTCTGAAATTCCAGAGCCCTGTCCATAATTTTCGCAAATTCCGGACAGCTTATTTCCCCATGCAGCTGTCTGTCAACATTCCAGTTGTCACACGTTAGTCCTTGTTTCCGTTCTACATATTTCTGGAGGCAACTCGCAGCCCCTCCAGGAGCTTCCATGGAAGAGCCTCTAGAAATTAGCTTTGTGCTCTGTACCTATTTCATTGAACATTTGAGGGCTCAAGGAAGAGGTAACTACATATAAAACATTTTGTCTGTAACTAATTCTCTCTAATGCTTATGTTTTTCTTCAAGTACTTGTCAGAGTAAATCTGTAAGCAAGTAGTATTGCTTTTCTGAGAATAAATTGGGTGACTGCTGTTAATACAATGGCATGTCTACATCAGAAATGCATGTTGACCCTAAGTATCTCTCTTCATGTGTTTCTATCAACTTGCTGTTATTCTACCCTGTGGAATGATGCACAATGTTTATCTTTTACAAGACAGATTTTCAAATCTATCACATTATCTTGCTATCTTACAAGTCAAATATCCCCCATGTTTTTACCCAAGATTAGATGCTCAAGAAGTATGTTCATAGATTTTCATGGTAATATTTTTGAGAGTTTTGATACGTAAACCTTTCTTCAAGGTTACTCTAAATTAATCCTGTGAAATCTAAGCTTTCTGTCGCCTTCAGGTGGAGAAACACTTTTGGAGACGAGTAAAATGGATTATTTCACCTGACTTATTTACACAAAGTAAAAAACGGGTCACAACCTTTTGATTTAAGCTGATCAACTTAATTATATCTTTTTGGAAGCAAGCATTTGCAATGTTTTCTGTGGTTTGGGTGTAATTTCCTGCCAGAGGGGGGTGTGGAGGCGGAGGGCAAGGGAGGGGTGACTGAGTTTTGGCATCGAATTCTTCAGTCCAGCTGCTCTCTGTTAAGTGCCGATGACCTTAATTGCACAGCACCCAGACCGGTCAAGGTCCCCATAATGAGCAAACCAAATTACAGGTATGTAATTTTCGCAGGCTTCTGCCAGGATCTCCAAGCTTGTGACACATTGATACACCCCTCTCTGTACAGAAAGCTGCTTTCAGAAGCCAGGCCACTCGCAGTTGAAACACTATACGCGAAGGGTTGCACAATTTCAAACCTCTGAAATATAAAAAACATCCTTCCCCCAAGTCTCTTGTAGAGTGCTGAACGGTAGCGTGTGTTTGTTTAAGCTTGGAAGGCCATGCCAGTATATGAAAATGTAAGAAAAATCTTCAGGTTTCGTGAACCATGGGAAGGCAAGCAACTGTGGGAAGATAACGTGGGTCCTGGAGTTACATCTCCAACTGTGAATTTTGTTATTCCGTCTTCTACCTAACTTTTAAACATTGGCATTAGGCAATGACTCCCTTATAATTATGTATGTTTCTGAGAGGTAATTTCCTAAAACAGTAATGAAAAACAGTAATCATAGCAGTAATAGAAATAACTAATCTTTGTGGACGCTTTCCTATGTGTTACGTTCTGATCTAAACATTCCCCACGCATTTACCCACTAGCTCCTCACAGATTCATGAGGTAAAGATTATTCCTGCCTCCACTTTGCAGGTGAGGCCTCCCAGGCACAGAGGAGGGTTGTAGTTTTTCTAAGGCTGTAGGGCCAGTGGTCACCCTGTCTCTAGGGCTCTCATGCTCAGGCACTGAACTGGGTCTTGGTAAGGCACAATGTTATTTTCCACAGAGGTAAAAGCATCTTGTATTGGTGTATTCCTGGCTAAGAGCTTAGCCTTGAGTAACAGAAAAGATCAAGCTGTTGTCAAAAAGGTGAAGATACCGCTAAGTGGATCTCTTCTCAGGACAGAGTATGTAGTCAAGGTGAGATCTTCATGAGCAGTTCCAGAATGTGGCAGCAATGGGCTCTAACCCTGGAGTTATCCTTTGGGCTCAAGGTGAAGCAGGAGACTCTATACCTCTGACATTTCTCCAGGTGATTCTGATGAGGTTACCTGCTAGCAGCTCACCCATCTAAGTTCCATTTTCAAATACTTGTTGAGCTCTTACTATTTGTTAGATAAACAGAGGTGAAAAACACTCAGTTATAATCCTCCAGGTGCTCCAAAAAGTTTGCATGGGTTGGGGGCAAATAGTCAGGAAATCTCTGCTAGAGCCAAGGGGCCACTAAGAACCTCGAGAAAGGGCAAAGGATGAGGGGCAGCAGGAGGGCTTTGCTGAGATGATGACTTGTGGGGTGAATTAGCTGGAAAGATGGTGGTGTGTTAGTTACCTAGGAAAGATAATTTAGAGGAAGAAGGTTAAGGAGGCCTTTTCTGGACACAAAGGCAATAATACTAAGCATTTATTGAATATTTGCTATGTGTGATGAACAAAGAATATGCACAAAAGATCCTAGAGGTGAGAGTAGGAGACCCGTTCAGCGAGAGGAGAGCAGTGAGCGGTGTGTAGATGCTTCACGGCAATGGAGGGGCAGGGTTGGAGAAGTCGCAGGCTGTGTTCCCAGATAACGCTCTCTCAAAGGTGGAGATTGGCGGGCAGAGTGTTTATTAGGGAATGCACTGGAAATCCATGCCTGCAGAAAGCAGGGGAGGAGAGGAAATGGTCAGAGGCAAAAGGGGAGCTGTGAGTCAGTCCCTCTCAAGGTCTCAGCCAACCTGCAGGGAGCTTTGGATCTGGTGAGGGCAGGGCAGAGATTTGAAAATCGTTGTGTGAACAGAACAGGGAAAAGATTCCTAAAATGGCAGCAGTTCATCTTGAGATGGGCACTAGGATGGGCAGGCTTCCTATCTGTTGCCACAGTGAGAAGAATGGAGTCCTTTTTTTTTTTTTGTCATTCTGTTTTAGATGCTTGCTTTCTTGTGAACATCTGACCACAGGTCTGTAGAAGATCTCCGTCTCCCATCTTTCTCCCCCTTTCTCCCTAACCAACAACGATCAGGAACTGGGAGATAGAGCTTGTACTCCCTTCTCTGACAGGCCCTACCCTGTCAGCCCTTGGTGGCTGCAGAGATTCTGGGATCCCTCCTACCTCAATGTCAGAAACACAGCATTTGCCCTAGTCTTGAAGTTGTCCAAGAGGACCACTTTGTATATTATAGAAAATGATGCTTAGACATATGTAGAATAGCACAAATGAGCTATCTGCTCATGACTGAAATGTTGATGTGATTGTTGATATTAATAACACTTGTATAGGTTACTACTTGCAAAAGCACTTTTACCTTGGTTTTGTCCTCAATATGTTCTTGAGAGCAGCGTGGAAAGAGAAAGAAGCAGCTGCAAGGGCAAACCGAGCCCAAAACAATATTAAGTGTGTCACATGGTCTATGAGGGAGTGGCCATCTCTTCCCTGGACACTGCTGGTTCCCTTTTGTAGTCTAGGAGGAGTTCATTTGTGTGTGTATGCACGTGTGTGTGTCTCTCTGTGTGATTCTCTTTTATAAAAGATGTATTTAATTATTTAAAAGGTAGAGTTAGAGAGAGAGAGAGAGTGTGTGTGTAAGAGAAAGAGAGAGAGAGAGATTCTCTATCTCCTGGTTCATTCCCCAAATGGCAGTGATGGCCAAGGCTGCACAAGACCAAAGCCAGGATCCTAGAACTCCATCTAGGTCTCCTACATGGGTGGCAGGGGCCCTCTTCCTCTGCTTTCCCAGGCACATTAGCAGGGAGCTGGATGAGAAGTGGAGCAGCCAGGAGTCAAATTGGTGCAGGCTTACCCCACTGTGCCACAATCCTGGCCCCATGAGTGTGGCTCTTCCCATTAGATGGAAAATCCTTTGAGAGGAGCAGCATGCGTGCCTCAGTCATATATGTATACCCCGAAAGTTTTATTTCAGTTCTTGCACATTTGCAGGGCTCCTTTCACTGTCTGATAGGGTGAAGGGAATGATAGAATTGTGCAAAATACCATTTGAGTTTGGTGGTAAAGATGGGCTTGGAGCTTGGATTGTCTGCCTTCCAAAGGAGTGCTAGCTCCTAGATCCTCTAGTGACTCGAATTGTGAACTGGACACCAGCAGAAATGCAAAGACCCAGGCTCAGTCAAGATCTCCCAAGTCAGGATGTGTATTTTTGTAAGATTCCCACGTAGTTTCCATGCTCATCAACATTTGAGAAGCATGGATCTAGATTACATCTCTTCAAATCCAAAAGTATTGAGTTACTTGCCACAGATAAACGTACACTCACTGACCTTCATTCTTCTTGTGGTTCACCTGTATGGCTCAACCACTACCAAGGGCCCCGGGGCCAGCGGTATATCAGAGTAGCACCAAGGGAACCCAATGTGAAACAAATTATCGTGGAAATCAATATTTCTTTAAAACAAGCTACAACAACACAGGACTAACAATAATGATTATACTGAGAAATAACATTTATGGAGCACTTTCTATAAGGCAGTTACTAAGTATTATATATATATATATATATATATATATAATTTACTATCTGCTTGGCACTTTCTAAGCATATCTGTGTACACACACACATACACACACACACAGAGTTCTTCCAAAGTTCATGGAAAATGCATACTGTGAAAATGTTATCCATCAATTTAAAAAATTTTTACACCAAAAATAAATACCTTTCAGTTCCATTTTATATGAACTTTTTGAGATAGCCTCATATGTATAATCTTATTTATGATAATCCCCAGGGTAATTATCTTTTATTATTAAATGAGACTTTATTGACATACAGACACATGGAGTAAGTTCTATTGTGGTTTCTAATTCACAGATGTGGGATGAGGACATGTGTGTTCCAGATCCCATGGATAGAATATAGAGAAACCATGACTCACATCCAGTCTGGCTCCTGAGCTCATGCTTTTAATCACCAACTAAAATAGATTTCCAATGATCTTGGTCTACAAGTGTGTTTTTCTCTAGTTCCCTAACATCTATTGCAATGAAACAGCCTTGGCAATGTAGTCCTTGTGCACAGGAGAAGGGGGGGGGGAGTGTCAGTTAGGAGATGCAGTTGCCCATTCTGCACAGTTGCTTGGCACTAGTTCCTTAATTCAATCTGAGCCTGGCTGTCCATTCCTGGGGAATGGAGCAACATCTTGTTTCCCAAAATTCCTATTGCTGGCCAAACTCCATCCCATCGTCTTGCATTTCTCCCTCCCCCTTGACCCTTCATGCTTATGTATCTATATAAAACTAATAAAAACTTGAACAGGAAATATAAAATCACCATGAAACCAAACCAAACCTGCAGCAAGACCTCAGAGGGCCCTGTGCAATCAGAGCTGTGTGAAACTATTTTCTGGGAGCTGTAAAGCTAATAGCTTGCTCTGTTCGAGGCACAGCTGCAAGGCCCCTGGGACAGATATGCCCCTTGTTGGAAAACAGAAGGGCTGGTAAAATTATTTTCACAGAATTTCTTCTTTAATATTTTCCCAGCTACCTCAGGCACTCCTTCCCCTCTGCCCTACTTAGCTAAATAACTACAGAGTCTGGGAGGAGCAATGGTGAAGGAATAATGACTTCTCCCCCACTTATTATTTATTTATTATTATTGATGAATATCAAATTATTTTCATAATATTTTCCACCCTTTTTAAAATCACTTACAAGGACACTTTATTAAATTAGAGATATTTCTTTGTAATTTTATTTGTGGGAAGTGTGGGGGTCATCCTAAGTTTGTGGCTTTAATTATGCCATAGGAATATTCTCTTGTTTTCAAGGACATTGTTTATAGACAAGAGAGTCTCACTAACATTTGTGCCACAATGCTGTCCCTACACCTCATGCAGGGATGGTTCTACCTGGACTTTTTTAACCCATACTCACAAAAGTCCATTCTTCCTTGAGCCTATACTCCCGAACAATTATCTGTATTTTCAGATACTGGGATTATCTTCTGGTGTGTTAGGCTTGCTGTCTTGCTGCAAGGAATTGGATGCACCTTTTGTTTGGCTTATGTCCTGACTCCCTAATCACTAACACTTTGGAATCAGCCCTAGACAGGCTCAAATCTTGCTTGGTTGATTACTACATGTATAAAATAGCATTGAATGAATCACTCAATCTCTCTCACGCTCAGTCTCTTCAATCATAAATGCATTCAACAGCACATATAAACTTAATAAGTATTTACTATGTGGTCAGTCCCTGTTCATGTTTTAACTCATTCAGTCTTCATATAACCATGCATCATATTTCATGGATAAAGAGAAGAAGGGGTGAAAATCATGCTCAAGGTCACAGACACAATAAGGGGAGAAGTGGAATTCACTCATGGGTATTAGGACTCAGGAGTTTTTGATTTTCACTATTTCTGATGATGCCTTCCAAACTACAGGATTATTGTGAGGAGGAAAAGATATGACAACTGCTAATTCCCCAGCAGCCCAGGCCCTGGCTCTGAGATATGATGTAGTGAATGTGATTCTCTTCTATTTATAACCCACCATGCTAATCCCTAATTCTTCTGCCTCTTGGTTCATTCCAACATGAATTGAGATGTACAGTACTTTATTATCTCCTCTAAAGGAAGCTTAGTTGGTTATTCTGTAAGGTTATTCTATGTCCATAACTTTTTAAAGTTTATGTTCAACATCATCCCCAAATAAGTGGTTTGTATGAATATGTGTGGGTCCTGGCTAAAATGAGATTAAAGCCTACCACAAGAGTCTTTAAAACATGGAGGAGGTACAGGCCTGAAGGGATAAAATAAAGGAGTGGAGATTGGAGATCTAACACTGTTGAATATTCACTCTGATACTCCAAATCACCCCCCTCCCATTATTCTTGATCCTCACAACCTTCTAACATGGAACCAGAGTGAAATGAAAAGAAAGAGAAAATAGATAAGAATTCAATTAAAATTCTCATTCAAGGATGACTTAGTTTACTGGAAATGCAACCAGATAGATTCGGGTCTTCAGAACGGTGTTCTGCCTCCTAATCAGCACCTGCAGTCCTATAGACATCATTCCCTGGTTCTGGGAACTTGTGAGAAACACCAACTCTTGGGTCCATCCCACATCCTCTGAGCTAGACCGGAAGGGGCCCACCAACATTTTATAACAAGCCCTCTAAGTGATTCAGATGCAGTGTCAATTCTGATTGGCAGGAGAGGGAGAATATTTAGCAAGCCATAGCTGCAGGATAAATATAGCCCATTCCTGTTTTCTTTTAATAAAGTTTTATTGAAACACAGCTTCACTCAATCATTTAATTATTGCCTTTGGCTGCTTTTATGCTATAATGATGGAGATGAGTTACTGCAATGAAGACTGTTTGACTCACAAAGCTAAAACTGCATACTATCACTGACCCTTTGCAAAAAAAGTTTTCTGACCCTGGTTGACAGAATTATAGACACAGAGATTTCCACGACAACCACTTAGAAGTGCCTGATCAGAGCTGGCATTGTGGTAGTGAGCTGGGTTGCTACTTTTCACATTGGCATCTTATATCAGAGCTCGACAGTTCTAGACCGTGTTGCCCCACTTCCGATCCAGCTCCCTGCTAATGCCCCTGGGAAAACAGTGGAAGATGGCCCAAGTGCCTGGGCCCCGGCCACATAGGAGACCCAGAAAGGAGTTCCTGACTCCTGGCTTCAGCCTGGCTCAGCCTTGGCCATTGCAGCTATTAGGGGAGTGAACCAGCTGATGGAAGATCCTTTCTCTGTCTCTCCCTCTCTCTCTGTTACTCTCAATTTCAAATAAATACTTAAATCTATAAAAACAAAAACAAATGCCTCATCTCTATGCTTTTGAATTTGGAACATTTCCTTCTGATCTTCATTTTTTCCCCTTAAAACTGAGTAAGAATAACTATCCATTTTGTAAGTTGTGTTGATAAGTTGTGTACACAGAAGCATGAGTAGGCTTACCATTTAATAGTTGGTAGTTATTATTGAAAGAATAGAGATAAAATTCACTGTTAGTTTATACATAAATTTAAACAAACATAAAATACCCAATTTCTAACTAAACTCATTGGTTTGGTGAAAATCAAGGAAATGTCTAATCATATAATCCTTCAACAGGAAATAAAAGTTATCAAAGTAATGTCAGGTGCTTAAGTTTCTACTTCAATTTTAAAATGCATATTTTAGGGGCTGGTGTTATGGCATAGTGGGTTAAGCTGTCTCTTGCAATGTTGGCATTCCATATCAGTACTCCACTTCTGATCCAACTCCCTGCTAATGTGCCTGGGAAAGGAGCAGGTGACTGCCCAAATATTTAAGGCTCTGTCACACATATGGTGACCTAGAAGAAGCTCCTGGCTCCTGACTTGGCCTGGTCAAGCCCCAGCCATTGCAGCCATTTGGAGAGTGCCCCAGCAGTTGGAAGATCTCTCTCTTTCTCTATCTTTTTATAATTAGGCCTTTCAAATAAAGAAATAAATCTTTTTTAAAATGTATCTTTAATATCTTCAGCATTGAGCAAATCAATTAATAAATAAAATGTCAATTTATCTCAATGTATTAATTTAGAATTTAAAAATAAATACCCTCACTTTATTGATGTCAAGTTTGGAGATATTTTTTGAAAAGAGATGTTAATTCAAGTGCAATTTACACTTGACAATTTTTCTCCCCCTTCTAGGGACCTTATGTGAATAATCAGAAATGCCAATAACCAGTTAACATTTATATCACACTGTTTTCATACATTATTTTTGTACATACATATGAATGGGCACTTATATTTTGTATGAACTTAAGTATGACCTTAAACTATATAACTGTTTCTTTTTTCTGTTACATTACCTGAAGATTTAAAATAACAATACTTTATTATTACTTTAGATCTATGGGTTGGTGAGGCTCAACTGGGCAGCTCCTGTTCCACACGGTATAACTGAGGTCATCGGTGTCACTGGGCTCAGCTGGGAACTTTGACTGTGGCTGGGATCCCCAAGTCTTTCCTCCACATGGCATCTCTTCTCTCTGTGGTCAGATTGAACTTTGAGTATGGCTATTGACTTCCAAAGAGGGAAATCTGAAGCAGATACTCAATACAGCTTATTAGACTTCTGTTTACATGTGGATTGCTAAGATCCCAATGGTCAAATTAGTCCAACGTCCAAGCCTAGAGACAATGGTCATAGCAGGACATGAGTACCAGGAGGTTTGCTTACTGGGGGGCACCAATGTACCAGTCAATCACTACCAATAACTTCAGAAAAATGTGCATCTGGTGTTTCCGAAAACACATTGACCAAACTGCTTCCTGCTGGATAGCTATGGAAGAAGGGCTATGTACCCATTTTTATTCCAATATGTGCTTAGAATTGATTCTATAAGACAAATTTGTTTCTGATTATTTGTTGAAAGCCCTAGATTCTGAATAATTAAGGTACATGAAGAAAACCTCCAATTGCCCATCATGTTATATCCTCTTTTAGGGATTTTGAGCACAAAATACATGACAGATATTTTGGATTAGTGTATACAAGGCAGCCAAAGTTTGGAATACATTTGTACAGTGCTCAAATTATGCTCCATTTTTCATTTTTTTAAAAAAAAAATTTATTTATTTTCAAGTCAGAGCTACAGAGAGAGATGGAGAGAGAGAGAGAGAGGAAGAGAGAGAGAGAGAGAGAGAGAGAGAGAGAGATTTTCCATTGCTGGTTCACTCCCCAGGTGGCTGCAGTGGCCAAGGCTGAGCCAGGCCTAACCCAGTAGCCAGGAGCTTCTTCTGGGTCACCCATGTGGGTGGCAGGGTCCAAACACCTGGGCTTCTTCTGCTGCTTTTCCCAGGCCATTAACAGAGAGCTGGTTTGGAAGTGGGGCAGCTGGGACTCGAACCAGCACCCATATGGGACACTGGTGTTGCAGGAAGCAGCTTTACTTGCTAAACCATAATGCCAGCCCTTGAACTATTTTTCTGAAATGAGTCAAAAACCACATTCTCATAGCGAGAAATCAAGGTGGCATTTGATATTATTGGTACACCAAAAAGAAAAACTTAAAAGGCTTCCCATGTAAACTACCTGGCATTCACAGGATCATGATACAATCAAATGCCACAGTGATGACTGATTTTTAACCCATGGGAAAAATTCCTTATTACTTGTGACAAAACTTCATTTTTTTCAAAGTATACTGGAAAGATGTTTATCTTATGCAAACATTTTTGAAATCCATGCAGTTTTTATAATATGCATATCTACAAACATTTTGAAGATTTCAAAAATTTATCTATCTACCTATTTATTTGAAAGAGTTACATAGAGTGGTAAAGCCAGAGAAAAAGAGAGAGAGAGAGAGAGAGAGAGATCTTCCATCCTCTGGTTCACTCCTCAAATGGCCACACGGCCGGAGCTGAGCTGATCCAAAGCCAGTAGCCAGGAGCTTCTTTTGGGTCTCCCACATGGGTGCAGGGCCCAAGGACTTGGGCCATCCTCCACTGCTTTCCCAGGCCATAGCAAAGAGCTGGATAGGAAGTGGAGCAGCCGGGACTCAAACCAGCGCCCATATGGGATGCCGGCACTGTAGGCGGCAGATTTAACTCACTGCACCACAGCACTGGCCCCTGACTTCACATAATTTAATAATACATGTTGGTAGATATTTCGTAAATGATTTATTTATTGGGATAATAATAGTGACATAACTGCACTTGTGAATATGGAGAATATATAGATCATGTGACATGCTTAATTCATTTTGCTCACTCAAGGAGCATTTTTGGGCTACCAATAGCAAACCCACTGTGGGTACTTAAAGGTTTCCATTTCTTATGGAATAATAAGGGAGAGGTTTCTGGACTAGGGAGAGAGACCTGGTGAGGGAGGAAGAAAATGTAGGAATTCCCTGAACAGTTTTTCAAATTTCTGAGACATTATCATTCTCCCCTCACCCAAGCCAGGGATCCCATTAGATTCTCAAAGAAGCACAGAAACTTCCCAAATGTTACAAATAGTGGGGCATTAGGGATGGAAGTAACAGAGGCTGTTTGCTCTAGGGCTCATCCTCAAGTCTAACCTCTTCACTTCTCAAGTCACAAAATACAGACCCAGAAGACTGACAGAAGTACTTTGTTCAAAAATCACTCGTTGGGTTATTGTTTAAATCTCAGTGGATCTTACTATCTCTTTGGTGGTTCCATTTGAATAACCATGGTTTATCCAAATGTCTTATTGATATGAACACCCTTAAACACAGGATGACATGAAGGAGTGTTATCCCAGCAGGAAATACATCTTTTCCTATGATTTCTCATTCTCTATCATTCCAAGGCAAAGAACAAGGGTGGAGAGAGGACTATTTGCATAGTTGAAGGTCATGGAAACTATGGGACGCATGGCTTCAGTGAACCAGTGTTCCGGGAATCTTGGACATGTGAAATACAGAAATTCTACTCATTGACCTCTGTGAAATGGCAGTTGAGGGTGAGACTGTATCTTCTCATTTCTAAGTTCCTCTTTCTTGGTGTAGGAAGTTGGGTTTTGCTGATTAGAAAATGATTCATGATATTAGTATACTTAGTAGACACTGAACACGTTAAGTCAGAAAATTCAGGAGGGTTCAGAGGTCCTCAAGAGAAATAGGCAAGATGCAAAAGGAAATTGCAGACTGCACACATTTATAGGAACCCAAGAATAAGGTAAGACAAGTTAGGGTTCTACCAAATGGAGCAGAGAGGGTCTAATTGAGGTTGAACTGTCAGGAGCCACTTTCATTTACAAAGTTGCAGGGCCCCTTCTTGTGAATGATCACAAACAGGGAGAAAAGCAATGTGACATCAAGGAAGCCATCTTTGTGGGTGGAGCAGCATAGGAACCGTCTATGAGGGATGGTTTGGGAAAGAGTTTGGAAGAGTTCCTTGCAGGTGATGGTGGGCAATCTACTTGAATTATCAACACAAATAGTTGTATTAATTCTGCAAACACAGGAGATTCTCAAGTACTATATATCTTTTTCAGTGGCCTTTCTTCTTGATGGCCATTGCAAGATGGGAAGATACTCAAATGAGGAACTTGTGGAGTTCCTCCTTCTCATGTGATAGATTTATTTCTGGACTAATTTCATTAATTCACATAGATTTGTTAGATTTCTTTTTGTGACTTATAGCCAGTTAGGAAGGAAAACTTCCCCAATACTGTTGTTCAACTAACCATGAGGCCATGAAGATCCAGGAATGTAGAACATCTCTTTGAAAACTTCTCAGGCTCTGGTCAGAGCTCCAACGCACCTGGTATAGACTCTGCTTTAGTCCAGTGGGCAGTAAAAGAGGGAGAGAGGATTGCAATCCCAGGCTCTGATTATGACTTCGAGGCTACAGCAAGTTCAGTCATTGTCTCCAGTTTTCTGTAGTCACCACAGAGAAAGAAGGATTTTAAAAATGCATGTTTGCTAGTGCTTTGAGAACCCTGGCTACAAATCTGCTTTGTAAGTGTAAAATATTAATGCTATTGGCCCAGCCTCCTTTACCTTTGCCAACATCAAGACTTTTTAGACCAATGAACTCAGGAGATTTCTGTTATGGACAAAGAAGATTAACGTGTGACTGCATTTTCTACATCCAATGGCTCAAGGAAGATTCCTATAGGGCAGTTTAGTTTCAAACTAGAGCAATGGCAGGAAAATTTGGGCCAAATTGATACTTTGCTCTGTATTAGACCATTCTGTTTGTCTGAGAAAATACAGATTTTAGGCAGAAAAATTTGGCCAACCAACGACAAGGTCATATCTGTGTGCATGGCAACTCCATGCTTCCTTCTCAGAGATGTAGAGCAGCTTAAGACAACAGCCTTATTCTGCCACTCTGTTACCTAAAACTCACGAATATGTCTTTGAATACAGTTCTCAAGTCTCTTCTCTTTCTTGCCCTAATCTGTTTTTCTAGCCTTCTCTTATCCTCTAAACTGTCCTCTCTTCACCTGTAATTGAACTATGTCTCTGAAACCACCATTGCTTTTCACACCTCATGTTTGTCTTTCCAACTGGCATATCTGATGATCTGTAAACATCACACAGGTATCTCCTTCTTTTTTTGAAACTTGCCTTGGTCAGGCTTTTCCCAAGTTGGAATTATTTGCTCTCTTCTTTTCTTGTTCTCTAATTTGTCTTGTATGTCTTATTGTGGGTTTCTCCTACTATTATTGTTTGAGTTTTTCAGGAATCAAGCTCATTTGTGACTTCCTCCTCAAGCACTGGCAGAGTGCGTAGAACAGAGTGAATGAGTACTCAGTAAGGTATAATGAGAGAATACGTAGATGACCATGGTCAAATCATGAGTAGCATTGATACTGGGGGTGCTTCAAACATCCTACCACTTGACTGAGTGAGGAAAATGCAGTCCAAATCTCTCTTGGTGTGGAGGAACACGTAGATAATATCTTACTACAACAGTTATAAGTGAAATATTATTCTTCCTCTAGTACCAACTCCTTTATAGAAAAGGTACCCCCTTGCCAACTAAAAAGTTTCATTTGTATTGCCTCATCAGATGCCAAGGACTGGTACCAAAGCTTTTTATGTTGAAAGACAACTGAAAGCAATGGATAACATCATGAGTTGAGCAGAAAGTTCAGTCTTGTCATCTACTGTTCTTTGACTTTGGCCAAGCAGCATAAGTTCTTTCTACTCTAAGTTCCCCCCATATAAAAAAATGAGGATAATGATTATGCCTACCTCAGATACAATGAAAAAATGAATAAATCTGTTAATATTAAAAGCTTAAAACAATGACTAGCATAATACCCTGGGAAGCAAGGCAAAATCATTGCCAAAAGGGAAGATAGGCTGACTTTGTGTTTTCATTCCCCTTTTCTAGTAATATAATCCTCCATGAGTTGATTACTGTCCCTTCCTTAGTTTGTTTTCTCTGCAAATTGGAGATAATGACTATGCTTTATTCAACCTCCACCCATTAAGTGGGATATTGAGTATGAAACATTTAACATAGTAAATGTTCAACAAATATTATCTCCAATTGATATTCTGTGAGTTTGGCTCTCAATAAATATTTGGGGTTGAAATATTTTGATGTCATTGCTTAGTCATATTTATTTGGAAGATAAAGGGCCAGACACAGACAAAGGCAGGGATCTTTCAACCATACTCCCTCTATGCCCACAATACATGGGCTGAACCAAGCCAAAGCCAAGAGCTGGGACTTCAATACAGACCTCCCCTGTAGGTGGGGCAGTGACCCAAGTACTTGAGCCATCACCCGTTGCTTCTCAAAGTGCACATTAGCAGGAAGCTGGAGTGGAGAGTGAAAGCAGAGACTCAAATCCAGGCACTTCAATAAAGGATACCTGCATCCCAAGTGATGCCTTAACCTCTAAGCCAAATGAACTTTTTGAAGCGTTGCATACAGAACGTTAAACCTATGGAGTTGTAGAACAGAAAGCTATTATAAATTTTAAATGCTCTTTAGATCAGTGGTTTTCAGCTGAGAATGAATTTGCCCTTTCTCCCTTCCTTAGCAGAGATTTAACAGTGTCTGGAGACTGTCATGACTGGAGGTGGATCTACTGGCATCTAGTGGATAGATCCCAAAAATCCTACAGAATAGAGGGTCATCCCCTCCAACAGGGAATGACTTGTCCATAGAAGTCAATAGTGATGAGGCTAAGGGACTCTGTTTTAGACTTTAGAAACCGAAGCCCAGAGAGACCAAAAGACTCGCTTATGGATGTAGGAGTTGATGATGTTATTTCTAGATCCATCTGACCTACCATAGGACACCTACACGATTCCAGGGGGCAGAAGAAAGTTCATATTCATACTTTTTTTCTCAGCTCAGCATTCTAAACTTCTCTATTGTAGTAAGAGTATACACTATCCTTACTTTCCCGAGGTAGCAGTTTTTATCCCACTGTTTTCCATGCACCAAAACACACATAAGTGTACATAATTTCACTGGAAAGTAAGGTAGAGAGTTAACTCAGTCAGCAAAGGCAAATTGTTTCCCTTGGGCGCACCTGTTTCAAACCAACCAATTTCACTACTATTGTCAGTCAAAACAGGAGCCTGGTGGAAAAGCAGTGCTGTGCCTCGTCTTTGTTGTTCTGGATAGCTCTAGGACCTGGCCAACGTTCCATAAAGAACACCCATGGCTTTCTGCTAAATGGGGTCCATCCACGGTTGCAGAAACACTGTGTCTAGAGAACAAAGAGTAAGAATAGAAAAGGGGGTATGTCTTGATGAGCAAGCCACACAAATTCACAGGAAGTAGACTTCATCAGTTCTAGTATCTGTGGTTTTCTTGAATTCTCTTCAGATCTTATTCTGGGAAAAGAAAGTTATCAGGTCAATAGTGTTAATGTGCTTTGCTTTGTTTTGTTTTGCTCTGTTCCACACTAGCAAAACAGGAGGAGATGTACACACTCAGGGTGGCCAGGGAATCATAGCAGAGTGATACTGAGGAGGAACCCCTGAGACCAGTCAGGAGGGGCAGGTGCATGGGGAAGGAGGGGGAGCAGACGCAGAGTTTGTAAGATGAAAAGAGTGACTGAAAATAGTTTGCTGTTCTCTAATATCATTAATGAAACCACACAGTGATGTCACTTCTGGTCACGCTGTAATTCGAGTTGCTGATCTTGTGATAACAAGCTTCCTTTTTGCGCGTTCACAGCATGTCTACAGTGGAAAAGACCTTCAGGTTAACTGTGAGTGGGTGGACCCCTTCAAGAAAAATAACTTCACCACAACAACAACAAATGACGAGAGCGACAGAAACTTCTCTGGGAGAGCAGAGGGAAAAAAAGCGAAGTCTGAGTATTATTAAGCATGTGAAAGGAGAGTCATTTATTTAATAGGAAGTAACTCATTCACACAAAAGCAACCTTGTGGTCCCTCCAAAGTGCGTAAATACTACCCAGCCGTCCACCACAGACGATCATCACAACTTCCTGGGAAATGCCTCATTGAAGAGTTTTTAAAGAAATATGAGTGTGCACCAAATAATTTCAAGAGATGTTAAACTCTTGCTACTGTAATGCAAATTTTCTTCTCTTCCATAGGTATCATGTTTTGCCAAATTTAGTATGAGTTTTGAACTGAGGCCAAACATGAACCCTTTGAACCATGCTCATCTTCACAAGAGAAAACTGTTTCCTGTTTCTAAGAGGAAGACCTTAAATGGGCTGAGGAAATCTGTTCTTTGGCACTGAATAGCAAGCTCTTCCCAAACATGTTGGTTGGAGAATTGATGAAACAATTCTATCCAATACATCTTGATGAAAAATAATTGAAGAATATTTCAGGATTCATAAATCGAAGATTTTGAAACATAACTTGTAACCCATAAGCTGTACTTTGGAAATTTATATTCATTAAATAAAAGTTTAATTAAAAAAAAAAAAAAGCTACTCAAGCCGACCAATCCTATTTGTGTGTTTGTGTCTCTCAATGCTTTGATCCCGAGTGTTGTAAAGTCGGTATCCTTCCACTGAGAGACGGTTGGTTGTCCTGTAACGGTTGCAAGGAGACCATCAGAAAGGCCCACAGTTGATGTATTTTGAGTTGTTCCTTAGTTCATTCTCAGCTGTCTGTGGACGTTTGTCCCCTCGACAGGGAGCCTGCTGAAGGTGGCACTCTCTGCTTAGGTTTTAGGGCAGCATGCTTTTTCAAGTCTAAGCCCTTTTGCCACCTGCCCCAAAGACCTCCTGACACATTTGCTTTAAAAAATAAATGCCTATTTCTGTGCCCAATTGAAGGCCTCTTAATCAGACATTCATGGCAAGTGAGACTCTGAAATCTACATTTTAACCTGATTCTTGAATGACGCTAGTCAGTTTAGGGGTAACTAAAACATTTAAAAACAAGACAGACTGGTGCCAGCCCTGTAACATAGTCGGTAAAGCTGCCGTCTGCAACACCCGCATCCCACATGGGCACCAGTTCGAGTCCTGGCTGCCCACTTCTGATCCAGCTCCCTGTTGACATGCCTGAGAAAACAGTGAAAGATAGTGCAAGTGTCTGGGCCCCTGCACCCATGTGGGAGACCAGGAGGAAGCTGCTGGCTCCTGGCTTCAGCTTGGCCCAGCCCTGTCTGTTGTGGCCATTTGAGGAGTGAACCAGCAAATGGAAGATTCTCTCTTTCTCTCTCTCTCTCTCTCTCTCACACACACACACACACTATCTTTCAAATAAATCTAAAAAAAAAAGACAAAAAACAAGAAAGACTAATGTGCACCTTGCAAATTGAGAAGCAGTGACAAAAGATTTAAATAGCATGGGTTGACATTTTAGAGAGTAAAATGTATTTGAGGAAGAAAACTATATTGCAAAATCATTTTTGTATATACATAAGTTACTTTTATATTTTTTCCTTTACCCATGTTCTCTCTCCACTTTGCTAATTTTTCCTTCCTATTCCAAGATTTTATTGTTTTTCTCTGTTTAGTTTTTCCTTAATACCTGTTCCAGAGTAGAAGGGAAAATAGGGAGAATCCGTGAAACTTAGGAGTGTGATGTGCTCTTCAAAGTCATTTTACATTTGGAAAGCATATTTGTCTTGACCTTTTAAATCCTATCAGGCAGTATCCAGTCTGTATTTTCTATATTCTCACATGTTAGGAAGTGAAAAAGTAGCAAGAATTATTTTTCATATCGAAATTTAAATTATTTAATCTATGACATTTATTTGTTTATATTGCTGTTTACTTATCTGTTTAAGAATGAACATATATGAGTATTGGTTACTTTCTCAACATGAGAAGAAACATCTATTGTTTTTACTTTTTTTAAAAAAATTATTTATTTATTTATTTGAGAGGCAAAGTTATATATAGAAAGTGAGACACACACAGAGAGATTTCATCCACAAGTTCACTCCCAAATAGTCACAATGGCTGGGGCTGGGCCAGGCTGAAGCCAGGAGCCAGGAGCTTCTTCCAGGTCTCCCATGCAGGTGCAGGAGCCCAAGCACTTGGGCCATCTTCCACTGCCTTCCCAGGCCATTAGCAGAGAGCTGGATCAGAGGAGGAGCAGCCAGCGGGGGACATGAATCAGTGCTCAGAGGCTTCACTCACTACGCCACAGCACTGGCTCCGAAATATTATTGTTAGAGTGTTCTTTATGCTTAACCTTAACTGCCTTTTAGTGAACTCAGCACATCCACTATTTTTCATGTAGGAACTGTAGGGATTTTTATTAATATCTCAATAGATTGAATCTTATGAAAATTGCTTCTAATAAAATAGGAAAGTTTCACTGTCACCATATTCCAGCTGCAATAACAATCCTCAATCTGCTCTCAACCTCATTTTCAACATGGTGGAAAAATAATGGTTTGGAGACCCCTCCCAGTGTGTGTCTGGTGCGCACTGCCTGCTCGCTCAGTGGCTCCGGTCCTCAGCGGCCATGCCCGCAGGTGGAAACTTCCTTTCTCCCGCTTTGAACTGCCTGTTGTACCTCATCAAGAGTGGTTTTACCGTAATTTCCTAGTGATTGCCAACTTAGGCTATGGCAGGGGTGGGGGCAGCAGGAGCCTGGAGGTCAGGGGTCAGGGTAGCAGAACATGATGGACAGGTGAGGGACAAAGGAAAAGCACAACACTTTATCACAAACACTGCACGATGGGTTAATAAGCCAGGAGAGTTGTTTTTCTTTTTTCTTTTCCTTTTTAAGGCAAAAGTGAAGGCCCAGGACTCGACGACAAGTGTTGGGAATTACCAGCATCGAGCCGCCGGTGCTGGCCTCGCTCCACCGTGACCTTAGCCGGGGCTTTCAGCAGATCACTTCGCCAATCTGTGCTTTCAGTTTTCTCATCTGTGAAATGTGTTTAATCATATTGACTTGTTTCCCAGGGCAGTAATGTGATATATTAATATTTGTGAAGCACTTAGAGATCTGACGATAAAAGGTGCATTATACTAAATAGTGTTCGCCTCGCATCCCCACCCCCACCAGACAATCCAGACCGGGATCACTGTCGCTTTTTTCTTTTTCTTTTCTTTCTTTTCTTTTTTTTTTTTTTTTTTTTTTTGCAAAGTTCAGGTAAGTGATTCCAGGCTGCTCCCTTCAAGAAAAACGGATGCTGTGGTATTTCTCAAGAACGGGACACAGTCATTAAAGACGAAAAAGGACAAAGAGTAACAGTGACATGCAGTACAGGTTAAAGTTTTTCCAAAATCCATAAGAAAACAGATTTTGGTTCCTAGGATTGTGTGGGGTATTATAAGCACCAGTGAGTAATAACTGATTACAAAAAGGAGGGAACCTACTTCGACAGTGTCATTTGAAAACAATTGTGCTAAGAGACTTCTTACATACATTTTACACAGTGGGGATGGATATCCAAAACGGGTTTCAGAGGGTATTAAGAGGATTGTTTTTCAAGGTATGAAAGGCACCAAGAGCAAGACTGGAAAAGACGGGGAGTCAGTTGAAAGAATGAGCCGGCCACAGAGAGCCCGCGCGCTGGGCTGCAGGCTCTTCCTCTCTGGGCTTTTAGGTGTTCAAGGTCTTAAAGCAATAAGTAATTTCCTTTTCCATATACTCAATTCAAAATATTTTCTTTGTTTCTTCCCCTCCTGTGGTTTCTCTCTGCGCTGGTGGACCTCTGCTATTGGAAGTCAACTGTTGTCGCTTTGATTGACAGAGGGTGTCAGCAACACAGTTCCTCTTTCCAGCCCCCGGCGTCATCTTTCTGCTTCTCTCACTCCCCCTTCAAACCAGTTCCTCCTCTGAGCCCAGTCACCCGGACTTGAAACCGCAGCCTCCTCTGACCTCAGCGGTCCGCAGCATGTCACCCCTCTTGAGCCCACTGACTCCTTACATGGCCATGTGCTTCTGGGAACTGAGCACAGCCCGAATGAATCACCTGGGGTGTTGTTCTAACCTGGATGTCGGTTCTTGTCCGTCTGGGATGGGGCTGATGAGCTCCCACGTGGTAATCTGCATTGCTGGTGCATGGACCACGTTATGGACAGAAAGGCACGGATCCTTGTTTTCAGGCAAGAAGTTGGCTTCTGGCAGTATAACAGTTCCTTTTCCTGCCCCATTTTAGAGAAATTCCTAGCTCGTGCGGGATTGAACTGATGATTTTGAGTTCATCACACTTTGAGTTAATTGGTTTTCCTTACCAGCATCTTATCCACTAGACTAACTGCCTGCCCTCAGCTAATATTTTTTAAAGGATTAAAAAAAATCATAAGCCACGAACCCTAAACCCTGGGGAGCAGGTGAAGTTTCTCTATATATTATGTTTGACTCTCTGACAGCTGTTTGCTTTTTGATTGTTGTATGCTTTGTTTTGTTATAATTTATTCCATCAACCAGTTTTTTGAGGTTCTCTATGTGTGGGACACTAAATTATACTGAGATTATACTCAAGAAATTAAAAATGATATGATAAATAAGTTTACAATCTTTTTTTAATCAAAGGATTTATTTATTTGAAAGAGAGAGAAATGTTCCATCTGCTGGTTCACTCTCCAAACGGCTGCAGTGCCTAGGGTTGGGCCAGGCTGACTCCAGGAACCAGGAATTCTTTCTGTGTCTTTTCTGCGAGTGGCAGGAGCCCAAGCACGTGGGCCATCATCTGCTGCTTTCTCAGGCACATTAGTGGGGAGCTGGATCAGAAGAAGAGCAGCCAGGACTCAAACCAGAGCTCAGTAAGCAAGGAGATATAAGGAAGTGTAATATTTCACTGTGATTAGAATATTCTCATATTCTGAACTCCTCTCCCTGTCCCCAAACACTCATTGCAACACACATTTTTACTATAACCATACTAAACTATATTCTGTAATACTCTACTATAAATAATAATTGTAATCCCTAGAAATATTTCATTATCAAAGCAATTCCTATACATTATCAAAAATTGTTATAATAATTATTTCTTTTTTTTAAGACAAGTATCTGCAATTTCCAAGAAAACTGCTGCTCTTTACTATTAAGAAATTCCTTGATTCTTTTTTTTTTTTTTTAATTTGACAGGCAGAATTAGACAGTGAGAGAGAAAGACAGAGAGAAAGGTCTTCCTTACGTTGGTTCACTCCCCAAATGGCTGCTGCGGCCGGCACTGCGCCAATCTGAAGCCAGGAGCCAGGTGCCTCTTCCTGGTCTCCCATGTGGGCGCAGGGGCCCAAGGACCTGGGCCATCCTCCACTGCCTCCAGGGCCACAGCAGAGAGCTGGACTGGAAGAGGAACAACCGGGACTAGAACTCTGCGCTCATATGGGATGCCGGCGCCCCAGGCTGAGGATTAGCCACGTGAGCCATGGTGCCAGTATAATCATTATTTCAGTGAAAAACCTAAACATCGCCGGCAATATGTAGCAAATACAACATTGTCGTAATAATCCTGGTAATATTGTAAATCTGAATGCAGCCTGAGTGTTGATTAATGTTCATCTTCATCCCAGTTTGCTCTCATTGGAGAGGGGTGAGAGGGAGGATAGGGTGGGAGGAAAGTAGCAATCTCTCAACTCCACCTTCTGAAGTGCAGTGGCACAATGCAGGTTGCATGGAGCCCTCATGCCTCCCAGTCCAGTTTCTCCAGAGTAGGATGCTGAGACGGGCAGTTACTAGCCAGAAGATTCCTGGAATTTCTCTTGCTGTAACTTCCAGGCAGCTCCAGGATGCTGCAAAGCACCCAATGATTTGTAATCCACCATGAGCTGATGCTAATAGTAGCTGAGGTTTTGGATTTCACGAACACACCTGAAACTGCAGGCTTCATCCAAAACGTGAAAAATGCCTGTGTGGCTGTTCTACACTAGCAGGATGCTCTACCCTGTGTTTTATGCACTCGGAGTTTCCTGAAGTTGATTCCAGTGAAGTTTTAACTTCTACTGATGGCATTTCTCTTTCTATCTAATCAGCTCAGGGCTCATTCGTTTATCTCCTTTTCACCTGTGTTATAATAACAAGCTTCAAGCCACTCAAACGAAAGCAGCATGATCAATGCTAATCCCTGATCAAGACAATCCAATATCCAGACGCAATCTACTAATGCAAATTGTATTTCCTCATCAGCCTACCATAAATCATAATAAAGTATAAAACCTAGTGTTTATAATCTGCCAGACATTATCCTAAGTGTTCTACATGAATTGACTTATCTAATTCTCATAGAAACTGAATGAGCCATTTATTACTCTCATTTCCATATTATAAATGGAGAACCTGAGGCACAGAGAGGTTAAGTCACTGGCCCAAGGTCACAAAGTAGGTAAGTCAGAGCTCGGCTTCATACGTAGACAGTGCCACCTGATAGGGTTCATATGCTGTTGCTGAGCCACGAAGGCTCTCCTATGCCATACTGGGTCATGTCCACATATCCTGGGCAGTCATCAAAGGATTTTTAGATGGGGATATTTTCAGATTGAGTGGCCAAAATAGTAGCTGAGTATTTGACCTCTGGAATTAGGATAATCATTTCTCCTGTCCTAATAACTTCATGGTCAAGAGATTGGGCCCTTGAATCAGACAAGCCCTGAGGAAAAATGTCTTACTAATAATAGCAAAAGGGGGCAGGCATTGTGGTGAATGAGTTAAGCCACCATTTGGAATGCCTACATCCCACACCAGAGTTCTGGTTGGAGTCCTGGCACTTCTGCTTCTAAGGGAGATTCCTGCTAATGCTCCTGGGAAAGCAGTGGATGATGGGGCAAGTGCTTGGATTCTTGCTCCCCACACAGAGACTATGATGGTGCTCTGGGGCTCCTGGCTTCAGCCTGGGCCATCACCAACTGTTGTAGCCATTTGGGAAGGGAGCCAGAAAACAATGGAAGATCTCTCTTTCTCTCTCTGCAACTGTCTCTTGCTCTGCCTTTCAAATGGATGAAAATAAATAAATATTTCAAAAAATAATTAGAGAGAACATTTTATTGAGTGTTACTGTGGCCCTATTGTAAATTTCACATGGATGATGGCCTTTAATCTTCATATTATGCCTAAGAGAGATACTAGACTTTCCCTTTTTTCAGATGGAAAAGCTGAGTTCTTAGACTGGTTGAAAAAAATGTGCTAAGGATTATATCACCAGTATATAGAGCAGAGATTAAAAAAACAGTTTATCTAATTTGCAGCAGTTAGTTACTGTTGTTTAACCTATATAATTAGGTCGCTGGCTCTGATGCTTATTGAGAGGGGGAGATCTGGCATTTTGTTTCTTCTGTTTTTTCTTATCTGAAAATCAGGTTATTTATTATCTCCCTCATAGCCAGGTGATGAGGGAACAATAAAAACAAAACAAAACAAAAAAACTATGTCACACATTTAGAAAGTTAAAATTAAACTAATAAAATATTTTAAGGTCAATATGCAGACATTTAAAAAATATTTCTTTATATATTTGAAAGGCAGAGTAAGAGAGAGAACGAGAGAGTATGTGTGTTTTTCCATCGATCCATTCATTCCTCAAATGCCCGTAAGAGCCAGGGCTAAGGCAGGATGAAGTCAGCAGCCAGGAACTCCATCTGGATCTCCCAGCTGGGCGGCATGAACCCAAGTACGTGGGCTAGCATCTGCTGCCTCTCAGGTTCATGGGCAGGAAGCTGGATCGGAAGCTTGGGATGGCGAGGACTGGAACCAGGAACTCTGACATGAGACGCAGGTGTCTCAAGTGTCAGGCTAACCTGCCATGCTGCAACACCTACTCCAAGAAATATTCTTAATATTTTACTTCTTCAATAGAAGAGTTTCATTTCCCTTCTGAGTGGAAACAGTGACTTCTTTTCTTCTCAAACGTAAACTGGAATTTCCTATCAGATGTGTATTTTACTTGTTTGTGGAGTTGTCCCTTTCCTTGACTCAAAGATGCTTTTCCGAAGGTTATCATCCACTTTTAATATCTGTTTTATTTTGAGTGTAAAGGCCTCTAGTAGATGTCCAAATAAATCTGAAATAGACATGTTTTGGAGATTTGGGGACTTATTCATTATAAAAGAGAATCCCTAAAAATTAATGTTAACAATGGATGTGTTACGGCGCTCTACTGTTGCTTAGTGTATACTTTTACTTGTTTCTTCTTGGAATAAGAATTTATGTAAACAAAAAAGCAATGCTTCTGCTATCTTATTTTCACAACTGTAGGAAGATTAGGGTCGGGCATTGTGGTGCCCTGGGTTGAGCACATCACATATTGGGGTGAAACCCACATCACATATTGGGGTGCTGATTTGAATCCTGACTATTCTGCATTTCACATCCAACTTTCTGCTAATGGACCTGGGAGACAGCCAATGACATCCCAATTACTTGAGTTCCTGTCACCTTGTAGGAGGCCTGGATGGAGTTCCTTGCTCCCTGCTTTGGCCTGGCCCATACTGGCAATTGTAGGCATTTGGGAGAGAACCAGTGAACAGAAGATCTCTCTCTCCCCACCCCCCCCTTCTGTCACTCTACCTTTCAAATCAATAAATAAATATTTTAAAAAGAGAAAATTAAATGTAATATATATCAGAAACTTTCCACCTTGTAAGTTTTCAGTATTGGTTTAATGCAAGTATTAGTAAGACTAATAGTAGTAATAATATTCAAGGAATAAGGGTAGTATTGCCCTTATTACTAATCAGATTGTAGCATTTATGACTGAACTTTTTAAAAAAGGAGAAAGGATTGAGATTCTAAAGAACTGAGTAAGGTGATCGCAATCATGACAGAAGGCAGTGACATAGCTGTGTTAAAAATTGGTGATCAGAAGCCTGGTCCTTGATTTCTATCTACAAAACAATGAATTCTAATGAAAGGACTTGATCATCACCTGCATGATGCTATCCTTAACAATGCAGCTAGTTGCAAAACAACTGCCATGTTTTTGCACATAGCTGTTCATCTAAATGGCGAAGTTTTCCTTATTTCTTTCGCTTTAAGTTCTCGTCATGTGTCACTTCACTCATGCAGAAGGTATTTCTGAGGCATATGCGCTGTTGCAGACACTGAGCTAAGTACTGGAAACGAGACATAACCCACAGTGTGATGAGAGGGGTTAGGTTGTGGCAGTGGGGCGTGAGACAGGCAGTGAAAGTAGAATCAACAGGGCTTGCTGGAGGGTTGGAAATGGCAGGAAGAGGACACTAGCAATCCAGAATCATTTCCAAGGTTCTAGTCTGAGAAATGGGCTATTCTTCGCCGTCACTGACTGAGAAGGGGAACCCCAGGTGCTCGTAGGCAAGCTTTAGGAGGGAGAAAATAAGGGCTGAGCACAAGGAAAGAAAACCCCTTAAAGGCACTCTTCATATTCATGCTTTAGAAATTCAATCTGATATATGTGCAAGAGGGAGGATCCGCATCTTGGAAAGCCTACACTGACCTCACGCTACCAGTCTGCGGCTTGTGAATATCAGCTGAGAAGTCTCTGGGCCTCTGAGGTAACAGAGTGTCTCCTCTCAGGTGGCATCAATTCCAAATACTCATCTGGTGCTTCAGTCCTCCACGCCGCATGCCTGCCAAGGAATCACATGGCCTCTGGCTTAACTGCCGGACTCACAGAGGGAGTGAGATGACAATATCTAATTCTCATGTGTGTCAGACACTCCGGAAAGGGTTAACAAAACAGAGTCTGCTGTTAAACATTTCTTCTATTACTTAGAAGACTATTTCCCAGTCTACCTGTTCATTAATTTAATTTTTGGCATGCTCTGTTCCCCAAACATGGTGCCAAGAGGTACATCAATAGGGAGACCTGTAGGGTTAGGAAGTTTTTCCAGTTCCAATCCTGGCTCACTCACTCTCTTGGTGTTGCAGGCTTATTTCTCATCAGTCAGTGGCAAGGTTGGATGAGAATTGCTTTCCAGCTCTAAACTCTCGCAGTTCCAAAATTTCTTTGTTCACTTTTGAGTGGGCAAAGGAATACATATTAAAGTATTAGAGGATGAAACTAACAGGAGACTATTTCTCACATGTGGAATTTCATATTTTTTTTATAACAATGAATGGAATTCTTTGTCTTTAAAAAAACAAAAGTATCATTCATTTCTGTGCTATTTTTGTTTTTTGTTTTTTTGCCATATCCAGTATATATTATTATATTTTATAACATATATATTTATAATAGTATATATTTACTATTATTAAAAATTCTACTTTTTGGGAATTCACGCCATGAATACTTTCCACAGTTCAAAGAAAATTTATCTCTGCAGACAATAAAAAGTTTGTTTTCCACGCTTACTACAAGGCCCAAGCCCTAAGCTGAGTGCTTTCCCCAGAGCTCCACTGAGGGGAAGGGGAGAGGAGAGAGTAGGGCGGAGCATCACAGCGTCCATGTATGAGAGACAAGTGCTCTCCACTTGGCCACTCCCCACTCCCATGCCCTACTTCTGCACCAACAAAGGAGACCCATGATAAATGATGCCTGTAAGGAGACCGTGGTGCCGGGACATCCGACATGGGAACCCTGGACTAGTCCCATGGTTTATGCCGCTATTAAGGAATCTGAAGCAGAGTGTAACAAAAACTTCACATGGCCTTCTGTCCCCACACCCTTTGCAGGTGCTGAGGCCATATCTAACATCTTCAACTTCAGTTCTTAGTGGCCAAATCCAGGGCGGGACTGAGCCTGCAGGTGGCTCTTTCCATCATGGGTCAGTAGAGTAGAACTTGAAAAATAATACACCATCATTCTCTTCTCAACTTCACTATTAGGGCACTCAAAGCCCAATTCCTATCAGCAAATAATTTTAGGTGCCCAGTAATACCTACTAGTACTTACTAGTAATACTTACTAGTACTTAATAGTACTTTTAAATTATTGATTGTTTTATAATTCATACTAAGTGCCTCTTTTTTTAATAATTTTTTTTTTGTTTTTAAAAAATTTGTTACACAGAGAAATCTCCCACTTACTGGTTCACTCCTCCAATGCTACAAACAGCTGGGGCTCGGCCGGGCCAAAGCCAAGAGCCAGAAATTCAATCCTGGTCTCCCACATCAGCAACAGGGACACAACCACTTGTGACATCACCTGCTGCTTCCCAGGGTGCATATTAGCTGGGAGCTGGAATGGAGATCAGAGCTGGGGCTTGAAACCAGGTCCTCTGATATGGGATGTAGGTGTCCCGGGCAGCAATTTACTCTGCCCACGTGCCTGCCCTCTGGATACCTACCGCTTAATGAGTCTGCTACACTAATTGATGTTCTCTTCTCTGAGAGAAATGCTGATGGTGTCCTCTCTGGTGGATCTGTGTGTTTAGCTCCCATCCATTGAAGAGAACGCTTACCAGGGACTAGTTGTGTTTGGTCCCATGCTACTTTGTGTCACGTAGGTTCTGGTAATTATGATAACACAAACATTGATTCAATATTCCCTGAGCTTTGAACTATTAATGCAAAAGAAACAGTTCTTTCCATGAAAAATATATGCTTAGGAGTGCTCCAATAAACATAAGTGGTTAAAAATAAAGATGTGGAATTAGGCGGGAGTGAGACAAGTGGAAAACTTGGGGGGAACACTCAGCTGCAAGGAGTGTATGATGAAATGAAATAATTAAGATGTATACCTTTTATTTATCTACTTTAGTCAGGTTTTTCAATTTTCCAACCAATTCTGATGTCTGCTGACAGAATATGGTAAAAGATAGGTTCTAATCAATTTGTGAGAAGAGATATAATTATAAAAATATATGGAAAGGAGTAGTAACCATTAAGGAAGCCTACTGAATCCAATATCAATACTTCTATTTGGCCAAATTATCTTGGTAATAGTGATGCCATGATTGCATAAAAAATATCTTCACTTCCCCTGGCATCATTTTAGACAAGGGTTAGAGAATGGGTGATTCTAATATAGATGCAGATGCCTTCAAAGACTGTTTTAAGCAACTCACTCTGATAACAAAGTTCCTGAGTTAGGGACTCTGCCAGACACAGGAGTCTTGGTCAAAGTCCACCACGGACCAGTGTATCATTTAACCCTTTGGAGACTGGATTTCCTCACCAGTAAAAATGAGATTAAGAACCGTGGAGTGGGGCGCCGGATTCTGTCCCAGTTGCCCCTCTTCCAGTCCAGCTCTCTGCTGTGGCCCAGGAGTGCAGTGGAGGATGGCCCAGGTCCTTGGGCCCTGCACCTGCATGGGAGACCAGGAGAAGCACCTGGCTCCTGGCTTCAGATCAGCGCTATGCGCCGGCTGCAGCGTGCTGGCCGCAGCGGCCATTGGAGGGTGAACCAACGGTAAAGGAAGACCTTTCTCCCTGTTTCTCTCTCTCACTCTGCCTGTCAAAAAAAAAGGAAAAAAAAAAGAACCGTGGAGAGAATGAAGTACAATAAACTATATAGAAGCATCTCACATGGCTACAGTCTTCAAACACCCAGGAAGAGAGCCCTCCTCTTTCATATTTCTCCCAAATGTAATAATTAGCCCCTGGGGTAACTGAGTAGATACACAAGCATACAATCCATCAACTTGTTGCTCTCTGTTATTATTATTATTTTTTTTGACAGGCAGAGTGGACAGTGAGAGAGAGACAGAGAGAAAGGTCTTCCTTTTGCCGTTGGTTCACCCTCCAATGGCCGCCACGGTAGTGCGCTGCGGCCGGTGCACCGCGCTGTTCAGATGGCAGGAGCCAGGTGCTTATCCTGGTCTCCCATGGGGTGCAGGGCCCAAGCACTTGGGCCATCCTCCACTGCACTCCCTGGCCACAGCAGAGAGCTGGCCTGGAAGAGGGGCAACTGGGACAGGATCTGTGCCCCGACCGGGACTAGAACCCGGTGTGCCGGCGCCGCAAGGTGGAGGATTAGCCTAGTGAGCCACGGCGCCGGCCACTCTCTATTATTTTTACATCAGTCCTTTCATTTGGTTGTTCCAAACACATTAACATGACACTAAAGAAGTGTATCAACTATTGGCCTTTTTGCATATCGTAGCGTTTAAAATTCCAAATTCTTTGGGAAGACATAAAGGTGTCTTTTGACAACTGTTGCTGTTGATTCGCTCACATGATACTGTGGAGACTCTTGGCCTCCTGTTTGCATTCTCTAGGTGTGCATGATGGGAAACGAAGCTAAGTGGAGGAGGCACACCTTTCCCACAAGCCTCCCTGACCCCGAGTAGTGTCTAAATGACTTGCTATGTGAATTTCTCCACATTCCACCTTCTCCCCTCATCTTCTTGAAAGTGAACCTGGAGTCCTTGTTTACAGGAGACATAGTGCTCCGAAAAGGCCCTTCCTGGGCTGCCGCCGTGAATCTAGGCCAGAGCACTGCTCTGAGTAGCTGACAGATTCTACCGTTGCTTCCTTTTTTTTTTCTTCCATGAAGTTTAAAATAAACAATTAACCTATTTCCAACACAGTGTTTGGTATTGATTTAATTTAGCATGTGTTATTCATCTGCATGCCTCACAACGGTTGCTTAATTGTCTAAATCTTCCCGTGTAGAGCGCTGCCTATGGAATCTCTTTCCACAAAACACTCTTAGCCGAGTGTGGCTTAGTATTTCCATAACATCTGTCTTTTCTACTAAAGAGAAGATTAACAATTATGCTTCTTTTAAAGGGCTCTGTGTGTGTGTGCATGTGTGTGTGTGTGTTCAGGGTGAGTTGTACAATTCTCTTTCTTGTACCGTACTTGGCAGTCCTACCACCAGGTCAGAGGGTATGCCTGTACCCATAATGCAACTGGTAGCATTTTTTGCCTTGTTATGCCACAGAATTCCACATTTGTTCCTTTAAACGTGATCATCTACAAAAGAGACAACATATGCCACCCTCCTCCTGCTACCACTCCCAATGCCCCTTCTCTCTCCTGCCTTTCTCTCCTCTCTGTCTCTCCCATGCACACACACACACATGCACACATGCAAAGCTCCTTTCAGTTGTGTTAAGCAGTAAATCAGGAGGATTTTTCAAATTAGTGTTTTGTTTTGGCAATGGTTGCTGATGTGTTCACGTAATACAGTTTTAATCAAATCCCCAAAGCTGAAGACCTTTCAGCATATCTTAGGCTGCACTGTGCAGGGCTTATTCCACTTGAAGTGGCCACCAGGGAGGTCCAATTAGCTGTTCCCATGGAGAAGTTTGTTATAGTAATAAATAATAAGTAGCATAGGTAGTGATGGAATCAATTAAAGATATTTTTGACTATCTAATGGTTTATGGGGATGCTAAATAATTGACAACAAGTTTTGGACTATGTTTTCTAGCCGCTTGTCTCCTTGTAAGTAAACATTGGCCACACACATAGGGCAGTGTCTTAGGTCACTACTCTTTCTTTCTTAAAGCTGCATCATTGGGGATAGTGTGTGAGAGACAGTTGCAGCCCTTACATAGCCACGCTGATTTTGAGAGGGTTAAAACTCTGCTGTAAATATTTGCTGCAGGCAGAAATGTAGCATATGAAGCAGGAGAACAAATTGTGTTATCAGTTTCAAAAACAATCTGTTTCAGCATTCATTTATTTATTTTTTTAACCAGTGTAAAACAGAACAATAGGAGTTGACTGGCTGGGAGGGCTTTGTGCTTTGTCTCTGGGTTCTAGCAGCTTCGGTGCTAGAATGGAAATTTGGCAAGTGGGACTTTGGTAAAGTGCTCGAGAGGTTTTGGCACCTTGACAGGGATAAGATGAAAATGGTCGAGCTACCTTGGTTAAAACTGGTGAGTGTGTATTCACGAATTCCTTGATAAATGAAATCTCAGAAGGAAATAGGATGGATGGGTTTATTGTGTGCATTCGGGGATGAATTCATATGCCACACATCACCTTAAGCAGGTCAGTGATCCATGAGCTTAGTAAGATTTACATGAAAAGACACAATTGTTCCTTTGAAGTTACTGGATAAGTGACATATGGTCTCAATGCCAATGTGGGTATCAATGGAAATTAGGCTAAAATTTGGGCTAAATAAAGCTTAAGTCACAATTATCATCATTGATTGAGGAAAAGTGCTTCCACCTGATGTTCTCTTCTGCAAATATTTTTGTAATTGTGAAAATTCACTCTGTGCATGGGTTTGTTTTAATGCAGAATGCTTCCCTACTTTCGTAAGGGTCTCTAAGTAGCAAAAGCAATGCATTGCACAGGAGCAGCCTATAGGGAGCTGCCTCTGTGGGTTAAAGGGGTGAGAAATTTCCAAGCATGTGTTAATTGCCTGACGTCATATGTGTTTAATATAATAGTACCTTGTACTACAGACCATGGGCCAAATCTGACCCACTACCAGTTTTCACCAGTAAAGTTTTATTGAAACACAATGACACTCATTTACGTATTGTCCATAGTTGCTTTACATACAATGGTAGAATTGAGTAGTTGCAACAGAGAACGTATGCCTGTCCCTCAAAGCAGAAAATCTTTACTAGGTGACCCTTTCTGGAAATGTTGGGCAACCTCATATTTATAGAATCCCTCAATCTGATTACTTAAACGTTACCTCTACCCGTCCCCCATATTCCTTTGAGAAGAAAATTTTTTGTCTCATCATTCCCATCCCTGTTCTTAGTTCTGATGTCTGTAAGGCAAGGAGTGTGAGCATCCTCAGTTGATCAGACAGAAGAGTAAAGTGATCCACACTTCTTTTCTGACGTAACCCTTGGTCCAGAGCGTCCGTGGTCACAGAACAGAGTGACTTGGTGACAGAGAGAGGCACCCCACTGGGAGGGTTCCGCTTGTTATTTCAACTCAGTAGCCAGATCACACTGACAGGCTCCTTAGCTTATCAGGAGGAGGAAGCTGTCCAAGGGAAGAAAGTGGAGGTCAAGCTAGGAGCAAAGCTAAGCAGTGGGAAGCAGGCAAACTCCTGGTTTTAGAGACTACGAGAAAACATACAGGGACAGAGAGACAGTTCTAATGGAATTGCTTGAATGTGGAGCAGTGTCTGGGATTTCTTTACCATGGAAGATGGCTCCTGGACTGGCATTCTGCAGAGGGTAGGCAAATTCTGTATTTCCACATTAGCTATAATCTGCAGAAAAATGCTGGCTGGTTCTTTGTTTTTCTGTTGTTTGCAGAATGAGCTGTAGAGAGCTAGTAAAAAGTGGTGGGAGAGTGTGGTGGAATGAGGTGAAATCAACTGCAGCAGGAGAGTGAGGTATTATTTGTTTCGATTTCAAAAATCCTTCAGCCTTTCCCTATGGGAGGTGAACCAATTGATATTGCCCGTGTTTCCTTTGAGTATGCAGATCCAGAGACTAGGCTGGCTCATATTTAAAAGCTGTCTCCCCTGACAATTGCTACATCTTTTCTAAATAGGTGGAAATTAGTAAACATGATTTGAGGTTAGGCTTTCTCCACTCATAGAGAGGGATTACTTTATTTGTCCTGTTTTTCTATAAAAAGACACTTGGTAAATGGAGAAAAATCATTCAGAGAAGAGAAAGGGTTGAGTGGCTTAATCCTTACCTACTCAGGGTGCAACAAACTGAAGGCACCTGTGTCTACACTCCAGCCGCTCTGGGTTGCTTCAGTCCTTCACTCTCACCGTTCCTTATACTCCTTCTGCCCCAGGGTCTTCTCCTCCTTTTACTCAGAAGCCTCTTCTCTCCATTTCTTGCCTCACTTCCCTCTTTTCTTTCTCCTCTTTCCTTCACTAACCTTATTTTTCCTTTCTTTGTTCTGTTTTCCATCAGTAAAATCTGAGACTTGTCGAAAGCATCCATAAGCATTTTTTATCCAGATCCCGACATCAGAAGTTGCTGAACTCTGTTTGATTTCCTGGAAATAATACATCTATTTCTCATTCTACTCCTTCCCAGTGAAGACCATGGATTTCCAATCATTTGATATGCTTGGAAACTCATAGATTTTTTAAAAATAAATATTTAATAGTTATATTTTCATTTTATAAAGGGCTAAGAAAGATTTTGGAATATTCCAATCCCGAGGACTTGGGGCATCTTCTACTGCTTTTCCAGGCCATAGCCGAGAGCTGGATGGGAAGTGAAGTAGCTGGAACTTGAACCGGCATCCATATGGGATGCTGGCACTGTAGGCAGCAGCTTTTTCTGCTTCACCACAGCACCAGCCTCACCACTGCTGATATTTAAGGAACTCAGATATATGCTTGTCAAAACCTTTTTTGAGGTCTTTCCATAAAGTGATTGTTATTATTTGCTTATCTAAGAGAGAGAGAGAGAGAGAGAGAGATATACTCCCATCTACTGGTTTACTACCCAAGTGCTTACAATGCTTGGGGCTGGGTCAGGCTAAAACAGGTGCAAGGAGCTCAATTTGGGTCTCTCAAATGGGTGGCCAGATACTAATCACTTGAGCCATCACCAGTGCCTCCCAGTGTATACATTAGCAAGAAGCTGGAATTTGGAACAGAACAGAGTCTGAATCCATTGGATGTGGGTGTCTTAACCAAAGTAACTGCTAAGGTTAAACCTCCACACACACGGAACAATATTCACTTGTCAAAATTAAAGCCTGAAGGAGGACAATTATTTAATAATCAAGATAAATTTGAAGTTAAAATTATCTTTAATTTTTGAGACCCTGTATTACCTTGTAATTCACATCTACAGATCTTCTACATAGAATCTGACCTTCCTAAAGGGATAGGACATAGAACTTTGTCCTTTGGGTTGCAAGATTTTCATCTGTATTTCTGTAGTCTTTGAGTTGTCTTTAGGACACACTTGTCAGCAGGTATGTCAAGAGTAGAGCCTGGATAACTAATATTGAACGGTCATTCAGTAAACAAGACCCCTGTCTTCCTGGATCACTCCGTTAGTTGTCCCATGCACTGGTCCACGATTCTCTAATACCCCTCTTGTGCCTTATCTGACTTATCACATATGGCCCCCTTTTTACATTATCTTCCATCAATACGAGAGAAGGGGAGTTACTCAAATACATTGTTCTACTTATGCCCTGTCACATAATGTTCCATTTTTACCAAAATCCTCATTCTGTCTCTCTGCTCAGTTATTCTTTAAAGCCATTCTTAGACAATACTCCTCTTTATGAAGACTATTTCAATGCTCTGCTTCAGATGAAGGTAGTTACTCCTTCATCTGAAATACTTTCTCTCGTGGACCTCACTTTTGAGCAATGATTTGTTAATTGTCTATCTACCTAGTGGTCGGAGACCATGACCTTCCTTTATCTCCAATGCTTAACTTAGGAGCTGGCTCATAGTGGGGGTCCCGGGTATGCACTGAATTGAATTGATGAGCACATGAAAGCAGAATTATCAGGATCCTGAGAGATAAAACACAAAGTCTGAATCTTTAAATCACTATGAATTAACTTATCATGGGCATGTAAAGTTTTCCATAGGGCTTGTCATTAGGCTTATAAGCATTCCTTTTGTTAGCGCTAATAAAGTTTACTGTTGTGCTAACATTACTGGAGGTGATGATTTGGAGACAGATAAAATTTAAGTGTTTAAATGGCTGAATTCCAATCAGATTCACAGATTTTTTTTCACTGTAGGCCAAATCTATTTAGTATATATACATATATATGTATATGTTCATATATACATATACTATATGCGTATGTATATGTATATATACATATAAAGATAGGGCATCTATAAAACTAACACTACACACAAGTGTCTCCTTCTAAAGAGTCACTTGAATGCAAAATCAACTGTAATTCAAGAAACCAAAAACATGAAGTGGGGTAAGATTCCTCAGACTGGCCCAACTCGTTCTACCTGTTATGGACAAAGAAAGGTTTAGTGAAGTCCCAGGGTGTGGTATGGGGTGGGGAGTTCTATCTAAGGTTGCAAGGAGCATTCTGTGTCTCCCCCTGCTGGTTGGTGGAATAACTAAATGGAACAACCTCCAGGCCATGATGCCCTCACTGCATTGTACCCTCGAATCATCTGGCTTTGGTGGACTTCAGTAAGGAAGGCGGAACAAGAGTTCATGTCAGGATATTTTCTCTCATCTTAGCTTTCTAGCGCTGGTTAATTAGTATTCTGCATTCCTTAACAATTCTTACTTCACATCCCATTGAAAGAAACCATTAAGAAACCTACTTCTTGCATATTTTAATTCCAGGCTATCACTACATTTTGATTAGATTAAAATTGTTTGAAAAAGGTTGTGTCTGAAAAGAATTTAAAGTGTTATCACAAGGGATATCATTTTCTCTACTTTTCAAAGGAAACTGGTGCTAGTTTAGTCTGCCAGTCAATCTGGAAATAAGAAAAATTAAAGTAGTTTTTACAAACAGAAGCACTAGATTCGGTAAATCCACAGAAAACTGGTGGAATAGGGAGAGGGATACTCAAATTTGTTTGTATTATCTCCTTACCTTTATTTGCTGGTTATATTCCTGACAGAAAAGAATTTGAAAAAGGTTTTTTATTGTGAGTGTTCATGACAAGAGGTGAGATAAGCCAAGGGCCTCCAAAGAATACTGTGTGATAGATGGTTTGTAGACCAGAAAATGGTCTCATCGAACAGTGGCAGCTAAAAAACAAAACAAAACAAAACAAAACCCAAGCCTTGCCATTATCAGCTATAAAGTAAAGATTACCCAACAAATAGGAGAATCAAATGAGAAGGAAATATAAAAAACAGAAGTGGGAATTCTCACATCTAAAGTTAGATATGAGAACCAATGATGAGGGACCAAGAAGTCAATCAATTGTGAATGAAGAAAAATGACATTGGAAAAAAAGAAACCACGATGAGGAGAAAGGTTTGTGAAAAGTACAAAGGGCACCTGGGAGTGTACCTCAAAAAAATCTCCCAAGGTCTGGTTATGTAGAACAACATTAAATACTCCTGGCTAAATTGTGCTCATTATGTTTTGCTTACCATGCTCATAAACAATGTTATGTTTTATAAAGAGAGTGCGATTAAAATTATATAAAATTGTTTATTCACTCATTCACAACAATGTATTGGGTGTTATATGACTTGGAATATGCCAACTCCTTAAACAATTCTAAAACATCAGCAGCTACAGGCAACAATTTGTTTCTTGTCTGTGTCCTAGTCCAGGGCTGGTTACTGTGGGACCCTGTTCCTTGTACTGTGAGGTGCTACCATCTTTAAAAATGGCCTTCAGGTTTGCTGCACAGGAAGAGAGAGGAACGTCACTGGGGAAAGGTTTATCTGGAGCAGCTCCGGAGATGGCTTACAACCCTTCTATCTGCATTAGGGCTCCAATCTAACCTCCAAAGAACTCTGGAAAACGTTGTCTTCCTCCTTGCCCAGGAAACTTGGTTATTCTCTCTTTGAGGGTCTGGAGATTCAACAATGGGTGGCAGGCGATGGGGCAACAGACCAAAATCTTCCCTTTAAGGACAGGAAATAGGCAATGAATGAGATGGATAGGGTACAAACCAGTAGGTACTCAGTCAAATCTAAAGCTCTCGGATAGGGACCAGTGCTGTGGCACAGTGGGGGAAAGCTTCTGCCTGCAATGGCTGCATTCCATATGGGTGCCAATTCTAGTCCTGGCAGCTCCATTTCTAATCAAGCTCTCTGCTAATTTGCCTGGGAAAGCAGCAGAGGATGACTCAAGTTCTTGGGCCTCTGCACCCATGGGGGAGACCCAGATGAAGTCCCAGACTCCTGGCTTCAGCCTGGCCCAGCTGGTCCATTGCAGCCATTTGGGAAGTAAACCAGTGGATGGAAGATCTCTCCCTGCCCCCCAACCCGTAACTCTGCCTTTCAAATATATAGTGAATACATTTATTTATTTATTTATTTATTTATTTATTTGAAATAGTTACAGAGAGAGGTAGAGACAGAGAGAGAGGTCTTCCATCTGCTGGTTCCTCCCCAGACGCCTGCAACGCCTGGAGCTGCGCTGATCTGAAGCCAGGAGCCAGGAGCTTCTTCCAGGTCTCCCATGTGGGTGCAAGGGCCCAAGGACTTGGGCCATCTTCTACTGCTATCCCAGGCCATAGCAGACAGCTGGATCAGAAGAGGAGCAGCCGGGACTAGAACCAGCGCCCATATGGGATGCCACTTCAAGACAGGGCTTTAACCCGCTGCAACACAGCTCTGGCCCCTGAATACATCTTTTAAAAAACCTCCCAGATAAGAAGCTTGAGAGTGTTATCCTTTAAATAAGGCCATCAGTGAAAGTCTTCACTTTCTTTCAAAGGAAAGATTTTAGAAAAGATCTGAAAGATATGCTGGAGTCAGTGAATATTTGGGAGAAGAAAATTTCTGATATGGGACCTTGCAAATTCAATAGCCCTGGAGTGTGACTAGCAGGTGAGAGTTACAGCAAGGAGACCAATCTAACTGGAATGGAGTGAACTGTGGGTGGCTAGGGATTTGTAGGAGAGGAGATAGTTGTGTGTTGGGGGGGTGTCTTTCCGTGCTGTTTGAAGGCTCTTATGGACTTCAGCCTTTTTAAAACTCTTTTTATAAAGATTTATCTTTACTTGATAGGCAGAATTACAGAGAGAGAGAGAGAGAGAGAGATCGATCTTCCATCTGCTGGTTTGCTTTCCAGATGGCTGTGATGGCCAGGGCTGGGCCAGGCTGAAATCAGGAGCCTGGAGCTTCTTCCAGGTCTCCCACAAGGGTGAAGGGGCTCAACGATTTGCGCTATCTTCAGTTGCTTTCCCAGGCCATTAGCAGGGAGCTGGATTGGAAGTGGAGCAGCCACAACTTGATCTGGTGCCCCTATGAGATATTGGCATCTCAGGTGGTGGCTTTACCTGCTATGCCACAGCACCAGGCCTGTTTTGTTATGTTTTGTTTTTTTAATATTAAGTAAGACTGGAAATATTGGAAGTTCTTGAAAAGAGGATTACTGTATATGGATCTACTTTTTAATGGTAACCATTTTACTTGCTGAATTGAGAATAGAATATAGAAGACTTGCATGGGTATAGGTGAACTAATTAGGAGAGTTGAATTATCAAGGTGAGAGATAATAGATGAGATTGGTAGCAGCAAACACTAAAAATAAATTGGGTTATAGATAAATTTTGAAAGTTTGGTCAACACTATCTGCTGACTCATCAGATGTGTGGTGGAGAGAAGGAGAACAAAGTTTTTCTCGAAGCCTTTGTGCTGTAGCCAGCAGGAGGATAGAAGAGCATGGGATTTTTTAAAAGGGGGTGGTGGTGGTGGTGGTGGTCTGACCAAGAGTTGCCTTTGTGACATGCCAAGTTGAGATGATAGCATGTCAAGCAAAAATGCTGAGAAGATTCTTGAATATAATGGAACTCATTTTCAGTAGGATGGTCTGGCTGGATATAGAAATTTGGTACTTATTAGACTCTCGTGAGATGAGAGCTCCAAGGTAATGAGAGAAGAACTCCAGGATTGAACTCGTAGGTCCTGGGACATCCCAAGGCTGGAGAGATGAAGACTTACCCAAGAGGTGTGGGGTACATGGTTAACAAGCTGGAAGGAAAACCAGGTAGAAGTTAAGGCAAGGAAATGCTTCAAGAAGAAGAGAGAGATCAGATGTGACAAATGCTGCTGATTCCACATCAGGAAAAGTAAGAAATGAGATGTAAGCATTAGAATATGGAGGTCGTTTGTATCCTAACAAGAACTTGCTTTCTATCAAATGGTGAGGATGTAATTGGCTAGAGTGCATCCAACTGTAATTGGCTAGAGTGTGTGGAGAGGAATTGAAGATTGTTTTTTGCTTAAGGGTGGGGAGAAATGAGGTACTGGCTGGAGTGGGAAATGGGTTTATAGAAATCTTTTAGATATTTATATGCTTATGAAAAGATTCAGTAGACAAGAGTTGTGGTAGGAGAGATTTGGAAAATTTCTAGAGTGATTTTTCTCAAGTTGGATGAGCTCAAGGGTGTAGTGGAAGAAATGGGCTTTTCCTGGCTTTTATGGTGTCCATTCAGGAACAAGGATGCAGGCAGAGACCCATGACATTGATGTAGGTGGGTGGTGGGAGCAGGAACTGGTAGGGACATGCATCTGACTGCCTCTAGCAAAGTTGAGGAGAGAGGAGAGGTATAAAATAGTCACCCTGGGAAGTGAGAGAGTGAATGGGCTGGGGAAATGCAGTGTGATTGTCTGGCCACATAAAGGGCTCTCTTGTGGAGAGTGAACAGGAATTTAAAGTGAGGCAAGTCAGCAGTCCTGTGTTTATTTCCAGCTTCATTTAGTTTCAAAGGTGCAGGTGAGGATAAGAGGAGAGTGGGATTTGACCAGAGCTGCATTTTTGGAGGGAGTAGGCCAAAGAGAGAGGAGGGCATGTATACAGAAGTGACTGTAAGGAATGGCTACAGAACTTTAGCCGGACAGGAAGTGGAGAGAAGGAGTGAAGGGTCCAGAGGCCATTCCAAAGGTAGGGTCGGTGGCTTGCAGACACCACCAGTGCTGAGAGGAGGTGTAAGAGGTTGTAAACCAGAGAGACAGAAGATGGCGAACGGAGAGGGCATATATTAACAGGAGGTTACAATCTGGGGGGCCAACAATACATAAAGCAAGCCTGCAAGAAGTGGATTGATGGTCGAGATTTTTAAGGACAGGAGAAACCAGAGTTTTGGAGTTATCATCTGCACAGACATTGAACTAAGTAAAAATTATGATGGCAGTAAATTGTAAAAAATAATGCTCTATCAGGAACTAAAATCTTCAAGGATTTGGAGGGGATGGCTGTTAGCTCACAGCTGCATAGAAAAGGATGGGAAAGGGATAGCAACTTCTGGTGACTAGTGGTTCAGGTCTAGAGAGCACTGGGAGGGAGAGGAAGAGGGTTCCTCTGTGGGACAGGGTTAGAGAGGACTCCTACCAACAGCCAGTCACGTGGTGGGAAAGAAGCAAGTGCAGGGCGTTGATGTCCCCAGACGAGAGCCTGCTTTCAGTTTGAAAACTAAAATCGCTGAGAAGCGGTTGAGGGTGTTGGAGATTTCAAAGATGCCCAAGAGAGAGTTCCTAAGGTCCCTCCCTGGAAAGGATGCAGGTGATCTCAGGAAGTGCAAATTGGGTTCAGAAAAGGATTTGCACAGGGCGGTGGGCAGATTAGAGTATGGGGCCGTGGGGCACACAGGTGAAAGTGAACTTCAGATAGATGGGGGCTAATTCTTGTATTTGTAACCACCCTCACCACCACCCCTTCCTTCATCTCTTTTCTTTGACATCCATGAATCTGTTCTGCATCTCTGGTTTTCTCTACGCATTTTGAGAACAGTATATGAAGAGACCGTAATACATGTAACCTTTTATGATTGTCTGTTCACTAAACACGATGCCTTGAAGTCAAAGCACATATCCATTATCCATTTCATTTTATTGCTGAAATATAGTCCATTGTATGAAGTGAGAGTGTGTCCAACCCTTTGCTCATCTAAGGACATTTGAGTTCTTTTCTTTTTTTTTTAAGATTTATTTATTTTATTTGAAAGGCAGAGTTACAGAGAGACAGAGAGGTCTTCCATCTGCTGGTTCACTCCCCAGATGTCTGCAATGGCTGGAGCTGCACTGATCTGAAGCCAGGAGCCAGGAGCTTCTTCTGGGTCTCCCATGTGGGTGCAGGGGCCCAAGGACTTGGGCAATCTTCAACTGCTTTCCCAGGCCTCAAGAAGAGAGCTGGATTGGAAGAGGAGCTGCTGGGACACCAACTGGTTCCCATATGGGAAGCTGGCACTGCAGGTGATGGCTTTACTCACTATGCCAAAGTGCCAGCCCCAAGTTATTTTCAGTATATTACTATTATAAGTAAAGCTGCCATGAACACTACATGAATAAGATTGCTACTGTTTTGTTAAAGACTGTTTTGCTCTAAGCTTCCTTGAAATCATAAATGTAGTATTTTTGTGCTCTTTGGCTTAACTCAAAATTAAACGCATAATTATTAAAACCATAAAAAAGTTGATTGGGAAATCACATTGGGACACGGCTTCTAGAGTGAACACATGCACACACACATACCTCCCCCCCCCCACCAATGTGGGTGACTCCTATAAACACCGAGTGAATGAAGGCAATCACAAAAGTTTGAGTCTATCTGTATAAAGCACAAATGGCACAGTTAACATCATCAGAGGTCCAGGTGGTGATTATCTGTGAGGAGAAATCATGACTGGTTTTGGGGGTGCTGGTGATATTTGCTTGTTTGATTTGGCTCACGGTTCATTGGTCTGTGAAGCTGGGGAAAATACATGGATGTGTACACATATGAGAGTTGCAGCTTCTGAATGTATGTGTATTCCAATAGAGCATTTGAAAATTAACTTTAGCATGTGATTCAAGGTCTTTCTAGTGCGCTCCTTTGTTTTGTTCCTCATGGTAGGCTGCAATCCACAATTCCATTTAACTTTCAATCATCAATAACATTTTATTTTGTAATGCTCTCAGAGAAAAGGGGAGAGAAATGTTTCAAGCTTGGTGGCTCGAACAAACTCTCACTAATTTACTTATAGTGGTAGCATTGATTTCATCTGTAATTCCTTTTTTCCTGTAATCGATCTCACTGTCAACACCCAACCTGAGAACAATGGAATGGGTAAGTAGAATTTTTATTTATTAAAAGGGCAACATCTCAGAAACGAAATTACAATTTAGTTGGGATAAATTGTCTTATAACTTCATTTTTTACATGAAAGCTATAATTGAAGGGCATTATACATGCTGTTTATCACTGCAATGAAAATGTAGTCAGAATGAACTTCTCGAGGCTGTTAAACTGCCTCTTATTAGCATTGAAACTATACTCACAGCCCATTATCTTGGGCAATATTTTTTGGTATAAGGGAATTGCTATCAAAATGTACTTAATCTGAAAGGAATTGGATTATAATTGGAGTCTTTGTGAAATGGGAATTAAAATTATTCGGTATTGTTGTAAGGTGAAAATGTACTGTTGGAGTATTGGAGAAATATGGCATCAGCATCCTAAGGGCACACTAGTTATCATCATTTGATGTCAACCGATACTCTGCAGTGCTAATCCTCCTTCATGTGGGTAGCAAAAGAGAGGACATGTTTATCAAGTCATCCTACAGGCCAGGCTTTTCAAGGAATACTACAAAGTTTCCATCATAGGTTTTGCTGTCCATTTGCAGCAGGAGTGGGGAAACATTTTCCTTCCAGGTTTATTTGGATATTTATAGCATCATTCAACTATCAACTTGAGGAAAAATAAACACTGTCATGTGATGCAGATCAGAGGTTGATAACTTTTTCTGGACAAAAAAGCCCAAATAGTAAATATTTTTAGCTTTGCACACTCTCTATTCATTGTCATAACTCTGCCCTTGTAACATGGACGTGTCAATAGCCAGTTCACAAATGAAGGGACATAGCTGTACTCCATTAGAACTACGACAGAAGTTAGCTGGCTGGATTTAGCCCATGGGCCTCAGTTTGTCTGGTAACTTAGTGATTGTGAACAGGAAAACAGGCCCATGCACTCAAGATGCATTGCTGTATGGGGTGACAGTAGGTTGACCATTCAGAAGGCAAATACGGCTTTGCTTGACATAATGATAGTTATCATATTATGCTATCACTAAAATTTAAGATAATTATAACTATTTTAATTATGATGTGCTAATAATGCATATTTACATTATGAAAAATAAGTAGCACTTACTCTTTTCTCTTTGGGGGCATTGAACTACAAGTCTCCTACTCATAAAAAACACAAAAGTCAGTCAGTATATAGTTTCTAAACAAAGAAGGGATTTAAAAGTTCGTTTTAAGACTTGCTCTTTCTCCTTTCTTGATAGAAATGGAACCCTCCTGTGTGTGTGTGAGAGAGAGAGAGAGAGAGAGAGAGAGGAGAGAGAGCTGCATTGACAGAAATGCCTGGCTCCAGCTGCGTGTGCTCTTCAATCCTCCACTGCTTTCCTACCATCTTCACATAAAGCAGCCTGGGAGCAGGTTGGCCCCTGTCCTGACTCCTGAGTAATTTGTTGCATTACTCAAACAGCAGCGCTTGCAAGCATTGGATATATCCCACAACTAGAGAGGGAGGACTTCTTCCATCAAGGAGACGTGTGAGCTATCGCTGCGTGAGCTGTCACCGCCCGATGAGCTAGGGTTGAAAATCCACTTGGAAATAAGCCACAAAGGGTTTACTTTGGCCACTAGTCTGAGAGTGCCACAAATCACCTTGTGGCCCATCGCAAGACCTGGCCAAGAGCCAGTTTCCTTGTGCAGAACTGAGCTGGGATTCCCACTCTGCAGGGCAGGCGTGAGCATTAAGTGAGGTGAAGCACACACACGTGCATGGTGCACTCTGTGAAGAGCCCCTGGGTTACTCACGTCTTCCTGCAGTCCTTCCTTCTGCTGTCACCACTGCTTTTGTGGATGACTACTCCTGGGAGACTTGCAGGCACAGATAAACAACCTCCGACTTCTTTTCCTGCCTCCCGCTTTGGGTTCTTCGAAATCTGACAGACTGCCGCCAGAACACCAAGTCTGAACTGAAGTGCGGTGACATCTCCGTATCGTTCAGTTGCACGTGTTATCTAGGGCAGCAGCTACAGTGCCTTCCCCAGTACTTATATTTCCAGTATTTTTTGACATTTAACACCATTAGAACACGCAGCTGAATCCAAGTACAGTTTCTTTGAGGTAGAAATGTGAGTATTTTTTCCTATCTTGGTGTGTTGAATAACCTTTAGATGCAAAGTTAGCATAGCAAACATTGACATGATGCAGGCAGCTCAGTGCAGAGTGCCTAAAAATAAATATAAGAAGTTCATATGCTACCAAAAAAAAAAGTTAAGCATTTAAATGGGAAAACAGCTTTGAGGCTTACAGATTCTTGAGATCCCACCATTGTCTTTGATCCCACGGAGGTGATCAATTGGAAGGCACTAAATATAGTTGTACCAATTATATCCACACTGCTTAGATAAACCTATCAATTTACTTTTGGGGCTATTGGTTTTTTGTTTTTGTTTTTGTTTTTGTTTTTTGTTTTTTTTGACAGGCAGAGTGGACAGTGAGAGAGAGAGACAGAGAGAAAGGTCTTCCTTTTTTTTGCCGTTGGTTCACCCTCCAATGGCCGCCGCGGTAGCGCGCTGCAGCCGGTGCACCACGCTGATCCGAAGCCAGGAGCCAGGTGCTTATCCTGGTCTCCCATGCGGGTGCAGGGCCCAAGCACTTGGGCCATCCTCCACTGCACTCTCTGGCCACAGCAGAGAGCTGGCCTGGAAGAGGGGCAACCGGGACAGAATCCAGCGCCCTGACCGGGACTAGAACCCGATGTGCCGGCGCCGCAAGGCGGAGGATTAGCCTAGCGAGCCACGGCGCCAGCTTGGGGCTATTGTTTTAAAAGCTTTCTGGAATCTGGGAAGTTTGACTGTTTAAACTGGGGTTTCGATTTGCATCCTCTATGGTATCACTTGATTTTCGAGTTCAGAGGTTCTGTATTTGAGCCCTGAACAGCAGCTTGGATGATCCTTTAGGTCCTTGGTTTTCTTCTTTGTATGGCTGTTAGGACGTCCTTTCAGGATGCTCCAGTGATCCAATGTTCCTGCAAGGTGATCTCCTTACTCCCCACCCTTGCCTTGCACTGGGTGTGGTCCTTGGATAAAACACTAAAACCTGAGTTCCTCACCCTTGAAGAAGTCTCTCTCCAGGATCTATCCTGGCCCTTCAATTACCATTATTTGCCAGTGAGCATCCATTCCCTCCCTTTAATTGCCATAATAATTCTAAGGGGTTTGGAAAGCCTCCCCTTTCTTCCTTTCTGCACTGCAGTAAATGAGATTAGTCCTATTTCAGTTTACTGGTGAATCCAGATTAGTTCAAACAGATCAGTGTATTCTGTGTCCTTGATTAGGGGATTGATTAGAGGACACTCAAATGTCCATGATTGACTCCTGGGGACAGGTGGCCCATGCACCTTGCCTTTGGACCGTCAGAGGGAATGTGAGCGCTTTAATTCAAATGCTCAGATGAAGACTTCCTCTTTTCTACTGAACACGTAGGCAGATGAGGGTTTCTGACAGCCATTTTTGGGGGTTAGGTTTGCATGTAACTTGTCTCTTCTTGGTGGCATTTCAAAGCCGCAGACTCCAGCTTTGCCAGTACATTCATTTTAGTACTTAAGGCATGCAAACTGTACTTTCTTTTTTTTCTTTTTTCTTTTTTCTTTTTTTTTTTTATTAAACTTTTATTTAATGAATATAAATTTCCAAAGTATAGCTTATGGGTTACAATGGCTTCCCCCCTCCCATAACTTCCCTCCCGCCCGCAACCCTCCCCCCTCCCGCTCCCTTTCCCCTTCCATTCATGTAAAGATTCATTTTCAATTCTCTTTGTATACAGAAGATCAGTTTAGTATATATTAGGTAAAGATTTCAACATTTTGCCCATATAGCAACATCAAGTGAAAAAACTACCATTGGATTACTAATTATAGCATTAAATAGCAATGTACAGCACATTAAAGACAGAGATCCTACATAATTTTTTTTAAATTAATTAATTTTCTATGCAAACTGTACTTTCATCACTAGCCAGCCAGAGTCAAAATTGTGTGTAGGCCCTCCAGATAGGCCCATGCATGTCTGACCACCATGGTGAACACGGAATAAATTCAGCTGAGACCCTAGTTGCATGTCATAGCTTAGTACAATATTAAATGGTGCTATACCAGCACTAAATTGATACCCCCATATCTTCCCATTCCATTCAACCTCATAAGATTTTTTCTTTCTTCAATGTCAGTACTGGGCCTGGAGCTATGGTATAGCAGTTAAAGCCACTGCCTGTGGTGCCAGCATCCCATATGGGCACCAGTTCGAGACTCGGCTGCTCCACTTCCAATCTAGCTCTCTGCTATGGCCTGGGAAAGCTGTAGAAGATGGCCCAAATGCTTGGGCCCCTGCACCCATGCAGGAGACCAGGAAGAAGCTCCTGGCTCCTAACTTCAGATCTGTGCAGCTCCGACCATTGGAGCCAACTGGGGAGTGAACCAGCAGATGGAAGACCGCTCTCTCTCCTTTTCTCTCTGTGTAACTCTGACCTTCAAATAAATAAATAAATCTTTTAAAAAATGCCAATACTTTTTGTATTACCAATAAAAGGCCCTATCGAATGCCACTAACTATCCTATTTTTGGTAATAATAAAGCTATCATTTATTTAGCACCTTCTACACCAGACAGGGTTCAGTTTGACTAATCTATAACAACTCTGTTATAAAAGTGTCATTATTGCCATGTTTAGAGGAGAAGTCTAAGATCTATGATAAAGTGACTTGTGCAGAACCACATGGTAGCAAGTAATGCACATAGGATTTAAGTTTAGGCATTCTGGCACCAGTGTCTGTGCCCTACTACTATCTCGAACTGATAATCGGTTTATGGGCATGTCCTTAGAACATGAGGTCAGTTGATATGGTTCTTTAGACTTGCATGTTTCTCCAGGTACACGAGTACTAATTGCATCTCAAATATGAGCCAAACAGCTTGCTGGGTTATAGGTAGATATGACTAGAAACAAGCCAGGCACAGACTCTGCTTTCCTGGAGCCCATAGTCAGGGGAGCACACATATCGAATAGACAGAATACCAGTCCAATGTGGTAAGAGCTACCATAGTGGAACTGCTAAGCAATATGTAGCAGGGTCCCCCAACCCACTTAGGGCCTCGGGGGAATCTTCTAGGATTAAGAGATGGCTGTACCATGATTGGGGAGGAATCGGCCAGGTTACTGGGGATTAAGGTGGATAGGAAGTAATGTGAGCGAAATCCTGGAAAGATTATGGTAGGTTCAGAGAAATGAAAGACTAATCAAGGGACACAAAGTGGCATCAGAGAGAGGCTGCGTAGGGACCTGGGAGCCAAGGTGCAGAGTTCAAATCTTCTTCTTAACAATGATCATGGGATTCAAACGTGCAGATAAGAGTCTTGGTCAGAATAGCTCTTTGGAAAAAGTTCTCTAGTTGGTTGCAAAATGGATTTGAGGAGAATGTGACTGGGGACTGGGAGACCAGGTTGCAGATGATGCGAAAACACAGGTGATTGCTTTGTACTGGAGGGTAGGAATGAAGAGAGAGCAAGGGGTGATCAGAGGACCTCTTCAAAGAATGAAATTGACCTATCTTGGTGAGATTTAAAGAAGTGACATTTAAAATGACGCTGGGGTGGGTGGTGGCAGATTGGGATGGTGTTATGGCACAGAGGGTTAAGCCACTGTTGGTATGCTGGCATCACCTATAGATTTCCAGTTCCTGTCCTGCCTGCTTTACCTCTGAACCAGCTTCCTGCTAACATGCTTGGGAAAGCAGCAGGTGATGGTCCAAGTACTTGGGCTCCTGCCACCCATATGGAAGGCCTGGATGGGGTCCCAGACTCCCAGCTTTGCCATGTGTCGCCCCAGCCATTGTGGTCATTCGGAGAGTGAACCAGCGATTGGAAGATCCTCCCCACCCCTCTCTATCCTCTGCCTTTCAAATAAATAAATAAAATCTTTAAGAACATGCCCCTGGGTTTGTCCGAGATCCCTGGGCAGGTAGTGACTGTGTTCATATGGAGAGGAGGCAGGGTTGAAGGGGGTGGGAGATGAAGTCATCCCTTTACCGTGTCAGTGAGTTCTGCATTTCTGTGTCACAGAGTCTTCTTGATTTAGTTTTTCTTCCACCGTTTTCCCCTATGATGGAAACTGTACCACCACACTGGGTTAAATATACCGTTGAACTTCCTCAGGAAACAAACATTTGAAGAGCTGCTGCTATCCAGCCTATACAAAAGCCCCTGAAATCAGTAGGAAATCAGGGGCTTCCCCAGACCAGAAGCCCAGCATTCCCCTATTGGACAGGTTTTCATTTAGGTAGACTTAAAGGCAAAAACAAAAGCAAACCACCATGCAAGCAACTTGATAGCATTTGAAAGTTAAGTGAATATTGTGCATGAATGGTAGATTTCATGTGGGTGTCCCAACAGTGTTTAAATAGGAAAAAAGGTAGAATACAGCATTTCTATGCCAATCATTTTCTTGGGTTTTATGCAAATTATCAACAAACCTTAATAAGGAGCCCACATAAGAGAAATCCTTTGCTGGGCCCAAATAATAGGAGAAAAACAATGGGTGTTTTGACGCCAATTCCAGAGCTTGCAGAAAACTTTGAAAAATAAGCTCCCCTCAGGTCAACATTTATATTCAGTGCTCTCTGCATCCCCACACAGAGCTGCCACTTTTATACCTGCCTCAGCACTCCCAGTTCTCAGACAATGGAAGCAGAGACCTCCGTTCACATGACGCACAGCCTGGGGTCTTCAAGGCAGTCTTTGGAAAAGGGAAAAAGAAGATACATCAGAGGCACACACTACTAAATCCGTGACAGTTCCTGGCCAGTGAAGATTCCTGAATTCTGGGATTGTTGGCAGATATTACTTTCTTGATTCCTCTGATCTGTTTTGAACTCCTCCTCTACAGCTTTCTGCTTGCCATTAGGTATAGCATAGACTATGCCATGCATGGCAATGAATAGCAGCTCACTGACCCGGTAAATTTGGACTGTTATTGCAAAATGTTTGGGACTAGGTGATTTATAAGCAGCATAAACTTATTGATTATAATCCCGGAGCTGGGAAGTCCAAGATGAAGGTGCCAGCAGACTCAGTGTCTGGTGAGGGTTTGCTCTCTGCTTCAAAGTAGTGCCTTCAAGCTGCATCCTCACATGGAAGAAGAGCAAAACACTCTGCCTCGGGTCTCTTAGGAGAGTGCTAACCCCTTTCATGAGGGCCTCGTCCCATGACTGGATCACCTTCCAAAGGCCCGACCTGTTGGTGCCATCATCCTGGGAGAGACATTCACACCATAGCACTGGCTTTTCAATGAGCCCAAACACAACTTCACACAGTGTTACAGGAGGTCACTGGCAATGGGGTAGGAATTGGCCAATGCTGTGCAATGACTTATTGGCACCAATTTTTTCTCCCTGCCTATATAGGTCTTTTGCCAAGCAATTTTGCATTTCTTCTCACTTCTCATTTCCTCCTACTCTTCCTCCTTCTTCTTCTTTTCCCCTTCCTCTTCCTTCTCCTTTTTAAAAAGATCTATTTATTTATTTAAATGGTAGAGCAACATAGAGATAAAGAAGAGACAGGTAGAAAGAAGTCTCCCATCTAGTGGTTCACTCCCCAAACAGCAGGGTTGGGCCACACTGAAAGCAGGAACCTGGAGCTCCATCCAGGCGTTTTATGTGGGTGGCAGGGGCCCAAGGACTTGTGCTAATATTTTATGCTTTCCCAGGCACATTAGCAAGGAGCTGAATTGAAAGTAGGGCCGCTGGAACTCCAATCAGCACTCTGATAAGGAATTCAGGCATTGCAAGTAGAGGCTTAACCTGCTGCACCACAATGCTGGCCTCCCATTTCCTCTTCTCTTTACTTATGATTGACCATGTAACTTCCTCTGGCTGGGGTGATGTTATTAAACTGATGTAAGTGAAAACTTGAAGTGTACTTTTGTGGTTCCACTTCTGCTTCGTTCAATTGGCCAAAGCAAGCCACAAGTGTCAAATAGAATGAGACTAGAAAGTTACATAGAAAAGAGCATGGATACAAGGAAGGGGTAAAGAATTGGGGGCCAATAATGATTTCTGCTGTAAACTTAATCTCTACTTTGATTTGTTGCTAAAATTAAGTAGTAGATTGAGATAGAGCATAACAGAAAACGTGTGTGTGTGTGTTGTGTGTGTGTGTATGCTTGGAGCGGTTACAGTTAAGGTTAGGGTTGTTTCAGAAGACTGTCTCTGAATAGTCCAATTTCAACTGATACCCTTCCCCTGTGATATCTGGAATGGCAGGCCAAGCCAGGGTTGTGTTTCTATCCCCATTGGTTGAGCCGTCCCAGATAAGGGCACAGATAGTGAAGTCTCACAATGTATTGTAAGAACTATCAGAGAGTCACCATGGCTTGCAAGTGTGATCAACTCGGAGTGATTATTTATATCAAAGTATCTCCCATTATGTCATAAAGACTAATCCTAAGGGCACTATAAACATCTGGGGTTCTTAGACAGGTATGTGTCACTGCCTGAACAGGAGGCATTTACATTTAAAATGTTAAGAATCACTGTCCATTAATCAATCAGCAATAAAGTCAGGGAGCCTTTGAAATAAAAATGTACATTCATGAGAAAATACAATTTTTAAGGTGTACATGTATTGTTGTTTTTAAAAACTGAGCTCTAAAGTAAGACAAGCTATGACTCGAGTCAAGCCAAGACAGAAAACTATTTTTGCGAATCAAGCCCTCAAGAAAGCAAACTGAAATTGGAAGAAAATAAACTTCCTAATAGGGTTTTTGAGATCACAAGAGTCATCTCTTCATTTTTGTAGCTGGATAATGGGATGAAAGTGGATTAGTGAGGCTGGGTCCCAGCTCATCCCATCCCATGAACTGTCCAGCAGAGTCTCCATTGTCCCTAAACATGGAGTGGATCCTGCTGCTTCGCTGTTCTGTTTTAGAAATGTTTGTCTCTGTGCCATACTAGAAGTAGAGAGAGGGGTTAAGGGGAAGGCTAGAGTTCTGGGATCCTTGCTGAAAAAGTCACAACTATGGTTCATGGGTCCCTGAGAGACTGAGATTGTGCTAATAACTCCTGCTTCATGGAAGAGACAGAGGGGAGAACAGACATTAGGAGAGATGAGGGAGTTGAAGCTGAGCATTCTGCAGTGACTAAGCAAGCAGCTGGTGTGTGGCTGGACAGCTTGAATTCTCTGCGGGTAGATTGGATATTTGGATGGAAGGGCATGAGCTGCTTGGCTGGGGCTTTCATTGTGAGCAGCAGGTGTTATAATGGGCAGCCTGGATAAATTTTTTTTGAGAGACTGGAGAGGGAACCAGACTTTTGCCATTGCTACTTTTGTAGCAAAACATTTTTTTGCTATTGTTTCTAGTCCATCCATTTTGAATCTCATCTGATGGGATTGGACGGAATTAAACCATTTAACAAAATTGGGCAGAACTGAGTATTTTCGGAGGGTCACGTTTGCATATTTGAACACTTGGATTCGATTTCATCTTATGGCCAGAGGCTTTAAAAAGAGCAGCGTTCTTTTCAAAGGGCTATCATGTAAAAATGTCATAGTGATTTTTGCTTCAAGAGAGGGAGAGCCTTATTCTATTATTCCCACTACCTTTGGCAGGTTTTGGAGCAGAATCCATTGCCCTTGTGGAAAGTGTTTGGTTACTGAGGTGAGCCACACATCGCATTTACCAGTTTTCTCTTGAAGTCTTGTTAAGATTCACACACACTGGCATTAGCTCCAAATTGTGTAGAATAAAAAAAATCCAAGCATTTTAAATTAAGATGCAAAAAAGAGAGATAATAGTAGCCTCTCCCACTGCTCCTCCCTCCAGGGGAGGCCAGTTGTCCACATGGTGATCTCCACTGGGAAACACATTAAGTGCCTTGAGTCCAGCTGGCTCTCTGTGAGATGCACAAGAAGGTTCTTGCACCTCTCACCCTTGCTCTTTGCAAACGACCATTTTACTGCCCTGACATTTCCTCCCAGAACCAGGTGGGAAGGGGTTTCCCAGTCTGCCTGCTCCTTTTGCACAGAGTGCCCTTTGTAATTGTGGATGTGGTTGCCCATCCATGGCAAGAGCCAGGCAGACCAGCAGAGCACTGCTTGAGTACCAGGATGGAATGTCTCGCTGGTTGGGTAATGGTGACAATCTGGGAACATGCAGTGACTTATGTTGATCAGGATCTCTCCTGCCCAAATGCATGGCTGGGATGTGGGCCTCCTGGCCCGTGGAGAGGACAGTATGTTCCTCCTCTGGCTGACTGCAGGGTGGGAAGCGCTGCTAATCTGAGCCATGTGAGCCCGTTAATCTTGGGATAATCTAAGAAGAGGCAATTGCCTGGCATTTCCTCAGCACACAAAGCAGGAGCTGCTATCACTACTGCCATCAGCAAGGTCTAATCAGACAGAAGCTTCAGAACAGCTGAATAATGTCCGCTCAGTTATCTGCTGGTCCCAGAGTGGGCCACTATCTAAGTCCCAGATGAAAGCGGAAATGTGCAGACATTCACGGAGGCTGCTGGGCTTATTAAAAACTCTATACAAGCTATTTTTAAGCTTTGGTTGGAGATATTGTCAAAAACATATTTCTGGGCCTTTCTATAGTAATTCTGAAGTATTGGGTCTGGGACAGGGCCTGGGCCTTTGAGTTGTTATCAAACCCTCTGGGGGCCACTGCTGCTGCGCACCTACAGGTCTCACGTAGGGTTGCATGGTTCTCTAGTCCTGGACACTGGATGTTCTGACCACTGGTCTTTGAGCACCAATGAGTCTTCAGTTTCATAAATGGCCCAGTAAATTTTAGGTTGAAAGCCAAGAAACATTTGATAAAAACACATCCATTAGGCGTCTGACATTGCTTTGTTATGACAAGATTTGTCCAGCTTAGCAACAGGTACCCTTATTAGAGATGAAGAAGAGTGAGAGGAGGGAGAGAAAAAGGACAGACATGTGGAGCGATACACAATTTTTTTATTTTATAATAACAAAATGGTGTTTTAAATTCTCTCCTTCTGCTTCCCTGAGAAGAACGGTGGGGTAAATGAAGCTGATAGGGGAATCCCGCCCAGGCCCCTCAGTGTTTAAACAGAGCCCATGTTGCATTTGCAAATCTCCTAGATGTTGGTAATTTTGAGATGATCCCCTGATATTGAAAACTGAGGTGTGCATGGATTCCTGCTGTGACCAGGCTGCTGGAATATTTGACTGACTGACACAGTAATAATTATCCCCATAGTGTTCTCAAGTAACTATTGTGGAACTGCTGGCTCCACACTCAGTTCTCCGGCCCCCAATTAGTTTTACACTCAACATTACTTAAACTGGATTTAAAAGAAATATCTTATTTGTAACCAGAATCAAATATTAATGACATGAAACTACCATCCAGATAAATCCGTAGTCAAATTCAGTTTTCCCAAGTAGGCAACACAATCATTAGGTAAATACATCAGTTTGATTGTTCTTTCAAGCGATGCACACAGAGGAAAAAAAGGAGTGCCATCGTTGTGGTACAGTGCGTTAAGCTACCGCTTGTGACGCTGGCAACTCCCATGGGAGTGCTCACTTGAGTCCCTTCTTCAGGGTTTGCAATCCAGCTTCCTACTGATGCATCTGAAAAGGCAGCTGAAGATGGCCCAAGTACTCAAGCTCCTGCCACCCACATGGGAGACTTGGATGGGGTTTCTGGCTCCTGGTTTTAATCCTGCCCTGAACTGACTGCTCAGGCAATTGGTGTGTGAACCAATGGATAGAAGATCCCCCCCACCTCTGGCTTTCACATAAATACTTTTCTTTATAAAAGTAGACTTATTTTGCCTGGATATGCATCACTCACATGTCTTTGTCTACTTCATCTGCGAATGGATGTGCGTTTTCAAATCTCACAACAAATCAAGAGAAGCAGGATGTGAACAAATATCATTGTGTCAGTTTCGAGCTGCTAATTTTGCAGTAACAAAAGGTTCCCAAAATTTCTGTGGTATGCCCAATGCTGATCAGCGTTGCTTGCTATGGTCACCGAGGCTCATTTGATGGATGGCCTATTTTGATGTGTGCTGTCTGTCTGTATTGGGAAGACAGGAAGAGGAGCAGGGTGAACGTTCTCTTGTGTCACTTCTGACCACAATCAACCAGCCCTCTCAGCGACCAGGAAGTAGGCAAGGCCTTGCTTATCTTTGAGGAGATGACAAAGCACAATCTCCCCCAAGAAAATTGGATATTTGTGATAGTAGAAAGATCTGCCTCAGGTGGAATCTGCACTAAAGTTTGAATGCGAAAGGAAAGAAGATGGAATTCTTAGTACTCTACAAACTATAAATGCATGCCAGTTTCTGGCATGAATCCAAGCCTGACTAGAGCCTTCTCAGAGAAGGTCAGATCTCTTTTTGGAAAATGGTGTAATTAACAGTTAGATCAATCACCTGAAGATAAAAGATGTAGACCGCCAGATTAAACCTTCTATGCTATTAGTCTATAAGATGTAGTGGAAAGTGCACTGCACGAGAATGGGACCGTGATTCTAGTCTGGTAGACAAATTACCTCACCCCCTGCCTATAAGGTGGTTAGACGAAAGGATCTTTTAGCTTCCTTGCAGTTCTAAGATTCTGTAATACTATGAATTATAATCTTCACTTATATTTATGTAATATTGACCAGAATATGATGTGGTGGAAAAAGATACTGGGAAGTGAGTGCTGGCCTTTTAATGGAGTATTCATAAGTTATGTAATGATTTCTCTTTAATATCATCCATAAGTCTCTTTGGTGCCAGAGCTGAATTATCGCCCCCGACCATCTAAAATGGCAAGATGACAGTCTGGATGGAGGTCCCTCACGTGGTGTTGGGAGGGAGTGGAGCAGTAATGATTCATTGTAAAGGACAGGGACTCTGGCTTTTCACCTGCCTGGTCTCTGCAGCTTTCGGGGTCCTGTCTATTTGGATCGATGGTTTGCTAATTACAAACTGTCTTTGGAAGGCTCCAGCATACTCTCTGGTGATTCATGTTTTTGCATTGATTTTCACATAAGCGAAGATGCAGTTGCACCATTTAAGCACTTTGAAATTGGTCATCAATGAACTATTTTGGACGTAATAGATTTAATAACACTTGAAGACTCTTTATGTTTTGATTTTTGGATTATAATACATAATAGAGTGGGCGCTGATGCTTATGTTCTGTTTATCTGCTTTTTGAAAGGACTCTAGTAGGGATAGGCTCTGATTTACTGGTGTGCTTCACTGGTAAGCCTGGGATGGAATGAAGTCTAAAAATTGGTTCATTGCCCCAGGATACTGATTCAGTGAACATTTATCTTACTTAGCCTTAGCATTTTTTCTGCTATGAGATTATCCTCATTTTAAGTGGGGAGTTCTTTTCCACTGCACTGTGAGTGGATCTCAATCACCAAATTGTAGGTTTAGATCCATATGAAGTCCTCTAGATCATAGGTATGAATTCAAGAAATATTGCAATTGGGAGGCTGTTTAGCAGAGACCTGGGGTGATCTAGTACAATGGTTCTTGATAATTTTCTTTTGAGTATGGGAAAATAATATGTAAATGATACATGTGGAGGTTGATCTAGGTGATATGTGGTTCCTGACTTAGCACTTCAACACTTCACTCTTCTATTGTGCTTCCCAGCTTGTCCCCAGGGAAACTAGTGGTAAGCTAAGGAAGCAAATAACATATCTAGGAACTCTTCCAGAAATAAGGGCTTGCAGTTTCAGAACGACATTTCTGCATATTGGTCAAGAGCAAGGGCTTTGGGGTCCCCATCTTGAGACCTAGATCCACTTTGAATTTTTCTGTTTCTCTTTGGTGTTATGTCCAGCGTCTTTAATCATGATTCTTTATATGCAAAACTAAGACAATTTTACCTAACTTAAAGAGCTCTCTTGAGGAGAAAATGACAGTTACCAAGATATTAAGATACCTTGGCATGTAGTAAGCTCACAGTAAATGACAGTACTTTCTTTCTCCTCCTCCTAAGTAAGACACCATGTCTTACTTAGGGATACAAAGTTTGATCAATTAATAGGAAAACTGATTCTGGCTTTCACTAATCATTGATGTGGTGATATCTGATTTTACATCCCAAATTTAAGGAATAATTCATATGGAAAAGAAAAGAAAAGAACTGACACATACATACACGGAAAAAAAAGAGTGGAAGGAGCATTATATCATTTGTCAATTAACTTCTTCCTGTGTCACCTGTCTGTGTGACCTCAAACTTCCAAATTGTGAGGTCATTCTTTTTGATGCCTAGATATTAATGGTCTGCACTAATTCTATGGATACTCAAGCCCCCAGTAGGACTTCTCAGCTCTGATCATTTCTTCTAGGCAATTCTTACATTGTTAACATCTCCAATCCACTGACTTTAAGGAAAGGGGATTTTCCTCCATAAAGTGGGTGGATCTCATCCACTCCATTGAAAGTCTCAAGGACAGAACTGAAGCTTCATTGCCTTGAGGAAGAGAAAAGTCCACCTCCCTCAAGACTGCAATATCATTTCTTACTTAGTGTTTTAGCCTGGCCACCTGTCCCTCCCCACATCATTATATAAGTTAATTCCTTGGAATGAATCTCTTCATCTCTGTCTGTCTTTATGCATGTCTATTGTCTCTATCTATCTATCTATCTATCTATCTAAACTAACTACTATCTATCTATCTAACATCTATCATCTATATGTCTATCTATCCATTCTACCAGTTTTGTTTCTCTGGAGAACCCTGACTATTGATATAGTTCCTATTCCCAGCTGAAATTTCCCACCCAGTTTATATTCTCCCATAAAGAATGTTTTAGAGAAACTAAAAAACTTGATGGAAGATGGAAGCAATTTGTTACAGTCATTCTTGTTATAAATAAATCTGGATACCATGTTATCAACATTGATGTATGCCAGACACCGTCATTTTTCCTGTATTCTAATGCCTACCTCCATGCAACCATCTGTGTGGACTTGTAGTAATCAAAGCCATGTTGATTTCATCCAGGTGGTATAATGTTGAAGGGACCGTTGCCAGGATCCCTGACCCAGAAAGCATCCCTGCATGGACTGCTCCAGCACCCAAACCTCTCCTCATTCCTTTGGGCAGAGGTCTTTGCAATAGAATTCTTTGCTTAGAACATCTACGTTGGGTGGAGAAGGCCATACTAACTAAACTGCTAGGAAACCCAATGTGGTACCAGAATTTTCTTGACAGGCAAGAAACAATAGCCTAACTTTCTAATAAATTTAGTATGGAGCATTATCCCCTGGGATCAGACAAATGTAGCTCCCGAGTTGGGGGCCACTGGGCAGGATGTGGCAGAAAGAAAGTGGGGGGAACCTAGGTGGGAAACTGCCAAAGGAAGTGTCAACTCCTTTGCACTTGAATGGGTTCCAATCACACCTGCTCCCTTTAGGGGAAGCCTTTCCATTTAACAATGATTGTGAGGACTTGGCAGGCAGACTGAATTTGGATGTAGGTAGATTATCAAAAGGGCTTTTCCTCCTAAATAGCTACACCCTTTCCTGCACTGCAAAAACATATTCTCTGCTCCTGTCTTTTTTTCCAGGGCCTCACGGGAAGGAGAAGGTGATTATCTTATGGTCTACTCTGAGTTCCTTAAATTCCTTTAACTGTTTCTTTGACTGTGTCTTGTTCTCTTGCTTTGTCATGAACCTCATTCTATTGTTCTTTCCTCACTTTTTCCCAATCTTGAGTGTTCTTTCTCTAGTGTATCTGAGTTTCCTCCAAGTTCTTTTGATTCTTCCCTTAGCTCGTTATACAAGGTGCTTATGTTTTCTGTACCCATTTCTTCACTGCCTTTAACTCAAAACAATGTGAATTTTGTACATCACATCATATTAGAACTCTCCTCAGATCATTTAAACCAGCTGTGAAAAGGAATTGCTTGGCCAGTGACGCGGCTCAATAGGCTAATCCTCCACCTGCGGCGCCTGCACCCCTGGTTCTATTTCTGGTCGGGGTGCTGGATTCTGTCCCGGTCGCTCCTTTTCCTGTCCAGCTCTCTGCTGTGACCCAGTGGGCAGTGGAGGATGGCCCAAGTCCTTGGGCCCTGCACCCCATGGGAGACCAGGAGAAGCACCTGGCTCCTGGCTTCGGATCAGCACGGTGCATAGGTAGCAGCACACTGGCCGCAGCAGCCATTGGGGGGTGAACCAATGGCAAAGGAAGACCTTTCTTTCTGTCTCTCTCACTGTCCACTCTGTCTGTCCAAAATAAATAAATAAATAAATAAATAAACTGTTCTTAAACAGAAAAAAAAAAGAATTACTATTTTTCAGTACTGTCTTTCTGGACCTCTTTGTAGCTCTGAAAGTGCTGGCCTCTGTGTAGTTGCCACCATTTCTCACTTTGATTTCCTTGACATTACTGATATTTAAAAATCTCTCCTTTTACATGTCCTCTTCCTATACTCCAGATGTCAGTTTACTTGAAGGTTTAGAACTTATTTGTCATTTTCTTTATTTATTAAAGATTTATTTATTTGAAAGGGAGAGTGACAGAGAGACAGACAGTGATAGAGAGAGAGAGAGGTCTATGGCCATACCACCCTGAACGCACCGATCTCATCTGATCTCGGAAGCTAACCAGGGTTGGGCCTGGTTAGTACTTGGATGGGAGAGAGAGAGAGAGAGAGAGAGAGAGAGAGAGAGAGGCAGAAACAGAATGAAAGAGAGATCTTATATCTACTGGTTCACACTCCAAATGCCTACAACAGCTGAGACTGTGCCAGGATGAAACCAGGAGCCCAGAACTCAATCCAGGTCTTCCAACATGGATGACAGGGACCCAAGTGTTCAAGTCATCATCTGCTGCCTTTCAGAATGAGAATTCACAGAAGGCTAGATCAGAAGTAGAGGAGCTGAGATTTGAACCGGACACTCAGATACGGAGTGTTGGTGTTCCAAGTGCCGCAGCTCCAAACACAGGTCCCTACACTTAGTTTCCTAGACCTCAAGGTTATAATGATGGTGATCTTTGTGTGACATATCTTGCACTTTTGCCCCTAAGCCTGATATTTTTACTTCTTTGGAATATGTTCCTCCTGTTCTCTTCTCCTGTTTGTCCTTTATACTCACCTCAAATCTCCACACTTTTTTTGTTGGCTTCAGTTGCTAGCCGGTCCCACATTTTCTGAATTTTTGAAGCATTTCTAAGCATAAGTGCATCCTTTCATAAGTATACTTACGCCTATATGCTTAGAACTTGTTAACCAGGGGCCGGAGCAGTGGCATAATAGGTTAATCCTCTGCCTGCTCCACTGGCATCCCATATGGGTGCCGGTTCTAGCCCCGGCTGCTCCTCTTCCCATCCAGCTCTCTGCTGTAGCCTGGGAAAGCAGTGGAAGATGGCCAAGTGCTTGGGCCCCTGTACCCTCATGGGAGACCTGGAAAAAGCTCCTGGCTCCTGGCTCTTGGCTTCAGATCGGCACAGCTCCGGCCGTTGTGGCCATTTGAGGAATGAACCAATGGAAGGAAGATCTTTCTCTCTGTCTCTCCCTCTGTCTGTAATTCTACCTCTCAAATAAATAAATAAATAAAATCTTTAACAAAAAATAACTCGTTAATTAGACCTTAAACTTTTGAAGTTAGGAACTAGTTCTCTGATTCTTTTGTCTATCAATGCTAGTTATGTTCAATAGCTTTATTTCTACAATAGGAAGAAGCTGTATTTTATTGAGGTTAACAGTCCTGGTATTGGACTTGGGTTTGTACTTCCGCTATGCTATGTTCCAGCTGTGTGATCTTGGTTGCATTATTTCAACTTGCTAGACTTTACCTGAAAAATGCAGGTAATAATGGTACCTGCCTCAAATGGCTATAAGAATGAAAGAGATAATGTATGTAAAGTGTTCAGCCTGGCACCTATAAGGAGACAATAAATGTTAGCTATTACCTAGTGGGTTCCCAATACATATATGATGAAGGGTTGAATTAGTACCATGCTGCTGAATTAGAAAATTATACACTTTATAATTTTAACAGGTTCTTCAAGTCCTATTTCTACATTAGTTTATCAAAATTTGAAGGACTAAAATGAATTAAATGTGTACTACTGAATTACTTCTTACCAGTCTGGGGCTGGGAAAAGTCAGTAATATTTATTAAGTGACTGTTGAGTATACAATGTTTTAGGAAGCTTATAGTGCTTTTGGGTATAGATTAGACTGACTTCATATTTCAAGAGAAAAGGCAGATTAGAAAAACTTTAGTCCTGACACCATTAATAATTAGCTCTTTGCTTTAGAGTGGGTTGCTTTACCTCTATGAGGTCTTTATTTTAGCCTTTCTGAAATGTGATGAGAATTAAGTAAAAGAATAGATTTAAAATATTTAAATATTACATTCTGAAAACACAAATGCTATATGATTAATGTCCTTATTTGAATAATTTACCTTGAAAAGAGTTGCTTTGTAATTTTTAATAGGTTTTAAATTATTTTCATTGATTTTGTTATTTGAAAACTATATTTTCTTTTGTTTTCTAAAACTGAGACTTCATTTAGTTAGATCATTTTTTTTCTGGCAAGTGCCATATAAATGTGTTGATGGCTTACTATGTGCCAAGAACTAAGCTAGACATCCCCAAATAGATATTCACACAAGTAATATAATAGTGTTTAATAAAGTATCACTAAAATAAATTTCTTTTGTTTGCACCATCCAGTCTACGATATTTTTGCTATGGCATGTGAGCTAATATACCTGTCAAGTTCTATTAGAATAAATCTTAGATAGGAAGAAAAAAAATAAAGTATCACTAAAGTGATAAACAAACATAGGAAAGGAGTCATTAATTCTTCCTATAGAGACTTGTGACAAAACTATGAATGAGGATTAAATATATTTCCTGGGTTTTGGAGTTTAAGTTTTGCAAGTTTACTTGTGTGTGTGTATTCCTGGCAGTAGTAACAGCATGAAGGAAGGCAGAGCAGCATCAAAGCACTATTGCGTTTAAGAGGTTATGGATACTGTGTCAGGATTATAGCCTTGAGATGTGTGTGTGTCTCAGAGACAGTGGCATGTGGTGTCAGCTCACACTAGCTTGCTTATCAGAACCAACCTGGCACATCTCTTCCTGTCTTCGCATCCACTGGTATCTTATTGCGAACTTGAAACTGGCCATTGTGGGAATATTTATATATGGCAACTGTAAAATCACGACAAAGCAGGGTTTTGTTCCTGGCAGAGGTGATTGTGGAGGTGTTTTTTTAATTTCCTCCTTTGGAGAGGTGTTTGTTAAGCATTCATCAGCTCACCCCTTGTAAGAAGTGAGTTTTGACAAGGTTAGTCTGAAAAGTTAAATAAGGTGAGATTGTGAATGGCTTAATATGATAAGCTAAGGAGTATGAATTTTAAATAAGCTGCATTTATGATTTATACTGACATGTGACATTTGGTGGGCACAATGTCTAAAGAAAAATGGTACTTTGACAAGGGCTAACACAAATATGTCTACCCAGAACCCTAATATTGAGGGCAAATGGTTATAAACTACGTAAGTATGTCAGCACTGACAATGTTCAGATTAAGAAGTAAAAACATTTGTAAAGTAGTTATTGCTCTTGTCAACCAAAATAAAATGTCCTTTGCAGTTGTAGGAATTCTAGGAGTCATTTCTGCTATGCAAATATTTGTTGGTGATGCTAACGTTTTCTCTTGACAGCACTTCATCTTGCAGGCAATAACAGGTAAACATTGAGCCTATACACTATTTTTTTAAAATCCTTTCTCTTTGTGTTCCTTTTAGAAAAAAATGAAGTCTTTAATATAATAAGAAAGTATAGTAAAGGGTAGAAGTGGCAAATTAAGTAACTTCCTTCAAATGGATGATCAATCACAATTATATAGGGCTTGGCTGTTCTTGAAATAGTCAATGAGAGCAAGTTAATTATTGAATTAATCTTGAATATGTTTTAGTTATATTGTGGCAGCTGAAAAGAGAAGTCAAAGATGAAAGTAGGAAATTTTTTTACAAAAAACCTTATAGAAGAAAATAATGTTTAGTGTCTAGGATAAGCAGTTTGTCAATAGGTACAGCTGCACTTGTTGAATGCTTATTCTACCTTGAGAACTGTTCTTCAAGCTTCATAAATATTCTGTTTTGTATTCTCACTGACTTTATAATAGAGGTTATTTTGTTATTCCTATTTTATTGATGAAGAATATTCAGGTGTGAGCTAGGATTCAAATCCAGTTGGTCAGTATCAGCATCACCAGAATTCTTTTTTTTTTTTTTTTTTTTTTTTTTTTTACTTTACAGGCAGAGTGGACAGTGAGAGAGAGAGACAGAGAGAAAGGTCTTCCTTTGCCGTTGGTTCACCCTCCAATGGCCACTGCGGCTGCCGAGCTGCGGCTGGCTCACCGCGCTGTTCCGAAGGCAGGAGCCAGGTGCTTATCCTGGTCTCCCATAGGGTGCAGGGCCCAAGCACTTGGGTCATCCTCCACTGCCTTCCCGGGCCACAGCAGAGAGCTGGCCTGGAAGAGGGGCAATCAGGACAGAATCCGGCACCCCGACCGGGACTAGAATCCGGTGTGCTGGCGCCGCTAGGCGGAGGATTAGCCTGTTGAACCATGGTGCCAGCCAACCAGAATTCTTAACAACCACCTTATGATATAATGGTGTGGGCCTCTCAATTAGACAAGTAGAAGAATTGAAGGGCATTAAAATTGGAAGAGAGGAAATCAAGTTATCCCTCATGGGAGATGGTATGATCTTAGAGGTAGAAAAACCTAGGGGATCCACACCAAAAAGCTATTATAAATGATAAGTTGAATAAAGCTGCAAATACAAAGTCAACATATGAAACCACTGACATCAATAACAAACATCCTGAAAAAGATCTCAATCAAGTAATACCATTCACAAATGGCTTTCACAATAAAAATGGTGTTCACAAATAATAAAGTGAAATAAAATATAATACCTAGGGGTAAATTTAGCCAAAGAAGGAAAAAAAATTCTCCAGAATGAAAATTATAAAACATTGATGAATGAACTTAAGGAAGACAAACAATATGGTAAGGTCTCCCATGTTCATGGATTAGAAGAATTGAGGTTGTTAAAATGTCCATATTACCCACAAAAGTTTACATATTCAACACAATTCCTATCAAAATACCAATAAAGAGTAAGTTTTTAGTATAGTAGTTAAGGTGCTTGTGTCCCACAATGGAGTGTATAGGTTCCAGCCCCTGACTCTGGTTTCTTCTTAATATAAATCCTGGAAAGCAGTGGTGATGGCTAAAGTAATTGATGTCCTACCCCCAGGTGGGTCCCTGGATTGTATTCTTAGCTCCCAGCTTTGGCCCTTGCCCAGCCCTGATTAGTCAAAGCCATTCTGAGAAAAGAGAAGAAAGCTTGTGACATCACAATATCTGACTTTGCAACATACTACAGGGGCTGACATTGTGGCATAGCAGGTAAAGCTGCTACCTGCACAAGGCCAACATACCTTATGGGTGATGGTTCAAGTGCCGTCTACGCCACTTCTGATTCAGCTCCCTGCTAATGTGCCTGGGAAAGCAGCAGAGGATGGCTCAAGTAGCTCCATGTGGGAGAACTTCCCATGTAGGAGACCTGGAAGAAGCTCCTGGGTCCTTGCTCCAGGCTTTAGCCTGGTCCAACTCTGGCCCTGCAGCCCTTTGGGGGAGTGAACCAGTAGATGGAAGATCTCTCTCTATCTCTCTCTCTCTCTCCTCTCTCTCTCTGCCTTTAAAATAAATAACTCTTAAAAAAAAACCTGCAAAGCTACAGTGTAAAAACAGAGTGTTACTGGCATAAAAACTGGTGTGTAGAAAAATGGAAGAGAATAGAAACCAGAAGTTAATTCATTTATATACAGTCGATGTATTTTTGACAAAGATGCTGAGGATATACATTGGAGAAAAGGCAGCCTCTGTAATAACTTGTGCTGGGAAAAATATGTAGAAGAATGAAAACAGACCTCTATCCTTCACCATATACAGAAATCAACTGAAAATGGATCAAAGATCTGAATGTCAGATGTGAAACTATGAAACTATAGAAGAAAACATAGGGGAAATACTTCAAACCATTGGTGTAAGCCAACATTTTTTTAATAAGACCCCAAAATACAGGTAACAGAAGTCAAAATAGACAAATGAGATAACAAACTAAGATTTTTTTGCATAGCAAAACAATCACCAGAAGGAAGATACAACCTGTAGAATGGGAGAAAGTAACTGTAAACTACTCAATAAGAAAGGATTAAGATTCAGAATATATAAGGAACTCAAATAACTCACAAACAAAAACCAAATTACATGAAAAAATTCATCAACATCACCAATCATCAGGGAAATGAAAATCAAAATCACGATGAGATATCCCCTCACACTAGTTAGAATTAATACAAAAAAATATTCAGGCCGGCGCCGCGGCTCACTTGGCAAATCCTCTGCCTGCGGCACCGGCACCCCGGTTTGGGCTCCGGATTCTGTCCCGGTTGCTCCTCTTCCAGTCCAGCTCTCTGCTGTGGCCCGGGGAGGCAGTGGAGGATGGCCCAGGTCCTTGGGCCCTGCACCCGCATGGGAGACCAGGAGGAAGCACCTGGATCCTGGCTTCAGATCGGCGCAGCGCGGCCATTGGAGGGAGAACCAATGGAAGGAAGACCTTTCCCTCTGTCTCTCTCTCTCACTGTCTAACTCTGCCTGTTAAAAAAAAAAAAAATCAAAAAATAAATGCTGGTGAGGATGTGGAGAAATGTGAACATTTCTATGCTGTTCACAGGAATATAAATTTGTATAGCCACTATGTACAACAGCATGTAGATTCCTTTAAAAAGTAAAAATAGAACTATAGTATGATGCAGCAATTCCACTATGAGGTAACTATTAAAAGAAAATGAAATCAATAAGTCAAAGAAATACCTGCTACTGCCAACTTTGTTGAGCAGTATTCACAATGACCAAGATAGAGGATCAACTGTGATATCTACTGATGGACGAGTTAATGGAAAGAGTGGTATGTGTACATAATGGAATAGTATTCAGTCATAAAGAGAACAAAAACCTGTCATTTTCAGCAATGTGGCTAGTCTATAAGAATGTGTGTTATATTTCAAAGCAATTAAGGAAAAAAGAAAGCAAAGGTTCCCAGCACATAAAAATGATAAACATTTGAGGAGTGCTAATCATCCTGATTTGATCATTAAACATTTACATATACAGAAATATGTTTCAATTGATCTTACTATACCCCACAAATATCATGTTCAATTTTTAAAAAAGTATGGATCCTGGAGCAGCAGATGCAGTGGACTAAACTAAGAATTTTTAAAAAAATATATTTGATCCATTTATCTTTATAATCCTTAATTCCATATATGTGCTTTTTAAAAAAAAAAGATTTTTTTATTTACCTGAGACGCACAGTTACAGAGAGGGAGAGAGAGAGAGAGAGAGAGAGAGAGAGAGAGAGAGAGATCTTCCATTCACTGGTCCACTCCCCAAATGGCTGCAATCGCCAGAGATGAGTAGATTGGAAGCCAGCAGCCAGGAGCTTCCTCCAGGTCCCCCGACGTGGGTGCAGGAGCATAAGTGCTTGGGCGGTCTTCCACTGCTTTCCTAAGCCATAAGCAGAGAGCTAGATCAGAAGTGGAGCAGCTGGAACATGAACTGGAGCCCATATTGGATACTGGTACAACAGGATGGATGCCCAACCCACCATGCCACAGCGCTGGCCCCTTCACTGAGAAACCTTAGAAGTGCAGATGTTCAGGCCCTACTCCAGGCCCACTGGATCAGATACTCTGAGAAAGTCCTCACTATTTGGGTTTAAATAAGCCTCCCACCGGTGCTGTGGTGTAGTGGGTAAAGGTGCCGCCTGCAGTGCCGGCATCTCATGTGGCCACCAGTTTGAGTCTCGGCAGCTCCACTGCTGATCCAGCTCTCTGCTGTGGCCTGGGAGGACGGTAGAGGATGGCCCAGGTCCTTGGGCCCCTGCACCCGCGTGGGAGAACCAGAAGAAGCACCTGGCTCCTGGCTTTGGATCGGCGCAGCTCCTATTGTTGTGGCCAATTGGGGAGTGAACTATCAGATGGAAGACTTTCTCTCTCTCTCTCTCTCTCTCTGTTTAACTCTGACTTTCAAATAAATAATCTTTTAAAAAAATACTTATACTCACTATCCTCTATGTTCAATATTAATTAAGAAAGTGTGGCCTGTGATGCTAGCATCCCATATCGCTGCTGGTGTGTGTCCCGGCTGCTCCATTTCTGATCCAGCTCCCTGCTAAGGCCTGGGAAAAGCAGCAGAAGATGGTCCAAGTGTTTCAGCTCCTGCTTCAGCCTAGCCCAGTCCTGGCTCTTGTGGCCATTTGGGGGAGTGAACCAGTGGATGGAAGATCTCTGTCTGTCTCTCCCCGTCTCCTTTAACTCTGTCAAATAAATAAATTTTTTTTTTTAAAAAAGTCATTATGAGAAAGAAAACAGCAGATGGACTTGAAAGATGAAAAAAAAATAAGCCTTCCAGCTGACTCAGGTGCATGCTAAAGTGTCAGACCCACTGGCCACCAGCACACTGCCTTTTCAGTCATTTCTGAGAATATTGGATATTCTAAGAATGATCTTACAGTATTGAACAACACGTGAATGCATGCTACAATGACGAAGTGATAAAAAGAAGGACTTCATGTTTGTTGGGAAAGCAAAAACTCACACTTTGTTCTCCTTCTCACGTGACTCTTCTCTTCATATTCCTCAGTCAGACAGAAAATTTGCCCCTTGTGACAAAAACTGACAGGATCACTCTGACAGGTACAGATAAAGCCTTTACTACTTCCCATACACCTGAAATCCCTAAAAGAAAAAAAAAATTGGTCACAGATCTTAGCTATACTGATGTCTGAATATATTTTATAATTTTCCTGAGAAAGACATCGCCCAAGGAAGCTGCTGTTTCTACTAGGACCAGAAAAATACGAATTCATTTATCTTGATAATTATGTTTTAAAAATGCTGGTGGTATATTGTACTTGATGATTCAGGCCTTCCAAAGTCTTATTCTGCTCCTTTTATCTGCTGTTTCATTCTAAACCACCCCCAAACGTGGCACTTTAAATAATTTATTTTTACCCCTCCTGATACAATTGGTTGCCCAGGCTTCGCCGGGTGGTTCTCACTTGAGATTTGTCTGTCGTACACTTGCGTTCCAGGAGTGGGTGAGACTGAAGTCACCTGCAGAGCTGACCGGACCGGATGAGCAAGATCGCATATGCACATGGATGAGAGTTGCTATTGTCTGGGGTCTGAGAGCACAGTGGGGGCTGTTGACCAGAGCTCCTATGTATGGCTTCTTCATGTGGCTTAGATTTCCTACATCTGGTATATGGATACCAAGAAGGGATGTCTCAAAAGCAAGTTTCTAAGACATCCAAGCAGAAGTTGAAGAGTTTCTGGCAATCTACTTTTGGAAGCCCAAGAACATATTTTCTGCCACTCTAAAGCCACCCCAGATCTGAAGGGGTAGGAATTAAACTTGATTTCTTGACGTGAGAATCAGCATGTAAGTGAAGGAAGGAAAGGAGTCCATGGGGTCCACTTTGGAGACTGCCATAAACTTCCTTAAACTCTCTGAAAATATTTTCTTTTATAAAAACTTATTTTCTTTACATTTTTAATTAATTTGTTTTTATTTTACTTGAAGGATGCGGAGGGAGTGATAGAGATGTAAAGAGAGAGAGATAGACAGATAGACGGATAGAGGTCTACTGTCCATTGGTTTACTCCTCAAATGCTCATAACGGCCAGGGATGGGCCAGACTAAAACCAGGAACATAGAATTCAATCCAGGTCTTCCATATGAGTAGCGATGACCCAGCTACTTGAACCAACACCTGCTGCCTCCCAAGATGTGTAGTAGAAGGTAACTATATTGGAAGTGAAGGAGATGGGACTCAAACCCAGGCACTTCCATATGGGATGTTGATGTCCCAAGTGGTGCCTTAGCCATTTAGCCAAACACCCACACCTGCAAATATTTTCTGAATACATTTTTTCTCTCAGTTTTCCTTTGATAATATGTTACTTCAGTTAAATATTTTTCTTAAAAAAGTATTTATTTGTTTGAATGGCAGAGAGAGAGAAAGAGAGAGAGAGAGAGAATGAATCTTCTGTTCTCTGTTTCACTGCCCAGATGATTGCAATGGCCAGGACTGGGCCAGGCCTGGGTCTCCTTGTGGATCTCCCACATGGACAGCAGGGGTGCAGGTACTCAGACCATCTTCCATTGCTTTCCCGGGCATATTAGCAGGGAGCTAGAACAGTAGTGGAGCATCTAGGACTTAAACGGGCTGGTGCTTCAATATGCGATGCCAGTGTCACAGGTTATGGCCTAACCTAGTGGGCTGGCTCCCTTTAGTTAAATATTAAGGTTAAAGCAAGCCTTTGCCATTATTAAGGACTTTGTAAAACCTAAGATTTTACTCTTCTAGCTAACTAAAAATTTACTCTGCCGTGGTTGTATGGTGATGGTGGAAAGCAAGAGAGGTCTGTTGCTTATTATTCACAGCAACAGAAGTATCCAGTCAGTATTTTAACAAAATTTTGCTGTATTCCTCAAGCCCTGATTCCCACAGGGAGACAAGAAGAGGGTTAGGTCACATCTGAGCACTATGGGTTGGGTCACAGGGTAGAGATCCTGAGCTTAGGGAACTCAAGTCTTCTTTCAGGAGCAGTAAGAAAACTTGCCCTTTTTCCCGGAGGGAAACAATGGCTCTATCTTCCAAAGCCATTAGCTTTATAAATATTCTTGAAATGATAGTCCAGAAAGAAGCCAGTCACTATCCCACTTCTATGATATGTAGAAATGAAAGAGAGCCACGGAGAATTGTCCATCAACAGCCATATGATGGTGGTCTGGTTGGCGTGGAAATGAGGGGGAACAGGTGGATCACCCAGGCAAAGAAGCAACAAATATTTTTTGTATTGTTGGAATTCCAGGTTTAATTTAGAAAGTGGGACTGGAGAAAGAAACAAAGGTATGACAACTTTGAAGAACTGTCCACAGCATGCCAAAGGTTCTAGACATAATCAGCAGGCAGCAGCAAGCTGTCAAAAGACTTTCATGTAGGAAAGACATGAGTACAGTTAGAGTATCGTACATTTACTCAAAAAGGATCTGTGGAGAATTTAAAGTCTTGGAGGCGGAGCACTGCTTTTGAAGGAAAGTAGCCAAAGAGAGTCTGGGAGGCACAGGTGGTGTTTTGAGAGATCTGGTGGTGCATACACGGGACAGGTGTATGGGGATGACCCTGTAGACGTGGAGGACGACACAGTCAACATCTCTTCAACATTTCCAAGTGAAGGACTGTGTCATATTGTTCTTTATATCTCCTGTGTTTGAGAGATTGGTTGATGTAGGACAGAATTCAAGCAATAAAAAAATGTAGGAGGTAGGGGGAAATAAACAGCAACCCTGTCCTCATGGAAGTTATATTCTAGTGAAACAGATAGATAACAAATTAATGACTCATTGTCTCCACAGGAGTATAAAAGAAAACAGACCCCCTCCCAGGGCAACAATCTCTCTCTTCCCTGCAGCTGTATGGAAGCATTAGAGAAAGGCAGAGGCACCGAGTGAAAGCACCTAGAGTCTATGTATCATTGCATGTAGCAGATTCACCCTTCAATCAGAAATGGCATCCTGGACTGTGGTATATGAGAAATGCACTTCTGCTGTCTGTGAGTCACTCTACTTAGGCAGAAGGGGTAAGAATCAGTGAGACAGGCAATGAATAGTGGTTGAATGAACAAATAAGACCAATACCAAGTCCCCAGGGCTTCTCCAAGGCTGAGGTCCTGAGACGGAATCATTCTTCAAGGCTGAGAAGATGCTCAGTTGAAATTTGGTGGCATACAGGAAGAGTGGAGCAGGATCATTGCAAATGGTCTCATATGGTGACATATCTTCCTGGTTGTTATTGGCATAAGGGTTTCTTTGCTTCCGACGCTCACCACTGTCTCAAATTTAGGATAGCTGTTTGTAGACCAGAAAACATTACACAAGTATTCAATGTTATTTTAGCAATCTACAAATACCTTGTTATTATTATTATTATAGGCACTTATGATGGGCCTATTATTCTGTCTGACAGAGGAAAACAGCTTGGGAGTTTTCTTCAACATGCAAACGTTCTTGTCTGGAAAATGTTTGGTGATAAAGGTCACTGTGAACTTATCGAGGAGCTCAGTGGGACAGCAGGAACATTTATTTATGTGTATTTATGTGCTTATTCACTGATGGCTTTGCTGAGAAAAGCTATATTGTCAAGTGCCCTAATTAAGAAATAATAATGTAATTGATTTTTTATGGATTATCTTCAATTGAGTCCCTTTACTACAGCAAACTCCTATTGACTACTCGGGATAATTGATGGCTTCTCGGCACAACGTCCTTGGCTGATTTTACAGCAGCTGATACAGTGTCTGACAATGATCATGAGCAAGCTGGGCTCTCAGGATGGCGACCCCTAGAAAGACAACGGCTAATGTGGAAAGGCTGCTATTAATTCACTGAGTCGCACAAGGCACTTTCATTTTTTCAAAATGAGGTGGTTATGCTAAAACAATGGCTTGAACACCAAAAATGAGGATTCAGCAAAGCCTTCTCACCACACAAATTTTATGTAGGAGTCGTGTATATAACACAAGTTAGTGGTAATCTAGTTGAAACGATATTGGGAAATTTAAAATTGGATCCAGTTCCCTGTCTTCTCACAACAGAGTAGATGTAGAAGGATTCCAGAAGGCACCATTGGAAAATTGCCGGGTTAGCAAATCTCCAAGCGTAAGTCCAGTTCTGAAACTGTAGGAGTTTGTGGTATGACTTCAGTGACTCCAGGGTAAAGCAAAATAGCCATGCCATGGATTCAACTTTGGTGTAGATGTGTGGTGAAGCATGTTCTGTCCCAGCCCAGTTGGAACATCAGATTGGATTCAAAACATCCAGGCTCTGCTTAAACCAGAGCAGAGCCATTTATGCCTCTGATTATGGTGGGGTCATATCATTGTGTGTAGGTGGGTGTGCCTGAGTGTGTGATTGTGTAGACACATATGTGTGGGTTGGCCCATGGTCTGATAAGGCTGAGTTTTCTCATTTCAGTAGGGTTTTGGGGGTGCTCTGAGTGGCTGTAGCTATCCAGGAAAGCTGTTGAGGACCAGTGTGAAGTGTGCTAGATGCTTTGTGAAAGGAAATGCATTATTCACATGCATTCACCTGGGAATTGACGTTCAGAACTGTCAACCAGAGTCACAACAAGTATCTGACTCAAAAACTCTTTACTCCATGATTATTTATTTATTTGTTGGAAAAAAAATATTTGAAGAGGTTGATGATCAACACACACAGTCATTCTGAAAAACTCCAACCAAATGGAACATCTTACAGTTTTTACTCTTAAAGGAATAGGATAACCAAATCTGTTTCCATTCCAAGAAGTGTTCTCATTCAGTTTTTCTCCAGAGTACTGGCTCTCAATATGGGGCCATTTCATCCCAGACCCTCCAGATGCATTTGGAAATGCCTGGGGACATTTTTGGTTGTCACGATGTGGGAATGGCAGGTGTTTTGATACCAGCAACTACTAGGTAAAGGAAGCTGTTAAACATCATGCAATGCCCAGGGCAGCGCCTCCACAAGAAAATAATAATCCAGTCCCAGTTCCAAATTAAAACAGTGCCAAGATTGAGAAATTCTGAACTAGTTGTACTAGAAGCAATAAAGGAGGTATTATAACACAAGAGGGTGAAAAGGTTACTATGGGAAACCATATATGATTTTTAACCTGATTGATTTTTCAGAATTTGATTCCAAGTATGCTCTCAAGTTGTTCAGCTAGCTAGGTGATGTCCTGATCAATACATCTTTTGGGGATGAAGATTAAGTCTGATTTATAAGACACATTTCCACAAATCATCTGTAGACTTTACTATTATTAGAATTCCAGAAAGACCAGCCTTCTAGCTTATACTGTTCAAAACATCTCCTTGTCTTATATACTAGGATGACCCTTTTGCCCATCACATGAGCAAGACCCTATGTTCCACTGAAGACATTCTTCCTACAAAAATATGGAAAATTTAAAACATGGAACTATTTTAGGCTACTTAAGTGGAGCTTAGTGTGTATGGGAGGTAGAATTAGGACCTTTCAACCTTCTCCAAAGATTTCCATGTTCTGATCATGGGATTCTATAGTAAAAGGCCCTTTGCTGATGTGATTATGTTAAGCCCTTGAGGTGATGAGATTATACAGGATTATCTGGGTGGCCCCATGTAATCACAAGCACCCTTGTAAGTAGAAAAGAGAGGCAGAAACAGAAGTGAGGGTGATATGATAAGAGGACTCAACTTGTTGTTGCTGGCTTTGAAGAAGAAGGGGCTATAAGCCAAGGAATGCAGGCAGCTTCTAGTAACTGAAGAAGGTGAGAAAATGGAACATAACTGAAGTCTACAGAAAGAAGCACAGCCCTGCCCATGTCTTCATGTTAGTCTGATGAGACCACCTTCAATCTTCTGATGTGCAGAACTCTGAGACAGTACATATGTTATGTTTGGCCACTAAGCTTGTGGTCATTTGGTAGGGCAGCTACAGAAAGCTGATATAATATATTAATTCTGCTAGGCTTGCAGAATGTTCTGCTTAAACCTTAATTAACTCTGAAGGTATTAAGAGGATGGCAAGGGACTCTCTTCCAGACATATGTTTTAATTATTTGATATTCATGAAGGAATTAGATTCTTGCATAAAGTTGGAGGAAGAGGATGCCAAAACACCAGTCCTTGGGACAGAGAAGAGATAAAACTAAAAACATGTAGTCTACCAGCCACTCCAAAAGGTCTTTATCTGATACCCTGAAACAGCGACTTAAAGCAACACCCTAAAACAGAATTTTAATGTAAGCCACACTTGCACTTTTACATTTTTTATTAATGAATTAAAAATATATCATGGACTAGATGAAATTAATTTCAATAATTTATTTACTCAATATATCTAGTATACCATCATGTCAACAGATGATCAATATAAAATTACAGATGAAGGTTCTGTATAACTTTTTCACACAAAGTCTTTTAAATCTAATGTGTATATTACACTTGCACCCATCTCCATTCAGACTAGCCACATTTCAATTACTCCATAACCTTGCATGGCTACCATATTAGATAGTGTAGCTCCAGTCCAAAGAAATAATAGAATGAGGCTAAGCTCTCAAAGAGCTGATCTTTGATGGAGAAACTTGAGAAACTCCAGGCATTTGAAGTATTACTTCATGAGCCAGCTCTAAATGATTTGGGAGTACCTCTCCCCATCATTTCATGTCACAGCAGCAGAATCTGGTGGGGATGGTGGAGGGAAGAATGGTATTGAGACAGTTACTATAGCAGCCATGTGGTCTAAAAGAGTCCCTTAGTTGAACCAAAGGCGGTGTACTCCAGACAAACTCCAGAGCCTTGTTGTGTGCATGCCTTGCCTCCCAGATTTAGGTAGTACGTTTTAATTAAAGAATATCCCTGAATGCACTTAGAGAATAATGCGTTTTTCTCATGTTATGTGGTCTCTAAGTGTCTCTTGAATGAATTAATCACTAAACAGGTGAATTTATTTAAGGAGACTAGGAGGATTTGATCATTTTCTTCTATAAAAACTACCAAATAACCAAAGGGCCATATTTGAAACTGTTCTTGTCGTGTAAGCTTGTATCACAATGCTTGACATTCAGTAGATATATTTTTCATAGAAAGAAACATGCAGCTTTAATTCAGAAAGCATTCTAGTGGTAAAACTAGTTGAGCAACTTATCACTACTTGAGAGGAATATTCAAAAAGTTTGTGAAAATGCATATTCTGAGAAAAACTATGCATGGATTTCAACAATTGTTTGTGCCAAAAGAAACTATGAGTTATACTCTGTTATATATAACATGTCTGAATAGGATTAGTTTGAGGAAATAAGAAGGATAAGATCATTTGGAAAGAACTACTATCAGAGAAACATGGATTATTATAAAATTAAAGAAAAATGCCAAACTGATTTAGGTGGAAGAATGGTGAAATTGTTGATGCTCTACAGAAAGTTTATGTGAACAATACCTCAAAGAAATAATCAGTTTACAAATAGATAAATGATTTGAAAAGGGGATGAAAAGATGAAGCCCACAGTACCATATCATCTGTGCCAATTTGCAAAGAAAAAATTCATCTTGTTTGTGTCCTAATTGAAGAGGACTGATGATGAACAGCAGAAACAATAGCCAATATCACAGACATCTCAATTGGTTCAGCTAACACAATCACGACTGAAAAATTAAAGCAGGACAAACTTGCTGTTTGATGGGTGCCAAAGTAGTTGCACCCAGAACAGCTGCAGACAATAACAGAGCTCTCGATGGAAATTTTAAACAAGTGGGATCAAGATCCTAAAGCATTTCTTGAAAGAATTGTAACAGGAGATGAAACTTGACTTTACCAGCATGATCTCAAAGACAAAGCACAATCAAAGCAATGGATACCAACTAGTGAAAGTGGTCCATTCAAAGTGAAAGCGCACCAGTCAAGAACAGAAGTCATGGCGATGTTTTCTGAGGTGCTCAAGGCATTCTGCTCGGTAACTTTCTGAAGAGCCAAGGAAGGACAATATTTGCCTACCAGGAGGGTGCTTTAGGAAGTTAGCTGAAGCTTTAGAAGAAAAACACCCTACAAAGCTTCCCCATCCAGGTCTTCTCACAGAGACAATGCTCATACCCATTCTTCTCATCAACTAATGGTGATTCTGTAAGTTTGGAAGAGAAATCATTAGTCATCCAAATCAATCAGTCCTGATTTGGCTCCTTGTGACTTCTTTTTGTCACCCATTTTAAAAATATCATTAAATGGCATCCATCTGTCTTCAGTGAATAATGTAAAATATAATGCATTACTTTCATTAAATTCCCAGCAACCTTGGTTCTTCAGGGATAGACTAAATGGCTGGTAACATCACTTACAAAAGTGTTTTAGACTTGATGGAGCTTATGTGGAGAAATAATGTTTATATTTTTAAGTTCTATGTTTTCATGAACTTTTTGAAGTCCCCTCATATTCATTAGTGAAAGCTAATGGAATACCAGCACAGCAAATTTTTTTAAATGAAAAAGGAAATGGTTCTGTTGCCCTCATGTAAAAACACACCAAAATAAAAAATCTAATACAATATAATTTTGTAGATTTTTCTATTAATAGCCCCAGTGAGTGCTGACAAATGTTTGGAGTTTACCACAATGCCCAAATCAAAACCCTCAAATGGTATGACCACAAAGGCTGTGAACTGTCAAGCCAGTAAGCTAATGGACAAGATGCTAAATATCAACCTATGACCAAGATATATTTTTAATTACCGTTGGTATTTTGCTTCTACTTAATCCATTACATAGGAGCCAAGACCATACCTATTTTTTCCCAGTTTCTGACTTCATCCACTGCTGGGCTCAGCTTTGGTCAGCAACGTTAGTTAGGAGTCCAGCCACTAAAGGGAGTGAGTGATTGACCTGAATGACACATCTGGACCACAGAGAAAACCAAATGAACCCAAAGAAGCATACAGACAATGTCCTTGGGTAATAACGGCTAATGTTTTGCAGCATAGCATGGTTTTGAGAGGCTATGCTGAATTCCAGGGAAGAAGAAGGTCTTTGTTTTTGCTTTTCTCTTTTTCTGTGTTAGTGAGATGAAAAGCATTGTGGTAGAATGAGCCAGGCCTACGAGATTTAAGACCTGGAGTCAAAGTTTGGCACTGGATGGCAACGGATGAAACGTTTAACATTTCTGAACTTTTTCTCTTTTGTAAAATGAAGAGTAAAAAAATGTTTTTCCCTTTTTCTCTAATTGTATTTTGTGAGGGCAAATGACAAAAAATAGTAAATGTGAGAAAGATTTTAAATTTTGTTAAAGAATAATATGAATGTAGAAGTAACTCCATTTTTATGATCCATGTTATAATCTTAGCTATCAAAGAGACACCATGAGTTATGTCTATTTGTCTACATTCCTTTTTCTTTTCTTTGTTTTCTTTTTGTATTTTTTTCCTTTGTTTTCCACATTTTCACTAGGATTTTCTCATATTTTTGGTCATATTTTGAGATCAAGTCCCTACTATACTTTCTTTCTCTGTGCCTATTGTTGCTTAGGTAGAGCTAGAAATCAGAAGTGAAAATTGTGAGTTTTTAACAGATATTCTTAAAAAAATAAAATAAAACCTGTTCCTTTCTCTGAAAGTCTTCTAAGAAGTATTTCATTCAGATATTGTTGTGTAACAACCATTCACACAATCATAGCAACTACAATAGAAGTACTTATTTCTCACAGGTGTGTGGCTCAGCTGGGTCTGGTATAAGTAGGCTGGGGTTTGGAAGGTGGATCTCACTATATGTCTAGCTCTTTTCGGTGCTATGCTGTGGGTTGCTCTTAGATGTTCTCTACATTGTATTCAGTCTGGCACTGGGACCAAAGAGGCAGCATCTATCCTAGTGAATTTTTTTCTTATGGAGGTGGAGAGGCATAAAAAGACAAGTGAACTCCCACAAGGTATTAGGATAGATATGGCCTCAAAAGACCTTCTTTGAATATAAATCTGTGCTAGCAAGTCTCTGCCCAAGTAAAATTTTTATTTCAACAAAATTTAATACTAAATTTTTTCGGTGATGGCTTTTGGTGTGCTTTCAAAAGTAAATGCTTGTAGTGAACACAGCTGTGACTTTGTCACCTTGTTGAAGGCTCTGTTGAAAACTTTTCTGTTTGCACACACACTTGTGAATTACTATCGACTGCTTGTTATGACAGGCAACTTGTTTTCAAAGTCTTATTCTTTATTTTCAAATCCTTGAAAAGTTATGGCACTGAAATAATGTTTTAAAACACTTTCAAAAATAAGACACTTATATACAAACATCTGGGTAGTTTTTCCCTGTGTGTAGGTCAATGAATATATCCTGATAATGCAAGTCTTAAGAGGGAAGGAATGTGCCTTCTTGGATCGTAATCAGTCCCAAGTTTGCAAGGCAGTGCTAGTTGAATACTATGGCCATGGGGTATGTTAGTTTTGAGCTTGATACAGTAATGATGTCAATTTATTCTACTGAGAAAGTGTGTGAACAATTACTTCAAAATGCTCATGTGTCAAATTCCAAGTTAAGAATTATAAGAACAGGCCAGCGCCGTGGCTTAACAGGCTAATCCTCTGCCTGCGGCACCTGCACACCGGGTTCTAGTCCCTGTTGGGGCGCCGGATTCTATCCCGGTTGCCCCTCTTCCAGGCCAGCTCTCTGCTGTGGCCCAGGAGTGCAGTGGAGGATGGCCCAAGTCCTTGGGCCCTGCACCCCATGGGAGACCAGGATAAGCACCTGGCTCCTGGCTTCGGATCAGTGCAGTGCGCCAGCCACGGCAGCCATTGGAGGGTGAACCAGCTGAAAAGGAAGACCTTTCTCTCTGTCTCTCTCTCTCACTGTCCACTCTGCCTGTCAAAAAAAAAAAAAAAAAAAGAAAAAAGAAAAAAAGAAAAAAGAATTATAAGAAACAAGACTATTCCATTTTATATGGGGTATAACAAGGATCTTAGGATAAAGACATGTTCAGTTTTCATGACAGAGAATCTCAAGATGACTTCTGATAGGACGCACAGTTTAATCTTTAGACCTTATAAAAGAGATGGCTAACATTTTTCTGCAATAGCATAGCCAAAATAAAAGCTTAAATAATAATCTCATAGCTAGATTCACTTCGCCATCAGCGAAGTAAACAGTAAGTAGAAAAAACCTCCCTTTCAGACCAAAGGGAAAGAAAGTTTTTAAATGAGAATATAATTTTCCTCATGGGCATTGTCTACCTTAGAAAAACTACTACAGAACATGCCTGTGACTATAGACTTGTAGTTCAGGCCACTGAATATTAGAGATGGGACATGGGCACTCCCTTGACTTGCATCCTCTGGTCTGCTTTAACACAAACCAGGAGGAAAAGAAAGCTAGGCATCAGAAGCAATGGGTGGCAGGCCTATTAATGGCTGATCTGTACAGTGATCTGCCCTCAAGGAGACCCAACAGGCCAGTCCACTGCAGTGGCTTTCAATGTGGTAAGCCTGGGCTTCAGCAGAAGTCAGCTTGTGAAGAGCCCTGGCAGCTCTGCCAAGAGTTGGATCACTGAAAATGGACCTGCCCTGGAGTCGAAGGATGCCCAGGTCAGAGCCACAGATCTTATTGGCTCTAAGCTGAAAAGCCCTTCACTCAGCCCAACTTCCAAAGTGACCACTGCAGCTGAGGGGATGGTCAAGTAGGGTCAGCAACATTGCAGGCAGAACTGTAAATTTCTTGTTAGAGATGCCCCCTGCCTTTACCTGGCCAGCTCTCCTCCCAGGCCAGCCAAGTAATGAAAGTCAACAGAGTGCCTTCCCCTAGGAGGTTCACACCTCCCTTAGGATATACCCCATGTGAAGAGATAGATAGGTCTGGGCCTCTTAACTTACAAGGCCTAAAGCCCACCAGATTATTATCAAGCACCTTCTATCAGGTTCTATTTGCCTCTCAATCAGAAAACTTAATTGTAACTTAGACAGCACCTTTCTTAGCTCCTCTAATAATGACTCTGTCCTTTGTTCTAGACCCTGTCTAGCGTACTTGGGCCTCATTCCTTCGTAATCATAACCTCTACCACCAATGGCTCTACTCCCAACCTGTGTGTATTGATGGTTCTCTTCCCCACTTATTGCTGTATAATTGTTCAAACCTGGTAAATGCCACTCTTAGGATCATTGGTTACTATTCTCACTCTGTCTTTTATGACCTTGTCTAAATGTGATCAGAGTCGGCAAACTTGGAAGGCTTCCATAGCCTTGGCAACTCATGACGACAGCCTAGGGTGGTTACTGGCACCATAAACTAGAGTGTCAATTTGTTGGGTCAACAACAAGAGCCACTGTGCACTTGCTCCTCATGTGGAATCTCTGTCCTTAATGTGCTGTACATTTTGATTTAATGCTATAACTAGTACTCCAACAGTATGTTTCACTTTGTGTTGCTATGTGGGTGCAAACTGTTGAAATCTTTATACTAAATTGATCTTCTGTATATAAAGAGAATTGAAAAGGAATCGATGCAAATGGAAGGGGAGAGGGAGCGGGAGAGGGGAGGGTTGCGGGTGGGAGGGAAGTTATGGGAGGGGGAAGCCATTGTAATCTATAAGCTGTACACTGGAAATTTATATTCATTAAATAAAATTTAAAAAAAAACAGGCAAAAAAATTTTTAAACAGTTAAGGCAAAATCATATAGTATAAACTATTTTTAAAAAGTGCATAGTGTCAAGTTACTCTCCTATTTGACTTTGTTACCAATCTTGAACCCATCTTCCAACATACCCATTTTTATTATTTTTTAAACTAAAATGCAATCTTTTATTTAAAATTGTCTTAGTTTGCATCAGTTCTGTTTAAACTAGGAACATATGTGTGCATTATGCTTACCCAGCTACATGTGTGATACACAGAACATCTGTGGGTTATCTGTTACCACATTAGGAACCATCTGAAGACATAGTATCTCAAGCAAGGAAATTGATTATTTCCATCCCGTTATGGGTTAGGAATTTGTAAGGGCTCTTCTGGGCAGTACTTTTCCTATATGGTGTCCACTGTGGTCATTCACTTAGCTGCATTTGGCTATTGACAGAGCTGAGCCAGCAGATCTAAAAAGCTTCACTTATGTATCTGAAAGCACAGAATTCCTGCAGGCAGCTTCTCCACCCATAAACGACCTGGGCTTCCCTGCAACATGGTGGGTAGCCTTGGGGCTGTTGCACTGCTTAAATATCAAGTGACTTCCAAGAGGCAAAGGTGAAAGCCCTAGGGTCCAGAATTCTTGAATCATAGTAATCAAAGAGTCTAGGAGTCATCAATGGGCCATCCTGAATATCTGACAATTTTTCATGATTTCTTTTCAGTTCATGAACCTATTTTACCACCACCTTAAGGGTAACATCTTAAGTGTCAGCCATGGAAACTAAAGAGTCCTTCATCCTCCATTCCACTGGACAGGTCAAAAAGTCACTCCAGGGATCGGCGCTGTGGTGTAGTGGGTAAAGCTGCTGCCTGAAGTGCCGGCATCCCATGTGGGCACCAGTTTGAATCCTGGCTGCTCCACTTCCGATCCAGCTCTCTGCTATGGCCTGGAAAAACAGAAGATGGCCCAAGTCCTTGGGCCTCTGCACCCATGTGGGAGATCTGGAGGAAGCTCCTGGCTCCTGGCTTTGGATCAGCTTACTCTGGCCGTTGTGGCAAATGAGGAGTGAACCAATGGATGGAAGACCTCTGTCTCTCTCTCTCTCTCTCTCTCTCTCTCTCTTTCTGCCTCTCCTTCTCTCTGTGTAACTCTGATTTTCAAATAAATAAATAAATCTTTTTTAAAAAAAGTCACTCCAGATTCAGGGTAGGGACAGATGATACTATCTCTAAATGGGATGAGTGTTGAAGCATTTACAGCTATCCTTAATCTACAATATCTATTTCATTTTATACATGTTTTAAAGCCCATAGACACCAACCCCGTGTAATGGAAAGAAATCTGCTAGTTTTTGATTTGGGTTCTCAAAAACGAACCATGTTTCTGGGGACTATTGAGGAAAGAAGCAGTGTTTTTAGAAATAAAAGTGATTTTCTCTCTCTCTCTCTCTCTTTTTTTCTTCTCTCTCTTTCTTTTAAATAAGCCCCTCATCACAAGCTCATAGGCTTGTTTTAAAGCCCATATTTTGGTAACACAATGTGTTGTTAATTAAAAAAAAAAACTCCCCACAGTATTTTTAATCACTTGGACTCATCCTGAATGCCAATTTGTGGACAGGCTAGTTTCTTCATGCACGCTTTGACATATACATTAAACCTTCTCTTACTATTCTCTTGATGAATCTAATTCCCATCAAACCTGTGACATAACCTATAACTATCACCAGCTTCTTTGTGGGAGTTTACGATCTTCATGATATATGCCTTCTGAAATATACGTCTGTAGGCTTATGGTAAAATTAATAAAACCGAAATTAAAACTGACAGCTCTGAAATGATATGCTACCCTTAGCATATGGAATAACTACCGTGAACACTTATGGGGTTTGTTGCAAGATTATAGACAGTTACCCAATGGGGGATAACTTCTGAACTGTGTTGCTAAATCTCATTTGACAGGTTTTGGATTTGGTATAATTTTTCTATAGCATTTTAGTGTTGGGTGAGCAATATGTTAGCTATGATTCAGATGACATTTTATTTCTAAGCCCTTTAGTCTTTCCCCTCCAAGTCCTCCCTCACTTCCCTGTCACACCCTCCTTTTTCTTTCCTTTCCCTCCTTCCATATACACTCAATCTTATCTAAATATTTCAGCAGTTAGTCCATGGCTAGGGATAAAAAAAAAAAAAACACAAAACAAAACAAGACAAAACAAAAAAACCTTTGTCTGGCTGCAAATCTGAATGTGCACATTTGAATGTCCTACCCACAGTTGGGCTTCTGTCTATTAATTTATTATGGTTTTCTCGCTCCTGTCCAGATGTGTATACTTATTTCTTCTGTGATGGTAGCAATGCAAATCACAAGGATTTAATCCTACACTCTGTCCTGGCCCCACTGCGTGTGTGCACATGTACACACACACACAGAGTTTGTTTTTAAACTGCCTGAATGATTCTATCTGTCTCTTGTTCCGGTACATGAAGGGCTGCCAGACAGAAACTGACTTTGTAAAGTATAGCAATAACCCTACAAAGGAAAGACTTTTTAAGTTTGGGTGGAAAACATTAAGAATCGGTCATTGCAATATTAAAAGCAATACTCCCATGTTGTAATTATGCTAAAACTTCAGGATTCTATAGCCCAGAAACGAATTGAGAGTATTCTAAAGACAGAAGTAGGAAATAAGGCCAGGAGGAATTTGAGTTGCTTTTAGCTGTATTCCTCCTCCCACTCTTATCCCAGTTTTACCTTGAAAGCATAGGAATTCTACAAGTATGGTCCAAATATGCTACATAAAGGTAAAGAAATATTAATAAATTTAATGCCTTTGAGTACGGACTCCCCTTATAAAGCCATGCACATAGGACCTTTCTTTTTTTCTTTTTTCTTTTAAAGATTTATTTATTTATTTGAAATTCAGAGTTACAGAGAGGCAGAGGCAGAGACAGAGAGAGAGAGAGAGAGAGAGAGAGAGAGAGAGAGAGAGAAGTCTTCCATCCACTGGTTCACTCCCCAAATGGCTGCAATGGCCAGAGCCAAAGCCAGGAGCCAGGACCAGGAGCTTCTTCTGGGTCTCCCACACGGGTGCAGGGGCCCAATCACTTAGGCCATCCTCTACTGCTTTCCTAGGCCATAGCAGACAGAGAGCTAGATTGGAAGTGGATATAAAGATAATTGAAAATGAATTGAATTTTGATGTGAATGGGATGGGAGAGGGAGCAGGTTGCGGATGGGAGGGAGATTATGAGGGGAAAAGCCACTGTAACCCAAAAGCTGTACTTTGGAAATTTATATTTGTTAAATAAAAGTTCAAAAAAAAAAAAAAAGGAAATGGAGCAGCCGGGACTCGAACCAGTGCCCCTATGGGATGCCAGCCTGCAGATGGTGGCTTTACCCACTATGCCAAGATGGCAGACCCCAAAGGGTCTTTCTAAAGTTTGTCCAAAGAAAAGTAGATCCTTGCTTCTAGGAGACATTCAGTTGGGGCTGTTTTTACTAACAATTAAATAATTTATCTTAAACAATGTCTATCCCTGCCTGTGAGGATTATTCTTGGCTATGAAATTGTTTCTTTTGGAGGCCGGCGCTGTGGCATAATGGGTACAACTGCTGCCTGCAATGCCGGCATCCCATATCAGTGCAGGTTCGAGTCCTGGCTGCTCCACTTCCCATCCAGCTCCCTGTCAATGCACCTGGGAAAACAGCAGAAGATGGCCCAAGTCCTTCAGGTTCTGAACTCACGTGGGAGACCTGAAGGAAGCTCCTGGCTCCTGGCTTCAACGTAGCCTAGCCTTGGTTTTTGTAGCCATTTGGGGAGAGAACCAGTGGACAGAAGATCTCTCTCTCTCTCTCTCTCTCTCTCTCTCTCTCTCTTTATTCTTCTCTCTCTTTCTGTAACTTGATTTTTCAAATAAATACAATAAATAATGTTTAAAAAGAAAATAAATTGTGACTTTTAAATTTTTTATTTATTTTCATAATTAGAGGGCAGAGCAAGTGAGCAAGAGAGAGAGAGGAGAAGGATCTTTCATCCACTAGTTCACTCCCCAAATGGCCCAGGACTGGGTGACAGGGCTCCAAGAACTTGCATCATCACCTGCTGCCTCCCAGGATGCAATAGTAGGGAGCTGGATTGAAGAAGATCCGCTAAGACTCAAACCAGCACTCTGATAGGGGATGTGGGTGCCCCAAGCAGCAATGTAAGCCACTGTACTACAATGGCCACCCCTGAAAGTATTTTGTAAATATGAAAATGCTCCAGCAATTCTGTAGATGTTCTTGGTATTCTACTTAACACCCAATTCATTCTTCTTTCTTTATAACAGCCATGCAATGAGCCCCATTAAATGTTGATGTTACACTTTTATATCAGTTAAGAGTGAATTTTCAAACAGATTTATTTATCTATTTAAAAGGCATAGCAATGAAGAGACAGGAAGAGGGAGAGGGAGAAGAAGAGAAAGAGGAAGAAGGAGTGGGAGAGGTGGGGGGAGAGAGAGAGAGTGGTTTTCCATGTGCTGATTTACACCCCAAATTTCCACAACAGTGAGATAGGCCACGCTGAAGCCAGGAGTCAGTACTTCCAAGCAGGTATCCACATGGATGACAGGGACCCAAGTGCTTGGGTCATCCACCCCTACCTTCTTGGGCACATTAACAGGAAGCTGATCATAAACAGAGTGGCTGGGACTCAAACCAGCACTCAGATATGGGATACTTGCACGGCAAGGGGCAGCTTCACCTGTTGCACCACAAACTGCCCTGCAAATTTGATTTTAAACAATGGGCACAGAGACTCATAGGTACTTTCTTGGGAAGATTTTTCTTCATTCCCAGATGGAATGGTGCTACTCTTCCATCCATTCTCTCTCTCTCTCTCTCTCTCTGCTTCCCTGAAAGAGTATGTGATGGCCAGATTTGTGGCAGCCATATTGTGATCACATGGAAGAAATTAATGACTCAGAGTCCTTTGACTTGACAATGAACAGTGGCTGAACTCATGCTAGCAACTGTCTTCCTCAATGACTTATTTCTACTTGTTTCAACCATAAAGCCAACTATTTTGTTGTTATCCGACAATTCTAACTGCAGTTGTCCTTTGATATCCATAGGGTATTGGTTCCAGAACCTCCAAGGATGCTAAAAAACTATGGATGCACAAGTCCTTTGTATCAAATGATGCAGTATTTGCTCATAACATATGGACATCTTCCTGCATGCTAAAATCATCTCTAGGTTATTTACAATAGGTGATTTTAGCAAGAGAAGCCAGTTTCATAGAAAGCTCATCCCCTTACCCTGTCTTTCCATCACCAACTCTCTTATTATTTGGTTGATCGTATGACATAGAGTCAATCAAAGTCCCCCCAAGACATCTTTCCTATTTAGCCTAATGGATTTGTTCAGCAATAACTGGTTTCAAGTTTCTCCAATGAATGCCTTCCTGGGGATTTTGAGTTTGAATGGAAGGAGAGTATAAGTCTTTGATTTGCTAGAAGGTAACTAAGCTTTTTTTCTAGCAGCTATTAACATCCATGTTTTCCATCTGGGTAGGGGAAAATTATAAATTTATGCGGAGGAATAAAAAAACGAAGAAGATGGCCAAAGGAGGTGCAGGGGTACAGTTGTAAGACTACAAAAATTTAATGATCAAATTCCTGGTGTCAGTGTGTTCTCAAGTTTTTGAGTCCTTATGACAAAATTCTCTTTAGATTAGGAGACTTTAATTTGAGGTTCTGTTACATGCAAAAATAAGAGTCCTAGCACTACATGTATTTGTGATGTCGAATTTAGAAATGATGTAACTATTTCTTAAATAATTACATTTTTATGATTTTTATATTTGAGGATTCTAGCATCTGCTGTGTGATACTAATGTGTTGAATAAACTTCAAGTAAATAGCCTCTCTATGGCTCAATATTTCATCAGTAATATATGAAAGTTTGGGAATAGTATCTCTAAGAGTTACCCCATACCTACTACAAAATTATCCTATCAACAAGGCAATAGGAAAAATTACAATTTATAATTTATACTTGACTTTTCATAGGATGCAGTGGGGATTCTGGTGAAAATTGATTCTAAAAAAGTTTTAAACTAAAATATTTCAGGACTCTTGTAGTTCTTTGAAATTGTGCATTCTTCATTAGACTATTTCTTAGTATGTATCATTTGTCAAATGGGAGAATGAATTAATGACTATCAACTTAGGCTATTTATACCTGAACATCTAAAGAATTAAGCACATGTTGTAATAATGTCGCTTTTCATTTAGCCCTTACCATCAACCCCTAGTATTTACAAAAGCCAAACAGAATCTTTTAAACATTGGGGCTTCTGCATCTGGGAGATTCAGAGCTGAAGGGGTTAATGAAGAGCTGGATGCCTCCCTAGATTTCTGTGAAGCACAAAAAGTACAGTGCCAACAAAATCCCCTGAAGAGTAAACAAAACTTGGAACTGCTGTGAACAATAAATTGTCAATACCTTATAGAAGAAATGGATAATGAAAACTTATCATGCCTATAGTTAGTATCCTCTTTAAAAGAATTTACAGAGCCTATGAAATTAAATTCCGTGCACAGTTCTCTTAATTTGTCCTTAATTAAACAATACTCCATAAATGGTGCATTCAGTGACCAAATGTTCAGAGACAGCAAAATGGTGGGTCCCAAGCCATTAGGAATGAAATAAAGGCGGTCCTTGGGGAGTCTGCAAGAAGCTGGTCTCTCTAAGTGACAACTGATGGTTTAGGAAAGATAATTAACTTTGCAATTACAAACTGCAGCTTTCACCAATGCTGTTTTTTTCCCCCAGCATAATCTTTTAAATGTTGGATTATTTCCTATAATGTGAAATAGTTCACTTGGAAAAGGAAAAAGCAAACAAATACCCCACCTTAGGTTGCTGAGTTCATCAGGAATTAAGTCCTTATTGATTAATTTAATGGGTATTGTTTTTTATTTCTAATGTTAAATCGATATCCATCTAATGTACAACAGCTAGGCAGACTCTTGACATGAAAATTTCAGCAGTAAATTTATAAAAGTAGCAAAATGATAAGTGTACTTCACATAAAACCAGAAAAATGTATATTTTTATTTTTTAATCAGAAAACAAACATGAAATACCTGCTCAATAAATTAAGAGCTAAAACTTTTAAAGAATCTTTATTCTGCTATAGATTTAGTAACTTTATGCCGTTTATTTTTTTCTGCTTAAGTGATTCTCTGAAAAATCTCATTACTTGATTTATTATAGATTTTTAAATTACTGTAGTACTGGAATAATACAGTTTTGCTCTTCCTCTCTCAGAGAATTCAGTCTACACCAACTCTACCTGAGCAACTTATCTTAATGTCAACTGACATTATGCATTAAGTAAATGTTAATGGAAAATAAGAGTTGCTATTACTGTTCTTTTAAAAAATCTGATTGCAGGACGCATACTTCATGATCTCTATGCAGACAAAAATTGTGAGCTGTAAAAATGTCCTGGACTGGGGCCGGTGCTGTGGCGCAGCGGGTTAACACCCTGGTCTGAGGCACTGGCATCCCTTATGGGCGCCGGTTTGAGACCCAGCTGCTCTATTTCCGATCCAGCTCTCTGCTGTGGCCTGGGAAAGCAGTAGAAAATGGCCCAAGTCTTTGGGCCCCTGCACCCACGTGGGAGACCAGGAAGAAGCTCCTGGCTCCTGGCTTTGGATCAGCGCAGCTCTGGCCATTGCGTCCAATTGGGGAGTGAACCATCGGATGGAAGACCTCTCTCTCTCTCTCTCTGCCTTTCCTCTCTCTCTGTAACTCTGACTTTCAAATAAATAAATAAAGCTTTAAAAAAATCCAAAATGTCCTGGACTAATTTTAGACACAAAATTCCTGTCCTCCCCTTAGTACTGTTCTTCTCAACAGATGACCATGACCTTCCATGTTTTGCCTCATTTCTGACTCTTTCTGTTTCTAAATGGATGTGTTTATGTGTGCATGTTCTCATGAGTCCTACCATCCACAGCAAATACACCGCACAATAGTCTGAAAGTTGACTCTGTCATGCAAACACCAGTTTGCCTTTTGTTTATTCTGTGCATGGAAGAGGAAGAACCAGAAGGCTTCTGATATCCACACTGATTTTAATTCAAGATCTCAAAAATTCAGAAAAAATTTGTCAGACCCTGCCCCACGTCATTAGGCTTTTTCATAATGCATTTAGGTCTTATCAAGGACTCCCATGTTGCTAAATAATTGAACATTTTCCAGATTTAGGTAGGATCTCCATTTTCCCCCTCATTCCCTTCTTTTATTTTTTCCTTTAATTCACTCATGGAATATTTATTGTACTCTTACTGTGTACTAATACTTAGCCAGAATCTGCGGATACAAAGATGTACACAATACCCTCAAGGAAGTTACCATCAAAAGGAAGCTGAAGTTCTTTGTGGATCTCATACACATGTAGCCACTGGGGTCTTAACTAAATATCAATGAATGGACTGTTTCTCTCCTAGAGGCCAGCTCCTACTTTGGCACAGAAAATCCAGATAACTTATGAGTCTATTTCCATGTCTCCTTAGCAAAATTTCCATTTCTCCCCAAAGAGCAATGAACACAAATTATCCACCAGGCCACTTGACAAAAGCACATTTCCCCTACAAGATTATGTCTGTTTCACTTTAATCAGCCTTGAAATTATAAGGATGCTTCTTCAATGCCTTTAACCTCTCTATTCCTTACAATTGACCTTTAAATTATCTTGACTTTCTCACTACACTGCACTGCGGTCTTAATGGCCTCTGCATCTCCCAGACACCCTCTTCTAATCGCCTAGTAGGTGACTTCTCATTTCTCTGCACCCTATTTCCTTAACCCACTTTTAATTTTCCTCCATACTGTTTCTTCCACTTGAGTCTTCTAATGCTCTCACGTGGTGGCCTGGCTGGCATTCACTCTCCTAGCTTGGACCATCTGACAATTGATTTCAGATCTCAAGAATTGCACAGAATGTAACCCCACCCTACCTTCTGGGTCTCATGGGGTTTCTCAGCTGAGTTTAGAACCCATTATCTCAAGTAGGGTAGGGGGATGAAGGGTTACACTCATTTGTTAGCCTCTAACTGAAGCTACATTGCCTTCATTTTGGACAACTATAGACGTTTCCTAACCTCTCTATATTTATGCATCCAAAGCTCAAGTTTATTATTTTCCAAATCAAGAAAAATGTTATCTGTGGACTTACTTTGATTGCATTGTCTCAACCTCTAAAGCTGTGCTTTATCCATTATACCTAATTACATTCCTCATCATAAGGATGCATGCTATTCAATTTGTATTTCCCTGACAACTGCCACAGGACCTTGGTAGAGTGCTTCTAGAAATTTATCCAGTGGATGCTAATTCTGCTTGATATCAACATGCATTTTTCATTGAAAACTTTCCATTGTCAAATATCGGGATTGTCACCTAAACAAAATGAAACAGATTGCCTTACTTCGGGACTTCCCTGAGCCTCAACTATGCAAATGTGCAGAGATTTTTCCAGGAGGAAGACAACACTTTTTTTTTTCCCCCAGAGCACTTTGAATAGCTAGTGCTTGTGATTTGTGGAGCACATATTTAGTGAAATACTGTTCAACAAAATGAAGTTTTCAGTATTTAAAATGTAATTATAAGGCTTTCGTGATTTGGCCCTTGTTTCCCTTTATATCCTAACCTAATTACTTTCTTTTTAAAATGATTTATTTATTTATTTGAAAGGTAGAGTCAAGAGAGAGAAAGAGAGAGAGAGAGAGAGATGTCATTTATCCTCTGGGTCACTCCTTAAGTGGACATAACATTTGGGGCTGGGCTAGGCTGAAGCCAGGAGCCGAGAACTCCATCCAGAGCTCCCAAGTGGGTTGCAGGGCCCCAAGTAGTTGAGCCGTTTTCCACTGCTTTCCCAGAAGCATTACCAGGGAGCTGGATTAAAAGTGGAGGAGCTGGGACTTGAACTAACATTCCTACAGCATGTCGGCATCGCAGGTGGTGGCTTAATGTCCTGTGTCACAACACTAGACCCAACTTTCTACAAATCCCTTGTTACTAATTTTATATTTCAGGCAATAAAAATGACTTGTTATTCTAATACAACCTATGTTTTGCTAAACACCTGCCTCTGTTCCTCTCCCATCCAACCTCCCGTTAATATTTTACCCAAGGCTCTCAAGAAATGTCTTCTAATCCATAAAGCCTTGGTTCACTTTAATGTATGTGACTTCCATGATTCTCAGATTCTTCAGTATCACATAAATGGCACATATTACTATCTGTTGGAATTATGACTAACACTGGCTACATTTCCAGGATCAGTTTACAAGCTTTTAAAAGAATCATATCATATGTCGAGTTCTCACCATGAGATTTCCATTCTTTTAGCCATAACATTCATTTATTAATTCATCCATGTTAGGATGACTTTGATCATCTAAGCAGATGCCTTCGAAATAGCCATGCAGACTATTTAGCGAGTACCAAAGCATATTTTAGGAAAAAACATTTAAGATGCAACAGTAGACAGAACACCTTCCTTTACAGAGATAACACCAGAGAGGATGGATGATATATCATAAACACACAGATAAAGAGATGAATAATACGATTTGGAAAGTGGTAAGTGGTTTATAAAAAATAAGACAGAATCATGCTGTAGCGAACAACTGGTATGAGATGACTGCATTAGGTTAGAGTGGGAGGGCTGATGATACAGAATGAATATTTTAGCAAATTAAACTTCTATATGAAGAGAAGTGGAATTCCATAGGTAGATTGAGGTCACTTAGATCATAAGTATAGGACGGGATGGATGTACATGATTGCATGGGCTATGCACTGCAAAAACACTAAAGAACAGCATTTATATCATTGTCTATGTGAATGTTGCCTCTATCAGTCAAGTGTTTGTAGAGAAGGAGAACCACTAAAAGAGATGGATAATGAAGAACTAATGAAATAGTGTGTTTCCAACAATTACAAAATCTAACAAGGAGTTCTCTGGAAAGCCAGTGCCTCTATGGCATGGGATAGAAAGTCACTCTAGGTGAAAATGGCTAGTAGTTACTAAAAAAAGATTACGTAAAGTGTGAGAAAGCATAGAACAGGCTGAAGACACAGAGACAAAGTGCATTTCTTGAGGACAAAGCAGAACCCACGTCTCTGCTTCACTATTGCAAGATTGAAGCAAACAAATTGCAGAAGGACCTGAACTCTTTCACCAGGTGGCTGGCTGCACAAACACCTGGCCCAAGTGTGGAAGAAGTGAAAGGACTAGGATCCAGTGGGAACTGGAGGAGCTGTCACCTGGCTGCTGCCTGTGCCTGCAAGGAGTCACCCCAGCAGTGACAATGTGCCTAAGGGGCAGCTGTACATGTTTCCCACAACCCATGTTGGGTGTCATGGCTGCCACCTCCAGATGTTGCACAGACTTCTTTTGTTACTAGTCCTAACCAGAACCATACAAAGAAAAGAAGTCTGGACAATGTAGGTCCTGCTTAACTGAGTGACACACTGGCCCTGGGTTGTGCAGTTCAGCCCTGCAAAACTTTCCAGGTATTTCTTGTAGTAAAGCTGGTTCTCATGGATGGTGGACCACCTTCCGCTGCTTTCCCAGGCACATTAGTGGGGGGCTGGGTGGGAGGCAGGGCAGCTGGGATGCTAACAGACTCTCTGATATGGGATGCCAGCATCAGAGCTGACCGTTTAACCTGCTGTGCCACAGCCCTGCCCCGACCCCTCCTACCAACTCTGTAGTTTCTTCATAATGGGCATTATCCACGAACTTTCTGAAGATCTCTTTTTTGTCTCTTTCTGGGATGGTAGTTTTCATATTTATATACCTTGCAATACCACAGGAGAGAGTTTATTGAACAAGCTGAACAAATAATTCACATGGCATTATCAAAGACCGACTTGAAAGTGACTCCAGAGAATAGAATTCTTAAATTCTCCCAAGAAACCAGACTGCACAGAAGCATAATGCCTGAAAAAAAAACAAAAACAAAAACAAAAACTTTTGACCTGGAAAAAAATAACCACTTTTGACAAAGAAACCAGAGTGATTTCTTTGTCATTGAGACACTTTATTTTTTTTAAAGATCTATTTATTTGAAAGGCAGAGTTACAGAGAGGCAGAGGCAAAGAGAGAGAGGGAGAGGGAGAAGGAGAGGGAGAGGGAGAGGGAGAGGGAGAGAAAGAGGGAGAAAAGAGGAAGAGGAAGAGGGAGAGAGAGAGAGAGAGAGAGAGAGAGAGAGAGAGAGAGAATCTTCCATTTGGTGGTTCATTCTCCGGATAGCTGCAATGGCTGGAGCTGAGCTGATCTGAAGCCAGGAGCCAGGAGCTTCTTCAGGGTCTCCCACGTGGGTGCAGGATCCCAAGGACTTGGGCCATCTTCTACTGCTTTCTCAGGTCACAGCAAAGAGCTGGATTGGAAATGGAGTAGCCGGGTCTCGAACCGGTGCCCACATGGGATGCTGGTGCAGCAGGCTGCAGCTTTACCCGCTATGCTACAGCACCGACCTGAGACACTTTGTTTTTAGGATGACAGGACTCAGAGTCTCATTTCTAAACATGAACATTTGTGTTCTGGCACTACCAGGTTGCATTGTCTGGGAAAGAGACATCAGCCTTGCCTGGGACCTTGTTAGAAATAAAAATTCTTGGGCTCCACTGAATCAGGAATTTGGGGGTGGGGCCAGGCAGTATGTATTTGAACAAGTTCTCCAGATAACTCTCTTGACTCTTGGGCTTGACAGTCACACTAATCAAGAGATGCAGAATTTCTGGGCTAGTAAAAAAAAAAAAAAGCTGAAATGGGTCTCATTAGGAGAAAAACTGCAAGTTTGGTGAGTAAGAGAAATGATGTGAGGAACTACTGAGTTGCAAGTGTAGACCATGAAGGATATCTGGACACAGGTGGAAATGGCAGCAAGCAGCCACTAGGAGCTAATGCTCTTGGAACCAAGTGTGTCATGGTATTGCAAAAAAGAAACAGGCACCCAGAGGCATGCAGGAGATTTCTCCTGCCTTTTCTACACCTGCTAATGGCAAGTAGGTTGCCTATGCTGGGTACTTGAGCAAACTCTGGGTAGACAAATGAGTTAGATGGATTCCTGGCCTTTTAATTGGGCAGTTTGGTATAAATGTTCTGGATGTGGTGACACAACCGCACTGTCTCCTGGTGCTTGGATGTGTTCCTCTCTCTCCGTGGAGCTTCCTGGTCTGTCCTAAGAAGAGTCAGTTCTTGTACAATCAATTACTAAGAAGTCCTGGAGATAACTTCACTCTAGTTAGGGCTAGCACTCCCTACTACCTTACTTCCACCTGCTATTCCTTAACCCAGCCCTAATCTCACCAGCGCCAGACTTCTGCCTCACTTCCTCTTCACAGCTTCACACTTCTCTCTCCAACTCAATGTATGATGTTATGATAATATAATACTTTGAAATGCTGGTTGCTGTGGAAGTTTTCTTTTTTTTTAACTCTTTATTTCCTTCTTATTCCACTATTCTAGAGCTCAAAGCTAAAAACTTAATTTTCTGGTTTTTTTTCTATTCTGCCACCCCTACTTCATGAAAAGAGATGGTGAGTAGGGAAGAGGTCTCTTCCACCATGGGCTGTGCTCAGAGGTAGCACTCTTGTTTTTGCTGTCTCTCATGGGCAATCCTCCATCTACTCATTGTAGGTTTTCTTCTGTGCAGGGAGACCCACACTCATGTGTGAATACATGCTTATTTCCTCATGGTTAGACAAATCCTATAGCTGTTTGTGCAAGCTACTGCTCTCCACTTAGTAGTTTTTGTCTTTATGGGAGACAAGAACCTGGACTGGAAATTAATATGCTAATTGCCCATATTGTAATCACTGTAGAAAGAAGACTATGTTATAAGAAAGGTGTCTTAGAAAAACACAAATAGGGAAGAGATTTCCTTCTGTTTGAATATTGGTGATTCAAAATGGATGAGAGAGAGAGAGAGAGAGAGAGAAAGGACTGGCATAGAACTTCCCTGTGACCCTAATGCCAAAGATGGTATTCAGAAAGAAAATGGTTTATCAGGTGTGCCCAACAGATGGGAACAGTAGAAGCCTCATAAAAGGATTCCAGGGCCCTAAACCTGAGCTATAAAGAGAAGAGAGCTCCTGGGGCAGCTGGGTTCTCTGCAGAAACACTATGGACACTGACCCATATCTAGTTCCATAGTACCCCCCCAAACACCCGCCATCTGTGAAATTCCAGAAGTAGAACATGAAAAAATGCTTATGCTAACTTTTCCTCGAAATCTATGAAATCAGGTGATTTATAAAAAAAGAGAGCAATACTTTTTGTAGACTTGAGTGTGTGAACTGAGGTTAATGCTTCCTAAAACTGTACCTCTATTTTCGTTAAGATTATGCCTTCTCAACTACTTTATTTTGATAAAACCATGTGCTGTATGGGAAAGATCCATTGTCCTGAAATGAGCTGAAACATGGGTAGATTGGGTGTTTTGGAGGTAAATTGCCAGAAACAGGGGGAAAAGGAAAGAGAAGAGGCAAATTTAATTAGATTGTAGATTTAGTTGCTTTAACTGGTGTATGAATTCTGGTTTGGATGGGTTGGAAATCATTACTAATGACTCCCCAGAAGTAGTGTAAGTTGATGGTTGGCTCCTCTTAGCCTAGCAGGAGAGTCAGGCTGGTAAATACCATTCTATACACCTGATGCAATCAAGTATGTTATCTTAGGTATTAACTTTAATGTACTGGAAGGGAATGATTCAATTTGGGGATTCGAGGATGTATGAGTCAGGGTCCCAGTTCAAAACAGATGAGACATATAAAACAGAATCAGAAGAGTGTTCTGTTTTATTTATTTTTTTCTCACAAATATGTGAGTGTATAGGAATACAAGACAAACAGTCTTCGACCAAGGCTTTGTATAAGCTGAGTTATAACCACCCAGTGTCCAAAAGGGAGAGAAAGGTACCAGGGGAAAGAAAGGTACCAAGACTTTGAAAGAAACATGTAGAATCAGAGACCTTGACAGCAGCAGTGAACACTTGATAGTCAAAGTGAGTTAATGGGAAGGATCGTGGTACACATCCCCAGATCTTACCTTCCTACATCATTCTTATTCCCCGCTGGGAGTCTCCACTAGCTGAATCCAGCCTGAAGCTGGAGGGCTTAAGAGCCCCTATGAATTTCATAAAATCAGGCTTTTCAGGCACAGGGTAGAGTGGGGCAAGGTTGGAAGTGGACCTGGAGGGACAAACAGAGGATATATATATCTCAGAGAAGACGATACCTGAACATTGTGAAGAATCCACAGTCACTTGCCCAGTAAAGAATGGAAAGATTAAACTTAGGTCAATTTTTCAAGTTTTTTGTTTTTGTTGATGATAAAATTATATTTTCTAATCACATACCTACAAACTAAAATAGAATATAAAGGGTAGAAAAGAAAATTTTCATCCAAGAATGTTGAATTTCTTAAGGTAATTCATATATCACTAAAGTATCACCCGTTGTTATAGCTTGGACTATGTTCCCCCAAAATATATTGAAGTCGTAATACCAAGTACCTGTGAATGTAATTTTATTTAGCAATAGTCATTGTAGATGATCAAGTTAAGAAGAGGTTAGTATGATGGGTACTAATCCAAAATGATCAGCCAATGTCCTCTTAAAAAGGGGAAAATTTTAGCCTGTCGACAGGGAGAACACCAGGCAAAGATGAAGGTGAAAGCAGATGTCAGACAGAGAGCTACAAGCAAAGGACAACCAAAGATTGCCAGCAAATGAACAGAAGCCAAGCAAGAAGTGTGGAACAGCTGCTCCCTCAGCCTCAGAAGAAACCATCTCTGCTGGCACCTTTTTATCTTGGTTCCTGGTCTCCAGTACTGTTAGGCAACATATTTCATTTTTTAATGGCAGCTTCAGGCATTTTGTTATAGCATCACCAGACAATGAATGTACCTGTTATTCACATATCCTCTCTCTATATATATTTTTAATTTTTGACAGGCAGAGTGGACAGTGAGAGAGAGAGACAGAGAGAAAGGTCTTCCTTTGTCGTTGGTTCACCCTCCAATGGCCACCGCGGCCGGCGCACCGCGCTGATCCGAAGCCAGGAGCCAGGTGCTTCTCCTGGTCTCCCATTCAGGTGCAGGGCCCAAGCACTTGGTCCATCCTCCACTGCACTCCCGGGCCACAGCAGAGAGCTGGGCTGGAAGAGGGGCAACCGGGACAGAATTTGGCGCCCTGACCGGGACTAGAACCCGGTGTGCCAGCGCCGCAAGGCAGAGGATTAGCCTGTTGAGCCACGGCGCCGGCCCACATATCCTCTATAATTTGTTTTCTTTGCTACAAAGCACAAATGTCAATGGTGGGAAAAGTTCCATTCATCCTCACATAGATAAATAAAAATAATCAGATAATACATTATATTATGTCCCCAACAGACATCAATTCACTATGAAACCAATGAAATTTAAATTTTGAGACCCTTCGATTATGTCAACCCCTTCTAAGGCCCAATGTTTGATTATATATTCTTGATTAACTCTTTTTCTGAAAAAGAGTTTCACACATTATCTGAACTTTGGACCCCATAAAACTTGGATCTGCCTTTTGTCTTCACCTTTGTGGGTATAACCTCCAACTTCAGTTAAAAATTCAACACAATTGTACAAGCATAGATGAGCATATTCAAAAAAGCTTTATGGAAATGAAATTAAGGGACACATTTATTTGGTTGTAAAAATTTTGAAATCCATGCTTATGACCGTCTGATAAATTTATGAAAAACGTGCATTGTGAAAAAGCTATGCGTGGGTTTCAAATATTTTTGCACCAAAATAAACTTATTTTCATGAAGTTTTGAAGTATCCTCATATCTTTATGTCATGATTCAATTGTAACATGCTTTCCAATTCATTGTGTTCATAAGTAGCAACCACTAAAAACAAACTGAAAGGAAGGAATTACAAACAAAAAGAACAAACAACTTTGAGAGTCCTTGAACATAAAATGTTCTAGACCCAGTGGGATTCCAAAATGAGGACAAGAAGGCTTCTCTCGTGTGCACCAAATGGTAATTTTTATGTCTTATTTTTATTTATTTATTTTGTCCTGAAGCTTCCTGTTTCAGGTGTATTACATCAGGGAGAAAGCCCATTTCTGATACTCCTGGTCTCCCAACATGTCTTCCAGGTTATGAAACCTCAATTGCTTTGGAGAGAGGATGGATTAAAATTAAAATTACATTCATTAGCATATCTAAATGGAAGCATCATGCCTTACTGTATGTGCTTATTAAGAGTGAGCATCAACAGCATGTCAGAATTTGCCTCATTAATTAGGTGGTGGAATCATACACATCCCCAGGACTCCTGTGCAGGGTGGGAGGAGTCTGGATATTATGACCTGACTCTAGGGGATTTCTGTATCTGTAATTTATATACCCCCTCTACAACATGGGCCCTACTCCCATCTGTCATTAAAATATCCATCTTTAGGCTTCACAAGTGCGTACTCAAACTTAAATCCTATTTTAGAAGTAGAAGAGCAGTTATATCTCAAGTAACTCCACATGGAGCTGGACAAGTTGACTGAGACACTGCTAAGATCATTTCAGTAAAAGAGATTCCAATTATTTCTTCCTGTTGCCCAGGACAGCAATATCCTGGCACATTTCTAAGCCATGTTGACTAATGGGAAGTTGTAGAGGTCACGTGTACTTCTTTAAGTTTTGTTTCGCAAAGTGTATGTCTTCTGCCTAGTGTGGTGGACCACTTTTCCTAATTCCTCATGCTTCCAGATAGAAGCAACTCTATTGGTGAATTGACTAGTGCCCTCCCCTTGGCCTTACTCCTTCGTACCCCATGGTAAACTCCTGGTAGGCAAATTTGTAAGAAGTAACTGGGAGATTTGAGAGACTTGCCTTCTTCCAACCTCTCTTGGATGCATTTGCGTGTGGTGTGCACTTGTTTACTCTACTGTCTGCTGTGAACTCAGTATCCCTGGGTCGCAGGAACTTGATGTTTTTAGTTATATCTGTGATTAGTTATGTAAGTCTGTTTTGAATCATTCCTTAAAATAAACTGCCAAGAACCCCTCCTCTTCCTGTATATGGTTTATTATCTTTCCATAAGTTTTCCACCCCTTAAATCCAGGCTAGCCTTCTGATGTATTTAAACCAATAAAGTGTAGTAGAAGTAGCGCTTTGTGAGTTATGGGCTCTATTTGAGGGTCCTGGTAGCTTCCATTCTCCCCTCATGGACAATAGTGGCCGTGTTTTATGGAAGTCCAGGTTGTCCCGCCAGAGAGAAGGAATGTGGAGTGTAGAGACTACATGAAATAAAGGGTCTTGTGGAGAACAGGTAGCAAATACCAAATACCATGGCCTTCTCCCAGCACTGGAGCTCTGGATAGGAGATCACCCTCTTGGGCCATCCAGCCCAGCCTTCCTCCTACCCTGATGCAACCAACACAAGTCACCTCAAATAATACCTTATGAAGAGAACTGTCCCCTCAATCCACAGTGTCATCAGAAGTAACAGACTGTTGCTTTAGCACTCTTAAGTGTGGGATTTGTTACTAGCAAGATAATTCATCTCTTTGTAGTTTCATGTAGTTTTAGAGATAAAGACTTAGCAAGTTCACTTGGGCATGCACTTAAGTCATGTTCTCCAAATAACTTTATCAGTAATTAAGATGATGTTTTAATTTCCCTTGTCTAGTCTTGGGTATGTTTATTCATGGAGTCAAACTCTGGAGAGGACAATAGTGGTATGTACTGACTGCCCAAGACTCCCCAGCTGGCAAACCCCTTGTTACATACCCGAAAACCCATGTGTCCTCCGGGTCTCAGTCCTAGAGGGGTTCCCACATCTGGAGTATCTTGCCTGATGCACATGCCTACTCTGTATTTTTCAAAAGCTTCATCACAGCACATATTTGCACTTTGGGTTCCACATTTCTCCACACTCAGTGAAGTCAGGTGACGTGTCTTGTTAGAACTTAGATCACCACACTCACACACAGACTGAACACAAGTTATGTTTAGTACCTTCTTCTGGAATATCATACTTGAAAAACTTGATCAGTTTTAAATTAGTAACTAAGATAAACTTGATTTTCTTTTAAAAATTATTTATTTATATGAAAGGCAAAGTTACAGAGAGGGAGGGCAGGAGAGAGAGAGGCATCTTCCATCTGCTGGTTAACTACCCAACTGGCTGCTGCAGGCAGGGCTGGCCAAGGCCTCTTCACCTGGACAGAATCTCAGTATGCTTGCTCTAGGGCTGGAGCATGAGAAGTGGCCAGCTTCTCTCAGAGGGACCCACCTGCTCTGCAAGTGGGCATTGTATCGGTCAGACAGCCTGTGAATGGCTGGGGAAAGAGTGATCAGAGCCTAGTAATATGGAGCTGCTGCATGTTATGTAAAAGATCCACCCTACAAGCAGGGACTGAGTGACTAGACTTCTAGACCACACTTCTTTTGAATAGACCTTATGTCAGCTGAAGTCTAGAAAAGGAAGAAATGCTGGAGGGGAAAAACTGGGGCCCTAGACCGAGATCCAGTAGCAGGGAGGTCCCTGTGGTTTTGTTTAGATCCAACCGGGGGCAGAGAGAGCTTCCTTCACACTGAACTTGGCTTAGTGGAGGGGGGAAGATTCTGTTGCAGTTCCAATGCCACCACCACTCACTACTGTTAGCAAGATTTAGCAAATTTTCTTGAAAAAATACTTCCTCATTTTCTGCATACCCTTAGGGTAATTTTCAGAGAGATATCATTTTTTTCTTAAAACAACTTTCATCAGTTATGGTTTTTTTCACTAAGGAGATCAGCTGCAGAGCTTCTTACGCAGCCATTCTAACCCAGTATAGATTTATGTTAGCTTATTGTATATTCAATAATTTTCCTGAATCTTATTCATATTGAGAATTTGTGTATCTTTTAAATCAATGTGAATGAGATGGATTCTTTGTGTTCCTATATCTACATGAAAAGGGTAAAGACATGGCATCTCCAAAGATAAGTAACAACAGAGACTGATCAACGAGTAATTGGGGGAATATCCGCAGGCATAGAGGATGAATAGCATTATCCATGCACAGATGAAGAATTTAGCAATTTATATTGCTAAAGCAAACCACAGAAAAACTGAGTAACCCTGGGGTTCAGGCTAGACTTGCTATACATTTTAAAAATTAGCCTAACATTTAATATAAAGTGAAATTTTACATATATTCTTAAGTCTCTTGTAAATGTGGATGGAGGATATCTTGATATCATCATATTTTTTGTTCTTCATACCTTGATATTTCTTTTTATGGTAGGCTTTAAATCATTTTACATCATCTGTACAAGCTTACTGAATTCCCTGCTTCCTTCCCCCTACACAACACAACCTACATTGGCTTTTGTCTTCTCCCCTCATTATTTTTGTTTGTTATTTGGATCTGTTTGTTTCTTTTCCCCTGTGTCAATCACTCCAACAATTTTCAATGACTTGTTGTTCTTTCCTTCAATTTCCTATACAATAAAGACTCAGGATTCAAGCTGGTAGACACAGATTTCTCCTTAATAGTGCTGGGGAGAAAGACGTTTTGAATACTTAGACATTAATTTTCTGTTTTCTTTTCAGTAGGAAAAAGATTGCCAATATTGAAATCCTTCTGGAATGGTAAAAATGGCCATCATGAACTAGTGGACTGGAGTCCTTAAATGGTATATTGCCAAAAACCGTTATCCTTGTTTTAACTTTCCTCACCTGTTCCATTCTCTGTATTTTGAAAAACTAAGGAAATTTAGCAGACATTTCAATAATACTGATTTTGTACAAATTAAGTTACAAAGTTAACATAAAATCTACTTCTTTAGTAGCTGCTCAATAAGTGTAAATTTTCTTTCTATTTTCTGTCTATTCCTGGGCAGTGGAGCCCTATCTCAAGAATAGAGAAGAGTCAAGTTCCTTCTGTAGGCTTCTACTCTTGCATTTGAATTTTTCTGAACATATGAAAATAGGCCTAGAATGCTGGCAATGATTTTCAAGGATTTAACAGTTGAGAAAAGAATGTTCTGACAGTGGCTTAGGGTTATTCACTAACATATTTACTGTACAGATGTATCTTGGTAGATTTCAAGCAAGAACTGATGCAGTGTTCTACATTTGCATTCATTAACACAACACTGGCAAGTGACATGGCATAATTTAAAATATGTTTTAGCTCACTATTGTTTATGTTGACCTCTTGAAAATAAAAAATGGAAATATTTCCCTTACCAAAATAGTCTTTCTTCTGCTCTATGAACATTTTGTTTTCTCCTGCTTTCTGTCTCATAAAGTTAAAAATTAAATATAAAGAATGATAGATAAGAGATAAATAAATAAACAAACAAACAAACAAAAAACATTTTGGTGTTCTGAAACACGGTGTTCATACAAAATACTAAAATCTGGGAGTAAGTTTGCTGGGTTGGGGAATGTTCTGTTCCTAATATGTACACAGTATGTTATCTACCAAGAAAGTAGATCTAGACATTAGTCTTTTGAGAATAGTGCCATCACCACTGCCATTGCCAACACTACCACCACAGACATCATCGTCACCACTAGCCCCCATCCCTGTCTTCTTCCAGGAAATGTCATTGGGTAAAGTGTGCTCAGAGGAAGCTTCTTGTTAAATACAGTCTGTATCTATCTAGCCAAACTACGGTAAGGCAATGGGTAAATTCGATCAATGGAAGCAATTAAATATCTAGCCTTCATATGTCTGAAAGAACCTGTTTGGCTTTGGCAATTGAAATATATCCACTTTATTATCTAACAGTGTACCATGGATTTCTTTTTCATACATTTCTTCCAAAATTTGTGGAGAAATTTCTGGAAAATTCATGAAAATAGGTTGGTGGGGGCATTTGGTTCAGTGGTTAAGATACAACTTGGGATGCCAATATCCCGTTTCAGAGTACTTCATTTGAGTCTCCACTTTTCTGCTTCCAATCCAGCTTCCTGTTGCCTGCACCCTGGGGGAGGCAGCAGATTACAATTCAAGTACTTGGGTTTCTGTCACCCATGTAGGATACCTGGATTGAATTCTGGGCTCCTGGCTTCAGTCTGGTCCAGCCCTGTTTTGATTTGGCAGTGAACAAATGCATCGAAGCTGTCTCTCTCTCTCTCTCTCTCTCTCTCTCTCTCTGTTTGTCTCTGAAAATTTCAAATAAAATAAAAATAACTAGCTTTAAAAGGAGATTTGGGTTATGGTAATATATTTTATGAAATTGAAGGTGCATGTTATAGCAGAGAAAAGAATAAGAATCTGATACAGGAAAAATGAAAAAGAGAAAAGGCTGTGAGAGACTTAAAGACTGAGAGAAAAAAAGAGAACTACAAGATCAGAACAGAAATTCAGAGACAAAGAGGGTCTGGGCAGGTCTTAGAAATTATTTCATCCATTGAGTCGGAGTATAATCCAGAGCAGAACAAGAGAACTTTAAGGTAAGCACATCGTCATCTAATGAAAATCCTTCCTTTGTTGGGGCACTGTGGCGTCCACCTGTGTTGTCAGCATCCCATATGGCTGCCAGTTCATGTCCCGGCTGCTCCTCTTCCCATCCAGCTCTCTGCTATGGCCTGGGAAAGCAGCAGAAGATGGCCCAAGTACTTGGGCTCCTGCACCCATGTGGGAAGACCCAGAAGAAGCTCCTGGCTCCTGGATTCAGATCAGCTCAGCTCCGGCTGTTGCAGCCATTTGGGGAGTGAATCAGTGTGTGGAAGACCTCTTTCTCTCTCTTCCTCTTTGTCTGTAACTCTGCCTCTCAAATAAATAAGTGTTGTTTTTTTTTTTAAGTAAATAATTGTGATGCACCAAGACACTTTTATTATTTTATTTCATAACAGTCAGGCTGAAAACTCTGCAATTGCCAGTATCCCATTTAGGACCTGAGTCTTGGTGATCAAACCCTGGTTGCTTCAGTGGGAACCATCTTCTACATGCAGCTTTAAAAACTTTACATTCTTCCCTGCTTCAGTTCCCAGCTCTCTCAAAGGGTTTCCTGAGGTCATCTTCCAAATTAACTACTTATATCCTAGTCTTTATCTTATGGTGTTCTTTTGAGTATCAAGGCATGATGCCACTACTGAAGGTATTTGTAAGGAGCTCATGTCTAAATAAGGACATCTCCAGAGGTCCTGGAGATTAGAACTTCAACATATGGATTTGAGGAGACACAAGCTAACTGATACCAATCCACTCTTTGCTCCTCAAATTTACGACTTTCTCACATGAAAAATACATTCAACCCATCCCAACATCCCCGAAAGTCTTAACTCATTTGAACATCACCCCCAAGTCTAAAATCTCCTGAAAATCAGGTATGGCTGAAACTTGGGGTGTAATTCACCCTGAGACAAAATGCTTCTCCATCTGTGAACCTGTAGAGGCAGAAAATAAGTCATCTGCTTCCAAAATTCAGTGTTTTGACAAACGTAGGCTAGTCATTCTCATTCCAAAAGGGAAAAAAAAAAAAGAAGGAAAAAAAAAAAAGGGGAGATCAAGTAATTCATGCAAGACTGAACCCTGTGGGAAGCTCAACTCAATTATATCTCAAGGTTTGAGAACATTTTTTTTTCTGATTTGATGCTCTGTCCTATTGTGTTCTCAGCACAAAGACCTTGCCTCTCAGTCCTGGTGGTGACCCTTCCTCCTCATCTCTGGGAAACACAGCTCGTACTCTATAAATGAGGATGTAAGTCAGCCCTCAGGAACAGGAGGAGCCTGCTCTTGAACCACATTTAACATCATGATTTTTTTCATTTTCTTACACCTCTGTCCCTTTTTGGCCATATGGGCAGTATTTTTGCTGATGTAGAATTTTCAAAAATTTTGTTAGTTTCTTGAATAATTGTTGGGAGTCCATGGCATCAGACAAAAGAAATCCCACAGAGTTTTCTTGCATAACCACATCTCTGTACCTCATCTGTGCTGAGATGGTTGATTGGACTGATGAGTTATATACCCAATTTCTTCAGCAAATGGGATTCCAGTCACATCCTTGACGTTCTCTCCAAAGCAAGCTTTCTAATTGTGTGCACTATGGATGGTCTGAGAAGGTCTGAGAATTTTCCAGATTCTTTTTTTTTTTTTTTTTTTTTTTTTTTTTTACAGACAGAGTTAGTGAGAGAGAGACAGAGAGAAAGGTCTTCCTTTGCCGTTGGTTCACCCTCCAATGGCCGGCCGGCGCACCGCGCTGATCCGAAGGCAGGAGCCAGGTGCTTATTCTGGTCTCCCATGGGGTGCAGGGCCCAAGCACTTGGGCCATCCTCCACTGACTCCCGGGCCATAGCAGAGAGCTGGCCCGGAAGAGGGGCAACCAGGACAGAATCCGGTGCCCCGACCGGGACTAAAACCCAGTGTGCCGGTGCTGCAAGGTGGAGGATTAGCCTGTTGAGCCACAGCGCTGGCCCCAGATTCTCAAGTACTGATTCCTTTTTGCTTACTTAAATACTAATTCCTTTTTCCTTGTTCAATTGATTTCTGCCCTTCAACATTTTACAGCAAGGAGACTCCAGGCCATGTTTTGAATGCTCAGAAATCTCCTCAGATAAATCCCAAAGTTCAACATTTGTAAGTTCTACTTTCCACAAATATGAGAATACAATTTCACCAAATTCTCTGTCACTTTGTAGAAAGCGTCAACTTGTATGCATTTTCCAATAAAAAACTCTTCATTGTCATTTGAGCCAAAACAAGAAGCACCCTTAAGGATTATATTTGTACCAATAGTCTCTCTCTCTCTCTCTTTTTTTTTTTTTTTTTTTTTGGACAGGCAGAGTGGATAGTGAGAGAGAGAGAGAGACAGAGAGAAAGGTCTTCCTTTGCCATTGGTTCACCCTCCAATGGCTGCTGCGCTGCGGCCGGCGCATCGTGCTTCCCCTGGTCTCCCATGCGGGTGCAGGGCCCAAGCACTTGCGCCATCCTCCCCTGCACTCCCAGGCCATAGCAGAGAGCTGGCCTGGAAGAGGGGCAACTGGGACAGAATCCGGGGCCCCGACCGGGACTAAAACCCAGTGTGCCGGCGCTGCAAGGCGGAGGATTAGCCTATTGAGCCGTGGCCCCGGCCACCAATAGTTTCTTAAAATTAACGTAGTCTAGGGTCCAGCATTGTGGCACAGAAGGGGGAGCCCCCACCTGCAATATCTGCATCCCATGTGAGCCTCAGTTCGAATCCTGACTGCTCCACTTCCAATTCAGCTCCTGGTTAATGTGTCTAGGAAAGCAGCAGAAGGTGACCCAATTATGTGGGCCCCTGCCACCTACATGAGAGATCTGGATGGAATTCTAGGCTCTTGGCTTTGGTGTGGCCCAGACCCGGCATCGGAGCCATTGGGAGTGAACCAGCAGATATATTTCTGTACTCTGCCTTTCAAACAAATAAATGGTCTTTCAAAAACAAACAAAAAAAGAAGTAACCTAGGCTTTTTCTGTCAAGCATTCCAAAATTTTCCAGCTTCTGCCATGTACCCGATTCCCAAACCACTCCCAGGTTCTTAGGAGCTTGTTACAGCAATCCCCTTCTCCGAGGACAGAAACTTTTACTAATTTGTTAAGACTTCCCTAGCAACGTATGCCAAATCAGGTTCTGTAAGAATGGCTGGAAGTCCAGAAGTCAGGTGTTGGTAGGGGCAGTTTCTTCTGGAGAATATGGGAGAAAGGGCTGTTCACCTCATCCTTCCTTGGCTTGTAGACAGACATCTTCATGTTCGTGAGGTGTTTTCTCTGCATATGTGCTTGGGTCTAAAGTTTCCTCTTTTGTAAGGAGGTGGTACAAATCACATTGGATCACAGAGCCATCTCCTCCAGCGTGAGCTCATGTTCACTCAACTAAATATATCTGCCATGACACTGTGTCCAGATAAGGCACATTCTGGGGTCCTGGTAGTTAGAACTTGAGTGAATGAACTTTGTGGGAAAACCAGTTCCACTTATGATGATGTTGATGACCAAACGCTGTCATAGACATTTGTGAAGATCACCACAGAGTTGTGACTGTCCTGCTTGTGTAGGCATGACAGGAGTGTGTTCCTAGCATCCTTCTAGAGGGGTAGACCACATGAGTAGTTCTAGCTTGTGAGTTTTCAGCAAAAGTGATTCTTGTCAATCTAGGACTGAATATATCATAACCAGGACAAAATATTCAAGAGCTCTATTTTCCTTTGGCTAAAGCACCCAATGAAGATCCAGATGATGGACACGCTGCCATTTTAGTTTTTTGACTATTAAGAACATACATCCTCTGCCTGCAAATGATTCGTATGTAGGATGAGTGGAAAATCACCCTTGTTTTAAATAACTGAGACTTTTTCATTATTTGTGACTGCAACATAATTTGACCTTTCTTGAAGAATGCAAGTTTTTTGGAATCTCTCATGACTAACAAAGTATAGAGCAAGGTCTTAATAACTAAATCAGCAAGCATTTTTAAAGTGTCTATTGTGGAGGGGAAGCTAGTAAGCACTGGTGATACAAAGATAAATAAGTGCTGTCTGTTGTCTCAAATAACTCAAGAAGGGGGGCAGCAAATGAAATACGAGGTATTTGATTTTGTGATAAAGGAAAACACAGCATAGAAGAATGGCGTACGTCAGGAAATGTCCCATATTAGTGGGGAATGAAGGAGGATGGGCAGACATTCACTTCTCATAGCCTCTAATAGTGGGTTAGCTAGAAGAAGAAACACCAGGGAAACAGCAAGTGTTTGAGTACAGGGAAGACAGGGTAAGAGAAGGAGAGAAGTGACAGATGAGGCTAACCATGAAGGGCTATGTGTTTGGATTTTATCTTAAAGGCAATGAGAAATCACTCAAAGGTTCTAAAGGAGGAAGAATATACTAGATTGTCAGTTTAGATAGATCACATGGATCGTGGGGTTGTTGCTGTTGTGCCCTTCACCACAATGCCTCAGCCACCTGGTTTCGGTGTAGCCAAGACACCAGTGCTGTGCATTTCTGTCAGCATTATACTTTCAGTACCCAAAACAATATTTCCTCACTTTTTGTGCAATGCAGTCTTTTCTAAAACATGGAAAGCACACCTCGGTAGTACAAAGGAGTTGCCATCTGTTAGGTAATCCTCCATCTGAGGAAGACAGCAGTTGGAAGAGAAATGTCCCAGTCTCCACCCTTTGGAGGCATGATTTTGAGATGCATATTTTGAGACTTATATTTTGAGATGCATATATCCTTTATTGATTGTTCCTTCTCAACTCTTTTATCTTTTAAAAAAGATTTATTTATTTATTTGAAAGGCAGAGTTACAGAGAGAGAGGAGGCAGAAATGGAGAGAAATCTTCCATTAATTGGATCATTCCCCAAATGGCTGAAAATGCTAGGGCTGGACCAGGCCAAATCCCAGAGCCTGGAACTCCTTCCAGGGCTCTTACATGGGTGGCAGGGTCCAAAACACTTGGGCCATCTTCCATTGCCTTCCCAGGCACTTTGACATGGGCCTGGATCTGAAGTGGAGCAGCTAGGACTCAAACTGACACCTTTATGAGATGCTGGAGTCACAAGTGGCAGCTCAACCCACTGTGCCACAATGCTGACACACTCAAAAGGTTGAGTTTCTCAACTCTCTTGTTCTTCTATATCATTATTATAGATATCCGGCATCACCTCCCCATAAATACCTATAACCAAATTTATGCTTCAGTCTTTGTTTTCTGGGGAATCCCAAAGTTAAGACAAAGTGCAATGTCAAGGACAAATGTATTAAAGGATTTGTACAAGTTTGGTACATATAAAATTACGGCTCAGATAAAATGACTATGTATAAAACATTTTATCTAACTCATTAATTAATGAGAGAACCAGTAAGATGCTACAACTGGTTTAAAGGAGAACTAAAAGCAAGACAGTAAACTATTTCTTCTTTTTGGAATGGGAGTAGCTATCTCATACTGCCCCACCAATTATGTTTTGGAAGCACATAATTGCTTTGATATCACAGGCTCACAGCTGCAGAGGGATTTGCTTCAAGATGAATTGGGTCTTAAAGTTTCACTCAGGTTTGATGTAGATGAAGCTTTCTGGACTTTGGAATTTTGAGATGGTGCTGAAATGAGTTAAAACACTGGGATTATTGGAATGGAATGAAAGCATTTTTCATGTAAGAATCACACAAATTTTTAGGACCAGGGCTGGAAGGCAGGGATTCGAATGTGTTCTCCTCATTGCGGGAAACTTCATCCCAGCACAACAGGTTTGGAAAGTAGGATCTTTGAGAGGTGATTAGGCTTTGGGGTTCTCTGCTCTCGTATGTGGATTAAAGGTGATGATAAAAGGGGTTGAGACTGAGCAGTCTTGCTCTCCCTCTAGCCCCCTCACCATGTTGTATTCTGCCTTGGGATGATCTAGCAAGAGGGCCCTCCCCAGAGGCTGGCTCTTTTGTTTCCTTCACTGCCTCCAGCTCCCAAGGAGAAGCTGCATTGGCGCATTGATTTATTCAGTATTGCTGAGAATATTCTCTTTTCTCCATATGTTCTGGAGCTTACAATTCTGTGCTGGAAGGAGATTAGACTTGGTGAGAGGACTGTCAAATACCATGCAAGTAAGGGGAAGGTAGCTTTTTTGGTGTCTACACATCGCTTGGGCAAAAATGAATGCCTTTGAGGCTTAGAGTTTTGTATTGTTGGTTTCATATGTGTCCTTTTGTTCTCACAAGGATAACAAAATCCCCCAAGTTATCCAAATTCTGCTTCATCTTTGTCTTATTAGGGTCATGATTCTGGAACATGAGTTCCTGATATCGGCGGCTTGAGTGAGGATGATGAAGGTGAAAACGATGGTGATGATACTGCTGTGAATGGTGGCATTCATGATGTAAAAATTCCCACTCACCCACTTCTAGAAGCCAGCCCCCTTTTCTTCAAGGAACAAGTGTTTCCTTCAAGTGTTTTGTAAGTTCCTGGGTTTCCTGAAGAGGGACAGCAGGAGAAGCACTATCTTACTTTGTTTTCTGCAGCTGTTAACAGAATATCAAAACTGGGCAATTTATTTAAAAAAGAAACTTATTTCTCAGTTTTGGAAGCTGAGAATTCAGTATCGGGGTGCCAGCATCTGGTGAGAGTCTTCTTACAGTTTCATAACGTAGCCGAGGGCATTGAATGGTGAGGGAGCAGGCAGCACCCACAGGGAAGAAGGGGCCAAATGTATCCTTTTATCAGGAGCCCACTCACGTGGTAACTAACCCATACCTATGGGAGCAGCATTAATCCACTTGTGAAGATGGTGCCCCATGACCTAAACACTTTTTAAAAGTCCCATCTCTCACTACTACACTGGCAAATAAATTTTAACCCGAGTTTTAGAGGGCATATTCAAATTATAATAAGTATGAACCCAAGCACAGAAGAGAATAAAAAAATGGAGAAATAAGGAAAATCCTCTCCATTCTGGGAAGAGTTTAGAGACTGGCAGTTCTCAGGAGACAACGTGACTGCTCTTGGTCTTTGAGAGTGTGATGGCCCTAGAGTAGACTCCAGGCATAGGAGTTCCTTTTCTTGCCAAAGCTTCTGATGACCTGGGTATGACCCAGAAACAACAGAATAGAGCCCTTGGATGGAAAGTTATTAGAGAAGCTGGGACAGTAACCATTAACTAGCAATAACAAGTGGGGTTTTTCCAATGCTTTGCTGCTGGGAAGATCCTTGGACCTTCAGGTGTTAACAGTGGAAGTGTGTGTGTGTGTGTGTGCATGCCTGTGTATATGTGTGATGGAAACCCAATAAAACCAAAGACTAGTGTGATATTTCATGGAATCTTTAGGTCTGCACTAAGATTCTAGTGAGTAGACTGATGCTGCTGCCAACAAACAAGGCATGAGGTGTGTTTGGTTTCAGGGGCTCTTTATCCCAGGAAACCTTCACATTCTTACAACAACCCCAGGACATATATTACATATCGGTATCGGGAACAGGGGAAGTTGTGCAAAGCAGAGAAGCACAGCTGTCACACAGCCAGGACTACAGTGTGGGCCTTTTTGATCCCAGAACTCATCTGCTAATGACCACGGCAGAGATGTTCACATGCGACATCAAAGCAGGCTTTCTGGGGCAGATGAACCAGACAGCTGACATCGCCGTGGGGATTTGAAAGCTGAGAATAGATGTCCCTGAAGAACAGCATTTTCCTTTGAGGCTTCTAATGCTGGTTAATAAAGATTCCTAGGTTAGGAGCGTGTGAAGTGCTTTCTTCTGATTAGCCATAGTTCAAATGGAGAATGGATACTGTTAGGGATAAGGGTTAGGTTTTGTCGCCAAGCAGAGATCTGGGCCGTGAGAATATGGAGGACAGGGGTGGCGAGAGCAGGGAGCCAAGGTAGGAAGTTGTTCTGAGAAGCTGAATGGCTGTGGAGATTGCTGCAGTGACCAGTCCGAAGGTGAGCGGGGCTGTCTCTACAGAGAAAACGGAGACCAAGAAGTGTGTGCCTGCTTCATTGTTTTCGAGAATCTCACTCTGCCCTACAACCAGCTTGGAATTTTCTGGTGCCTCAGGCAGTCTGACAGTCTGCCAAAGCAGAGTTTGGAAAAACTGACAAGAACTTGACAGAATATGAGAGCTGGAAGAAATCTGAGGATCAACTTGTCCAATGGTGTGCCACATAGCTTTAGATGAGAAAGTCTTTTTAGCTAATCAAATTCTATCCAGAAGCCAGGTGTGCAAAAGAGGCAAAAACAGCGTTGGGGGGTTAAGGCTCTAGGTTAGAAGTTAGTGTCCTGTCCCTTCCTTTTCTTGACTTCCCCTTCCACTTCTAGAGCAAATACATAATAACTGGAAGGGCACAGCTTTAAAAAATCACCTACAAATGGCCATGTAGCCTACTCATTAAAGACATTGATTGAGAAACCCATGTCCCATCTGAATCACGTCTGGGTTCAGTTCCTGATCCAACTCCTGATTCCAGCTTCCTTATAATGGAGAGACTAGGAAGCAGCAGGTGATGCCTCAGGTAGTTGGGTTCCTGCCATCCATGTAAGACACCTAGATTGGGGCTGACACCGTGGTATTGAAGGTTAAGCCTCCATTTGCTTTACCGGCATCTCAGATGGGCACCAGTTCTAGTCCCAGCTGCTCCACTTCCGATCCATGTGCCTCGGAAAGCATCAGAGGACAGCCCTGGTGCTTGGGTCCCTGCACCCATGTGGGAGACCACAGAGAAGCCCCTGGCTCCTGGGTTTGGCCTGCGCCAGCCCCAGCTGTAGTAACCATTTGGGTAAGGAATCAGGAGATGGACAATCCCTCTCTCTCTTCCCTTCTCTCTCTGTATCTACCTTTCAAATAACTAACTAAATAAATAAATCTTTTTAAAAAAGACACCTGGGTTGAGTTCCTGGCTCCCAAAGGAAGTCTGACCAGTGAAAACAGCAGGTGGGAGTTCCAATCTCTTTCTCTTTCCCCCTCTCTCTCTTTCTCCCCCTCTGTCCTCCTCCTCTCAAATTAAAACCAAGCAATCAATAAAATAAAATCATGGCCAGCACCGCGGCTCAATAGGCTAATCCTCTGCCTGCGGCGCCAGCATACCAGGTTCTAGTCTCGGTTGGGGCGCCGAGTTCTGCCCCGGTTGCCCCTCTTCCAGGCCAGCTCTCTGCTGTGGCCCGGGAGTGCAGTGGAGGGTGGCCCAAGTGCTTGGGCCCTGCACCCTCATGGGAGACCAGGAGAAACACCTGGCTCCTGGCTTCGGATCAGCACAGTGCGCTGGCCGCAGCGGCCATTGGGGGGGTGAACCAACGGAAGGAAGACCTTTCTCTCTGTCTCTCTCTCTCTCTCTCTCACTGTCCACTCTGCCTTCAAAAATAAATAAATAAATAAATAAAATCACGTTGAAGGTCCCTGAACTTCATTTTACAAGTGAATAAACCTAATGCTGAAAAGACAAAGTAGCCCTGGAGGGCTTGACTTCACTTCTCTCGACCTCCAAGCCAATGTGTCTAGTCACCCTTTCTACTTAGTAGATTTTCTATCAATGTGTCTATCTCATAAAACTTTCCAGTTTCTCAGAAATGGCAAGTCAGTGGACCTTACTAGGTCTCTGGCAAAAGCAATGTTTCATCCATTGTCTCTTATGTGCTGAGTTATGGGGAACCATATTAACAGTATTAGAACAATATTAACAGTATTAGACCCTCACAACTGAATTAAAACCAAGTTTTGGTTTTTTAAGGAAACTAGTTTTTTAAAACATTTATTAATATGAAGAGAACAGATTTCATGTATTTCATAGTTATAGTTCTAAGAAGATAATCATAGAATGGATTAAAAAACTAAGTTTTAATCCCATTTTATTGATAGAGAATCTGGAGGTCAGACAAACAGATTAGCTGAAGATCCCCAAAGAAGTCAGTTCGAGAGTCAGGATTCGAGCACAATTCATCCCACTGTGCCTGACTTAGAGTCTCATGGAGAGTGTTTCCCTTTGTGATCCTGGTTTTTCTTTCCCCAGGTCTACCTGAGTAAGAAGTATCCCCTGACTCGGATGCAGACTCCATGTCAATACACACGCTCACACACACACACATCAATCCACACACAGTGTTCAGTGATCCTATAGGTCTCTGCATGACGAGGACATAATGTGAACAGTTTCACTTTGCTTAATTGAATTCACTAGACAAGTCTATCAAGAGTTCCACATCCTGTGAAAACGCAGCCTCTGCACACAGACGGACAGCTAGCGGAATCCTAGTGGGAGGCAAAGGACAAGACAGAGGCCAAGGGAGGGAAGACACCGCCTTTGAAAACACCGCAGTTCTGGCTCCACAGGGGTGCCGAGCAAGATGAGAAACTGACCCTGTATGTTCAGTGGGAAAATCAAAAAGTAGGCCAAGTGCACATTAGTTAATATTAAAGTGAGAGTCTCTGGAACTGTTTCTGCAAATCCCTCACTCGCTGGTCTAATTAGGGAAAATGGAGGATCCCAACGTATCAGTAATTTCACTCCAGTGGAAAGCGTTGGAGTTACATAAATGTTTACCTCAATAATCCAGGCACGGGGCTATGCCTGTCTCTGAACGGTTTGGGAAGAAGCAACAGCTCAAGGCTAGCAAAGTTACTCCCTAAATAAAAAAACACAATCTAGCCACTGGCCACTGGGCAGTCTCCCCGTGGGATGAGATAATGTGACTCCCACAGATTCCGCTTCCTGGTTGCAGCTTACCGCGCTCTGTCCCACAATGATTCCATCTTCACATAGGGCAGGGCCATGAATGTGAAACAGGGATCTTCTGTCCCATCGGGCTAGGCGGCTCCAACGTGAAAGGCAAGAACTGGCCTTTTTAACTCTCCTTCCTCTTATTTATTTTCATTGTCTTAAAATACCACTGGAAGCAAGGAATACATGGCCACAGAAAACTGCCTCACTCATCATCCTGTTATTTTTTGACCTCCTTGGACAATCCTAACGCGGCATTTGCATAGCTCTCTACAATTTACACAACTCTTTACTATCACCAGTTAATCACATCAGCATTTGAATACTCTGGAGCTGAACCACCCACCCACCAGGTCTATTTAGCAGGATGCACAGAAATAAACTCTCAGACCAATTCAGCAACTTCCCAGACTCTCCCCATAGTTTCATTTATTTGGTCACCATAACATTCAAGTGAACTGTCTCCCTGTTAAAGTCTCTCCCACCGACGCTGCAGCTCACTAGGCTAATCCTCCGCCTGTGGCGCCGGCATCCCATATGGGTGCCAGATTCTGTCCCAGTTGCTCCTCTTCCAGTCCAGCTCTCTGCTGTGGCCCAGGAAGGCAGTGGAGGATGGCCCAAGTGCTTGGGCCCTGCACCTGCATGGGAGACCAGGAGGAAGCACCTAGCTCCTGGCTTCAGATCGGCACAGCATGCCGGCCATAGTGGCCATTTGGGGGGTGAACCAACGGAAGGAAAACCTTTATCTCTGTCTCTCTCACTGTCTAACTGTCTGTCAAAAAAAAAAAAAAAAAAAGTCTCTCCCAATTGGTGATAATGCAGCACAATTTTTCCCCAATCTTCTCTCTGAGTGATTTTCCAATAATTTTTAAATCCTCATCAGTAAAACATTTCTACAAGGTTATTAAGTCCTTCACAAGCATGTTAAAGGGCCACTTTAGCAGCAGCCAAAAAACGCATTAATACATTCTTATGTGTGAAGTAGGTTAAAAATAATATGTACACTGGCAATAATGGAAACATGTTGACGTTATTAAGGTGATAACACATGTGAAGTTACCTTAAGTGTAATATCGAGCAAATTAAAGATTATCAAGTGCAGTGTCCCTGGACATCTTGGCACAGCGTCTCTCCCCATTTGACTAATTGCTGTGACACTTGAGATCTGCGTGTGATGTTTCCCTCCGCATAAGTGCACAAGTGAAGGCCACCGCACCTCTTTAAATAAACAGGCAGATGTGCTTAAATAATAAATTAATTTATCGAGAGAAGCCCGAGTCACAGCCTTGATCCTCTGGCTCTCCAATAGACTTCCTCTGCCAGTCGAACAAAAGCAAGTGGCCGCTGTCTTTGCTCCTCTGAGCCTGCATCTGTGTGAAATGGAGAGCTGGTTCTCGCCACTTTCCGTGAAAGTGAGCCCAGGAGCCGGCAATGCCCGCAGTTCCGCTGGGATGTCGTGCAGGGGTCAGACAACTTCTGCTTCCAGATGGTGGCTATTTTTGACTTCCTGAACTGGATGCTCTTTGTTAGAACTACTGAGCTTTGTGCAGGCAATCAGATGCAGCTAAGGCAATAAAATGAATGGGTGTGGCTGTGTTCCAATTAGACAGGTAGTAGTTGCTGCCTTTGGCACGCAGGGTGTGGTGGGTATGCTGCCCGCTGTGGTGCATGGAGCACTGGACTGGGTGGCAGGAAGAAGAGGCTGTTTTTGTCCATATTTAAAGAAATAGTTATCTGGTAACCTGACAATTCAATGGCAATCCCTGAACGTCCACTTCCACTTCCTCTAGGGTGATTTCTACAGTTTTATTTCTCACCGACTGAGGTTATAAAATTTACTCATTGTTTTTTAAAGATTTATTTATTTATTTGAAAGTCAGAGTTACACACAGAGAGAAGGAGAAGCAGAGAGAGAGAGAGAGAGAATGTCTTCGATCTGCTGGTTCACTCCCCAGTTGATTGCAATGGCCGGAGCTGCACCAAAGTCAGGAGCCAGGAGCTTCTTCCAGGTCCCCCACTTGGGTGCAAAAATGGAGCAGGGGGTCGGCAGCTGTGGTGCAATGGGTTAACACCCTGGCCTGAAGAGCCGGTATCCCATATGGGCACCGGTTCAAGTCCTGGGTGCTCCACTTCCAATCCAGCTCTCTTCTGTGGCCTGGGAAAGCAGTAGAGGATGGCCCAAGTCCTTGGGCCCCTACACCCGTGGGAGACTCCTGGCTCCTGGCCTCAGATTGGCGCAGCTCCCGCCGTTTTGGCCATCTGAGGACTGAACCAGTAGATGAAAGACCTCTCTTCTCTCTCTTTGCTTCTGCCTCTCTGTAATTCTGCCTTTCAAATAAACAAATAAATTTGAAAAAGAAAAGAAAGAAAGAAAACAAAAGGCCAGGACTAGCAGGCATACCAAAGTGCAAAGATCCATTTTACATCAACATAAAAACAAGGAAGCAAGCATGCAGCTGAATAAATGAATTAGCACAGGTCCAGCTACTTCAGAACCACTTATTTTCCCTATGCTTTATTTACAAACTTTCTGTTCCTTCTCACTTGGATTATTGGCTCCGACCTCATCCATGCACTTACCAGACAGAAGGGAGATATTCTAGATTTTTTCCTGATCCTCTTCTTACTGCCAACTACTTTCTGGTTTTGTTTCCTGGATGCCCTTGAATCCTTTTCTTTTGTTTCCGTTCCCCAAGCTTCTGTGACCCTAATTCAAAGTCTCTTCACTCTTTTCACCCCCTATCTTATGACTTTATCACTTTTACCACTGGCTTAATCAGCTAGCAAGATCACCCTGCGGCTACAATTGTTGTCTTCAACCTGTGTTTCAAATGGCAAGGAAGTTACTCTCTCTAAAACTGGTGTCTGATCCTGTGACTCCCTGATTTAAAATCCATGAGGAGGATATCCACTTTCTTTAAAAAAAAAAAATAAATAAAAAATAAAAAACCTTTTCTTTAATAAATATAAATTTCAAAAGTACAACTTTTGGATTATAGTGGTTTTTCCCCCATAACCACTCTCTCACCCACAACCATCCCATCTCCCACTCCCTCTCCCATCACATTCTTCATCAAGATTCATTTTCAATTATCTTTATATACAGAAGATCAACTCTATATTAAGTAAAGATTTCAACAGATTGCACCCACACAGACACACAAAGTATAAAGTACTGTTTGAATAGTAGTTTTACCGTTAATACTCATAGTACAACACATTAAGGACAGAGATCCTACATGGGGAGTGGGTGCACAGTGACTCCTGTTGTTGATTTAACAATTGACACTCTTATTTATGAAGTCAGTAATTACCCGAGGCTCTTGTAATGAGCTGCCAAGGCTATGGAAGCCTCTTGAGTTCACAAACTTCAAGCTTATTTAGACAAAGTCATAGTCAAAGTGGAAGTTCTTTCCTCCCTTCAGAGAAAGGTAGCTCCACTTTCAAATCCTCAACAGCATTGATTCTTGGCGGAATTTGTACTGTGCCTTGTGACATTTGGATCCATTTGCTGTCTGTCTGCCCCTGCCCAGGACCATCCCACACTACTTGCTCTTCACAGAGATCTTCAGCCGATGGTCTGAATCCATTACTAGTTCCGGAATTCCCTCATCCTCATCCCATGCCAACTCACATGCACACACTCTCTGTGTCTCCCAGTAGCTCTGAGCCACCTGGTGTTTTCTTGATCCCAAGAAGTGAAAGAGTTGCCTGCCTTGAAGAGTTTGAATAGACACGATGTGTATCTTCCCTGTAAATTTAGTAGGTGCTGAGTATCCCTGGCCAAGCTCAAAAGAATAACGTTTTCTAGATGTTTTCGTATTCCAAGCACCTTTATCAAACTATACTGTTCCTGTAGCTGTTGTACCTCTCCTAATTTAACCCATTCCATCACCATGGCAATCTACCTTTCATAATAAACAAACAGAACAGAAATATCTTTGAATGTTTCTCTTTAGGGATGCCCCAAAGAGACAGGAGTTTCTTGGAGTTTGGAAGACCTTTGTACTTGCAAGGCACAACAGCTGACAATTAACTCTGTACCAGTCCCCAGAGGCCTCCAGGTGCTCAGACATCGAGGCACTAAGTATATCACATGAACCTGTGCATGTCCTCCCCCATGTCCAGCACCCACACATTAAATTAAGAGGAACATTTCAATTATACCAATGTAGTACAATGAATGTGGACAAACAGAAAGATGTCTCTACCTGACTTCATTTTGCTCATAAGGAGATTATTAAACAAACCAAAGCAAAAGGAAAGTTTGAGTGCTACTAGATACTCAGAGATAAGAGAACTGTGATCTACCATAAAGGCCTTGGGGAGGGGGCCCAAAGGTCCAGGGTGCAGTCTAAACCGGAGAAGCAGCTGTGGTGCATCTATGGTTCCCCTCAAATTTACACAAATGTGAGAGAGAATGTAAAAGTGCCACACCAGAGGATGAAGGCACAAGGAAGAAGCAAGTCAAAGTGGACCTGAAATCCTTTGCCTATGAGTTGGGACCAACTAAGAGTTCCCCTAGTTCCATTTAAGTATCCCTAGTGCTGTACCACATCCAGTAGTCTCCCCTTTTCCATGGCATCACTGTGTCACTCCTCTAACCTACTTACCCTCACTCAATTACGGTCCAAAAAGAAGAAAAGGAAAATTTCAGGAATAAATTATTTGTAAGTTTGAAACTGCATGCCATTCTGAGGCGCACAGTCAAATCTTGGGCTTCTCTGGTCCATCCTGACTAGAATGACCTCTTTGTCCAGTTAAACAGAAATTTACTAGCTCTCTGGGTTGTCAGGCTGACTGCTGTGCTATTGCAATGCCTGTGTTCAGCTAACCCTCATTTTACCAAATAATGATGCAGAAGCACAGGGGTAGTGATGGGCAACTTCGATATGCCAGGAGGAAGCCATAAAATGCTCTCTTTTAGGGAAAAAGTGAAAGTACAATAAGATATTTTGAGAGACAGGGAGAGACCACGTTCACATAACTTTTATGGCAATAGATTCTTATAATTGTCCTATTTTATTACTTGCTGTTCTGGTTAGTCTCTTACTATGTATGTTACATAAACTATTATGTTAGTTATGTCCACATAGGAAAAGTGCAGTATGTATAGGGCTCGGTACTGTCTGCAGCTTTATACATACACCTTGGGTCTTGGACAGTATCTCCTGGGGATAAGTGACCTACTGCGCTTGCCTTCCCTCTTCCATTCTCTAAGCCATCTCTGGGGTCATCTCTGGGAAGAAGTTGCTGATGTCTCCAGAATCCATTTTTTTTTCTTCTCATTGCTCTTTGGAGTATTTTACAATACTTGCCATGCTGAGACGATGTTGATCTGTCTTTCCAATAGAATCTGAGCCCTTCCGGAGGCAAATCTTTTGACTTTTATTGGTCTATTAATTTCTAGTCTCACAAATAACTGAACTTCCCTGAGAAAGTCTGTGAAATGGATGAGAAAATGAGTCAAAAGGTGGAAGGTCAGTAGCCCCTGAGGCCCAAGTTATCCACTAGGAAAACAAGTACATGTTTAGGATACCCCGAAAACAGAGGCACTGAAACATCAGAAAATATTTTGAAATATTTTATTTTGTCATTTTTTTTAAAAGTTCCATGGGAGAAATCTTAGTGTCATTGGATTCCCTTATGCTTGTCTTACGGCACAGAATTGCTTCTATTTTGTTTTGAATTATATCTGGGGGAGGGGGGGTGGTGTCCATTATCTTTTCAAAGCTTAGAGTCTTAGAAATACTAGAATTCATCCTTGAATGATTTTCTTTTCGTCTTTCAACACTTCCATCTATCTGCAGGGGACTAAGAAACTACTGAGTGCCACACCCTGTGCTAAGTGCAGGAAATTTAAAGAAAAATACTGCTCACTACTTTCATTGATGCTGACTTTGATATTGTATGTGAGATTATATTTTCCCCTGTCCAATATTTCCAATATGCTTCAGCTGTTTCTTTTGGAGTGCCAGTCTCTCAAAGGTGGGTTCCAATGCTGTAAAACAAATACTGCAAGTTTTTTTTTTTTTTGACATACAGAGTGGATAGTGAGAGAGAGAGACAGAGAGAAAGGTCTTCCTTTTTCTATTGGTTCACCCCCCAATGGCTGCTGCGAGCTGGCTGGCACCACGCTGATCCGAAGCCAGGAGCCAAGTGCTTCTCCTGGTCTCCCTTGCGGGTGCAGGGCCCAAGCACTTGGGCCATCATCCTCCACTGCCTTCCCGGGCCATAGCAGAGAGCTGGCCTGGAAGAGGGGCAACCGGGATAGAATCCGGCGCCCCAACTGGGACTAGAACCCGGTGTGCCGGCGCCGCAAGGCGGAGGATTAGCCTGTTGAGCCTCGGCGCCGGCCGCAAATACTACAAGTTTTTAAGGGGTCTTTTTTGAGGGAACTTCAAAAATGTATGGAGAATGAGATGAAAAATACATCTTCTGTAGTGCAAAAAATTTGAAATCTGTGCATTTTTTCATAATATGCATTTTCAATGAAATTTTTAATAACCCCTATGTTTGATGGTGATGTCAGCCGTTCCCGAAATCTGGGACTACAATTATCATAAGAAAAGCACTGAGGAACTCAGTTTGACTCTCTGAAATATGTATACCAACAAACCCAAACTTGCCTAAATTTTTTGCTTTTAATTTTGCTTCCCAAGAAGTATAACCGTTTGTTATTATTGCTGAGAAGAAAAAGCCTATGATGCAGAGATATCAATGCAAGGGACTTGTTTCCCTAGGTGCCTCCAGGGATGAAAGGAAGGTATGAGATAGTAATCTATGACCACAATGCTCTTCAGTGAGCATGTGAAGAATTTTAACGCTTTTGTCAGCTTCAGTTGATTAATGGACCAACTCCTTTTAGTTGATACAGGTTCTTAAAAATGTGCAGGTGTTTCTGTATGGGAAAGTGTTTTGTTTTGGGCAGGAGGGGGTTATTTCAGAGAAAGCTTTTTTGATCCCTAACGATGCGCCTGAAGGTATATGCAAGAAAGCAGTACCCAATCCTACATCTTCTTTATAATTAAGGAACCTGGAGCGCAAGGCTAGAGTGTCAGTCTTAGTTCCCAATGGGTTGATCACAGTCTGACACTATGGGCTTGCTGAGCAGCCACATCCACTGTTAGCTTCCTTCAGTTTCATTTCTAATTTCCTTTTTTTTTTTTTTGACAGGCAGAGTGGATAGTGAGAGAGAGAGACAGAGAGAAAGGTCTTCCTTTTCGCCGTTGGTTCACCCTCCAATGGCCGCTGTGGCCGGCGCATCATGCTGATCTGAAGCCAGGAGCCAGGTGCTTCTCCTGGTCTCCCATGCGGGTTCAGGGCCCAAGCACTTGGGCCATCCTCCACTGCCTTCCCGGGCCATAGCAGAGAGCTGGCCTGGAAGAGGAGCAACCGGGACAGAATCCGGTGCCCCAACCGGGACTAGAACCCGGTGTGCCGGCACCGCAAGGCGGAGGATTAGCCTGTTGAGCCACGGCGCCGGCTGTTTCTAATTTCTTAAATATCAGGAACGGAGAGTACGCATGTCCAACCCATACAGGGTTGGGGACAAATAGGCCTAAAAGCATGGTTGCCTTTTGTCAGTGAAATCCTATTCACAATACTGATTTAACTCAACATGTGCACACTAATGTGGTAACAATAGAATAGAAGCGTATTCCTCTTACTTATGGTAAAAACTGGAAGTTCTTTTAATCTAACCATCTTTTAGCTCCTATGTTCATCAGACTTGTTGATCTCAAGAGACAGATAAGGAAAATGCAAACTTCATGTTTTCAGATTTTTTTTTTTTTTTTTTTTTGACAGGCAGAGTGGACAGTGAGAGAGAGAGAGAGAGACAGAGAGAAAGGTCTTCCTTTTTCCATTGGTTCACCCCCCAATGGCTGCTGTGAGCCGGCCGGTACCGCGCTGATCCGAAGCCAGGAACCAGGTGCTTCTCCTGGTCTCTCATGCAGGTGCAGGGGCCAAGGACCTGGGCCATCCTCCACTGCACTCCCAGGCCATAGCAGAGAGCTGGACTGGAAGAGGAGCAACCAGGACAGAATCCGGCGCCCAGACCAGGACTAGAACCCAGTGTGCAGGTGCCGCAGGCAGAGGATTAGCCTACTGAGCCACAGCGCCGGCCATGTTTTCAGATTTTTAAAAGATGAACAGGTTAGTAGGTAAGAAAACATTCTGATTATCTTGTGTGAAGTGCTTCCCTGGTAACCAGAAGAAGATGAAACTGGGTACAATGTTCACAGTGGCCATGGGAGAAAAAAGAAGGAAAAATTTTAAGTGCTTCCTGTGTGCCAGAAACTGTCCTTTTTAAAATATCCTGTTAACAGCCCTGCAGTGAAACTAACCCCTGTCTTACTGATGGAGAATTGATATTGACAGAGGTTAAATAACCTGACCAGAAACTCAGAGGAACCTGCCAAGTGAGAATTCAAATCCAGAGATATCTGATTCTTCTCTTTGCATCAATATCACCTCCTCTGAGCCACAGGGGACATAGCCAGTATTTATGATATTTAACTGGAATAGAACAAACAAAAACCCACCCATTCAACTGAGCTTTTATATCCTGAGTCTTTTTATTTTCCTCTTTCCCTTCTCTGTACCTTTTCTCTTGACTTTTTCATACTTAAAGCATACCATTCCTGTTGTAAATTCCAATAACACATCTAAACTCTTAACTTTGTTCGCTCATAAATGATGAAGTAACTATTTTTCCAGAGGCATTGGATTGAGGGCATTAAACAGGATAGGTAACACAAGCTTTCCTAAGTTAAGAAGAATTACAATGTACCATTGCTATATACATTATGTATAAATATTACATATGTATTTTCTTTTTTGGGGAGGGTGTTACCTACCAACAACTCATTTTTAGAATAATGTTGACATGCTATCATATCTTCTCCGAAAAATGAAGGTTTCTATCTTGATACTCTTGGCAGGAGGAGAATTTTGCATGCTGGTGATAACAATGTGTTATTCAAGGTCACAAAGCCAGTAAGTGGCAAAGACAAAGACTCAAACTGAGATCTGTTGGACTCCAAAGACATGCTCCAAAAATATTTTGCCATGTTGAAGATGAACCTGAAACCAGCTACTTATAAGCCATACCATATACATAATTACTCATACATGTGCACCTGAGCACACTGCTTTCCCTCGGGAAAGCCTCAAGAACCAGTATATGTTTGTTTTTTTCCGGATGGTATTTCCTGACCACCTCTGTCTAGGGTAATGACTGTGAGTTGCATATGTCTAGTTAAATTTAAATGTATTGAAATTAAGTGAAACATAAAATATAATTCCTCAGTGACACTAGCCACATTTCAGGTGTTCTAAGGCTACATGTGGCTAGTCACAATTGATCAGACAGCACAGATACAGAACATTTCCATCACAGTAGAAAGTCATATTGGACAATGCTGCTCTCATTAGCTTTTTTTTTTTGGTGTGTGTGTGTGTAGTACTCAAGGGAAAGAGAATTGGTAGGAAAAGATCATGTAATGTATTCTCAGTAGATAGTTAAATATGGTACATTTTCCCCTAAGAATGTACCTGTTTTAGTTGAAAAAAAGTTTTAATCCATTCCCACTCCTGACCATTTAATTGATATTTTTCTTGAGTATCTATTGTGCAGAACCAATAGAATCCAAGCCTAATACTTTCCCTATGGGTAGATCATGGGCTATTACTGGAGACAGACTTAGAAAAATGCAATTTCTGTGTTGTCTGGAGAGCGCCGTAGCAGAGTGAATGTGGTAGGAGCAGGGCGACGGAGAATCTGTAGTCAATGCCATTGTCACTGATATTGCCATCACTACAGCTTGTCCTCTGTTCTTAGAACAATCCAACAGGACTGCCCTTCAACAGACAGCTCCACGGGAGTTGCATAAATATCCCCTGCCAGTTGGTGATTTAACTGCTGTCCTCAGACTTGACTTTCTTTTCATTGCTGCTGCAAATGGTACCAGGCAGCTGCATCAAACACCAGTGAGCTCTATCCCAACAGCGGGTGGGCATTTCTCTTTTTCCTATTCTTGCTTTACAACCTAAGAGATCGTCTTCAAATCACCCCCTGAGACACTGGAAGCCAAACACAAACAGACTTAGATCAGACGGGCCTCCCACTTGTCCCCAATAAATCATTTGAAATTAAGAGCACTTCCATTTGGAGCCAAACAACATGGGAATGCTAGAGGGCAAATGCCAGGCTACATGGGAGGATATAAGAGCTGGCCCACAGGCAAGGCTGAGGCTCTACACTGTTGTGCATTAAGATGCCACTTTTATTATAAAGGAGAGCAAGCAATCTTTACCCAGAGTCTGCATGTGCTGGCTTGTGGCTTTAAATAAATAATTCCTAGCTCAATGTTGCAGGCTCCCTTGTCTAGTTAGAGTTGCAAAGGGGAAAATAAAATGGCAAAGTTGTACCACTGAATTACCCCAAGGAATGATCTTAATATTTGACTTGCAAACGCTGATTAATACTGCATAGGTAATGCTTTCCATGGAAGGCAGGGATAGTGATCCACATGTTGTTTAGGGAAAGTCAAAGCCAATTACACATAAAAGGAATCTGAAGAGTTCGTTCTTGGGATCAAAGAGTCACAGTGGATATACGAGGATTCTAGAAATCTTCCCTTGAGCAAAGAAGCCATGAGCAGCGAGGAGACACGAGTGATCCCATTGTTTAGGGACGGTGCTCAGGTGGGACTGTTTCTGCCAACAGATCATCGTGTCTGCTTCACATTTTAGTTGCCACCAATTCCGAGGCTCATTTGCATATAAAGCATCTGGAATAAGCAAAACTAATTTGAATCTTCTTTTATAAAATGTTAGCTGGATTAAAGGATCAGGTAGCTGGTTCCTTTACAAGATTCACTGGAGGGAAGTCAGATAGAGAATGAGATAAAATCATTAGGCCAGTCCCACACTGGCAACTGTTCCCATGTAAACTCAGTCTCTAAAAAGAGTATATTGTTCTGCCAGCTCCCTTTCTTCCCCTCTGTACCTCACTGTGATCTACAGCACAGAACTCTGCAACTGTGAGCACACCTGTGACACTCTTATCTCCCCAAATTTCTTAGTTTCTCTGATCTTTGGCCTCAGCACAGGGCTGTGTGGATACCCATAAGGTGCCCCACTTTAAACACCTGGGGAGGCCATTGCTACAGTTTCATTGGAGACCACATTGCTGGTGGCTTCTTCCCCACCCCCTAACTTATGGTGAACACAACATCTGGCAAAAACAACAATGGCACCAGTCATGTATCTAAAAGAGAAGTCATTCTTTTTTTTTGACAGGCAGAGTGGAGAGTGAGAGAGAGAGACAGAAAGGTCTTCCTTTTTGCCGTTGGTTCACCCTCCAATGGCCGCTGTGGCCGGCGCATCACGCTGATCTGAAGCCAGGAGCCAGGTGCTTCTCCTGGTCTCCCATGGGGTGTAGGGCCCAAGCACTTGGGCCATCCTCCACTGCACTCCCGGGCCACAGCAGAGAGCTGGCCTGGAAGAGGGGCAACCGGGACAGAATCCGGCGCCCTGACCGGGACTAGAACCCGGTGTGCCGGCGCCGCAGGGTGGAGGATTAGCCTATTGAGCTGCATCGCCGGCCAAGAGAAGTCATTTTTAAGTTTATCTTTAAAAATGCACAGCAACACAGAATTATAGCTGGAAGGAATCCTATGATCTCACAATTAATCCCAACTCTTACATAGAATAGAAAAAAAAAAACTCAAACCTGAAGAAGTAGAGGTTTCTTCATAGTCATATAACTGAGCTAATGACTGACTGAAGCTTAGAATTTGAGGTGTCTCATTGCAAGCTCATGAATCAGTGCTTAATTCCATTTTATTTAACAAGTAGTTATTGAGAAATATCTACATCAAAGGCTCTCATCCAGGTCGGTGCCGCGGCTCACTAGGCTAATCCTCCGCCTGCGGCGCTGGCACCCCAGGTTCTAGTCCCGGTCGGGGCGCCAGATTCTGTGCCGGTTGCCCCTCTTCCAGTCCAGCTCTCTGCTGTGGCCCAGGAGTGCAGTAGAAGATGGCCCAAGTGCTTGGGCCCTGCACCCCCATGGGAGACCAGGAGAAGCACCTGGTTCCTGGCTTAGGATCAGCGCAGTGCGCCGGCCACAGCGCGCCGGCCGTAGCAGCCATTGGAGGGTGAACCAACAGCAAAGGAAGACCTTTCTCTCTATCTCTCTCTCTCACTCTCCACTCTGTCTGTCAAAAAAAAAAAAAAAAAAACAAAAAAAAAAAAACAAAAAAAAAACTCTCCTCCAAGTCCTGGTGAAAAACAAAGGTAATTTATAAAAAGTCTGCCCTCCAGGAGCTTACAGTTAATAGAACGACAACTGATGTAAATAGAAGTCAAAGAAGTGGCCAAAGAAGGAAAGATAAAAATGATATTTGCGTTGAGAAGGAGAAAATGGATTGAGGTCTTGGATTATAGAGAATTTTTTTTAGAATGAGGTTAAGCTATTCATGGTTGTATTTGGTGATTTTTTATATTCTTCAACTCTTAAGACCAGGCCTTCCACCTTTTCAGTTGACCACGGAGGTGAGGCTGAGAATGTTCCTCATGACAAGGCATGGCATTGCCCACTGATGAGAGGTGCCACGTCGTCAGCCTTCCTGCATGGTTCCTTCCTTTTGTGTGCTTCACAGATCGTTAGGGCCATTTCTCCCGAACCAATCAAGAAGTCAAGGGCCTTCTGGATGCTCTCATCTATTTTGCTTGCTAAACCTTTTTATCATGAGTGGGTGTTCGAGTTTGTTAAATGATTCTTTTCTGCATCTATTGAGAAGATCTAAGCAAAAGTATGTGTTGCGCACATGTGTGTGTTGCATGTGTGTATGTATGTTTATTAATATGGTGAATTACATTGATTGAATGTTAAATGTTAATGCAGTTCAATTGGGTGTCATCCCTGGACTCAGCTTTCTCTCCTGAAATGCTGTTGTGGATCTGATACTAAAGTTCACTTCACTACCTAGAGTGTATCACCTTTTTAGGTGGGCTATCCCTAAGCTTTTACCTTTTCCTTAATCTTAGTATGGAGGCTTTAAAAATGGTGAGCCCATGAGGCTGGTGCTGTGGTGCTGTAGGCCAAGATGCTGCCTGCAGTTCAGAGATCCCATATAAGTAGAGGTTTGAGTCCTGGCTGCTCCACTTCCAATCCAGCTCTCTGCTATGGCCTGGGAAAGCTGTAGAAGATGGCTCAAGTCCTTGGGCCTACACCTGCGTGGAAGACCCAGAAGAAGCTCCTGGCTCCTGGCTTCGGATTGGTGCAGCTCCGACTGTTGCAGCCATTTGGGGAGTGAACCAGCGGATGGAAGACCTTTCTATCTCTCCCTCTCTCTGTCTATCTCTCTCTCTCTCTCAAATAAATAAATAAATAAAATCTTTTTAAAAAAATGGTGAACCCAGACACCTCTGAGCACTGAGAAGGTGGCAGGAGCTTTTACTCACAAGTTTTCTCTTCATAAGCTCCCAGATTCTTTGTTAACTTTCTTGGTGTACTTTTCTTCAAATTGGGGCAAGAGTGAGCTTGGGGAGAAATTTCAACAGCTTTTCTTTTAGACCCATCTTCTAACAGTAATAGTGCGGTAAGATGTGTGCGCTTGAGAACTGGGAAGGAGATGGGGAGATATAGTGAACCTGTGATCTCTTTCTTTCCTTGGTTGCCATTTTCTGCTGTTTAAGACCTTGTTTGGCTCAACTAAAGACTACTACATGGCAGTCTTTCTTTTTTTTTTTTTTTCTTCTTCAATCAAATTTTAAATGATTCCATTATGTTTTTGGAGTGGAAAGTTTTGTGATTTGGCTCCACTCTGATTTCCTCGTGCTTCATGCTACTTCCTATTATTTTTGTAGGTAGAAAACAGAAACATGGACTAATGGGTCCCTGTCCTTAAACAATTCAAAGTAACACATGAATGTTACTAAATAGAACAGAGGTCTTATAATACAGAGGTAGGTTTTCTGCCTCACACTCCAAAGGGAAGAACTTTTTAGCAATTTCTGTATTTATTTGTTCATTTTTTTCCTAGCATTACTTAATAGCATTCTACTATATTTTTTATTTCTTAAATTTGGATGTGTATTAACTCATCACTCCAAAAGAGCTACTGAAAAGAGAGTGTTCCTAATGACAGTATATGGTGGTATCTTGTCTTAGATTGGGTTCCCTAGAAAAAAGATTCTGAGGGGGCCAGCGTGGTGGTGCACTAGGCTCAGCCTGTGGCGCCAGCATCCCATATGGGCACCAGGTTCTAGTCCTGGTTGCTCCTCTTCCAGTCCAGCTCTCTGCTGTGGACCGGGGAGACAGCGGAGGATGGCCCAAGTGCTTGGGCCCCTGCACCTGTGTGGGAGACCAGGAAGAGGCACATGGCTCCTGGCTTTGAATCGGCATAGCTCTGGTCGTGGGAGCCATTTGGGGAGTGAACCAATGGAAGGAAGACCTTTCTCTCTGTCTCTCTCTTTCACTGTCTATAACTCTACCTGTCAAATAGATAAATAAATAAATCTTTTTAAAAATTTAAAAAAAAGAAAAAAGATTCTGGGAATGAAATCTACATGCAGGGATCTTCCCGGGGAGTGGTGTGGTCCTCAGGGGGACTGCATGGCTGTAAAGGTGGGAGACAAGCAGTGTGAGGCTGAAACAGAGCCTCACTCTGAGGCTGGGATGGTCCTTTAGCATTGTCCCAAACTGATGCAATAGACCAGGCACTGGCCAGGGGCTGCCTAGACAGAGGGTGTTTAACTTTAGTGAAGTGGCTTCATTTGGCAGATGACAGTTTTTACAGACTCATTTGTAGACCATCAACCAGCAACTCTTCTGTTTGCTGAGGGAGCGAGTGCCTCAATCCTAAATAGCATCCACTACTCTTCTCGTTTTAAAACTCCATGCAAACAGATTTAGGGCATGCATCTCTTATGCATATTTGGTCAACTTGTAGTTTCCCATTGCCTTAGTTTTTCTTGATGATGAAAGAAGCGTGCACACTGCCTTTCCCACAGTGGCTCTCCATCTGGTCTTGAGTGTGAAAGCCCATTTCTGCTGTTTAAAAACTGCTCCTCAAGAAATAGAAACCCTGCATTACTGATGCCTGGCATTGCGAGTCATTTCCTTCCCAAACCTGTTGGTATGAGGAAAGACCACTAGTGTTTCAGTTGGGGACTAGTGGGGTTATCCACTAGATAGACTCTTGTCAATAACTTCTTCATCCACAGGAAAAGGAATACTCGGCTGATGATGCTGTACACAGTTCATTTTTCTCAATTTTTAAAGCATAGATTAGACTATTTTAAGGTGATTTGGACATCACAACATCTTAGACAGGACGGTCTTGTGGCTTAGTGGGTAAAGCTACCACCTGCAATGCAGGCATTCCATATGAGCACCAGTTCAAGTTGTCCCATGCGGGTGCAGAGGCCCAAGCACTCAAGCACTTGAGCCATCCTCCACTGCCCTCTCGGGCCACAGTAGAGAGCTGGACTGGAAGAGGAGCAACCGAAACTAGAACCGGCACCCATATGGGATGCCGGCGCCATAGGCGGAGGATTAACCAAGTGAGCCACGGCGCCTGCCCCATGTGGCACATTTTTAAGTCTGCTTCCAATGGTGGTTGCCGCTGGGGCTTTTCACATACTATCTAACATTAACTGACTGTTGATGTGCATGACCTAGCTGTGCCAACTGTAAACATTTCTTTCGTTTTTAAATGTTTTTCTTAGGATTTTGAAGACAGCTAATTAAAAGAAAAAACATGGAATGTCCTTTGGTGAAAAGGGTCAATAACTGGGAGGATCCATTTGTACATTTTTAGAAGAAGTAATTGACAACAGTCATGGCATTCTCAGTAAAAATTAATTTCTATGAATTTTTTATATGTTAACCAAATAGCCAATTCTAAGGAAACCTTTCATTGTGTTGTTCAATTGGCCTGGAACTCCGCATCTTCTGATCTAATCACTTTATTTTCAGCTTTTTAAAAAACACTGTCTTCTTTCTTGCTTTGTGCCCCCACTGTGAACCAGAGTGAAGGATAAATTGAAAAAAAAATACATGAGATATTTGTCTATTTTTACCTTCCTAGGAAAAAATATCTGGCTGAATATACAATAGACCACTTGATTTTTCTGTTTTTTGAGCACTGAATTATGGTCATTTCATTTCCTATTTTGTTTTTTTAAATGTTAATTTTGTGTGCCTATCTTCTTATTGAATGGTTATAGAGATGTTTAGATTAGCTTCCTCTATACTGTGGAGGAAAACAGTTGGGTAGACAGGGTTTAATTTTGTTCTTTCTAAGACAACTGTGAGAAATAAATGGTGACTGTCTTTCATTCTTCAATGAAATATGAAAGCATTCCAACTTTCTGTGGTGATTCAAAAATATTTATTGGTCATGTGACTAGTCAAATTTGAATTTCCTATTATTTTTTCTTGCTTTATACTATTATTTTTTCTTTTAAGTAATAATAAAATATGTCAAATGGATTACAAAAATGGCCTTGTGGTTATAGATGTTTTATCCCATGTGACTTGGCTAATTTTTCTAATTCCTGAGGAAAATTTGGAGCTTGAACCACAGCATTGACCCTTGTATCTAAGGATATGGTTATCAACAGATTTTGTGAAAGAAAAAGGATGATGTTAGAAAGAAATTATAGTGGATTCTAAAACTAAACGGCTGGAGCTGCACTGATCTGAAGCCAGGAGCCAGGAGCTTCTTCCAGGTCTCCCATGCTCGTGCAGGGGCCCAAGGACTTGGGCCATCTTCTACTGCTTTCCCAGGCCATAGCAAAGAGCTGGATCGGAAGTAGAGCAGCTGAGATTTGAACCGGCACCCATATGGGATGCTGGAGCTTCAGGCCAGGGTATTAACCTGCTGTGCCACAGCGCCAGCCTCAGCTTCTTTTCTTTTAAAGTAAAAAAAAAAAAAAAAAATCTAAAAATGTATCATCTTTAACCAGGCATTACATCCAAAAAAATAGCTAACTGTTCACAGTGGGCGATACTGTAGAAATGGGATCTGATGATTAACAAGTAAACGTACCAAGTGTTTCCAAAAGGTTTTCTCATAAACCTGCCTACAATTCATTTAGCCTCTTAAATCCCTCCAGACTGGGAAGTTACTGCACGGCCTGTAATCTAATCCCCTTGAAAAGACTCTTAAGGTCCTTGGCTTGCATTGGGACTTATCAAGTATATTTAAATATTTGGCAATAAAATTAAAATATGAAAACTAATATAGCCATTGCCTTCAAACACACAGTTTTCCAAGGAGGTTTGGATGATTTAGAAAGAAATCTATGGAGGATGTTTGGTATTTAAATAAAAGGGCTCCATTCTGACACTGCTTTCACAAAAATAAACTGGTCCAGGACTACAATAAAAATAATCTATATAAACTAGCTATATTCTATCCGAAAGACAGAGACCAGGGAGTGCAGAGTGACCTGCAGGGCTATCTTCTATTAGCAAAGCCGATGAATAAAATTCACTTTCACAAGTCCAGAATTTTATGGTGTATTTATTCACTGTAAGAAATAACTAACATAATAGAACATTCTATTAGCTAAGTATATTCTATTTGTGCATTTAAATATGATTCAATTGAAGAAAAAGTAAATCAATTTTTAGGATTGTAATATGACCTTAAATTAAATATACACTATTATTTTACACAGTAATTTTCCTTTTTAAAAAATAGCTTATTCTGTATGAAAAAAAAAGAGAGAGAGGGAGAGGGGGGGGGAGAGAGGGAGAGGGAAGCTCTCATCTGCTGATACACTTCTCAAATGATTACAACAGCCATGGTTGGGTTGGGGCCCAAGTTCAGAGCCAGGAACTCAATCCAGGTCTCCCACATGGGTGGCAAAAATCCAGTCACTTGAGCCAACACTACTGCAGTGTGTGTGTGTGTGTACATATATCTAAAATTTATGCATTTATTATTACAATTTATTTATTATTAACAATGTTTAATTCCTTAACAAATTATACATATATACATATTACATATAACAAATTATATATATTAAGGAATGAGAAGTCTAATTCCTGGGTCAAAGGATATTTATTCATCTTTTTAAATGACTCAGAAATCTCCTGCCAGAGTGGCTATACAAAGTGTATTTTTCACTGGTAGTATTAAATATACTCACTTCCTTCCATTTTCACCACCTGTTAGTATTACAGAGCATTGCAGTTTTTATCAATCTTGTATTTTTTGACCCCTCCCTAATTATTAATGCTGATAAGCATCTTTTGAGTGTTTATTACCCATGTGTCTTTCTGACTCTGAATGGAATAGAGCTCTTGTCTCTGCTCATTTTTCAGTTGTGTTGATGGTCTCATTTTAGGTAGTGTTTAAGTGTTTTAAGATATATCTGATATTCAATCCCTTTTAGTAATAAACAATGAAAGCAGATTGCTCCCATTAGTACTTTCATACCAATTTTTCAGATTTTATTTTTTGTATTATTTGTCTTACATTTTTGTCAAATATAAATTATGTGTCTTTTTATATAGTATTTTCAATTTGTGTCTTAGGAAGACCTATCGTTTTTATAATTTTTTATATTTAGATAAAGTGAACACATTTTATGTTTTTCATATGTACAGATTTAGGGAATAGTGATACTTCCCATCCTAACCTCCCTCCATTATGGGATGCAGGCATCCAAATCGATTAGGCCACCCTCTCTTACTTCCTTTTCTTCTGAAACTTTGTTTTTAATATAATTTAAAACCTTAAATTACAAAATTGTATCAATATGACTTCATTGTGCCCTTTATTCAGTTTGTCAATTGTTAATATTTTGTCCCATTTACTTTATTATTCACTGTCTAGATACATTCAAATGCAAACATGTATGTCTTTGTGTATGTTTGTACATATATAAATATATACATATATTTTTCTGAGTGATTTGATAATTGCAGACATCTGTATTGCTTATATAAGATGAATTCAATTTTAAAATCTTGAAATATAACACTAATCCAATGAAATTAGTTCATCTGACAACAATAATAAATTACACTAATCGTTTAAATTTTCTTTTCTGTTCTAGGATGTAAACAAAAATCACATACTTCATCCAATTGTTGTATCTTAAGAATTCTCTTAAGAATCATTTAACCTGGAAAATTTTTCTTGGGCTTTATCTTTCATGATTTTGGTGTTTTTGAAGAGTAAAAACCTGTAAACAGATATTGAACTCCTGTTAGTAGACTTGTTTTTCAGAGATATGGATTAGAAGTTCTGAAACTGTTCTTTAAGCTTGACTAAATCAGTAAATAAACTGATGATAAAGACAGCCAGATTTCTCACTGATACCGATGGGAGTCACAAATATGAAAAAGCAGAAGATTAGAATGAATTCTGTCCCCTGGAAGGGCCTAGAAGCAATGGAACCTCTAGAGTAATGAGTGTATTTAGGCACGGCATTTAATACTATTCATCATTAAAAGGAAACAGGGATCCTGGAGAAATAAATGTTCCAGAGGTAATTCTGGAAAAGCATGAAATGAGCCAGGCATATTTTGGGCCAGAAAGCAATGTTTAAGAAATGATGTCAGGTCAAAAGGATATAGAAACCAGCTTGGGGAGATTGTCACTGGCCACATCTGGAATGATTTTGAGGTCAAAATAAATAATTATCATGACATATTATACCAGTTGAACAAAGTAAGAATTCACATGTTCATACAGAGATAGATGATGGACAGAGATAGAAAACTCTTCCTTCTAGTAGAATAAGACGGTTCATTCTTTACAGTTTACTCGATTGATTGTAAATTGTTAATAATATTATTTTTCTTTAAGAATGTTTAGAAGTTGTGATTTTTAAATTTCCATTTGAATAGATTCAGATGGGAAGGTGTGTTAATGGTATTGATAGTGGAATTATTATTACCTATTATAGCTAATCTCTGATTTTATTAAATTATAGTCATTGAATGTAGCTCAAAGAATTTTTTGCTTTTTTGAATGTGTTGATATATCCTTTCTGGAGAAAGCTGAAAGAAAAGCATCATATATTAGAGTCTAAAAACTAGGTGATCTAAAAATACAATGAGGGAGAAATGGGAAAAAGTTGATTGACAAATGTTAGGTGGTAGCGGCCATTGGAGTAAGAGGTCCTTGGGTTCTATTGCATAATAGGGTGACTGCAATGTTAATGTATTGTATATTTCTCCATTAAAAAAAACTTAGGATTTGGGATGTTTTCACTAGAAAGAAATGTTAGATACTTGGAGAGATATATATGCTTATCCTGATTGGATGTTACATAATGTATACATGTAAAGAAACATCACAGAGTAACCCATAGGTGTGTATAATTTTTTGTCTTAACTTATTTTTTAATTTTTAAAAAGTAAAAATCAGTAACATAAAGATGGAAAAAACTGTAATAAAATTTTGTGTACTTTTCTTTCTTGTTAAATATAACTCTGTTTTGGCTGGCGCAGTGGCTCACTAGGCTAATCCTCCACCTGCGGCGCCAGCACACCGGGTTCTAATCCCGGTTGGGGTGCCGGTTCTGTCCCGGTTGCTCCTCTTCCAGTCCAGCTCTCTGCTGTGGCCCGGGAAGGCCATGGAGGATGGCCCAAGTGCTTGGGCCCTGCACCTGCATGGGAGACCAGGAAGAAGCACATGGCTCTTGGCTTCAGATCGCACAGTGTGCAGGCTGTGGCGGCCATTTGGGGGTGAACCAACGGGAGGAAGACCTTTCTCTCTGTCTCTCTCTCTCTCTCACCGTCTAACCCTGCCTGTCAAAAAACAAATATATAGATAGATAGATAGATAGATATAAACTGTTTTTAAAAATTCATTCTCTTACTTAAGGTATCAAATTATATACATATAACCCTTTCTACATATATAACTGTGGTATACATAAAAAGAGGAAGAATTATTTTTCTCATAGTACATGATGTTCAGGGCAAGCAGTCACAGCTTATGCAGTAATTTCACAATTTTTATTAAAGTCCCAGGCTCCATGTATCGTTTTGCTCCTCCATTTTCAGCAGGTACCATTCTTCCTTATGGTTACCTCTCATAAGAGAGGCCCCCTCCCCCCTTACAGCCTCATCTCCTCTCATTCACCACACAAGAAGAGGAAAGGGTGGCGTTTTGGCATTTATTTCAGGAAGGGCTGCGTGCACCAAGACCTCCCCCAGCGACCTTGCGCATGAATACCCCCCCGGCCGGCACCTTGGCAAGCGGCCACCCCTCCAACTGCTGAGGCCTTCAGGAAGACGTCTCCTGCGGCCAGGCTGCCTGACAGTTACCACCTTCTCCGTGTTCCTTGGTGGGTGAAATGAGGTCTCCCGAGGACAGTGCGTGGAGAGCCAGAGGCTTAGGACCTCAGAGCAACAGCGATTCATAAAGGGGAGCACCGGAAGTGAAACCCATGACGGAAGTGGGGAAGAGGAAGCCAGAGATTGTGAAAGTCGTTGGAAGCAAGGATTGAAGAAAGTTCAGCAATCAAACCCAGGAAGAATCATAGGAAGATAGTGCAGGAATCACAAGCTTTTGTCATGGAATCTAGAATTGCCCGATTTCTCCTCTCTCCCTCTCTCTCTCTTCTTTCCCCCCTGCATGGACAAGAAGGCTCCCTTCCCAACCCTGCCAACTGCCCCTGACACATGATGGCTCCACGCCTATTGTATCTGTCACTGCCCCTGCTCTTTCCTCTTTCCTAACTTCCTCAGAAAACCTAAACAAAACATCCTAATAGAATTAAAAGAAAGCCCGACTTCATTTTCCAGACTAACCATGCTTTCTCAGAATGACCTTTTCCATGGGACCTGTCTGAAACGTGGCCCCACAGGCCCAGGCAGAGGGCCCCCTTCCTTTTGCTGTTTTCCCTTCTCTTTCTATAACATTCAGTTAAAAAAAAAATAAAAAATAAAAAAAATAAAAACAACAGCAAAAAAGAAAAAAAAAGAACAAGAAGAAAAAAAGAGGGGGGATAAAAAGCCCTTATCTGCACAGTTGCGATGAATAGACTTGATTGGGCTCCCACACAGCAGGCAGGTGATGGCCATTGCCTGTCTATTTCAGGACTCAACTTTCTACTGGCCACAGGTGTTTTTCCTTTTTTGGCTCTGCGGCCCTGCCATCATTAAGTTTGCCTGAGGCAGCAGACAGCTTCTGGGAGACCAAAGGATGGGGGGAGGCGGGGTGCAGAGACAATCCAGCTGACACTTTAAGCAGGAAATGCAACCATCTGAATGTAAAGAAGATAAGCCCTGTCTCCACACAGCCTGTTCACTCCGGGGAAATTGAGGTAAAATACCACAGGCTTTTGAGAGGGGCATACACAGAGTTTGTGCCTCTGAGATCACCCTCACTCTTGCGATATTACTTGTGGTCCCGTTCCATTATCTGGAAAAATTGAAAAAAGGGGAAAACGAAGATCAATGGTATCACTGGAAATCTATAATTTGGTGGGAATTCTTTTTCTGTATCAAATTTAGTAATTATTTAAAGGTATATATTCAACCTAACAACAAATAGAGAAATTTAATTATCTAACTATATATTTACATAACCCAAGCCAGAAGTACATGGTGGACTTTCTCTGTTGTATAGCTGGAGTATGTTAGTGCCCATGTAATATGATTTCTAAGATACTAGAGATTTCTTGCCTCATTCCCCATTCTTCCCCCCACCCCAGGAATTTCTCACCCATCAGCTGGTGCTCCAGATTTTAACAGTGGTTAACTGTCTGAATTTTGACTTGAGTCTTGATAGTCAGGTCTGTAGGAAAGTACATATATTTTCTTCAGTTTACCCTAGAATATGAATGAATGGCCCCACAGCTCGAGATCAAGTTTTCATAATATTGCTAGAGCTAGAACTGACAGGGTGAAATGGGGAAATAAGCAATGTACAGTATGGTAAGACTTTTACTTGGGTCTGGGATTTTCTACCCTGTTGAGTTTATCAATTTTTACCCCGGAGTACATATGACTAAGTATATGCAAAATGCAGATTGCATTTCTGCATATGAAAACTTTTAAACCTGAAAAAAAATTATGTGCAATAAAATGTACACCAGTGCTTTCATAATTCCTGAACATAACTTAAAAAGTACAGATACATAGGTTTTTAAAATATAGGAATTATGGGGAAAGTTAATAGTTGGGGTTTTTTGGCTTGTTTCTCTTTTAGCTTAAGTACATGGATTCTTCCCCACTTGTTAAAAGTAGATTCCTGGGGCACATGAAAGCACAATTCTACAAGATCATATAAGATTTTATGTAAGATGATCTTAAAATTTCATGAGAGCTCAATCATTTATTTGTGATTGAAATGCATTTTTTAAGAAAGTCAGAAAACATTATGAGACATTTCTGTTCTCTTAGGGAGGAAAATGATGCCCCATAACAGAACACATACTTTTCAAAGACCAGCCCAGCAAACTGGCAACATTGCTGGAATTAATCTAAGATTGGTCTTCCAGGTCCTTGTCCTAACCTGCTAGGTGGTCTTTCAGTTGTCACATAAAACCACCCATGTAGCTCTGGAGAAAGGATAAGTTTTTCATCAAGGGAACCAGGAACATTCTGGCAGCCACTTTCTAAGTTATTACCAAGATCTGTTTTTGCTGCATCTCCCACCTGCACCCCATCCTCAGTGGGAAGTTGATTTCAAATCACATATTTTGTGATCTTACAAAAGAAGATGGTGATTTTTTTATGAGACGGTATCTATTTGAATGTGTTATGTCCTTCACAGAGGTAGTGCTCCCAGGAGTACCTCATAAATGTAGATTGTTTTGTTGGCTTAGACGCTGCTCAAGGACCTCTACATTTAGAGTCATGGATGGGCTTCTTCCAACTGGCGTGACTCAAGGAGCCTTGAGACAAAGACCTAGGGGCTGAAAGCTGGTGAAACTGAGGTGAACAGAATGTGGACTTGCATGGGAACAGTTGCTTGCAGGAGCTAATGATGATAAAGAGTAGTTGACTGAGCTTCATCCCAGAATATGTGTTCTGGGCTAACGGGAAGTAGGAAGAGTTGACACAGTTCAAGTGTGCATTCTAGTGAGCACTCATGGGCTCCGCTTACCGAGACAACGCTTTAACTTGCTTCTTGTCACTATGATCCTTTTAAGGATAGCCAAGAAAGGTGAACTTTTTTGAATTTTAAGTACCCATATGTAGGTAGGTAGGTATAGAAGTAGAAAAGGCGGTTTCTTGGGATGGATTAAGAAAAACTAAAATGAAAGTAGTCATAGTTCTAAACCAACTGTCTTTTGTTGTTGCTGCATAGTAATAGGAAAAGAAATCTCTATTTTCAGTTCTCCAGTAATAGTTTTGCCAAAGTATATATAATCTTCATTACAGTGAGCTTCTTTGGCACTAATAAAACAAAGCCCCAAAAAGATGGGTAAATCAATTATGTTTACTCAACAAATCTGATTGAAGGGTTCCATAACTCTAAGGAGGAAAGTAAGGGAAGAAAGGGCTTTGCTTGCCTTTGAGAAACTTGGAGTTTACCAGGGAAGATAAAGATCACAAATGTAAATAAGAAGAGTATAGGATAAAAATCTGTGAGTTCTATAGACGTGGTTCAGGAAAGAGCTGTGAGGGTAGAGGAGACAAAGAGGTTTCTTAAGGGCATCAGCAATTAGGGACACGTTCCTAGTAGAAGTAAGATTAGAGCTTTTAAATATGTGAGAAGAAGGATTGTGGCACAGAGGGTTAAGTTGACCTTGAGTCTCCTGCATTGGTTCAAGTGCTGGCTACTCCACTTCCAATTGAGTTTCCTACTGACACACCCTGGGAAAGCAGAAAATGATGGCTCAAATGCTTCTTCCCCTGGCAGCCGTGTAGTGGGCTTGTCCAGCCCCAGCTGCTGCAAGCATTTGAGAAGTAAACCAGGTATAGAAAAATCAGTCCCCCGCCACTATCATCCTCACTCTCTGCCTCTCCAGTAGATGAAAGTACATGATAAAAACAACAACAACAAAAGGATTGGTGGACTTTGGTTATGTAAACCTGGGAGAGGAAGAAATTTGAAGAGGGGGATCTAATGCCATGGAAAGCTTGGAGAGCTAGGTAAAGAGATAGGTGTTTTGGAAACAAGGAGGTTCACTTTGTACTAGATTTTTATTAATCAGCTCATAATTGGATCTGTTTAGAGTGAGTATCAAAATGTACCTACTGGCAAGGCTATTTTTCACCTACTTGACATATAAGATTAATTAATGCCTTGGTTAAGAGACAGCAAGTAGTTACGGAAAAGATCATACAGAGTGGCTGAATTCAGTTCAACCACAGAAACTCACTTTGGAAAAGGGGAGCTAATTGTTTTTACATCTCATAGAAACCCTATGTGGAAGGGAGGAAGTTTGATGAATGGATAGAAAGCTCTACTGCCTAGGATTTGTTGGGTAAAATTCTTTGGGCCTGTAGATTCTATCTGCATGTTCATTTTAGCAAGCTAGGTGTTTTTTGTTGTTGGCTTTGTATCTATCTGATGGGTCATTTTCAGGTTGGTTTGTGTTTGTTTTTCAAGATTTATCAAACAATGCAGCCTCCTCCAAGATGCCCGATTTTCCTCAACACTTCACTGCAAGTGTTTGTCATAGCACTTTTCAGACACTAATATAATTTTTTTTAGCTTATCTCTCCACTCCACCCCCAGGTCCCTCCCAAGAAAGTGTTCTTAAATAACATTGTTGATTGGCAGGATAAGTGAGAAGCAAAGAATAAAGGATTAAAGGAATATATTTTTAAATTGCTGTAGTGTTTGCTATTTTCCTAGGAGCCATATGTGAATGTATTGGTTCTATTTCCCTTCTATGAGGAACTGTTGATTTGAGTGGCTGCCTCTTCCCGAGGAAACAGCTATCTGCAGAGTCTCCATCACCTGCCATGCTACCTTACCACGGTGGGCTTAAAAGTCAGTGGGCTGAGTATATGACCCCATCCCACCCTTACCCAGTAAGGGCCAGAGAGAAGAGATCATCTACTCACAGGACTAGGGAATTTTGGTGTGAGTAGGAGGAGTCAAGGAGTTGGGAGTTACTACTCAGTGCCCTAGAAATTCAGATTTGGACAGTATGATGTCCACTATTCCGGAAGCATTTCTAGGATTATCACCCACAATCTTGATTTACTCTCTTTCTAGTTCACCCCGTTTACCTCCCATTTGGTTGTTGTACCCATTGTGGTTCTTGGTGTCCTCTTGAATCTTTAATAATGCTGACGGTCTACAATTTCTTTTTCCATTTTTTAAGTATCAATTTTTTATAGTAGTCTATAAACTACCTCGTTAATCAGATAGTGTAAAATCCAATTAGAGACATTAGAATCCAGAAATACAAGTGTTAAGGAATGTATTTCTTGATTGACAAGGAAGCCAAATAGACCCATCTATTTAGAATCTTAGCAACAATTAGCTGCCTTAGTTTCATTTATTGTGACATAAAAAATCTGGTTTATTGAGAGCTCTATTGAAGAAGATTTCTATGATATGCACCATGAGAAAATATCTTCAAACTAAAATGATTGTTTTGCTGTAATAAATTGAACCATATGTACACTATGTTATTCAATCTTTTTTCTTCAAGGCATAAATTGATATTAAAGAACATTTAAGTCATAACACATGGTTATCCAGGCATGAACGAGGCAATAACCCATATAAGTTGTCAAGGTGAAGCCAAAGCATTTATTAGAGGTTTGTGTTGTTTTTGAAAAGTGCATGGTTGGATAAACATGGATTAGTGCTATTATGCTGCTACGATGACTCAAGTGTGTTTTTACAGTGTCAGTAATTTTTATGTTTAAAAATCACTGGTGCAGTATATTAGCTATAATTTATGTTTATCATCTTGTGTACTCTAATAGGTTTCAACAAACCATTTAACACTTCAGCTTGTGCATATACATTACTTAATAGGTATTTATCTTAAAAAAGAGATACTTAACGGGACTTTCAAAGCTTGCGACTGCATGCTAAGAGAGAATACTGCAGTGTGTCACATTAACTTTCTTTTTCCTGTTTGCAGTTAACTTTGAACATTGTGGCCACTTGCTTCTGTGTTCAATGTGCCTCGGAATGGCACAAGAAGAATATAGTCTGTTAACGTCCTTGTCAGCAGGAATGCCATCAAGTTCTCCCGGCACAGCGTGCCCGTCACACTTGCTAAGTAGGGTGGCTGCAGGATATAGCCAGCACAGCTGAAAATGTGACAAAGGTCCAGCGATCAGGTACCACATTGGGGTGCCCTTTCAGAAAGGGCCGCTTTATCCTCACTGTCGCCGTGTCTATGAGACTTTGTGTGGTTAACATGACCTCGACTCCCAGCAAAGTCTCTGAGAGAACCCTACAGGCTGGGGGGGGGGGTGCAGAGTCAGGTGGGCCTTCCCCAGTCACAGGAGGCTTACTGCAGCAACACAAGATGGGGACTTCATTTATCAACGACACTATTGATCCTTCCGAACAGTGCTATGCTTATTGTTCTGTGCTGCAATGATGACCCATTTCTCTGTTGGATATTCTAGGTAGATAAATTACCAGAGTTCGGTCTTTTCATAAAGGAGATTGATTCGTTTTTAGAATGTACTCAGAGTCAGTGATGCAGTGATAAGATTTTTACCTTCCCTTTTCTCTTTCCTGTTTTCTTTTTCTTTCTTTCTTTTTTCTCCTTTCTTTCTTCTTTCTCTCTCTCTCTCTCTCTTTTTTTTTTTTTTGCATTAGCTGCAGTCTGACTTCCTGACAGCCATGACAGAGATGGATATGAAGGGGAAATACTGTTGAAACTCTAGTTACGGCTCCAGTAAATGAGGCCACTTAATTCATTCGCGAGATGTCCACAGTTTGTTTGGAGTCCTGAAATTATGAATATACTGATGTACTCGGTAATAAATTTTTAGAAAGAGACTATAAATTCTCCAGACTCAATCAAGCACATCAGTTGGCTGAGTTAGCAAACAGAGAGGATTTATGACTCACTGGAGACGAATCGACCAAGATGGACAGTTCGTGAACCACCATTTCCCTGGTGAAACTAGGGATGTCACTTTGACACCTCATCAGGGAAAGCCATTAAATCCTGATGATCTTTTCGGTATTGGAAATCTCTATGAACTGGACCCAAATGTGTTTCTTAAATATTTCAAACTGCACTATTTTCAGAATACCATAAAAATTATGTGAAGACTGTCATGGACAACTTATATGAAAAAGCATATGAAATGTGTTTTTCATGAAAAGAACCAGAGGGAAAAACTCATTAGTGTCTTGAATAAATAGTCACAGTTTAAGAGGATCAAGAAGGACAATGATCTAACATGAAAATTCTGATAGAACTTTCTAGGATGTGGTAAAACTAACTTTTTGGAATGATGCATATTCTATATCTGTTCTAGTTAATCCAGGATACAATAGCTACTTCCAAAAAGTTTTTTTGAACTTAGAATTCAAAGATAAGTTTAATGTTTAAATATTATTTCAAAAAATTTTTAAATCCAGGCATATGAGGGATCTTCCAAAAGTTCATGGACAATTGTATAGGAAATACTGTGTCTGTATTTAAAAGGCTTTTTTTTTTTTGTACTAAAATAAACTGATTTTAAAATTTTATTTTCCATGAATTTTTTTCACTTCCTATGTACTATCAAATAATCAATCACTGGTACTAACCTTATCCTTAACAGAGAATTCATATTGATTTTCCCCTGTCCATCCCCTTTATCACCGCCTGTGTTTAGACCTAGGTTTTTAGAGAACACCTAGGTTGTCTTCTTGTTTAGTATTTATCCGCCCTTCTCTCCCTCCTGCCAATTCTCCTCGCAGGTACCAAGGTCATGTTGCTCAGAATTCTGCGTGGGTTCTATGGACTGAACATTTGTGTCCGCCCCAATTGATGTGCTGACATTCTAACTGCCACGGGAGGTTACGCGGAGGTGGAGTCCTTGGGAGGAGCAAAGGTCATGATAGGCTTCAGTGCCCTTCTAAAAAGAGCCGCAAGAGAAGGTGCAGCGCCGTCCTCCTCAGTGCTCCCCCTACCCCGCCTCTCTATCATGTGGGGATGCAATAAGAACACAGCTATCTGCCTATCAAGAAGGGATCCCAGATCTCACTGGATCCCAGTCTTCCAGCTCCTTGACCTTGGATTTCTCAGACCCTAGAGCTGTGAAAAATGAGTGCTTGTGAATGAAGCTGCTCAGTCTATTGAATTGTGCTGTAGCAGCACAAACTGGTTACAACAAAGGGCTTCTCATCACCGCCAAGTCGTCACTCCAGATGGGTAGCACCGTGTACGTGACACTTCAGCCCTTTTCTTCCTGTCTGCAAGCCTGACCCCTGACCCTGTCTTACGTCATCATTTCTGGGCCTTACTGAGCCACAGCGGCCTGGTTCCTGGCTCACCACGCTGCTACCCGTTGTTCCTGTCATTTCCTCCCGGTTTTGCTCGTTCTTCAAGACTCCTCTCAGAGTTCCGTTCTCAGAGAATCCTCCTCTACCACATTCCCGCTACAGAAGGGTCATTAATCACGTTCTGTATTTCATACTCTTGTCACACCAGTTATGCTACAATTCTGATTCTGTGGACCGTTTCACCTGGGGCTCCAAAGCAAAAGGGAAGATGCTTTATTTCCCCACGTTTGGCATAGTGGTCAGTCCCAGCAGGGACGCCATGAGCTAATGAATGGATGACTGTCTACCTCACCACTCACTGTTCTTATTTAGCCGTATCTGAGATGCCCGGGTGGGGCTCTGCCATGCCTTGGGTGTACCTGGGAGAAACTACCAGAGGTAAAGGCTTCTTATCTTACAGAAACTTAATACTTCTCTACTCACCTACAATTTTTAAAGTTTATTTTTAAGATGTATTTATTTATTTGAAAGGCAGACAAAGAGAAAAAGAGAGATTGATTGATCTTCCATTCACTGGTTCACTCCCCAAATGGCTGCAATGCCTGGGGCTGGGCCAGGCTGAAGCCAGGAGTGAGAAACCCTATCCTAGTCTCCCCGGTGAGTGGTAGGGGCTCAAAGTCTTGGGAAATCTCCCCCTTCCTTTCCAGGTTCATTATCAGGAAGCTGGATGGGAAGTGGAGCAGCCAAGACTTGAACCAGTGCTCATATGGGATGCCAGTGTAACAGGTGGGGACTTAACCCACTGTGCCACAACACTGGCTCCTAAAATTTTATTTATTTATTTAAAAGATGTTTATTTTTATTTACTTGAAAGGCAGAGTTACGGGGTAGGGGGAGAGACAGAGAGTGAGATCTTCCATCCTCTGGTTTACTCCCCAAATGGCCATAATGGCTAGGAATGGGCCAGGCTGAAGCCAGGAACCAGTGGCTTCTTACAGGTCTCCTAAGTGGGTTCAGGATCCCAAACACTTGGGGCAAACCTCCACTGTTTTTCCCAGGAACATTAGCAGGGAGCTGGATTGGAAGTAGAGCAGCTGGGACACCAACTGGTGCCCATATGGGATGCTCATGTCACAGGCCAAGGCTTTACCTGCTATGCCACAATGCTGGCCTCAAAAGTTTATTTTTAATTAAAAGAAAATTAGTATTCTATATGTTATAGAAGACTTTTTAAAGATCATTAATAATCCTAAATAAATCAAGTAATACATATTATTAACTTTCAAATTTGTGATATTTATAGTACTTTAGGCACCTAAAAGTATTACATCATGTTATAACTACTTCTCATTCTAAATAAATACTCATGTAGGCACCAAGTTGTATGCATAGAATTTTTCATTCTTTTTCTTAAAAGTTGCCTCCAGAATCACAGAAGCTTCAGGTCTGAAAGAGGAAGGCAGAGGTACTGGCCTTTCTCTAGGTGCAAAACATAGAGTCCGAATTGACATTCTCTTGAAAAAGACCCAAAGTAAGCCCTGGTATAAACTTTGAGGAAGTCAATCAACCTCTGGGTATCTCCATATCCTTACTACAAAGTGAGAAAAAGTAGATATAATACTTTAAATCCCCCTGCAGCACTAATTCCATGATTTCCTTAAGTGTAATAGTCATCAAAAACTGTGATTAGTTTGTTTCTTCCAATGGCACACATGATGTTTTCTAGGAGTTCTATGGTTGTACCATTAGATAAACCGCCAATCTCCTTCTTCAAATCACCTTATAACATACATAAGGAACTGAAAAGGCAGGACTTTAGATGATGGTGGTAGGAGACATTGGTAAGTTTGGTTGAAAGAATTTAACTTTGTTTAATGTGTCAGTGTTTATACATAAATCACCATCCATTTATTTAGCCTTCTCTAACTCAAGAACTATGTTAGAAAATGAGAACACAACCTTCATGAACCCATGCCCTACCCAATGTTCAGATTAGTGATTGAGATAGAGAAGCCAGCCCAGAATGGCCCATTGGGGAAGGCTAACAGACAGAAATGAGTATTAAATTATGTAGTGAATCTAGCCAGGTAAAGAAACATTTTGCATGGGTAGTGGTAGGGCAATGGTGTGTGGGATTTGGGACAAATTTCATGTGCAGGTTCCAATTACATAGAAGCAGGAACATGAGAAAGAATGTTTTGCAGTTTAGGATTGAAGACAATACACATCCTCAGAGGTTGAATGTTCACCTGCTATAGCCTTTCAGAAAGGTGAAGGCAATGTGCTAGGGAGTGGTGGAACACTGTGCTCAGCCTGAGATCCCACACTCTCTCTGAAACAGGGCGGCTGTATGCAGGGCCTGTGGACTCGTGTGTCGGAGGAGACAAACCCAACATTGCTGCGTCATATGAAAAGGATCCAGCAGATGCAGCGATCAGTGTGAACGGATGCTGGCCAGTGTCACCTCGTCACTCCAAGACACACGACATGATTTCAAGGCAATCCATTTTAAAGGCCTCATGGAATATATTATGTTTCACTATAATTACTATCAATATTATTACCCCATTAAACTTAAGTACTTTTCCTTTCTTAAAATATCTCTAAAGGGATCAACAATATTTTTAAAATTTATTTTAATTATGAAGAAATTTAATCATTCACAAACATAGCATAGCACAATCCAGGTACTTATTATCCAGTTTCAACAGTGATCAACATTTGATCATTCTTGTTTAACCCATCTCCTCACTCTAAATCCCAAGTATTTCATTTCTTTAACCTAGACTTCAATATTTCTCCAAGTGATAAGGAAATTTTAACCACTATCATACTGAAAGATACTGCAAGAATTCCTTGTTATCATCTAACACCCAATTTGTGTTTAACCTTTCTGGGTTGTCTTCAAAAATGTCTCTCTCTTATTCAAATTAGAATCCAGACAAGGCTTACACATTGTAAGTCCATTTTAAAAAAATTCTTTCTAAAAATTGTTTTGCAATAGAAAAGCCTACTTATTTTAAAGAAACTGATACCCTCAATAATAAACATATTAAAAAAAAAGATCAGGCATGGTAAGTATTCTAACTAGTCTTGCTAATGGTTTCACCCTGGAATCAGTCATCATTGTGTGTGACATTAAGCATCACCTCTTGTTTAAGTTCCTTCATCTGTTGGTTGGGAATTATAAAGTATCTACTGGGGCTGGCACTGTGGCATAGAAGGTTAAACCGCCACCTGCAGTGCCCGCCATCCATATAGGCTCTGGTTCAAGTCCCGGCTGCTCCACTTCTGATCCTGCTCCCTGCTAATGCACCTGGGAAAAGGAGCGGAAGATGGTCCAAGTCCTTGGGCCCCTGCACCCATGTGGGAGACCTGGAAGAAGCTCCTGGCTCCTAGCTTTGGCCTGGCCCAATCCCAGCCATTAAGGTCTTTTGGGGAGTGTACCAGTGGATGGAAGATCTCTCTCTCTCCTTCTCTCTGTATATCTGCCTTTCAAACAAATAAATAAGTACCTATCCTATGAAAGTACCTATCCTATGAACTGCTTACTAAGATTAAATTCAATAAGCTAATATTCGAGGATTTAGGATAGCATTTAGCATAAGGCAATCCTTATATAAGGGTTTGTTAAATAGATAAATTCTGTCTTTACCCAGGACATTCTAAAAATGAAGAAATTACCTAGCGATGCTGGGGATGATTTACCCTTAGCACATAAATCGTCCTCAATGCCTGATTTGAAACGATGCAGATAATGCATTTGCCCACAGAAGCATGCTGACCACACACACACACACAAGCACACACAGTTTGTTCAGCAGAGGCAATGACAGATTCGTAGATCACACACCAGAAGACTGGAGAGCATCAAGCGGAGTCCATGGAGAGCTGACTTTCTTTTGGGTGCAGCCGATGGGAAGCAGTAGCAAGGGACTGATGAATGGGTAGAGGCAAAAATCTGAGTATTTGTTGCTGTAGCCCGTGCCCTGCCAGGCTGAGGGCTGGCCATGATGATTTCTCCATCAAAGACAATAATGCTTAAGAGGCAGCCCCCTGAAACAGAAGCTTCTAGAAAATTCTCATACTCTTTCCGCCAGGCAGGCACAGTAACAGTCTACCACTGAGGTGCTTTCTTTTGTCCCTGTTCATTTTCCATCATGGTCTGGAAGGTCCTAATTTTTATAGGTTAAAAACCTGAGCAATAGAGAGGCTGATTGGCCCAAATCAGGCCATCTGTTAGCCTACAGTAGAGCTAGACGTGAGAGCCAGGAGGGCAGAGTGCGATGATTAAGAGCATGAGGCCTGAAGTCTCCCTGCCTGGGTCTGAATTCTGGCCCTGCCACTTGTGTAATCTTCATCCCAGGTACATTTCTACTTAACCAATTTCCTCAACGATAAAAGGGATAAAAATAGTACCGATTTCACAGGGTGGCTGTGAGGATTAAATGTGTTAATTTATGAAACACACTTAAAAAGCGTGGCTTATTGGGAATGGCAGTGTGTGTTTGCTCTTATTATTTATGAATCCAAAGCCTATTTACTACACAATAACCTCTCCTATCAGAGATGATAAACTTTTTCCTCAGAGTGGAATATCCCCATCTCTTTTCAAGTAACTTGTGTGGTGATCTCTAGCCTGTCATTGAAAAATGAAGCTCTTCTATTTAAAACATGAAATAGGATAATCAGTTCTTTTTTCATTGTCAGAAAGGCAAGTGTCAACAGCACTGTTGGAAAAGTTCTGGAATCTCCCCTGTTTGTGTACTGAATGAATTATAAGAACACAGATAACATCTCCAGGACCAGAAGGCTTGTGATTCTTGTATTTACATATGTGAAGAAATTTGGGAAATTTGGCTGCAGTCTTATTACTGTTATTCTATTGTAAGAACACATGGATTGCTTGTATTAGTGTGTTAAAATATTCTGATCCATTTTTGCTTTGGATCAGTAAATGTAAAACTCAAGTTTCAAGACCTTTTTCTATCAATTCAGAGAGAATGAATTTGTACAAACTTGATGATCGGATCAAGAATCTGAAGTCCTTGAAATCCAAGGGAGCCTGTAAGCTGAACCCACCACTGGAGGAGCTAGGGCAAGCACAAATACAAGCTATTCCGGCCCACTGCTGATCACCAGCCTAGACTTTCTTGATCTTAAATGTCATACTGACTATGCAAGGATAAAAAAATTACAAATACATAAACCTATAGCTTGCATTTTTACCTCTTAATACATGACACTAAAAATTATAGCTAAAAACATGGAGTCCTAAGCTTCATACATATAGGTTCAGAAATATTCCTTAGTAAGCATGTTCCCATATTACTATCTATTACTTTTTGTGTAGAAAAATCAGAAATATTATTTAAGACGTTGGTTAAGATGGTGGGTTGGTTAAGACACTACTTGGGGCACCTCCTCTCATATTGGAGTGCCTGGGTTCAAGTCTTGGATCCTTCCGATTCCAGCTAGGAATATGACCTTGGGAAGCAGCACATGATGGTTCACATAGTTGGATTCCTGGCACACACATAGGAAACCTCAGTGGAGGTCTAGGCTCCTGGCTTAGGCCTGGTCCAGCTCTGGCTGTTGCAAGCACTGGGGAGACAATCAACAGACAGAAAACATCTCTTTGTCTCTACCTTAAAATAAATAAATAATAGAAGTGTTGCTGACCTAATACAAAAGACCAAAATTGACTTACTTATTAATCCCACTTTCCTACAGACTTTTTGAAGTACCCTTGTAGTAAACTGCCACTAGTTTTTTCCTGCTTGAACTTGGACTTTTTAAGTTTCTCAAGTGATGATTAACTTAGCAAATAGTTGGCACACATAGGAATGATCCCTCTTACCTTCACTCTCTATTTATCGGTCTCTTCATGCCATTAGTAATCTCTTGACACTTTGTGTGCCTGGCACTTGCTGTAAAGACAGGGAAAACACACGGCTGTTGCCAAGGCCCTGCAGTCCAGTGAGGGACGACAGACCCACATAGGAAGCTCACTGAGGACTTAGAGCTCTCACGGTTGAAACTTCATGGTCGGAACATCCAGAACCACCAACTCAGGAAATTGTCTTCTTCTCCTACTGGAAAAGGCTGGGTCTACGGATTGGCTAAGTCATACCTGGGATAGGGAACATGGAGAGGGAGCAGGCTTGGACAGGGGGAGTTGGAGGTGCCACAGAGATGTAGACAGCAATGCCAGGCAGGCTTTGGGAGATAGGAGCCTGTGTTTGGACTTCAAAAGGGAACGCTGGCATAGATGGTGGCGAGCCAACAGCATGAGGCAGGAGTTAAAACCAAGGATGTGAGTGAGGTCTCCACAGCACCTAAAGAAACTGCACTCCACAAGAGACACAGGGATCAAGAGGAGACTTTGTGCCTGTATTCACTTCAGATTCCTTTCTGGGACCCAGAAAAGGGTCTTCTCTCTAAGGAAGCAAGAAAAAGTGAACTGGAAGAAGATCCTGAGTTGAATTTTTCATGCCCTCTCAGAAGGAAAGCAAGGACTCAAGTCTAAATTTGAAGCCATTCAGCATCTCCATGAAAGCCATAGGCCAATGACTCAGAATTTCTGGGCACAGCACGTTCTTGGCTGTGAGAAGCCGCATAAAAGGTTTTCTGAACTTAAAGATGGGCTTGAGGCTCACTTTTGGAGCGTGATTTGTAAATATATAAATTAAGTTTCCCTGTAAAGTTAGGTTGGGAACCAAGGATGAAAGTGTAGACTAAGTGCTGATGCAAAGCTGTCTTGGATAGGAATGTTATTTCCACACATAAATATACCTCCAGGTTTGACCCCCCTTATTATTATAGGTAGTGGTTAAAGAGGGTGTGTTACGGATAATCACGTATGTCGAGGACAATAGCTTTGATAAGCTGTCTCTGCCTTTGACTCCTCTGATCTCATCTCTTGTGGGTCTCTGCTGCCAGCCTCTTCGCCTCTGTGGCCGGAAGGCCTAGCGCACAGTGGGCTGGGCTGGAAAGGAAGACTCATGAGGAGGTCTGTGTGAGTTTCCAAACAGTTCTCCACGCTGACTTATCATCCCCGTGAACGTGGGCAAGTTCTGGGGGCATCTGTGAGCTTCAGTTTTCTTCTTGCTAAAGTGAAGATAAAAATCCTCACTTCCTGAACATTCAAAATGAGAACCCAAGAACCGTCAGGATGGGGACTTTACCCAGTTCTGGACTGATTCTCTCATCCTGGGATCAAAGCCATCTCGCAACTACTTTTTGAATGAATAAATTTATAGAAAGTGTGTGAGAGTGTCTAGAAGAAAATAGGTGCTTAATAACTACTTATTCCTTTTAGAAATTAGTATGGTTACCACCTCTTCCCATCTCCCAAGCTTGGGTAAATGTCTTTCTCACTATTGGCTTGCACAAATCACAGATACCCGGCCGGCGCCATGGCTTAACAGGCTAATCCTCCGCCTTGCGACGCCGGCACACCGGGTTCTAGTCCCGGTTGGGGCGCCAGATTCTATCCTTGTTGCCCCTCTTCCAGGCCAGCTCTCTGCTATGGCCCGGGAAGGCAGTGGAGGATGGCCCAAGTCCTTGGGCCCTGCACCCGCATGGGAGATAAGGAGAAGCGCCTGGCTCCTGGCTTCGGATCAGCGCGGTGCGCCGGCCGCAGCAGCCATTGGAGGGTGAACCAATGGCAAAAAGGAAGACCTTTCTCTCTCTCTCTCTCTCTCTCTCTCTCTCTCTCTCACTATCTACTACCCACAAATTACTAAAGAAATGTCAGCAATCCACCTCCTTGGACTTTGAAGACTCTGCTAGACAGAAACAGTATCACTGGGTAAAATGTTGTTGTAAACCAGTATTTGACAATGTTACAAGTGATGTAGGAGTGACACATGTCAAGTGCCAAGTCAACAATGTTGAAGAACAAATGCCTTCAGCGGGTCCCTTCATTCTAGAACTTTCAAAGCCTTTATTATTCAAATGCAGATTATCATTCTCCAAGAGAGGAATAGAATACACGGCTTCCCAACCCTGTTTGATCAGAGGATCCTTCTACCTTAGACTATCTCATTGTGCTGAGATAACTTCTTGGGAAACGTGAAACTAATCATTAGCTAAGAGAGCAGACACAAAGCAAATGGATTTATTTTTATAGGGCAGTAAAATGCCTTTTTCAGGTCAGGGAAGGCTTATTTAGGAATGAGATGTGGAGTTCTCACAGCCCAAGACAGTCATCGAGGAAATTTCATTCCAATGAAGCAGTTAGGTGAGTGAAAACAAATGAACATAAAATAAGTATATAATAACACCTTGGGAAAATTAAACATCTCTCCATTTAACATCTGTCACACAGATAATCGCAGCAACTAGATTGATTATGGAAGAGGCAAGTGGAAGTTTACAAGAGAAGGAGCTGAGTTTGCTTATATCACCCGCAATGGGACTACTTGTTTTGGCAGATTGATATTGCACAAAGGTTTGAAGTTTCATTAAAGACACATGGTTGGATGGTGTAACAGTATGCTACAACAGTGTGCGTGTTTCATCACACAATGTATTGTATTAGGCTACCAGAAAACACAATGGAATCATACATGCATTCTGGATGGTGCAATGCCTTAAATGGCAACTTTACACAAGGAAATTATGGAACATCATGTTAGATCTGCCACAGTGAAATATGATCAGCAATTCATTATATAATGACAGGTGGATTGGTGTCAATAGGGATTTTTTTCCCCTTGTGCCCTTTCACAATATTTTAGTGTCTATCGTAATTTTGAAAAGCATACATGTTTGCATTTTGTGAAAGACCTGACTATGTATAATGGAAGCATTCAACAACAGAAAAAAAAACAGGAACAAGGCCAAATAGCACAACCAGCTTCTTAAGTTAACCATGTCAAGGGGTGTTCACACCTGTAGATAATAGTGTCTCCCGCACATGGAAACTTCCTGCTGAAAGGAGGTCAGGGTTAACAGCTGGATCAACTTGGAGAGTTTTTTTTTTTTTTTTTAAAAACAATTAGTTTTATGTTCTTTTAAATAATTGCTTCGTTATATTTTGTACATCTATGCAGGGATCTGATGATGGCATTTGGTAAATTTCCAAAAATAGCTGTAAAACTGGGGAATACCAGTTAAGCAATAGTGTAACCCACCTGGAGGTTAGAAAAGTGGCTTTATACAACAGCTCAAAAGAAAAACTCTTTGAACAAAAGAACTGATTCTGCTCTGTGAGGAGATGGGTCTGCTTCAAGTGAGGATATCAGCAACTGTATTTTTTTTTCTTTCAGAATATAGGCTGCAGGTAGCTCAAGAGAGGCCAACAAAAATGATAAAAAGGTTTGGGAAACAAGACCTGTGAGAGTAGACGAAGGGCATGGGAATATTCATCCGAGGCAAAGGAGGCTGAGGGGAGATATAACTGTCTACCTAAAACTGAAATGATGATACAAGTGGAAGAGGCATTAATCCATAGTAGACGTAGAAGAAAAGAACTGCACCCATGTTACTTAATATTAGGTACAGTTTTTGTAACACAAAAAATTGTTCCTATGATGAAGTGAGTGATCATATGAATTCTTCATGGCTGTAATCATGTGATTGGGTAATAAAAGAACGGTACATTGAAGCATTCATAGATCCATAAAGCTTCTTTAAGGAACCAGCTTTCAAGTCCAGATTCAAAATAATCTTAAATATTTAAATCACAGGTGGCTGATGTTTTCAGTTGAGAAGCATAATTAACAAATACAAGAACTTTGCATTTGTTCTTTGAAGTGGAAGATAATAAAACTTCCTATAAGGTTGCAATTATCAAAGGAATGTGGAATTATCATCTGAACCGACAGTGGAAGTCAAAAACACCAGAAAATAAAACCTAGAAATATATTCTAACTTATTATATAGAGCAACGGATACACATACATTATTAAATACAATTTTTGTATATAACATGAAAGTGAGAGAATAGTTTTGTTTTCAATTATGTCTAAGTAGAAGGAAATTTTTTTGTATTAAAGATTATGTAAAATGACTAACAGTTTGGAAAGGCATTAGTAGCAGTCTCGTGACACTGAAAGAAAATCTCACTAGATTCAAGCAATGATTCTCAAACACTGGTCATAAGGGATGATGGGGGAATGGCATATCACAATATTCTCTAAGTTTTCTGGACTTAGATATGCTTCCTCTACCCAGGGGGTCCATTATGCTCTCTGTACATTATAACCCTGCCCTTGGTGAGGAAATTGTGATAATAGTGATATAATAATTTCCCCAGGAATTAATTGAACAAGTATTTATCACAATCTGCTCCTTACCAGCTACCATAGTAGGCACTGGGCATAGGCAGATGAGAGGATGAAAGGCCTGTTCTAGAGGACTGTAGTTGACATGGGCTGTCTGAGTCACTTCGGGCTGCTGTAACAAATCTATCATAGACGGAGTGGCTTATCAAGTAGGCAGCTGTTTCTCGTAGTTCTGGAGGTTGGGAAATCCAATAAAGCCTTGGTAGCTTGCAGATGGCCATCTTCTCACTAGATCCTCACATGGTAGAGAATGCAGAGAGAGGGAGCAAGCTCCTTAGGTCTCTTATAATGGCACTAATCTCTCATGAGGATTCCACTCCATGATGTAATTACCTCTCCCAAACGCTCCCACATTTGGGATTAGACTTCAACGTATGAATCTGGGGGGTGGATGCAAACATTGAGTCCTTGCATCTGCTGTTATTGTCTGCTTAAAATCTATGCCCCCTTCTGGTAGCAGCGGTTGGATTTTCCCAACCTTACACCATGCGACCCAAGTAGAATTTATTTCATTCTTAACCTCAGACAAAAATATAGAATTTTGACTTGGCTCATGAGTGTGCACTATACCCCTGGCCAGAGTGAGTTATTCAGGAAGGGGCCTTGAAAGCTACTATTGGCTCTTAGGTTGGAATTATTAGATGGATGACATTGTCTTTGCTTTGGTGTTTCCAGGTTGGGAGAAAATAACCTAGGGTTGTAAGTCACTTTGCTGCTGCAAAGAAAAAAAATGCCTTCAGGTGAGTAGGGAAATAGAAATAGAAGAGCAAAGAAAGAAATAGAAAGGCAAATAGAAAGGCAAAGAAAGAAAGAACATTGCCTTCTTGTGATATTACGTGAACCCCTGGATACAGCCTGTAGGTGACACTTCATGGGTTATTCAATTATGTGGACAAATAAATTCCTTTTCTTTTTTTTTTTAAAAAAAAGATTTATTTATTTATTTATTTGTAAGTCAGAGTTACACAGAGAGAGAAGGAGACAGAGAGAGAGAGAGAGGTCTTCCATCCACTGGTTCACTCCTCAATGGGCCGCAATTGCTGGAGCTGGGCCCATCTGAAGCCAGGAGCCAGGAACTTCTTCCAGGTCTCCCATATGGGTGCAGGGGCCCAAGGACTGGGGCCATCTTTTACTGCTTTCCCAGGCCATAGCAGAGAGCTGGATCAGAAGTGGAGCAGCTGGGGACTGCAGGTGATGGATTTACCCGCTAGGGCACAGCGCTGGCCCCAAATAAATTCCTTTTGAATGTTGTTTTCACATGACTTTTCTTTATAGATGGCAAGGATCTCTGCTCCATGAAACTTAGTTTCTGGATTGTTGAGACAGAAAATAATCGATGGGTATAATTAAACAGTAAATCATCTTAGACTAGTAGAAGGTGATAACTGCTATACAGAAAAGGGAAAAAAAAGATCAAATCATGACGTGTGTGATGAGGAAGAACAATTTTAAAGATACATGGCCCAGCTAGGATCTTTTGAGGTGCCCTTGATACACTTATAGGATTTGGAGACATCTAGAAAAAGAGAATTCAGAGCCCAGTTCCTAACACAAGAGATTAATAAAGAGATCTGCTGGCTCCAAGAACATTTCTGGCCTAGCTTTCTGTCTCAAGTAGATCACATAATCTTTTTCTTTTTTGCAACTGCTCTATTCCTGTTAGCCACAGACAGTTACTCATTAATAAGGAATGCAGTTTAATACTCAAAGATCTCTAGATTTTAAGATCTGAAATCTAGAGAAAACTTTGTCTAAAAATATGTATACAATTAAATATTTTATATATACCCAGACAGATTTATTTTTCAAAATTCCACATAGGGCTAAATTTTTCAATGAGTTATTTGTCCTCTACTTTACTTTTGAAAGGTACATTTTGCCAAACCAAAATTTAAGTCTGTGTACAGTGATTCCACAATCAGAGTTTAGAATATTTTCTAAACAACCACTTAGAGCAAACTATACTAAGTAAGGTACTATCAGCCTTAACAGAAGCAATTCTGGCAAACAATTATTTTCATTGCGGCACTGACAATTATGTAAATGTGCCTGCAACAGCAATGGGCACCTAATTATGACACCTAATTATGCCAATTTATTTATATACTTACTTGAACAACATTTTATTTATAACTCCCGCAGTCATTCAAAGACAAGATAAAGCAAGGTGATTGTCTCATCTGTACAATGCGAATACTAGTTGATCTATTTGAACCTGAATAATCTGGTCAATGTTCTGCTCATGTGAGAACTTCTTCTTTGCCCAGTTTCCTTTAGATTCCAGAATGTGGACAAGAACGAATGTGGATCTGACTGACGAGCTGATAATGCTGGTTTTCTCTTCCTAGCAAAGGGTACTTTCCCATCCCAATTTACTTAAGCACAAAATCAGCATCTGTAATTCCTTCAACTAAACATGAGGACATTATTCTACTGTCAGCCACAAGCAGAGGGTAACTGAAGAAATGTGTATTCACATCATGTCACAGGGTTATTTTCTGTCTTGTAGATAAGTTCATTTATTTACAGTCTTTCCTCCCCTCTTTCCTTTTCTCAGAAACCAATGGCATTTCTTGGGTCAGCGTTATGGTATAACCCATCTCTGCTGAGTCCTCTAGAGGCAGGCTTCAGATGAGGGGTATTTCGCTAAGTGATTTCTTGGGGAGCTACTCTGAGCTAAGGGGAATAAAGAAACAAGGGTATGGCAGGGGAAGAAACCAAGTAAGGCAGTGGACTCAACTGGAGACTAGTCTTAAGCCAAGCCCACTGGGGGCGCTGGAGCATGCATTGTGTGACAGAGGTAAGCCCCCCTTGGGGCAAGGGAGTTGGCATTGGCATCCCAGGGTGATTTAGTCACTCAGGTTTGGGGCAGCAGAGGTCAGGGAGACTGGTAACCCCTCAGGCTAAGCGATTCTCATTTGATCCATGGAGATGATCCACAGTGAACACTTGCACATTTCCTGGCCAACATGCAAACAGGATCCTCTCTAGGACTACTGCAAGTGATTGATTGATAAAGCATTTAGCCTGTCTTAGGAAGTTCAAGACCACCCATTGTATCCTAAGAATGGATTTCAGCTTGAGAAATATGAAGAGAAGCTGTTAACTACCTCTTCCCTCATTCTTGAGATACTCAAATGGTGCTGGAAAAGGTTGAAGCCGGAGCAGTTCCAGGCCTCTGTATAGCTATCAAATAGAGAGACCAGAAGATAAATTGTGTTTCAACTCTTAACTCTTTAGATAGTAATTGGCTTTGATCAGATTGTTTTTTGTCTTCAGACTGTCTGCCTTATTCTAGCATTCCCAAACATCTAATTTCCCCCAGCATGTTATAGCTGAGGGACCCCGAGTGACCTAAGGGACAAACCCTGGGTAAAGAAATGCATCTAGGCATTTGCTAATTCAACTGTGATCTCCAGACCAGCAACACAGCTCCAAATCAGTGAACCAGTAACTGTCTTTTAACAAACATCCATGGATGTTCATATGTATATGAAAATTTGAGAAGCACTGAGGTATAGGATTTGGCTGACATAAACTGATAGTAACTTGAAGAGCCTTTCAAATTTGGTCCTCTGGCTGGGAAAGCAAGGGACACATGGTTAAGAACTGAGCACATTAAAATCTTCCAGAACAACTGGCCTTGAACAATTTTCTGATCAGAATGAACCAATTAAGGCTGTTGAGTTGTCTTTCCTAAGTCACCCATTTTTTAAAAATAAATAATCTAGCACTTTCATCTTAATGTTCAACTGTGAAAAGTTGTGTAAGCGATTAGCCTTTGTAACCTATCAAATGCCTCTTCTGGTTCCTGTTTTGGCAAGTCAGCCGAAGTTACAAAAGAAAACCATTCAGCAGCTTCTAGTGAAACCTTAGAAAAATCTTACTTTCATGGGTTACAGAAAGCAGGAAATGAAATTGAGTTCTGACTGCCAAGGAGGGAAGGAGTGAATCACTCTCATTCGATGGTTGCCAAATCATCAATCATTCTAAATTAATTCTCATTCCCTCTGACAGTTGGGAAGTACCGAAACACACTTGAGAAAATGTCCTGGAGAACACCTAGGATACACGAGCTGTTATTTGTACTTGTAAAGGCTATCACCTCAAGAAGTTAATATTCCAAACCTACTGATGGAGCTTAGAGTTGCCAATCGAGTTGGAGTTCTTTAGTATGTCATGTTTGGCAAGATTCATTGGAACTCTCTAGGCCTGAGGGCACTCGTATATTCCACACAATTCTTTTCAAAATATTGTCAACTTTCTAAAAGATGCAAATGTGTGTGAGAGCTATAAATTCTTCTGTTTTAAATATCATGCTGTACCTTGGGGAGAATCTCATGGGCACATATAATGACTTCTATATGGGGAATAATGAATCAAGCGTTTTTTGATTTGTATCTACATTCTTCTGGCAGGTCTCTGGCATGAATCACATGCAAATAAGTGAGATGTTTTTTGAATTTTACTAGCGCAGATATACTATCCCTCAAATTCTAAAATATATGTAACATAGGATATGTAGAATTATTTTGTCCTACACATTCTTAAAAATAGAAAAGACCAATTCTCCATCTCCCGTGACAAAGATACCTAAGAACAAAGTCTCCCATCTGTTCCACAGTCTATGACAAGGTCTCCTGGAGGCAGACTATTAGCGTTTTAAATAATTTCTAGAGCCCCTTTAAGTTTCTAGAAAGATCACTTATAAGCCTCTTGGTTTTCTAATATCAAGTAATATTTATCTTTTATTCAATTGATAATTTGTTATGATACTATTAAGTGTCTAGCACTTGACTAGCTTTCTGAGGATCCAAGAAGAAATAAGATCTTGTGTTTGTCCTTAATGAAAGTTTATTGGGAGAGGTTAACACGCAAACCAAGGTTTGATTTTAAATCAGGCAAATTTCTATTAGAGATATAGACAAAGCATTCTTGGTATACAGAGAAAGCATAACTATCTTCAAGTCACAAATAGCTTTCCAAAAGAATGGTCTTTAAGAATCAGATTTTCTAAAACAGGGAAAAAGCTTCCTAGACTAAAAGCAATACTTGGATCATAATGACAACTATAATAGACAATATTTGTTGTTAACTTACCGTGTGCCAGAGCCATTCAGAGCACTTTACATGTATTATCTCCTAATTCTCACAGCATCTGTATAAAACCTTTAATATCATTAGCTGAATTTAATAAATGAATAATTTGAGAGCCATAGAGATTAATTTGTTAAAAAATTGGATTTATAGTGATATAAATTTGAGAGAGTCATATTTCCAAGCCTAACATCATGTCAAGCGTGGTGGAGGCAACTTCAGTTTGTCTTAGTCAGCTTGGGCTGGTGTAACAAATCACCACGGACTGGGTGGTTGAAATAGCGAACATTTATTTCTCAAAGGTCTGGAGGCTGAGAAATCCAAGAACAAGTCATTGACAGATTTGGTATCTGGCAAAGGCCCTCTTCTTGGTTCCCCAATGGCCATGTTCTTGCTGTGTCTCCATCTTACAGAGAGCAGAGAGGGCTCTGGTCTTATTGTATCATCAAGATGCCAGTCCCATCATGGGGGCCTCACTTTCAGACTCTCCTTCCAAAGGCCCTATCCATGCTCAGATACCATCACGCTAGGAATTAGAGCTTCAACACAAGGATTTTGAGGGCACACAAGCATTAATTTCAAAGCAAGTATGGGATTACATTGGGAGACAAGAATGGAGAGGTGCAGTGAGTAAGATCATCATGAGGAACCTGTCATTATGCCAAGTGCCTTGGACTTATCATGTCAGAAATAGAGAGATCATAAGGTGTCAAAGTAGGAGAATATCAGGAGATTGATTTTCTGATAAAAGCGTTAATGACTGTGGTGGAGAATGAATGAGAAGAGGGTTAGACGCGCAGGAGTGTTGAGGAGCATTGTAGAGCTGGGTAAGGGAAACAGTAATGATCACAGATCCAGGTGGTGAAATGGAGAAGCAGGAGGCATGATAAGTCAAGGCGGTTCAGTCTTCAGGATTCACTCATTGGAGGGACTGTTTTTATATAGATACAGGGGTTCACGATCACTTTTATATTTCTAGGCTGCTTCTCAATTAGACAGATTTCTAGACTGGGTAGTTATGTTTTCCAAAATACATACAAGATACCACTTTCTCCTCCCCTGTGTTATTCCTTTACTTTGGAGACTGAGCAGAGACGATGCTAAGAGATAGTGACAAGAAGATCAAGAAATTAAGAGTATAAAGAAGATGAGGGAAAAATGGAGTGGAAAAAAATGAGTTCAAATAATGCCAACATTCAAAAAATAACAAAAAGTAAATTATGGGGCAAAGAAAAAAAAAAAAACTCCCAGGAGGAAGAAATGTCCAAATCCAAAAAGGGGAGGAGGGGGCAGAAAAACCTACAATAGAAAAAGGCACATTTCAGAATTTATTCAAATGTCTATGAATAAAAGAGGAGCTAGCATGTGTCCATTGCATAGTTAGAAGAACCCGTTCCCCAATTAAACGGTGAGAAGGAAAAGAATGCCCTCTCTGTAAGGAAAGCTGTTCCTGGAAGGAAGGTGCTCCCTGGGTTTTTTCTCAGATTCACTGTAGCTTCTCCTCGCCTCCCCCCTCCCCACCTCCACCTCCCCAGTTTAGTCTCCTCTCAGGATTCACATAGAGTGTTTGCTGTCTAGGTTTACACTGTAGGAACAGGACAAAGGTTTTGAATCAGAAGATGTGGGATGATCACGCAGATGCTGTAGCTTCACACACACATATCTTGGGTAAATTCCCTATGCTTCTTAGTTTTCTCATCAGACACGTGAAGACAGTAAACCTCACAGACTTCCTATGAAGATTAATGAGAAAATGTAAGCTAAAGGGTCACAGCTAGGGGAAGGTACACTTTGTGTCGCTAGATGTGGTTTTGAAAACATTCTTGCAAAGAGCCCATTCTGCCTTTGAACAACATTTGAACTTTGGAATCCGATGAGCTGGGCTCAGCGATTTTTCCAAGAGCAGTTTATAGCTGTGTACACTGGGGATTGTGCAGGAGCCACTGTAGAGGAAGAAAGCATGTGGGAGCCTGCCCCGGCTTCTGTAGTTTCAGATAAACTGCACTGAATGTGTTGACCTAGACGAGAGACGACAAAGCGGAGTTCTTATTGGGTCATCTATAACACAGCTTTTCACTCTGAAAGGTAACAAGATAGAGTGTGCATGAGAGCATTTGAAAATGATAGCTCTATTAAATACAAGGCATTGCTATTCTTTCTAAGTTTCTGGAGCAAGGTATGCCTGTACTGTGTTATGCTGGCTTTGGGTAGTGTACATCTCTTAAATGGAGGTCAGATGACTGCACCTCTACTTGACTTGAACTACTGAAGCTTCCATTATCCTCTTCATTGATCCATAGAGGCAAGCACAAATAAAACCCAAACGACTGTCTCCAACAACAAGGAATCTTTAAATGTGCATCATTTGGCAGTGGCATTATCTTAAGATGATTATCCAGTGTATAAATGTTTATTGCTTTGCTTTAAGATGCACAGTGTAAGATTAACAATCATGGTGTTTTTTGTCTAAATGCAATATTTCTGCTATTGTGTTTGTGGAATTCAGCTAGATAATAATTGATTCCGTGACAGGGATTGGCTAATTTGCCAACAGTATAGTATAAAACACATTTATACAGTCAATTACACCCAAGTGCATGGCCTATTTGCTTTATAATTTCATAAACTTGCCAGCAATTTAAATAAAAAAGTTCCATTAAATTATCATATCATGTGATGGAATGATATTGCCAAGTATATTAAACCATGTGTGTTCAGCCAGAATTAATTAAATATTATTACTTTTTTCTTATTAACACATTGAACTTACCCTTCCTACTCTCTACTCGAAATAGAAGCCTATTAGTGAACAAAGTAAACTTAAGGGCAAAGTTTAAACATTTTCCTGAGGGTGTTTCATTAAGAACCCTGGTTCTTTTGTTTAAACATTTGCTCTTGGTAAATGTACTTGTATTGTGAAAATATTTTATGTTCTTAGATATGAATACTGGAAAAGTTTAAAGAATATCTTTACTTGAGTTACTCAGGTATTCAAAAGGGATCATTTATGTCTTCAGTTTAGAGAAAATCATGATATAAACTATTTGTGTATTAGTCCAATATTATCTGTTTATGATTCTATTATTTGTGACTTCATGTATCTACCTAATCTTAGTAAGAGAAAGATACAAGACAGGTAATTTAGTATTTCAAACATGAATAAAATACAATATTTTTCAACAAAGAGGATACCTGTTTCATATGAAATAAATTAAGCAGGACTCCCCAAGGGACTTATAGCTCAATAAATCTATAGTGAACAATGAGAATTAAACTCTTAATATGGCCTTTGTTTTATTTTATTAAAAGAAAAATATAAAGATGAGCTCCCCAGCATAGGCTAATTTTTCTAATTAGGTAGTCATGATTACACACACACTTTAACCTTTATTCTTACTCTTAGTCCGTATCATCATATACCAGGTTGCCCCATACTTTACTGGTTTGTAATAACAAGGATATTTTTCTTCTTCTGTGTGTATGTGTGTCCTGCTTTTTATTTCTAACTACTGTATGTTGTTTTTTCATAGACAGAAAAATAAGTTTATTTTCTTTTTTATTGACAAAGCAAACTGTATATATCAATTGGAAGCTGGCTGTAGCCATCAGAAGCCAAAGGGAGATTACTTAGAAGCATGGGAAGGGCTCGTGGAATTGGCAGGTGGCTGGAGGTCGAGGTTTGACAAAGCTCAGGAAGCAGCGTTGTTCCAAACTCTGGAAAGCAGAGCCCACAGCGAGAGTCACTCATCCCTCAAGAACAACCGGGTTTCCCCCAATCTGCCTCTGCAATAAGTATTTCAGCTAACTCCTGTCACGTGTCTGAGTCACTCTCTGTAGCATCAGAGTCCTAGGTGAAGCAGTGTCCTGGGGTGCCTTGCAGCTCCCCGTGAAGAAGGCAGATTTTTGTCCCTTTTCTTTCGTGGACACGGTCCTCGGTGGAAGAAGAAAAAAGGAGTTGTTGCACATTTTGAACATTGTAACGAAATACCCCCCCAAAAATAGATAATTGATGGAAACTTACTAGTGTGAAAACCTTAAATAAGAGATGTAAAAAAATTAACAAGTGAAAATGCCTTCATAAGTGACTACCAGTCATTAAAAATATTCATGACCTAATATATACCTTTTGAATCTTTTGTATTTATACATATAAATACTGTATCATATCAGGCTTATTATTCTGTAACTGTGTTTAAACTCTAGTTATTGAGTAGCTGCTAATGTTTTCTCATTTAAATAGATAAATAATACATGGATAGATTTACCTAATCCATTTTTTATGGCTTCCTAGTATTCCATTATATAGACTTTCTTAATTCATTTAACTTTTTCTTTACAGATACTGTTTTATGTTTCCTCACTATTATGAATATCTTTGCACATTAATCCTTGCCTTCTCCTCCAATTATTTCCTTAGGAATACTTTTCAAAAGTGGAACTTTTTGGTCAAAGGTTATCCTCATTTGAGAGATGTTGCCAAATTGCCCTCCCGTGTAACAGTGACAATTTACACCCCCACAAACAGTATGTGAGATACAGTCATCAATATCATCAGCTTCTTCATCATTTTTCCTTCTTAATCACTAGAAAGGTGTGAAAAAGCCTTACATTTAAACATAAACATTTATAATTACTAGCACTTACCTTAATAAGACACTGCTTAGAATTGGGTAAGCATAACTTTAACAACGGTCTACTCAGACTCAGCAGAAAAGAAATTATCACAGATATTTAATTATTATAGTCAAAAGAACCTGCCTTGAATAACAGTGTAGACAGGAGTCTTTAGCAGACTGTATATTTTAACTTGCTTCCTGTATACTTTCTTAAATACAGTGTTAGACGTTGTAGGGGACTTTAAATTTGGATAATTGTACACATCAAATCTGAGTCAACCAGAATTCTCCTTACTTGTGGTGAGAAAATAAGGATGAAGAGACTTTGCCAGGAGTCTTCAGGCGTGGAAGGTCATCTTCTCCCCTTTACAATGCTTACTGAGAACCCACCTTATTTTAATAATCACTCACAAAAGGTCTCACATTTGGGGACTCCTTGGCCTTCAAGCTTTATTGATACTGATCATGAAAATTTTGCAGTTTCCCGAGTGCTTCAGAAATCAGGGAAACCTCTTGACAAGAGGACAATGTGTTAACGCCAAATCCAAAAATATGAAGATTTTGCTTATTCGAGTGAGTGGTATTTTGCATAAGGCAAAATCTATAATCTTAGTAAATATTACACACTATTATTAAAGAAGCAAGAAAGAATTGTGCTGGAGTTAATTAAGGCTTTAAGAAATGCCTGCTTTTATTGGCAAAAAAAAATTTTTGTTGCAACAAGAAAACTAAAAATTAAGAGGATGGTTGGCAGCAATATTGATATGCTAATGGATAAACACGCTAATTTAGAAAAAACTAATCAGCAAAGACATTACTAATGGAAATGTACAGGAAAATGGCTAATGCTGTAAGCAAACCTGGTATCTACAAAATTAAGAAGAAACCAGTTTTGTTTTTATAATTGTAACTAGAGTGTCAGTCTTTTCTAACTAAGCTTCAGGAAGGAACTGACAAATTTGCTGGGTGCTAGGGGACTTAATTCTCTCTCTCTCTCTCTCTCTCTCTCACACACACACACACACACACACACACTTTGCACTTATATCCAAAAGGAGACCAGGATTTTTTTCTCTCTTATCAGCTCCAAGTGGCAACCTCCTATGATAAAAGCAGGTAAAACAGTTTACTTTTAAAAATGATGTGTTTATTTTAATTGGAAAGGTAGAAAGAGAGAGAGAGACAAAGTAACAGCAGCTCTTCCATGCACTGGTTCATTTCCCCCAATGCCCACAACACAGGACTGGGTCAAACTGAAGGCTAGAGCCTGGAACTCAATCTGGGACCCCCATATGGCTGATAGGAATCCTAAGTGCCTTGAGCCACCATCTACTGCCCCCCAGGGTCTGCATTAGCGGGAAGCTTGTCAGGATCCAGAGGTGGTACTGCACCAAACGTCCACCTTGTGGGCCTTGGATTGCAAAAATGTTTGCTCCAAAACAAACGTCTTTTAATTCCATTTTCCACTAACTTTTTTAAGTACCCTATTATATTTCTAAGCAATTCCTTCTCATACTTTGCTCTCTAAACTCAAACATAGGCTCTTATATACCTACAGGACCCGAACAATAATTTAAATGAGTAAAGCTGTAATACAGTAGGCATAATATACTAGAGAGCAGTAAGAATCAAATCAAACTGGTGAACTGAATTTAGGGGACAGAAAATATGGAGTTTTTGTGCAGAACTCCCAGGTCCCAAAGAGTGCCTGTGGTGTTGCCAGATCTTTTGATCTACAAGAGAAGCTGGAAATAGGAATTTTTAAATTAAATCTCCCCAAACTGTAAAATGTTGAAGCAGTCACCTGGGGTTTAAAAAAACTTGGTTAAAAGTTTTCCTTCTGCTGTTGCCATCGTCTGTGATTGGTACCTAAGTTCCAGAGGTCCATGACCACACTGATATGTGCAATTTCATTTAGTGCCAGGGGATGATCAGGATTCCACATTGTCCTCTGAGAGTGAGAAGAGAATGAAGACAGAGTGCACTTTTTGAGAGAACCTCTAGCTCCTTCAATGGTTATTAAAATACTTGTACACATGTTTGGACTCTGACATGGCAACATGGGTCCTAATCACAACAGGATCATCCACATTGCCTCTTTGACACTGCTCTGTGATTGGAGGTTTGGTGCTTCTTTCTTTTATTTTTTTCTCACATTATCTACAAGAGTATTGTGAACTACAGTCTGCCCACTCTACTGTGTAACATGAGATATGGACTTTTTCAGTCTAACTCTGATTTGGTACCCATTATCTAAACTCCTCTGTTCTTCCCCCACCCCTCCCAGCCTCTAATAATTGCCAATTTATGCTCTGTTTGGATTTTCGGTTTATTTGCAGCTTCCTCATATGAGTGAGAACATGCTCTTTCTTTCTGTGGTTGGCTTATTTCATTTAACATAATGTCCCCCAGTTTCATCACTTTGCTGCAAATGACAAGATTGCATTTTGTTGTTGTTATGGCTGAATAGTATTCCATTCTTCTTCCGTTCATCTGATGATGGACACCTTGGCTGATTCCACATATTCGCTGTTGTGAACAACATCACAGTAAACAGAATGGAGAAGGTATCTCTTCGATACACTGAGGACATGTCTCTTGGATACACACACAGCAGCGGGACTGCTTGACCCTCTTCGTACAGTAAACATCACATTGTTATAACCCCTAGTTATCCCACTGTGCTATGGAACACTAGCACTTTTTTACCTCTAAAACAAAAAGAAAACTGAAGAAACGGAATCCACATCCCACATCAGGGCATGAGTTGGAGTCCAGGTTATTCCACCAAGCCCCAGCCATTGTGGTCATCTGGGGGGTGAACCAGTAGATGGAAGATCTCTCTCTCTCTCTCCCCACCTTTCTCCATCGCACTGCCTTTCAAATAAACAAACCTTTTTTTTTTTTTTTTTAAAGAAGCAGTTGCATAGTTTGATGGGTTTACTCTCTGATACTTGTTGAAATATGGTGCTCTACCCCATGAGAATATAGAAATACTATATGCTATTCAAAATTTTAAAAAATTAAATAAAGAAAGAAAAGAAGAAATTTGTATCAAGGCCTTCAAGCACTCAATCTGCTTTGCTTCATTTCTTAATGTTCTTCCTCCTGAGCTGAACAATGAGATGGTAATATAGTCTGGGCTGATGGCAGGGACTTTGAGCAGATGTACTTTTGTATCAATAGTTTTGGTGAATGTCTTGAATCTGATTCTTAAAAGATGGGTACTCTGGGGGTGGTGCCATGGCTCACTTGGTTAATCCTCCATCTGTGGCACCGGCATCCCATATGGGCACCAGGTTTTAGTCCCGGTTGCTCCTCTTCCAGTCCAGCTCTCTGCTGTGGCCTGGGAAGCAGTGGAGGATGGCCCAAGTGCTTGGGTCCTGCATCCACATGGGAGACCAGGAGGAAGCACCTGGCTCCTGGCTTCGGATCAGCATAGCTCTGGCCATAGCAGCCATATTGGGGGGTGAACCAACGGAAGGAAGACCTTTCTCTCAGTCTCTCTTCCTCACTAACTCTGTCAAATAAAAAAAAAAAAAAAAGGATACTCTTACCACTCAAAATAACTGATTTTCTCAAAGTTATTATCTGTTTGCCTTTGTATGAGTATTGTATCTTTTTAGAAGGTCTTGAGCTAAATATTGCCAATTCCTGTTTCCATTTTTGAAGTAGCAGCCATTTTCCAAGGACAAAGTTAATCAGTGTTTTTGAAGCTGTTTTGGAAGAGAATATTAAGAAATATATGAAACTATTATCTCAACTCATTAGCTATTATAGTAATTTTATTTTACCTTAGAAATGCAAACTTCTAATTGATAATTTATAGTTACTTGCCAGTCTAATGAAGGGAGGGCAAATAAATATGTTATTGGAGTTTAAAAAATGTAATTACCAATCCAATTAGTGAATGTAACATCTGCCCCTTCTTGATTCCTGTTCCTTGGGCTTTCCCCCGTTCTATAGATAAACCAACTTTATAAAAGGCCTTCCTGTGGAAGGGAGAAGTATATGGGAAAAAATAATCTTAGAACTGTGTCTCCCAATATAAAGAAAAATATCCTCATTCTGCCAGCAATCTGAGAGTTACATTGACTTATCACTTCCAACTCTAAGAAGTAACATCTCTGAGGCTGTTGCTGTGGCTCAGTAGATTAATCCTCTGCCCACAGTACCAGCATCCCATATGGGTACTGGCTCTAGTCCTGGCTGCTCCTCTTCCAATCTAGCTCTCTGCTGTGGCCTGGGAAAGCAGTAGAAGATGCCCAAGTGCTTGGGCCTCTGCACCCACGTGGGAGACCTGGAGGAAGCTCCTGGCTCCTGGCTTTGGATCGGCACAGCTCTGGCCTTTGCAGCCATTTGAGGAGTGAACCAGCAGGTGGAAGACCTTTAATTCTGTCTCTACCTCTCACTGTCTGTAACTCTCTCTCTCAAATAAATAAATAAAATATTTTTTAAAAAGTAATATTTCTGAACAAAGCAATTTCTAATTTATGTAACTGATCAGTATCAATAAAATTCTTAAAGCTGAAAGCATTTGAATGGCTACTTTGGCTGAGTGGATGGCTATTGTTATTACTTAATAATAAATAATTTTCTTTTAAGTCAAATTCCTTTCTTGGGAGTTCCTGTAACTACTGGAGGTAGTTTTGGGATTTTTCAGAACCAAACCACTCAAAAACACAGAGACAGAGGAATGAAGCAATATGGAGTCTAGAGGAGGTAACTGAAGCCCAATTGCCTGAGAGAATAAATATAAGCAAGAAATTATGAGCTGGAGTTGTGGCATAGCAGTTGGAGCCACTGTCTAGAAAGCCAGCATCCCATATAGGTACCACTTTGAGTGAGTCCTAGCTGTTCCACTTCTAATCCAACTTCCTGGTAAGGGCCTGAGAAAAGCAGCAAAAGATGACCCAAGTGCTTTGGTCCCTGCACACATGTGAGAGAACCATGTGAAGCTCCTGGCTCCTGGCTTCATATCTGGCCCAGTCCTAGCTGTTGCAGCCATTTGGGGAGTGAATCAGCAGAAGGAAGATCTCTCTCTTTCTGTCTCTCCCCCTCTCTCTATAACTCTGCCTTTCTTATTTATTTATTTATAAATAAATCTTAAAAAAAAGAAATGGGAAGAAATTCAGCATGGCTATTGCTAGATCATGAGAAAGAATACCCAGCTGAAAGTCTTGGGAATGAAATGGGACAGCAAAGAGTGGAGGGAAAAGAGAAAATCGGAATAATAACCTTGAACTTTGTCTTCATTTGGGTTCTCTCAAGAGCAGAGGTCTCAAGACCAAAGAAGTGCATGTAGGTCATTTATTTGGCACTCGATTAGGAAGAAGGGATGGGAGAAAAGAGTAAAATGGGCAAAGAGCAAAAGTAATAAACTGTACATGACTGAACCAATTGTTGCTGTGAGCAACTGGATCTGAATCAATCTGGGGAAATGTGAGAAAGCATGTAGAAAGCTCTTCAGATTTGTTTCTCTAAGGACCAAAAGTCTGGGAAACTATCCACCCTCACCTTCCCTTGGGGTGTTAACTGCCTTGACTCTAAGGTAACATGGACACATCTTTTGGGAACCATTTTTGTTGATCAGGTAAAGCTCTAGCAAAGAAAAGCGGACAGAGGTTGAATTGACTGGTTCAAGTGTGGTGACATCACTGTGTCCCCGTCCATTACAGCTGCATGGAGTGAGAGCTGGCTTGAGGGGATGTGGCACTGAGCAAAGAATCTGGGGCAAGAGCTTAGTCCTATCGTTATGGAATGGCAGATTCGTTGCATGCGAACAAGTGAGTGAATTAACAAAGGAATTGACACAAAGAAGGTCTCAACCAAATTGTAACATGAATCATTGTCATTTTCAATGCTTTGCCCTAAAGTAGCTTTATGACTTTTCCTTCTTACTCTCTCACATTAGAGTAAGCAAATCTCCTATGCTGGGTTGGGAGGCCAACCCAGATATGACAGTTAATTTCACAGAATTCATTCACTTTCCAAATCTTGACCAGCTAGCCTGATTATCTCAAAAAGCATTCTTTGCTTTTCTTGTACCTCCACAGCCTGGGTACCAGTAATGGATATCTGTCCTCATCTATCCACCTTTTTTAAATATTTATTTATTTGAAAGGCAGCAGGGGGAGGGGGAAGAAGAGATAGACAAAGTCAGAGACAGAGACAGGGAGAGAGATCTCCCACCTACTGGTTTACTCCTAAAATGGCAGAGCTGCCAGGTCCGGTAAAGATTGAAGCCAGGAGGCAAGAACTCCACCCTGGTCTTCCAGATGGAGTTGAACCCATGGAATACATGAAATCTGTTCTCTTTATATTAATTTTTTTTAAAAAAAGAAAAAAGATAAAAAGCATAATTACTATAGTTTTCTATAAAGAACTGTATGAAGTACCTCTTTTCAAGCATGATTGAAGAAATTTAGAAATTCCACTAATGGTAAGAATTTGAACAAAAGAGAGAATCAGATCTGGGGAGAGGATGAAAGAAAAAAATCACACTGGGCACACAGATCACTATAGTTCTAAAGCAGTGTGTATCTGTCTAGGCTCTCAGCATCTGGCATAAAGAACACGTGACAATTGGCTTGGGCTTGTCTTCTGCACTAGTAGGAAAAAAGAAACCATATTAATTCTGAGGAGAAACACAGTTTGTTTTGCCATTAAGTTCTAACAAACGTATGGGACCTAACCCCAGTCACAGAAGGACACGATACATAGTGATTGACAACCACTCTCCAGCGAAAGCAGGGCGGTCTCATAGGGCTGCTTCTTGTGATGGCTTTGAAAGGAGCTGAGGACTAAGTACTGCTTGTGGGGAAGAACAATGGGCAAGAACATTACTGTTCAAACAGATAGCTTCCCCCCGATTTAGATTCTTTTGCACCAAGAATTTAGAAACATATCAGAAGTGTTGTGTAACACACACTTAATTCCTACGGCTATCTCTCCCTATCTTCATTTAAATTTGATGTGTATAGATTTTTTCACACTACCTTCACATTTTTTTCTCCTTCTCTCCTTGGTTCCTTACATATATACTCACATTATTATTTTTTTTAAAAATATTTATTTATTTATTTGAAAGTCTGAGTTACACAGAGAGGAGAGGCAGAGAGACACAGAGAGAGAGAGACAGAGAGAGAGGGAGGAGAAGTGTGTGTAGGGGGGTCTTCCATTCGCTGGTTCACTCACCAAGTGGCTGCAACAGCCAAAGCTGTGTTGATCCGAAGCCAGGAGCCAGGAGCTTCCTCCAGGTCTCCCACGTGGGTACAGGGGCCCAAGGACGTGGGCCATCTTCTACTGCTTTCCCAGGCCATAAGCAGAGAGCTGAATCAGAAGCGGAGCAGCCAGGTCTCGAACTGGTGCCCATCTGGGATGCCAGCACTGCAGGCGGCAGCTTTACCTGCTACTCCACAGTGCTGGCCCCACATTATCATGTTTTATTTCATAAACATTATATGTACATTCTTTAATTAGTTTTATTCTCACAATAGACTCTACTCATGTTATTTCTCTTATTCTCTATTGAAAAGCAGGTTTGTTTTTGTTTTGTTTCCCTGACAAAGGTTTTGAAAGGATCTGGTGGGGAAAAGTTGAAGATGAACTAATTATTGAGAAAAGGGGATAAAAACATAGACACTGAAGTCTAACCTGCAGCTAACTGTGGCTTTCCTGATCAATGATTATATAACCTTGAGTAAATGAGTATTTTAAGCTCAGTTTTCTCATCTGTAAAATGGGCATGACGGTAGTGTTGAGCCTGTCTTATAGGATTTTCAACAGGACTAACTGAGGCACACATATGAAGGGCTAAGGACAGCACCTGCACAGAGAAGGGCTCGTTTTAGCACTCTGAGATGCTGATCTGCTGGATTAGTGACTGAGTGGTGTGCCAAGTTTTAGGAATACAACCAGTTGGTGGATGGATTGATTGCTAAACTTGAGAAGGAAATCCATCTCGTGCATTTTATCTAAGAGGCAGACTTAGACTTTCCCCAAGACCTGGACAAGAACTTCACCGAGGGACCCATCACCACAGGGCACCAAGTAGATAAGCGGTCGTTTGGAAATGGACAGTTTTCAGAGATTCTCCTATTGGTTGCAGCCTTAGAAAAAGCAATCTCAGCATAGCTCCATGGATGTGGTAGTCACAGCTGATGGAGATTGTTCAAGCAATTGATCTTCTTTGACTCCTGCGATGTCTGTGTGAGGTGTTTATATGATCGCCCTACTTTTACAGAGTGAAAAAGAGAGGCATAGAATACTTAGGGCACAGGGTAGGTCCAAAGTTGATCTGGGACTCAAACTCAGGTCTTACACTTTGGGAGTCTATGTCCCTGTCATATCTCGATGGAAAACTTGAATAATAATCTCTGAGAAGCATTAATTTTAAGAGTCACTATTGTATTTGAAAATGAAATTGATCAGCAAGTTGAGTAATTGGTATGTTTCATGAACTTTAAGTGAGGATCTAACAGCAATTCTAGTCCTATGATATGTGTTTGTCAGTCTGAAACTTTTGGAAGAACTACATTTTTACAACAGAATTGTCTAATATTCCTGGCCTTTTTTTTTTGTTTGTTTGGTTTTACCCATTGAAACTTCCGGACTGTAAGTATGTGGAATTTGATTGGATATCCAATGGATGGCTCTGTCCTGTGGATCCTGCCCTCCCTTCTGTGGGACGTTCATATTGGCATAGGATGAAGAAGTTTACAATACAGGCCTAGTGGTATTTCATACTACCTGGTTGGTTGTCAGTAAGTAGAATTCCAGGTGTTGATTTTCCATTTATTTCTCCTTTGTTGGTTTCATGTTTTATTGCTTTAGAGACAATTTTCTCAACATGTTTTGTCCTGACAGTTGATGTCAACTAGAGTCTCTTATTATCTAGAGATGGAAGGCAGAACCAACAACTGCTGGACATTTTATTTTATGCTTTTTCTTCAAGATTTTTTTTTATTTATTTGAAAGGCAGAGTTACAGAGAAGGGGGAGAGAGAGAGAGAGAGAGAGAGAGAGAGAGAGAGAGAAATATTTTCCATCTTCTGGTTCACTTGCTAAATGGCCACAACAGCTGAGACTGCACCAGACCAAAGTCAGGAGCTTCTTCCAGGTCTCCCACGTGGGTGCAGGGGCCCAAGCAGTTGGGCCATCTGATGCTGCTTTCCCAGGCACATTAGCAGGGAGCTGATTCTGAAGTGAAGCAGCCAGTTTTTGAACCTGTGCCCAATGGGATGGTGTTATCACAGGCAGAGGTTTAACCTGCTATGCCACAACCCTGGCCCCTGGACATTCTCTTAGTGCTAAACTTGGAATCTCCTTCTCCAGAACATTCCTTAGGTTTACTGTGATTTTTCCCTTGGCCAAATATACCTCAAACTGATTAAAAGACTGGAAAATTCAGGAATCTACAGTAGAAAGAGTACCAAAACCTTTTCTTCTCTCCCTTTCTTGCTTCTCTCTTTCCCCTCCTCTCTTCTCTTTCCCTTCCTCCCTCCTCCATTTCATCCCTTGCCTCCCATCCTAGTGTATTCCAGCCTCCCTCCCTCCCAGCCACAACCCCTGGCCCCACCTCTCTTGCTTTCTCTCTTCTCCTCCCCTTCTGGTCGTCCCTTCTCTCTTTGGCTCTACCCATCCCCCAACTCTCTCTCATATACATGTGCAAACACACACTCACACACACACATCCCTAACTTGTCCTCAGATATTTTGGAGCGAACTCCCTGGAAGTGCTTAAGGCTAAATCAAAAGTGAATAAATGTTTCCTTTACCAGGAACTTTAACTTTTTCTTTGAAGTTTAATTTAGTTCCCGAATGTTAAAGACGATATATTTGATATCTGTAAATCTGTCTGTACTCGTCTGTGCATGTGAATATATATACATGAGCAAAAATGAAAAAAAGGAAAAAAAATCCCCCAAACTTCTGCTTTGACTGCAAGATTAGAGGTTCTAACTTCTTGATTATTCCTTAACAAGAACATTTGAGAGAAATCAGTATCTTTTGTCCTCATTCCATATAGATTACTGCAGTTTGCAGACAGCCCTTTTTGCATATTATGTAAATAGAAAGTTACATTAACAACACTGTAGGTAATGTAGGAACATTTTTTTTTAATTTCTCTTTTTTTTTCTTGTAGAAAGAGCTCCTGATTAAGAGCTGCGAATGCTGTTCATCTTTAATTCCTTGCTGATTCCCCAAGTACTGTCTGGGATGCTTCAAATACTTTTTGTAAAACCATGAGTCCCACCATTTGCATTTGGCATCACCTATCCTGAAAAGATCCATGTTGGCCTAGAGGAAGATGTAGACTTTTGAATCTATCCTGCCCTGAGTTACCTAGGTAACAGGTAAAGTATGTTTGGTGGGTGCGGGAAGTTTGGTGTTTGAGGGGATGGAGATGGATGATAGTTGGGGTTGGGGTTTCAAAATAAAACCTAGCATCCAAAGCTAACATTTTAATGAGCATGTTGCAAATCTGAGATGTTGTGGGAGGAAGCAGACTTTAGGGTTAAATGCGCTCTAGCTACAGCAGAGAACAAGAGGGGTGCGCAAGGAAAGGGGCCTTGATGGTCTTTGCAGGGTGTGTCAAATTGTATATACACAGTTTCTGCTTTTGTTGATGCATGCTATGGATTTTGCAAACTATTAGAATAATGAAAAACTGCTAGATAGCTGATTATAACAATCAATAGGTGCACAGAGAGATATACTAAGCTATTGTAAAATTTACCCCCGAGGACAATGCAACAATAGTCACAGAAAATTCCACTTAAGAGTGACATGATTTGTGACATTATTTAGTAGAAACAAAACTTTCAGCTTGCCAACTGAATTGGTGGCCTTGGCCCCTGTCTTGCCAGGAGCTCCAGAAATGAGATCCTGCTCTAGTGCTGATTTTCTCAGTCTCCCAGAAATCCATGGACGTGAGTCGTTTACCAGCTTTCCTAAGAACAAGACTTCCTCACTAATGCAGAGAACAGATTTGCTCTGTTGAGCCCAATGGAAATATGTTTGTAATGCCTGTAGCTACCAAAAAAAAAATTATATGACTTTATCATTTCGTGAGACTGACTTAATCTTAAGTCCCTAAAATACCTCCCCTAGAGCAAATCGAGCTTCCAATGTTTCTACATTGTCAGTGTTGACTGGCTTCTTCCATGCTGTGGTGGGAAGTGTTTGTTGTGATAGTGTGTGACACAATTCACTTACTATTGTGGCAGTGGAAGTTGATTGTGATTGAAAGCCATCAGAAGGCATAACATCTGAATATCAAACACGACTTATGTTGGTATTCCAGACAAAGATCTGGATGCCTGTTGGTCCTCTTCCTCATCCACAATGATTTGTTTTCACCCTTTCCACTAAGTGGCACTATGTTATTTGCATTTTTCTGTTCAGGTCAAAATAATCTGAAAATTTGGAATGCTGGTGGGAAAAACCATTTTAAAGCTTTGTGGTAAATTTCTGCTAAATAGGTTGGGATTAGGGGAAGCAGAAATTAAATTTTTATATATATTATAAAAAAAAACCTTCCACGAAGCTTACTCTTTTCCGTTTTTAACTCTTTCCCACTTTTTCCTTCCAACTCCATTAGCCTCCAAATAAGCACACCACATTATATATTTCGTAGGAAGTTTTATTTAGACTTATAAGGGCTGATCTATTCCCATACTGTTTAAATTAATGTTCAAAAAAGAATTCAAACCACATTCTAACATTTGGACTATGTAAGAAGGAAACAGATTTTTTGGGGAAAAAAAAGATGTTGTTTTAGCTAGGCAGAATGGGCTGCAGGAACATAGACACGTGCAGACTGAATTTCTAAATGTGTGTATTATCTGATAAGATCTGGGCTGCTCATGTGTCAATTCAGAGAGTAAGTGAGTACATGAGCAGAATTTCTCTCCTTCCTTCTCTGTTCCACCTTCCTTCTTTCTTCCCTTGTTCCCTCTCTTCTTTCTTCCCACCTGTTTTTCTTTTAATTTTCTTTTTTTTTTCATTTTTCATTTTTCCCCCTCTTCTGGCTCCTCTTTTCCCTCTTCTTCCAGCAAGGTGGGATTTGCATTTATCTCCACCACCTGCAGCCTAAGGCTGGGAAAACTGGGTTTTCACCTAACTGGGAACTTTCAGATCAAATTAGCTCCAGAAATGCAGGGTGACTTTGAAAAAAGAACCCAGGTCTCTTGAAACAGAACAGCCTCCATCTGTGTCAGGTGGAACGCTATGAGAATTAAGTTCTGATTACCCTCTCGGTATATGGCACACCCTCAACAGACAGAATGCTTCCACGAAGTGGGCGTCTATCCAAACACTTATCCACATCAAAAAATACTCATGGAAAAAAACAAAGTTACTGATTTTGTGTGTGAGTGCACACTTTTAGTTTTCAATACAATCGAAGTTTCCAGTTTCTCAAGTTCAACAAAATATTGCCGTGTAAAGATGCCCTGGAAAGGTGTTGTAAGGCCAAAATCCTGTACCTATATGTGACTGTGTGTGTCTCTGTTCTCTGTGGCATGTGTGTGTGTGTGTGTGTGTGTGGAGAGAGAGAGAGAGAGAACACGATCTTTTCGAAACTAATGAATTACATTTCAATTAGCCAGCTTTCAGCAGCCCAGCAGCCGTTACTTTCTTTGCAGTGTTGGCTTCTATTTGTAGCACGTATGGTAATATATTTTTCTCATAAATGAGGTGTATTTTTTAATGAGAAAAAGAAAAGAAATTAGTGAGCCAGAAAAATGTCAAAGACTATCTTTTTTTTAAAAAATAATCACCTTCTAGAGTATAGCACCACTCTCTCTCCCATGTACTGAACAGTATAGGACTTGTCTTTGAGCGAGCTAATGTTCAAGAAGAGATGCATTTATAGATTTCCTCAGACAAATGGATTACAGAGAAACTGCAACAGCACGGGGCAGGGAGGACCGCCCTGACACAGCCACATGAGGCCGAAGGCTGGCGAGGTGGTTGGTAGGTAGCACACCTCTCCACTTCTATTAGTCTGTGCAACTATGTTTCCATAGAAAGAACTATACTGGGAATATTTCTGTTCCTGTGCAATAGACTTGTGAAGATGTGAAAACCATCAATGAATCCGAATCAACTTAAGTCATTTGTTTAATATATTTCTATTTTTTAAATTAAAAAAAATTTTTTTGACAGGCAGAGTGGACAGTGAGAGAGAGAGACAGAGAGAAAGGTCTTCCTTTACCGTTGATTCACCCTCCAATGGCCGCTGCGGCTGGCGCACCGCGCTGATCCAAAGCCAGGGGCCAGGTGCTTCTCCTGGTCTCCCATGCGGATGCAGGGCCCAAGCACTTGGGCCATCCTCCACTGCACTCCTGGGCCACAGCAGAGAGCTGGACAGGAAAAGGAGCAACCGGGACAGAATCCGGCGCCCTGACTGGGACTAGAACCCAGGGTGCCAGCGCCGCAGGTGGAGGATTAGCCTATTGAGCCGTGGCGCTGGCCTGTTTAATATCTTTCACACAAGTTTCTCCCAGGTCTTCATGGTATTGCGTCCCTTTTGGCTGGTGGCATCTTGCTGCCATCCCAATGAACTAGTTTTGCAGTAAAAACAGACTGGGTTATGCTGAAGTTAGAGTGAGCCTCTCACATCTCAATGGTTGATTTCAACCAAGGTTTATTTCTTACTCATGATCTGTATCAAATGGGTCTCGAGGGGTGAGTAGGAGCACGGTGTTCATGGACCAACTTGAGGACAGGGCTAGCAAGTCTTGTACTGATTGCCACACTAGAGGGAAAACAGAGGACTTGGGTAGTGTTGCCCAGACACCAACTGCCAAAGCCCGGGATCAGAAGTGACTCATAGCATTGCTGATCACTTCTGCAGAACTCCTTAGAGGGTTCTATTCCAACACAAGGGGGTGGGAATGTAATCCTTACACGTGCCCCAAAGGCAGAGATCTGAAAACAATTTAGGACAAGCATTAGTGACTACCATGCATAGTGTTTTGAGGATATATTTTAAGATTTTCTGGGCAACTTATATCTCTCTCACATGTTCCAAATCTCATTATTGTGCATTTTTCCATGATCAATTAGAGTTGCACCTGGGAGAAAGAGAGGAGAGACTGCTCCACATTGAAAATACTTCAAATACATGTGAGAAAAACCTTTTTGCAGTTGAACTTCATAACAACCCATTGATATTATTAGGGCAAAGAAAGGCTGGAATAAGCAATTTTTTCCCATGATAAAAACTGAGAAATAGTGAAATGACTCTTGTGAGCTGGTAAGAATATTCAAATGGTCTTTATAAAGCAGAAGGAATCACTGGGAGATTGAAACTGTGATCAAGTTCAAACCCTTGAGACAGTTGCACGAGCAAGTAGCATCAGTGCAGTGCAACATAATTCCAAATCCCACCAGATCCATCCAGGACTTGCTCGAGTGTTGGAGAGATTAATGAACAGAACTGCAGAGAGAAAGAAAGCTCAGTGTCCAAAATGTGAACAAAATTTTAGAGAGGTATCAAGGGGTGACAACCTGTTTTATAAATATCTTGAGGACTTCTGGGCACCGAAAGCAATGGCCCTGAATCATCAGCAAGAAAATCCATGCAGTGCCATCAGAGAGAGATTTTTAAGCATCACTTCGGAATCCAAAAGGACAGTTAAAAGGAAAAAAAAAATTCTGTCCTTTTTGTGTGCTATTGGACTCCCATGGAGGGAAATGTGTTCTGATTTATTGCCGGCTGCCTCGGGAGGAAGAAAGATGGAGGCGCAGGGTGACATTTTATAGCTTTGTTTTGGTTTGTTAGTGTGGGCAGGGGGACTGGGCTATGGGAGAAGGTATGCCATGACAGACACCAGAAGCCGCAAGCCACGTCGGATTACCCACTCCTCCATCTCCTCCAACCCCCATGTGTACCATAATTAGTCTTGCAGGGCTTGCATCGCCCCAGCCACACGCCTGAGGCATTATCTCCTATCTGTGGTATTATGTGCTGTAATCCCACAGCTAAATGTGGTAACCCAAATTCACAGAGACGCTGTAGCCGGCTTGCTGAGATAACCCATCGTGGTGCGCCGGGTGCCAGGTCGCACAGAGCCTGTAGGCTTGGAGTGCTAAGGATGCTTTGTGTAGCTTCATCCCACGCACCCTATAGCTTACCCATCCTTCCAGAGATCACAGGAACCCTAAATAGCAAACATGGCATCCTAACTAGAACACCACCTGTTTTGTGCAAGTGAACATGGGCTTCTGCCACCCGGCTGCTTCTTTCGCTCTCAGTGGAGAAGAGACAAAGTTTAGCGTCCAGCTCTGTGGTATAGCCTACAAAACATAGGTGAAGCTGGTAGATACAGACTCATGGTCTATACCAGGCCAACGGTACCTATGCCACCTACGCAGCAGCGATCCACACATCTCTCTCTCTCGCATGTGTGTTACTTTGAACATTTTACATATGCTTGCAGGTGCAGGGATCCTAGGCAATAAAGAGTGTTGCTTTACAAGCCTCTTTGTTCTGCATTTCAGAATATTCTGTGGCTTTTTGTTGTCAAAAGAGATATGTTTTCCCCTTCTCCCTACCCCCTTCTCATCCCACCTTCTCTCTCTCTCTCTTTCTCTCTCTCTCTTTCTACCCCTCCCCTTTCTTTCTGTGGTGTGGAATTGCTTAGAAACATGCAGGTTTTGACATATGCTTTTACCTGAAAAATGTATCCACTCCTGCTGCTTTATTGGACCCCCTAATTACTTGTAAAAAATAATAATAAATTGGGCAGGTGTTTGCTCTTCCAGTTGATTAATTGACAATGATTTCACTACAATTGACTGCAGAAAACTAGGAAGCTGCGGGTTGGGGTTCATCAGCTTAAGAGGATTAAGAGGAGAATTTACAAAAGGCTCAAACTGCCAGAACTATATGTTTTTCATTCCAGGCTTGGAGATCTCTCAGTCCCAGTGTTGAGCTCTGTCACATATATAATTCTCTGTTTTTATACCCATGAAACTCTGGAGCTGACAAAATGAGTTTAGAAATGTTTTCCCCCGCCCCAAGTAAAAAAGATCAGCCAGATCAGTCACTATTATGTGTGGAAAGAAGTGCATTACAGTAGGGACAATGAAGCCTCATGTAAAGTTGACCAGGCTTTTTCACTGTGTTGGCCGCGTTTTGCTTTTCAATTTACCACCCTCGGAAGCAGCAGCCGACAGCCCAGGCTGGTCTCTGAGGCCTGTGCCTCACAGAATATTAGCATAGCACAGTTGAGGCCACTGTGTTCATTTTTTTTTAAATAGTTTTAAGGAAAAAACACATGATATTTTCACATCGGCATGTAAATAACAGTACACATACACACACACAAAAGAACTATGTCTTCCAGAAGCAGGTAAAGGAAACCAAGCATTTTTCTTTATGTTTTGATTGATAGGAGAAATTTTGAGGACTTGAAGGGGTTCTAGTGATATATAGAAGGCATGGGATATTGTTGATTTTATACTTTTAATTAAGAGTCCAGGACATAAACCTTAATTTCAGACTAACAGGCCTACAGAATAGGCTAATAGAATTCCCCGTGAACTAGAAAGTGATGAACTATACAAAATAAGTTAGATTCAAGGTTTGGCTGGAGTTCAGGCCATATTTTCATGTTGATCCTTAGAACTCATTCATTCACTCTATTTTTATTTTACAGCTGGCTTGTAAGCATGAATAATGTAGATACACAAATAGCACAGAAAGTGACTGTAGCCAGGAGGTAGGGAGAGAGAGAGAAAAGAGTCCATATTTCCTGAAAACAACTCCAAATAGGAAAGACATTTTCATGCTTTTTAAAAGACAATCACAAATAAAGAAAACTTACCAGAAATGCTTATCAACTCAAAGTATCCCTTGAAAAATTAATTTTTTAAACACAGATGTTAGGAGAACATTTGACAGGGAGTTACCATGACCTTTTCATGGTATTTTTAAACTGTATTAAAATATCAAATTATAAAAGGAAAATAAAGACATTGCAGAGTCATATCACTGAAAGCATGGGCTTGATGACTTCATCGCATCTTTCCAAAGCTCCTCAACACACAATTGAGATGAAAAATATTTTAAAGGCTCTTCAACAAATTTAGCAGTTTTTTAAATAAAGAATTAATATATGAATCCTCTCTCCTGAATGTTTGCACAGAAAAATTACATTCTCATTGACTAAAATGAGAAGGTACAAAATAGAGATTTTTAAAATACTGCCTATTTTCAGTAAAGGACTTTGGCTCCCATCTCCATTCACTGAGATTCCTATCCTTGGCTATAAAACTTCCACATGTTATTTGATGTTCTGATATGCCAAGCAGATAAAGGTTTCAAGTCTTCTAACTTGTGCTTTCATGAGAAAGAATGGAAAACATGCATAGAAACACCTGACTGAAGTTTCTTTTTGGAAAGAGCACAAGTTTCCTTCCCTTGCTCCTACGGGGTAACACACACACACACACACACTCCAAACAAATGAACAAAAACTCCCTTCTTCTACATTGACCTTACTGAAGGGTTTGCATGGTCGATTTCTTTTCAGCTTTAAAAATTTGGATTGATGTGCCCCTGTCTAATGACTTTCTTACCCACCCCTGCTTTCTCCCACCATAGCACTAAGCAGGAGTTCGATGTAAGCCTAAACGAGCCGAGAGTGCTAGGCTTCTGCACCTGTCTCCAGTGATGGGTTCTTAGAGTTAAGACATACCTAAGAGAATGGCAGCAACACCCAGCCACCCTCTACAAGTTAACAAAATGAGTGTATTTTATATAGGTGAATTAACCTAACTGTCCTGAGATCACACCACTAACAGCTTTCTACATGTGCCATAAATCAAATGAACTGAAAAAAGGGGATGGAGAATATGGCATTTTAGAACTTCCTATAGAAAAGAGAGGTTTCCTATTTCTAAAATTCCCCATTTCCCAAGTTCTACCTAAGCACCTTGATCACTTTATGGACTCAATTGTGTATATTCAATGCCTGCTCGGGATAGGCTGAGAGCAGGGAAAACACAAAGCAGACGGCATATCCCAGCTGTAAAATTGCACACTCTACCATAAGTGAGCAATCCAGACTACCTCCTTCATCTCCATCTACCAAAATATTGCGTTTTCCCTCTCAATAAAGATGTTTTATAGTGGCAACGAGGTGCTGTAACTCACGGAGCTTCTGCTGCTTGCTTGCTCCCTGAGTCCTCTAACCCCCACTCTACCACGAGAGCATATGCTCTCTCTCTGCCATGAATTAGTATTTGGCGATTGCACCTTGGCATTTACACTTGGAAGGCAGTTTCCCCGCCCCTGTGCAAGGATTCCTGCTCATTCTGAGAAGGTCTATGCTGTCTAATGACTGCCATGTTGTAAAGCAGTTCCTTAGGTGCTGCATCCATTGACTTGGTCTCCTAAATTCTCAATTAGCAAAACCATCCTGAACGTCTATAGGCACCCAAGGTGCTGCGCCTCTTCATTTTGAAATAACCATTTGTGTATGCCATATTCAGGAAAAGCAGGTTGCTCTTCAATGAGCAAACTCAATTGCAAAATGTTTCAGGTGGCTGTGATAAAAATCTTACATAAATCAGAGGCAGAGGCATCCATTTTTGCGTGCACTGCCTCCTACCTTTCTCTGCTAGCAAATGTTGAGGATGGAGAGTAATAAAATACATTTCGTTTTAGTCTTTGAGATTCTGATTTTCATCGAAGGGATTCCAAACTACTCTCCTGTGGGTAGCCTTTTCTTTCAAGTGAATATTTATTGGTTGTCTCTCAGCAGTGGAGTATTGGAACTGGCTCCTACTGGCTCCCAAGAGCTGGAGGGGCACATCTCTTCTCAATTACACGTGTGGCAGGTGACACTCATCAGCTTGAAATAAGTCACTGAAGGAAGATTTATGTTAGAGAGATCAACAAATGCCACCAATCGGGGCTTTCATTGGACAGGAGAGGAGTTACCTGGCTGAACAACTATAGGCACACTGCTGCCTCCTCTCTGGTAAGTAAGGTACGGCCAAACCCCAGCTGTAACACATCCAACAAAGTGCGAACAGTGCGAGCAACCAGAAAACAAGCTGTGAGGCTGGCAGTGGAACTCATTTGTGCAGGACTTGGCTTGAATCAATTCACACTGGTCTGCTGCGATACGACTTGAGCATCCTTCAGTGACTGGGTTTCAATTTAGCCCACTGTAAAATGGAAATAATTAAAATCAACTTTATCCTGTGGTTATTTTGAGAAGTAATTGAGATTAAAAAAATGAATGTATTAAGTGCTTGGCACATATTGAGGGCTCAATACATTTTAGTCATTGTTATTAAAGATAGGTGGTTGAAAAATGACCAACATCAGCTTCGTTGCTGTGACTTCTTTGCTTCATTCAACCACACAGAACCTTCTCGTCCTCAAGCTCATGCAACTTGCGCTGGCCTCTGAGCCTTTGAGTCTCCGTTTCCTCTGACTCCACATCTTTCCCCAGCACCTCGGCCTGAACGACTCCTCTTCTGTTTCTGGCAGCATTTCAGATGCCAGCTCCTCAAAGAAGACTTCCTTGCTCACCCTCCCATGATCCCACATCCTGCCTCTGCCCCACCTGGTCACCATTTCCAAGGTTGTCCTCTTTATGTTCCCAAAGAATGCATCATCTTAAGAAGTTTCTGATTTATTTGGTTGCTTGTTAATTAACTGTGTCTCTTAACTGAATCGAAGATCCATGAGAGCAACAGCCTCCCCAGAAATTTCTGAGCCCCAGAAATAATGTATATGGGGGGCATGCAATAAATATCAGTGAGTAAATGGTGACTCCAGAGTGAGAAAAGTGAATACATTACTTAGGTGTGGTAGAGTAACAGTCCTATTTTTAGCCCAATTAAGGGTTGTTTTTGATAATAAAATAGAAACATTTATGGATCCACAGGAGGTAGAGAAGTTCATTAATGTTCTGGATAAATAACGGAATGAGCAGTGGAAAATCTATTGACATATTTAATCATGAAATTATGAAAACAACCAGATATAGCTGATTTTGCAAAGCATGCAAAGATTGGATGTGGAATAACTTGATTGGGTAAATTTGAAAAGATTTTTCTTTCCCAACACACTGCTAAAGATTAGTTATTTCTGTGATCATAGCATAATGATTGGAAATAAGAAAGTGGAATTTAAATCTTCAATCATTAACCATCCTTATTATAATTTTTGAAGGGAGAAAAGATAATATGAAGTAGCCTTCTTGGTATGCAAGGGTTTCCGTAGGCTTTTGTGCAGGTGTTTCAAAGAGACCCCCCACCCCGCCCCTTCTTATTTGTTTGATCATATGAGGAGGAGCCTGGGTACGCTGAGAAAGAAAAACAAAATAAACCAATTCGAATAAAATGTTTTTAAAGTTTTCTGGAGTCAAAAATGAACTGAGTGTTTCAAGGGAAGAGACATGTTTTAAAGCACATGAGAAGTTTGGATAGCTTTAATATCAGTCTAAAACTGAAGGAATTTAATTAATAGCAAAGATATTCGCTGTAATATTACACGTATACAGTAGGATTACAAGGGGTATTATGAAAGAAGAAATAGAAATTTAGCATAGACATGTTTCTTGACTTATTGAGGAAAAGACATTTTTAAAAGTGGAAAAGATGCTATAAATGCAAGGTATGTAGAGGTAGAGCTCTTTATCTCATATCTGGATTAAATGCTCAAGGCCCAATATTTTTCTTTATTTTTCAGATTAGCTAGGATAGAGCAAGGGGTAACATGCACAGTGTTAGTAGAGTTTTCAATTAAATTGTGGATATACAGTTGATTGAACATTTGAAAGAATTACATGAAATCTGAAGTATCAGTTGCAGGGATTAAAAAGCCAGTTTTTTAATACCTGTGTGTATGTGCGTTTATACATGGAAATGCACACACACACGTGTATGACTTTCATCGTTTTGAGGAAAACAATTTAGATAAGTATATACTATCTACTTTTCACACAAAGTCTTTTGGACCCATTTCATTATCAGCATGTAGAATTTTAAGAATTAGTTTCAGATTCATGAAACTAGAAAAGCTCCCAATTCTCTCTGCCAAGCATTCCACAGTTGTGTTTGCAGGGTCTAAAATGGAAGAAATTCAGTAGGATGGTATTTCGCATAAAAAGAAGCAGGGACCTAATTACTACGTACATAATCTACTATTCACCAAAACGTGTAAGCACATGCCTAATACAAATTCCTATGCCCACACTTGTACAGAGGCTAATTCTTAACATGGTTAATGTATAATACTATGCAGCCAGAGATGGATCTGAAATTATAGTACACGGTGAAGAGTATTTAGTAGCAACATGCCATATGCTAGAGAATTCTGGGTGCTGTATATATTACTTAATCATCATAATAATTTATATAACTACATCTGGGCAAACCATTGTAAGTTGAAAATATCACAAGTCAAAAATGTAGTTAATACACCTAACTTACCAAATATCCTAACTTAGCAACACGGTATCTTGTAGAATTTGGGTTGCTTCCCCTTGTGTCCCTGTGACAGAGTGGGTGTGGTGGTTACTGATCCTGCCTGGCATCACAAGAGAGGATCTAGGGATAGGAGGGTGAGGGCATATTGTTAACCTGGAAAATGATCAAAATTCAAAATTTGAAACACAGGTTTTGCTGAGTGTGAATTGCTTTTACACCAAGTTGAAAAATCTTAAGCAAAATACTTGCAAGTGGAGGACTCTGTGTGTGTTATGTACGTGTATGTATATATATATGTGTGTGTGTGTGTGTGTATACATACATATATATAAAATGTGGAATGTGGAAACAAAAGGTAAGTGCATTTTGGTACAAAATTTTGAAACACATGCTTTCGGAAAATCTTAAACAAGTTTATGGTAAGTGCCCATTATGAAAAAGCTATGCATGGATTTCAAGCTGTTTTGCACCATAATATACTTATCTTTTAATTTTATTCTATTAACTTTTTCAAGTAATTTTGTATATACATGTATGTATAAATGTAATATCTTTGTTTTCTCTACTCCTTTATCAGCCCTTAGAATACAATACTTGTTGAGTTTGTATCATGACATTTAAGCATTGCTAACTTTATATCATAGTATTTAAGTTGCAGGATATCAAAACATGATTCAAAGACTTTGCATCCTCTACTGGAGAAATGGTTAATATGCTCTATTGTATCCAGGGAAGTTGGATCATGTTATATAGAAATAGATACTCCTACTGTCTTTAGCTAAACACTAAATATAATTTTAGGAGACCTATACAATTACCAATGGGTGATTTGTGATGGCTAATTTTTTAAAAATAATTTATTTATTTGAGAGAAATAGAAGGAAAGAGAAAATCTCCGGGGCACTGGTTCACACCACAAATGCCTGCAATAACCAAAGCTGGGTCAAGGCCAAAAATCAGGAACCAGAAATTCGATTCAGGTCTCCTACGTGGGTAGGCATGTGGGAGGCAAGGATCCAAGTACTTGAGCAGCTGCCTCCCACAGTGTGCATTAGCAGGAAGCTGGGCTGGAAGCAGAGGAGCTGGGTCTCAAACCAGGCACTCCAGTCTGGGAAGCAAATATCCCAGGTGGCAACGGAAGCTTCTGCACCAAATGCCACTTCTTGTCAAGCATTTTTCTGGATATTTCTGCAAACAGAGGAAGAAGTTAACCTTTGAGTCAGTGGACTTTGAGTAAAGCAGACTGTCCTCTATTATAGTGGGCCTCATTCAGTCAGATAAAGGCCTTAACAGAGTTAATGATAGACTGTTCCTTACCCCACCCCAAGCAAGAGGTACTACTGCAGCAAATGCATCCAACTTGAACTTGAAATGCAGCATTGGCTATTAACATGGGTCTTCAGCCTGTTGGTCCACCCTGTAGATTTTGGATTTTGTGCTTGTCAGCCTCTGTAGTCACACAAGCCAATTCCTTAAAATAAATACTTTTACACACACACACATCACATCACATCCATTGGTTATGTGTGTCTGGAGAACATTGAGTAATACACAATGCAATGAGAAATGGATTCATGTCTGTATTGCACAGATGAGGAAAGTACAGTACACAGAGGATTCATTATTCAAGGTTATAAAACTAGCAAAGAGTAGAGTTGAACTGAACTCAAATCTTCTGATGTGAAAATCAGTGTTCTTTCACATCTTCTTTATGGCCTTCAATGGAGGCTTCTTATAATCAATATTTTCAATAGTTTATTGATTATTGGAGTACATGATACACTATGATCATCTATTAATCTGTAAATTCTGAAACAAGTATTATGTATTAGCTTCTTGTATATGTCTAACACAACATCTGATACAGAAACCACCAGAAAACACACACATCCCAGAAAATGTGCACACACACATCATGCATCCTCCCTGACATCCACATCACAAGCATGTACACACCACCTACTATATTGTTTAATTCAAGAGACTCTACAATTTGCATAAACTTAATCAATAGCTTATTCTTTTTTTTTTCAAAGTGTTTGATCCCATGACTAAATTGAGCATGACAATTTCTCTGAATCTCTCTGAACTTCCATTTATTTATTTGTTAAACCAAAGTTTGGTCTGTAACAGGGTGTCCCAACTTTCAGACTTCAGACATTTGCAAATCACCTTATTCACACACCACCAAGAGAGTGTGTAATGTGTTTCTGCAAAGAATGTGGAGATGATACGGAGATGCTATTTATGTTAGTTACAACCCAGGCAGTAACATTGGCATTTTTTAAATACTCATTAAGACAAATGTGCGCATTTAAAAAAATTCAAAAATGTATATTTGCAAACTATAGTTATACATTACTACCAATGAAATGGTGGTCTAAACTAGAAGAACTTGAAGTCTTGTTTAGTCCTATCTCTATATGATCATGAATTCACTAGTAATTCTATAATTTAATCCAGATAGAACGTCCCTAATTCCAAAGTCTAAAATCCTCTGAATGTGATAGAAAATGTTCTCGATTTTCAGTATTCTCACTTGGGTGCTGGTTCATTCCCACTGCATCAGGATTCATAGTCCCTGTAAAGTACTTACAGACACACGAGCATATAGGCAGTTGGTATCGTAGCATAGTGGGTTAAGATGCTGCTTGTGGTGTGGGCATCCTGACTTGGAGTATTGATTCAAGTCTTGGCTGTCCCACATCCAGTCCAGCTCCCTGCTAATGCACCTGGGAAAGCAGCAGAGGATGGCACAAATACTTGGCCCCTACTACCCATATGGGAGATTTGAATGGAATTCCAGACTCCTAGTTTTGGCCTGACCTATACTTGCCTGTTGCAGTCATTTGTGGAGTGGACCAGCGAAAGATCTGTCACTCCCTCTCTTTCATTATCACACTGCTTTAAAATAAAATAAATCTTCAATACACCCCCTATTATTATTTTACCAAGACTGGGCTTTAAAAAAGGCAGGCAGGCAGGCAGGCAGGAAGGAGGGACCGTGAGAATATAGACATTCAAAACTACAAGGAATCTTGTCTAGATTTTTGAAAATTTCTTTTAACTACAACTCATATTATGAAATTTACCTTATATTGTGACCTAATATAGACATATGCATGCAGTGTAACTGAAGGGAAATGTTAATGAAACATGCATATATTTCTGTCCTACTCCATTCTGTCCTATTCTATTTAATTCTGTGGGTAGGGGTCCTTGTACAGCTGGGCTGGGTGCTTCCTCTACAATGCTTCCATCCAGGTGTCGGTCTAGGCTATGCTTCTATCTGAAACTCAACTGGGAAAGAACACACCCCCTCACTCAAGTAACTGTTGGCAGCACGCAGTTTCTTGCAGACTGCTGGACTGAGGGCCCAGTTTCTTGCTGGCTGTTTTTTTACCAGAGGCTGCCCTAACTTTCCTGCCTCTTGACCCTTTCCATAGAAAATCTCACAACATGGCAGTTTGCTCATTGAAAGCCATCAGTAGGGAGAATCTTCTCACAAAACTCGTAGCACGATCTTATGTGATAACACACATGTTAGCATATATGCCGTCTTACCTTTACTTCATTCTGTTGGTTAGAAGCACATCACGGGTTCCCTGCCCAATCAAATGGAAGAAATTATGCAGGAAGTAAATACTAGAAGACCTTGGTGGGGTCACCTTAGATCCTTAGATCCTATCTACTACAGAAATTAATGGATTGATCTCTGAAGTTGGAGAAAATACTGATCTATTAAGAGAAGTTTCCTTACATGATAAAAATTCCGAGATTCTGTAGTTCAGCAAGGCATGAATCATCATTCATAATTTTTACAAGTCACTAATGACTAATGTCAAGATCATACAATTCTTTAGTGGCAGAATCCAGACTAGATTCACAATTTTTTGGCCCTAATTTCAAGACACGCTTATTATATCCAGCACATGGCAAATTATCTACCACCCAATAAACGTACTTTTGGGTGAATGTGTGACTGTATACAGTATTATTTCCCATGAAATTCTTGGAACTAGGCAAGTGGAAGTGCTACTAAGTCTAGACTTTTATCTTGGCTACTTAAGAGAGCATTTAAAAGTCTTACTGGTTTTCCCTCTGATCATTGGCATTCTCTATGATCTTCATTGATGGTATATATAATTTTATTTTTTAAATTTATCATTTTACTGATTTTTATGAAATAACATTTTTAATTTACATTATGGTCAAAGGCTTAATGCTCCTTTAAATAAATAATTCAACGCATAAAAGGCAAAAAGACCATAGTTCAGCAGGAAAATAAACAAAGGCTGTGAATGATAATAAAAGGAGAAGATAAAAAGTTTTACTAACACCAATCTTGAGTACATATATTTCTCTACATGTTTAGTCAAATATTCTCAATCTAGAAAATGGAATAGACAAAATTTCTACACATTGATAAGTAATTTAAGAATAAGTAATTTAAGAATATTATATTATTTCATATGTTTACATATAGGCTAACAATGCTCCCAACAATTTTGATTACATCATGGTTGTGAGATTTAAGGAATTGAAAATAGCTGCCAATTTAAGTGTAATTATTTTGCCAGTCTACATTTTTAAACAATTTTATTATTTAGAACAGTGTTCATTATCTATCACCACTGCCCCAAATAAGACCAGCTCTGAAATGGGAGTTTGAAGAGCTTTTAATTTGTAAATTAAGCATCATAATAAGAAACAGCTTTTCACTCATCTCGTTTTTTTTCCCAGATAATGGTCATTTGAACTGTCTCTGAGACTGGAGGTTGCTGTTAACAATTCGAATTGTATTGCTGCTGGGCTAGTTAACATTCAAATTAGACTTTCAAAACAGTGTGGAGAAAACAGTCAGCTCTTTGATGGAATTTATGATGGACACACGGCTGAGCTAATGAAGACAATATGTCAAGGCTTGAACAACAATGAGTTGAGGGATTTTTGAGACAGCTATTGGGGTTGATGGAGCTGATTCCATCTTTGGAGACAATTAGTGATAGCCACCTTCACAAGAAAAGATTGACTATGAAAGCTGTGGCAAGTTTAGGTAAGATAAGTAATCCTAGGCATGGTCAGACAGAGAGAAATGCCTAGAGAGCTACGGATATCATGAAATTAAAGACTTGGGTGTGGGGTTTTGGGTAGAAGTAGGAAGTAGGATGGGTTAAGAAGGGAAAATGGGGATTCCATAGCATGAAGACCTAACAGCATGTACAAGTAAACCCAACACAGCATGCACTTTTATGAAGATCTACATTACCTGTACACATGCATGAAATTCCACCTTGAGAGAAGAGGAGCTAGCTCACAGCCATTTCTTCAGCCAATATTAGGCTACCATTTTGCAGAGGTCCTTTAAATCAACCATTTTTCCCGAAAATATCAATGAACCTAACTCCCAAGACTTCATTTCATTTCAACTTCCAAGCTTTGAAAATTACTTTTATTTATTTTCATGTCTCCTGAAAAATTATTTCTTTAGGAAGAATATTTTAAAAAGAAGGTATTTGTGCTGTGCAATTGATTTGGGAATTACCTAATTTAACTATTATGAAGTTTCTCAAAACGTTGTAGTCATTGCCTGATTCCCAATAAAATATTTCTGGATGATGGGTGGGCTCCACATTTCAACAAGACAAGAGCTAACTCATGTGGTCCCCATAGCTTGTCCCTTTCTAAACTGATTTTTACTGCTAGTCTTTTTCATAGCTATAATTACTATGACAGTAGCATTTATTAAGGATTTGCAGTGAGTTAGGCATGCAGTTGAGTGTTTAATGCAGATTATCTCATTAATCCATACAACAATCATTGGAGGTAAATATCATGATGATTTTTTCCAATTTATGGATCAGAAAACCAAGGCTTAGAAAATAACTTGTCATAAACTACAACGCTATGAAATCAGACTCAAAGACATCAATCAGGCAAAAACTAGTGTTACCCAGAGAATACTGGGCTCTCTGCTACTCTAGTGCAACTTGCATCCTTAGATTAAACCAGCTGTGCCAGAAAGGACATTTTAACTTAGCACTATATTGTTATAAACAAAGAACAACCATAAGATGAGAGTTTGTTAGCATTTGAAGAATATTTAATTTTATAAAATTTAATTTATTTATTTCTTCCTTTTTAAAGAACTCTGTTTATTTTGAAAGACTTACATAGAGAGGGAGATGCACACACACACACACACAGAGATTTTCGATCCGCTGGTCCCCTCCCCAGAAAGCCACAGCATCCAATGCTGAGCTAGGCGGAAGCCAGGAGCTTCATCTGGGTCTCCCAAGTGGGTTATAAGGGCCCAAACTCTTGGGCCATCTTATGTCGGTTTTCCAAGGCCATTAGCAGGAAGCTGGATCAGAAGTGGAGCAGCTGGGATTTAAACTGGTGCCCATATAAGATGATGGTGTCACAGGAGGTGACAGTCTGCTATGCCACTACTCTGGCCCCCAAATTTAATTTCTTAATTGATGATTTTCCACCTTGAATGCACAGTAGAATACTCTGGTGGGTCTTTCAAAATCTGCCCAAACCTAGGTCTTTGAGTTTTTGGTACAACAGAAATATGATAGGATCTTGCAAACTATATATTCTAAAATAATCTTGGGAAACTGTGATACACAGACACGAGGGGAACCTGCTCATGAATCAAAGGGAAGAAAGGCTTAAGGGTAGGCCTTTAGTATTGCTAACTGGATAAAACAGTGGAAGCTTTTTTCAGGTGGTAGTGACATATCTGGTTAGAACTTAAGGCCTTCTCAGGCCTGGCATTGTAGTGCAGCAGGTAAAGCTGCTGCCTGCAGTGCCAGCATCCCTTATGGGTGTGTGTTCAAGTCCAGGATGCTCCACTTCACATCCAGCTCTCTGCTATGGCCTGGGAAAGCAGTAGAAGATGGCTCAAGTCCTTGGGTCCCTGCACTCACGTGGGAGACCTGGAAGAAGCTCCTGGCTCCTGGCTTCTGATCAGCGCAGCTCTGGCCGTTGTGGCCAACTGGGGAGTGAACCAGCAGATGGAAGACCTCTCTCTCTCTTTCTCTCTCTCTCCCTCTCCTCTCTCTGTGTAACTCTGACTTTCAAATAAATAAATAAATCTTTAAAAAAAAAAGAAGTTAAGGCCTTCTCTAAAAGCTGAAAGTGCTTGAGTGTAGATCAGATTCTATAAAGTCTAACAAATTTGAAGCAGAATCTTAGTATATTTTTCTACTAACTTAATGAAGAATGCACTTGAGTACCTGGAATGAATGAGCACAAAGGAAAGTTGGGATGGATTCGAGGGGGGATATGCGGTAATATAATCCCCCTGTCTTCCCCCAACACACTTCAGTTATAGATCTTAGAAATCAAAGTGACACACAGAATTTGACATCAGGCCCTGACCTTGAGGGCATGCTTCCATTAGTTTGAACTGCAGGTGGATGGGCCCTACAGAGAGATATTACTCTGTGAGAATTCCTACTTACACATTCTAAGGAAATAACCCAAGTCACATTGCAATCATGCATTGTAAGCTAACATGGGTAGCCTGTGTGGGGGTGGTATGATGTGGGTAGGGTTCATCTCTATTACATGAGTACACTTAAGCCGATTCTTGCTACACTTAGGCCAATTCTTGTCGAAACATATAGTAAGGTTAGCTCTGAATTTGGTGGGTGGGGGTGGGGGAGCGATGGGAAAACATGAAATGTGCTGTGAACCATGAAACCAGAGATGGAACAGATTAGTCCCAAACATTTTGCAGTGGAGCAATTTTGGCAATGCTTGAAAAAGGGATCTCAGCAATGGATTTGAAGTGGAGAGTTGAGTCTTTTTAAGATTTGAGTGACAGAGATAGATAGAAAGGAAGGGACAGAGAGAGAGAGAGAGAGAGAATCTTCCATTTGCTGGTTCATTTTCCAAATGCCTACAAAATCTGAGGCTGGACCAGGCTAAAGCCAGGACCAAGAAGTCAATCAAGGTCTCCCACATAAAGGTCTCCCAAGTATCTGAGTGATCATCTGCTGCCTCCCCCCCCCCCCCCATGGTGCCCATCAATAGGAAGCTGGATCAGAAGTAGAGAGGCAACTTGATCCCGGGCACTCCAATATGGGATAAGGGCATTTTATGCAACAGCTTAACCAGCTGCACCACTAAACCTACTGACCCACCCACCCCCCAAACTGTTTTAAATCAGAGGAGTCTATTTCTTTATTTGAATTATGTATTTATTTGAGATGCAGGCAGGCAGACAGAGAGAGCTCTCATCCACTGGTTCAGTTCTCTTAATTTCTGCAGTGATCAGTGCTGTGCCAGGTTAAGACTGGAAGCCAGGAACTCATTCTTGGTCTCCATGTGGGTAGCAGGAACCCAGTCACTTGACCATCACCAGCTGCCTCCAATGGTTTATATTAGCAGGAAGCTCAAGGCGGAAACAGAAGTGAGAGTGGAACACAGGTGAGGGACATGCAGGTCTTAACTACAAAGCCAAATGCTTGTCTTAAGAGTTGGGTCTGGTTGACAGCTGGCACAGCTCCCTCCAAGTCTAGACCTCATCTGGGATGTATTGCTCTCAGTGAAGTGTGTGCAGGATGATAGCTAACAAGAGATGGTTATAGAGTTTATAATTTTTCAAAAAGCACCCAGAGATCTTCTTTGTAGAGCTGGTAACCAAGTGGCCTGGATGTAATATGCTGCCCAATAGGAGCACTCCCTTCCTCCATTCCACCCCCGGTCTCTTGCTGAAATATCAGATTGCAAAAGGGAAGGGGCAGTATCAGCAGAAGTCGGATTTTCAGAAGACAGAATTTTAATTCCCTATGTCGTTTGAGTCTCTTAAAAAATGATGGAAAGTTACCACCTTAAAAACAATCAGTATTTTTCTTCTCCACAGGTAAGGATTTTTAAAGGAAATTGTACTATCAATAACTGATTGAGCAGATTTCTATTCCCCCTAGATTTAATGTTTTCCATCTGCAATATAAAAGGAAGATAATGCACAATTATGCTAGTAAGACTCTCTCTTCCAATAATGTTTGCACTTCTCAATACTACATTTAAAAAGGAAATAGTAGCACTTGAAAAGTTAAGTAAGAAGATGAACAAAATTGAACAGAAGAAAAAGAACTGTCTGAAGATATGCCGAAAATATATTTAAAGACAGTCTGTCTGAGATAGCAGCTGATCTAGCCTGACTGTCTTCTAAAGAGCTAGCATTCAGGTGTCAGGTATTTGACCTCGGGCCTGGACACGGAGGCTACACTACAACAAAAACATCGAGGGATAAAGAAAAACTCAAAAGATTCTTCCCAGGAATCAGGCAGCTGATGCCCAAAGTTCAACCTCTGCAGGGTAAATTGTTGCTTCTTGCTATGAAGTTTAAAATATATGCAACAGCCCTTGTTTAACGACTTTTGTTCATTTCAGGGAGCTCTACCCCTAAGGGAAAAGTTACTAAATGAAAAAATGGCTATTTATTTTTAATATTATTTAAACATTCAATAATTTTATTTGAAGGGGAGAGAGAGAGATACAAAAGTGAGAAAGTGCACAAGAGAGATCTACCATCTGTTGGTTCTATCACCAAATGACCTGTAACATCCAGGGCTAAGCCAGACAAAAGCCAGGAGCCTGGAACTCCATTAGGGTCTCTTACATGGGTGGTAGGGACTGAGGTAATTGAGCCATCACCTGCCTTGTCTCAGGGTGCACCAGCAAGAACTAGACCAGAAGCAGGGGAGCTGGGACTTCGGTTGAGGCCTTCTGATATTGGGTTTGGGCATTTCAGTCAGTGGCTTAACCTGCTGTGCCACAATATCCTCCCCTATCTAGGTTCTTTTAGATAGAAAAAAATTCTGATGTGTTTCCTCTTAAACTGATATAACCAAAATATGTCAAATTAATTATATATTCTATCAATTATCAGTATCTATCAAATTACAGCAATTTTAAATATCAATGGAACACTATATTCATTGAATAATGAAAGTAAGCTTATAAAAGTAATAGAGAATAACTTGAAGGTTAACAAGTACAGCTTATACTTAAAATGTAATAAATTGAAAGCTTAAGACACAACACAGCAGGAAGAAAAAACTTAATAGAACGTGGTGATGATGGAGAAAGGGTTGCAAAGGAGTTTTATTTTGGAAGATGCATTTTTATTTTGACATTATTTTATTCACAAGTTGTCTTTATCTTTGTTAACATAGTTTTGTTAAACTCAAACTAGACTTAAAAATAAAGCCACAGAACAGAAAAAAAAATCTTTTAAGGCAAAATAAAGGCTAGGCCATGGAGTATTTCAGAACACATGGAAATAGCACACGCACACACACACACCAGAATAAAGAGACAGACAAGTGACACCTCCTGAACCTCGCACTTGGTGTCCATATGCACAGTGAATTACTTTGGACTCAGCCAAGCACGGGAGTGATTCAAATAGATCCATGTGATGTTCTCTGATTAGAAACTTGTGGAGTAAATGGGTGAGTGTATCTTCGCCTAGAACAGCCAATGTCAAAATATCACTTCTTGTAGTATATTTATTTAGTATTGTTTTGGTGAAAAGAATGATTACATAGGATAGAAAGGAGTTGTCCAAAAATAACCAGTAGACTTTTTTTTTAAGATTTTTTTATTATTTACTTGAAAGAGTCACACACAGAGAGAAGGAGAGGCAGAGAAAGAAAGAGAGAGAGAGAGAGAGAGAGAGAGAAATCTTCCATCTGCTGGTTCACTCCCCAATTGAACGCAAAGGTCAGAGCTGCGACAATCCAAAGCCAGGAGCTAGGAGCTTCTTCTGGATCTCCCACAAGGGTGCAGGGGCCCAAGGACTAGAATCATCTTCTGCTTTCCCAAGCCATAGCAGAGAGCTGGATCGGAAGTGGGACAGCCGGGACTCGAACCAGCACCCATATGGGATACCAGCACCGCAGGCCGTGGCTTTACCCATTATGCCACAACGCAGGCCCCCAACTAATAGACCTTTTCCAGAACCATTTCCTGCAGAGTTCTTACCTGAGGTAAATCTGTAAGCCACACTCCATGAAGGAAAATTCAGTTGACCCAGCTCCTCACATTTTACCTCTAATGGTTAGTAGGAGCCTACATACAACAGTGAAAAACAGTGAAAAATACGAGCCTGTGGCTCAAAATCTGCCAGAAAACCAGCTTATGATTTACTGAGTTGGAACGTCACCGGTAAGTCATACTCCTAGAGAGTTCCTCTCTTCTCCCATTTATGGAGAAGGTAGCCAGTCGTTGTCATTGTTTCTTAACAGCAGATGTGGACTGAAACACAGTGCCTAGGGTGGCAAGCAGATACTGTCTGCAGTCTTCAAGGGGATCTGAAAGTCTCACGAGCACCGCTTTCTGATCAGATGCGCCAAGACAGAATGTACGAGGCAAGACTACGTATCTGACAGTCCTTGGAGACAAGGTTGAACTGGAGGTTCGTTCTGGTAGGGATTCAGGTAAGGAGATGTGATGTAGGCAGCACACTTGGTCAGTGGAGTCATTGTGCCTGAAGACAATCAAAAAGACATGAGCATTTATGCTACTTTTCCTCTTCATAAAATGGAATTCCAGAAGAAAAATAGAAGCCGTATGTGCATAAATGTGCAAGACTTCCATCAGTATACAGGAGTGTGTTTGTCCCTCTCTTCTGCACAAAATAGGAAAGGCAGCTAGGACTATTTTATTACCATTTAAGACTGAGATAAAGAAACAGTTGTCTAAAGACACAGTCGAAACACATCACAGTCGAAACACATCCATGCCATATCCTTGCATTTCAAAATCTGTTCTCCTGCTTACAGATTTAGACCTTTGCATATTGCCACACACTTCAGAATGTGAAAATAAAGTTAACACCAAACAGGCGTTTCCCTCCCAACCACCCTAGCATTCATTGTTTAGTGATGGAAATAGAAATAATTTTCTTAGCAATGCATTCCAGTCAAATAATTTGTATACGGGCTATGAAAACATAACGAGACAGGTTCTTTTTAGTAATCCTGTTCTATAGTATAAAATATACTTTTGTTTAATATTATTTAAAAGAAAAATGCATCTTTCCTCAAGTAAAAATATCATCTATGTCCACTAAGGAAAGTTTGAAGAAAAAGAAAATGTAGAAAGATCTATCAGCTAAATTTCTAAAGCATTCAAGAAAGACTGATGAAAAGGCATCAGACTGGAAAGCTTGCCTTATAAGGTATAGTGCAGGGCTGATGAGCTTAGAGCTGTGCATCCCAAATTGAGGTTCTCAAAGCAGCAGCATCAGCATCACCCAGGAACATGTTAGAAATGCAATTTCTCAGTCCCCCTCCCTCCAGATTCATTGAATCAGAAACTTTGGGGGTGTGGACCCGCAGTCTGTATATTGACAAGCCTTCCAGGGGATTCTGAGACAGCTGACACTTGAGAAACACTGGCTTAGAGAACATGAAAGGAAATTGTTTGTAGTTTTAAATCACTGATAGCATTTCTTTTTTACAGACAGAGGGAGAGAGAGAGAGATCTTCCATCCGCTGGTTCACTCCCCAAATGGCTGTAATGGCCAGGGCTGGGCCAGGCTGAGACCAGGAGCCAGCAGCTTCTTTCAGGTCTCCTCCATGGGTGCAGGGACCCAAGGACTTGGTCCATCTTCAACTGATTTTCCAGAGGCATTAGCAGGGAGCTGGATCAGAAGTGGAGCAGCCAGGACTTTAACCGGTGACCATATGGGATGCCAGTGTGGCAGGCAGTGGCTTAATCCTTTGTGACACAATGTCCCCATTGATAGGATTTTTAAAGTGAGACTTATTTGTTTGAATTTCAAATGTACAGAACAAATCCAAAGAATGAACATTGAGAGGATGTATTTTCATGTAAAACAGGTGAAAACTTGCAACTGAGTAGAGTTCTCTGGGACATGGAAGTCTGGATGTCTCAAGTCAAGAGCTGGAGACAGGTCCTTGTTTTGGATAGAATGGGACTACGAATATGTTGGTGATTCTTTACGGTTCAGCATTAGTAACAGTATTCTCAACTCTGCCTCAATATCCAACATCTCTGCGTTAATGATGGTAAGGACTAAGTTATGCCAAAAATTGTTCCTTTGCTGGTAACTGGTGAGAAAGTGTAGGCCAGGGTTATACTTCCCACAGCCTTTATCCAATGCTTGATTCTTAAGCCTTTTCCCATGACCTTGCTTTTACTTACTAAGGAGAACATTCAGAAATGGAGCCCGATACAGGGGGATAAACATCATTCTGAGAGCATCAGGAGTTCTAGTGTTCAGTTCTGGTTCTCTCATGCAGTAATTCTATGCCTCTATTTCTTTTCTACAAAAGTTAAGAGGTTGGAACAGAGATTCCTTATACCTTAAACTTGAAATTCTATGGAACAAATACTGAGTTTCTCTCCTATTCATTGAACCATTCTACAATCATTCCAACAGAATTTCTAGGACTCAGAGTAGATAGGGCATCTATCCATTTGCTTGGAAGAATGATATTTCATTTAAACAAGGAAATCATGATCCTCACAAATTTTTGTTACACATTTTTAGTGCTGGCCTAGAATTATAAAATAATCACCTCATAACAAATTATGAGAAACTATTAAGAAAAAAACATCTTCTGGGGTGAGCCTGTAGCACCATGTCTAAGAAGCCACTTGGGACTTCTGCATCCCATATCAGAATGCCTGGGTTTGAGTCTTGGCACTACTTTCAATTCCAGCTTCCTGTTTGTGTGCACCCTGGAAGGTAGCAGGTGATAGCTCAAATACTTGGAACCCTGCCACCTTTATAGGGGTTCGGATTAGGTTCTGATTTTGGACTGGCCCAGTCCCAGCTATTGTTGACGTTTGAGGAATGAAGTGGTGGATGGGAAAACCCTCTCTCTCTCCCTCTCTCTCCTTTCAAAATAAATAAAAATTAAAAACACAATATTTCCTCTGTAGACTCATAAGCTACATATGGAATTTGGCTGTGGATGGCCAGTTGATAGTTTCTTTTACTGGAAACAAGGTTTTAAAGAGGCTTGGTGCACTAAATATCTTTGCATCATCACAAAGAGGCATAAAGAGAAATCTCCTAACTGAAGAAAGTGAAATCCACTTTACTTAATGCGGACCTCTGTCTCTGGTGTGCGGGTCCTCTGTGTCCAAAGATAATTAGCACTTTATAATGCTAATTATTATAATTATGTCTGAGAAAAAAATCATTAGGGGGTAGGTCCGTTCAGTGATTTTCAATTGCCCCTTCTATTTAAAAATAAGGTCATTTTTCTATGAAATAGCTTTAGGAGCTCAAAGCAGAAAGAGGGTTATAGAACATTCTATATAGTTATAGTCCTGAGTTTTTAATACTCTTCTAATACTGAGATGTGTCTGGGAACTGAGCAACAAGGAAAACAGTGAAGCTATTTAGTCTGGGAGACTAGAAATCAGGTGCAGAAAGGCTAGCTTTCTGTAAGTTAATCATTAGGTAGCCATTTATTGACTGGTCACTGTGTGCCTGGCACTCTGCTAAGCTCTTTCCAGATGCTATCTCCTATCATAATCTCCACAATTCCGTGAAGCAAGTATTAGCACCCCATTTTCTTTAAGATAAGGAAATAGAATCTTGGAGATTATCCCAGTTACCCAATGTCATGAACACAGGAAATGGAAAGCAGGATTTTGACTCATTTGCTCATTTCAAAACACTTTCTATACACGCAAACCCCTGCTTACATGTAAATGCTTTATTTCCATTCGAGCTGTTGGCATACTGGATTCATGCACTGGGCGTGGAGGGTGCAGTTTGGAGGTAGCTGCAACATCTGTCATTCCTGAGAAGCCTACTATCAGGTGGTAGGAGACAAAAGCAACAGAATAACTGGGAACACACTCTGAGAACTCCTGCAATACAGAGGTGGAACCCAGAGAAGAACTTGGGGCAGGGAATGAAGATACCCTGGTCTGAAGACCACCTCTCCCTTTCTGGGTAATCGTGGAGGAGTCCTTTACTTTGTCTCAGTGGCTAATTCCAAAAAGCAAAACAAAACCCTGCAGCTGTTCTATTTCTGCTGATTCAACTGCTTCTGTTACTGCCACCCTCGTGACCTGCTGGGGAGAACTTACCTGGGCACCATGAAAAGTGCTAAGCCCTTCACGTATGTTGTCTGTCAAAAGGACTCACAAAGTATGCTATTAATCCAGTTTCTCATTTAAAGAAAGAGAGTTTCAAAGAGCCTTAGTGTTCTGTGTGTAGACATGCTACCCTACGTAGCAGACCTCACTGTGAGGAAGACCCTACTGTCTGAGAAGGAAAAACTGGCCTTTCATCTTTCTAAGATGAACACTTGTCTTTCGATTTAATGGTTTTTGAAAAATCCCCTTGTGACAAGATCCAGAGGACAAATAATTTATTTCTTGTGGTGTATGGCTCTCTAAATGAATTAATTGATAGGCATCCCATTGTCAGTCTGAGGGATGTGAAAATAAAACAGGCGTGAGATGCTCCTTACCAAACTAATTTGTTCTTTAAACACATAAATAATAATCTTTCTATAAAAGATGTGTTTTTTCCACCTTTCCTGCTTCTATGTGAATTCAAGAACCTGTGTCTTTGTTGCATCGTGTGCTGTCAGTTGAGAGGTTTGGTTTTATTTTTTGAGTATTGGTGAACTAAATAATAAACATTGCTGAGTTGTGTTGGGGGAAACTCTTTCAATCCATCTCTGCCCTTGTCCACTGAAGGGAGGATAAGACAAATACTTATAATAATTGCACTACTAACAGTAATAGAATAGCAAGAGTCACTCTTTCCTTTGCAGGGGGCCATAGGTCAAAACAATTTTCATAGCAATGCTAAAACGTTATTGGTCTTTCCTGCATTGGCACCTGTGTAGGTTGTGCAAAAGCAATGGTGTCTTAGCACAAATTAAGACCCTGAAAACAAACTATACTGATAGCAACTGTATTCTTCACTATTATTTAGTTGCAGAGGGAAAAGGGGAAAAGGCAAGTTTTGTTTAAGAAAGTTCATGGCAAAGTAGTCAAAATATTAATGTTGTGAAATCCCAACTGTTGAGTGCCGGTCTTTCTAAAATTCTGTGTGAGGGAAGGCAAAGAACATTTAAAGCACAGTGTAGCCATCATTGAAGGCAAAGCACTGGTGCGATTGTAGGAGGTGGTAGCTGAACTAGCCCCTCTTATTCCAGGACCACCACGTTGACCAGAAAGAATGATGACAGATTTTGGGTGTGCAAGGTAGGTATTCTGTAGACATGTAATTAAAAGCAAATGAAAGGAGCCTGTGACTTCAGGGAGAACAATAGACGGTATTTTCAGGCAATAAAAGGACTAAAGCTTTCAAGAGACTGTCTTGACAGCTCCCCAATACTTCTGATGAAATTGAAAGCAGAATTAATAAATGTGACTTCTTAATATTACATAATAAGATATGTCAAAGATGTGAATATCTGTATAATTTAGAAAAACAGTATTTTCCAAATGAACAGCATGTGCTTTTAAATAGCCCTGAATGGTAAAAGACATATTTAAGAGCAGATTACATGAATGGATTTTATCATGATCAGGTACAAGGCTTGAACTTCAAATCATTTATTACCGCTAATACTTAAGAAATTACTACTTGATGAGTTCTAGTACTATCAAAGAACATTTGCAATTATATGAAAATTCCATTAAAACATTTTTTTAGCTATGTGTCTGTGTGAGTCAGGACTTCTTCATACATTCTTCTTCATACATTGCAACCAAAACCAGATTGGATTGTAGAAACAGATATGAGAATCCAGCCATCTTCTATTTATGCAGACATGAAAGAGATTTGCAAAAATGAAAAACATAACTATATTTTTTGGCTTAGAAAATGCAATTACTTTGTATACCATATTATTATTACTAATAATATAAATATTATCTAAACTCAGTTAATAGATAAAACTTTACCATATTCTTAGCTTTACTTTCTAATATCACTATTAAGAAATGCATGATACCGACATAAGCAAAGCTCTTGGGGCTCCTCAATACTTTTTCAGACAGGGTCTGAGATTAGAATGTATAGGGTCTGAGATTAGAATACCTGAGACCTGCTGGGATAGGTAATGAATAGTTGTATGAACTGCCTTTGGCTCATAAATTGCTACAATCATTCAGAGGAAGTGATTTGTTAAATTATGAAACTGTTAAAATTTGTGTAATTTTTGATTGAAAATTTCTACCTTTAATTTTTTATCCTTAAGAAAGAATTAAGGATTTTTAGAAAATTTATCAGGAAAATTTTTATTAAGAATTATGTAAGAGATTATTATCTAAATTATCTGAGATCAGTTTGACAAATTTTGCTGTCTCTTTAAAATCTAATTTGATGCAACTATTAAAAACATGTTTGTAGGCTGGGCATCTAACCTATCCAAGCCCTCTCTGGAAGCCAGATATGCACAAGAGGCAAAACGGCTCCTTTGTTGAAAGTTTCTAGATTGGGACGCTCATGTACTGTGCACTCCTTTTCCTCTCTTCCCCTTCCCCTGCTAAAACACGCATTGTCTGACTGTGATCACATGATGCCAGCAGACCGCAGTTTATAGAACATGTAGGGGCAGGTGTTTGGCTTCGTGGTTGAGACTGCTGTTCAGATATCCATATCACATCAGAATACCTGAGTTTGATTCCCAGCTCTGGCTGCTGATTCCAGCTGCTTGCCCATGTGCACCCTGGGAGGCAGCAGGCGATAGCTCATGTAACTGGGTTCCTGTCACTCATGTAGGGAGCGTGGCTGAGTCCTGCCTCCTGGATTTGGGCTGACCCAGTCCTTGTCATTGTGGGCATTAGAAGAGTGAGCCAACTGGATGGAGTTCTGAGTCTGTCTGTCTCTGTATCTCTGCCTCTCAAATAAACACATTATTTTCTTAAAAATATTCTAAAAGACTGCATTAAAATATTCATGATATATTACATCAACATGATATAAAATTGTAACTACAAGATAAGCTTATGTGGAAAAACTAAAGTGAAAACCCTCTCTCTTCTACCCATATATATTTGGGAGTTCTGTTTTTCTATTTTCAATATTTATTTATTTATTTGACAACAGAGTGACAGAGAGAGAGAGAGAGAGGAAGAGACAGAGAAAGAGATACAGAGTCCATCTGTTGGTTCACTCCCCAAAGGCTGCAGTGGCTAGGGTTAGTATAGGCCCAAGGCAGAAGCCCAAAACTCCATCCAGATCTACCCACATGGGTATAGGGGCCCGATTACTTGGGCCATCTTCTGTGGCTTTATCAGATGCATTCACAGGGAACTGGGCTTAGAAGTGTGGGAAGCAGAGAAGCCAGGACTTGAAGCAGCACTGGCTTTGTAAGCCGCAGCTTAAGCCTCTGCACCACAACACCGACCCCTGGAAGGTTTATTTCTGTACTCCTCCATGTATCTGGAAATTTAGTTGCAAAGTTAGCAACGAATCTGGGGGAACTAATGAATGATGAGTTACTAGTGTTTTAATAATTTTTTTGTGTTTTCCTAATTTTCTATGGAAAACACAATACTTTTTAATCAGAAAAAATCCACAAAATGTGGTAGATGAATCATGAATTTCAGATTCACGGAGTTTTATTTCTGAGCTTTCAAAGCAGGGAGTAGATTGAGTACTGACACTTGGGAGAGAGAAAGGCAATACTGGGATACCATACAAACAGTGAATAAAAAGTAAGCTAACTAAATTGATGCCTGATGTGGAAAATTTATCAGGAAAATTTTTATTAAGAATTATCTAAGAGACTATTATCTAAGAGATTATTATCTAAATTATCAAAGAGATAATTTTGACAAATTAGTCAAAGATGCTTGAAAATGTTTTCATTATTTGAACCAAGTATCTCACCAAATATAGCCCATTATACAGCTGGAAAAAAAAGTCCAAAGGTTAAACAACTTGCTTGAGATAGATTATTATTTTCTAAAAGAGATTTTCCTTTCATCAGTGTTCTGCCCTAGATCATCTTGAAGGAGAGAGAGATCTTGAAAGTAGACATATGAGGTGTCTTCAATAAATCACATACAATTTTCCTCTGAAGGACCTTTGTACACATGTCTGAGATGGTTTAGAGTCCCTATTTTGTAATTTGCCCTTAGAACTACAAGGTGATTCAATTGCTTCTTATTATTTTAATGTAAATAAGCATATTATACAGGACAGACCTGCCTTCAAGAGCTCATTACCTGGCCTTTTTCAGCAATAACTTGGAGACTGCTGAGAGAGGAGCAGTGTGGTAATCTTGAAAGCTCACCATCTACCCTCCACCAACACAGCAAAAATCCAGGACAAAGGCATAGCAATATCAGCTCAAATTGGATAACAGAACCAAACAGAAGTCCAATATAGGCTAGAGGAAAATAAAATAAAATAAAAAAGAAATGCCTAGGAGCAAATGCTGACTAGGAAAACAAAGGAACAAGATGAACAAAAATAGAAGTCGCACAATGAGAAAAAAAATTACAATCTAGTTAAGAAATCGGCAAAAGATCTGAATGGCCATGTCTCAGAAAATTTACAAATGGCCTATGAGTACATGAAGAAGTGTTCAATATCATTTGTCAATAGGTAGACATACATGAGAACTACAATCAGGTGTCTTGTCACTCCAGTTAGAATGACTGTTATAAAAAAGATAAAATAATAAATGCTGACCAGGATGTGGAGCAAAGGGAACACTTATACGCTATTGGCTGAAATGCAAATTAGTGCAATTATTGAAAATAGTCAGTTTCTTCAAAAACCTATAACCCAGCTATCCATTTCTGGGTATATATCCAATGAAATAAAAATCAGTACATGGGACCAGCACTGTGACACAGTGGGTTAAGCCACCACCTGTGAAGGTATATCCAGATAGGAGGGCTGGTTTCTTCAGTACCAACTGTTGAACTTCATATCAGGCTTCCTGCCAACAAACCTAGGAAGGCAACAGGAGATGACCCAAATATTTGGACTCCTGCCACTTATGTGGAAAACCAGAATGGAGTTCCTGGATCCTGGCTTTGGCCTGGCCTAGACCTGGCTATTGTTGGGGAATAAACTGGTAGATAGAAGAAATCTCTATGTCTTTCTCTCCCCCTCTGTGACTCTTTCACCTAACTAAATCCTTTTAAAAACAAATTAGTGTAAGAAAGAGATACCTGCACTCTCATGTTCACTGCACCACTATTCACAATAGCCAAGATACGAAATCAACCTAGGTGCCCAATGATAGAGGAGTTGTTACAGAGAATGTAGTATATAAGCACAATGAACATTATTCAGCCATAAAAAAGAATAAATCCTAACACTTGCCACAAAATAGATGGAATTAGAGATCATTATGTTAAGTAAAATAAGCCAGACAAAGAAAGACAAATACCATATGTTCTCTCTCATTTGTGGAAGTTTTTAAAAAAAAAAAAAGTTGACTTGAACTTAGAATCTAGTGTTCATGACTGTAGTTCACAATAATGTGTTATATACTTTGTAAAGAACTGGAAGAGAGGAAATGGTAGGTTCTAAACTCAAAGAAAGGAGAAAAGATTAGAAGGCATAATTGCCTGGTTTTATTGGCTTATGCTGTGTCTATGTGTTGAAATATTGCACTGTATCCCATAAAAATGAATAACTACTCCATGTTAATCAAAACTTTTAAAAATAAAATAATTTTTAAAATAATAGATTCAACTACTACACAAACATTTTAAACAACAAGACTCAGGAATAAGTGAATTCCACTTTGATGTGAGAAATAGAACACAGAAAATAAAGTTGAAAAAGCAGAAATCTTAGCTAAATGTTACACTGAAGGAGACCCAGAGAGAGGTGACCTTGAGGAGGAATTAGCCTAATGAACTTGGATAAAACTGCCTCAGTACTATCTGAGTAATATATTCTTTTTATTTTATTATTAATTAATTTATTTATTTTTGACAGGCATAGTTAGACAGTGAGAGAGTGAGACAGAGAGACAGGTCTTCCTTCTGTTGGTTCACCCCCAAAATGGTCACCACGGCTGGCGCACTGTACCGATCCAAAGCCAGGAGCCAGGTGCTTCCTCCTGGTCTCCCATGCAGATGCAGGGCCCAAGCACTTGGGCCATCCTCCACTGTCTTCCCAGGCCACAGCAGAGCGCTAGACTGGAATAGGAGCAACCGGGACAGAACCGGCACCCCAATTAGGACTAGAACCCCGGGTGCCGGCGCCACAGGCGGAGAATTAGCCTAGTGAGCCGCGGCGCCCGCCTGAGTAATATATTCTTATAAATAACTCATTCTGGGAAAAATCAGGAGAAGCAAGAACTGGAAGGAACCCAGGATGAGTACTGATGGATTAAAGTAGAGTGCAGAGATTGTACAGATTTGGATCCGTGTAAGCATCCAAATAACGAGGTCACTTTTGCCTGTCAGCATGAAATGTCAGAAAAGGCATCCTTTGCCTGGGATGTGGTAGACTTGAAACAATCACACAGGAGTCCTTAAGTCAAGAACTGTCTCAAATGGGCCTCATATTGTGGATCAGTGAGTTAAGAAACCTCCTGTGACGCCAGCATCACATATTAGAGTGCTGGTTCAAGTCCAAACTGCTCTGCTTCTGATGTAGCTTTCTGCTAATGGATCTGGGAAAGCAGCAGACAATGGTCTAAGTACCTGGGTTCCTGCAAGCCATGTGGAAGATTCGGATGGAGTTCTTGGCTCTTGATTTCTGACTGGCCTGGCCTGGCTGTCTCAGTTGTGGGCATTTGGGGGAGGAACTAATGAATGGAAGATCGATTCTCTCTGTCCCTCTCTCTCTCTTTGATTTTCTCTTTCTCTCTCTCTCTCAATCTCTCTTTGTCATTCCATCTTTTGAAGAAGTAAAGAAACCTTTAGAAAAAGAATTCTCTCAGGGAATTTGATATTCTGAAATGTGATCTCGATTCACCATCTACTCCAATGGAAACTTGTTCTTGAACGACATCTCTTGCGTAGTAAGTATTTTGTTTATTGTGCTTAGTCAAGAACTGATCTGGTCCCCCACCATCACTTTATGAATATTGAAATTCAAATTCAAACAACTGAGGAGATTTTCTCAAAGGTTATGAATGATTTCAAATAGAATTTAAGCCAGGTCTCTTGTGTATGCCAGTTCATTATATGTTGGCATGTTTTAATTGAGTGGCATGTGAGTAAACCTGCCTAAAACAGTGATTTTTCAACCATTTTCATTCCACTTTTCTAAGTCAGCTAGAGTTAAGAGTGGAGAAGGAAGTACAAGTAGTAAATATCGATGTGGGATAGGTGGTATAATTCTGTTTGAGAAAAGTGGAAGTTGGGGAGGTTCTAGGGCATGCCCCTAAAATGATCCTGAGGACCAAGAAAAGTTGAAGGGGATTTTCTGATTTATGTGCAGGAATGAGAGTACAGGAAAATACAGACCATTAGTAGAATTCTGATTCAATAGATAAATATGCTTTAGGTCTCTGCTCAGTGGTGCCTACTACAAATTACACAATTTAATACTCATGATGCTCAGATCTCCTTATACATTATTAGTTACACTTGAACTAAACCTGCAGGTTCACAACTGTGACATACAGTACCTTCCCCAACATTTCTGCAAATCAATGTGACTGCCTTGTAGTCTCTCAGATTTTTATCCTCTATCCAATGCCATCTCAGAATGATTTCAATCCGACTAATATAGAGGCTTTATCCCATTTGCTTTTTTCCACAAGAAATCCAGTCATGCCAATGATTTCCTGGAGTTAGCAATGCTAATGAACATGCATAAGATCTAGGGAAGAAATCACACTGAACATCACACAGCCTCCTACAATTTCCCTACCTCCCTCCTCACACTCTCTGTTACCTGCCCAAAGCCTAGCCTCCAATCACTAGTAATCAAATGATTTTTTTCCCAACTCAAGTTCTTAGAAAATTTTAAAAAGTGTTATTAATAAGTACACTGGAAGCAGAAGTTCAAAGTAGAAATGTGAGGGAGAAAACAAGATACAGGATATCCTATCAACATGTGACTCTTACCCATTGTGAGCAGCATTATAGGAAATACTATTACATCTCTTTTCTTCTTCTTATATCTCCTTCTTCCATGATTGATCAGTGGGCTTTCTCCACAAACCCAGCGTATTCCAAAGAATAAATGTTTCTCTAACCCATTATTCTTATTTGATTTTGTTAAGTTATCACCAGTGGTTTAGCTTTATCCTTTGTTTATGCTTCCAAAAACATTTTTTTTTAATTCTAAAGCAGAACACAGTTAACTTCAATGCAATCCTTTATTTACATACCCATTTATCCACTTAACAGCAAACTCCTTTTGGACAAAGATCATTTAAAACTAACAAAATGTCTTGGTCATCCCTCAATATGTTTTATCCTTTTTATATCAAAATAGAACCTAAAGTTTTAGTTAAAAGCATAACTACCCATATTTATATATTTCAGCCCCCTTGTGACATGTGATAAAGATTTATATGATGGAATAGGCAAGCTATTGCATATTACTTTCTGAATATGTCCTCCACTTTGCCAATACATCCTTCCTGCTATATGGCAAATTGTACATTAATGAGGCAAAGACTATTAGTAATCTCCAATTACACATATCGTACTTTATATTTACCATCTTCCATTGTCTAGAGATTAAGACCATATAACTATGTGTTGCTAACAATGTGATTGGAAGCATGTGTTATGTCATGTCTAAAAAGAGACAGTTAAGATCCAATATATTGAGTCCAGCATTGTGGCACAGTGGGAAAAGCTGGCTACTGAGATGCTGACATCCCATAATCCCATATGGTCACTGGTTTGAGTCTCAGCTGCTCCACTTCTGATCCAGCTCCCTGCTAATGCACCTGAGAAAACAGCAGATAATGACCCAAGTGCTTGGGCCCCTGCACTCACATGGGAGACCTGGAAGAAGATCCTGGTTCCTGGCTTTGTCTGGCCCAACTGTGGCTGTTGCAGCCATTTGGGGAGGAAACCAGTAGATGGAAGATTTTTCTCTTTGTGTCTCTCCCTCTCAGTAACTCTACCTTTCAAATAAAATAAAATAAATATTTTATTTAAAAAAGGACCCAATAAGTCCTTTTCATTTCTCTTGCTATGTCATTGTTAACTTGGAGGCCACTAATTCCATGTCCATAGCTACAAGAAGAAGGATCACTGCACCCATATAAGGCAGCTCAGATTTGGAGCCAATTTTTTTACGAAAGCACAGTATGGCATTATTTATGTAGACTAGAAGGTGAATCATCTGGAACTATGCAGACGAGGTCAAACCTTAGGGATGACAGGGTCACACTTTAGAAAAATTCTACTTCCTTGATACTATCAAGATAACATACTAGAATCTATTTCTTCCTGAGATTTATGTAAAAAATAAATCCCTGTTTTGTTGAAGCCACTGCTGATTTAGATCAATTTTGCAGTTGCCCAAGCCATTCTCAATAATAAGCCTATTGTTGCATTTCTCATCAGGTCTTATGTATGGTATCTCACTTATCAGAGACTCTCAAATGTTTGGTGAATTCGAATAAATAAGTAGACTTTATGAGAGAGTAAAGGGTGTTTAGACAAAAGTAGATTCAGTAAAAGTCCAAAGAAGAGGATAAACTATATTAAAAGGTCTGAACTTCTGGACAAAGTTTCCTGGCATTTTCTGGCATGCCAACTGGGAGACAGAGTCCCAAGCCAGAGGTGGCACTCTATCAGCCCACGGGTCTAATCAAACTCACAGATGGGTTTGGGTTGGCTTGCACTACAGTTTTTAAAAAATGTGAATAAGTTGCCAACATTCATAAATAGGAAGAGTTTACATGGAAATCCAGATTTCTGGCTTCTTTTGCAAAATCAAAAGACCTGGCAACTTAGGGCACATATTCTCATATGGTAACAAATTGGCCTATAAGTATGTACAATTTTCATGTCTCTGTTAAAAATAAAAATAAAAAATAAGAAATGACTGGCACTACAGCTTCCCATTGAATAGGGTCATGATTTAATCACTTTATGATGACTTGATTGTCTATCTGAAATTGAGACTACGTGTCCATTGTTATCTAGACCACAATGCTTTCTTCCTTGCTTTTCAAAAATTTGGTCACTCCTATAGGCAGCCCTGCAAATAATTGAGATTAGTTGAGATCGAGATGTCGAGACTCCAGCCTTTGACATTTTCTTTAAGGCAAAAATGTGAAGATAGTGTACAGGGGTTGAAGGAGTGAGAATAAAAGAAAGCAAGAGATAACAACAGAGCAAAGCTGCCAACAGAGGACTCTCCAGAAACAAGAATCTTCATGGCAGAAGGCATTTATTTGAGCAGGTGTGATGAGAGGACAGTGATCCCAGTAGGCATATGACCATCATATTCTCTGCCTGTTCTCTTAGCCCCACCAAAAGATGAAGTGGCCCCCAGACCCCAGGTCTAATGTAAGAACCATATGCTGTTGTGCTCTTTTGAGCCCTGCTCCTAGATCATGATAGAATTCTTGACAACTTGAATGGTGATTGGTGCTTCTCCAAAGACTTGGAAGATTGAGAGGAAAATAGATAGTCCATACGTCTCTCCCCTCCCCCATCTAAGAAATGTGAAGATGGAAGATGAAATACAAGCAGAGAAAAAATGAGGTTGTAAATCAAACACTTTCTTGCTTTCCTCTCTCAGAAAAGCCTGTTGAGTGCTTAGGAGAGGAAGAGAAAGAGCAAGATGAGGGGAGGGAGGGAGGAGACTTGTATTGAGACAAAGGGAAAAGTTGTATTTCTGTGTTACATTTAATCTCCCGGTGTTGGTGGGTGTAGAGCCCCAGATGTTAGAGCTAATGCAATATGCATTAGTCCATCACATGGGGAAATCTCTAGTCCCTGCAACAAGGAATTAATAAATCTAGTAATTGTGTCATGTCTGTAATATAGACTAGGAAAAAAATTGTGTAAATCATTTGATAAATGTGCATGCCCAGATAGCATGTGTTTCTGAGGCCTTCCACAGGGATTCACCCAAAAGGTTGCCTGGGCATTTCTTCTCTTCCACTGTGCCCTCCATAGGAGAGGCTGGCAGGAAACAGAATGATCGTTTATTTAGTGTGGCATTGGCATCCAATTAATAGCATCGAAAATCAATTCTCTATGCTTTGTTTCTTATCAACACCCCTCCCCAGAACAGGAGTTCTCTAAGGCAATTAGAAATAATCGTGATCTTGCCAAAATGTTCTTTTCAATTTTCCAAACATTTTAACAAGAATGTGGTTCAGTTTCAGCTCTTAAGAGGCTTAGGGTTTTTTTCTTTTAATAAAATGAACAACTAAGCAGTTGTCTGCAGCATCAGGACACTATCTATGTATCCAGAATGACATATGCAATTTGCTTTGTACAACATTTCTGAATTTCTCTTTGGATTTTTCTGCAGCATGTTGAAGGGTATGAAATGAAAAGTCATTGTGATCACATCATCATCGATTCTTATACCTCTTCAGTGTGCTAAATCCTACACCAAGGTCTGGAAGTAGGAAAAGCAGAAAAAACCTGAGGCGTGAAAACTCTGCAAAGGGCGTGTCTTGAGGATGAAATCATATTTAACACAATTGCATCAATTCCTTTTCTGCTAGAAGATTTCTATGTCACTTATGATGACAAGTTGTATAGGCTTGAGTAAGCAGTGAATAATAGGAAGCTATGTCCCCATGTGCACCCAAGGTGATTAATCTCTTAGAGTCTGAGGACAAAATAATTTGAAAGTGCCACATGTCACAATCAACACAAGTGATTATTGACTACATCTGCTCAGATGGACCCTTTGGCAAGACCGTCTCATGCTAGCCAGAAAACCACCCCAGTCGTATTGCTGTAAATATGCCTTGTGCTATTGATATATATTTTGAAGCAAAATCAACCCTGCAGGCTTTTGTAAATAAATTCTCAACATTAGCTTGAGTTTACTTCTTTCTCTTCAAATTATAGCATGGAAAAAGCAAGTAGATTTTATCACGCACAAAGGATCTTTGAAAAATCCATGGAAATGAGTATAATGAAAAAACTATGAAAAAATATTTGCACCAAAAGAAGCTTATATTTTAATTCCATTTTCCATGCAGTCTTTGAATTTCCCTCATATGTCGCCTCTGGTAGATCTAATGATAGTAGCTCCTAGGGCTATGGGTTGAGGCCACTTCCAGCTGTAGCTCTGTCTGTCCTGGGAAAGGAAAAAGAGCTTGGTCATACACATCTGGGATGTTTGCCAGTCTTACCCTGATCTCTTCATTTTTCACATTCTCAACAATCTACTATTGATTCGAGGCCATCTCCTCTTCCTAATTCCCCTTGGCATCAACATCTCTTTGTTAACCAACATCACTTTTTCCTACAAGTGTTAGGGAGTGTAGAATCGTATCAGAAAGACTGGCTTTCCTGGATCAGACTCTCAGTATTCCTAGATTACTACTGTGCATTATTCCAACTATAAAAAAATCACATCTATTGTGATGTGAAGTGTGATAATATACCTTTAAAGCTATCTAGAAAGAAATGAACAAAATAGTCTTAGAGTCTAGAAAATGATTTTAACACTGCTCTTTAGGCCTGGCTGAAGCCAGGAAAAAATAGCAAAAAAGTAGAGGAGGCAAGAAAGTGAGAGAGGAATTGGCTGAACTTCACATGCGAAGTGATGAGGAAGCCAATAAGGCATTTAATTAGAAGAGTGAAGAAAAAATTTCCCATCTGAAAGACATATTAAAAGAATAAACGAGGCTAGGGAGGGAGGGTAGGACGGATATAATATGAGTTGTTAAAGAGACAGATTAGATCAACCTCCTGGAACGAGATATACAATTGTGATGGTTTTAAAACTTGTCTGCTAAGTCTTTGACACTCCTCTTAAAAGGTAGAGTAATTATTCACCATTGAGGAAGAACTGGTTTTTGTCGTAGGGATTTGCTTTCAGAGACTGGCTTATGGAAGGTGATATAGTTGATGCGTGTGTTCTCTTTCCCTCTCTTCTGTCAACATGTGTCCCTGGAGTTTTGACAGCTATCCCGGAGCAGTCATGTTGGTGAGACCATGTACAGAGACCCCATAAAGACAGAGACAGATGCTGGAGGAGACCCAGCATCCAACCCCAACCTGACAAAGCCACCTAGTAGCATCAACCAGTATATGAATGAACAAGATGATTCCAGTCCCACCCTTGGATTGATTCAGCTATATCAGGTCTCTCAGTAAGGGCTGCCTAGCTGAGCCCAGTCAACTCAAGAATCATTAGAAATGGTAATGATAAAAATGACAATAGCAACAATAGCATTGTTGTTTTAAACCACAAAGGTTTGGGATGGTTTGGTGCACAGTAATAGGTAAACAGAATTATACCTTTAATGCAACTCTTTTTCTGAGCCTCCTTTTCTTCATGGGGCTAGCAGTAGGCTATCTGTAAAGGTCTTTACAATTCTAAAATACAGTTGCGATCGAAGCTAATGTAGCTGGTTGATATTGGAGGTGTATTTTCACATTGTATTCTCCTCATACAGTACTTCAGTCCCTTCCTCCGCTTCAAAGCACAGACTTCTCTGTCTGGCATTGCCTCAGGGGACAAATGCTGCAAGGCTGAAACCGGAAGACGCCGTGGCTTTTTATTTCTCAACCTAAGCCTTTAGAAAATCCACAGCTATTTAGTAGAAACGCAGGAAAGAAAGCAAAGTAGCATTTAGGAAGAAGCAGGGTAGCTTGGAACGAATCACAAGGGACAGAGGGAAACCCCAATTTCTCACCCCTGCAACCAGGAGATTTCTCTGGGCTGAGATTGGAGTGGGGGTCAAGGAGCAGAAGATATGAGAGTCCTTATGGGGAGGGGGCTGCCTGCTCTCCCTGGTAGCCCTCTGCGGAAGCAGCATAGCTCCAGAGACAAGGTGTAGGGACACTAGGCTTCAGGAAGGCCTGGGATAGCGACCCATAACCCAGTCATGGCACAAGGCCCAGACAATGACCAGGCAAGAAGGATCTGAAAATCAAAATAGGATGATTATTAGAGAACAAAGAGGTGAAACCACTCTTTTCTTCCTGTGCTGGTGAGCGCTTATTCTTATCCTAAACTGGGGTTTAGAAGAGATCAGAAATCGTTCACGGAATGATCAGTTATGTCTCTGGGCTCCAGAGGAGTATTTTAGCATGGGCTGGGAGAGGGGGAAGAGTATTCTTGCCTGAAAGAAAGAAAATACAGAAAGTTCATGAAAAAAGGGCAAATAAAACAGTGTGGGTCTTTGTCCTCTTTCCAAACCACTTGAGTTTGTGTGTGCATGTGTGTGTGTGTGGTGTTAATGTGAATCATAATCGGATAGGAATGCACAAACCACAGCAGTGCCTGTTTCACAAAGGGCCACATGAGGTTGGAGACTGACACCTTGTCCCTTTCACAGGAGTCAAGTGACTTTGCAGCTGGCAAAGTACTGGGAGACAGCCCGGCTGAGAGGTCAGTAAGACACGAGCTGCCATGACCAAGGGGAGCTCTACCTGAAGAAGACTGTTGGCTTCGTGGGGATTTTGAGGCCTGAGATTGCTAGTTATGTATCTGGAGGCAAGATGTCAGGGATGTCTACTGCCTATCACGAAAGTGAACTATGTTACCTTCACAGTGATAAAGTCTAGGAGAACGCAGGTTCCAAAACGAGTTCATTGGAATCGAGAATAATCATTGTAAAATGAGTCTGTGATCTAATTGACAATAACTAAGCCTCTGGTAGACAACCGTGCAAGTCTAATTTGAAGATTCTCGGTGACAGTGAAATTAAGTTTAGTCAGAAAGCTTCATTTCCTTCTATTTTGTAAACCATGATCTAAATAAACTCTGCCTTTAAAATTAATCTTTTTCCCTCATTCACTTACAGTTGTGTGATTGTTCCATGTAGTTACAATTACCACAATCAAATGTAGGTTCATCTGTCATGTTTGTGGCTGTCTCCCCATGAGACTGCCACCTCCATTAGGGCAGCAACCTTGTCCTGCTCACCAAATATGTCTCACAAGTCCCTTTGCATATAATACTCTTTCATGTGTTGAAAATGTATTTATAGAATATCTGTGTCATGCCCAGCACTGTTCTTGATAGATGGTTCAGGCAATGGAAAATAAGAAATTTCTTATTTGTGTAACACAGCCATTTGGAAAGCTAAGATGAATCTCCAGCAATATTTTTAAAAGCAAAATAAAGCTATAAAACTTTGTATATATTTTGCTGAGGACAATTTCTTCTATATTTGGTAAAAGAGGAATATAGTTTTAGTTTTGTGCAAACTTTGTGCAATATTTGAATAAAAGTTGTAAGATATGTGTTTATTGGGTTGAAATCTATTATTTTAAAAATTTTCTTATTTATATAAGGTGAACAAACTTCATATATTCAGATTTAAGAGCATACTAATACTTCCCACCCTATCCGCCCTCCTGCCCACACTCCCCCTCCTTCCTTTCTCATCTTTTCTTTTAATTTTTATGTTGATATACTTACAGTACTACTCACTGAATTCTTTATTTGGTGGAGTGTTAAGCTTGTGATTGAAAATTATTATTTTAAAATAATTTTATTTAATTGTAAGGCAGAGTGACACAGAGAGAGGGAGAGAGAGGGAGAGAAAGAGCAAGGAAGAGAGGGGGAGAGAGAGAAATGAAGGGAATGGAGAGGGAGAGAACTGTCTTCCATCTGCTGGCTCACTCACCAAAAGGCCACAATGGCTGGGCTGGGTTTGTAACACCATCTGGGTCTCCCACATGGGTGCAGGGGCCCATGCCTTGGGGCCATCTCCTGCTGCTGTCCCAGGCACAATAGCAGCGAGATAGATTGGAAAGAGAGCAGCCAGGACTCAAAACATTCCTAGTACCGGAATGCTAGCATTGCAGGCAGTGTCTGAGCCCACTGCACCACAATTCTGTCCCAAGGCAAACTGCTGCCTTAACAACAGGAGGCACAGACAGGAGGTCATCACTGCTTCCTGGGAGCTGAGGCTGCTGCAGCCAGTTACTGGTCAGAACACAGAAAGGATAATTAACTAATTACCTAATAACTAATGCCAGAGACCATGCAACAACCTGAGAGAACCCAAGTCCTGGGGGCCCAGGCTTTCATGAGTGTCACCTTTATGATCAATCCCACCATCATTAGTTTAACCTCTAGGAAGAGGAAAATTCCCCATGTGCTTCCAGCAGGAGGAGGGTAAAAACCTTTTTGAAATCTACCCAGTGCATTCTTTTCTCCTGCTCTTGAGAGAAGTTGGGTTCCCAGAGTCTAACCAGTATGAGGCAATGAAACTACCCCAAATCAGCTCCCTCTAAGCTTTGAAGTGGGTGGAGGGAAACACACAATGCCAAGCCTTCCTGTGTCACCAAAAGGTATATAAAACTAAACATCTAAAGTTTTTTAAGTTACAAGACAGGGACACAGGCCCACCAAAGAACTGAGACCTCCACACCTTACCGCCACAGCAACAGGGCCTCCTTTGCTATAATTACAGAGGATGACAGCTGACAGAACAGTGAGACTCTGACTCTGTTTAAGGAGGAGTCTCTAGGGAAATCCAAAGATGGTCAGGGGGTCAAAAACAAGACCCTGCTGTCACCTCCAGGTACAGCAAACAAGAAACAAAAACCAACACCCCACAAAAGACCTTCTCACCTCAATTCTTTGACTTGATCTACCAAGCACAACTTCAATTAAAAAATTGTCAGGCATGCTGGCAAAAAGTGTAATCGGAAGTGAAGGATTAAGCATCAGAATAGACTCAAAAGTGGCAGAGATTTTGGGATCACCAAACCAGAAATTTTAAGTAACTACAGTTAACCTGCTAAACTCTCTAGTGGACACCATACAAAAACAGATGGGTAGATAAGCAGGGAGAGAGACACTGTAAGAAAGAATGTTTTCTAAGAAAAAATATTCTAGAGCCAGAAAAGACGAATGCCTTTGATAGGCTCATCAGTACACAGAGCATGGTGAGGAGAAGAATCATATGAAGATACGTTGTACAAATGTCCCAAACCGAAAAGCAAAGGCAGAAATAAAACTTTAAAATAGGGGCCAGTGTTGTGGAACAGCAGGTTAAGCTGACACCTGCAATGCCGGCATTCCATGTGGAATGGAGTCCCAACTGCTGGCATCCCAGCTGCTCACTTCTGATGCAGCTCTCTGTTAATGCACCTGAGAGAGCAGCAGAAGATGGCCCAAGTGCTTGGGTCCCTGGCATCGATGTAGCAGACCCAGGTGGAATTCCAGGCTCCTGGCTTCAGCCTGGTGATGTCCTGCCTATTGCAGCCATTTGGGATGTGAACCATTCAACGGAAGATCTTTCTTTCAGTCCATCTCTCATTCTGTCTGTAACTCTGTTTTTCAAACAAATAAATCTTAAAAAAATTTTAGAAAATGGAATAAAATAGCCACGAACTACAAGACAATTAAAAAGCTGTCGGTCATATGGGACTATCAGAAGGAAAAGAAAGAGAGGAAGGAACAAAGTTTCTGCAGTAAGGAACATCATATTTAAACTAAGGAAACAACAACCAAAAAACCAACCAACAAACAGAAAAACAAACAAACACCAAAAAAGGGGAAAGGTGGAGGTGGGGATTGTGAGAAAAGACAGAGTGGAGAACAATCATTGCCTGTAGTGAAAAAATGATCAGAATTACATAGCTGCTTTTCAAAAATCATGCAAGAAGAGATTGAGTGAAATATTTAAAATGTTGAAAAAAAAAACCCACAGTGGGTGTTTGGTTTAATGATTAAGAAGCCTGCATCCCATTGCAGCACCTCGGTTTGCTACTTGGCTCAAGTTCTTGACTGCAGCTTCTTGATAATGTGGACACTGGAGGCAGAGGCTGTGGCCAGATTAACTGGGTTTGCCATCCACGTGGGAGACCCGGGTTGAGTTCCCGACTCCCAGCTTCAGCCCTACCTCAGCCCCTGTTTCAGGCATTTGAGGACTTAGCCAGTTAGACAGGATCACTCTCCATCTCTCTGCCTCAGTCTCTTTCTTTCCTCTCTATCACTATGCCTTTCAAATAAATACATAAATACTTTCTAAAAAAAATCCACCAACTTAGAATTCTGTATCCTTTGAAAGTGAAGGTAAAATAGCAGAGCAGTGCTGTGGCTCAGTAGGCTAAGCCTCCACCTGTGGTGCTGGCATCCCATATGGGCACAGGGTCATGCCCTCTTCTGATCCAGCGCTCTACTGTGGCCTGGAAAAGCAGTGGAAGATGACCCAAGCGCTTGGGCCCCTGCACCCATATGGGAGACCTGGAGGGAACTTCTGGCTCCTGGCTTAAGATCAGCCGTTGCAGCCATTTGGAGAGTGAGCCAATGATGGAAGACCTTTCTCTCTGTTTCTCTCTCTCTCTGTCTGTAACACTGTCTCTCAAATAAATAAATAAATAAATCTTTAAAAAGGAACAAACAAAACTTGAGAGAATTAATGCCCGTAGTTCTGCTTTGTAGGAAATATTAAAGGAAGCTCTTCTGAGCGAGCAAAAATTTCTATCTATATAAAGAAGGAAGAGCTTAAGAAAAAGAATAAATGAAGATAAAATATCTTATTTTTATTACTAGTGATCTAAAATATAATTATTCAAGGTAACACGAGCAACAGTATACTGTATGATTATAACTTAAATAAGTGAAGTGAATGACAACAATGTTACAAGAGATGAGAGAGATGAATTGAGGATACTGAGTTATAGGGCATTTGCATCAGTGTGGAGTAGTGTAGTATTATTCTAAAAGGGACATAGGTTAATTGAAGATGTGTATCACAAACTCAAGGAAATCACCAATTTTTTTAAAGATTTACTTATGCATTTGGGGAGCAGAATTAGAGAGAAGGAGAGGGAGAAGGGGGGTGGGGAGAGACCCAGAGGAGAGAAAGAGGTGTTTAGGTGTTTTCCATCCACAGTTTCATTCCTCAGATAGCTCAATGGCCAGGGCTGGGCTGGGCTGAAGCCAGGAGCCTGGAACTCCATACAGGTACCTTAGCAGGAACTGGAACAGAAGTGGAGCAATTGGGACTTGAACCAGCACTCATATGGGTACCACAACTGCAACTATTGTTTTTTAAGCATTTATTAATTTATTTGAAAGCAGAGTTATAGGGAGGCAGAGGCAGAGAACAGTCTTTCATCTACTGGATCACTCTCCAAATGGGCACAGTGGATGGAGCTGGGTTGCTATGAAGCCAGGAGCCAGGTGCTTCTTCCCAGGCTCCCATGCAAGTGCAGGGGCCCAAGGACTTGGGCCATCTTCTACTGCTTTCCCAGGCCATAGCAGAGAGCTAGGTTGGAAGTGGAACAGCTGGAACTTGAACTGGTGCCCATATGGGATGCTGGCACTTCATGCAGTGGCTTTACTTGCTACGCCACAGCTCTGGCCCCAGCAGCCTAATTTTTTAAAGTATAATATATAATCTCATTAAGGAGATAAAATATATCACATGCTCGATGAAAATCAGAGAAACAGATAAAGACCAAAAAAAGTAACCAAGGTAAGAAATGGAAAATACCTGCAAGTATTATAGATATTATTCCAACAATGTAAGAATAACTTCTTTTTATTTTTTATTTTTTATTTTTTTTTGACAGGCAGAGTGGACAGTGAGAGAGAGAGAGAGACAGAGAGAAAGGTCTTCCTTTTGCTGTTGGTTTACCCTCCAGTGGCCACCGTGGCAATAACTTTTAATGTGAACAGTCCAGATACAATATTTAAAAGTCAGACACTACCAGAGTAAACACAAAAAGCAAGACTGAGCTATAGATTGTCTATGAAAAGCCCACATTAAATATAAAGACATAGATTAAAAGTGAAAGGTTAATGACAGAAATGCTATGCTAATACTAAACAAAGAAAGGTGAAATAGTTGTGTATTTCAGACAAAGATGACTTCAAAGCAAGGGAAAGTTTCAATAATAAAGAAAGGTATTAATGATACAGGATCCAATTCTCTAAGAAGGCATAACAATCTTTAATATGTATTCACCTGACAATAGAATGTCAAAATATATGAGGCAAAAACTGATAGAACTTCAAGGACAAATAGTTGGAGACTATTACAGTAGAAGACTTCAACACCCCTTTATTAGTGATTGACATCAGGCAGAAAATTACCAAGGATATATTTCAATATAATGGCATCATTAATCAACTAGAACTAATTGACATTTAGAGAATATTTCATCCAAACAGAAGAACACACATTCTCCTCATTGTCACATAGAACATTCACCAATATAGACACATTCAAGAAGAACACAAGCATAGCAAACTTAAAAGCATAGAAATATTGCAAAGCATACTATCAGAGCATAGTGGAGTTCAAGCAGAAATAGATAACAGAAAGATTGTTGGAAAATTTCAAAATAAATGTCTCAAAAAAACATTAAGAAACCATCTGAACTACATGGAAATGAAAATGTAGCTTATCAATACTTGTGGGATTCAGTGAAAGCAGTGCTTAGAGGAAAATTCATATCCATGAAAGCATGTATTGGAAAACAAAACCTGAAAGTCAATGATCTAAGTTTTCACTTAGGAAATCAGAATAAGAAGAATAAATTAAACTCAAAGTAAGCAAAAAAAAAAAAAAAGAAATAATAAAAATTAGAACAGAAATCACTAAGATTGAAAAGAGCTTAATGACACAGAAAATCAATAAAACACAAATCTGTTCATTCAAAAAGAGATCAAAAGTATGTTGAGCTGTAGTTCATTAAAATTCAAAAAACTTGTTCTCTGAAATTGATAATGTTATGAAAAATGATGGTGCCGGTGTTGTGGCATAGCAGGTAAAGCTGCCACCTGCAATGCTGGCATTCCATATGGGTGCTAGTTCAAGTCCTGGCTGCTCCACTTTTTTTTTTTTTTTTTTGACAGGCAGAGTGGATAGTGAGAGAGAGAGAGACAGAGAGAAAGGTCTTCCTTTGCCGTTGGTTCACCCTCCAATGGCTGCCGCGGCTGGCGCGCTGTGGCCGGCGCACCGCGCTGATCTGAAGCCAGGAGCCAGGTGCTTCTCCTGGTCTCCCATGCGGGTTCAGGGCCCAAGCACTTTGGCCATCCTCCACTGCCTTCCCAGGCCATAGCAGAGAGCTGGCCTGGAAGAGGGGCAACCGGGACAGAATCCGGCGCCCCAACCGGGACTAGAACCCGATGTGCCTGCGCCGCAAGGCAGAGGATTAGCCTGTTAAGCCACAGCGCCGGCATGCTCCACTTTTTTTTAAATTAATTTATTTATTTGAAAGTCAGAGTTACACAGAGACAGAAGGAGAGGCAGAGAGAGAGGTCTTCCATCTGTTGGTTCTCTCCCCAATTGGCCGCAACAGCCGGAGCTGTGCCAATCCAAAGCCAGGAGCAAGGAGCTTCCTCCAGGTCTTCCCATACAGATACAGGAGCTCAAGGACCTGGGCCATCTTCTACTGCTTTCCCAGGCCATAGCAGATAGCTGGATTGGAATTGGAGCAGCCGGGACTTGGACCTGTGCCCATATGGGATGCCAGAACTGCAGGCGATGGCTTTACCTGCTACACCACAGCACTCCTGATCCAGCTCTCCGCTATGGCCTGGGAAAGCAGCCAAATATGAACCAAGTGGTTGAGCCCCTGCACCCATGTGGGAGAAATGAATGAACTTCCTGGCTCCTGGTTTCTGCTTGGCCCAACCCTGGCCATTGTGCTATTTGGGGAATGAAGCAGTTGGTGGAAAGTCTGCCTCTTTATCTCTCCCTCTCTTTCTATAATTCTTACTTTCAAATAAATAAATAAATCTTTAGAAAAGAAAGACAAGGGGACCAGTGCTATGGTGTAGTAGGTAAAGCCACCGCCTGCAGTGCCTGCATCCCATATAGGTGCTTGTTTGAGTCCTGGCTGCTCCACTTCTGATCCAGCTTTCTGCTAATGCCTGGGAAAACAGTAGAAGATGGCCCAAGTCCTTTGGCCCCTGTGTCCATGTGGGAAACCCAGAAGAGTAACCTGGTTCCCTGTTTCAGATTGGCCCAGGTCCAGTCATTACAGCCATTTGGGGAGTGAACCAGCGCATTGAAGACTTTCCTTCTCTCTTCCTCTGCTTCTCTGTGACTCTGCCTTTCAAATAAATAAATAAATCTAAGAGAAGAAAAAAGAAAAAAAAATAATAAAAGGCAACCCACAGACAAGGAGAAAATATTTATAAAACATATGACATATATAAGCATGTGATATATGATATAAAACATAGATGTGAAATATGATAACAAACTTGTATCTAAAATATAAAGAACTAATAAAACTCAACAATAATAAGAAAACATGGGATAAATATATGAATAGACATTTCACTAAGATATGTAGATGTAAAATAGGCATATGAAAAGATGCTCAACACGATATGTTTTTATAGAACTGTAAATTAAAACAACAATGAAATAACAGTGTATATCGATTGCAATGGTGAAAATTCGAAACATTGATATCAAACGCTGGTGAGAATGTGGAACAAGGGAATTATGGAAATGTGGAAACGTGCAGCTACTTTGGCAGATAACGCTGCATTTTTCTTTTTCGCGTTTTTTTGTTTTGCCTGCTTTTTGAGGAGAGACAGAAAGAGAGAAAACTTTCATCCACTGGTTTGCTCTCTAAATGCCCTCAGCAACCATGGATGGGCTGAGACTGGCTCAATCTGGATCTCTCGCGTGGGTGGCTGAATCCCAATTACTTGAACCCTCCACACCACCTCCCAGAGTCTACATGGATGAAACGCTTGAACCAGGAGCCAGAACTGGGGACCAAATGCAGGCAACTCAGTGTGGGATCCTGGAGTCACAAGCATTGTGCTAAACACCAACTCCTGTCATTTTCTTAGACATGCAATCCAGTAATTGTACTCCTAGGTAACTATCCAAATTAGTTGAAAATTTATGTTCATAGGAAACATGCATATGAATATCAGTTTTAATCATCATTGTCAAAAACTGGAAGCAACCAAGGCATCCTTCAATAGGTGAGTGGATACTCATACAATGGAACGGTACTCAGCAATATTAACAAATGGGAAGTAAAGTCACAAAAATATGGTAAAGGAAGCTTAAATAATACATATTACCCACTGAAAGAGGCCAGTCTGAGAAGATGACATACTGTAGAATTCCAGTTACATGACATTCTAGGAAAAGCAAGGGTATTCAGAACGTGTAAAGGTCAGTATTGCGGGGCTGACATTGTGGTGTAGCAGTAAAGCTGCACCTGCAGTGCCAGCATCCCATATGGGCGCCAGTTCAAGTCCCGGCTGCTCCACTTCCCATCCAGCTCTCTGCTGTGGCCTGGAAGAGCAGTGGAAGATAGAGTAAGTTCTTGGGCCCCTGCACTCACGTGGGAGACCGGGAAGAAGCTCCTGGCTCCTGGCTTTGGATCGGCCCAGCTCTGGCCATTGCAGCCTTTTGGAGAGTGAACCAGAGGCTGGAAGACCTTTCTCTCTGTCTCTCCCTCTCTCAGTCCGTAACTTTGCCTCTCATGTAAAAATAAATAAATTTTTTTAAAAAAAAGGTTACTGGTGGCCAGAGTTTGAGCTGGAACAAGAGATGAGCAGGTATAACACAGGAGATTTTCACTCTGGGAAAATTATTGCGCATGACCCTCTAATGGTGGATGCACAGTACCATGCATTCATCAAAACCACGAAAACTATACAGCACAGAGTGTTCATTCTAATGTAAATTGGGAACATTTAGTTGACAATAGTGTATCAGTATTGGTCCATCAATTGTAATAACTGTGCCACACTAATTCAAGATGTGGTAGCTCCCAGCGACAGGGAGCATAGCAGAACTCTCTCCTTTATGTTCATTTTTTTTCTAAGACTATTATAAAAATGAAGTATAATTTCTAAAATCTATCTGATGTTAATTTCTTCATAAAGGGTTAAAATTAATAATTGAATACTATGAATATTTATTATATGATATTTAATCTCTTCCCATCAATCCTGAGGATATAAAACAGTACTTTTACCACACAGAAAAGACTTAGAATGAGAAGAATCTTTGAAGAAGAAAGATACCAGAGGAAGCTGACACCCCAAAACACACCAGGTACAAGGTTCTGTATGTAATTTGCAAATAATAACTGAGCTGTTCTGTGCAACCAAAAAGAGAGCCTGTATCTTAACAGAGAAATTTATCTCACCCACATTTATTGTGCTGTTGCTGTAAATCTTGTCATTTTCCACTCATCACACTGTTCATCACACTATTCTTTTTCTTTCTTTCTTCCATTGAGTCGATTAAGCTTATCTTTGATCCACTTTCCCCTTCGTTTCAAGACTTGGAAGCAAAAAATCCCAATTCCATTTCATTTTTCTTCTATTTCCTTTATGTTTTCATCAAATTAAAATATACATTAATAACAAATCATTCGGTACAGAAAAATTTCTGGGAAAAAGACAGCAATCTTCTGATTTATTTCCTAATATCCAGATGCCTTTTCACATAACTCCAGTTCTATTTTTTTCTAGAAATAATGTGATAACTTTCACAAACCATTTATAATCTGTATTCCTGATTAATTTGGAGGGGTATTGGGAATTCTTTTTAACTTTAGAAAAATGTAATGGACATAAAAATTTACATATTTCTAGGGTACTAAGTCATGTTTCATTACACATATATATTGTGTAATGCCCAATCAGGGTAAATGTATTTATTCTTTCAAGCAGTTAATATGTTGCTGAAAACTCCAAAATCTTATCTTCTAGGTATGTTTTTTAAATATAGAAATATACAATACATTAACTGTAGTCACCCTACTTACTAACTTACTTATTTCTCCTAGTATCCATCCACCAACCTTTCCCAACCTTTGCCTCCTCACGACCCTCCCCAGCATCTAGTAACCATTATATTTTTAACTTCTATGGGATGACTTTATTTTTATTTTTTTAATTTTTTAAAAGATTTACTTTTATTTATTTTAAAGACAGAATTACAGAGAGAGAGAAAGTCCTCCATCCTCTGGTTCACTCCCCAAATCGCCGCAACAGTCTGAGCTGAGCTGATATGAAGCCAGGAGCCAAGAGCTTCTTCTGGGTCTCCCATGTGGGTGCAGGGGTCCAAGGACTCAGGTCATCTTCCACTGCTTTCCCAGGCCATAGCAGAGAGCTGGATTGAAAGAGGAGCAGCCGGCACCCATAAGGGATGCTGGCACTGCAAGCCAGAGTTTTAACCCATTGCGCCACAACATTGACCCCTGACTTATTTTTCAGACTCCACATATGAGTGAGATCATGTGATATTTATCTTTCTGTGCTTCCCTTATTTCACTTAACATAATGACCTCTGATGTCCATTATGTTGCTGCAAATGACAAGATTTCATCCATTATTATGGCTGAGTAATATTCCATTGTGTATAGGTACCACATTTTTTTTATCCAGTCATCAGTGGAGACATACATAGGTTGTTTCTTCTTAGCTATTGTGAATAGTGCTGCAATAAACGTGGGAATGCAAATATCACTTCAACAGATGGATTTCACTTCCCTTGTGGGACTGCTGGATCACATGACAGCCCTATAATCCACCAATTTAAGACAAATAGAAAGATAAAAATTTCACATTGCAATATTTCTCTAATTACTTGAAATGCATACTTAGAATTTGGGATAGTATAAAGAAGGAATATACATTTTGAGATACTAGATAGCTTAATAGATATTAATAACAATTTCATTATTGTCATTATTCTTGTTAGTTTTAGTCTATTCACTATGACCTGCTATTTTGGACCTATGTTTTCCTCTTCGTTGATTTGCTTTGTTATTTTTTTTAAATGTATTTATTTATTTGAAAGGCAGAGTTACAGAGGCGCAGAAGCAGAGAGAGAGAGAGAGAGAGAGAGAGAGAGGTCTTCCATCCGCTGGTTCACTCCCCAAACAGCCATAATGGCTGGAGCTGGGCTGATCCAAAGCTGGATCCAGGAGCTTCTTCGGGGTTTCCCACTTGGATGTGGGGGCGCAAGGACTTGGGCCGTCTTCCACTGCTTTCCCAAGCCACAGAGAGCTGGATCCGGAGTGGAGCAGCAGGGACTGGAACCGGTGCCCATACGGGATGCCGGCACTGCAGGCAACAGCTTTACCTGCTACGCCGCAGCACCAGCCCCTGCTTTATCATTTTAATGGAAGCTTTTTGCTGTAATTCTCATGTCATTCTTTAGCATTGGAGAGTTCTCTACTATTCCTTGTGTCTTCTCAATTCTCTCATTTTGAGATTCCTATTATTTACATGCTGGATCTTTAAGATAGGTCTTTATGTAGTATATCTTTTCTCTCAGGTATATTAGTTTTTACTGTGTTTTCCCATTTTTAAGGTGGCCTTGTCTCCAATACATCTTTATCGCCCTCCAACATCTACCAAGTTACGTTTTGAGATCATCAGGGATTTTAGAACCAGGTGGTTATTCTTATTAGAGTCTGCTTTTTTTCTTCTTGCTTATTGATTTATTATTTGTTGCATGTATGTTTGCATGTGTTTGTTTATTGAGGCATTTTCCTAATACTTTTCAAAGAGTCTATGCATAGTACATTTTTTGAGATATTTGTACACTAAAAGTCTTGTTTATAAGTGCACAGTTAAACTTGTCCAGATAAAATGGCCTTATAAAACACAAAAAATGTCTTTGTTAGATCTTTCTAATTAAATGCCACTTTCACTGGGTGTATACAGTTAGGTTCAAAATTACTTTCATTAAAAGAGCCAACATTATGCTCCAGTGTTTTTGAATGTACATTTGGTGAACGTGTGTTACCAAACTGACTCTGATGTCTTCGTAGAAAACCCCCTTTAGTCTTTCTGGGGACAGTTGTCTCATTATCCTTAATGTAAATTTCATCCACGAAGTGAGATTATTACAAACATTCTGCTCAACATGAGGTGTGTTCTAGGAACTGGAGAATCATCCTTTTCACATTGGATTGTTTCCCTACTTTTTTTCTTAGTAATTTCTTCTCTTATTCTTTTTTTCCTCATTATTAAAATTTCAAATAGATTTTTTCTCAAGATTTTTGGGTGTCTACCCCATGACAAATATGACTGTCCGTACATATTGTACATCTTTGTCATTTTGAGAAGAATCTTTTGAGAGCAGCCCTCTTCATAATGCTGTTTCTTTTTTTGTTTGTTTGTTTGTTTGTTTTGGACAGGCAGAGTTAGTGAGAGAGAGAGAGAGAGAGAGAGAGAGAGAGAGAGAAGGCTTCCTTCTGTTGGTTCACCCCCCAAATGGCCACTATGGCTGGTGCACTGCACCGCCAGGAGCAGGTGTTTCCTCCCTGGTCACCCATGCGGTGTAGAGGCCCAAGCACATGGGCCATCCTCCACTGCCTTCCCGGGCCACAGCAGAGAGCTGGCCTGGAAGAGGAGCAACCGGGACAGAACCGGCGCCCCAACCGGGACTAGAACCCAGGGTGTCGGCGCCGCAGGCAGAGGATTAGCCTCGTGAGCCGCAGCGCCAGCCCATAATGCTGTTTCACAGATAAATCTCTAGCAGTGACATAATGATTGAGTGGGATATGCTCCTGGGAACAGAACTCCTCGTAGTATTGACGTTTGGATTTGGGGAGATTCCAAGAATGTCTTGGGCACACTCAGCAGCTTTTCTGAGTCATCTGCTGTTTTGATTTGCCCCCACCAATCTGGTCAGGAGGAAGAAGATGGGTTATGAATGTGCTCCAGGTAGTTTTCTCGTTCTCATTATTTTCTTTGTGCTTCCTTCACCGAATGAATCCTGTGGTTCTGCTATAAAACTTTGTTAGACCTGGCAGGCTTCTGGTTTGTTATGATATTCAGACACTACCTTCTATTATATATGCTTCTCACTTGTTCAGGAATCTCTTAAAATTTTTGCAGTACTAATAACATATTTTTTTCATGTTATTACTTAAATTTTTAGAAAATTTGTTTTCTATCATTTCCATAAATGTTAAGGAGGAGGAAAGATAATTGCCCAACCTCAAACTGCTATCTTAATCCATTTTCCCCAGAACACATTCAAGGGTATTGTCTTTTTAAGAGTAATTAGGTACCACGTTAAAGCATAATATATTTCATTATTTTTCAAGTCTGGAGACTGAATGAAACACTCTGAAGGTAAGGCTAAATTAGGCTGTCTCTGGAAATTAAATTGGTCTGAGTCTGGGATATTTAGGCATCTTTCCTGTTACTTTTTTAAATTCAAGAATAATTAAATAATTGCTTTCATAAAATAAAGTTTCTTTTAAAACCACATTAGCTATTAATTGAAAATTCACTCCCATTAAAGGATGACTGTTTAATTGTACACAAGTAGTTGCATCTGCAAGTTGCATTTACAACAACTTTCTAAGTTTAAAAGGGGATAACAAAATAAGAGTCATTCTGAGAACTCTGGTATGTTAACTTTTCTCTGCCAAATGATAACACTTACAAAAACTAAACAGGCAGAGTTAGACAGTGAGAGAGAGAGAGACAGAGAGAAAGGTCTTCCTTCCGTTGGTTCACCCTTCAGGTGGCTGCTACGGCCAGCACTCTGATCCGAAGCCAGGAGCCAGGTGCTTCCTCCTGGTCTCCCATGTGGGTGCAGGGCTCAAGGACCTGGGCCATCCTCCACTGCACTCCTGGGCCACAGCAGAGAGCTGGACTGGAAGAGGAGCAACCAGGGCAGAATCCGGCGCCCCAACAGGGACTAGAATCCAGAGTGCTGGCACCGCAGGTGGAGGATTAGCCTAGTGAGCCGTGGCACCAGCCAAAAAAATAAATAAATAAATAAACTTTTAAATAGCCAAAATAATGAATCGTATTCTAAAGCTAGCTGCTGTGTTCTTTTTTTGAGATTTGATCTTTTGTTTTTAAATAAAAAATGTTTTCAAGAGAAAATAAATATCAAAATATTATATTTACCTAACATAAAAAGATAAATTTCCAGGGGCCGGTATAGTGGCACAGTGAGTTAAGCAGTCGCTTGCGACCCCAGCATCTCTTAATGGAACACTCGTTCTATTCTTGGCTGCTCCACTTCTAATCCAGCTCCCTGCTAATGTGTCTAGGAAAGCAGCGAAAGATGCCCCAAGTACTTGGGCCCCTGCACTCACGTGGGAGGCGCAGATACAACTCCTCCAGGTTCCTGGCTTCCGTCTGACCCCAATCTTGGCAGTTGTGGCCATCTGGAGAATGAAGGAGCAGAGGGATGATCTCTTTGTTTCTATGTCTGTCCCTCCCTTTCTGTCACTCTACCTATCAGATAATAAAATATATCTTTTTTGGAAAAAAAGTAAATTTCAAAAAGTTTACATGCCAGGCTAAAGTTTTGCATGCACTCAGTAAAGATTATGAAATCTTTCTTCCCTTCCCCCAACATAATTAACTCAGAAAGAGATAGAGATGAAATGAATAAAGATAGGTTCTCTTTTGGCTCCAAGAATGGTTTTGAAAGTACAGATTTTTGATTAGCACTCAGAGATAGAATTCCGTGGGAAAGTATTCTAAGGGTGAGGTCAGTTTTAGATTTTGTGAATGAGAATCCTTGCAGGTAAGCAGTGATTCATATATTTCTATTAAGAGATTGGGAATGTAGCCAAATCATACATAGAACTAAGACTGAGGCATGGCTAGAGATCATTTATTTCAGTGGCCCTTAAGCAAGGCTCCATGGATCTTTAGTTAGAGCACGCTGAAGGTCTGGTGCCTGTTTTAATTTGTATATAAAACGTTATAGATGTGTGTGTGTGTATCTGGCTTTCATTAAACTCTCAGAAGGCTGGATCTCACTAAAAGGTTGAGTCACAAATGTCATTTAATACTCTCAAGTTAAAGGTTGAGAAACTGAGACCCAGGAAGGAGGAGTGACTACCCCAGTGTAAACTGTGTTGAACTGCATAGCCACGAATCGAATCGTGTCTATGCCTAGATGAGCATGCACCCAGCTGTCTGTGGCTACTGTCCTTTTGCCTAATCCCCCAAAGCACCAATCCCTACAAGACACACCTTCGATTTTCCCCAGCTCCAAGGTTTTACTTCATATCATGGCATCATCAATTAGACGGGGGAGTCTGAGCTATGTTCAGGACTTAATAATCTGTTTTTTGACATCAGTGATCAATGAAATCTGTAATTGATTATTTGTAACTTTGTGGAAACCTGAATAGTGATTGAGGTGTGACAGTACTCAAAGAGCCGTGAGCTCGTTGATCTCAACCCGGTGTATATGCCCTGTGCTCTGTTTAAGCTCTCATTTGACTCGAATGAGTTCAAATATCTAGAAACATAAACCAGTGTGTATTATATTGCTTTGTTCACCTTTAAATGGAATATGTGATACACAAACTTTGCATGTAGGAAGAAAACACCTTCCCAGACTGGCGGGGGGAATGATATGTGCAATAGCGTTGTCCATTTCCAGTCTGTTTTACATGAACATTTTTATATGAATATTACTTTTATATTTTCCTAATGGTAAAGAAATGCACTTGAGAAGTGTACCATCTGTGCTTTGTCTGTTTAGCAGGTCCAAATGGAATGGATGTCAGATTCTGAGTCCCTTTTATTTTCTTGAAAATAAAAAGGAGCTTCACTTCTAACTCAGCTTTATGAGTGAATCAATGAGAAGTCATCTACGGCATAATCTTCCCCCTAGAAAGTGATAAATATTTACAGTACCTAATGAGATTTCATGTCAAAAATTGATGGTATTTATTGCATTTTAATAAAAGCAGATTTGAAAACATTAGTTTTATTAAACAAAAAACAGAATATTGTTTTAAAAATTGCCATTTTCATATTTGCTTTTCCTGTGGAGACCTTATATTCAAAGGCAGATTTTTAGCTAACTATATTACTATGGAAATCAGTTCCTACTGAATAGAAATAGTACAAAATAATGAAAACACTAATACATCTTTACACATTGTATTATTCATCTATCAATTACTTTCCCTTTTGTGGGGCTCACTCTTCTTGGTTGGCTGTTTAACAGTCATATTTTTCCAATATTTATTCTCAATTTCTTTCCTCAATCTTGATCTTAAGAATTAAGTAAAAAGAATATTTAAAAGGTCATGCTGTCCTTTCCTGTGCAGATCTGGGAGATAAGGCTGTTACTAATGCATTTTCTAATTTTTTAAGCAAATGTTAAGGAGAACATTTGGTTCTCATATGAAAAGCTTTCACAAACAGGTCAAATAGGTTATAGGTGGTGGCAACACAGGTTTTCCTTCCCGGTCTTCTGAGGTTCTCTGAATGCTGAAACACTGGGTTCAGAGGGTCATCCCTTCAGACTTGGGCTTCGGGAAGCCATTAACTCTCCGACAGTGGAAAGGACCCTTAGGGATCTGGAGAAGGTACGTGCTCCTATAGCCAGTGACCAAAATAAATAGTCATAAGTGACACTGCATCTGAGATTATGACTCAAGTGTTTTCCGTTCTGTGTTATCAAGTATTAGAGATTGTTCATAACTAAAGCAAAGTGAAAAGTACAGGTTCACATAGATTTTAAGATCCACAAAACAATGTGTTACCTGAAACAAAAAAATATATCAGTGTGTTAAATCTACCCAATGGAGCATCAGAGTTTGGTCCACAAACTGCAAAATGAGATGCCCAAACTTATGAAACTAATTGCACCTTGATTCTTTCATATTCACCTATTAGTCTTCTTTTAGTTTGGTGAATTCCACTGCCCTCCCAGTCAATTTTTTTTGCTTATAATTACCCCTTTACTGATTTTTTCTCTAAATTGATGAATCATTTAGTACATTCATATTCAAAAGCTATATATATATATATGTAGATATATATATAAAATGATACACAGTGATAAGCCTTGGTTTCTCGCTGCCTTTATCTTTCCAGTTCCCATCCTGAATAGATGACTTCTGTTATAGATTTATGATTTTCCACCATTTATATTCTATTTACATGCACATGCACACAAATTCAGATGCCTTTTAAACATCTGATGATTAGATCAAGGGGAAAGATGTGTGTATGATTTTGACAAACAGTGCCAAATTACCCTTAGAAACTATATGCTGGAGCCTGCATAGTGGTGCAGCAGGTCAAGCCACTTCCTAAGATGCTAGCCTCCTATAACGGATTACTAACTTCTCTGTTTCTGATCCCTGCTAATGTGCCTGGGAATGCAGAGGAAGATAGCTCACATACTTGGGTCCCTGCCACCCCTGTGGGAGACCAGAATGGAGTTTCCCCTGGGTTTGGCTGCTGTGAGTATCTGGGGAGTGAACCAGCTGATGTAAGATATCTCTGTTTCTGTTTCTCCCGCCATCTCTGTCACTTTGCCTTTCAAACAAACAAATGTTACCCCCCAAAAAAGAAAGAAACTATATTTTTGACCAGTATCCGTTCTCACCATTTCCAGTCTGATGACCTCTGCATTATCAAAATTTTGGATTTTCACCAATACTGGATAAGAAAAATGATAATCTATTTTGATTTAATATATATTTTAATATTATCAATTATCTTCTTCTGTGTTTTAAAGCCATTTATGTTTTATTTTCCATAAAATAACTGTACATAGTGTTTGCTCATCTTTCTATAAGGTTATTGATCTTATTCTCAATTTCTAGTTAATTATAAATTAGTTACTAGCACTTCGTGTGATCAGATAAAGATATGCCTCACTTTGCTGTCTTTTTTGTTCTACTAGTGAATACCTTTTCATGTATATGTTTTTCTTATGCAATCATATTAACCAGTATTTTCTTTTATGGTTTCTTGATTTTGAGACACATGATTTTTTTCACCCCATTGTTAATAGAATGAATTTGTTTTCTTCTAGCATTTTTATTATTTTATATTTTACATCTAAATCTTTGATTCTTCTTGAATTTACTGTAGTATATGATGTGACATAGGGCTCCAACTTTAAGGAAGAATTTAGCTATATCTCATAAATGTAACATAGAGTCTTTATTATATAAAGCCCTTGTGCATATACTTGAAATTATTTATAGATTTCTATTCACTTTTTTTCCTATTTATTTATAAATACCACAGGGTTTTAATGATGTTTTCATTTGTAGCAGGGATTAATCCACTCCCAATGTTCTTTATTAGAATTTTCCTCAGCTATTTTTATTTTGTTCTGTTTTCGGGTGACTTTACCAGCTCTTTAGCTTCATATTTTCAATTGATATTTTACTAAGCTAATAAAAAAATCTTAAAATTTTTCCCCTGAATTTGACAACCTGACAAAGCATACTAGTAGATACGGTATTATGAAACTATGCTGGGCCGACGCCGTGGCTCAACAGGCTAATCCTCTGCCTAGCGGCGCCGGCACACCGGGTTCTAGTCCCGGTCGGGGCGCCCAGATTCTATCCCGGTTGCCCCTCTTCCAGGCCAGCTCTCTGCTATGGCCCGGGAGTGCAGTGGAGGATGGCCCAAGTCCTTGGGCCCTGCACCCCACGGGAGACCAGAAGAAGCACCTGGCTCCTGCCTTTGGATCAGCGCGGTGTGCCGGCCGCAGCGCGCCGGCCGGCCATTGGAGGGTGAACCAACGGAAAAAGGAAGACCTTTCTCTCTGTCTCTCTCTCACTGTCCACTCTGCCTGTCAAAAATAAATAAATAAATAAATAAATAAATAAATAAATAAATAAAACTATGCTTTCATTTGTGGGATTGAATACAGTTGCATTTTATAGTATTTTAACTGTTGCTGAATTTCATTTGCTAATGCTTTATTAGGATTTTTGCATTGAACTACATAAGTGCAGTTGCTCTTTAATCGTGCCATTTGTGCAGTACTTATATTTGTATGATTGTGGTATTACACTAGTATGTAGGGATTGTTTTTATAATACCCTGGAGAAGTTTAAATAGTATTAATTAGTTCATTTGTTGAGATTTAGCAGAATTCCTTTATAAACCTGTGAATAGTGTTTTCTGGGAGTTGGATTACTCTTTTGATCAGTTAGTTTACACTTTCTATTTTATCTGAGCTAAGTTTTGTCTTCCTAGAAAATAAAACATTTGATTCAGATTTTCAAATTTACTCAAATTAGTAGGAAACTTATTTTACAGACTCACATTTCCACTGTTGCTTTGAATATTCTGCCTTTAACTTGTCTCACATTTGCTGTTGAGGTCTCTCCATCTTTCTCTCTAAGAGATTAACAGTTTTTTAAAATAACTGCTTGTATACAAAACCAAAATACATTTTAAAAATAAAAGCTTATAAATTACATTTACCAGCATTCTGTTTCCTAGTTCATTCACTGATGCTCTCTTACCACTAACAAATAACCACAACGCTTCCATGGTACTGTCTTTCTCAAATGTTGCCGTTGGCTAGGGGAGCTTCTCTCCAGACTTTGGTGGCTGGAACAGCATTCTCATGCCTGAGTCGCCTCGCGTGGCTCCCTGTTGGGTGTTGCTCATCCTCTTTCTAGATCTTGCAGGCTGGTTTCGGTGTGTTATTCTCACGATAAAGTCAGAGCATAAGAGAGGCTGGCCAGCTACACTTGCACACAGTGAGCTTCTTCTTGCATCAATCTGCTCAGTCCCATTTGCCCAGGAAATCCACACGGCTCAGCCCAAAGTCAAGGATAAAGGATACTTGCAAGGGAAGTGCAAGGGACCAGTATTTAATCCCCAAATTTCCTCTGCTTTCCTTCAGTTTACTTCATTTTCTGTTTTCTAAATTTCTGAGTGGGATTTCTATTCATGCCCCCATTTTTCTCTTGATGTATTTTAAGATTATGAATTTTCCTCTAAACCATGTTTTATACATTGCATAGATCCTAAGGTGTTTTACACATATTTTCTGTATGTGCTCCAATTTCAGTTTTAATTTCCCCCTAGAAATTTCCAATTTCCCCATTTCCTTTAATTTCCTCAATTTCATTTTTAATTTCAACTTAGACTTTAAGGAAATATTTTTAAAATTCTAGGTAAAAGGACCTTTTTGTTGTCTGTTTTACTGCATGGTCGTTGGAAAGTTTGCATTAGTGATTCATATTTACTTTTCATTTGGAATGGATTAAAGATTTGGGGGGCCTAATGTACGGTTGATTTCCTTAAATATTCCAAGATTTGTTCAAAATTAATAAGGTACAGAATAAACCTATCAATTAGCTCTACCTTATTATTTATGTTGGCTATGGTTTGAATATGTCCCCCCAAAATTCATGTGTTGGAAAGTTAATCCCCAAATTCATATGTTGATGGAGATGGAGACTTTGGGGGATCATTAGGATTATGGAATGCTTTCCAGCCCATTCAGGTTTTTATGTTAATGACTCCATATTTTTTCTCTTCCTTTTATGATGGAAATGCCTTCACCTCTATGACTCTGGTTTTCATCTGTAAAATGTATGTTATATATTTTCTTTGTGAGACTCTTATCTATGACATTATCCTGCAGCCATGCTGAGATGAAACTCTTATTGTGTAAACCAGAAATCATCTTATTAATATTAGTTATAATTATGTAGACAATATAGAGTAGTCCCCATTAATATGGAAATAGTAACAAACAGGTCTGAAGAAACCTCTGGAAATACAAAGAAAGACGCCAGGATGGCAGTTTTACCAGAGCACCTGAGATGCGGCCCTTCCTCCCTGGGACTGTGTATACCTTCTGGAATTACACAATCCTGGGGTTTTGGCCCAGACAGATGCTCATTTAACCCCAGTTTGCCCCCAATCAGTTGTATTACAATATGATCAGACTCAACTCACTGACAGTATATCCAGCAAAATAAAACTCTAGAATGGCTATTTTTGGTGTTTAAATTGAAGTTTTTTATTGCGAATATTATAGATTCACATGCATTGTAATAAATTATAGAGATCCTATATGATTTTTATCAAGATTCACCCAATGGTAACATTTGCGAAACTATAGCACAACATCACAGCTAGGATATTATATCATACAATTTTTAAAATTAATTTTTAAAAGAATATTTATTTGAGAGTTACAGAGAGACAGAGAGAGAGAGAGAGAGAAAGATCTTCCATCCGCTGGTTCACTCCCCAAATGGCCACAACAGCTGGAGCTGGGCTGATCCAAAATCAGAAGCCAAGAGCTTCTTCCGGGTCTCCCACGTGGGTGCAGGGCCCAAGCACTTGGACCATCATCCACTGCTCTCCCAGGCCATAGCAGAGAACTGGATCATAAGTGTAGAAACCAGGACTTGAACTGTCACCCATCTGGGATGCTGGTGCCACAAGCGAGGTTTAGCCTACTACACCACAGCACCAAACCCTAAATTAATCTTTTACATTATTTTTTATAATACACTCTATCACTTTGACTGTTCTGCCCCCACCCTCTGCCCCATATCTAACCCACATTGGGGGATTCCCTACATTCCTCAAGGCTGTCTGCCTCTTCTTAATCTGACTCCCATTTTTTTTTTTTTTAATTTGACAGGTAGAGTTTTAGACAGTGAGAGAGACAGAGAGAAAGGTCTTCCTTCCGTTGGTTCACTCCCCAAATGGCCGCCATGGCCGGTGCTGCGTCGATCTGAAGCCAGGAGCCAGGTGCTTCCTCCTGGTCTCCCATGCAGGTGCAGGGCCCAAGCACTTGGGCCATCCTCCACTGCCCTCCCAGGTCACAGCAGAGAGCTGGACTAGAAGAGGAGCAACCGGGACTAGAACCCGGCACCCATATGGGATGCCGGCACCACAGGGAGAGGATTAACCAAGTGAGCCATGGCGCCGGTCCCTCCGACTCCATTTGTGTATTTAATATTCATAAAGGAAAATTAGTGGTGGGGTTGTCTTGGGCATCTTGTATAAATTTATCAGGATCCCAGGACAAGAGTAGAGAGGCCGAGAGTCCAGTATGAGGTTCATTTCTGATCCCCTCATTTGGCCCAAATGGCTGCCAGAGAAATCTGTGGTTACGGAATCCAATTCAGACTTGTCCAGTGAGGGAAGCAAAACACAACTCTGTATCACGAGATAGAGGGAGAGCTGCAATCGTCTGCTTAATTTTTTTTCATTAAGTAAGGTTTTCTTTGTGGGCAGGTGGAGGGATGCACCTTACAGAGTCTCTGTGATTGGCACCTAGCCAGCCTTCTGCATTTTTCACAGCTGGCATAAGGATAAACTAATTTTTTTTTACTGAATTGACCCCTATTACTTTCATTTTCACTAGCTCACAACCAGTAGATGGGATACAATTTAATACAATGCAATTAATGTTGCAGGATCTTTCACAGCAAAGCATCAAAAACTGAGTTAAAACCTAAGTGGCAACCAGTAAGAGTTGGGGGCGGGGAGAATGGAGTTAGAAAATGTAGAAGACAACACAAACCTAATAGCAAAGAGAGATCAAAGGAGTATAGAAAGATTCTGTGCTGCCTCTTCTGAGAAAGGGATTGTGAGAAAACAGAATGGACAATAAAAGCTCAACAATTATTTCACTAAAGTGTTTCCAAGTATCCAAGAAACATTCCTCAAGCAGGTGGTGTATGAAGTTGGACTTGGCAGAGGAATGGGGCAAAAGTGGCTACTGGCTGGGAGGGGAAGGAGGTGGCTACTGGCTTCAAACAGAGGGAAGAGTGGGCAGTATACTTCAAAGACTGTGAGGAAGCCCTCCGGGCCCTGAGGTCTGACACCTGTCTCCAGACCCCTGTCATTTCCCACCACCACTCTTCCACCCGAGACAATTATTCACTTGCTTACTTTTACATAAAACTTGGGCGACAAAGGTGAATTCCTGGATTTCCACCTTATTCAATGGATGGTAATCAATTTCTACTATTTTATATGTTTATTTAATAACATAATTCACATTCAATAATATAATAACTTTGATATTAATATCAATATAATAATATATGATATTGTAATAATATATTTTTTATTATTTATTGATGCTCAGATTGTACCAGATTTTGAATATTGGAATTCCCTCTTCATGCTGGCTTTCCTGTCCTTTGGCATGTCTTCAACAGTCTTTGAAGGCTTTCTTTTCTTTTGGAATAATTCATTTTGTATGTTTTTAGCTATGGAATTCATCTTTCCTGTACAGATCCCTGGTGACTTTTAGTGTAGCCTGGTACTTAGGCACCAATATCAGAGAACTAAACTGTGCTCACTGCTGGTAGCATTTCATGCCTTCTAGCCTTTTTCAATTGTTCAGAACCAGGAAGCAACCAAAGCAGAAATACATATGTGCGTATGTACATCAAAGACACACACACCTTGAACATTCAAGAATAGGAATCCATGATCTTCAGACAAATAAATAACGAATTTATAAAAAAGAGAGATTTCTGGATAGAGATAATGCTAGTAAGAGCGTAAGATCCTTTTTTTCCCCAGAGAATGTTCTTTCTTTCTTTCTTTCTTTCTTTATTTTTTGACAGGCAGAGTGGACAGTGAGAGAGAGAGAGAGAGAGAGAAAGGTCTTCCTTTTTGCCGTTGGTTCACCCTCCAATGGCCGCTGTGGACGGTGCACCACACTGATCCAAAGCCAGGAGCCAGGAGCGGGTGCAGGGCCCAAGGACCTGGGCCATCCTCCACTGCACTCCAAGGGCCACAGCAGAGAGCTGGACTGGAAGAGGGGCAACCGGGACAGAATCCGATGCCCTGACCAGGACTAGAACCCATTGTGCCGGCGCCACAGGCGGAGGATTAGCCTATTGAACCACGGCGCCAGCCCCCAGAGAATGTTCTATGTAATATTAATTCTAGCAAAAGATACCATGTATTGAGCTTTGAAAAATTTTAAATAAACAAATTTAGGAGACTCTGTATTAAAAGAGGAAAGAGTTTCTTCTATATAATAGTGTAGACAATGCATGACTACACTCATTTATTAAAGTTTTTAGAACATTTCTGTATCACTCTGTTTCTTAATGATCTCTATTCCTCATAAACATTGGAGAAATAATAACAGGAAGTTTCCAGTGACAAATATCTGATCTTTTCCAGTTTAAAATCTCCTCGTTTAGGTAAATGTTCACCCAATTTGACTGCTCCAGATGGTTCCCACCATTTTCCTTCCAAAACGGTATTTGGAATCGAGGCAAATGCCTTCTGAGGCTTGCTTCCATTGCGCTCTGATTGGGATACTGCTTGTCTCTCTTCGCTCTGGGCAATGCCCTTTTTTTCTTACTGCATCTGCTGTTCAAATGACTGTAACAGGTGTAACTCACTGCCTATTATCTCAGCAAAATCAAAGTCCTGCAGCATCTATCCTCATTGCTATCGGTTTAATTGTGTTGCCTCAAATCACATAAGGAAATTCTAACTCCCAGTACCTCGGGATGTGATTGGATTTTGAAACAGAGTCATTGATGTTTCAATTAATTAAGGTGAGGTCATTAGGATGAGTGTGAATCCAAAATGACTGGGTGTCCATATAAGAAAGAGGAGGGGCCGGCGTTGTAGCATAGCTGGTAAAGCTGCCGCCTGCTATGCCGGCATGCCATATGGGCGCTGAATGATGTCCTAGCTGCTCCACTTCCAATCCAGTTCCTTGCTGACAGCCTAGGAAAAGCAGCTGGCCCACATACTTGGGCCCCTGCCACCCATGTGTGAGATCCAGATGAAGCCCCTGGCTCTGGGCTTTGGCGTGGCCCAGTCCTGGGCATTGTGGCCATTTGAAGAATTGAACCAGCAGATGGAAGATCTCTGTGTGTCTTTCCCTCTAGTTCTATAACTCTTTCAAATAAATAAATCTTCTTTAAAAGGCAGAAATTTGGGGCCAGATGTGCACACAAAGATGATGCTACCTGAAGCTGAATGCAAAGCCAGGGTGAGCCTTGAACAGCCAAGAAAGACTAAACATTGCCAGAAACTACCAGAAGCACAATGGCATAGACTAAGGCCTAAGAAGGGAACCACCTACTGACGTCTTGATCTTGGACTTCAATCCTCCAGAAATGAGAAGCAGTGCGCTCCTGCTGGGTAAGCCGCCCTGTCTGTCACACTTTGTCACAGCAGCTCCAGCAGACTAATTAATGCACTCACCCTCACATCTGGATGTTAGGCTACTTTCTGCCGACACTCCAGATACGGTTTTTCAGTGGCAATTGCTGCTTCTTGCTTAGACTGCCCACTTTAGGTGTCTCACATGTGAGCATCTTGTCATTTACAAGGATGACTCAAAGCAGACCCATTTTCTTTTTCTTCTCAGCTCTAATTTCTATTGCCCCAGTGAGAGCATGAGACAAATTTTGAATCCCTTCCACACCACACAGCTGTCAAGGGAGATGCCATTGGCAAAATTCTCTGCTGTTTCTCTGCATAAGTTGTCTATAATCTTCGTTATTCCACTGTGACTATTCCATATGGGCAAAGGAGATAATCTGCAAGCCAGTCTTCTTGCAGAGTTAAACCTGGGAAGGGAGTAGATGGCCTCTAGGGGATTTTGTGCCATCTCCCTGTGCCTCTGGGATCACAGCAAATAGAGGTGAGTTCAGTGGGTACCTGAAGGATCCAGGTTGCCTCTTCATAGTATAGTTATTATCCTCTCCAAATGCCAAGTCTTCCAATTCATGAAAACCATCATCTTCCTATGTCTGGTATGCACACTCCATATACCGGAGCATTCTGATTTTCCTTAATGATCTATGATTTTTAAGTTTAGTGATTTATTTTTGCAAGCTTGTATCTTAATATGTAAATGGCATTTAGAAGTTTAAAAATCTCTTCTTTCTCATTAAAGCTGAGATTTAAAATCTTTTCTTGTCCTGATCCTCACTGTTAAACACTGAAAATTGACTCTCTTCAAATTCCTGCTATAAATATCCTAATTCTTTCTAAGACAGTAGGTGGTTCAGATTGAACAAGCTTGTGATCCTGGGTGATGTAGAAAAGACAGCCACCTTATTGTCTTTATTGCTCTGAGGACTTTACAAGCTTTCATGTAGTAATGGCTATGTCTCCAGCAGTCTAAGGCATTTTCCAGCTTATTTGAGCAAAGATCCTTTTTCTTTTTTACTTTTATGAACTTCTTTAGTTTCATAAAAAGAACAAGTTTTATGTATTTCATATATACATTTTTTACATTTAAATATTAATAAAGAAATTTATTTTTTTTATTTTTTTATTTTTTTTAACTTTTATTTAATGAATATAAATTTCCAGTATACAGCTTATGGATTACAATGGCTTCCCCTTCCCATAATTTCCCTCCCACCCGCAACCCTCCCCTCTCCCGCCCCCTCTCCCCTTCCATTCACATCAAGATTCATTTTCAATTCTATTTATATACAGAAGATCAATTTAGTATAAATACTTCAACAGTTTGCACCCACATAGAAACACAAAGTGAAACATACTGTTTGAGTACTAGTTATAGCATTAAATCAAAATGTACAGTACATTAAGGACAGAGATCCCACATCAGGAGCAAGCGCACAGTGGCTCCTGTTGTTGACCCAACAAATTGACACTCTAGTTTATGGCGCCAGTAACCACCCTAGGCTGTCGTCATGAGTTGCCAAGGCTATGGAAGCCTTCCAAGTTCCCCAACTCTGATCATATTTAGACAAGGTCATAAAAGACAGGTTGAGGATAGTAACCAATGATCCTAAGAGTGGCCTTAACCAGGTCTGAACAATTATACAGCATTAAGTGGGGAAGAGGACCATCAGTACACACAGGTTGGGAGTAGAGCCATTGGTGGTAGAGTAGAGGTTATGATTACAAAGGAATGAGGCCCAAGTGCACTAGACAGGGTCTAGAACAAAGGACAGAGTCATTATTAGAGGAGCTAAGAAAGGTGCTGTTTAAGCTACAAGTAATTTTTCTGGTTGAGAGGCAAATAGAACTGATAGAAGGGGCTTGATAATAATCTGGTGGGCTTTAGGCCTTGTAAGTTAAGAGGCCCAGACCTATCTATCTCTTCACATGGGGTATATCCTAAGGGAGGTGTGAACCTCCTAGGGGAAGGCACTCTGTTGACTTTCATTACTTGGCTGGCCTGGGAGGAGAGCTGGCCAGGTAAAGGCAGGGGGCATCTCTAACAAGAAATTTACAGTTCTGCCTGCAATGTTGCTGACCCTACTTGGCTGTCCCCTCAACTGCAGTGGTCACTTTGGAAGTTGGGCTGAGTGAAGGGCTTTTCAGCTTAGAGCCAATAAGATCTGTGGCTCTGACCTGGGCATCCTTCGACTCCAGGGCAGGTCCATTTCCAGTGATCCAACTCTTGGCAGAGCTGCCAGGGCTCTTCACAAGCTGACTTCTGCTGAAGCCCAGGCTTACCACATTGAAAGCCACTGCAGTGGACTGGCCTGTTGGGTCTCCTTGAGGGCAGATCACTGTACAGATCAGCCATTAATAGGCCTGCCACCCATTGCTTCTGATGCCTAGCTTTCTTTTCCTCCTGGTTTGTGTTCAAGCAGACCAGAGGATGCAAGTCAAGGGAGTGCCCGTGTCCCATCTCTAATCTTCGGTGGCCTGAACTACAAGTCTATAGTCACAGGCATGTTCTGTAGTAGTTTTTCTAAGGTAGACAATGCCCATGAGGAAAATTATATTCTCACTTTAAAACTTTCTTTCCCTTTGGTCTGAAAGGGAGGTTTTTTTTTCCTACTTACTGTATACTTCGCTGATGGCGAAGTGAATCTAGCTATGAGATTATTAGTTAAGTTCATATTTTGGCTATGCTATTACAGAAAAATGTTAGCCATCTCTTATAAGGTCTAAAGATTAAATTGTGCATCCTACAGATTCCTTCATAATAGAATTAGTTCCCTACCTTGAAGAGAATAGAGAAGTGAAAGAACAAGTTGGGCTTATAATAGAGAGATGAGGGAGCAAGTCCTAGATCACTTGCTGACAATAGCAATATTACATGAATACTTAGCAAACCGTTTCAACCTTTAGATAAGAACTTAATAAAACATTTACCGGAAGGTCCAATGCCTTCTATAAATTTTAAGAATCATGTATTTGAAAACACGTCTTAAATATCTAACATGGTGTAGTTTGTTTAACCAGTAAACTTAAGCACAACCATATAAAATGTTTTTAGTTTCTTTCTACCAACAAGTTTAAAACATATGATACACAGATTCAGGTCATACAAATTAAAATGTATCTTTGATTGATTTTAGCAGCTTAAATTTATGGACAATCTTATCTAAAAGCCATTTAAAATAAAACTCTTAATAAAATTAAACTTTTATTTAATAAATATAAATTTCCAAAGTACAACTTTTGGATTATAGTGGCTTTCCCCCCCATATATAGTGGCTTTTCCCTCACATCTGCAACCATCCCATTTCCCACTCCCTCTCTCATCCCATTCTTCATCAAGATTCATTTTCTTTTTTTTTTTAAGATTTATTTATTTATTTGAAAGTCAGAGTTACACAGAGAGAGGACAGGCAGAGAGAGAGAGAGAGAGGCCTTCCATCCACTGGTTCACTCCCCAGATGGCCACAACGGCTGGAGCTGCACCAGTCTGAAGCCAGGAGCCAGAAGCTTCTTCTGGGTCTCCCATGTGGGTGCAGGGGCCCAAGGACTTGGGCCATCTTCTACTGCTTTCCCAGGCCATAGCAGAAAGCTGGAACGGAAGAGGAGCAGCCAGGACTAGAACCAGCATCTATATGGGATGCTGGTGCTTCAGGCCAGGACAATAACCCACTGCACCACAGAGCCGGCCACAAGATTATTTTCAATTATCTTTATATACAGAAGATCAATTTAGTATATGCTAAGTAAATATTTCAACAGATTGCACTCACACAGATACACAAAGTATAGAGTACTGTTTGAGTAGTAGTTTTACCATTAATTCACGTAGTACAACACATTAAGGACAGAGATCCGACATGGGGAGTAGGTGCACAGTAACTCCCATTGTTGATTTAACAATTGACCCTCTTATTTATGACGTCAGTAATCACCTGAGGCTCTTGTCATGAGCTGCCAAAAGATCCTTTTTCATGAAACAGCAAATAGCTAGTCTAAGATCCCATTGGTGATAAACAGAGGAGCAAAAACACAAACTACAACACAAGAAAAACTGGCATCATGGATATCAGTCAAGACACTTCTTTATCTAGAAGAGAAGTGATGAAGATCTGAACTGGAGAAATGCAGTGCCCTTGACAGGGAGGGAATAGATTCAATACATAGACCAAAAACAAAAGCATCTGACCTGGTGAGAAGGCTGACTCTGATGAAATGCAGTCCTATAGAGCTCTATCTACCAATGCTTTGTAAATTTGTTAAATTTCAAGAAAAAACTGAGATGGCAATCAGAGGCATATGAGGCACATGTTTGCTAAATAGATATAGAAGAAAAACGTATTTTTTAGACTGACATTGAAGGGAAATATTCTTAAGGCACAAAATTGTTTTTTATTCTGCCCCCCTTCATTCATGAAATGTGTTAGAAATATTTCCCCTTTGTTTCTTAAGAACTTTAAAAATAAACCTACAATGTGATGAGACAGGTTGACAGGAAAAAAAAATCCCCTAATTGCTAGTCAGTGAAATTCTAGATTCAAAGAAATTTCAATATTTTAAGAAATAAATATTTTCTGTTTGCTAATTTTATCTGAGGAGCAGAGAGATAGATGGGGGCTGGGAGGGAGATGGAGAGAGATCGATCCACTGGTTAGTTACCCAAAGGCATAGGAGCCAGGAACTCAATCCAGGTCTCCCACATGGGTGGCTGGGACATTGGCAGGAAGCTGGAATAGGAGCAGAGCTGGATTCAAACCCACTCCAAAGGGGATGCAGGCATCCCAAATAGTGGAGTAAATGCTGAGCCAAATGCCCACTCTAAGGACCAAATATTTTAAAATAACATGTTGGAATATTTTTCAAGGGCCTCTACTGATTCATAGTTTTCACTAACTAAGATTAGTGTGTGTTCATCATAATGTGATTGGAACACAAGGGGGAAAATGAAGGCAAATTTAGTCATAAAATTGCATTGACTAATACTGATTATGGTTTAAGATATTACATCTGTTGGGTTTAGCAGAATTGAACTGAATCATCAGAATAGAACTGGTGATTTTTTAAACTAAAAACAAAAAATATTATTATGCTTCTTTTTAGCAAGGAAGATGACAATTGGATAGAAATTACTAATTAGATGTGTCTGGCAAAAGGGTTTCTTTCTTTCTGGTCTTGATATCATGATAAAATATTGTAAGAAAGAAAAAATAACCATAAATCAAGCATTAATTTTGGGTGTGTGACAGATTCATGAAAGAAAAATATGCCCATAATGATTTCCCTGCCTCCCTTCTATCTGTGCCCCTTTGAAATGTGACTTGTAGCTCCTTGAATAAAAAGGTGGACTTTCCCATCCTTGTACATAGACTGAATATTGACTTGTTTTGACCAATGGAATGTGGTAGAGGTGTTATTGTGCCAATCACAAGCCTAGATCTTAAGTGGCCCTGGAAATTCTATTTTCTCTGCAGAAACTCTGACAAGTGCGAGCAAGCCTGCTGGGTGAAGACCACAGGAGCCATCCCAACTGAAGTTATCCTGCAGTAGGTAGCCCTAGTAACTGATTGTAGGCACGCGAGACGTGGAACAGACCAGCTGAGGTCAGGCTTTTCTGGCTAGGACTAGCCCAAATCTGTAGAGTGTGGGGATAAACGAACGGTTGTTGTTTTAAGCCACTACATTTTGGGAAGTTCATTTTTCAGCCACTAACTCATTAGTATAGTTTCTATACTTACCTATTTTAATGACTTTTCAGTATTATTCTCTTCTCTCTATACTCATCCTATTGAAACATTACTTTCAATTTAATGTCCTGTCCTAAAACCTCTTATTCAAAAATCTTTCAACGATTCCTGATTACCATTATAACAAAGTCCCAGCAATTTTGTTGAGTTATTCAAGGTCTTTCATGATTTCTCTAGGATGTGGAGATGGATTTTAAGTTTCTGCTACTTATTGCTTCTCGGCCTTTTGGCAAAGATCAAGTGTAGTATCTGTTCTTATCAGTTTAAGTTTCTGCTACTTATCTTCACTCACCCTGGATTTTGTAAAAATATGTTATCAAAAGCCCTTGACTATGAGATGCCACCAATCAGAGAGCCTGCCATTTCTGCCAACATTGTGGCACAGTGGGTTAAGCCGCCACCTGTGACACCAGCACCCCATATTGGAGCCCGGTTCAAGCCCTGGCTGCTCTGCTTCCAATACAGCTCCTTGCTAATGTGTCTGGAAAGCAGCAGAAGATGACTTAGGTACTTGGACCTCTGCCACCCATGTGAGAGAGCCCAGTGGAATTCCTGACTCTTAGCTTCAGTCTGGCCAAGCCCCAACTGATATGGACATTGGGGTGTGAACCAGCAGATGGGAGAGCTTTCTTAAATTTTTTTAATTGTAATTTTTAATCAGTTTTTAACATATTCAATGTGATTTGTAGAAACAAATCTAAGAGCATAAGGATACTCTACCACTCCCTCTATCACTCTGTTCTTCAAGTAAATAAAATAAATCTTGTAAAAATTGTAAAAGAAGTGTTCATAAATCATCTACTTTACCTTTTACTCCAAAGCCCTATGGATACTAAATTTCTTTTTTTAAAAAAAGATTTATTTATTTATTTGAAAGTCAGAGTTACACAGAGAGAGAAAGAGAGGCAGAGAGAGAAAGGTTTTCCATCTGCTGGTTCACTCCCCAGATGGCCACAACGAACGGAGCTATGATGATCCTAAGCCAGGAGCCAGGAGCTTCTTCCAGGTCTCCCATGTGGGTGCAGGAGCCCAAGGGCTTGGACCATCTTGTACTGCTTTCCCAGGCCACAGCAGAGAGCTGGATCAGAAGTGGAACAGCCAGGACTCAAACAGGCGCCCATATGGGATGCCAGCATTGCAGGCAGTGGCTTTACCCGCTATGCCACAGCGACAGCCCCAGTAAGTTTCTTTTGAAATTGGTTTTAAGATACCTCATGTTTTAATAGACATTAAGACAAAAAGAGATCATGTGACTGAGAAGTGAGGAAAGATAGTCCTCACTGGTTTCTGCATGACTTCATATTCCCTGTAGGAAATTGTAGGACAATTTCCTCTGCATTGTATGCTCCAGGTCTACATATTAAATAAATGTTCAAATAAAATCCTTCTTATCTAAAAGTGTATTCGAATGTCCCCTGCCCCCATAGAAATTCCTGAGACCACTGCACTAAGTTAAATGGAATCACTGCTTCACGAACTCCCTCGGAAATTGATGAGAAACACCCAGAGACTCTTGTCATTTTCTGTTCTGTTCCAGTAGCTTTTTCCTTTGCCCTTAGATTGTATACAGGTTGAGGATGATCCAACATATATTGACTATTTCACATCCTCTTTTTGCCACTCCAGGTCTAAGCACAATATCTATTGACATTACTCAATTCATATTTTTTGTCATTTATTAAACTTTTATTTAATGAATATAAATTTCCAAAGTACAGCTTATGGATTACAATGGCTCCCCCCCTCCCATAACTTCCCTCCCACCCGCAACCCTCCCCTTTCCTGCTCCCTCTCCCCTTCCATTCACATCAAGATTCATTTTCAATTCTCTTTATATACAGAAGATCAGTTTAGTATATATTAAGTAAAGATTTCAACAGTTTGCCCCCATATAGCAACACACAGTGAAAAAATACTGTTAGAGTACTAGTTATAGCAACTCAATTCATATTTGTAAGTAAATAAAGCAACGAGAAACACACACTTAATAAACCTCTGATTTCTAACACTTCATTTTCATTCTATCCTTAATTAACCATGTGACCTTACACGATTTTCTTAACTTCCTGATGCTAGTGCCTTAAATGGTATAATAGATGAGAGAGTGGATGTTTGAATACCCTGTGGAAACTGTAGATCTGTTTGAGTATAGGCACTGTTTCCTCCCTGAGAAACGATGCAGTTGAACTTGATCTCTTTTAAGGCATGAGTGAAACTAAGTATCGTCACAGGTGGGTTGCCTGTGCCTCCTCTTGTGCCCCCTGAATTCAACTTAATTCTATTCAGCTCACTCCTTTCCCAGTCACCCTTGGAGCAGCCACTCCTTTAGGGCTTTCCCATTCAGAGCTCAAACACATACAACCCAGAAGTATGAGCAGGCTCGGGATCCATAGATGATTTACTCCCTTTCTATCACCCAGACAGGCAGGTCTGATGCTCAGTTCACACAGCTTCTGCGAGAGTTCCGTGAGTTGAATAAGAGTTGCAGAATAGTGTCCCACTTGATCACACATCCTGTCTTAGTTTTTCCTCCTTGCCCGTTTCACTCTGCCCTCCCCCTCAGTCTTGCCTGTTCCCTTGTATCACTTTCAGGAGAAACTTCGGTCAGTAGGATAAATTTTAAAGGTTGGAATTACCCCTGTGTGACTCTATGACTCTTAATGTGGTCAACTGGTAAGGCTGTTCAAGTCCAACAAGTGATACCCCAGCAGAGAAGAGATTGAAACATCCTTCTCTTTAAGGTTCAAGGCTATTAGAATGACTGTAATGAATCAGGATGATTACAAATGAGGTTGGTCAGCACCGGAAGATATCCTGGGTCCCTAACGTGGATTTCCTCATAAAGGTGGGGGCAGACACTGGCCTGAGCTGATTGAGCGTGGGGTTGGACATGTCATCTACCCTGGACTTTGTGCTTCAGGGCTTTAGCAGGCCACGTGAGGCTAATGTCGGCAGCAGCACAAACAGAGGCCCAATACAAGGTGGTCTCAGCCATGACAGATGAGAGGAACCCCGAGAGCAGGTGCTTCAGTCTCCTGCCTGCCTTTTAAGCCATTGCACTGAATAGCAGCATCAATGCTGGTCTTTGCTATGAAGCAGTTGGAGGCCAAATTTTCACAGAAGCCTGTGTTCAACAAAAGATTCCACACTTTAGGGCTGGTGCCATGGCACAGTGGGCTAAGCTTCCACCTGTGGCACCGGCATCCCAAATGGATACTGATTCGTGTCCTGGCTGCTCTTCTTTTACTCCGGCTCTCTGCTGTGGCCTGGGAGAGCAGTGAAGGGTGGTCCAAGTCCTTGGGCCCCTGCACCTGCAGGGGAGACCTGGAACAAGCTCCTCCTGGCTCCTGGCTGCAGATCGGCTCAGCTCTGGCCATTGCAGCCATTTGGGGCATGAACCAGAGGATGAGAGACATTTCTGTCTCTCCCTTTCTCTGTCTGTAACTTCTTATCAAATAAATAAATAAAATCTTTAAACTAACAAGCAAACTAGCAAGATTCCATACTTTGTTTTGCCAGGGACTTTAGAAACTAGGGCTGGGTCCAAGATCAGGACTGCTGAGGCCATGGCGATACCACAGGTGCAGCTGCCTGGATGGAAACATCCTCACCCAAAGGGTGGGCCTCAAACAGAGCCCTGGAATTGGGTGGTTGAGGCAGGACTGGGCCCGGAAGAGAGAGGACTGTTGGTGGAGTCAAGATAGAAAGCAGACTTGCAAAGTAAGTCTTCTAGCTTTCATGTGAGAACAGAAAGTGATATGGAGGCATCCTGGCCCGGATATCTTGTTTCCTAAGAGCCATGGGTCTTCAGAGTTTCACTGAAAAACAAAAATAAACATCTTGTTGGAGGTGCAGGTCAGGAAAGGCACAGCTCACTCACTGTCACAGGTATGCGGACTCGCCTGGTGGGTAGAGGGGAATCAGCTATCACAGGTGTGAGAGCTCACCTGGCAGGTGTGGGACAGTCACCTGTCACCGGGGTGTGAGCTCATTTGGTTGGTCTGAGGCAGTCCCCCACTGGTGGTCCTCCAGCACTGGCTGGGTCTCCTCTTCTGCTTCTCTATCTCCATGTCCAGGTCCTGTTGACTTCCAAGGTCAAGGCTGGCTTCTTCCGTCGGGGCTCCCATTAGCAATGTTGGAGGTTTGGAGGTGGGTTCTAGGAACTCCTTCGAGGTCCCAGATTACCCTTGCCATCACTCCTTCCACAACCAGCTTCCTTTCCAGAGGGCATCCGGGCTGATATGGGCCCAGAAGTAGACACAGAAGCCTTGGCCCTGCACACAGTTTAGCCAGCTCCCACATTTTACTGGGGAGTTCCCATGACCAGCCCCCTTTGCTGTGTCACTCTTGGTGCCTTTGCTTCTCTGACCCATCTCTGCCTGGCCCATGACCAAGAATCAAGATTTCTGTTTCACAGCATTGGGCCAGAGATGTTTCCAGTGTTGGTTCTGACCTAATGTCACTGGTGCTGTGTGGAGTATGGGTGGGGAGAGAGGGGCCCGGGGTGGAATAGGGTTTCTGAGAAAGTTCTCCAGGGGGTGTCCCCATGTTGGTTCAACAGCACCACTGGCATGCCCCACATCCCTACAGGGAAGTTGTTCAGAGAGGGCTGGGGCGGACAGGAGAGTATGTGCTAAGCCCTCAAACTGAAACTGGAATTTAGGGTGCCATACAATATCACCATATGCTTATTAATAAATTATCAGTATTAATAAGCCCATGTGCGTTCTTGCCTAATATTGAGAAGAAGTCTGAATACTGGCATAAATGAACGAGGCGCATGGTACATTTTAAACTTTTATTCAGTGAGAAAGATGCATAGGAGAGTGAGGGCTTTATCTGAAAGAGATAGATAAATCTGGGTTCATACTGAGTACCAGGAACCAGCCATGTAGAGGAGGCCAGGAAGCATGGGTTGGGTGGCCCAAAGGCCACGTGCCCTGGAGGGGCAGGGCGGCAGCCAGCCCCATACTGGCAAAAGGCCAAGGAAAGGAAAAGGGGCTGGGCACACCGTGTCCCAGGCTTTTAATCCACTTTCAAAGGGGAGTGGCTAATTAACCTGATTGGCCGGTGGGTGCTTAGATGTGGCCAGATAGGGGCATGAGGTCACATAGGGGCGTGGTGAAAGCGTGGTCTTCCAGCTCACAAACCTAATCAATTTTAACCTGTATGCCTGCCTACAACAAAACCAATTTTCTCAGTGAGAATAATGATACCTGGAATTGCTAGATTTGATTTCATGAAAAGCTGGAAAATCAAGTTCTTATATAAAATTTCCTAATTCTAATTTCCGATAACAACAAAATATAATTATGCTAGAAAAGGAGAATATCATGCCTAACAAAGGTTGTCCATGGGCCAGATTAGACCCAGATTGAGTGGGAACTCCAGGGTCCAGTTATCTGGGTTCATATTTCCTCTTTGCCACTTAATAGAAATGTAACCTCAGGCAAATGCTTGATGTCCCTCAGTCCTAAGTCTATCAAATGGAAGCAACAGCACCAACCTCGCACGAGAGTCGCGAGGGTCCAATGAGTTCTTAATAGAAGTCCTTGTTTCTAAAACCCCCCTGCTCCTACGATGCTCTGTAGTCCATGCACCTCTGAGAAAGAGAAGATGGCTGCTGGCTAATCTAGGACATATGTATTTCTCAGGCTTCAGAATCGTTTCACAGTTATTGAAAGAATTCTTTCAGAGTTATTTCAACATAGAGTTTCATCATCTATCACTCTTGGGCATATACAAGAAATATAATTAAAAGTATTTGGCTTGATACTCTGAAAATGTCCAGGCACTAGAAATCGGACAACAATGAATTTGTTTTCAAGGGTGTGCTTTCTTTGCATTGTGGGTGTTATCAGGAGTGCAGGCATTGTTGCATTTCTTGCAAGAATGCTCCACTCTGTCTCCAGGAATTTCTCACAAGCTGCTGACACCCGTAATGAGTACTTTCTTGATCTTACCAGAAGGTGTCAATGGGGAATTTTCAAACAGAAAGACTTAACGTTTTTTTTTCCTTCCATGGTCCTTAAGTTAAGGATTGTTACCTAAACATTCAAAGGATTTCAATTGTTCAGTCACTCTCCTGGAATAACGAAAAAAAAAAGTTTGTGCATATGCAAACATAGACAACTACATAATAACTGCTGTTCTGTTGAGAGTGACTGTCAAAATTTCATTAATTAAAGATATTTTCAGGTTTCCTAGACGTTAAAATGTAGAAAAAAATGCATATTAGATTACATTGAATAGAGTCTTTGCAAAGCTCTTAGAAGATAAAGCAATATCAAAGGGTTTGATAAAAATTAAATTTTTATAGAAGAAAAAAGCTAGCATTTCTATTTAAGTCTCAGTTCGATCATGTACAAGGGTGCTTCAAAAATTGTGGGAAATAGAATTAAAAGATAAGTTCATTTTGAATCTTGAAATTCATTCACCAGGGTGAATGACGGCCCTGTGCAGGATGTCATATGTCTGTCATTCCAGCTGATCTAAGACTCAGAGTTGGAGGAGGCAAACTTGGGGGAAGAAAATAGCATCACGGCACATACGATGGGACATTTCCTAGACAGGCAGATATAACCCATAACGACCACAAAGACAACTCCAACCCACATGTTCTCAAGGTCCATGGTTCAGGCCCCGGGCTGTGTGGCTACAGCAGGTCCACGTGGAGCCAGCGCTTGTGACGCTGAAGCCACAAGGTCTCCCCTGTGCCCACTGAATCGGGATTTCAAAGTTCCTAACCCCGAGTCAGCTTCTGGCTCTTTATTTGTTAACAGCTCCACTCTTCTGCACCCGAAGCCCCTGCAAGCGTCCAGACATGCGAGCTGAGGCCAGTGTCAGAGTGAAGTCAGGCCACCTGTGTCCCGGCCCGCCTCCCATGATGACAAAGGATGCTGCCAAGCCGACCGGGCATCCACTATTTCATCTGCAATGACTGTACAACAGCTGTATAATCGATGTTGTGGAAGATATGAGTGTTGCTCCGACTGCAGCATAAATGTCCACCGTGAGCCGCAAATGTGGACAGAAACGGCCCTGCCTGCATAGTAATTGGTGTTATTACTGGGATGAATGGGGAAGCCCCATATGGAGGAATGGGTGGGGCTGCACACGGGTGCAGCCGCAGAGACTAATAGTAGCGTTTATTTTTTCTTGTCCATGCCCGTTCTTTCAAATGCCTGTCCAGCAAGGAGTGAGGGTAGATGGGGGAAAGAGTAGAGCTGCTTACCCACATGCACCCTTGCCTCTGTCCGTGCCCACTCCCACTCCGTGTCATCAAGAGCACCACGCAGCCTCCACCAGGAAATAATAGGCTGTTAGCAAACCAGTGGAAGGGTAGACTTGGGTGAAAGGCATGGAGGTGGGGGCAGGCATAGGGAAGAGAAACACTTCAGGTTAATTGGAGCTGAGAATATAAAATACTTGTCTTAAAGTGTGTGCTTCAGTTCTGAGAAGGAAAGTGTTGAGATCATAATGTTTTCTGTGCAGGATTCAACACAGCATGGGTGTTTTAAAACAAGTGGTAATCATTTCTCATGGAGAAATCAGGAGCAGCAGTTCTGGGCTCAGGACAAGTGCCAGGGAGACCCATTCTTTTCATTTCTCTCGGGGAGGCATGAGAGAGGGAGAGAGACTGACTCTAGTGTGCCGAGCTGTCCCTTGAATCAAATGGCAGGCTGAGGAACTGAGGGAATTGTACTGTAGAGTTTGATTTGCTTAGTGCTCTCTTCATTGAGAAAGAAATGACATTGAATGCTTTGGAAATTGTGAGAATTTTGGAGGGAATAAATTTTGGTTTGAAAAAAAAAATCACAATTGTCTGGCCTCTACTGAGATTGCAAAGCTAACTGGTCAACTTTGCAATCAGGGAACCGCAGCACATGGCTACGATGAGGATTTCTTTGGCAAAGCCGCCTGTGTGATTGCTCTCGGAGCTGAGACCCTCTGAGGCCGTTGCGAACGCAGCCTGCGCCCTGAGAGACACGGCTCTGGTCTGCGGCTGAGCTCGTCCGCCTGGCACCCGCATCCCCACCAGGTCTCTGTCGAAAGAGTCAACTTGTACTGGAAATAATTTCTCCGAAGTAACAGACAATGCACTGCACAACACCAAGTTTAAATTTCTTAGAAATAAATGCAGGGAAATTAGTTACAATGATTTGCATAGTTCTTCAAAATGGTAGCACCCGAGAAGAAAGAGGGGCCCCCTCACCCTTTTTCGAAGATCATCTTTGTTTACTTCATTCTCAAGTATTAAGAGATTGCATGATCCATTTGCATAGGATAACTAACATATACCACATCATTTGCACGTCTGCAAGTACACGTGAGTAACCGTAATTACACGTGACACCAATTACTCTATTACTTTGTATTAAATTATAATGGAAAATTCCACTAGAGAATTGAAGCCTAATTGCATCTTAATTTGCATAATTTTGCATATTAATTACATCTCAGATGAATAATAAATTTCAGCAGATTTTTAATTTATGCATAGACACAAAAACAAGTGGAGAAATAATTTAGAAAAAAAATACCAGCAACTATTACTTAGGGCATTCAACTAATTTTGCTTAGTTTAGCAAAACAAAACTTGGTTTGTTTAATATAGCATCTTTAGGCTGATTGCTGTTTATTGCACAATATGTCAGTCTTGAAAGATAGGTACAGACATGGCTTTTCTTAATAAAAAAAAGTGTTCAATTATAGTATTTTAAGTTTGGGGATTTTTTATTTTGATAAAACTGTCTCGGGGATAACATTCTTTAATTGAAAGTATCTCTAATTGTGATACATTTTTTATTGAGGCTTAATTTCTGTTGCACTTGTTTTAAATGCAGGGGAATATAAAAATAGTCTATGTCGTGGTGAAAGAGATCACTAATAAAATAAGTCAGATCCTTTCTTGTTCTGAATGTGCTAAGCAGTCACACAAGATTGTTTTACTCATTTTGTGTGAATGATTCAGAGCATGAAAGTCCGTGGATTTCTATAGAAAAGGGTCTAACCGTTTAGAAGAATGGTTTTTAAAAATTACTAGTATTTTCCCATTGTTTTCTTTGTTTTTCATTGCTTGCCTGATAAAGTATAACACTTACTCTTGACTGCTTGAGAGCCGTCTTAAATTCAGTCGGCTGCCTTTGGATATATTAAATAAAAAGAAGGTATAGTTCTGAGCTAATGAGTGTATTTTAGTTACCTAGCTTCATCTAGGTTGACAGCCTTAGAAGGAAGGCACCGACTCAGTGTTCCTTAAATGACAATATCTAGCTGAAAACGCATTTCATACACCTTGTGCCTAAACGCAAGCCCGACGGCTCTATACCTGCCGGCCCTGCGCGAGGAGAGGGGAGCCCCAGGCTCAGCCCCCACTAATACTATGATCATTTGCCAAATTATACAAAAGGAGAGGATGGCAACGTCCTAATAAATCAGGAAACTGTCAAGGTTCACAATCTCAACCGTCATCTGTTTTCCTATAAAAGCCCTACTGGCATCAGATATTTGCCAGTTTGTTTTGTTGTCGCAGAATGTGGACCTGTGCCAGCCTCGGGCCGTGCAACCTCCAAGAAGCCATTCTATATGTCTTTTATCGCATCAGGCTAGAGTTCACGATGGTGCTGGTTCACAGGGCTGTGGGCAGGAATTCTTAACGACATAGGCTCCCCTTCTCTGCTTACCTGTCATTGTCATTATTTGCTATCTGATAGGCAAGACTGAACTTCAAGGTTTAGATTTGTCTTTGTTTCCTTATATTCAAATAGTTCCTGTTTGCATAAAAAAAAAGTTTGTGTTGTTTTATGCCAAGTAAAACCAATGGAAAAATAAAGATTCATCTGTCATTTCTTTATTACATGAATTTCTGTTAGGTGCTCAAGGCTGGTCATTGGTTTTCCATGATCAGGTTTGAAGTCGTAGAAACACCTTTGGGTATTTGGATATTTAAAAGCTGAAAGAGTTCAGCTTTCCCAAATTGAACTGCACCGACGATTACATTTGTTTCTACTTTTTCTTTCTTTCTTTTTTCTTTTTTGTTTTGTTGTTGTTGTTGTTGTTGTTGTTGTTGTTGTACCCGTTTGACCAGGTTCTTATATTAAAGAGAGATTTGAGCAGGCGTAAAGCCTCAAAAGACCCAAACCTTCCAACATTTAAACAATGGCTCTCTCTTGTGGTGAGGCTTCAGTATTGCGACTTGAGATCGGGGGGACTTCAAACTCCCGTGAAGTGAAAACCGATTTCTGTGCAACACACCGCTTAATGTATTTGCACCTTGTGTTTGGACGCCTGCCCAGAGTCCCCAGGCCTTTCTTACCTATTTTATTAAGGTGCAAGCTTTGGCATGTTGGAGGAAAGAACAAAGAGCCTGAGTGTATTAGTGGAATAATGGAGGGAAAAAAATAAAAACTGCTATTCGGAGTGCAGTGTCCACATTGGAGTGTTGAAGTTTTTAATGTGCAAACTGGGGAAAAGGCGTTTTGGCTTCCACCATAGGCCTGAAGAATGGCTCTAGAACTTCGCTACTTAGAACATTCCTCGTCTTCTAAAGGCGCTGCCCAGGAGACATCCGGAGTGGAATCTGGAGTCCTCTTCCGCAGGGGGTAGGCATCGCACACTTCAGCACTGCCAAGCCCGTCCCTCGCATTTCCAATCCGCGGGGCTGACTGACTGGGAAAGAAGACGCTGGAGACGGACCCTCCGCGAAGCGTTGTGGGAGGGTGGGAGAAGCCACGGAGGTGCAGGCAGAGGTCAGCCGGTGACCGGCACCGGACTGCGCACCTGTCTCCTTCCCTGGGCTCGCGGGCACCGCGCCACCTGCAGCGACGACGGCAGGGACAGCGCGCACGCCCGGAGACTTACTGGCGGCGCCCGCGGCTGGCTGGGCGCTGCACCTGCCGCGGGAGTCACCGCAGCAGCCCACAGGACCCGGGAAGGCATTTGCTCACTTTTGTCTCTGCATCTCTCTCTCTCTCTCTCTCTCTCTCTCTCTCTCTCTCTCTCTCTCTCAAATGAGTGATGATTCATTTGTACAAGAACAACAACAAAAATACATTATAATGGTTTTCACCTTCCTTCTCTTATGAGATCACAGAATCCTTTGGAAATCAGCGACACAGGGGAAATGGAACTCAGATCTTAATTTAATGATCCAGTAAATTGTTAAAAAAACTCAGAGTTTAGGCCTAGTAGATAATTTCCAGCTTTTTTATTTTCCCAAAGAAGTTTAAAAACAAAACACCTGAAAGAAGTTCCTTCTATTCCAACCATTACTTATGCCTACGCCCTCCCCTCTTTCTCCCCCTGGGTAACAACAGAAGAATTGGTAGAATATAATCTCAGAAAGAAAAAATAACCAGGGCATATTTTTATACTGGCTCTACTTATTTAGCTTTGGAAATGATCAATCCATTTTCCTTATTTTTCTCTTCTATGCCTTCATCAATTTGATCAGTGAACTTCAGTGTACAGTGGTGCTCAACCCCAGACCAGCCCCTGGGAGGCACCGCTCACTGATCTGTAGCCCTGGGTCCTGCCCGAATTTACCTCTTCCAAGAGACTTCCATTGGTCTCCCATACCACAGTTAATGGCTCTGTCGCCCAAGCTCTCTTAGGCGTTTTTGTTTTGTGTTGAATCTGAATGGCATTTAACTTACATGCACCTGCAGATTGCAAACTCCACAAGGGCAGAAATTCTTACCATTTACTCTAGCTGGTGGACCATAATGATCTCTGAGCAGAGCCTGGGTTGTCCTGGGGCTGGCTCCTTAGGAAACCATATTAGCGGGGAGGAGGGACTGCTAGGAGTGGGATGACCATGAAGGTACTTTCCGTAGGGGCAAGGTGTTGCGATGCAACAGGTTAAGCTGCCACCTCCCGGCTGCTCCCTGCTAATGTGCCTGGAAAAGCAGCAGATGATGGCCCCAGTACTTGGACCTCTGCCAACTACAGAGAGCCGGATGGAGTTCCAAGCCTGGCCCAGCCTGCTGCAGCCATTTATGGGAGTGTACCAGTGGATGGAAGATCTCAATCTCTCTCTGGGTCTCCCTCTCTCTTTGTAACCATGCTTATCAAGTGAATAAACCTTAAATATAGAGAAGACCTTCATAAATGTCAGTTAGCCAAATAAACCCAAATCAAAAAGAAGACGATTTATTCAAGAGATGACCTGATATTTCCTCCTGTGGAGCAATCATTCCTTAAGGGCAGAAAGAAAAAGGGTTAGAAATGCCAAGAGATGAAATTGATGCGCTGCCCATCAAACAAGCTCCAGAGGTGGTGTTTAAGAGATAGTTGTAGAATCCCCAATTGTTACATTGTCAGCCCTCAATCACCGTGCACAAAGTGACTGTACATAAAACGTGTATCTACAGAAGTTTCCAAAACTTTGCTCTAATTAAGACTACAGCCTAAGGTTTTGATATGGGTGGAGAAATTGGTATTTCTTATTGATATTGCTCCTGACCCCATGTCTTTGTTTTATGAATTCTCTTTGGTAAATTTGATTCCTGGTGGACTCCGGTACCAAGACCTTGGCTGTCCCGGGCTATAGTTCATTACAGTTAGAGAGGCACTGGAAATGTATCTGCTGCAGCCTTGCAGATGTGTTGGGCAAGAAACCGAGACATAGGACAAAGCAAGCAGGACTCCTGGCTTCCCAGGCACAGATTTTCCCATTCGAGTAATTAAATTGACAGAGGGAAGATCATGTGGCAATTTGTGCTTTTAGAAGAGAATTTCTGGAGATAATTGAATTATTTTTCATTGCTTTGAAGAGAAGACAAGCGAGACACCCCCAAATCTGGAAGATGACCCTAAAGAAAATCTGGTTTTCCTCAGCTGGTCATGACCTTGGGAGCCAAGACCAGGGCCCGGAGCAAAATTTAGGACTGATCTATTGGGAGAGACTGGTTTTTGGGTGAGCCGCCCACTAGTCTTTTTATCCTCCCATCCTCTGGATAAAAATGAGTGTTTAAAAACTGTGCTAAAATTTTCAAAAACACCTTAAAAAGATTCCATTACTTAAAATGATTTGGATAATTGTGTTCAATGGTAGCCATTATTTAAAAATATAATTAGTTGCTGAACTCAGAGAAGGAGGGAAATTTCTGCAGGTGTTTCTCATTATTTGCTATGCATACAAAATATCTGCATAAATTACCATTATTATTCCAATGTATACTAAGAGACAATAAAGCATTAGCAAGCAAAGAAGAACGCTGTTGACCCACAGACTGTGAGAGAGGCCTGGACTCACAGAAATAGTGTACTGGCCTCTGCGCGATTGCTGCACATGTGCAAGCCCATTCAGGATTGAAAGAAACCATTCTGCACCTGTAACAATGTTACATATGGATCTGAACTCCATCAGAAAGATACTGAAAGCAGGGAGGGGGGAGGCAGGAACAACAACAAAACAACATGGAAAGACACAGGGGAGGCTCCCGGTGTTTCAAAGGTTGAAACACTCCCTAGGTGGGCTTCTGGAATATTTCTTTGAAGTTTATACTCTCCCTTCCCCCAAGTAGAATACACAACTGACTTTTTTTTAAGTATCTGGTGCATTTCACATTTTTCTTTGATGATGTTTCTAGGATGTGACAGCGATGTTATTGTCAACCTGGTTCAACAGAACTTTCTATGATTATGGGATTGTTCTGTATCTTCACCAACCAATATGGTAGCCAACAGTCACAGGTGGCTATTGAGCCCTTGAAATGTGGCTACAACTAAGGAACTCACTTTTGTGTTTAATCTTATTAATTCAAATTTAAATAGCCCTATGTGACTAATGGTTACTGTATCGGATAGTACAGGGAAGTTAATCTAAGTGAGTTGTCCATGACAATAAAAACAATGACTAATGTTTTTTGAGTGCCTCCTACATACCAGGCACTGGGCTAACCATGATGTCAATTAATTACCACGACAACTCTGTGCAGTGGTTAACAAGACTAAAGTCCCTGGAAATCAAGTTACTTGTCAAAGTCAGCATATTCGGATCCGAAGGGTTCCATCTACCTCCGTATTTCTCCCTGGTGAACTCTTGTTAATGTGGCATTAAGGAAGATGATGTCAAGCTCACTCTGCTTATCCACAGTGAATTACCATCGGTTGGCCCGTACCACTTGACCAAATGATAAATGAATGAAACAAGAACGTGTTGTGCTGGAGGTAAAATTTATCCAGGGGACCATTCCGTTCTCAACATGGACAAGATGGAGACCCGAAAGAGCAGAGTTCAAGCATTTTGGAGGTGAGCAAGCACAGAACCTAGGCAACTGAGACGTAGCCACGCTGAATGCCCCAAGGCAGGGAGTAAATACACAAGACCCACGGAAGTCTCCAGGGAAGACTGACTCAGCAACCAAAAAAGAGGACGTGGGAGAAATGCAGGAGCCTGAGAAATGAAGTAATGCACTGGCCGTTGGATCTACACTCCCTCTGTTCACTTGTCATCCTTGCATTACATGAAGAAAACTGCCCCAGTCCATCCTCAGCTTCTCAGCTATCATTTACAGAAATGAAGAGGGGCAGAGGGCAAGGGACAGGAAGAGAGATCTCATATCTGTTTTACTTCCCAAATGCCCATTAGAGCTGGGACCAGGCCAGGCTGAAGCCAGGAGCCTGGAGCTCCATCTCGGCTTCCCATGTGGCTGACAGAAACTGGCATCATCACCTGCTCCCCACCCCGGGATGTGCATCAGCAGGAAATTAGAGCTGCAAGTGGAGCTGGGATCTGAATCCAGGGTGTGGGTGTGCCAAGGGAAGCTTTAGGAGTTATACCAAATGCCAGCCTTGGTTCAGCTTATTTTTAACACCTCTCACATTGCACTGGGTGCTAATAAAACTATGCACAGAGTCTTGCAGTCACAGCTTTGGGAATAGTTTTAGGATTCATGTGATCTTTCCAAGGGTGCGACATGCATGCCTTTTGACTACAATTGGAGAGAGGTTCGGAAGGTGGAAGTAAATTTCTTTTAGCCTTAATTATATAGGAAAAATTTTACACTCCTTAGATAGGTAAAATAATTCCTGCTGAGCTTCAAAGAAGCTAAGTAACTTGCATAGAGACACACAGCTGGTTAGTTAGTTAGAACTCAGATCTATAGAGAACTAACATATCTTTCTGTGCTGGCCTTCCTTCTGCTGCAATTCAGTGATTTCCATGATATGGGCTTGAAATTCTGAATACAGTACACTATTATTTTTCATGTTCAATGCATTCAGAACTTGAAAGATACAAAAATTACTTAACAACGTGTCTCAAATCCTTGCTGTTCCTATTCCTCCCAATTAAAGGGCACTCCACATTCTGTCCCCAGCCCCCACCCTGTGCCAATTCTCCCAGCTCTTTCCCCACTTTTAATTCCTCAGAGTGGTTTTACCACTCACCTGCCCCAACTTCTTCGTAGGAGCATAGCTAACGACCTTTCCCAAAGCTCTCACAGCCATTCTGTGCTTGCATCCACGGCACCTGCTATGGTTACACATTCAGGTGTCGGTCTCCCCTGCTTCAACACTCAATCCTGCATTTGATTGTTGTTCTTACTGTGCCTTTTACAATGTCAAACATCATCGGATACATAAAAAACTGGCAATATTTGTCACTTTAACACCTCTGGAGAATCCTGAATGAATGAACATAGGAATGAATGAATGAATTCTCTAATGTTCAGCAACCAACATTGATGATTTTTAAAAAAGATTTGTTTTATTTATTTGAAAGAGTTACACAGAGAGAGAAGGAGAGGCAGAGAGAGAGAGAGAGAGAGAGAGAGAGAGAGAGAGAGAGGTCTTCCATCTGCTGGTTCACTCCTCAATTGGCTGCAACAGGGGCCCAAGGACTTGGGCCATCTTCTACTGCTTTCCCAGGCCATAGCAGAGAGCTGGATGGGAAGTGGAGCAGCTGGGACTGGAACCGGCACCCGTATGGGATGCCAGCACTGTAGGCGGTGACTTTACCCACTATGCCACAGGGCCAGCCCCCATTGATGATTTCTTAGAGACAGAAAATGCATCCATGGGAAAAACTGGCCTTGAAGTAGAAATAGGATTCGAGTCAGGAACAAGGAACCGGATTCCCAGTCACCAGAGCCTTGGCTGTGGTTTTCCAACAGCACTTCTGCAAGTCCATCCATCTCTGTCTCAAAATGTAAGGGGCAGGCATTTATCATTCAGGTTTCTTCTGGCATCACTGCTGTCATCAAATAAAGCATAATTTTCCCCATCCATAACCCAGTGAAGTTTAGCTGGACTTGGTACCACTCCCAACTGAAGAAAGAAAATCTGCATCTCCTGACGTCAGTGGCATGAGGCAGCCTAAGAAATAGTGTGCATTAGGCTCTGAGCAGGCATCCCCCTTACTTTCTGCACACAGCATCTGTCTAATGGGAAAACAGAGCAGCATCTATCTCCTTCTCTGGCACTGCTGATCAGTGGAACCCAGTGAAGTCTCCTTGATACAAGCATGGGCTCTGGAACCATTCCCTACTTCCAATGAATCCAACCGGCATCTCAGATGTGCATTTGTTTAGTGTTGAGAAGTGGGTGATATTTAATCTGCCCCCTGGATTCCGAAAGAAGAACGCTGGTTCCACGTGCCGATTGCCATTTCTTATCAACAGTCTTGGCAAAGGAAGTCTGTATATGGCATACCCAGGATAATGTCTTATCTACAGAGAGATGGTCGATATTACAACAGGACTAAAGAGTGCTCTTATTCTAAGGAATACATTACTGCACTGGAAACAGCGCTGATGGACACCGCGGAGGCCCAGGTTCACCAATCCCTAGATACATGACTTTGTGTAATAGACTTAAAAACCCAAGGTCTCTGCTTTCTTTTCTGTAAAGGGAGGGTATTAAACTACATGTCTGAGATCCAGCATTTCTGGATGTTAGGAGCTTTGTAATCAAACTTTATGATCCTAATTACCTCTAGGTCACTTTTAATATCAAAGCCACTCACATAGTCCCAATATAGAATTAACCAAATGCACGGACACATCATAAATATACTCTTTACATCTATCATATTTTTAAATTTTTCGAGGTTATTTCCTATAACAAGAGGTCTAATTTAAAAATGAGTTGAGTTATAGGTCTTTATATAGCATTCATTTCTACACACTTGAAATAGGAAATGTTAAGCTATTTAATCAGTCAGGTTCATAATTTAGTTTGTAAACTCAGAGACCATATCTAGGTTTTACATAATATTGATTACATGATCAGGGCTCATTAAAGGATAATAATTTAAAAATCACTTCTAAGTGCCAGCGTTCTCTAGCTAATTTCCTTTCCGTGCGAATGCTTCGTATTTTAATCCATCACCCTTATCTCCGATTTATTTATTTATTTATTGGCTCTGGAAAACCAACGAGAATTCATCTAGAATGATGACAAGATTAATGGAAATTTCAGTGAAAGTGTGATCTTATTGGGATTTCATTTTTGATGACATAATAATAGGCTTATATAGCACCTTTCATCTGTGGCCCTCGGAGCACTTTACAAACATTAGTTAATTCACACAACAATCCTGGGAGGTTGGCAATTATAATCAGCCCCATTATGTAAATCAGGGAAGAGCAATGCAGGGTGGTTAAGTTCCTCTGCAACAGGCAAGCCGGTGGTGGAGCCGGCGCCAGGCCACTTTCTTGTGCCATAGAATTCCACCGGACAGAGGATTGAGGGAGGCCTCCTGCTTCAGTTGGTTGCCATAAAAGAGCTCTTTTTGAAAGAGACAAAAGTCCTAGGGAAATGTGTACACTTGCCATCTATTCAGGGCACCACCCTGGATGTGAAAGAACCAGAAAAGAGAGGCAGGCTGGAGAGGAGCTTGCTTGGAATTGCACAGAGAACTGTTCCTTTGTGAATTTCATCACTAGGCTGAGACTCCAAGCAGAAGGCTGTGTGAGACTCCCAGCAACAGTGAAGGAAAAAATATTAATCTGGGTACTGATGTGAATGCTGTTTGTAATAGCAGAAATTCTTTGCTGAGTGCTTGGTATTGATGGGCATTACATAAGATGCTTTGCATACGCTACTTCGGTTTATCTTAGCTTGGACATAAGCGTATTAGTTAGCCATTACTGTGTAACAAATTACCCTAAAACTCAGTGACTCTAATTTTTTGTAAATTTTATTTATTTGAAAAACAGAGACAATGAGAGAGACAGAGAGACAGAGAGAGAGACAGAGAGATGAGATCTTCCATCAGCTGATTTATTCCACACATCCTCTTATCAGCCAGGACTGGGCCAAGACAAAGCAAGAAGCTCAGAATTCAATCCAAGCCCCCCATGTGGATGGCAGGAAATCAAGTGTTTGGGTCATAAGCTGCTGCCTCCCAGGGTGGATATTAGCAGAAAGTTGCATGGGAAGTGGAGCCCAGACAAACCAGGCACGCCAACATGGCAGGTGGACATCCCGAGTAACATTGTAACCACTGCACCAAATGTTCATCCCAACACTTAGCGTCTTTAAGATATGTTTCTTCTTGCTCACACCCGGTGGGTCAGCTGGAGGTTGATGATGCCAGCCGGGCAGGGCTTCCAGCTGCTGTGTGAATCCATGTCTGCTCTGGAGCCTCTCCTCCTCCTCAGGCAGTAGGCTAGCTGGAGCACACTTTTCTCATGGCAAGCAAATTTGAAACTGCTGCTGCGTTGCACCTGTTGATGTCCCATCGCCACACAGGTTACATGCTAGCCCTTAAGCAAAAATGCAGTGAAGGCCGTTCTGCCTGGCATGAGGCCAACTGAGTTGCATGGCTAGACCCAATGTGGATGGGCTATGAAAGTTCATCCCTTCCATGAAGCTGGTGGAAAAGAGTGAATATTTTCTGACCAACGATCAAGCCTACCATCGTGCATAGTCGTGTTCCCATTTTACATGTGAGGAAGCAGGCTAGGGGCAGGAAGAGCACTGGAATTTAAATTTCTGCATTTCTCCCAGCACTGTTCCCCTTTAGGCAAGAACGTGTTAGACTCAGCTCTCTCAGAAGCCGTGGACGCCCACCTCCTCCTCTTCACTGGAGACTGATGATCATTTAAATGACAGGGTCATGGACCTTCCATCCTAGCCCTTTTTGGTTCTGTGCCTACAGCTCCTCATGGGAACAAACAGCACTGAACCCTCCTCAAACCTTCATCACCAGTGCATTTAAGCCATTAAACCATCCTGCTGCATTTCAAACAATGATGCAGACAATTCACAGACAGCACCCTTCTGTGTTCAGATGCATGAATTAATCATTGCAGCCAACCAGATACAGAGTTCACATAAGGTCTGTGACCTCCTCTGGATAAATATTAAACATATCAGCCTTACTCTGTAGAAGCAATGCAAATTACCAACTGTCCCTGGGTCAAGGATCTGAGAGGCGACAAGAAGTTTAAATAAATCAGACCATAAGGGCGGGCAAGGATTTTATTACTGGTGCGGTGTGAATATTGCGCATCGTCTGACACAGCTGTCTCCTGCCAATATCAGCAGGAACACCAAGCAGTGTGAGATGGCCTGGTTCAAATCTTGTACTTTAGCTGGCTGCTACATCTTTTAACTCTATTTACAGGCTGTGGGATTTTGAACATGAGGGGAAAAAAGGAGAGATTTCCAACTTTATTTGTGCATGTATACCAGTTGAAAAGAAGCTAATGGTATTTAATATCTGTGAAACTGTGAAATGGATGAAGCTACAACATTCCAGTGTTTGCTTTTCAAATTCTGTTCTGCAGAGTGCAAGGATTCCCTGGCAGGGCTGCAGGAGCAGCTGCAGGAGAAAAAATAGAGAGGCAGAGGTTCAGTGCCCGGGGCCTCCCCTTATTCTACTGGGGCAGCTGCATTTTTATCTGCATTATCAATTGAACTCCATGTACAATTACATTGGGATAAAAGCATTCTGAGGCTTAAAAATGATTGAAAATCATCATTTTTGATCATGTCTTCCTCTGGGATAATATTCATGTTTCCATACTGAACAATTGTGCTTAACTTGAACACGGTGTTAACATTTATTTATTTAATTTTTGTTCTTTATGCATTAGCAAGGAATAGATTCTCTCTGCAATGGTTTTAGCCTTTTTCTGAAAGGCTGCCCCCATTTTATTTTAATTGCTTTAATCTTTTTCTTCTCTTTTCCTTTATGTTCAGCATCAAATTTGCTATTTCAGTCCTAGCCTTGGGACAGACATGTTTGACTATTTCAAATAAACAATCTAACTGGAGAAGGGAGATGGAAACAATGTGATTTTTCAGAAGTGGGAATGGTTGTGTTGCCATTCAATTTGTGCAAAGCCTCTGTATCACATTTCCCATAGGATTTCCTTCAGAAACCTGGCTACTTTCAGGATAGTGAAGCTTTATAGAACACATGGTGAGGGCTCTGTCCAGTCACTTCTCCCTTCCATCTCTTTGTTCTTTCTAAGAATCATCTGTGCACAAGTAGAGGGACCACAGACACACACAACTTGCTCCCCGAATGCCAGAGCCGCTTTGTGTCTATCTGTATGCGGCCATGATTCAACAGCTCTTCGCTGCGCGTGCCTCTGCTTTCTCTTGTAATTCATTATTGCAACCCTCCCTTTTCTCTTCCCATGGTGCATCCTGCTTCCCAGTCACTATGCCATCCTCCCTGGCTCTGTGAACTCTGCCATCACAGAGGCAGAGAAAGAAGAGCCAAATGTAAGCTCAGTGATGTTCACTAGCTCCTTATGTCTTTGTTACCACCATTGGTAGAAATCTGATCTCTATAAATGACTCTGGTTTTAGACTTCTTGTAGACTTCCTCATTGGCCCTTCCTACATGCTCTCCATACTGGAAATTGAAGTAAAATTCATAATGAGAAGGCTGGCGATGTGGCGTATTGGGTAAAGCCACCGCCTGCAGTGCCGGCATCCGCACCAGTTTGAGACCCAGCAGCTCCACTTTCGATCCAGCTCTCTGATGTGGCCTGGGAAAGCAGTGGAAGAAGGCCCAAGTCCTGGGGTCCCTGCACCCACGTGTAAGATATGAAGGAAGCTCCAGGCTCCTGGTTTTGAATCAGTCCAGCTCTGGCCATTGCAGCCGATTAGAGAGTAAAACAGCTAGTGGAAGATCTCTCTCTCTCTCTCTCTCTCTCTGCCTCTCCTTCTCTCTCTGTGTAACTCTGACTTTCAAATAAAAGAATAAATCATTAATTTTTTTTTAATTTACAATGAGTCTTACTCACATTTTAGAGTTTTTGAGCAAAGTCATTGGAATGCTCATTAGGAACTTTTACTAGTGTTCAAAGAAGGAGGATTGACCTCTATTAAATATAAAAATAATTTCCTTTCATATAACACAGAGATTGGCCTTACAAGATTAAGTTTTATTAAGTTAAATTAAGATTAAATTAAATTCTTCCTACAGTACCATAGTATGGGTTTGTATGCAAATCCTAACTCTGCTAATTCCTTAACTTCTGGTATTTAGATGGTGGTAGATGCTGTCAATACCCCATGCATTCCTGCTTGGGCATTACCATTTGAGGTCATTCAAGGCTCACTTCCAACTGCAAGCCCCTGGAAATTTATGTCTAAAAGCTTTCTCTATGGTTGAAAATATGTCCGAATGTGCAAGAGACTGAAATTATGGATAATTAGAATCCTTCTGGGAACAACCCCAACTTATGACAGATGGGAGTTTGGGGTAGACACACTCCAGTCCCGTTGCTTCTCCTGTGGAATAACTTGGAGATGCATGTTCTACACTGGCTTCCAGGGTCCCCCAATGGATTTAAGCTCCAATTTCCCACAGGGATTACTGACTTGATGTCATCTAATTTTTGAGTTCTCTTCCCTTCTGTGGCTCACTTACCAAATTTTCTACTGGCATCTTATGGAGTCACCTCCCAAACTCCTTAGCCTCATATCGTTGTTCCAAGACTTGCTTGTGAGATAACTTAAACAAAAACAATATTCTAAGCTTCAAGCCCATTAGTGGTCAAAAAGGGGATGTAATCATCCTCCCCATCACATTGTAAAGATTAATGTTGAAATACATCATTTTGGAGAATTGTATCAAATTCTGCTACTCATGTGCTGTAGCTAGCTTATTTAGGCTCATAAAAGTACAATATTAAATATCTGATAATTTTTCCTACCCACCAGTTGTGAGTGCTATAGCTTGAAACTGATGGAAATATTTACACCTAGAAGTTGGCAAATGCTACAAAAGCTTGTGTCTTTTGGAGAGCCAGTTCACCAGCACACTACTGAAGACAGCTACAATTCTGGTACAAACAAAAGTGCTTTCATATTGACTAGAACAGAGCTTTAGAGTAAGGATAAAGAGTTAATGTAATTGAGCACCAAACCATCCTTATTGCTGAGTTAGGCTCACATGTGCTAGATAGTACAGAATCATCTTCCAGGTAGATTCAGTCACTTTTCTTGAGTGCTACACCACATAATGTGTGCATTTTTAGGGTTGCTCATAGGACATGAAATTTTCATTGCTAATTTATAAAAAGTTCTATGAAGTTAGGATATTGTTCAACTTTATAGTCTCCAGAGACTAGCACAATTTGCCCACAAAGGTGGCTTGTTGAATGTTTGGATGGCATAATGATAAAAGTCACGGTTATAAAGATTGATAAAAAAAGTAGAGTCTTATGTAACAGATCCCATAATGTACTCTTTTATCATGTCTTAAAGAATGAAGTTGAGTTCAGCTTCTTCTTGAACTTACAGTCACTTCTGTGGAGAGGATAAAAATAATTCAAGGAGCTCAATCCATTTTTCTTTGCACAAATAAACTCAAAGGGTAGAGGTCTTAAATATATAAATTTCAGGCAATTTTTAAATAGAAGTTGACTTCTGGAAGCAGAGGGATATATCATGATGAATGAATGAAGTTTCTTTTTTTTTTTTTTTTTTGGACAGGCAGAGTGGATAGTGAGAGAGAGAGACAGAGATAAAGGTCTTCCTTTTTGCCATTGGTTCACCCTCGAATGGCCGCTGTGGCCAGCGCATCTCACTGATCCGAAGCCAGGAGCCAGGTGCTTCCTCCTGGTCTCCCATGCGGGTGCAGGGCCCAAGCACTTGGGCCATCCTCCACTGCCTTCCCGGGCCATAGCAGAGAGCTGGCCTGGAAGAGGGGCAACCGGGATAGAATCTGGCACCCCAACCGGGACTAGAACCCTGTGTGCCAGCACCGCAAGGCGGAGGATTAGCCTGTTGAGCCACGGCGCCGGCCGAAGTTTCGGTTTTGACCTTACATGCCATTAGTAAAAAGAAGAGCTATTTGGAGTCTAAGTAACAGTTTTCTCCTTAAGTGAGCATATTCAGTAAGGCAGGAAAAATTATATTATAAGGTGAAATAAACTTAGAAATTGTGTTGTTGTGGAAATCAATAAATGTCATTTTTCATGTGTATCTTTGAAATAATTTTATTTATTAATTTTTCTATTATTCGAAAAGCAGAGAGAAAGAAGAGTCAGAGCAAGAGATTGATCTCCCATCTTCTGGTTAACTCCCCAAATGCCTGCAGGAGCCAAGGCAGGTCGAGATTCAGCCCAGGAGCCCTGAGCTTAATCTGGGTCTCCCATGTGGGTGGCAGGAATGCAAGTATTTGCCCCATCACCTGTTGCCTCTTGGTATACTATAGCATGATAATAATTAGCAGAAAGCGGGAATTGGGCAATTCCAGTTCACTCAGTCCCAGGTGAAAATAGTATGCAGGTGTCCCAAAGGGCACATTAACTGGCGTGGCAAGTGACCACGCCTGCGTCTCAGGCTTACGTCAGAGATGTGGCTTTCTTGGGAAGACTGCCTCCAAGGCATTTCCACATAATATCAGTTACTGGAAATCAGTTACACTACCCCATTCTAGTTGCAAGAGAAGCTGAGAAAGGGAAAATTTCCAGGACCCATTACAAGGACACAGGAGTGGGTAGAGGGTACACACTCCCATGGGTGCCAGTGGTGGTCAGCTTGATGTTCCCAGTCTTTCTATGTGTCTTAGAAGAAGAAATTACTCTAATAAACATCTGGCCAGTCTCTGCTACAATGTGGCTGAAATTGTCAGAGTCCACATATATGTTCATTTTATGGGAAACCTCATAACTCCACATGTCTGATAGAAGCCCACTTTTCCTGTGAAAGAAAGTTTGCTTGCTGCCCAGTAAGTAGTCAGCTATGCCCTTCCTATTTCTTGTAAACAGAACTGCCTCCCTCTCTTTTTTTGAAATTTATTTAATAAATACAAATGTCATAGGTACAGCTTTAGGAATATAGCAATTCTTCCCCCCATACCTGCCCTCCCACCTCCAAACCGTCCCACCTCCTATTCCCTCTCCCATCCCATTCTTCATTAGGATTCATTTTTAATTACCTTTGTATACAGAAGACCAACTCTATATTAAGTAAAGATTTCAACAGTTTGCACCCACACAGACACACAAAGTATAAAGTACTATTTGAAGACAAGTTTTTCCGTTAATTTTCATAGCACAACTCATTAAGGACAGAGGTCCTACATGGGGAGTAAGTGCACAGTGACTCCCGTTGTTGATTTAACAGTTGACATTCTTATTTATGACATCAGTGGTCACAGCTGCCTCCCTCTTCTAAGACTGGTTTTCTTTTCTTCCCTTCTGTAACCTTAAGTGTCTGAAAGAGAAATCTGGTGGGGGGGCACTGGGAAAGGTTTTCTTCCCTAATTAGTAAGTTCCCCATTTTCCTCTATTGTTGAGGCCATGTAGTCTTTGTCTCCTGGAATTGGTACCACCACCTTGTGACAATGAGGAAAGTCAGTAAAAGTATAGATGATGGTAGAACCAAAGGTACTTGTTGGCTATTGATGATACAGGAGCCGTGGAATTAACTCTGGACCCCGCTGAACACTGGACCTCATATAATTTAAGGTAATTTTTTGCCTAATTAGAACTATTTCACTGTACTATTTATATGTATTTTAGGCTATTCTTGATTTAACATACTTTCATGGAGTATATAATTGACAGAAAGGTACAGGGATCGCCTGTAAGAAAACTTCTCTGCACCTTCAGGTGTTTCTTTCTTTAACCAAGAAGGCTGCCAAAGGCCATTTTTTTTTTTTTTTTGACAGGCAGAGTTAGACAGTGAGAGAGAGACAGAGATAAAGGTCTTCCTTCCGTTGGTTCACCCCCCAAATGGCTACTACGGCCGGCGCTGCGCCCATCCGAAGCCAGGAGCCAGGTGCTTCCTCCTGGTCTCCCATGCGGGTGCAGGGCCCAAGCACTTGGGCCATCCTCCACTGCCTTCCTGGGCCACAGCAGAGAGCTGGACTGGAAGAGGAGCAACCGGGACAGAATCCGGTGCCCCAGCCGGGACTAGAACCTGGGGTGCCGGTGCCGCAGGTGGAGGATTAACCAAGTGAGCTGCAGCGCTGGCCAAAGGCCATTTTCTAATAGGCAGAAACATTCTCTCTCATACTGAAACCTGCCTAGATATTTTACCTGGAATCTTTCCAGCCCTAGGAGGAGATAGACCAGAGTTTTAGAGCCAGTAGAGCTTGTTGTGTTGTTCAAGATGAATCCTGTACCCAGCCGTAGACTCTCATAGTTGATCATGCTTACTTCAGAAAAACTGAGTAATTAAGTCAGAGCTCAAACAATGAACTCAACTAGAAAAACAGAGACAAAGGAAATTAAATTGCTTTTCATTACAAAGTAATGGCAATTTTTAGATTCTTCTCTTGGTAGATCAATGGAAAAAAAGCTTTGTGGGAACCTTGGAATTCAGAAAGAAAAGGAAATGGGAGAAAATGTTCCATGGTGAAACCTTAGGTTGCAGGAGCATGTCAGGAAACCAAAAGTAAGGAGAGAGAGGATCAGGACCCTTAACCATTGAAACCTCATCTCTTCAGTTTATGATATTGTCTCTGCTTTCATTAGAATTTTGTTATCCCAAACCTTTCAGATCATTGATACACATAAGAGAGTTGTATATTAATGTCTCACAGAACAGATGAGCTACTCCTTTGAGGTTGTTTAGGACTTCTCCGCTCTTTCTCCCAGAAAGTCCCATTGCCCCAGGAAGCCTGGACAGTTGACTGTCCTCAGACAATGAAGGCAAAAGGGGCAAAGTTGTGCTGGGAGTGGCAATTAGAGGGTGGAAGGTGATCAAAACTGAGCTGGAATCAGCGTCCCAGCCAGGAGGTGACAGATATTGAGAGAATTTTTTCTGGGACCCTAAATGATGCAGGATGGTCCTTGCATTTACCTCTGGGATGGGGGAAGTCAAGTTCACTATTTGAATGGTAAAGAGTAAATCAAGAGACTGAGAAATGTAGGTATCTTGGTGTTGAGCTAATTTCTGTGAATGTCGTGAGTGCTTCAAGGCTCACTGAGAGCCTATAGAAGGGTGATCTATCGGGACGTATCTAGGAAGCATTGCTGAGGACATAAATCTTGGCCATTTTGAATTGAGGTCTTTCAGGCATATTAATTCTCTATCATCACCGACATAAAGTAGTGACTGCTAATGAGTACAATTAATAGTGACTTTCAGTGACTGTACGTACAACTTGGGAACAAGTGTGAGAATTATTATCATTCCAATTTTAGTTATTTCAAGTGATTTTTTATAGACCTTCCTTCTCTTATGAGGCTATTACATCTTCAAAATATGATAGGCTTGGGGCTGGGGCTGTGGTGCAGTAGGTTAAGCCACAGCCTGCAATGCCAGCATACAGTATGGACCCTGGTTCAAGTCCTGGCTGCTCTAGCTTCCTGCTAATGCGACTGGAAAAGCAGCAGAAGATGGCCCAAGTACTTGCCCCCCATCACCCACATGGGAGACACATACAAAGCTCTTGGCTTTGGCCCAACCCAGCTGCACACATTGTGACCATTTGGGGTGAACCAGCAGATGGAAGATTTCTCTCTCTCTTTCTCTCCTCTCTCTCTGTAACTCTGACTTTCAAATAAAACTTTAAAAATATATATGCGAGACTTGAATCTCTCTACTTCACTTCTACTTGACTCTAAGAATAAAATCTTGCCAGAATTTCAGGTTAATGAGTTATCTATTTAAAATGTGATTCTCCTTGATATTGTCACTCAACAGAAAGGAGTGATGATAAGGCTGCTCACTTCAGCCATCGGAGTAAGGTGTTGGGACATGAAGTTTTGACTACGAGAATCTCAAGTTCTCTCCTGAGTAAAGCCAGGTTTCAGAATTAACAGGAGCAAACTTATGTATAGCTACATATAACACATTCCTCAGAGCCCCATTGTATATCATTACCTGGACAGTTTGTTGTCCATGTAGGGAAATGCAACATGCAACTCTTTCAAGGATACAGCAGGAAACATCCTCCAACTTGTCAAAAAAATTCAGTGTTACTGGCTTCATATTCCTGCTAATGGACTGTGACCATGTACCTGCTATTTCTGCTTGGAAATGGTACCAATCCTGCTTATTAGATCAACAGACCACTAATAAAGATCCCCTGCCTAAAGAGATTGCCCCCAGGGCAGTTTTGAAACTCATTTTTAAGCATGAGGTTATTGCGAAAGAAAAAAAAAAGTTTGCAATGAGGACTCAGTAAGACATTTGCTCTTTGGTGAAAATTTTTATGCATTTTTAAACTGAATAAATATAACCTAGATTTTAAACATTATATTGTCTTAAAAATACTACACTTCCAAGTGTATTTGAAAAATGAAGAGAATAAATGAATTGAAGAGCTGAACAGGAATCAGGAGACAAGTGGGCTTGGATAAGGGGAGCAGACCCGTGGATAGCATCCTTTTCAGCTTTCTGGTTCTTAAATTTGATGATTGATGGACACTATGTCCAACTTCTTGAACTTCAGCATTACTTCCTGTTCTGGGGGCTATATTGTGGAGCAACTGGTTAAGCCGCCTCCTGCAATGCCAGCATCCCATATGACCATTGGTCCCTGCTGCTTCACTTCTGATCCAGTTACATGCTAAAGTACTTGGAAAACCAGCAGAAGATGGACCAGGATGAAGCTTGAGGCTCCCAGCTTTGGCCTGGCCCAGCTCTCTGCCATTGCCACTATTTGGAGAGTGAAGCAGTGGATGGAAGTTCTTTCTCTCTGTCTGTCTCTGTCTCTGCCTCTCTCTCTCTCTCTATCCCTCTCCCTCTGTAATTGTGCCTTTCAAATGAATAATTTTTCAAAAAGTAATATTATTCTGATTATTGTTTCAAAATAAAATAACAGTGGGCTTAATGGTTAATCTTAAGCATTGGGCCTAATCGTTAAGATTCTGTTGGGAATGTCTGCACCTCTTATTGGAGTTCCTGGGTTTGAGTCCTGGCTGTACTCTCAATTCCAGCTTCCTCTTAATGTGTACCCAGGGAGGCAGAAGGTGATGGCCCAAGAGTTGGGGCCCTGCCACCTACGTGGAGACAAAGATTGAGTTCCTGGCTCTGGCTAGTGTGAACTAGCAGATGGGAGTGCATGTGTTCTCTCTCCACACCCCCTTCAAATAAAATTAAATAAATAAATTCAAAATAAAATTACCAAAAATAAAAATTCCTCTATCACCACCTCTTGCTCCTGGAGCTGAGTCTGCAGAACCATGGCCATAGTTGTTCAGTTTGAGCTGTGGTGGAGAGAATGTGGCCAGGGCCTAAGCAGGTACTCTGACACCAGACTACCAGAAATAGACTCCTGTAGCTCCACTGCTTCCCACTGTATGATCTTAGCCAGAAAATGGAACCCTAAGAGCAGTGTCGATAAACAGCATCTACAGCCACGATTCAAGGGACAGGCTTCTCTCTCATACTCTGTTTACATGTGAACAGCTTTTCTCATTGTGACTGGCCATCTCAAAATAGGACCTCTATCCCCTGTAAGGACAATCACCTATACTATAATCCACACACTAGGCACTTGATGAACATTTGGGTCCCTGTAATCCATGTGGAAAAACCTGGATTAAGTTCTCAACTCAAGGTCTGGCCTTGTACAACTCTGGCTATTGTGGGCATTTAGGGAGTGAACCCCAGGTTGGAGTGCTCACGCTCTCTATCTCTCTCTCGCTCCTTGTCTTTCAAATAAATACAAATTAAAAAAATAAAAGTAAAACTATGATGTGTTCGTGTTTTGTTTAGTTCTATAGGATATTTGTTGTTTTGTGTGTATTTTCATATCTTTTCTTCTCATAAGGTTTTAATAGCTCCCAAAATGGCCACAATGGCAAGGGCTGGGTCAGACTAAAGCCAGGAGCCTGGAATTCGATATGGGTCTCCTAATTGGTTGACAAGGGTCCAAGTACTTGGACCATCGTATGCTGCCTTCCTAGGCACGTTAGCAGGGAGCTTGATCAGAAGTGCTGCAGCTGGGACTCAAAACATTGGTGTTCATATGGGATGCTGTCATTGCAACTCTGCAGGTTAACCTGCTATGTTACAATGCCAGCCCCACTAATGCCTTTTTTTAAAAAGTTGAATGATGAAAGAAGATAATAATTATTATTAATAATATTATAATGATTATTATAATTTATTATATATTAATAATATAATTGATATTCAGATAATTAATTAATAAACATTAATTGAACACATATCTTATTTAATGTACCTTTTCAGAGCCTTGAATAGACCAATAAGCAGCGCCTGTCTTCTAAAAGGAGACACATGTTTGCTGAATGAATTTGGCCACATAACATTCACAACATTTTCTCTCATGGGACATTGTGATGATTATGTGCTTTAGGGAAAATATTGCAAACCAAGACATAAAGGATACAGGTTTCACTCTTAGCTTATCAGCAATGGTGCAATGCATTTAACGTTGTATACTTTTCCAAAATATTTTCCCATACCTAATAATAACTCTTCATCATAAGCCTCCTAGGAAACAAAGGAAAACAACTAGCAGACCCATTTTAGAGGCTATGAAACAGAGGCCTTATAGGGCTCAAGTATTTTCTCAGTGTCACATCATGTGGCATCAAGGACATAGGCACCCAATTCTGTGTTTTCTCCTCTGGAAATGTGCAGACCATTAGTCCCCATACTCTCTCTGAAGCTTTACAGAGGGACCCAACGTGGAGCTAGGACTTGTGAGGACACTTAGTCCCCTGCATCTTGGGTCAAGGAATGAACTGGAAAGGGCCAGATTTGAGGAGCCAGCAGCCAGCAGGAGAGGCTGGAGCAGGCCTTTTGAAGTTGATTGACAAGGGCCTAGTACAAGGAGGGAAATGTGAGCTATGACAATCAGGTGCCCCCTCAGGAGCTGGCGAATAGAGCGATGTCAAGAATTTGTTTTTCTGGCTGCATGGCCTGTAGGGGGATCATCACACATGTACCACAATCAGCCAATGTTGAAGAACCATGTGCTGTGTGCTGGTCAGTTCCCAGTGCTGGAAGACCAAGAAGAACCTGGGTGGGTCCAAAAGGAAGAAATCTGGGAGAGAACTACTTTGATTTGAATCCATTTACAGCCTTACAGAGAAAAGGTGTTTTCAAGGATGGTCTTCAGTTCAGCCCAGTGCACCACATGGCAGGAAAACACTTGGAATTCAGCAGCAAGCACAATTATTACAGGCAATACACCTTCTTATCATCCAAGTCTCCAAAGCTGAAAGGAATGTGTAAAGTCAAGTACGATCCACAGCTTCCCAGGAAAGAGAATTCTATTCAGCCAAAAGTCAGTTAATCTCATAATGTGTTTTTGTGTGCTAAGTGGCATTTCACTGTATAAGTTGTCTGAACAGCACAGACTGGATTGCCACCAGCCCGTAGGAAAAGAAAATGATCGCTTATGTATCTCAGTGGCTTATCAGGGAACACGGAAGAATTAATGTATTTATTCTTTCTTCTGAGATTAAATGTAATTGCTTTTAAAAGATAATCATGCTATTGTTTGAATTGTATGCATTTCTTATGAAGCACTAATACATTTTCCTGTAGTCTGACAAAGTGTATGGTCTCTTATCCTCATTTCCCTGTGGATAAATACTTTGTTAATTAATAAAGTATTATATGAGCACTTAGTGTCTGCATTTAACAGTGGAAGGATTTCATTCAGATTATGTTAATAGATTGTTCACATTATTTCTTGCATTAATTACAACTTCTTTCTGTGGTTTCATCATAAGAGCATTGTCTCTGTGAATACAGGGAGCTTTTTGGATTATATTCTTCTCTGACTGCTGAAGTAATTCTAGGAAAATATTATTAAGTTGATAACTACACCTTAGGACTTGAATAAAAGGCAAAAACAGAGACTCAATTATTTCAAAATTTTAGAGGCAACACAATTAGTTAAAGTCTGTCCTACTGGCATCAAAATCAAGCAATCCAGAAGTTTTTCCTGAACACGCACTATCTTAGGAACAAACTTGGAAAATTGGTATTCCATATCATGATACCTTAGGCATAATTATGAGGAAGAAAACTAAAAGATTTCCTCCCAGTAATTGAGAAATGCAAAATTCAAATGAATCAAATATGCGGTGTGGGTTTAAATCGTAGGTCACAGGTGTACAGGAAATTTCACTTTCTTTATTTTCTCAAATCAACTTAATTCTGACTCATCCTGCTGTGATGGTGGGAAACTTAATCACAATTATTTCTTGGACCACCCGCCTCGCCCAGAGCCATGCTGTTCAGAGATCTTAGGTAAGCGCTAGGAATGAGGAAGTCACTAGGTCATGAGCCATGGCTACCACTGAGGCATGTGGACCTAGCTCAGGGTCCCCTCAGGTCTCACTGCTCAGTGTGGACTGGAGCAATTCAACCTACTGTGGAGGGCAGGGTATGTGTATGTCCATTCCAGGAAAGAGCCTCTCAGCCCTAGCTAAGGGAGGATTACCTCAACAATCTACAGGGGAACACAACCACCAGGAAACACATCCATCCCCACACTCCTAGTCTCTATCTTATTTTTTTCTTTAGGCTTTTCCTAGTCAAATAGATGATTTTCTGGGAATTGATGTGTCTACCTGGTCAAAATATCTCAGGGATCTATTTACAAAAGAATCAATCATGTGCTTAGAATAAATATTCTCTTGGGTTACAGGACACGCACACAGATTATTAGCTTGACAATAAATCCTGGAACATAAACGATTCTCCAAAGGATGTAATTTTATTGTTTAAAGCACTAAACTTAACAAAATACAGTTCTTCTGTCATTATTTTACACAAAAAGGCAAATGACTTGTAAAACACAAACAAGCTCGAATTCAGAATTCCCAAAAGCCCAAGTTGATGTTTCCGACGACAATGTGATAGAACGTTAACATTTGATGTTTATGTAATGATATTTGTTTATAAAAATCATTAAGTTATTTTTAGTCTATTCCTTAAATATTTCTGTAAAGTGTAACTTCTGAAATTGAGAAGCATATTTTCGTTCCTCCCTGTCACTCCTGCCTCTTGAGTCCTTTTGTTGCCACCCCTTCATGACACAGCCAGCTCCCATTTCAGTTTTTCTCACTCATGAACACCTCCTGACTTTTGTGTATGGCCTTCCCATTATCTAGGGTTGCAGCTTATCAAATAACGAAGGCAGGAAAACCAATTAAGTTTAAATTTCACATAAACATGGAAGAAACTTTTTTTAAAAAAAGATTTATTTATTTATTTGAAAGTCATAGTTACACAGAGAGAGGAGAAGCAGAGAGAGAAAGAGAGAGAGGTCTTCTATCTGCTGGTTCACTCCCCATTTGGCTGCAATGGCTTGAACTGCACCAAACCAAAGCCAGGAGCCAGGAATTTCTTCTGGGTCTCCCATGTGGGTGCAGGGGCCCAAGGACTTGGGCCATCTTCTCCTGCTTTCCCAGGCTATAGCAGAGAGATGGATCCAAAGTGGAGCAGCCAGGACTCGAACCAGTGCCCATATGGCATGTCAGTACTGCAGGCAGTGGCTTTACCCGCAATGCCACAGCACTGGCCCCCTGAAGAAACTTTTTTAAAAAAGCATTTGTTCACTACTGTTTACTACATATTTACACATGACAGTCTTCATTTTCTATTTTCAAAGTTCATTGGTATCTATAGTGACATTTATGTGACAATGCTAGTCACATCCCCAGGTCAATTTCTCCTTTTCCTGTTAACATCTTCTACCACTTGACACGGAAAATCTTTCCACGTTCTGATCAATGGGCATAAAGTTTCAGCTAAACAAGATGAATAAGTTTTGGATATCTTCTATATCACATTGGACCTATAATTAATAACACAATAATGTAGTGTGCACTTAAATATTTGTGGGATAGCCATTTAGTCCAATGATTAAGTCTCTGGTTAGGAAGTCCACATCTGGAATCTGAGTAGATGAATCCAGTATCTCACTCAGCTCCTGACTCCAGCTTTCTGCCAATGCAGACCCTGAGGAGAAGTGATGATGGCTCCAGTATTTGGGTCCCTGCCACCCATGTGGGAATCTTGGATGAGTTTTTGGTTCATTATTTTATACTTTTGGCCTAGGCCAGCTTATCACATTGTGAGCATTTGGGGAGTGAACCAATAGATGGAAATTTTGTCTTCTCTCTCTCTCTCAAATAAAAAGTGCTACTCTCTGAAGAGAGTATTATAGCTCATGTTAAGTACTCTTACCACAATAAAATGGAAAAAAAAAAAAAAAAGGAAAAGCCAATACAGTGAATGTGAAGGAATCTTCAAAGAAGAGGCACTCTGATTGGATACCCCTGTAAGTTTCTCAACCTGTGCTCCCAGGCCCTGAACCGTCTTAGAAACAAGAAAGTAAACTCAAAGTCATGATCTACAAGCCTAAGATGCCACATTTATGGCTGATATAGAGTCAAGGTAACGGGTTAAAGACAGCTTGTGTCACATAAGAAAGAAAACCTGAACAATTTATAATATTGGGCATTTCTAAATTCACAGGATCAAATGTGAGAAAATAACAGTGCAGTTGAAATGAAGAGGAGAGTAGTTTTTAGTTTGATTGCACAAGATTTAGGACAGCAGGAGTATTGAACAGTTCCCATCAGAAGCCATCCATTTGGAACATGAAGATCCTTGTTATGAAGAGAGGTATGGTTGGGAGGTGAAGGCTGTTGAACGGGCAGTTGTGTTTTGTCAACCATTTAATGTCACTGAAGCAAGGGCAAAGTAGTAAGGTTTATTTCAGCAGGAAAACAGATTTAGACTTTCAGGGCAGGCTTTCCAACTAACAGTGAAAGGACAGGAAAAGCAGACGCTTCGTTTCAAGGAAAAACAAGAAATGTATAGGATACGGTCCCTGGGAGCCTACAGATTCTCCAGGATGCTTTCAAGTTGAACATGTTTCTGAGCATTGCAAGGATATTTTACAAATGGCTTTTCTTAAACTGTTGCTTATTAAATAACATCTGAATCTGGCAAAGGAGCAGCATGAGCCGGGGAAAAGCCAGTAGACTGATGCATTAATGTGGCCTTGAAAATAATCTTCAAGTCTTACTCAGCAAGAAAATTTGGTTATATATTGCTTCATATGGAGTGATTTCATTCCTTTGTTTTCCTTATCAGTCTGCCTTCTTCAATGATCATTTAAATTAAGTACTAAAATTCTCAAAAGGATATTCCTTGCTATAATTAATTCTGTGGATAGAAGAATACTACCTTCCCCAGTAAACACAGAGTGAGTGCCCCTGGCATTCAACAGTGTCTATGCAAAGAAATGGTAGTTTTATAGAAACAAAAGGAAGGCAGAAAGTTGATGCACATCTTTGTTGAAAATCTAGCTCAGTCATTGACTAGTCGTGTTGCTTTGCATGGATCTATTAACCTCTCTGAGGTTATGCCTTACATACAAGATGGTTGAGAATTACAAATAATGTGCATGAAGTGCTTCCCACATGATACTATGTACCCTTTAATGAGATCTAGCAAGATATCATAAAAGGGAGTATCTGAGACCTCTTGGGTAACATTTTTCAAGATGTGTTGGGAAAACATTCGTTCCTACATATGGGTCTATTATCCAATAAGATTGGAAAATGTATTCTGTAGACCCCTACTGGAGATTGGTAAAATTCATTCATTTTTTTTAAAGACCCTGAGAAGCTCTGCAGCTAAGAAATCTGTTGAATTTAACACTGAGTTTTTCAGGCTTAAGAATCCTGCAACCTTATGTCAGTCCATTTTCTGCTTCTACAACAGAATCTTGCACATGGAGTAAACGATTCCGGTTGTGGTTCTGGAAGCTGGGAAGTCTAGGATGGCACCAGCACCTGGTGATGGTTTTTGTGCAGCATCGTAATTTGATGGAGGAGCAAGTGAGCACGTGTGAGCCAGAGAAACATCACGATGGACACACCAATTTATCAGGAGCCCATTCCCACAATGAACACAATGATAATGGCATTAAGGGGCACTGGGGGATCACCTCTCATCTCTTCATGTTATCACACTGGGGACTGTTTCCAACACATGAATGTCGATGGGCGTATTCAATCACAGAAGTTATCAACAAGATAACTTGTTGAAACTGAAACAAAAGTTTCAGTCTTGACTCAACTTTGCTCCTAGCACCAAAAAAAGAAGGCAAATTCTACTTATTCAGTTGAGGAAGTGTTTCCCACTTACGTTGATTTGAACATTATTATCTTTCTTTTCCCCTGATTTTTTAACCTCCACTTTTAATGCATTAAAAGAAATTTGGGGGAAACGTTATTTATTCAAATGGTACCAATGTGTTTTTCTACTGAGGAAATTTTTTGTATGGCCTCATTTATTCCTGGAAATAATTATGATATCTACAATCAAGAAAATGGGTTGATCTTTCCCAGACATTTCTGGGCCTTCATCCTCACTTCATCCTCCCAAAATTTCATGGTTTCTGTCCTTACTGCTTTCTCTATCTTCTTCAATATTTTACCAACCAAACATGAATATAATGCACTGTTTCATTTCTTTTACCCACAAAATTTATCTCTTTCCCAATTAAATTCCTCATTCCTATGAGCCGTTGCACACCAACAGCATTTCCACAAATAGTTGAGCAAAATGTCAATCAATGAGGCCATACTTCCCATCCTGGGTTTGACATTCTGTGAGCCATCCATCATCTGCTTGACACTCCTGCTGTCAGGGACTCCAACAGAGCGATCCTCACATAACTGATAACATCTTCAAAGGTTAGGCCAAGAAATTTTTAATAAACCAGAAAGAAAATATCGGTAACCTGAGAATCAAGTATTTTTGGTGGTGTATATATAGAAAAGCAACTATTTGGAGCAAAGTGCATATGTATTATATGAGACACGATTTATCTATGAGCAGGCTGATATCACCGTCTTACTTAGTTATTACTTTTGGAATTTTGAGGAAGCAGCCTCAGGGTAATAGGCTTTAATCCAGAAGGTGCCAATTTGAAGTTTTCGTATCTGGACATCCTGAAATGAGCATAGGGATCAGCAGCTCTGATCCCACTGTCCTTGTAGAAAGCACAGGTTGTGGGATGCAGCCAGAACACTCATCTCATAATCTCAATGCCTAGAACACTGCACCAGCAAACAGCCCTGCTGGGTTGGCAAGAGCCTCTTTAGTGATGTCCAAGAACAGAGCCATGGCGGTGAAAGGGCTGAGGTGTTTGGCAGCAGGGATGGAGAATGGTTTCTCGGCACCTGCCCACAGCATGCTTGCTTCCAGGTGCTAGGATAAAAGCTTCGGCTTTTTTATTATCCCCTAAAATTATTCTTCAGTCTACCATAAGACTATAAAAAGGGAATATAGATGAATTCACTGGATGGTGAAATAGAAAATGTTGATTACAGCAGAATGTAGTGCACCTACTCATAATCAATCCTTTGCTAAATTTTTGCATTGTTATTTTCATGTGTATGAAAATATATTGTAATAAAATTCAAGTGTAGATTTTCTCATCAAGTTTCAGATTCCCAGAGCAGGAGGTTTTGAGTAAAATGTATTAAAAAGACAGCTAACACATACATCACTCTTCTGGTTCAAGCAGTACTTTAAATGTTTCGTATATATTGATTATCTTAATCCTCACAAAAGCATTTTGAAGTAGATACTATTATTATTTCCATTTTAGAGATGAGAGGTGAAATGAAGGTGGAGACTGAATTTTTGTGGTTTATCATGGAAAGTTAAAGACATGATAGCTCTGTTGGACTGAGGAGGTAGCAGCTGAGCCTGAGAACTAGAGGCTGATAGTAGGAGGCCTCTGACATTTGCCATTGCCTAATTGGTAACCATCGGAAAGTCATACTTGACACACTTGGACTCAGTTTCTCCATCTATACAAAGAAGATATTTTATTTTCCCTGGACATTTGAAAACATGGTTACAAACATCAGGAAAATCCATAACAAACACTATGAGTTACACAGGAGTCACTATTAGTAACTGAAGGCTATAGAAATGGGACAACCACAATTTGAATTTGGTCAGAATTGCCTGATTCCTTGTGCAGTAAATACCATGTCTCCTACAGGGGGAATTATAAAATCTCCTAGAGTGCCTTCTCTGGAACCATTCAGAGGACAGTAATCAGGTGCAAATTCTTAAGGAAGAAAGGTAGTCATAGTTTATTCAGTGATTTTCTAGTTGGGGCCAAATATTAGAATGAGCCAAATAAAATGATCTACATTTAACCACCTTCAACTTAAAAAAATGGCAATGTTTTACAGCTTACCCTAATGTAAAGCCTTGCTACATGGGGCTTGTAGGAAAAAAGTTGACAGATTAGGAGATAAATCAGTAGCAAGTCTAGGCTGAAATATCTAGCCCAAACTACCTAACCTATATCAAACTTACAAAAACTTTTAAGACATAATGGAGAGGTGAGTATGCAAATGACTTATTTCTATGTAAATCGAATCAGTTTATGAGTTCACAATGAGCACAGGTGATGTACCTGGAAGTGTAGGATTTTTGTCCTTATGTTCAGTACTCTAGACAACCTGGTGCATCTACGATCAACCTTTCCCAGCAGAAAATTTTAAAAGCAAATTTTCTCAAAGTCCTCCTACAAAACAACAAAATAAAACAGTATTCAATCCTCTTCTTCTAACTTTTAATTTTTTTTTTTTTTGAAATACAGTGAGGTAATGTAATGGAACTCTGTAATACACGTCTACAACTGCCATTGTCGTCTGTGAGATATCCCTGCAAAAGCAGATTTGGAGTCACTCCAATTCATGCTGTCAGTTTGGACTAAGACAGGCCATACAAATGGGCAGACAAATTTTTTGATAATGAAATCTAGAAATTCGTTTGGAAGACCCTTAGCAATTTCATTGGTGCTATTTGATGTTGCAGGGACATCAGCATGAAGTGGCACAGTTCTGTTTTAAAGTACCTGGCAAAAAAAGGCACCTGTCCCCGCATCTCAGAAACACAAGCCATAAACATCATGTTACTGTAAATTCCATTTTTATAGCAGAGATTAATAATGCATGAGTCTGCATTTCTTATTGCCACTCCAATGAATTTCCTGAAGACTTCTAATTCTAAATGAAAAAAAGCATGTGTATATTTTCTACATTGTCATGTGTGTGTAGTACCCATGTAGTAGGAGATGCAGACACATAAAGAGAAAAGAAAAATTATGAATCTTGGAAGGATCATCTTTCTATCTATAGACATTGTTCAGTGTCTCTGGAGAGATCAAAAGTGCCACTGTACATATTTCAGAAAGTAAAAAAAGCACTGCACATATTTCAGAAAGTTTTTTTAAAAAAGCATAATGATGTTATAGCTTTCTGGAAATGTTATTGCTTACAACAAATGAATTGTGCCGGGGAGTACAAGGGGATGGTTTCCCAACACTCCTGCAATCATGTAGACATTGAGAATTAGTAAGAAGGTTGATTTTGGAATGATACACCTGCAAAACACCACTTATTTAAGGGTGCATGTTCACTCCTACATGCACACACCCTTGCATATGCATACACAAACATAATACGTCCACATATACAATGTACTGGGTAAGTCTATCTCTGCAGTCACAATACAGGGGTTAAATGGAGAACTTTCTTTTTCAGTGCTGAAATCATTCAACCTGATTCAAAAAGTCCACCCGAAAACTCTTCTGCTTCTTGTGATTACAGTCAGCTCTACATTTGAGTGAAAATTATTTACTGTTCTATTTAGATTGCTGAGGAAGCTCTACAACCTCCACTTGTTTCTCCATTTCTGATTCCTTCTGTGTTTATAATGTTATTATAGATTTTTCATCCATCTTGGTTTTTATTAGTTACATACTAGCATCTGTTAAGTTGGTATCTAATTGTATGAAGAGCCTAGAATAGCCACATATGCATCTCTAGAGTCCATTACTCAGAAATTGATTTTATAAAATGACCTTAGAGGGATGTACAAACCTTGCCGTGAGATAATTTGAGTTTTATTTGTGTTCACCTTACATGGAAGATGGTGATAATTGTCGACCTAATATTAGTTCATCAATTTCTTCCTCTTTGTTCAGAGTAGCAATGTTCCTGGCTAAAATAGTTTACTGCAGCTATAGAAGGCCATGGGACATAGTCCTAGTGAATGCAAATGGCCAAGGACTTCTGGGAAAGTTTAGATTTCCCAGTGTAAGTGCCATTCCTTTCTGTATGACACCCTTTCTGCATGCAATGGAAGTGAGATGAAAGTGTGGCAGCTACATTGCAACCAGGAGGTGGTAAGCAAACATAAGTACAAAAAGATTTAAAGCACAAAAGTAGGCAAGATCTGGGTTCTTGACAGTTGGGAAAGGGTGGAATTCATTATCTCTGTATTTTATCTTTGATAAAAGTGTAGGATGGAAAGGGATAGAGGAAGGTTGGATAATGGGTATCAAAACACAAATTAGATAGAAGGAAAGTGTTCTAATGTTCCACATCTCAGTGGGTGATGGTAGTTCACAATAACCTGTTACACAATGTATGAGGAACTAGGAGAACAGTGCCCAAAGGCTCCAAACAAAAATAAATGATAAGGAGATAAATATACTAATTATATTAATTTAATCAGTATGCACTATGTGAATGTCTTTAAATTTCACACTGTAACCCACAAATACGTGCAGTTATTATGTGTGAATAAAAATATATATAAAACCCTTGTGGAATGTAAAAGAGTAACTTAACAGTGTAAAAGCAAAAAAAAAAAAAAAAGGAAACTATAATGAAGTGACTGTAGTCAGGTTTATTTTATATTCAGCTAATCTTTTTCCCAGCTGACATACCTTACATTGCACTAACAATTTCATGTAAATAAATGTATTCTTTGTGACTCTGGAGGTTGCATACATGTTCCATGAGGCAAAATGTTCAGGATTCCAGAGCTTCCTTTGGAGCAAAGCAGGTGGATCTCCAACACCACTCGAGAGAACACTGTGAAGTGGAGAACATCCTTCCTGCCCACACATTCTTTCAGGTACTCTCTCTTATTTTCCCCTCATTGTTTATATTTCACTTCAGCAGAGCAAGAAGGAAAGTCAAAGACCCTGAATTGAAGGTAGAAGTAACTTGGTCTGGATTTTCTCAAAGCAGACCTTGGGATAAAGATGTGGTCAGAATCTTTTATTTGGGAAAGTGCTTCTAGCGAGCACTTGTAGTGTCATTGGAAGTGTGGCAGGGAAGAGAAGGTGGCACACAAAGAATGTGCATTGTGCAAGTTCCAATAGTGGGCATCCAAGGCTTAGTAATGCTGTAAGTAAAACATGTCTCTGAGTTTTCCCCCAGCATACCCAGCTATCAGCGCCAGCAAGGTCATTGGAGCATTTGTTGCCTAATTTTTGTCAATCATTGCATGAGGACTGTTGGAGGGTAGATTTACTCCCTGATATCTCTAGCTTGTGGACTGAGTAACTCCAGGGAAATAGCTGCAGGGACTTGTAGCTGAGGGCTACTGAGTTGGTGTGCCCACAAATGTCAAGTGATGGAGGGACACGAATAGGACACCATCAATATCAGCTATGCTCAATCTCCTGCACCATTCAGATCCTTTGTGCCCCATTTTAGGTTTATTCTGTTGATTTAGTGCCTCATGGTGGTGTCCCATTTCACTGACAAAAAAAAAAAAAGAAAGAAAGAAAGACTTGCCCAGTGGATTTAATGGAATATATTACTGCCCTTGCCACTGCCGTTCAAATGTTAGTACTTATTATCCTCCTCTTCTATTATCCTTTCTAGATCTCCTTTCCCTTATCTAGCAAGTTGTCTGTCTTATAAGACAATTCAGACCTTCATTACTCTGTGGTCCAACCCCCAATTATGTTCTCTTTTAAACTTATGCCCGCTGGAATTGTCTAATCATGATTATAACTGGGCACGGAAACACTGAAAGGTATCTCAGTGGATCCCTTGAGCGCCAGTCATTCTTGCCTTCATTATGTACTGCAATTCTCTTTCCTCGTGACCATCAGGGACAATTATCCCTGCTAGCCATGTAATTTTGTTGCTTTACTCTAATGAAGAACATTAAATAACCAGGTGATGGACAGAGTGTGAGATTTAGTGAAACCGTCATTATTTCTCATGGTAGAAGAATCCCTACCAAACTCCATTCTCAGAAAACAAGGTTCTCTAGTTCCTCAAAGCCTAAAGCTTTCGGATAGAAAATATGCATTCTATAAGTGGGTCATAGGAAACAGGTGTTAGAATGGACCATTCTAATTTACATTCCTTAGTTCCTAGATCCACATTTTTTAGCATTTGGAGACAGAGCAAGATACAATAGCTACTGGTGCAAAACAAATGAGGGTACTTTTGAAAAGTTTATGGAAAATTGAATTAAAAGTTTACTTTGGTTCAAAAATTTTTAAATCTATGTGTATTCTTCCATAATAGACATTTTCATAAACTTTGTAAAGACTCCCAATATGTATGGATTTTTAATTTTTTTGCAAGAAAAATATACAACATTTTCCACAAGCTCTCTTGTATATCACACTTTGGATAACAGTGCTTTAAGCCTGCAAGTTACCACTGGAACCCAAGCTATAAGCTATACCTACAAGACAACATTCTGTTGTTGCATCAGTTCATCAACTTCTTGGTAAAGCAAATCTCATGGTCATGTGCAAGTCATTCGGTTCAAAGTTAGTAAGTGAAAATCAGCAGTGCTTAGCAATAGTGACAGAAAAAGCAAACCCATAACCTAAATATTGCATGAAAAATTGCTTCCCTTTTTAGAGTAGAAGAAGTACAATGTATCAACTTCCAAAAAATTGGCTGGCTTCTCTCCTTGAGGATGGTTCAATATACAGATAAAAGTGTTAGCAAGGCCTTCAGCAACCAGGCAGTCAACCAAATGCTGCTACAGGGATATACTCGGCTCCCCACCCAGGAGAAAGCAGCTTGAGACATTGCCCCATGCCAGCGAAAGAGTATCTCATAGCTCCATGTCAGCAGGAAGTAGCTCTAAAGACAGAACATCACCCCTCTACCCCTCCTGGACTTTTGGGACTACTGTAATCCCATACAGCTCCTGTTTTATAAAAAACAAAAGAGGGGCATGTTAGTAAAATGGTGCAGTCCTGATACCATCCTAGGCCCTAGCTCCCACCACCATTGCTGGAAGCCAGGTGGCCCCATAGCCCAACCACTGGTGTCAGCCCCACCCCCATCCTAATGGGATTTGCTGCTCCTACTTCCCTGCCTGCACCCCCACCCCGGCAAAGTTTTTTTTTTTTTTTATCTTTTATTTAATGAATATAAATTTCCAAAGTACAGCTTAGGGGTTACAATGGCTTCCCCCCCATAACTTCCCTCCCACCCGCAACCCTCCCCTTTCCTGCTCGCTCTCCCCTTCCATTCACATCAAGATTCATTTTCAATTCTCTTTATATACAGAAGATCAGTTTAGTATATATTAAGTAAAGATTTCAACAGTTTGCCCTCACATAGCAACACAAAGTGAAAAAATACTGTTGGAGTACTAGTTATAGCATTAAATAACAGTGTACAGCACATTAATGACAGAGATCCTACATGATATTTTTTAAAAAAATTGATTAATTTTCTATGTAATTTCCAATGTGACTCTCTTTCTCTCCGTCTCCTGATCTCTGTCTCTCTCTCTCTCTCTCTCTTTTTTTTTTCATTTATTAAACTTTTATTTAATGAATACAAATTTCCAAAGTACAGCTTATGGATTACAATGGCTTCCCCCCCATAACTTCCCTCCCACCCGCAACCCTCCCCTTTCCCACTCCCTCTCCCCTTCCATTTGCATCAAGATTCATTTTCAATTCTCTTTATATACAGAAGATCAGTTTAGTATATATTAGGTAAAGATTTCAACAGTTTGCCCCCATATAGCAACACAAAATGAAAAACAATACTGTTGGAGTACTAGTTATAGCATTAAATAACAGTGTACAGCACATTAAAGACAGAGATCCTACATAATATTTTTTAAAAAAATTAACTAATTTTCTACACTCTCCTCTCTCTTTTTCCCTCTTTGCCCCTTCTCTCCAGTCTGTCAGGTTTCCCACAATAAACCCTTTCCCTTAAAAAAAAAAAAAAAGTCTTATCATCTGACTCTAAGGTAAAACATTCAGTAGAAGCAGTAATTAGAAGAACACTTGTAAAAATAAATCCATATTTTAGAACCCTTTCTACTTTCTTCCTTGCTAATATGACTATTCTGCACATTGAATGGCATAAAATGAATTAACCCATCCATCTTTTTCAGTGTCTGCTCTTCTGTGTACTAATGAGCATTAACATGGGAACATCAAAATTGGCAAAAAGTAGAGCTGAGCAGAATGCAAAGTTGATACTGCCCATTCCCATAGATGTATCCACACATTTTCTCCCAGGCCTTGTATCTCTGATCTTTCTTCTAAAGTCTACAATATGACGAAGCTGTTTGCCTTTGCTCAAGGGTTCGTGCCTGTCCCTACCAAAGACTACCTCTCCTTCCACATCATGTCTAGTATAGATGTATTTTAATAGGTACCTGCTTGACATTCTGCTCACTGGAAAGTTTTCTTGCCACAATTGACTTTTTAGAAAACCCTACTTCTGTTTACAGGGGTTGCCATATAGCAACATTCCAATTTAGATCCACTTTGGTTTATCCATAGAGAATAGTGAATTTTGTGTGTCAACTTGGAGATGTTTTTAGATGAGATTAACATGATTAACATTTCAATAAGTGAACTATAAGTAAACTATAAGTAAACCAGATTGTCCTGATTGTCCTTTGTAAGATTGGTGGAACTCATTCTATCAACTGAAGACCTAAATAGAACTCCCCAACTTTCATCTGCACCATTGGTTTTATTGGTTTGCTGGCGTTTGGACTGGGATTCTGCCATCTGCCTTCCAGGAGTCTTGGGCTTGCAGATATGAATCTGTTAGCCTCTATAACCACATGTGTAATTTTATTATAACCAACAATATTTGGCATGTATATCTATTCCATTGGTTTTGTTTCTCTGGAGGACCCTAACTAATATACAAGCCCCAGATAGTTCCTTTTTCCAACTGTTAGGTAGAGTCCTCACAAATATGAGCTGAAGATTTAAGAAAAGATCACAAGGTGTATCTGTGGGCACAATAGGACCTCTGTGAGATAGATTTATAACACAATTCTGCCTATACTTTTGAAAGTTTCTATTTTACTTAAGAGGCAAATTTGCCATTTTTAAACCACCTAATTTCAATGTCACCAAGATTTTATTTCTAATAGCCACTAAAATATATCAGTGTCTTCCTTTCCAGGGTTAATCTAGCCATTAATCATAAGCTCTTCAGGGTAAGAAAGGAAAGTTGGCATTTTCTATCCTTTCTGTGGCATTGTAGGAAGCCTCCTCAAGGAAACTCAGAATGTCCTTCCACTGAAGGAAAGAATTACTTCATATGTTGGCTTCAGAACAATTGCACGTCAGTAAACTAAATGAAGAATTGTGATTTGTCCACATTAATGGCTCTCATTGACTACTGGGCCACTCACTTTGGAATTTTGTAGTTGTATTAGACAGACAACACCCTCACTGGCTTCATATCCTTATTACCCTTAGGTACATCATGCTGTAAAAGCCTTTGTCCGAGACTGCTGCAGTCATGACCCTCTGGTCCATCCACACTGGCCTTGATGTTCATTATTTAGTTACATCCACTGTTCTTGTAGTTTAGTGGTGACCTCTGACCTCTGACTCTGGCCTGTCTACCATGGTTTCCTACAATCCACATGGACACAAACTTATTATAAGTTGCAGGAAATAGCCACTTCTGAGCTTCTAAGTGATGCCAATGTCTCTTCCTATGTTTACCTTAGCACCTCTGCTACCCCTGGAAAGACACTCGTTGGCAGACAATCTGGTCTCATAGATCTTAATGCATCCATTCAAACACACATCCCCTTGCTACTCCCCTACTACTAAATCTTAACTCAAAGCTGTGCCATAGTATCCTGCCATCTCTACTTCATTTACTGTCATTGTTTCCAGATACAAGAAGCTATTCCAGCTCAAATGGACACTCCTGGGGGTCATGTATAAGGCACCAATAGCATGTGCTACAAACAGAAAGAGAAGACCATTTCATATTTTATTGCCTAATTTACAGCTCTGTATGTTGTACTTTCCAACATAATAGCCACATGTGACTATTCAAATTTAAATGAATTAAAGTTAAATTGATTTTAAAATCCATTATCCAGTTATACTATCCACATTTCAAGTGTTCAATAGTCACATGTGGCTAATGACTACTTTTTAGACAGAACAGATAAAGAGCATCTTCTCCATCACAGGAAATTCTATTGGATAATTGCTACTTTAAATGGCATTATTATAATATTTTTCTGCCTAATAATGTAAATTGTTTACCCATATACTATGCCACTATCAACTCTTTACAATTATTTCCACGGAAATCCTCTGAGACAGGTTCTGCTTTTACTACTGTTACTAATGTCACAGAGAACAAGTTGAGACTTGTGAATATGTACATATTTTGTGAGTATTCTCAAAGTTACCAAGCTAATGAGTCATGAGTCTGTGAGATGAAACCAGGTCGTCTATCTCTATGGCCACTCCATCATGTTGCCTCTAGATACAATGTTTTTGTATTGACTCAGATTCCTCATTAACCTTTAATTTAATATTTAAGTTTGAGAGGAGTCATAGATCTTGACTGTGCACTATGAGGGGATGAAAAAGAGTGCTTACTTTGTACAGAAAGGAAATGACGATTTCTGTAATAATGGAACAAAGGTGATATCTAGAAGTAATAGTTAACAGCAAGTACAAAAATGAACATAATCTCAGAGAAATGTAAGACATCATTAAGCACACCAAAACACACCTAATGGAAAAACTAGATGGAGAGGAGAAAGGGAAAGGAGCATAAAAATTGTTTTTAAAAAGATTTATTTACTTATTTGAAGTCAGAGTTACAGAAAGAGAAGTAGAGACAGAGAGAAATCTTCCTTCTACTGATTCAGTCCCCAGATGACTGCAATGGCCAGTGCTCTACCAGGATCCAGGAGCTTCATCCAAGTCTCCCATGTGGTTATCAGGGGCCCGAACACTTGGGCCATCTCCCATTGCTTTTCCCAAGCCATTAGCAGGGAGCTGGATCTGAAGTGGAGCAACCATGATACAAATGAGTGCCCATACAGGATTCTGGCATCACAAGCAGCAGCTTTACCTGTTATGCCACCATGCCAGCCTCCACACAAAATATTAAAGAAATAATTACTAAAATTAAAATTTGCAAACTACACAGAATAAATTCAGAGAACCACACCTAGACACATGGTAATCATGTTGAAAGTGAAGGCAAAGAGAAAGTCTTGAAAGCATCAAAAAGAAAATGGTCTTCACATACAAGTGTCCTCTGACAAGATTAACAGATAACATTTAATCAAAACAATGTATGCAGGGAAGAAGTGGTATGTTCACAATGCTGAAAGGGGAAAAAAAGGACTAGCAAAAAAAGTATAATCTAAGACTCCTATATCTAGTCAAACTATCTTTCATATTAGTAAGGCAAAAGAAAGACTTTTTCAAAAGTAAAAGCTGAGAGTCATTGCTGCTAAACTCACAACACAAGAAATACTAAAAGTTCTTCAGTTCAAAAGCAAAAGGAATCAGAATGGAAATTCAAATCTACTTGTAAAAGCAAAGAACACCAGTAAAGGCAATTTTGTGATTATGGGAGAAAATACAAGTCTATATTTCTTCTCTTAACTGATTTAAGAAAAATTATATAAGACAATATACATGGTCATATTTCGGAGCCTTAACATGCAGAATGGAATGTATTTCCCAACAAACAAGAATGACTTGGGTGATGGAGCAGTTGTGCTGGAGTAAGGAAATGCCATCAGAATTTAAACCAACAGAAAAAAAAAGAAACACAAATGTTAAGTAAGAAGATATAAAGTCTAAATATATACATCAATCTCTTTTCTCAGTGTTTTTAATGGACATAAGATTATATAAAGTAATAAACAAAATAATGGATATTGGGTGTGATATATACCTATCTCCGTATCTATCTTTACATCTGTGTAAGCATTTATCTATATAACAATAACACAAAAACTGAGAAGAGAGATTAGAACTATACAGTAATAAGTTTTCTATATCCACTAGCGTTAAGTTAGTGTAAATCTAGAACATGATTTTAAAATGAAGTGAAAAAAATCATTAAAAACAATAGAATACTATAACAGAAAATATTCATTTAATGCAAATGAAAGTGAAAATGACTATACTGATATCAAATACAATTTTAAAACAAGAAATAATAAAACCAAGAGGATCATTTTATGGTAAAAGTATAACTCACAAGGAATTTATATAACAAATGTAAATATATGTGCACCTGACAACAGAGTCCCAAAATACATGATTTGAAGAGTCACAGATTGGAGGGGGAAAATGGAAAATTCAACAATGATAACTAGATATTTTAATTCTGTACTTCAACAACTGGACAGAACATCAACAGATAACAGAATATTTGGAGGAAAAAAACTCTATAAAATTAAATCTAAGGATTATCTAGAGAATATTCCACTCAATGAGAGAAGAGTAAAAATTTTCTCAAGCACAAATGTAGAATCCTCTAAGATAGACATATGATAGCTCATAAAATAAACTTTACTAAATTGAAAATGACTTGTCACATAAATAATTTTCTCTTATTATGTTGAAGTGAAATTGGAAATTCACAACAGAAGTAAGCGTGAAAATCTCACAAACATGCAGAAATTGAACACACTGCTATGAACCAATAAATCCAACAAGAAAAAACAAAGTAAAACAGAAAATACATTAAGATGAATAAAATGAAAGACAAATCCTATGTTTTCTCTGAGATGTGGCAGTTAATATAGAAAACAAATAAATGTGTAGGATTGAAATGATCATTTTGGAATATGATTGTTATTTTTAGCTCTTGTTTATACTCGTGGGGAACTGTGGTCATCCTACAGTTTTGTTTGTTGAACATTGTTTAGTGGTGAATTAAGCCTGTGAATATATAGTATATTAAAGTTATGTCTTGCAAAAATTGATGCATAGAGGGGAGGAAAGATGGAGATTAATGGAGCAGAGGAGTGAGGGAAGTGTGGTTGTCTTCTTGAAACTGTACCTATGGAATGCATAAAATCTGTTCTCTTTATATTAATAAAAATTAATATAAAAAGATGAATAAAATGATGGCAAACAATACTAAAATTTATGGGAAGCAGCTGAAGCACTTCTTGGGGGAAAATTTTTGTTGTCGACATTTGAATTTCAAAAGAAGAAAGACCTCAAATCAATGACTTAAGTTTCCTTGTAATGACAATACAGAAAGTACAAATTAAATTCACATCCAGTGGAAGGAAGATAATGACATAGACTAGGGTAGAAATAAGTGAAATAGAGAGCAGAATAACAACTGACAAAATAAGCAAACTAAAAATTGGCTCATTAAAATGATGCATAAAGTTGAAAAATTTTGGCTAAATTGACCAAGAAAACTGACAGAAGTCTCAAATTATTAAAATCAGATATAGGAAAGGGACATTATTTCAGAAAAAAATTATGAAGTAAAACTATGAAAAACTGAATGCTAATAAAAAGTGTCTCAAATGAAATAGGAAAATTCATAGAGATAAGGAATAGACTGTGACTTACCAATAATTAAGAAGATTGAATTAGTAATTAAAAAAAAAAAACTCCTGAAGTAAATGCCAGGACCAGGAAGCTTTACAAGTGATTATTTTTATCATTTAAGGGATCAGCAATTCTTCACACACTCCACCAAGAAATACACTTGGATAGAGTACATTCTAACTCTTCCTATGAGGCTAATATCACCCTGTTACCAAAACGAATCAGACATAGTTATTTCAGCAACCACTGTTAACCATTTTACTAGGATTCCAAGTGAAAGCAAGTAGATAAGAAAATCAAATAAATAGAAAAACAATATTAACTGTATTTGCAGAGGACATGATTTCATACAGGAAAAATCCTAAGGGATTTACTCAAAAAATTATGACTAACAAATGAGGTCTGCAATGCTCAGGATACAAGATCAATGTAGAAAAATCAGTTGTATTTCTACACGGTGGTAACGGAAAGCAAAACACAAAATTAAGAAAGAAATAAACTTATATTAGCATTGAAAATAATAAATTGTTCAAGAAAAAATTTAACAAGTATAAGTCTCATTCTGAAAATGATAAAATCTTACTAGAAGAAACTAAAGAAGACCTAAATAAATGGAAAGATATTATATGTTCAGGATTGGAAGAATTAATATTTTTAGGATGGCAATAATTCTCAAATTGATCCTCAGATTCAGCAAAACATCTATCAGAATTCCAGCCATTTTAAAAATTAAAAAGAAGCTCTTATAATTAATACAGAAATTCAATGAATATAGATATGAATATAGATAGTGAAAGCAACCTTTAAAAAGAGTGAAGTTGGAGGGAAGTGCTGTGGCGTAGCAGGTAAAGCCACCACCTGCAGTGCCAGCATCTCATATGGATGCCGGTTCGAGTCCCAGCTGCTCAACTTCCAATCCGACTCTCTGCTGTGGCTTGGGAAAGCAGTAGAAGATGGCTCAAGTCCTTGGACCCCTGCACCCATGTGGGAGACCCAGAAGAAGCTCCTGGCTCCTGGCTTCGGATCAGAGCAGCTCCGGCTGTTGCAGCCAACTGGGGAGTGAACCAGCAGATGGAAGACCTCTCTCTCTGCCTCTCGTTCTCTCTCTGTGTACCCTTTAAAATAAATAAATAAATCTTTAGGGAAAAAAAGGACTGAAGTTGGAAGATTCACACACCCTCTGATTTTCAAACTTACTATAAAGCTCTAGTAAACACAATTATGTGGAAATGCTACAAGTTGGTCTTCAACAAGGGCAAGACAAGTCAATGGGCAATAGGAATCTTTTCAGCAAATGAAGCTGGGACAATGGGTATTCACACACAAATGAAGTCTGCACCTTACCTCATGATGTACAAAAATAGTTCAAAAGGTATCAAAGACATAAATGTAAAACTTAAAAATATAAAGGTGTCATAAGAAAACATCAACATAAACATCCATGACTTTGCATTAAGCATATTAAAAGCATAAATAAAAAAGCATAAAAATTGATAGAAGCATAAGTAAAAAAGAAAAAAACTGATTAAATATGCATTATCAAAACTAAAAATTCTTTGCTTCAAAGTATTCCATTTTAAGAAAGCAAAAAGGGCTAGAACCATGGCAAAGTAGGTTAATCCTCTGCCTGCAGTGCCAGCATCCCATATGGGCGTCGGTTCTAGTCCAAGCTGCTCCTCTTCCAATCTGGCTCTCTGCTGTGGCCTGGGAAATCAGTAGAAGATGGCCCAAGTCCTTGGACCCCTGCATCCGCGTGGGAGATCAGCAAGAAGCTCCTGGCTTCGGATCAGAGCAGCTCCGGCCGTTGTGGCCTTTTGGGGAGTGAACCAACGGAAGGAAGACCTTTCTCTCTGTCTCTTCCTCTCACTGTCTGTAACTCTTCCTCTCAAATAAATAAATAAAATCTAAAAATAAAAGAAACAAAAAGACAATCTGAAAAACTGGAGGTAGACTTTTACAAATCACAAATCTGGTAATAACAAGATACTACTTCATAACTTCTGCAAAGGCTATAGTAAAAAAGATAATAATAAATGTTAGATGTGGGAAAATCAAAACGCTTATACACTAACATAAAAGAAATGGAATCATGAAAACATTTTGGAAATCAGTCTAGCAGTACCGCAGTTGGTTGGAGTTACCATATGATCCAGCAGTACCACTTCTAGGTATATACTAAAAAGAAGTAAAAACATAGGTCCATGCAAAAGTTTGGGTATGCGTATTTGTGGCAGCACCATACACAATGGTCAAAAAGTAGAAACAACTTAAAGGTCCATCATTTGATGAATGCATCGGCAAACTGATATGTCCAATATAAGGGAATATTATTTGATAGCATAAAGAAATGAAATACTGATACATTTTTCAACATGGATTAATCATGAAAATGTCATTCTAAGTGAAGAAGCAAGTCAAAAAAGGATTACATGTTGCATGACTCCAATATATGTCATGTCCAGAACAGGCAAAACTTCTAAGACAGGAAGTAGATCAGTGATTGCTTAAGGCTGATGGGATAGGGTGAGGCATTCTGGGAATTACTGACGATGCCTCAGAGGTTGTGGGGTTGCTTTTTGTGGTGATGAATGGACATCATCGAATATACTAAAAGTCGCTGGACTCTTTAAATGAGTGATTGAATGCCATGGTACCAATGATGCAGTTTAAACCAGAGTTATTAGCTAAATGCCAGGTTCTATGTAAAAAGAGAAAGGTAGGAACACATATAGGAACTTATCAATCATACACTTTTTCTCTGTCTAATACAATAACCACTATTGATATACGTCTACTTGATTTTAAAATTTTAAGTGTAATTGAATAGTTAATTCTTTACTCATAGCTACCATATTTAAAGTCTTCAATATCCACACAGTGGCTAGTGGCTCTGCATTGCAGTGCATTTATAGAACTTGTCAGTTATCTCAGAAAATTCTACTGAACAACACTGATATCTATAATTCATACATCATACGCTTATTTTTACATTTACCTAATATATTTTCTACTTAATAATAATTCCTTATTTTGAAATTTTTAAATCTTTTTCTGACTTTAACAAGTCATTGAATCCTAATAACACACTATTTTAAAATGTTCTCACTTTGAAAAAAATAGATAATCAATATTAGTTTCAGCTTCCTCACAAAAAGGTGTAGAATTATCGAAGCATAACATTTTCAGTAGCACCCAAGTATGAAAATTTATGCATAAAAATAGCTCACAATACTGAAGGAACAGAAAGATGAGTCTTGGCATTGCATGATGCACCTTATTGGTATGTAAATATTGAGTATTAATTTAGAAACAAAGGTGGTTTTGACAGTGAAATGTTAATATTTCAACCTCATCTAAGAGAGAAACATGCAGTTGATTGAATCAAAGGTATTCAAAAAGAACAGTTATTTCAATTGCTGTGTCACTGAAGAAGAAAAAGGTAAAAGAAAATATCCTATTGATATGTGTTGTCACCTAGGTTTGCTTTTCTGTAGTCATCTCTGTGAGCATTTGATTGTATTTTATGTCACCTTGGTGAACAATACCACAATATATTAAGACCATTTAGAATTCAACTACAAAGGAGCTAAGAAGAGTTCTGGTTTTCATGTTGATCAGCATCTTCTGCTTAGATTGAGAGGCCTTAAAATTAACTCAAGCAATAAAAAAAAATCAGACACAATGCATAATAGTCAGTCTCACAAAAGACTTCCTTCATGGCTCATCAGAGTAAATTTCCTGTCAAAATACTCCCTTTGCTAAGTAAAGGTTATCTATTCATAAGAACACCTGACTTATAAAATCAATCAGGGCACAATAAGAAAGATGCCTGCTTTTTGCATGCATTCAAGTTGTTGCTCCCATTAACTTAACTTCCTAAAAATATATTTCAGTTTTTCAGTCTGCTCTGCATAACTCATTAACATCATAATCGCCAGCAATAATTGCTTGAAGTGAGTAAAGAAAATCGAGAAAGATGAAGAGTTGAATTACCACTTAATGAAAGAAGAAAAAAAGAAGACAATTTAAATCAACAGTCTGCAATGCTTGCTACCACTCCCTTCCTTGAGAAAATGTATAGTAATTGTGTTTCTTAGGACTTGTTGTGTTTATAAATGAGGATTCTCAGACAGTGAATTTTCAGTGTGATTTTAACGGTTTAATTGATGGTATGAATCAGATGAACTTAAGAATATTTGCTCAGCAATCTAAAAGTGCATTTTTATAGCAAGTTGCAAAATGAAACTATGGAAAATATTTCCAAAATCATATTTATGGTAATTAGAAGGCCTGACCAAAATGAAATGTTCTTCCTGGGCCCCAAAAAGGTATGGAATCTAAGAAAGTTTTGCTCTGTTTGAAAATTTGATGATTATCCATTTTAACCAATGCATCTCAATCAGTGTAGATTTGCACTCCCAGAGAGTTTGTGAAAATGATTGTAGAGGGTTTTGGTACTCACAATTTAGGGAATGTTACAAATCTGACACAAAACACCAATAGCACTGAATTGAGAAAAAAAAAGGCCTTACAGAATTATTATAAAAGGCATCAAATAAAATAAAGGAATAGTGTCTCCTCATATCAAAAAGAGCATGAAGAATCTGATAACTCAGTGTTTTACAAACAGTAATTTATCTCAGATGGGAGAAGGAGGAGGATGAAAATTTACTCCAGTTACCCTTGGAGTCCCAACCATCCATCAGGTGGTTTAGGTCTGACTAATGTCAAGTAGTCAGGAGGATCTCATGTTAGCAAAGTATAATCACAATCTATCTTTTTAGGATTTTTTTTCTTGAATCTGTGAACATGAGTTATTTTGAGGAACAGATTAAGTGAGTTGACAACTTTGGCCACGTCCACATGTGAAAGGACATTAAAGTGCCATGGAGGCGGATGCCTCAATAAAGGATTCTCAAACACACCACGTATCAGAATCACCGGGATGGTTTGTTGAAACAGACTTATGGGTTCCCCTATTGTAATTTCTGATCCAGTATGTCTGGGGTGAATTTCGGGGAATTTGTACCTTCACTAAGTTCCTATGAGGTTGTTGACAATGCTGGTCTGTGTGAGGTTTTTGAGGATGACTACCTTAATTCAATGGATAGTGCATCTAAAATGAGTAACTCTGAAGCAAATTTTTTAGAGGAAGTGATTAAAAAATTCTTCACCCACAACAAAGATAAAAATAAGTAGATTTAGGGATGTAAGAAATGGAGGTTACATTAATGGGAACGTAAAAGGTGTGCTGTTGAATCCAACCCTTCCTAAGTGGTAGTGGCAACATTGGGGGACGCATGCAAGCAGTTCCCAGCAAAACTAGGGAAAGAAATCTCAATCTGACTATTTGGAGAGAGATGTTTTTTACAGTTTTTCAACATGAATTGGACTCACATCTATCTCTTTCACTCGAGAATCTGAAGATCAAGAGAGAACAATTGGCAGCTGACCAATGTCAGGCCAGCAAGATGTTGAGTGGGTGTTGGTTGGAATCAGTCTGCACTGTTGAAGTCTTCCAGGGGAACAAATGCATGAGTGTTTCCCATTTGTAGATCCTACATAGCTTGGGTTCAAGGGACCCCATATGGGGAAATTTTCAATTCTTTTCACATTGACACCTGCAGGGGATAAAAGGCCTCAGTGGGAATGGATAGAGATGTGGGTGCACTTTTCAGGGCAGAAAGGAAGTAAGACATCAGCCATAACAGAAATGCATTTTTTTTTCCTCAAGGAGAAAAGAGGTAGAAATTTCTGCAAGAATGAGTGAGGTGGGCTATCTCCAACATCCCAAGGAGGTGACTCCAGAAAATTCATTTTGTAAATTTGTTTTCTAGATATTTATTTATTTGTCTCATTTATTTTGAAGGGGGGGAATATGGAGGGAAAGAGAAAGAAAGAAAGAGAAAGAACGGAAGGAAGGAAGGAAGGAAGGAAGGAAGAGAAAGAAAAAGAAAGAGAGAAAGAGAGAAAGAAAGAAAAAGAAAAAGAATGAATTACTCTTTTTGCTAGTTCATTTCCCAAATGCTTGCAACAGCTATGACTGGGCCAGGCTGGAGTCCAAAGCCAAGAATTCAATCCAGTCTACATGAGTGAAAGGGACCCAACTGTTTGAGTTATCTCCTGCTTCCTCTCAGAGTGTGCATTAGTGGGAATATAGAATCAAGCCACGACTTGAACCCAAGTGCTCCAGTGTGGTATGCTGGTGAGGAAGCTTACTATAGCAAACACCCATCCCAGAAAGTTCATTTTTAGATAACGCAAAATTTCAGTAGCACTGAAATCAGCTAACTAGAAGTTTGCCTGTTAATTGAGATTTTTCCCCTCTTAAGTGCATCTTCCTTTCTCACCGCAACACTGGAAGTGCCAGAAGCAAGAGTAGAAAATTTTAGGCAATTAAATATAACAAAGTTCATAAATTTAACAAAGCTCATAAATCTGGTAGGACCCAGAATCAGAGAGCTCTGTTCAGCGTTGTGAGCAGCAGTAAATCAAACACAAAAACAAAGCGGAGAAATCATCTGATTAACTGCACTTTAGTCTTTGCCTCATTTGGGCATGCTATTGGAGGGGATTTGCCTTATCTGGCTAAAGACAAGTTGGTTGTTATGACAAACATGCTCCTAAATTAGGTTTTGTTTTTGTGCTAAGTTAGGCTTCACAGTTTCTTGCAGAGGAATTGAAAGTACAGACACAGCATCAGCTTGATGGCCTCTTGCTTAATTAATTTAAAAATTCACCCTTTTTGTGAGTCTTTCAATCTTGAGAGACTGAGAAAACCTGGGATACTGGTGCCACTCTTACCATCATAATGAACTTGTTTGCTCCCAGTATGGAGCTTACAGATCATAACATCTGGTCAGATAAATGATCTCTTATGCTCTATTCATGTTTTTGTTGCTTTAACAAGAATGAGATCATTTGACATACGTTGGATAACCACATACAACTCATGTGGGAACACAGGACACCATGGAGACTACCATGAAGATGATCAGAACAAAATCAAGAGAAAGAGATGGAAATATACTCATTTACCAAGGACCCATGAGACATGCCAATTAAATTCAAATCATAACCCAGCAGAGGAATCTACTGGTTTCAACCAAAAATTTGTGCTTGCTGATTTTCGGCATCTGAATTTCTACAATCCCAGACATGTTTATCCAGGTGTAGGTTGATGGTAGCTTGCATGCACACTCCCCACTCCAGCCTACAGAGAGTTCAAGGCAATCCTAGTATCTACGATAAGTTTAGCAAGTGGATTTAGAGAGGTTTGATAGGCAACTGTAGCCTTTGCAGTAGAATCTGCTGCAGTAACTAGTATCTGAGGCAAATCAGAACTATATCCTCATTTGCATTAAGGCCAAACCAGGGAATGGGAATTCCACCGAAAGATCCCCATTCAGAAGGACTTACTCCTGCTGGAAGATTGCTCTTTATTCTGTGTGACAAGTTAATAAGCACAAACCAGTTTTCGGTTTCTGACTGATTATGAAGTGACAAAGGTATTGTTACATCCTTATCTGTGTTGACCTCTTATTTCCACTTATCAAGACATGAGGCTGTTCAAGTATATGGTCAATCATGAAATCTTCCACAGATAAAAATGTATCCTGGATGGACACAACAGATAATTCCCTGGGGGATGTATTTTGCATTATAGATCACCTGTAGGAAAGCATTAATGGTATTTTTCTTTGCTAATGTTTATTTATTTATCTAAAAGGTAGAGTGACAGAGAGGGGGCCAGAAAAGGAGAGTGAAAGGGAAAGGGGAAGAGGGGGAGGGAGAGAGAGAGAAACAGAGGGAAATTGATTGATTTTTCATCTTCTAGTTAACTCCCCAAATGGCTGTAATGGCCAGCACTGGGCCAAATTGCAGCCAGGAGCCAGGAAATCCTTCCTGGTCTCCCACAAGGGTGGCAGGAGCCCAAACACTTGGGCCATCTTCCGCTGTTTTCTCAGGCACACTAGCAGGAAGCTGAATCAGTAGAGCAGCTGGGACTGAAATCAGCACTCAGTATGGGATATGGGTTGCCAGCATGGCAAACTATGGCTTAATCCTCTGTGCCACAATGCAAGTCTCTAGCAATATTCTATTTTTTTTTTACTTTACTCAAATCTTGTATTTTGTTTCTTATAAATAATGATGAATGAAAGAAAAAAATAATTGATAATTATAGTAGCTTACTATTTTAAGGCAGCAATAGCAACTTCAGTGCTAATAGACTTTCTTCATAAAATAGGAAACCCTACCCCAGGACTATAATGGGGATTCATTGAGTTTCCTCAAACCAATGACCACAAATAATCTTCATTACCTATCAAATGCTAGTGGATTTTATCTTTGTTGCCCCATTGTTGAAATATTCCACAGTATATTCTGTATACATTATCTGTTACCTTACACCAGAAATAGTCACCAAATAGCCACAGTGATATACTGCAAACTGAAGTCTGGTTATTTGGGAGTTTGCCAAGGGATACTGAAAATGAACATGGTGAATGTCCACAGTTCCAGGCAGCAACATTTTCTCGAATGTAAGTAATCATGCTGTTTTTCTTTTTTTTTTTTTTAAGAAAAGATTATATTTTTCCAACAATGAAAATATAAGTGAACCCCAAGATTTAGGAGAGTGTGCTGGCAGTTCTGGCTGGCTGGTGTGTGGCTCTCCTCTCCCGGTGAGCCCTGGAGAAATGCTTGGCACATGACATCTCAATCTCAGCTCAAAGACTGAGCATCCTACCTAGAAGACCAAAGCATTCAGACTCACCCGTGTCCTGTTGGTCCTGTTTGCCCTTTCCTCAGGTGAATAATAAGGAAACAGAGCTGGTATTTTTTGTGCTAAACTCCAGCTCTTTAAATCTGGGCTTTTCTGTCACTTCTATCTTATTAGTAACAATAAATTTCAGCTAATAAATACTTCTGCTTGCATTATTATAGCTCTCAGAGCCAGTGGCACCTCCATTTTTGGATCACTGTAGACAGCAATATATCTTCCCAAACTAGAAGAATGTTCTGAATCTTCTGAAATGGTGTCTTGACCCTAAGCTGGTCTCTGAGCATGCTGGTTCTTTCTCTTTTCTGTATGGTTTTCCAGTTGAAGAAACCAGTACTGAAGTACGTGGCCTAATACTGAAAATAGCTCTGCACCCATGAAAATGTGGGTGGGCATGGGATCTTCTTTTGCAGGTTACCACAATTAAGCCGCACAGAACCTGGAAGCTATAGTTGGCATTGTGGTTGGTGGCACCCACGTATGCCACAATTTTCAGAAGGTATCAAACGTATTTGGGGTAAAATGCTTTGGTTTTTCTGATGTCCACTGGTCAGATACACGAAATTTGCTCTGATGTTCAACCCACAGCCCAGAGTATCTACATAGTGAACCATGCTGAACCAGGTTTCCATGAGATGGCACTCCACTGATGTCTTTCTAGAATACTGGACACTTTCAATGCAGCCAGACAGACTCAAGGAGATTTTTATCTCTTTCTCTTTTAACTTCTCCTGGGCAAAAGCATGCTTTCACGATTCATTTCATGTCGTGAAATGATTCATGGAATCATTTCCCTAGTGAAGAGATGTTTGACGCATATTCTGCAATACTATCGTCTCTTAGTTCCAGAATCATCTGCCCTTTCATTTTTCCAAATGCAAAGTCTGTTCCTGATGTCATGGTCTACCGAGGATCCAGGTCATGCTTTGTTTCACATTTCCTTGCTAGGGGATTTTTCAAAGCATTGGAAAGGCCTCATCTATGAGGTTTTATGCTTCTCTCAGGGTGGAAGACAAGGTATCAGGTTCGTAGAGCTCTCGCTTCCTTAACCTGCTTGGGGAGCTGACGCTCCCACAGTTTCATAAAGTGAAGCATCTTCCTCGGTGACTCTGGGGCCTGAGCAAGGCCTCTGAGGAACAAGACAGGCTGTACTGAATGAATGTGTTTTCCTGGCTCCATTTCTTCAGAAAGGTTCACATTTTTCCAGGCACAGAAAGATGAGCAAATAGAAAAATTCACAGGGGCTCTCGTTGCACAGAAAACCCATTGGAATTTCTGAGCTGATTGCAAATGGTCCAAAGTACTTTCATCTTTATTTTTTCTTCCCATTTCTCTCTAATCTGTGGGCAATGTCAAGAATTTTTAATTTTTTGAATTCCTCAGACACTGCTAAGCTTCCCTAACTCCTGGGCACAAATGACCTCTCAGGACCTCTATTTTCCTGGGTTCTGTGCTTTGACCAGACACCCCACCCAAGACAAGATGACCCAGCATGCACTGCAGCATTCACAAACCACCTCCTCATCCATAGACTCCCTGGCAGTATTTATCCAGGGCTATTTCTGCATGGTTGAAAGCTACTGATCTCTAGAGAATTAGGGCTGCAAATTCATTTACAAAGTGTTAACATGTTTTCTCAGTATCGTTTTGTTCTAATTTGACTGTAAAACCCTCATTATAGGTTTTGTCTACTGTTAGAGTTAAACAAGGAATCTGAATACATGAATCTTAAAGCCTAACTTGTGCCACATGAACAGGCAGTAACCCTTGAACTGTCAGTGACATTTGTTACGAATGAACTGGAGGGTCTCTAAGATCATGTAGCGATCTAGGAGCAACATACTGTATCTACAGTTCAGTAAGATCCTGCAGAAGCTGTCAACTGTGAAATAATAACCAATATATTATCTTGCCACATATGAATAAATGTGGCATAGGGAAAGAAGATAAGGAAAAGCAGTTTCATTGTTACAGGAGGGTCTTGATCTGGGATTTTGGGGATGTTGTCCGTGAACACTATGCTATCTGCTTCTGAGAAGAAATCTCCCTGGATAGTTTCAGTTAGAGTTCTCTGAGGTGTATCCATCCTGGAAGTGTGGAGGGCCCTCTTCATTTATGGAACATGCACCTTGTAGAGGCCTTGAAGTTTTGCTGCATCGCAGGTGGTGAGAAGTTGGCATAGTCCTTTTCCTTTGATTCAAGGGCAGTCTTTCTCTAATGTTTCTAGAAGACTCAATCTCTGGATTCTAGATCATGAAATCATTGATTGCTTCTGTCTGTTTGTTTGACAGGCAGAGTGGAAGTGAGAGAGAGAGAGACAGAGAGAAAGGTCTTCCTTTGCCGTTGGTTCACCCTCTAATGGCTGCCGTGGCTGGCGCGCTGTGGCTGGTGCACCGCGCTGATCTGAAGCCAGGAGCCAGGTGCTTCTGGTCTCCCATGCGGGTGCAGGGCCCAAGGACTTGGGCCATCCTCCACTGCACTCCCGGGCCACAGCAGCGAGCTGGACTGGAAGAGGGGCAACCGGGACAGAATCCGGTGCCCCGACTGGGACTAGAACCTGGTATGCCAGCGCCACAGGCGGAGGATTAGCCTATTGAGCCGCGGTGCCAGCCTGTTTCACTTACTTTGTAAAAATTCAATTTGGTATTATGCATAAAAGACTTGCAATATTTAGTCATGTCAGAATTTCTAATAGTTGTTAAACATGTACATGTGGCTCTATTAGGAGCATAGATCTTCCAGGAGCTATCTTATAAACGGTTAGTCAATGGCACCAGTGTTTGCTGGATCTGATGGCCTTTAGTGTCAATGACAATGCCTTGACTCAAGGCAATCTAAGATTCAACTAATTTTGTGAATTTCTGGTTTAAAGTACCATTTGTCATTTCAACATTTCCACAAGATTGAGAATCATAGGAAAAACAGCAATGCCATTTTTTTTTGTAATACTTTATGTTTATAATACTTTATTTATCTGTTTTGTAACTTGTCCAGTAAAATAAGTATCTCTATCACGAGATATTTCTCCAGGAATGCTCCATAAAGAAAACACATTATATAATACCTTTTAGCTATTGCTAAACCTGAGGGCGGAGGGGTCATTTGTCACAGAGGTTGAGCCAGTGTCTGGAAGACCCACATCCCATATCAGAGTGTTTGTGTTAAAGTCCTGGCTCTGCTTCCAATTCCAGGTTCCTGCTAATTATTAGCACCTTAGATGACAACAGATTATGGCTCAAGTAATCAAGTCCTTGCCACCCCTGATGACAATTGTGCTGTAGTAATTATCATGCATTTGCTGTGACCTTAAGAATCTAATGTATTAATAAATTCATTAAAAAGAAAAAATAGAGAACCTGAATGTTGTTAAAAGAATATATGATATGACCAGCACTGTGGCATAGCAGGTAAAGCCACCATCTGCAGCGCCAGCATCCACTATGGACACCAGTTCGAGTCCCTGCTACTCCAATTCACATCCATATCTCCGCTAATGCAGCTGGGAGAACAGCAGAAGGTGGCCCACTCACATAGGAACAGCAGAAGTGTGTGCCACTCACATAGGAGACACAGAAGAAGCTCCTGGCTCCTGCCTTTTGATCTGTTCAATTCTGGATGTTGTGGCCATTTGGGAAGTGAAACAGGGTCATGGAAGATCCTCTATCTCCCTCCCAACACTCTCTCTCTGTAACTATGTCTTTCAAATAAATAAATAAATCTTTTAAAAAGAGAATATAAGCTAACCCATTGAGAATGGCAATTGAATTAAATCCATCTGAAAATAGTCAAATGTTCCATCAGCTGGTGGAAATGTATCAATTATTGTCCTACCAAGATTGTGGTTTGGACATATCAACCATTGGTTATAGACCATTTTAATTATCTTTAGAACAATCACCATGAAAATGTTTTCACAGGTTTTTATCGCTTTTTCTACTCTATGATTAGTTATGGAAAGTGGAAAGTAATGAAAGCTTTAAGGGCTCAGGAAAGGCAAAACAACCATCTACATACTCTGGGCATTCATACTTAACAATGAATTCATATGTTTTTAAGTACTATCTTTTCTTCTAAAGCTCAGGTGCATACCACTGCTTATTACATAGGTTATGATAGATAATCTGACTACGTTAACCTTATGGAACTCTCTTAAATTGTGCATCTTAAAATTTTCAATACTAACTGAATGTGAAGCTATGTCAAGGCATTTCCTCGGTAGTCAATTAATCCTATTTTCTTGATATTGGACCAACAGTTTTATGAACGAATCAGTTTCTTCAGGAAAATTATGCAACTTCTCACCCAGTCCAGTTGTATGATCATAAGATAGCCAGAAATCTGTACTTATCAGAGTCCTTTCCATGAATTTCCATAAGGACAAAACATTTAGGTTTTAATTGGCTCCAACAGCTTTTGGAAAAACACCAGAGCGAAATAATTAACTGTGGGAGACAAGACTTAAAAGGACCATAGTTACAGATCTGACGAGAGTTCATTAGAATGAACAGAAATTTTGATATTTCTGTGATATTTTAACATAACTGGAATTATATCAGGACCATCAGTTTTGTAGGAGTTTCACACAATTTCTGGAACACACATTAATAACATACACATAAAATATGTCTGGAAGGAATTTCAGCATCACTTATAATTTGACACTGCTTCCCATGCAATTTACTATATCAAATAACCCTAATTAGTTTAACATTTCTCTTTTTAATAAGGACAGAAAACAAATTCTTTTGAGATACTCCCAGAGGCTCCTGTGGAAATTCCTCATGTTAGTTTGAGGCCAAAAGGCCTTAATTTAGAATTTGATTTTGTGTAGTTTTGAAAGATTTTCAAATGTCAAAATTTCAATAAAACTTGATTAAGATAGCATAATGGGTCACTGTGAAACAATATTTATTCATTTAACTGGAGTGATAATTAAAAGACTTCTAAGGCAAATTCAAAGGATTACATAGTTATAGAAAAAAAGAACTAGCTCTTTTTAAAGAGGTCTCAGTTTTCTTAAGTAATCAAATACATAATAATGACAACACAAAGCCCAGGACATTATTGTGATAAAAACACAAAATTTTGATTTCCTAGGCCAATTATTTAAAAGGTGAAGAAAACATTTCACAATATCTTATTGAGTGGATCAATAATCAAAAATGTCTTTGGTGTTTTAACAAATACTAAATTCTAATTTTGCATCATTATACTCTTACTAATGTTTTATTTTTTATGAACTTATAAATAAATAATTCCCTTTAGTTCTTACCCAACTCAAACATACATGAAAATCCATCCACAAGTTTCCTCTCTAGAAACTTAGAAATTTCTTTCTTTCTTCTTCTTCTTCTTCTTCTTCTTCTTCTTCTTCTTCTTCTTCTTCTTCTTCTTCTTCTTCTCCTTCTCCTTCTCCTTCTCCTTCTCCTTCTCCTTCTCCTTCTCCTTCTCCTTCTCCTTCTCCTTCTCCTTCTCCTTCTCCTTCTCCTTCTCCTTATCCTTATCCTTCTTCTTCTTCTTAAGATTTGTTTGTTTATTTGAAAGACAAAGTTACAGAGAGGCAGAGGCAGTGGCAGAGAGATAGAGAGATATTTTCCATCCACTGGTTCACTTCCTAAATGGCCGCAAAGGCCAGAGCTGGGCTGATACAAAACCAGGAGCCAGGAGCTTCTTCTGGGTCTTCCACAAAGGTTCAGGTGCCCAGGGACCTGGGCCATCTTCTACTGACTTCCCAGACCATAGCAGAGAGCTGAATTGGAAGTGGAGCAGCTGGGTCTGAACCAGGCACCCATATGAGATGCTGGCAGTGCAGATGGCAGGTTTACCCCCCACACCACAACACTGGCCCCACAAATTTCTTATACCAATCCACTTTTCTGTCTCATACTTTTTTTTTTCTTTTTCATTGTGGAACAGTCAATCATTTTACTTTATGACCAAAAAAGCTTACTTTTTTTTCCTTACCAAAACAAAACCCATCCTCATAATTTAGAGCTTCTCTTTCTAAAAAAAAATCTTCTTTGTATACTTGCATATAGAGTTATTTTTTCCTTATTATTTTTAATAACACCTGCTACATGTATCATAATAATTTACTCTTGTCTGCAGGGGATATATTCCAAGAGCCATAGAAGATGACTATGGTACCAAGCCCTTATGTACCATTGGTCTCCATATCTGTAGGTTCTGCACCCTCCAGTTCAATCAACCATGGGTGAAAATTATATTTTAAATATTTTTTTATTTATTTGAAAGAGTTAGGGAGAGAAAGAGAGGCAGAGTGATCTTCCAGCCACTGGTTCACTCCCCAAATGACCTCAAGTGCTGGGTCCGGGCCAGGTGAAAGCCAGGAGCCAGGAGCTTCTTCCCAATCTTGCATGTGGGTGCAGGGGCCCAAGAATTTGGGCCATTCTCCACTGCTTTCCCAGGCACATTAACAGGGAGCTGTACCAGAAGTACATAAACCAGCAACAATATGGAATGCCATTGTCACAGGTGGCGGCTTATTCTGCTACATACACCACAGTGTTGGCCTGGAGATATTTTAAAAATTACACCTGCACTGAATGTATACCCACTACTTTTGTTGTCATTGTTTCCTTAAACAATACAGTTAACAATGATTTACATAGCACTCACATTGATGAGCTATATGTAATCTAGAGGTCACTTAAATTACACTTGAGAATTGTGTAGGTTAAATGCAAATATGATGCCATTTAATATAAGGGACTTAAGCATGTGCAGACTTCGTAAACACGGGGGCTCCTGGATCCAATCTCCTGTGAACACCAGAGGGTCACTGTATCATATATATTCCTATATGCACATACACATAGCTAGTGCCTTTTCTTTTGTAACTAAGCATTTATCATGCACTGTGGCCATAACTTCTGAATATGAGGTGCAACAGAAAAACTAGCGCACATTTATTTTTGTTTTTCTTCCCAATCTCATAGAACATGTGTTCTTGCCATATATCTCAGGAACCTGGCATATAGTTTTCTTCTGTAATTAAGTTGACAACTTTTATCTTTTCACTTAAATGAAATACTTTATGGCTTCTCTCTGGCATATCTTTTTTTTTTTTTTTTTGATAGGCAGAGTTAGATAGTGAGAGAGAGACAGAGAGAAAGGTGAGAAAGGTTTTCCTTTTCCGTTGGTTCACCCCCTAAATGGCCGCTATGGCTGGTGTGCTGTGCCAATCCGAAGGCAGGAGCCAGGTGCTTCCTCCTGGTCTCCCATGCGGCTGCGGGGCCCAAGGACTTGGGCCATCCTCCACTGCCTTCCCGGGCCACAGCAGTGAGCTGGACTGGAAGAGGAGCAACCAGGACAGAATCTGGCACCCCAACCGGGACTAGAACCTGGGGTGCCGGCACTGCAGGTGGAGAATTAACCAAGTGAGCTGCAGCGCCAGCCTCTCTGGCATATCTAAACGAATTCTTATGCTTGCATTTTGAGGCAATGAACAAAGTGTGTTACTTGAATGTAGGCACTATGACATAGGCAGTCCATCTTGTAACCCGGAGAGCTGCTGAGTGACTGATGAGTGGGAAGTGGACACAGTGTGTACACTGGACAGGGATATGGTTCAGGTCTCAGGCGGGGTGGAGCAGGATAGCGTGACATTTCATTACACTCCCAGAATGGCATGCAATTGCTGTATTTCTGCGATTCTTCATTTGATATTTTTGGTCTGCTCTTGACTGTAGGTAACAAGCCATGGACAGCAAGATCACAGATAAAGAATGATTGCAGCACTGATATGATTGCTGTGGAAAGGAATTTGGCTACTGAATTATCTAAGTTTCTACCAGAGAAACAGAACTGTGATGTGCATGGACACCCAATAATGCTATATAAGCACATATGTGTATTGTGCGTATGTATTTATTTTGTGGTAGGTGTCTATGTGTAAATACTCACATGGGAGTCTTCAAAAATTCACAGAAGGGTCAAGTATGTGGCACAGTGGGGTTAAGCTGTTGCCTGCAACACTAGCATCCCATAAGAGTGCTGGTTCAAGTCCCTGGATACTCCACTTCTGATCCAGCAGTTTCCTGCTAATGCAACTGGGAAAGCAGCAGAAGACGGCTCAAGTTCTTGGGTTCTTGCCACCCAAGTGGGAGACCCAGATGGAGGTTCAGGCTCTTGGCTTTGGCCTGGCCATTTGGGGAGTAAACCAGTGTATAGAAGCTCGCTCTCTCTCTCTCTTTCTCTGTCTCTCTAACTCTGCATTTCAAATAAATTAAAATAAGTCTTTAAGAAATTCACAGAAAGTACTTATCATGAAAAACCTGTGTGTGGACTTCAAAATATTTTGCACCAAAATAAACTTATCTTTTAACTTTATTTTCCACAAATTTTGAAGTGCCCTTATGTTTGTATATGTGTGTGTACAGTAAAACAATTGACTTAAACAATTGTGGGGACTGGTTCAACAAATCTAAAATGCATAGAGCAAGCAATCAGGAAGTGGAGGCTAGAAATTTTGAGGGCAGGAGCGGAAGCTGCTCTTCCCAGGTAGAATTCCTTCTTCAGGAACACCTCAGTTCTGCTCTTAATATTTTTCAACTAAATGGATCAGGCTTGTTCATGTTAATGAGGATAATCTCCTTTACTTAATATCAAGTAATTATAGATGTTAATCACATCTATAAATTATCTTCCCAGCAATATCTAGGTTAGTTGTGATTGCTTGGACCATAAATATTGAAAGAACTGTAGCACTGTTGACGTGTAAAACTGACCATCATTAACAGTGCTACCAAAAGCTTAACTAGCGTGATGCTATTTGATGTGAAATTACTGAAATCTGTCCTAAAAGCAATGTGAAAAGGAGTTCACAACTTTTTATATACTCCAGTCACCATTAGGAACCAAAGCTCTATTACACTGGTCATAGGTACTCTTGCTAATTTGACAAGTTTAAGCTCCAGTCATTCTTTCATCAATGAGTAAGAAGGTCAGTTTTTAATGAAGGCATTAAAAAGTATTTAGTAGGCACACTGAGGTTGTTTAGCTCTACACACTTATACTGTTACCCAAAGATTCTATGTTAAGCAGGTAAATTTTACACACTGAAAAATAAACATTATTATATATGTTTTTAAAATAACTGCAGTAGGCATTTTGAAGCACCAATAAAAGCAAAAACAACTTTATAATTAAACTAACTACAGCACTCAGAATATGACAACATAATTTGTATTTATCACAATGTTATGATTTTAGTTCAGTGTCTCACATACCACAGAGTGTCTAATATTAGGGAAACAAACTGGATATTGGAAAATTGAACTCAAAATCCCGAGTTCCATTAGGGGATAAGTAACTTAGGACCAAAGCAGACAGTACAATAAAAACAGACTTCCAGTGATTAGCCAAATAGAGTTCATGGCTCCTATACCTGGTATATGCCAGGCCAAGGGTGATGGAAACCTAAATTCAGCGTAAAAACTGCACCACATAACTTGCTCTGTTCCTTGCCACCCAAATACACCCATTTTTAAGCATCTTTGGGTCTTCCCCATTAATCCAGTGGGAGCCAAACTGCCCATTATCCAAATATTGGGCTTCCTCCTACCAAGAAACAACACTACCAGTCATAATTCAGAGTAAAGTCATATATAACAATGGAAAAGATTACTATACCTGGATCGTGTGAGCCCAGTTTTGACCCTTACCTTCCAACCTTTACTTTGGTTTCACCCTTTACTTTCCAACTTCAAACTTTGGGTAGGAGCTGTTCACAAGATGAATCAGCTGGGTTTCTGAACTTCCTTTTATATCCAGGTGACAGGTGGCTAGTTGAATGAGATCCATGTCCTTCTTGGGTTGACCCTTTTCTTTCTTGAAATTTATTTGATCACAGTAGTCCCCAGTTTTTGGAGTTGAAGTTAAGCATTTTGAAGAAGAGATAGTCAGAGGTTAGAAGGTTCTACTTAGGCTGAGGCTGGCTCTGTGGCATAGTGGGTAAAGCCACCACTTGTGGTGCCAGCATCCCATATGGGCAACAGTTTGAGACCTGGCTTCTACACTTCTGATCAGCTATCTTGAAGTCTGGTAATAGGATGCCCCTGGCTTTGTTTTTATTTTATAAGATTGCCTCAGCTATTCATGGCCTCTTGTATTTATATTTGAATCTTAGCATTGTTTTTTTCTAGATCTGAGAAGAATGTCCTTGGAGTTTTGATTGGGATTGCATTGAATCTGTAAATTGCTTTCGGTACTATGGACGTTTTGATGATACTAATTCTTCCAATCATGAACATGGAAACTTTTTCCATTTTTTTTTTTGTGTCTTCTTCTATTTCTTTCTTTAATGTTTTGTAGTTTTCATTGGAGAGAACTTTGACATCCCATGTTAAATTTATTGCAAGATATTTAATTTTTTTGTAGCTATTGTGAATGGGATTGGTCTTAGAAGCTTTTTCTCAGCCATGACGTTGTCTGACATATTGATTTTTGTGTGTTAACTTTATATCCTGCTACTTTACCAAACTCTTTTATGAGTTCCAATAGTCTCAGTGGAGTCTTTGGTTCCCCTTTCTATATATATATAGTCATATCACCTGCAAATATGGATAGTTTGACTTTCTCCTTTCCAATTTGTTTCTTTTTGGTTCCTTTTTCTTGCTTAATGGCTCTGGCTAAAACTTTCAGGACTATATTGAATAGCAATGTTGAGACTGGGCATCCTTGTGTGGTTCTGGATCTTCGTGGGAAGGCTTCCAAATTTCCCCCATTCAATAAGATGCTTGGTGTGGATTTGTCATATATTGCCTTGATTGTGTTGAGGAATGTTCCTTCTATACCCAATTTGGTTAAAATTTTCATCATGAAAGCATGTTATGTTTTATCAAATGCTGTCTGTATCTATTGAGATAATCATATGGTTTTTGTTCTTCAGTTTGTTGATGTCATGTACCATATTTACTGATTTATGAATGTTGAACCAGCCCTGCATTCTGGGGATAAATCTCACTTGGTCCGGGTGAATGATCTTTCTGATATGCTGTTAGATTCAATTTGCCAGTATTGTGTTGTGGATTTTTGCTTAAATGTTCATTAGAGACATATAGTTCACTTTCTCTTGCATCCTTTTCAGGTTTAGCTATTGAAGTGATGCTGGCTTCATAGAGGGAATTTGGTAGGATTCCCTTCCTTTTGAATAGTTTGAGAATAATTGGAATTAGTTCTTCTTTAAATGTCTGGTAGAATTCAGCAGAGAAGCTATCTGACCTTGAACTTTTCTTTGTTGGGATGGTGTTTATTACTGATTCAATTTCCATCTTGGTTATGGGTAAATTTAGGTTTTCTATGTTTTCACGACTCAATTTTGGTAGATTGTTTGTGTCCAGGAATCTATCCATTTCTTCCAGGTTTGCCAATTTGTTGACATACAACTCTTTGTAGTAATTCCTGATGATTCTTTTTATTTCTGAAGTATCTGTTGTTACATTTACTTTATATCTCTGATTTTATTGATTTCAATATTCTCCCTCTTTTTTTGCTTATGTGGGCCAATGGTGTCTCAATTTTGTTTATTTTTTCAAAAAACCAACTCTTCATTTCAGTAATCTTTTTATTGTTTTTTGGTTTCAATTTTATTTTTTCTCTAATTTTAATTATTTCTTTCCTTCTTTTTTATGATTATTGTGATGCTTTTTTTTAAACTTTTATTTAGTAAATATAAATTTCCAAAGTACAGCTTATGGATTACAATGGCTTCCCCCCACCATAACTTCCCTCCCACTCGCATCCCTCCCATCTCCTGCTCCCTCTCCCATTCCATTCACACCAAGATTCATTTTCAATCATCTTTATATACAGAAGATCGATTTAGTATATATTAAGTAAAGATTTCATCAGTTTGCACCCACACAGACACACAAAGTGTAAAATACTGTTTCAGTACTAGTTATAGCATTACTTTACTTTGGACAACACATTAAGGACAGAGATCCCACATGAGGAATAAGTACACAATAACTCCTGTTGTTGACTTAACAATTTGACACTCTTGTTTATGGCATCAGTAATCTCCCCAGGCTCTAGTCATGAGTTGCCAAGGCTATGGAAGCCTTTTGAGTTCAGTGACTTCGATCTTATTCCGACAGGGATATAGTCAAAGTGGAAGTTCTCTCCTCCCTTCAGAGAAAGATACCTCCTTCTTTGATGACCCGTTCTTTCTACTGGGATCTCACTTGCAGAGATCTTTCATTTAGGTCTTTTTTTTTTTTTTGCCAGAGTGTCTTGGCTTTCCATGCCTACAATACTCTCATGTACTCTTCAGCCATATCCGAATGCCTTAAGGGCTGATTCTGAGGCCAGAGTGCTATTCAGGACATCTGCCATTCTATGAGTCTGCTGTGTATCCCGCTTCCCATGTTGGATCATTCTCTCCCTTTTTGATTCTATCAGTTAGTATTAGTAGACACTAGTTTTGTTTGTGTGATATTTCTTTCCTTCTACTAATTTTTTTTGTAGTTTTTCTTCTAGGTCATTGAGATGCTTCAATAGCTCATTTATTTGATGCCTTGATGTAGGCACCAATTGCTATAAATGTCCCTCTGAACACTGTTTTTGCTGTATCTCAAAAGTTTTTAGATGGAATGGTGTCATCTTTATTCATTTCCAGAATTTTTAAATTTTTCTTTTGATTACTTCTATGACTCACTGTTCATCTGGCAGCATATTGTTTACCTTCCATATGCTTGTGCATATTCTAGAGATTCTTGAGTTGTTGATTCCCAACTTCAAATCTTTGTGGTCAGAGAAGATGCTTGGTATGAATTGGGTTTTTAAATATTTGCTGAGACTTCTTTATGGCCTAGCATATGCTCTGTCCTAGGAAAAGCTCCATACACTGATGAGAAGAATGTGTATTCAGCAACTATGGGATGAAGTGTTCTGCAGATTTCAGGTCAATTTGTTCCATAGTGACAATTAGCTCTGTTGTTTCTTTATTGGTTTTATATCTATCTGATCTGCTCACTGATGAAAATGGAGGTGTTGAAGTCACCCATTACTATTGTATTGGAGTCCATGTCTCTCTTTAGATATATTAACATTTATTTTAAATAGCCATGAGCCCTGTAATTGGGTGCATATATATTTATTATAGTTACAATTTTGGATTGACACCTTAATTATTACATAATGCTCTTCTTTGTCTCTTTTAACTATTTTATGCTTAAATTTATTTTGTCTGATATAAACGTAGCTACATCTGTTCAGTTTTGCTTTCCATTAGCATAGATTGTCTTTCTCCATTCTTTCATTTTCAGTCATCAGGTATTTTTGTTGGTGAGGTGTGTTTCTTGTAGGCAGAAATAGATCAGTCTTGTTATTTAATCCATTCTGTATCTTTTAATTGGAGAATTTAGGTCATGGTCATTTATATTCAAGGTTACTATTGATAAGTACCAACTTAATCCTGCAGTTGTCCTATAAATATTCCTATTGTTTACTTTGGATTTCCTTTGTACTTTTAGTGGACGATTTTCTGCCTTCACATCCTTTCATATTGATGACTATTTTTCTTTGTTTCTGTGTATAGAACATACTTAAGTATAATATGTAAGTAAAATTGACACTTCAAGAAGGGATGACTTGAGCTACCCTTGTCTTGACTGTCGAGGAACAGTTTCATTTTCTTTATTTTTCATCATTTTTTTCTTCATACTATTTGTTGAAATATTTTCTTTACATAGTTAATCGTATGTGTATAAAGTCAATTGAAAATAGATCTCAGTAAAAAATAAGAATGGGAGTAAGTGAAGGAAGAGAAAGTTTGTATCTGTAAAGCTGTATAGTTCTGAATACATTTCTACAGACTTACTTCTAAAGGTACAGTTTAAAAACTTGTCATGGGACTCCAAATCCCATTAATCTTGGTGATAAAAATGCCATCTTAATTATTAAAGTGATCTTATTAAGTGTTAAAGTGAACATATAGATATGATTAAGTGTTAAAGAGATCATATAAATAAGATTAAGTGCCCAGTAATAATAATAGAATTAAAAAGGAAAAAATGTCCAACATGGGACACAGTCTCCACAACAGACTCATAGAATGACAATCACTTTAAGTAACACTCTGACCTCAGAATCAGCCCTTAAAGCTTCCTGGTCTGGAGAGCGGCAAGATGGCGGAATAGGAAGGGAGCACACTATTAGTCCGGGGGAGAGAAAGTTTAATATAAGTGGAGATACTGCAGGGTCAAGGAAGAGTAGGGGATGAAACAGCAGAGGAAACTCTTCTGGAACTAGTGATTCACAGTGGACCTGCGTGGAGAGTGTGAGAGCCCAAGTTCGGGACACCAGCGGCAGACTCAACACACCAGCGCTGGAACGCGAGGTGAGCCGAACCTCAATAGCCCGAGATACCAGCGGGCAAGCGGAAAGAGGAGGCTAGAGGGAACGAGGCTTGAAACTCTGTGGGGAAAAGTTCACCAGGCTAACTAGAAGAGAGATAGGAAAAAAATAAAAAAAGTGACCGATACAGACACAAGTTTCTCTCTCTCCGCTCACCTTTCAAAGGCGAGCAAGACAGAACAGGCACCATTTTGGACATACGTCATAAGCAGGGCGACCTCAGGTTTGCACCAGCCCTGAGCCTAGCAGAAAAACCTGACTCTGGGGGGAGGGGTGAAATAACAGGAGATTAGCATCTAACTTGGCAACCCAGTGAGAGACTGCAGGAGAATTGGAGCCCACACTGAGGGCAGCACAGATTCCCTGTGTGGTCCTTGGGAAAGAGCTTCCAATCTCTGGCTCCTGTGGGTATATCATTTGCCTGCTAACTACCTCCAATTATGTTCAGCTGTGCGGAATTACTTCCCTTTTGAATCAAAAAAAGAAAGAGAGATTTGCCACACCTAACCTGGGAGTGTCATCTTTGACACACCCTCAGCCATGAGGAACCAAACACAGCTCAGTCCACACTTATCTCAAGCCTCTAAGGCTCCACTGAAAGCAGACAGTCCACTTAATATAGAGCCATAGTGTAACAAGAAAAAACACCACAGTGAAGAAACCAAATATCTCCAACATGCCAAACAACAAACGCAAAAACCAAGCTAACAAGAACAAGGAAGACACTATGACACCCCCAAATGAAAAAGACACCCCAATTCAAGATTATGAAGATGATGAGATCGAAGAAATGCAAGAAACGGATCTCAAAAAATTGATAAGAACATTAAGAAGTTCTCAAAAACAAATTCTTGAACTACAGAAATCCTTAATGGACAAGATAGAAAATCTCTCTCGTGAAAGGGAAATATTAAGGAGGAATCAAAATGAAATGAAACAACCAGTGGAACAAGAAACTCTGATAGTGACGAAAAATCATAATGAAATGAAGAGTTCAATAGATCAAATGACAAACACATTAGAGAGCCTTAAAAACAGAATGGGTGAAGCAGAAGAGAGAATATCAGACTTAGAAGACAGAGAACAGGAAAGGAAACAGGCAAACCAAAGAAAAGAAGAAGAAATTAGAAATCTAAAAAATATTGTCGGGAATCTACAGGATACTATTAAAAAACCCAACATTCGGGTTCTAGGAGTTCCTGAAGGCATGGAGAGGGAGAAAGGATTAGAAGGCATTTTCAGTGAGATACTAGCAGAAAATTTCCCAGGTTTGGAGAAGGACAGAGGCATCTTAGTACAGGAAGCTTATAGAACCCCTAAACATGACCAAAAGAGATCCTCACCATGACATGTTGTAATCAAACTCACCACAGTGAAACACAAAGAAAAGATCCTAAAATGTGCAAGAGAGAAACGTCAGATTACTCTTAGAGGATCTCCAATTAGACTCACAGCAGACTTCTCATCAGAAACCCTACAAGCTAGAAGGGAATGGCGAGACATAGCCCAGGTACTAAGAGAGAAAAACTGCCAGCCCAGAATATTATATCCTGCAAAGCTCTCATTTGAGAATGAAGGTGAAATTAAGACTTTTCATAGCAAACAGAAACTGAAAGAATTTGTTGCCACTCATCCTGCCCTGCAAAAGATGCTTAAAGATGTCTTACACACAGAAACACAGAAACATGGTCACCAATATGAAAGAAGGTAAAGGAAGGAAACCTCACAGCAAAAGATCACAGGAAGCTCAATTTCTCTTTGACATAGAATTAAACTCTGATGCTCTGTTAAATCAATGTGTTAAAGTAATCTATTATGTTCTCTTGATGTCTGTTAAATTCTAATTGTTCAAAAACAGCTGAATTTTTATTAAGAGCTATGGGTTATTTAAATATGTGCTTATTTTCAAAAATTTGAATAATCACCTTGTAACAATAATCAAATTTGGTCTATGTTATGTCATGATTTTAAGGAATCTTATTTCAACCAGATATTTTGGATTTTGAGCCTTCTTGGCATTCTTGACAGGCATTCAAAAAATCAAAGTTTCAAACAATCTGGTCTCTAAAATTTCCAGTATATCCTGGACTTTGGTTTTCCCAGTTTGGGCCCAACTGAAAAAATCGAAGGACCTACGTCTCTCATCTTAGAGAGACACCAACTAATCAGTCTATTTGGATTATATTAGAAGGACTGTCAAGATGTGATGTGGTACCAGACTTTAAGTTTCTATAATGGAAAATGCTATTAATACAAATGTTTGAGAATTAAAAAGTCTAATGATCTTGTGTTACTAGACATGATAGTTATCTTAATGAGAAAGCCCCAGAGGCCTAAAGGGTTAAATACTTCTAAAATCCTACAGGTGCTTTCAAAAATACTGTGAAGTAAGCAAGTGCCTCTTGTTGGTTGATGAGTTTATAATTTTAAACATGGCGACTTAAAGTCTTTTGTCATCCACAGTTATATATGATGTGCTGCTCATAAAACTAAAGCGTTGTTGGTTCTGTGTTTAGCTGTCCTCCTATAGGTTCCTATGGACTTTTTCCAGCCACTTCTATTGTATTCAGTACTTTGGGATGGCTCTGTAAACAGATGAAGCCAATAATGTATTAACAGTACCAACTGAGAGAAAGTATGCTTAACTGAGGTTACTAAAAAGAAAAAGCAATTCAAATCAATTGGCAATCTACAAAAAGAGTTAAAGATTTTAAAAGCTATTATTAAAATTGCTATATTGGTCTATTATGCTATATTACATGTGTGTATATATTGTATGTCCACATGGGGAAATTTTATTAAGAGTTTTACTTTAAATGGCTTATAGATAAGATTGTCCATAAATTTAAGCTGCTAAAATCAATCAAAGATACATTTTAATTTGTGTGACCTGAATCTGTGTATCATATGTTTTAAACGTGTTGGTAGAGAGAAACTAAAAACATTTTAGATGGTTGTGCTTAAGTTTACTGGCTAAACAAACTACACCATATTAGATATTTAAGAGGTGTTTTCAAATACATGATTCTTAAAATTTATAGAAGGCATTGGACCTTCTGGTAAATGTTTTCTTAAGTTGTTATCTAATGGTTGAAACGGTTTGCTAAGTATTCATGTGATATTGCTATTGTCAGCAAGCGATCTAGGACTTGCTCCCTCATTTCTCTATTCTAAGCCCAACTTGTTCTTTCATTTCTCTATTCTCTTCAAGGTAGGAAACTAATTCTATTATGAAGGAATCTGTAGGATGCACAATTTAATCTTTAGACCTTATAAAAGAGATGGCTAACATTTTTCTGCAATAGCATAGCCAAAATAAGAGCTTAAATAATAATCTCATAGCTAGATTCACTTCGCCATCAGCGAAGTATACAGTAAGTAGAAAAAACCTCCCTTTCAGACCAAAGGGAAAGAAAGTTTTAAAGTGAGAATATAATTTTCCTCATGGGCATTGTCTACCTTAGAAAAACTACTACAGAACATGCCTGTGACTATAGACTTATAGTTCAGGCCACTGAAGATTAGAGATGGGTCTTGGGCACTCCCTTGACTTGCATCCTCTGGTCTGCTTTAACACAAAACAGGAGGAAAAGAAAGCTAGGCATCAGAAGCAATGGGTGGCAGGCCTATTAATGGCTGATCTGGACAGTGATCTGCCCTCAAGCAGACCCAACAGGCCAGTCCACTGCAGTGGCTTTCAATGTGGTAAGCCTGGGCTTCAGCAGAAGTCAGCTTGTGAAGAGCCCTGGCAGCTCTGCCAAGAGTTGGATCACTGGAAATGGACCTGCCCTGGAGTCGAAGGATGCCCAGGTCAGAGCCACAGATCTTATTGGCTCTAAGCTGAAAAGCCCTTCACTCAGCCCAACTTCCAAAGTGACCACTGCAGCTGAGGGGATGGTCAAGTAGGGTCAGCAACATTGCAGGCAGAACTGTAAATTTCTTGTTAGAGATGCCCCCTGCCTTTACCTGGCCAGCTCTCCTCCCAGGCCAGCCAAGTAATGAAAGTCAACAGAGTGCCTTCCCCTAGGAGGTTCACACCTCCCTTAGGATATACCCCATGTGAAGAGATAGATAGGTCTGGGCCTCTGAATTTACAAGGCCTAAAGCCCAGCAGATTATTATCAAGCCCCTTCTATCAGGTTCTATTTGCCTCTCAATCAGAAAAATTACTTGTAGCTTAGACAGCACCTTTCTTAGCTCCTCTAATAATGACTCTGTCCTTTGTTCTAGGCCCTGTCTAGTGCACTTGGGCCTCATTCCTTTGTAATCATAACCTCTACTCTACCACCAATGGCTCTACTCCCAACCTGTGTGTACTGATGGTCCTCTTCCCCACTTAATGTTGTATAATTGTTCAAACCTGGTAAATGCCACTCTTAGGATCATTGGTTACTATCCTCACTCTGTCTTTTATGACCTTGTCTAAATATGATCAGAGTCAGTGAACTTGGAAGGCTTCCATAGCCTTGGCAACTCATGATGAGAGCCTAGGGTGGTTACTGGTGCCATAAACTAGAGTGTCAATTTGTTGGGTCAACAACAGGAGCCACTGTGCACTTGCTCCTCATGTGGGATCTCTGTCCTTAATGTGCTGTACATTGTGATTTAATGCTATAACTAGTACTCAAACAGTATGTTTCACTTTGTGTTTCTATGTGGGTGCAAACTGTTGAAATCTTTATACTAAATTGATCTTCTATATATAAAGAGAATTGAAAATGAATCTTGATGTGAATGGAAGGGGAGAGGGATAGGGAGAGGGGAGGGTTGTGGGTGGGAGGGAAGTTATGGGAGGGGGAAGCCATTGTAATCCATAAGCTGTACACTGGAAATTTATATTCATTAAATAAAAGTTAAAAAAAAAGGAACAATTTATAAAATTAGAAAAAAAAAAAGCTTCCTGGTCTGGCTGAAAAGCCCATTTCAATCATGGAAAGCTAAGACCCTGTGGCAAAAAATGTTTTACATGAAGTGTCTCTGTAAGTGAGACCCCAGTGAAAGAAGTGACCATCAAAGAAGGATGTAATTTTCTCTAAAGGGAAGAGAGAATTTCTGCTTTGTTTATGTCCTTGTCCAAATACTGACAGAGTCTGTGGAGTCAAAAGGCTTCCATAGCCTAGGCAGCTCATCTCAAGAGCCTCAGGTGGTCACTGACATTATACATAGAGTGTTAGTTGTTAAAATAGCAACAGGAGTCACTGTGCACTAATTCCCCATGCAGGACCTCTGTGTTCAATGAGTTATATAGAAACTTAACTGTAGGACCAGTTCTCAGAAAGTTTTGTGTGTGTGTGTGTGCGCGCGTGCAAATTGTTGAAATATTTCCTTAGCATAGAGTTGGTCTTATGTGTACAAAATTTATTGGAAATGAATCTTAATGAAGAATGGGCCTGGCAGGTGGAGAGGGGGAAGGAGAAGGGGTGGGAATGCAGGTGTGAGGGCTGATATGGGGGAAGAATCACTATGTTCTTAAAGTTGTATTTATGAAATTTGTGTTCCTTAAAAGATAAATTTTAAAAATAAATAAAAAAATACTAGATGAGTGGTGACAAGTTACGTCCACTTCTATTTGTTATGGAAGGTCTTTATCTCACCTTCATTCATAAATGACAGCTTTGCAGAGTACAGTATTCTGGATTGACAGATTTTTTTCTGTTAAGACTTGGACTGTGTCTTTCCATTCTCTCCTATCCTGTAGAGGTTCTGATGAGAAATCAGCTTTGAATCTAATTGGAGATTCTCTGAAAGTAATCTAGCATTTCTCTTGTGCACATTTTAGAATCTTTTTTTTGTGTGTGTGTGTGTGTTTTACTGTTGAAAGTTTGACTACAATGTGTCATGAAGATCTTTTGCTTATCATGCCTATGAGTAGTTTTATGTACTTTCTGTACTTGAATGTGCCTTTATCCAAATTGGGGAAGTTTTGTCTAATAATTTTACAAAATAGGTTTTCTGACCCATTCTCTCTTTCTACTCCTTCAGGAACTCCTAAGACCCATATGTTGGGTTGTTTAATACTATCCCATAAATCTCCAACACTGTTCTTAACTTTTCTAATTTCTTCTTTCTGAAATATGACTGAAAATTTTCTGAAGATTTGTCTTCTAGCTCTGATAACGTTTCTTCTGCATCACCATTTCTGTTGTTAAGGCTTTCTATTGCATGTTTTACTTGATCTATTGATTCTTCATTTCTAATATTTCATTTTGATTTCTCTTTAAAATCTCAATTTCTTGTGAAAAATTTTCATTCATGTCATGTCAGGATTTCTTTAATTTGCGGATTTGCTTCTGATTGCTATGATTAATCTTCTGAATTCCATTTCATCAATCTCTTCATCTTCACATTCTAATATTGCAGTGTGTTGTGTTCCTTTGTGTGTTTCATGTTGTCTTCCTTCCTGTTGTTTCTTGAGTTTCTGTGTTTATTTTTACGTGTTTGTGGAGATACTTGTTGGTTTTTTCTCTGTGATGGCTTTTATCTTTGAACTCTTCCTCTGTGGCTTAGTGGAATTCTGCTTTTTCAGTGAATACCCAGAGGTGTGTGCTGGATGTGACCAGGGAACTTGGTCATTGCTCAAGGGTAAGGCAAGCAACAAGGTTGACACTCAAGTTGGGCTTGGTAGATATCTTCCTGTTAACAGAAAGGGGATATAGTCACCTCTGTTTGTGTGTTTACACCCTCACCTCTTTTTTAGGTGATCAGTGCATAGGTGGTAGCCCTCAGTGGGTATAATACATATCTATGCTATTGTATGAACCACACAAAGGATCTGTGCCATTCTCATTGTGAGCACAGATCCTGCTACAATGACCCTTCCCAGCAATCAGGGATCTCTGATCATGTGGAGTCCAACAGAGCAATTGCTCAGAGACAAAGCTCTACCCTGTACCCTCTTATGCAGGCACAGGCCCACAGTCTCAGTACACAGGACTCCCATTGTCACAAGGTGTAGAAGATCTTCTCTGTCCCACTAGGCTGTCTGGACAACAGAGAGACAAATGTCTCCAGAGCCAGCTGCCTGTAGGTGTTGCAGCTAAGCAGTTTGAGCCCCAAAGTCTATAGTATCTTGAGAGGCCGGGGTGCTTCATAATCCTACATGGGTGCCCAGCCCCCTGTCAATCCTCCCCCAGACTTAAAGTCAATGGGGAACATGGATTTTTCCCTCTGCTAGAATTTCTGGATCTCAGGTGTACACAAGAGCCTCTGGCTGGATGTGGCTTTCTCCCCTGCCAGTTGCACCGGAGCTGCTGCCTTCAGTACTACCAAGATGGTGTCTTGTCACAGCCAGTTGCTGTGTGTGCACACAAAGGCTTCTGCAGCTGCCACTTATGCCCAACACGGTGCCTGCCTTCTCTCAGTCAGTTGCTGCATACCACTGTGTGTGTGTGTGTGTGTGGAGGGGGGGTGATGTGAGAGAAACATGTCCCCTCTTCTTTCACTAGATCTGCGGGTATCCTTTCCCCTTTAGGGCTCCAGGCTGGACTCTTACCACACTCTCCCTCCGGCTATACCAGCAGTGGCAGCGGTTACTGCAGTCTGCTCTCACCTCAATCTCCGAAGCTGGGAATTTCTCAGTGTCTCGGCTGCTGGGCCATGTGTTGCGTCCATGTTCATGTTGCACATCCACACCTTGCATGCAGATCCATGGAGATCCTCTTCCTTCTCTAAAATTTTCACTGTGGTTTTCTCTCTTACTCTTCCCTGAGAACATACTTCCTACTCTTTTTTTAACTACTTATCCCTAGCCTAGCACATTGTGCTGTTCTCTATTCTGCCATCTTGGAATTCTACATAGGTATAAAATCCCACCCTTAACCCTAATAAGGCTAAAATTTGGTCTATCTTTTATTTATTTATTTATTTATTCATTCATTCATTCATTCACATGGACATAATGCACTGTGGTATTAATCCCTCATCACTCTTAATTCAAAATTGGATCAAACAGTAGACCATACTTTTATAAATTATAGGAGTTCTTAATAACCGTAATGCCCTTGTTCAGTTCTGAAATTCAAACTTGAAACTTCTCTGTTCATAGTCTTGGCCTTTCTGAGAAACTCTTTTTTTTAAGATTTATTTATTTATTTGCAAGTCAGAGTTACACAGAGGAGAGGCAGAGACAGAGAAAGAGCTCATCCATCCAATGGTTCACTCCCCAGTTGGCTGCAATGGCCAGAGCATCACCGATCTGAAGCCAGGAGCCAGGAGCTTCCTCCAGGTCTCCCACGTGGGTTCAGGGGCCCAAGGACTTGGGCCATCTTCTACTGCTTTCCTAGGCCATAGGCGAGAGCTGGATCGGAAGTGGATCAGCCGGGTCTCGAATGTGCACCCCTATGGGATGCCGGTGCTTCAGGCCAGGGCATTAGCCCAGTGCTCCACAGCGTCGGCCCCATCTGAGAAATTCTTTCAATCTATTTGTTAAAGTTTAGCCCCATGTATCTTCCTGGTAGCTTTTAGTATTTCTTTCTTTCTGCCTCTTCATCTTGGGTGATTTTCTGGGCTAGCTTCTTTTGGGTTCTGTGGTAGGCAGAGTAATAGGATAGCTCACAAGATCATTGATCCCTGACGTGTAAATCTTGTATCTGCAGAATTCCCTCCTTTGGAGTATGGATGGGCTCAAAGAATAAAAGCAATGTCACTGTGTGTTTAGTTGTTTTTTTTTTTCATATGGCAAGAAATTAAAGGATTTTTAAGGAATAATTAAAGCTTAGAGTCAGCTTATTTTGAGAAAATCAAAAGTAAGATGATCCTGAGTAAACCTGACCTTACATAGACCCATTAGAAAGAAAGCTGTAGACATACAGCTAAGAGAAGATAAGCAGCTGGTTTTGGAGAAACTAATTAACATGCTTAGGAGACAGCTATGTGTCAAATGATGCTGGGGAGCATCTAAAAAAGGGGGAACACAATAAGGAACTGAATTCTGCCACTGATTGTGTGATCTTTGTAGAATGCAAGTCCTAGAAAGACATACATGTGGCTTCAACACCTGATTGACGCCTTATCATATCCTGAGCACAGGACCCATTTGAGACATGCCAGACTGCTGGTCTACAGAGATCATTAGACAATAAATGAATACTGTTTGATGTAGCCAAGTTTTAATATTTTGTTTCACAGCAATAGGAAGCTAATATAAGTTCCCAGATTGCTGCTTTTACTAGAAGTATAACTGAAGATTGGAATAATTCCAATAATAGTGTATAATTCTAGGGTTAGCCAGGAGTTTTCTTAGCACACTCTCCGCCCCACCAGCCACTCTCTGACAAAGACATACCGTTTTAACATACAAACACACTCTGTCCCTGAACTCTCTAGGAGGAGCTGGATCTTATTTCAGACTCAGGTTCCTCCCCATCCTGCCTTAAACTGGTATCTACAAAACACCTACATGACTTTTCTGTGAGTCCTGAGATAAAACAGCACTGCCCCTGGGGACTCCCAGACTGAGCTGGGGGAGTCACTTCCATTAATTACAGTGAAAAGAAATCTCTTGAATATGGAATTGCAATGTTTGTTTTGAAAATCATATTCCTTTTAAAAATTACCATTCATTATGCTTTGTAGACAAACCATTTTGGTTAGGAACAAAAATGCTATTTTCTACCAGCTGAAGCCTCCCTCTACAATGAAGCTAGAAAATCATTACTTGAACAAGACTGCCTCTCCCGAAGCTAAGCTATTCTTGCATATGTAAGAGGAAAATGGACAAATCACTTATAAATGGAGAGATAAATCTTTGAAAGCAAGAGAAACCTCACTTTCAGTTCATTTCTATGAGTATCTTCATCTTGTTGTGCTTGTAAAATAGAAAATAATATAACTATCTGGGTTGTTTTTGCATTACTGTATAATTCATCACTTCAAAATATAATTCTTTCTCTCTGGTTTGTAATTCCTCATAGCCTCAATAATAAAACAATCCAGTCAAGTCAATGTGTCTCATCTTGGTGAGATTCCTGTTTGAAGTTATTTTTCGGCTCCTTGACACTGTAGTTTCTTGATATATGAAATGCTATATTTATAGCTATGAGTTGTATTGCTAGATAGACTTCAATGATTTGTATAGTGATTTGCAATATGTATCTCTGAAATCAACCCTACTGAAATGAATTGCATTATAAAATCCACATTTGATGCTTCAATCAAGCCAATTCATTATAGTTTTGAAAACTCTACCACACATAGGTCAGAGCCACTGCTTTGCATACATCAGTCATTTCCATCCTCATGGATTAGGGATTTCTGAGTTCTTTAAAAATTAGTTTCAGACCCAATTGGATAAATGATCAAACACAAACTTTCATTTAGAACTATTATGGTAAAATACCTTGTCTGATTACAAATAATTAAAACCAGTCTTTTGACAAGAATCTTTACTTGTAAGAATTGAGGAGGCTGAACTTTTGTTATAAGGTCAAAGTAATCACAGACAATTCCTTTCTTTCTTTCTTTTTTTTTTTTTTTTTTTGCTTTTTTTATATCATCATAGGATACAAATGACTGAGTGGGAATCTATCACGTTAGTCACTGATGACTAAATAAATGATGAAACCAAAAACATCCTAAAATCTAATGACTCCCTTTGGTGACACCTCCCATTGCTATGGATATTTCAGAATCTTATGAGGTGTTTTGAGCCATGCCTAAAGAAAACTAATTTTGAAACAGCCTATAGAGTCAAGTTTAAAACAATATGAAAGAACCTTACATCATTCCTTCTAAATATCTGCCCCAGTGCCTGCATATGGATCACGGAGATAGTTTCCTCTTCTTTTGCCTTGCCTAAGAGATTGTAGTCTCCAGGAGGTTAGAAATCATGACTTCATGATGCACTCTATATCTCTGCAGGTTGGCAGAGAGCCTTAAGTCCAGTAGGGTGCTTGAAAACATTTGTATAGAACATAAATATCTCTAAGCATTTAAAAACTTGAGATTCTCTAAAAAGAGAAAATTGATTGGATAAACCATGTAAAGATAGAAGTTTCCGAACACTCATTTAATGAATCTTTGACTACTCACTAAGCTATAATGACCCTGGGATTACTCATAGGAAGGTAGGTTTAAAAATAAAAATAAGATTGGGTCACCATCATGGCACAACAAATTAAACTGCCGCATATGACACTGATATCCCATATAAGAACACCCTTTTGAGTCCCAGGTGTCCCACTTCCAAGCCAGCTCCCTGCTAATGCACCTGGGAAAGCAGTGCAAGGTGGCCCAAGTACTTAGGGACCTGCCATCCATGTAAGAGACCTGGAGGGAATTCTAGGCTCCTGGCTGCCACCTGGCCTGGCCCTAGTCATTGTGGCGATTTGAGGAGTAAACAAGAGGTTGGACAATCTCTCTGTTTCCTCCCCTCTCTGCAATTCTACCTGGCAAAAAAATGAAATAAATCTCAAAAAATTAAAAATTTATAGAAAAAGCATTTATCAAAGACATCAGTGTTCACAGACTGCAAGAGATGTAGGCTCTATAATATTAGTTTAAGGAAGAGGTTATTTCTGTTTCCAATGTGACTCCTTGAAGGTATGACTCTCTGCTAAGATACAGAACTTTGCAGCCATTGTATATGCCCAAGAGAAAAGTTTCAAAAAATTAGAGGATAGTATGATGACAAGGTCTCATCAATTAGAGAGTATCAATAATAGATTTAAATTAAAGCATTATTTAGATAGAATTTTGGAAATTAAAAATATAACAATTTCTAAAAACCTCACTATGATAGTTCCACAAGATTTGAGCTAAGAGAAGAAAGGTTCATCCAACCTGAAGTGAATCAATAAAGATTATCCAGTCTGAAAAACAGTGAATGAGGCCTTGGACAAATGCAAGACAGCAGAAACACATGATTATGTATGTAGAGAAGATGTCAGAAGGAGAAGAGAAGAAAGAGAAGAAAAATACATAAAGAAATAGTGGCTAACCATTTCCATTGCCTGCAAAATTATCACTTGCCTGAAAATCCAGGGAGGTTAAGAAATTCTAAGTGGGATGAATACAAAACAGTCCACATTTACACACATCACAGAAACCAGAGAAAATCTCAAAAGCAGAAAAACAAAACAAAACAAAAAAAAACGCACTGAAACTCATCATAAACAAGAGAAACACATTAAAATGAACAAACGACAGAAAAAAGTGAGGCCTGAGGCAGTGGGGTGACCTGTTTAAAGTACTTAAAGAATAATGTAATCAACTAATAATTCTTATGAAGCAAAAGTATGATTCTAAAATGCAAAGTTAAGACATCTCCTAGATTCAAAGGTTGAGAGAATTCAGTTGCTAGCTTACTTTCATAATAAGAAAAACTAAAGGAAGCAGTTCAGACTGAAGGGAAATGACACCATATGGCAACTAGAAGCCATACAGAAATAAAGAACGCCAGTAAATCTCATTATGTAAGTATGTATGAAAGAGTAAGTAAAAATATAACTACATATAAGTAGATGTGTAAGGATAAACATACGTATTTCATCTTCTCTTAACAGATTTTAAAAACCACTGCAAAAATAATTATTATAAAACTGTACTTTTGAGCTTATAATACACAAAGATGTAGATAAATGACAATAAAGGACAAGGGAGCAAATAAACCTGTGTTGGACAAAGTTTCCACATTTCATTAGAATTGTGTGCTTGAACAGGTACTGGAAACAAAGAGGATAATTTAGCAAGTTATTCCAGTAGCTAGGAAATGACCACCTAGAGACTGAAGAGAGCAGGCCAGTGGACCTGAGAACAACTTATTTGGACATAGAGTTATGTTAAATGAAATTGGGAAAGGATTATTGGAACGAAGGTACAGGCAAGTACAAGCATCGGATAAACAAAATTTTAATCAGGTTGAAAATAAGGTAGGTACCTCCAGTACCATAATTGGAAATATTGTTGCTTTATTTTAGATTTGCTTAGATTGTTTTGCAGCCTGAGAACCAAGTAAGAGCCATCTCCATGAGGTTGAGACATAAGGTCGATAAGTCCAATAAGCTGAGGCTCTTCACCTTGCCGTGTACTGATCACTAGCATGGGAAGTCACGTAGAAGCTTGCCAGGAGAATGGTGAGCTTTGTGTGGCACTTGGGATGATCAGTGTTCATATCAGAGTGCCTGAGTTCAGGTCCTGGCTGTGCTTCCAATTCCAGCTTCCCGATAATGTGCAGCATGGGAAGTAGCAGAAGATGACTCAACTACTTGTGTCTGTGCCATCCACATGGGAGACCTGGATTGAGTTCTGGGCTCCTGGTGTTGGCCTGGCTAGTTCCGGTTGTCAAGGCATTTAGGAAGGGAGCCAGTGTATGGAAGATATCTCTCTCTCTGTGTCTTGATGCTATTCAAATAAAATGAAAATAATTTTTAAAAGAGGAAAGGAGTATAAAAGATTCCAAGTTGGAGAAACCATAAATGAAGTCCTTTATATTTCCTAGCAGAGTTCGGCTGTGCTGCTGCTAAAGGGATTGCTTCCATTTCTCTTTGGTTTCAGTTAGTTTGTTAAATTTTAATGATGGCATGATAGCTTAAAGAGGCATATACAGAAAACCTCTACATTTTCAGAATTCAAAGACTCTAGAAGAAGGAATAAGGAGAAAAGACAGAGCAATGCAATCCCACAGGAATGTTCAGAGAAAGATCAAGGTTTGCATCTGGATGTCTAGCTAACTTCTCCTTTGACTTTGCCCTATGCCCTATGTAGACTGAATCATTACTTCATTCCCCCTTTTCTTTCTAGTATCTATGATCATCTTGAATAGATACCTGAGTTTGTTAAAACATTTTAAAAATTCACAGTCTATTTCTATTCTACCACATGATGAAGTCTTATACTCCATACCCCTGTAAGATGACCCTAGAAATTTTGATTGGATATTGACTCTGGCATATTTGTAGATAAACAATGAAAACTAAAAGTCTTGAATCTTCTTTTGGTCTACAATTCCCCACTGCAACAAAAATAGAATTTGTGTGAATTATACCAATTTTTTTTATAGAGTACAAAGGTTCAGTAAAATAAATGATTTTTAAGGAGCCTGGAGTTTACACACGTAAGCACTAGATAAGACTAGAAATAATAAAAATGGCAAACGATAGCTCTAAATAACCGATAATTCAAGAAAATTACTTTCTCTATTTCTGTTTCTTATCTCATGCCATAACTCTTCCTATTCTTTTGCCATTCTTTGTTTCAAAGAATGACTATTCCTTTCTAGAAAGTTGCATTGGTTTTCAGACGTAGCAGAAGTCACTATAAAGAGCTGGTTAAGCAGCCTTGAAGAAAATGGTTTCTCTCGAATAAACCCAGTAAACCCTATAAAAAAATCTTGGCTGAGGAACACAAGAGGTCAGTATAGACTATGACCATTGGCATGAAAATTATCAAGCACTGTTTGGAGATGTTTATGACTCACTTCTTGGGAGAGACCCAAATTTCCCAACAAACAGATGGCCTTCTCATAAAACCCACAGGGCAACCAGATCTTACCTAAGATAATCATTGGAGTGTGTGTGTGTGTGTGTGTAATTTTAACTTGTCACATAACGTTTAGATAGCCATGAATTTTTTTTGTTACTAAAATTTTCTACCACCTTATCCGGCTGAAACAGTATAAATGGCTTAGTTTTCTAAAGATAAGTTATGTAAGTTTTCTGGACCTGGAATATGATGTTATTATTTAATTGAACTCTGAATGGAGGAAGACACAATTATGTGCTTTCTATGGCTGAGATAACTAAGTCTCATAAAATTGAACCTGCTTCACCAGGATCATACAATAATCCTAGGATAGAGTAAGGGGTCAGATACTAGACATTTTCTATGTTTCTACATGTGGCATTAAAATGTTATCTAAGTAAGTAGGAAATTTCTTTACAGTTAATCAGGAATTCACCTAAGTTTCCTACCATTATGTGGAATGTGCAATTAGTTTTTAAGGCTGAATGAGAGAAGAGCAAAGTCACTCCTCACCAGTGTTGATCCTATCAGTCTGGTATGAATGCCAACAAAACGCTTAAAGAATATTTTTTTCTTTTTTTTAACTTTTATTTAATGAATATAAATTTCCAAAGTACAGCTTATGGATTACAATGGCTTCCCCCCCCATAACTTCCCTCCCACCTGCAACCCTCCCCTCTCCCGCTCCCTCTCCCCTTCCATTCACATCAAGATTCACTTTCAATTCTCTTTATATACAGAAGATCAGTTTAGTATATATTAAGTAAAGATTTCAACAGTTTGCCCCCACATAGCAACACAAAGTGAAAAAATACTGTTGGAGTACTAGTTATAGCATTAAATAACAGTGTACAGCACATTAAAGACAGAGATCCTACATGATATTTTTTAAAAATTAATTAATTTTCTATGCAATTTCCAATTTAACACCAGTTTTTTTTCCATTTTCAATTATCTTTGTATACAGAAGATTGATTCTGTATATACTAAGTAAAGATTTCATCAGTTTGCACCCACACAGAGACACAAAGTGTAAAAATACTGTTTCAGTACTAGTTATAGCATCACTTCACATTAGACAACACATTAAGGACAGATCCCACATGAGATGAAAGTACACAGTGACTCCTGTTGTTGATTTAACAATTTGATACCCTTGTTTATGGCGTCAGTAATCTCCCTAGGCTCTAGTCATCAGTTGCCAGGGCTATGGAAGCCTTTAGGGTTCGCCGACTTCGATCTTATTCCAATAGAGTCACAGTCAAAGTGGAAGTTCTCTCCTCCCTTCAGAGAAAGGTACCTCCTTCTTTGATGGTCCCATTCTTTCCACTGGGATCTCACTCACAGAGATCTTTCATTTAGGTCTTCTTTTTTTTTTTTTTTCCAGGGTGTCTTGGCTTTCCATGCCTACAATACTCTCATGGGCTCTTCAGCCAGATCTGAATGCCTTAAGGGCTGATTCTGAGGCCAGAGTGCTATTTAGGACATCTGCCATTCTATGAGTCTGCTGTGTATCCCGCTTCCCATGTTGGATCTTTCTCCCCCTTTTTGATTCTATCAGTTAGTATTAGCAGACACTAGTCTTGTTTGTGTGATCCCTTTGACTCTGAGACCTATCAGAGTGATCAATTGTGAACTGAAATTGATCACTTGGACTAGTGAGATGGCATTGGTACATGCCACCTTGATGGGATTGTATTGGAATCCCCTCGCACGTTTCTAACTCCACCATTAGGGGCACGTCCGATTGAGCATGTCCCAAATTGTACATCTCCTCCCTCTTAAAGAATATTTTTTAAAAGTAGGGCTGTGTTGTTAGTTTTAAAAGGACTTCATCTGTCTCAATGGGGCCTTGTGTTATGGTATCTTAGGTTGAGTTTTCTGGGAAGCCAACTGAAATGGAAATGCAAGGCAGATCATTTATCAGAGCTTATTCTTCAGATCAATACCCATAGAAGAGAAAAGAGGGACGCAAGATTGGGACAAAGAAGAATATAAGCTGTGGTGAAGATTCAGTGATGGCCTCAAGGAGACATTTGATCTAGCAGTTAAATTGTTCACAATCCACATCAGAGTACTGGGCTTGGTTTGGGACTCCAGTCCTGATTCCATCCTCTTGCTAATGCAGACTATGGGAAGCAGTGATGATGGCTCAAGAAATTGGGCTCCTGCCACCCAGATCTTGCCACATCTAGATTGAGTTCCTGGCTCCCGGTTTCACCTCAAATGCTGCTGCTGAACTCAGGCATGGCCAAGGGACACCAAAGGTGCAAACAATGGCCTGTGATTGGCAAAGTACATGTCTGCATGGGTTTTGAGGGAAAGCTCTCAAAACGGCAATATTGGAGAGCGGTCACCTTGCTTCTCAATATTTCTGCTCAGATACCCAGAGGTGCTCTCTCTTTCTCATATTAGAAAATATTTGCACTTTTAGGAATTGTTTCTCTAGGGTATTCTGGGATTCTTGCCTTCAGTTCTGGCTTGATACCTCATGATACAGTAATAATTTAGCCACACTGAGCCTCTCTTCTCATCCACAGTGGATATGTGTGCTAAGAGGAGCAGAAATCAAGAGATTATGTGAGTAAACCGTGTTTGCAAAGCTGGGTATTTTCTCCTAATTACACATGTTCTAATTAATTGACCTGATCAATGACTACTAAAAGAGTCAGTTACTAGTAGAAATGTCTTTTCAGCAACCTTTCATTTTGTCTGTTGAATTCTGTCTTGCATATTGGCAAAGGCCTCTGGAGTTAACCTTTACCACTTATTTTGTTACTTTCGGTTTTTGTATGTTTTCTATAAAGTCTATGACTTCATTATTTGAGGAAATAGAATTTCGTTTCTTTCCTTCTCCTTTTTTTCTAGTTACTCATACAGTTGAGATATGACATTTCACTTCATTGTGGTCCATTGACTATAATTCTGTAAAGGATGGAGAAAGAACTAAATTCTATGAACAGATGCTTTTTATTGCATACTACTTGGCTTTTCTCCTATTTTTTGAAAAATTCTGATAACATTCATGCTTTTATATTTCTCCCACTCCCTCCCTTTTTGGCTGTTTCCCTGCATTGAACCTTAAATGCAATTTTTCAGCACAGAAAATAGGGCCGCCTTTTTTGGCTGACATCTACAAAAAGAAAAACAAACATAAGGGTAGGTTTCAAGCTTCCTTTCTTCCTGACTACCAAATGTATGATTCTAAATAAAATGAGGCCGATCCTAAAGCTCAAATTCTGGTAATCCCTGGTTATTCAATAAATGACAGAGTATTTAATTTTTTTAAAACAGTGTACAAGATTTTTTTGTAAGTCATGGCTCTTCTCCTTGTGAGTTGCTGGTGTTGCTAGTCCCATCTGCAGGTAGGAAAACTGAGGCCCTTGGCCATGAAGAAGCTCTCTCATGGTTACATGGGTATTAAGTGGAGTGAGGATTTAAATACAGGAAGTCCGGCTTCATACTTCACACTGTCACCTCCACCTTACGCTGTCCCTTAACTAAGTCATTGGTGTGAATTCAATCATATCTTATCAAAACATTATGGAGTTAAGGACATAAAAATTACTTATGTAAACTGTTTGGAATTAGCAGTCAAGCGAGAGAATTTCTGCTGATTCTAATCTCCACACACATGATCTAATTTCAGCAAGCCTGATTTCTCCTAGTGCCTGAAAAGTACCTCAAATATGAGGAGTGCAATTTGGACATATTTTTAATCATAGAAAATAAAATATGATGCAAAACAGGAGTTCTGTTAGTGAGCTTTGTCCTGCCTACATCTGAAAATTACAAGAAATCCTCCCTATTATAGCTAATAGTCATGAATAAGCTTGCAATTCTGTCACTTCCTTTTTTCTGGTTTCAAGATGTAATGAAGCCTATGGCACACTAGATGGCAGTCTTGCCACATAAGCCCCCTACCCAAGAACACAGGTTGAAAATGCATTTCAAAGAACAGTAAGAAAATGTGACTGCAGGTTTGATAATGGATGTACTCTGACTTCAGGGCTAGAAACCAAGATCCACGGGAGAACGACTGACACCGAGGTAAGAGAATTGTCCCCTTGTCAATAGCTCACTAGGTGTCAATAGGAGTTGTGCTATAGTTTCCCTTGTTTAGCTAGCAAATATCACTTTTTGTATAGTACAGTTGGAATCATTGTAGAAATCTTCACTGGGGGCCCATCTGAAAAACACAAATAGTTTATTTGCAATTATACAACAACATAGATGATTTCTCCTAGGTTTTATTTTATATGATTGATTTAGAACCGCATAGAATTATATGATTCTAGATAGAACATGTTAACCGTTGCTGGGGAGCATTTTTCCTTTAAAACATTAGACAGGAGGAGGTGCAAGATGATGACTGAATAAGATACTCTGTTGATCTTGTCCCCAAAGAGATACCAATTTGACACTACCTCCGCCCTCCCCACCCTACTCCAAGCAGTGCAGTGTGCTGAAAGCTGCCTTCCTTGCTGCTTGGGAGATGAAAAGGGAATTAAGTCCAAACCCTAGACATGAAATCCAGTTTCAGACCCACCACAGAAAACCCGGTGCTGGACAGGGCCCCATGACTCCTGCTCCTGGACAAGTATTTGGTCTTTGGATCTACTTTAGCCAGGAGGTCAAGGCACCACTTCCTCCACCTCTCCCCCAACTTCCAACAGACTATGGAGCAGCATTCCAGCTTTGGGGCGTTAGACCAGAAAAGTGAATAAAAGACTTTTCCTGGAAACTCAGAGACAGCCTGTTGTAGTGTGTTCCATAAAGCCCAAAGTCCTCTATCCTCAGGCTGATGTTTGCAGATGGAGCCTCTAGATCTCGCTGCTGTCAAGCAGAGACTTACAATCCAACGAGGTAGATTTATTTGGGGCTGTATCACTGTCAGTTACTTGACCTGGTGCACACTGCTGAGACTGTTCAGGGCCTGACAACTGTGAATTCCAGGTGCAACCCATATCAGTGTCAGTCTTGGCAACCAAGGAACTGTCTCTGTCATGCTTCTCCTGACCTCACGCATACAGAAAAGGGTAAGACTTCAATAAGAGGGGAGGCAGATTTGAAAGTGAGATCAGGGCTTGCCTTGGGGCTCAGTGCCAGGACTACTGGGATAAGACTCAACACTACATAGAATTTAAATAATTATCTGTCCTCAGGCCAAAACTTGAAGATGGGGCCTCTGGATTTGCCCTAGCATCAAGCAGAGAAATGCACCCTCACAGGATGGGCTCATATTTAGCCTGCCTCACCACCAGCCTTAGGTGGGCCTAGCAAGAACCCATGAGACTCACTACTCAAGGCTCTGAGGACGCAGGTCTCATATGTGCCTGAGTTTAATGTCAGCCTTAGTGGCAAAGTGGTCGATTTCACCTTTCTTCCCTTTGAGTAGAAAGTGAGCAGCAAGATTCCAGCTGATGGGGAGTAAGGTGCATAAGTGAGCATAGGCATGTGTCTTACAACTCAGTGCCAGGCTGTTGAAACCAATACTGGGAAGTTCATAACAATCGCTGTTCCTAGTCCTAGACACAGTTTTTGTGGCTGTGGTCAGAGCCTCTGAACCTGCTCTAGTACCAAGAGCATGTTCTTGGCTCCAGTTGATTGTACTTAAATTCTGATCAGCATAGCATGTGGATGTTTCCAGCAGTCTTGGGCTGTGAGTCCACCCCGATAGCAGAAAGCCAAAAGCAATACTAACTTTGTCTGACTCATTCTGTGCTGGTCTCATCTCAGTGGACTGTGGGATCTGGAATTGATTTAGCACTGTGGTATTGGTGGCTATCAGACTGCCCACACCATACGTCCCCCAATAACTGACACAACTTACAGAATGAAACTTACCACTTTGGAGAAAAAAAAAGAGATGTGGGCGCTAAGACATGATACAGAAAACTGGAACTTACATGATATCACTCATATGTTGCTACACAGTGAGGCCCAGATCCAGAAATTATCTTTTGGTGCTTGAACCCAGGTTGGTGACTGTGGAAGAGGCATCTGTCCTTACTATAGCTCCCAAGTTTAGCAGAATGAACTAACCCTTTCTAGTCACTTCCACAGTTTGTTATGAACAGCACAGCAGCTGTAGACATGGCACAAACCTAGGATAGGGAGACATCTAGTTATGAGAGGGCAGAGGTGTTCATTGCTTAGAGAAAATAAGCAAGCTGCTTAGAATTTCCTGAAGTATAGACACATTAAGAAGCATCATTAAGAAGCATCAGAAACTTTCAGGGAATAATCAGCTCTCCTAAAGAACAAAGCTAGGAGCCAGAAACTAACCAGACAACAATGGATATTTGCAAATTCTTGGGTGACAAATGCACAATAGCTGTTGTAAGAAAATTCAGTGAGCACCAAGGAAACACAGAGAAATGGTTCAATTATATAAAAGAGAGACTTAACAGAGAACTTAGAAAAGTTTTTAAAAGTCAAGCAATCCTGAAGTGAAAATTATACCAACTGAAATAAAATACATGATAGAATCCATCAATAGCAGACTACATCATGCAGAAGAATTAGTGAACTCAAAGATAAACTATTTGAAAATACACCAGAAACAAAAAGGAAAGAGAAAATAATGAAAGCTTATGAAAACTTTGAGTCAGTATGAAAAGAGCAAGTATCCAAATTATTGACCTTCACAGTCTTTCATAACAGTAGACTATCTTTCTGTCTCTATGTGTAGCACATCTTAAAGTAAGACTGGATGAGTAGTGACAAGTTCTTTCAATTTCTATTTGTTTTGGAAAGTCTTTATTTCAGTTTCATTCATAAATGAGAACTTTTCAGGATACTATATTCTGGGTTGACAGTTTTTGTTTCTTTTAAGACTCGGATTGTGTCCCTCAATTCTCTCCTAGCCTGCATGGTTTCTAATGAGAAGTCATCTGTGAATCTAATTGTCTTCTTTTGAAAAATGGCTGTTTATATCTATTAGCCACTTTTAAGTTGGAGTATTCATTCTTTTGCTATAGAGTTGTTTGAACTTCTTATATATCCCAATTGTTAATCCCCTCATAGGTATTACTTCTAATGGTTTTCCCCTTTCTTCATGTTGTATCTTAAATATGTTGATTTCTTACTTTTTTATGCAAAAGCTTTTTGTTTTAGTTTTCTGGGCTATCAGTTCCCACAGAAAAACCTATCTTGGTATCCTGAAGTGTTTCCTGTATGTTTCCTTCCGGAAGATTTCAGGTCTTACATTTAGATCTTTAATCAATATTGAGAAGATGTGTTTTATATTGTTTTGTTTTGCATGGTAATGGATAAGGATCTAGTCTCATTCATCTATGTAGACATCCATTTAAAAAACATATTGTATTATCAAAAATACAAAAGCTAACCAGTGTTGGTAAGAATGCAAAGTAAAAGGTACACTTGCAGACTGTAGGAATGTAAATTGATGCAGTTATTGTGAAAAGCAGTACCTGGCTTCCTCAAAAGTTTAAAAATACAACCACCATATGAATCATTAATTCTATTAATGGATATATATATATATTTATTATATATATGTATATATATATGGAATAAGTCTGTCAAAGAGAGATTTATACTTCCATATGTATTGCTGCACTATTAATGATAACCAAGAAATTTAAACAACTTAAGTGTCTATCTGCTGGTGAATGGATAGAGATATAGTATAAATACACAAGAAAGTGCTATTTATCTATTAAAAATGATGGTAACTTGTCATTGGCCATAATATGGATGGAACTAGAGGTCACTATGTGAATTGAAATAAGTCAAGTACAGAAAAACAAGTACTACATGATCTCAGTCATATATGGAACTCAAAAAGTTCATCTCATAGAAGTTCAGAGTAAAATGGCAGCTCCCAGAGGCTGGGACAGTAGTGGGGATAGGGGAATGGAAAATGTTAATAAGTGTTAAGTTATAGCCAGACAGGAGAAAGACATTCTGATGTTCCACTGCACAGTAGGATTACTGTAGCTAATGATAATATACTGTATATTTTTCTAAAATAAATGCTAGAAAAACAGGATTTTCAATGTTTTTATTATAAAAACATGATAAATATCAAGAGTGATAGACCTGTTTACAATGAATTGATCATTACTCATTCATATACTCATGTAGGAAAAAAATCACAAGCACACCATAATATGTAGGTTTTATGCATTGATTTAAAAACAAAATGTATTTTTCCCCCATAAAACAGAAGATATTTGAGGGATGAGTAAAAAAATAATAGCATCAATGCTATTACATATGGTCCTTTATAAATGGTGAATCTTCCTCACCAAGACATTTAACTCCTAATTTTTCTTCCTTTAAGTCCACTCTAAAGCCAAACATTCCATATCAAAGTCCTTCAATTAACAAGTCTTCCTCACTACTTAATGAAAGTTGAGGAGGGTAAAAAGGAGGAAAGAATTTTTAATCTCAAAAACTCCAGAGCTATAGCATCCCATAGGACACCTTAATTTCATTGCTCTGTAGACAGAAAAACCACTTCAGGTATATTAGCCATTAAATGTTTTGTCTTTTGTGGGTTGACTTTGGATCCAGCCACTGCTTCTCTAATATGAATGTGTTTATGAGACATAGATTTATTGAACAATGCAAACTGTTGAAACGATTGGTCTAAGGTCAGCTTCCAGATTGCAGACTAAACATAATGTTTATCTTTTTCATTTCTTGTTGTTCTCCTACAGGTTTAATTGGATCAACCAAGTCAAAAGGGCTGCTAATGTTTCAGGTTATCTTACTACAATTATTTATTAACGAAGCAATAATTATGACATGACACAAACCCTGTAGGTTTGTGTAGGAAACAAGTTGTCAAGCAAAGTGGACGGTCTTGTTCAAGACTATCTTGTAGGAAAATCCTGCTTCATTATTACTTTTTTGGAGTTTCTGTAAAACTGTATTTTTGTGGGCTAAATCTAAGTGAGTGTGTTGTCAAATGTTGAATGAAGACAACTGATTCTGAACTAACATCATTCAATTCTATGTTAAAGAGGCATAATAAAAGTTTAATCCATTGTAAAGAGAACATTTACAGCTCATTCTGATTGCCTTTGAGCAAGTTTACGATTGTAGACCTTTTCATTATTTCATAATTATGTTTGTCTGCCTTTCATTCCTGCCTCCTACCTTTAGCAAACATGAGTTCCTCTGTGTCAGTCACTGTATAAGGGCCACAGTAAAGATACGTGTCATAAAATCAAGTGACTTTTTATCTATTATCATGTATATAACTTGAAACTGCAGAAAAATTATGCTCATATACAGATAGAAGTAACATCTATAGATTTAGAACAGTGTTTTCAATTCTTTACTGTACAATTTGGGACATGCTCAATCGGACCTGCCCCAAATGGTGGAGTTAGAAATGTGCCAGGGGATTCCAATACAATCCCATCAAGGTGGCATGTACCAATGCCATCTCACTAGTCCAAGTGATTAATTTCAGTTCACAATTGATCATACTGATAGGTCTAAGAGTCAAAGGGATCACACAAATAAGACTAGTGTCTGCTAATACTAAATGATAGAATTAAAAAGGGAGAGAACGATTCATCATGGGAAGTGGGATACACAGCAGACTCATAGAATGGCAGATGTCCTAAATAGCATTCTGGCCTCAGAATCAGTCCTTAAGGCATTCGGATATGGCTGAAGAACCCATGAGAGTATTTTAGGCATGGAAAGCCAAGACATTCTGGCAAACAAACAAACACCTAAATGAAAGATCTCTATAAGTGAGATCCCAGTAGAAAGAACGGGCCATCAAAGAAGGAGGTACCTTTCTCTGAAGGGAGGAGAGAACTTCCACTTTGACTATGACCTTGTCTAAATAAGATCAAAGTCAGTGAACTCAAAAGGCTTCCATAGCCTTGGCAACTCATGACTAGAGCCTAGGGAGATTACACCATAAACAAGAGTATCAAATTGTTAAATCAACAACAGGAGTCACTGTGTACTTATTCCTCATGTGGGATCTCTGTCCTTAATGTGTTGTTCAATGTGACTTAATGCTGTAACTAGTACTGAAACAGTATTTCACACTTTATGTTCTGTGTGGGTGCAAACTGATGAAATCTTTACTTAATATATATTAAATCAATTTTCTGTATATAAAGATAATTGAAAATGATCTTGATGTGAATGGAATGGGAGAGGGAGCAGGAGATGGGAGGGGTGCGAGTAGGAGGGAAGTTTGGGGGAGAAGCCATTGTAATCCATAGACTGTACTTTGGAAATTTATATTTACTAAATAAAAGTTTAAAAAATTCTTTACTGTGTTCTGTCATGTACAACATGCCATTCAACTCTCAGAAAAGTTGTCAAGCAAAGTGGATGGTCTTGTTCAAGACTATGTAGTGAATTCTAGGGAGAAGGTTCCTTCTCAGATGCTTTGCAGTGATGTCCACTGTACCCTTACTTACTATAGTCATGGATTAGTGCCCGAACATTGTCTGCTCTATTTGTATAAGTGAACAAATTTCATGTGTTTCATATATACAAACTTAGGAGCACAGAGATACTTCACATCCTACCTTCCCTCCTGCCCATACTCCACCCTCACTCTTCTTTCCTTTCTTATTCTTTCTTTTAAATTTTGCAATGACACACTTTCAGTTTATTTTATACTCATAAGCTTAACCCTCTACTAAGTAATCAATTCAACAAATAGTAGGAATAACAAAATGCTGTTTCTCAACAGTAGAGACAAGGGCTGTAAACATTTGTCAATTCTCAAAACATCAATTTCACTCCTATACATTATAGTTTTTGTACTTTGTTAGTTTCCACTGATAAGGGAAAACATATTGTCTTTTTGGGGCTGGCATATTTCACTATGCCATATTCACTATATGTATATATATACATAACACATTATATATATTATATATATATATATATATATATATATATATATATTCCACATACTGTGGAATACTACCCAGCCATAAAAAAGAATGAAATCTTGTTTTCCACAACAAAATGATGCAACTGGAAAACAATAAAACATTTTCTATTTTAAAACTAAACTTCAGCTAATTCCTAGAAGACTTGGTAAATTATGATAATATCTGATCTGTTTATGACAACTGGCTGCCCATAACTGTGGCTGTAGCTATATATTTAGTTTATGCAAAATTTTTCTAATATTTGAAAAGGATTAAAAAACGAAATTTTTTCTTATGTGATTATAAATAAATGATTAAAACAGCCCATAGAATTATTTTTATTTGCTTCTGAAGCAAATTTAAACAGTGCTTATAAATAATGTTATTTTCTTAACCCTAAAATGTACTTGAACAATATAACATCTCAGAGTCGCCAAAGTCTGACATATTCTGGATATTCCATGGGCAATGGAACTGGAAACTCATAAAGATCACAGGAGCACAGCTCATCTCTGCTACATAATGTCTGGTGTGTCAGTTAGGAAGTCTCATAGGGAAATTCAATATCCGAAGCTAGAATCATCAGCTCACCTGTCTTCACGTCAGGCAGTGATTTTGGCTGCTGAGTGCAGTCTTAGCTGGAACTACCACCCAGAACACCTGTAAAGGCAGCAACCCCACATAGTCTGTTCTGCACAGCACAGTGGCTGGATTTCAAGCGCAAACATCCCAAAGGGCAGCCAGATAGAGCGTGTCAATTTTCATAAATTAGCCTCATTCTTTATAAATCAACTCTACTATATCACAAATTTGAATGAGAGAGAGAAAACAATTCTCACCACTCTATAGATGGAGTATTGAAGTCGCATTGAACAAAGAACACGTGGATCCGAGAGGATGTGGTCACCGCAGAACAATAAAAGCTATGTCATGAAGTCATAGAGTCTCTAGCTCTCTTTTGGTACAGTTGCTTACAAGCATTTTAAAATAAATAAATTTTGAATTAATATAAAGCTAATTTTGCTATAGTCTGGGTATTATTTATTTCATTGTGTTCTAGGCAAACAAGCAACACGGTAAGAGAAAAAAAACAAGACCTTGTATGGAGGTTGGATTTAATAACTTATGAAGTGATTATTAGAATCTGAGTATAAATCTTGACCTGCCCTCCTTAATTTTTAAATGTTGAAAACTTCTAGAGTCATATTTCTCTTCAGACATTTCAATGATTAGATTATAACCAGTCATTATTTTTGTTGTATAGGGAGAAATATTTAAGAAATGCTATATTAAATTGTGTTCTTTCTCCTGTATGGTTGTAAGAGAATATTATAGTTGTGTTTCTCCTAAAGTCATATGAAACACATAATTACATAGTGGTATAAAGTAATTTACTTATATGGAATTTGAGTCATGAACCGAACGTATTCCATATCTCTCAGTGTGACTCATTACTTGCTCCTAGCATAGTTCCATTTAGAAGGGGAAAAAATACCCTCTGTTTAAGTTCTATTAAAGGTATGACTGAACATATCAAAATAAGGGTGAAATTCACACTTTGCATTGTCTTATTTGATATCAGTAAATTGCAGATCTCCTTTTAGGGAGAACAACCCAATTACCAGAGAGAAAGTTGAGAAAAACATAAAGAAAACTTTTGAACAAGGAAATTAAGGTCAGTGATATAAAATGATAGTGGTTAAGTTAGGGACATCAACAAGTTTGGTAGAAAATGTGTACAATCTAGGAAATATAAATGGTTTCATGAAAAGAATACCTTGTGTTGTTAGAAAGTAATTATAAAATATTACCATAAAAGTAGAGAAGACAGCTAGAATAGGCCAAGTCAATATCTATTGAAGAAATTGAACTGACAATTTTTTAGAAAGATTTGTTTATTTGAAAGGCATTGTGACAGAGAGAGACAGAGATCTTCCATTCATGGGTTCATGTGGCTTGTCTTGCAAGGCAAGAGTGTCCTTCCCACAAGGAGCACTGGAGACAAGTTTTGTCGAACATGTCTGTCTGTATTCACAGCCAAGTATATTTTTAAAGAGCAGGGAGAAGGGACGTAACTCATTCAAGGCAAAACCAATACTACAGGACAGAACCGACACTGGCGCCAATATGCCTCTCCAATCAGCTTGAAGGTCACCTAGCCAGGGTAGCTTTCCAGGTGGGCCTGGGCCACACTCAGGAACAGTTTACCTGATTGGCAGAAGGCGGGAGTGGGGAGAAATGTACCTGGGGCTCCCGCCACCTGCCAGCAGTCAGGCTAACTGCATGGGCTAGGCAGACAGCCTCACGAGATTGCTCACAGAGCAGCAAACTAAAGAAAAGTCAAATGATCATTTCAATAGATAAAACAAAGTATTTAACAAAACCCAACACCGGTTCATGATCAAAATTTTTGGTAAAGTAGAAGTAGTGGGAACATCTTCAACTTGATAAAGGATAGCTGCAAAAAACCTATACCTTACTAGAGAAACTAAAAACTTGAAACTCTCTAAGATCAGGAAAAACACAGGGCTGTTCCCTTTCAGCACTCTTTTCCAACATCACTGTGGAAGTCCTTGCAATGTATATTGCAACAGGAGATAAAAAAGCATACAAATTGGAAAGGACTAAGCAAAACTATTCATATAGATAATATGCTCATGTATGTAGAAAATTCAAAAGAATTACCAAAAAAAATCAAAGAACTAATTGCAAGTTTGCAGGATACATGGTTAATGTACAAAATTCAATCCCCTTCCTAAATATCAGCAATCAATGACTAGAATTTTAAATTAAAAGAAAATTTCCCTTATATTACCACTCCAAAAATAAAATACTCAGATGAAACTTTAAAAAACATGTACAAAATCTACAGAAAACAACAGAACTCTAATGAAAGAAATTTTTAAAAATTAAATAAATGGATGGCTCCGTCTGTGGCGCCGGGATCTCAGATGAGCTCTGGTTTGTGTCCTGGGTGCTCCTCTTCTGATCCGGCTCTCTGCTATGGCCTGGGAAAGCAGCAGAAGATGGCCCATGTCTTTTGGCCCCTACACCCATGTGGGAGACCCAAAAGAAGCAGCTCCTGATTGGCCCACCTCCTGCCATTGCGGCCATTTGGAGAGTGAACCAGCTGGTAGAAGCCTTTCTCACTGTCTCACCCTCTCTCTGTAACTCTACCTCTCAAATAAATAAATCTTTAAAAATCAAATAAATGGAGATATCAATATATTCCATGTTCATAAATAGAACGACTCATTATTGTGAAGTTATCAGTTCTTTCCAGTTTGATCCATAGAATAACTTTAGACTAACTAATACAACATGGAAGTACAACAATTTTGAAAGACTGATGCTACCCATCTTCAATGTTTGCTGTAAAGCTGCAGTTATCAAAAAAGTATAGTATTGGAAAAAGAATACATAAATCAGTGAGCCAAAACAGAGATCCCAGAGGTAATTGAGAATGAATACAGTCAAGTGACCTTTTACAAATGAGCAAAGGCAATATGAGGGGTAAAAGATACTCTTTTCAATATATAGTGCTGAAAAAACTGGACATCAATACAGAGAAAAATGAATGTAGAGACAAACCTTATGCCTTTCAGAAGAATTAAAATCATCATAGATTTAGATGTAAAACATGAAGCTTCTAAAAGATGACACGGAAGAATATCTAGATGACCCTGAGTTTGAAGACATCATTTAGATATGATACCAAAGGCATGGTCCATGAAAGAAAGAATTGATAAAATGGACACTATTAAGATTTTTAAAAAGCTTCTGCTTTGGCTGGCGCCACGGCTCAATAGGTTAATCCTCCACCTGCGGCACTGGCACCCCGGGTTCTAGTCCCGGTCGGGGCACCAGATTCTGTCCCGGTTGCCCCTCTTCCAGGCCAGCTCTCTGCTGTGGCCCAGGAAGGCAGTGGAGGATGGCCCAAGTGCTTGGGCCCTGCACTCTCATGGGAGACCAGGAGAAGCACCTGGCTCCTGGCTTCAGATCAGCGTGGTGCACCGGCTGCGGCATGCCGGCCGCAGCGGCCATTGGAGGGTGGACCAATGGTAAAAGGAAGAACTTTCTCTCTGTCTTTCTCTCTCACTTTCTAACTTTGCCTGTCAAAAAAAAAAAAAAAAAAAAGCTTCTGCTTTGTGAAACATACTGTTACAATAATGAGAAGACAAATCACAGACAGGGAGAATATATTTGCAAAATATATATCTGATAAATGACTCGTTCAGAATATCCAAAGAGCTCTTAAAATTCAATAGTAAGACAATGAACAGCCCAATTGAAAAGATTAAGAGATTGTGGCTGCATTCTCCAAGTCATGATTTGCAGGTGTGCCAGAGAGACCCATTCATTGGGATCTTTCTGTATTAGCATGGGCTTGCCAAGTAACACAGGCCCAGGTACCCCCAGTATTAGAAATGGACTCTGCCACACACTGACAAACAAGCAACAGCAACAACCCTACAAAGCAGCATGAATAACTTAATCAGTAAATGAGGTTAATGTAGCTTAATATTGGGCGTGTGAAGCCCAACCTTCCAGTGCCTTGAAGAGTGTCCTTGAATGTAGGTGGTACCCTAGAGGAAGAAAGGCCTTTGAGAAAAACATCACCGGCAGGTCTTATAAACCGCATTTATAGTATATGATATAGCTTTAGGTTCATGTGCTCACTGTTACTTATGACTTTGAATATACCATTTTTGTGCAAAGATATTTCATATGCAGATATTATGTTTTAAATATTTCTATAAATTCAATGATCTATAAATAGCTCTGAGAAATGTGTGGAAATAGCATCACCAATTTGATTGATACTAAGAAAGAATCCTGATTTGGAATTTGGCTGGGTGAGCCACACATTATTCTCATTTTCAGCTAGCACATTTAATAGCCCTCATTGTCACTGGAAAATTGCTTCCTTTTTGAATGACTGGAGAATGAGGTTGAATCTTTTCAATCTGGATTCAGGAGGATGCTAATATATTCTCTTAAGTATTCAAAGAATACATTTTCCTGGGGTCTAAATAATCAGACTTCCCTTTTGCTAGCTAATATGTTATGAAGGTATTTTCCTCAAGCTAACTTTTCTTCACTGTGGCTCCATGCTTTGTAAAGGCCCTCAAACCGTCTCTCACTCTCCTCCCACAAAGAAAGAGGTGACCTAATGTGGGTTGAAGGAGCACTGTCAAATGTCAAAGGAGGAGTGGAAACCATTGTTCACTTTCCCTCTGTGGGGACACTATCTTGGCACAATGCTGCAATTTTCTCCTACCTTCTCAGGTACTACACCTTTTGGCTCTGACTGATCTGTCTGGTTTGCCAATGAAAGCAGCCTCAAGTTCTCTGAGAACGTCATCTTGGCTCTTTCATCTTAAATTTTATTTAAAGTGCAGTGCTTACCACACACATTGGAACTTCTGACTCCCCTATCAGGGTACCTGGGTTCGATAACTGGCTCTACTTCCAGTCCCAACTTCTTCCTAATGCAGACCCTGAGAGGGAGCAGCTGCCAGTTCAGGTGGTTGTGCTCTTGCCACCCAGAAGAGTGAGTTGAGACTTGAGTTGAATTCCTACCTCTGGGCTTCAGCCTGATGCAGCCTGGGCTGTTGTGGGCATTTGGTGAATGGACCAATGGATTGAAACTGTCATTCCATTTGTCTGTGTCTGTTTCTCTATCTCTCAAATAAATAAAATAAATAAAGGTGAAAATTGTTTAAATTTGTAAAAAAAAAAATCAGTTGATTAGTCCCTTTGACCTATTGCTCTGGGGCCCTTGTAAATATATTGAAACTACATGTCTAAATCACATTATGGTTTAGGAAGTGCCCTCACACGTCGTCTTTAAGCCCAGGGTCTACTATCTCCAGTTGTCTCTTTTAGAAGAAGTCTCAGGGACTGAGAAATGTTAAGGTTCATCTCGAGCACACATAGAGCCAAAGTGAGAGCCACATGTAACACTAGGCTCTCAGGCTCTTCTTTAGAATCACCTGGGGGCAAGGATTCTGGAGCTTCGAGTGGCTGAGTCAATGGGTCAGGGTGCTTCTCAAACAGATTTCCGGGTGGTGCTGAAACTGCTGGTCTGGAACCTCCCTTTGAGAACCTGGTCTAGAACATGCTACCAGAATACTTGTCCGTGTCATTCAAGTGCCCCTCACACCACACAAGTCTCTTAAAATGCAAACAAATGTGTAATATCAAGGAGAGGGAAATATTACCATAATACCTTCAGCCCTTTGGCCTCTTTCTTCTGACCCCTTACTTCAGAGCCCGGAGTTCATCATCATTGCTCTGTTACTATAATGTCCTGACACTGCGGTGGCAATAGCCAGAGACTGTGCAGAGATGAGCCTGGGTGGGTTTTGTGTTTACAAAATGCGTTTCCAAAGTGTGATCATTTTCATCTCTTTTGCTGTTTTCATCACATGCCGTTCTCTCAGCAGGCTTTCGACATCTGGCCTCCGCAGGAAACTCCAGAGTGAAGTAAGTCTTATTTTTAGCGAGGAAATAGTCACTATTCCTAAACATGTTTACTTTGCTTTAGATTTAAACAAGGAATTACTTTAAAAGGTACTGAGGCCAAAGGAAAAGCAAACAGCCGTGCATGTGTTGGGAACAGGAGGAGTTGGCCAGCTGAAATTTCAAATATTTTTTGGAGCAAAGCTATCTTAGGAATTCACTTGAATTTACATTCTAATATATTTTAGCATTAATGAGCACTTACTATGTGCCACATTATATTGTAATAAATATTTACATACATTAATTTCTGTAATAGTGTTAGCAATTCTAAAGAGTACTAAATATCAAACTCAGCCTTTAGAGATGACAACACTGAGACCAAAGAGCTGGTGACTGGCATAAGATCACACAGATGATTCAGGGTGGGTTCATCAGTTGTGAACAGAACTACTTCTCAGATGAGGAATATTGATGGAGAAAGGGGAGGGACTTGCATGTAAGGGTGGGGGGAGATATATTAGAAGCCTCTGTATTTTCCCCTTAGTCTTTCTCTGTTCACTGCTCTAAAATAGGGTCTAGTTTTATATAAAGGAATGAATTTCTTTCTTTCTTTTTTTTTTTTTTTTTTTGACAGGCAGAGTTAGAAAGTGAGAGAGAGAGAGAGAGAGAAAGGTCTTCCTTCCGTTGGTTCACCCCCCAAATGGCCGCTATGGCCGGTGTGCTGCGCCGATCCAAAGCCAGGAGCCAGGTGCTTATCCTGGTCTCCCATGTGGGTGCAAGGCCCAAGCACTTGGGCCATCTTCCACTGCCTTCCTGGGCCACAGCAGAGAGCTGGACTGGAAGAGAAGCAACCGGGAAGAATCTGGCGCCCTGACCAGGACTGGAACCTGGGACACCGGCGCCACAGGCAGAGGATTAGCCTAGTGAACCGTGGCGCCGGCCGAGGAATGAATTTCTAATACCCGCTACAACATAGATAAACTTGGAAAACATCATGTTCAGTAAAGAACCTAGTCACAAAAGATCCTATAGGAGGGGACTTCAAAAATTTTATGAAAAATGTACTTAAAAGATGTTTATTGTGGTGCAAAAAATTTCTGAAGTCAGTACTTAGTTTATTCATAACACACATTTTTGATGAACTTTTTGCAGACCCCTCATGTGATGCCATTTATATGTCCAAAATAGGTGGGGATGCAGAGTGAAAGTGACCTTGACTTTGTGTAGGAGACTGGAGGGGAAATGGGAATTCACCACTGACGAGCACTGGTTTGCTTCCAGGGTTGATGAAAATTTCCTAAAATTGTGGTGATGCTTACACAGCTCTGAATATACTGAACACCTTTGAATTCTACACTTTAATTCAATAGATTTAAAGGGATAATATGTGAATTGTATATCAATTAGCTATTATATTTTTAAAATAAATACAATGGAAATATAAGATGATGGCTAGAAGAAGAAGAAGAAATAGAAAACCTTGGAAGTGGATGCTGCACTTTACCAACTCAATGTCCAGGAAAGGCCAAAGATTCGGTGTTAATGACACAAATGCAGACAAGGCTAAAATAGAAAAGATAGAGAGGAGCCTCCCTAAAATACATGGTGGTATGGATAAAAAGTAGAAAGAAAAACATCAACATAATATTAATTTAAAAATGGCAGATTGTTAAGGAAAATAATCTCATTAATTCTATATAATGTAGGAATTAAGATTTTTTTCTGGATTGCTTTGATACAGCTCCTAAATGTTCTCTAGTTTGCATAGCCAATGAAGGGGAAAGGATATTAGTAAACTAAATCTTGAGAATTCTTTCTACCAATATGGTGAGAAGTCAGCTGAGGGTGTGAGCTACTGGTTTAGTGAAGAGCAATGAAAAATCCTCCAAAGTGTAGACATGCTTGTTTTCTACCATACAGTTAACACTGGCAGGCAAAACTGCCAGAATTCGGCCGGCGCCGTGGCTCAACAGGCTAATCCTCCGCCTTGCGGCACCAGCACACCAGGTTCTAGTCCCAGTCGGGGCACCGGATTCTGTCCGGGTTGCCCCTCTTCCAGACCAGCACTCTGCTGTGGCCTGGGAGTGCAGTGGAGGATGGCCCAAGTGCTTGGGCCCTACACCCACAAGGGAGACCAGGAGAAGCACCTGGCTCCTGGCTTCGGATCAGTGCGATGCGCTGGCCGCAGTGGCCATTGAGGAATGAACCAACGGCAAAAGGAAGACCTTTCTCTCTGTCTCTCTCTCACTGTCCACTCTGCCTGTCAAAATAAATAAATAAATAAATAAATATAAACTGCCAGAATTCATTATTGTCCAGGTCTCCAGAATGAATAGAAAAAATTAACCAAACCTGAAGATTTTTTTCTAAGAACATATGTAACATTGCTGTCCATGAAGGTTGAACTCAAATACAACAGTTTTAACACAGTGCTATCTATATTAGCTCTCTCCCAAGCCTATGCCAACCTACAGAAAATTGGATAGAGAATAATTTTCATGCTTGTTGCTCAAGGAAGAACTCAAATAAAGTTTTATGTAAGTTGCCCAGGATAACAGCTACCAAGTATAAATATTATAATAAATGAAATAGAATATCTAGACAAATAGCATAATATGCATGAGAAAGGTAAAAGTAGGAGGAAAGAGCCTGGGAGGAAGGAAGGAAATGAAACAGGAGGAAGGAAGAAAGCAATGGTGAGTAAATTCATTTTCTTTGTATTTTTTAAGTTTATGTATTGAAGCAGAAGCATAGAATATGAATGTATAGGAGATCTAAAGTGTCGATTGAAGATTAGATTTAATCTTCAATTGCACTGTGCTTCAATCATGATGTGTGAGATTCAGCCAAATCTGTCAGCCATTGGTAAATTAGTGAGCTTGTGCTACTTAACAATAAACCACAGCTGTGGTGGCATGGTGCTGTCACAGACTTTGGATTGATTCAGGTGTCTCTCCTGCACTCAATTGTATCACTCCTGTCAGCAAGTTGGCTGAACGAGGCTGGGTTTGGTTGGCTCAGTGTTATTCCATATGCCTCATTCTAGGTCTCAGCCTGAGGAGGCAACAGCCACACAGAGAAAATGAATAAACGAATTATGCTCTATGTATATAGTAGAACACAATACAGTAGCGAAATGAGTGAACCACTACCACACAGATTAACATGGAAAAATCTGTAATAAAATTTTAAGCAAAAGAATAAGTTTCAGAACAAGACATGATATGGTCTATTAAAGTTTGAAAATGTGCAAACGAATGCATTTGAATCATGAATACTTACGTGGTAAACTATAAAGAACTGTAAGGGAAAGGTATGCACACTATTCTGAATAATGTTCATCCATGGATGTGGCATAAGCAATGGCTTAGGAGCACACAGGGCCTTCAAACATACTGGAAACATTCCGTTTCTTAAACTAGGCGGTGTAAACATAGGTTTTATTTATTAATATTCTTTGTATTTTAATATGTAACCTTCTGTATGTGTACAATATTTCACATTAAGAAACAAACAAAAGCAATAATGTGAGAACTGATTATAACTGATATCCAGTTCTACAGGGAGCTGATATCCAGCTCTACTTCTAAGGAAACTTCTATAAAATGACTCCCTCAGGGTAAAAATTGCAGCTTCTGGTGTCATTCTATTATGGTCATCCTTTCCTCCCTGGATGCACTGTAGAGCAAGTTTGTATTTTGGCCCCCTTTCTTCTACAGATTTCTGATAGATCCATTTAAATTATAAATAAGCATAATCTGTGCACAGGTTGATTGTTTTTTCGCAGGGATTTTTCAGAGCATGGTGTGTTCCTTTCTTTTGTAGAAAAAATACAAGTTATGTACAGGTATGGGACATTCAGGACCATAACTATGAACAGTAAAAAAATAGTAATTTTGTTAAAACTTTGTGTATTACTCTACATATATAAGCTGGGCAAATTTTTAAGCATTTCAAGTAACGTTATGAGACAGGAATCATTATCTCTGTTTCACAGTTGAGGAATGTGATTTCTGAATAGTAGTCGCAATGCTTTAATCCCTCATTGTCTTCTAAAATGAGGAAGAATACTCCCATGACTGGTGCTTAGGAACCTCAGGCTGTAAATGTGATTCTCAGACATCTTGCTAGTTCATAGGAAGATACTCCATTGCACATTGTCTGGCTTCTTTTGCGTCCATGGTAGTCCTTGGTTTAATCTTTGTAACAACTTTCTGCACCTGAATTCAATTATTTTTATTCTGTTTCCTTGTCCTTTATTTCTGGGAGGGGGGCATCCACTTTATCACTGTATTTCAGAATTCAAATAAATTATAAGACAAATAACCACGTGTATGGCAAGGGCAGCAGTTCAGGGCAGTAATACAAGGATGCTAAGTTCCATAAATAGTGCTGAGTCAATTGTTTATCCATATGGAGAATAAATGATATATTGATTCATATCACACATTACATACAGAAGTCAATTCTAGTGAAACACAGGTTTAAATATGGAAAGGAAAACACCAAACCTTGATAGGAAAATATATTTGTATCTTTGAAGTACTCCCAAATTTCTTGAAGAGAGGATGAAAAACTATAACCACAAAAGAAAAAAATGATAAATTCAAGTATATTGAAATTAGGAATTTTGTATCAAAAGGCATCAGATGCAAAACACCAACTGAAGGAAGATGTTTGGGATACATGTATCTTGAACTATTAGTATTTCCTACAAATCAATAAGACAAATACAGTTTACCCAATAGAAAATTATCCAATGACTAGTAAAAATACTTTACAAAACAGGATATTCAAAATTCCCACAAAAAACTGAAAAATGATTCACATTATTAAACATAATTGAAATATCAGTAAAGCTAAAATGAGATACATACATACCCACTTGAGTTGCTAATGTAAGAGATACTACCAAGCTTTGGTCATGGTGTGAAAAGGTTAGAACTCTTTTACTGGAGTGGGTAGTTATTCTGCTGGTTAAGATGCCTCTATTGCATATTGCAGTGCAACACATCAGGAATCAGCTCCTGACTCCACCTTCCTGCTAATGCAGACCCTGGGAGGCAGTGATGACTGCTCAAGTAATTGCACTCCTTCCACCCTTGTGGGGATCTGGACTGAATTCCTAGCTCCAGATCTAGCCTGGAGCCCTTCGTGGGCATTTAGGGAGCTAAGTTAGTCAGCAGAGAGGAATTCCCTCTCTCTTTTTCTGTCCCTTAAATAAATACATTAAAAACAGAACTCTCATATTAGTTTGTAGAAGTATAAACTAGTATAACCATTTTGGAAATTATCCTGTAGCATTCATTAAGTGTAATATATGAATACTTTATGAATCAGTATTTCTATCTCTACTTACAGACCATTAGATGCATGTGTAAAATTAACAAAAGACGTGCTTGGGTGTTCATAATAGCAATTTAATAGCCTAAAACACAAAACCACCAAATGTTCATCAATATTTACATGAATGGGCCGCGCCGCGGCTCACTAGGCTAATCCCCCGCCTTGCAGTGCCGGCACCCCAGGTTCTAGTCCCGGTCAGGGCACCAGATTCTGTCCCGGTTGCCCCTCGTCCAGTCCAGCTCTCTGCTATGCCCCGGGAGTGCAGAGGATGATGGCCCAAGTCCTTGAGCCCTGCACCCCATGGGAGACCAGGAGAAGCACCTGGCTCTTGGCTTCAGGTCAGCGTGGTGTGCCAGCTGCTGTGCCGACCGCAGCGACCATTGGAGGGTGAACCAACGGTAAAGGAAGACCTTTCTCTCTGTCTCTCTCTCTCTCACTGTCCACTCTGCCTGTCAAAAAATAAAAGATAAAAAGTATAAATATATATATATATACATATATATATTTACATGAATGAGTAGGTTGTAATCAGATAATGTAATATCAAATATCATAAAAAATAAACAATTAACAAACATGACCATATGGATGACTCTCAGAAAAATAATATTGAAAGAAACAAGATGTGCAATATATACACTCTATGGTTCCCTCCCTAAAATGTGAGCCTGTATGCAGAACCAGTTTACTTTGTAGAAATCAGGGTAGTAATTACATGGAGGTGGGGAGAACGGAGTTGTGACTGAAAGGAAGATTCCTGGTGTATGAATGTTCTCAGTGAAAACTACCATGCTGCACAATTGTAAAATGTGCACTTTTATGTATGCATTTTAGACTTTGATAATAAAAGTTCCAGCCCATGATGACCTTATAATCCACTAGGTATGGGCTGGCTAACCTCAAGAGAATGAGGTACCAGCTGTGAGATTCTGACCAAATTGGAACAATGTGACAGGAAGATTTACTGCACAGCAAGTGAAACTTGAACCTCATGACTCCTCATTTCCAGGAGTCCCTACCAATACCAAGGCCCTTAGTAGGGCATCAAGCCACAAGTTCTGTTGAAGTTTTCCAAATGTCAGCTTTTCACCGCCATCTCATACGTAGAAATGTGTTCGCCTGAGGAATAGCTTCAGACCTACTCCCAAGTTCTCCTCTTAGTCCCAGTCTCTCCTCACTGAGTGTTCCTCCATAGATCATGTCCTTTAGAGCCAGTGTTAACTCTGCGGTAGATTGGGACCTCAGAACCTCATATTACAGTCTTGTGATGCACATGATGCAGACACCCCTGAAAGAGTCACCATAGCTGAAGCCGTTTGCCTGGACAACTCCTTTCCCTTTAAGGGTCCATTCCTTATTTTCTTCCACAAGACCACCATGCAGTCATATGAACTGTCAAACCATACTGAAAGTTTAGCAACAACTAAAGCAAATCAAGTATGAACAGACAAAAACTACTGGCTAAATATTTTACTGCCCAAAGTCAAAGGGAAAAGCAGCCCCCCAATAAAACTTTTCATAGAGAATATGTTTGTAGGTGCACTTCAGGTCCCAAACTTACTCTCTTTTTTCCAAGTTTACTTTCTTTTCAGAGAGTGAAGGCACCTGAACTCACATACGAAAATCTGGTCTGTCCTTGGGAAACCTCTTCTCTTACCCATGCCTTGTTAGAATTTCTCTAGCCTGCATGCCCCCTTCTTGTACAGTTTACTTCCTCAATTCTGAATCTTGCAGGCTAAAAAACTTTCCTAGAGACTCCAGAAGAACAGCTTGGGTTTACTTTGCTATTCTAACCCAATGCAGGTTGGGCAGAGCCCACCAAAATCAGTCACTGCAAAAGCAATCTGGTTACTGCTTTGGTTTTTTATTTCATTCAAGTTTTCTGTGGATAACTAATCATAACACATATATGCTCATATGCTGAACGCACATACCTTGTTAGATCAAAGACTAATTTCATAGTTAAGTGATTTTCTAATTGCTCTATTCCAATCAATTATGGAGTCTGCATCCATCGTTCGTTCCTGCATCTCATCTCCTTCCTACTTGAGCTTCCAAACTGACCCACCAGGCCTGTTGTGTGATGAGAAACTGCTATTTGCTAAGTGAGCTATTTTTCCACTGGACCTGAAGGGACCAAGCTTAAAACTCAAAATAATGCCTTATAAAAACCTCCTTTGAAGATGGCACCTTGATTTCTTTCCTTGGTTAGTGTTTGTGTATGTGTTACATATGATAGGAAAAGGAGGCACTGTCATAGATAACATATTTGTGTTTCCTTCCACTGGAAAAGTGGATCTGAAAGTATGACTCCTAGACCAGCAGTCTTAAGAATACCCTGGGGACTCATTGAAACCTATGGTACATCTGCTCAATTAGAAACTCTAGTTTGAGGACTAGGGACCTAAGTCTGACAACCAGTGTCTATAGCATTCCTCTCATTTCTCTTTAAGTCTGCCAGCCAAGAATAGATACAAACATGGCTTTGTGATGTCTCTGCCAAATCCAGAGGTCTATTCATTAGGAAAAACATAATTGCTCTGTCTTTGGTGCTTTTAGAGCACTTTGGACATAGATGCAACCCTCCACCATAGCACATATAACATTTTCTAAAGTGGCAGTTTTCTCACCACTTCTGATTCAACTCATTCAATCTCATGATGCCAGTTACAATACAAAGGGTAATAGATTTTTGTTTAGCTGACAACATTGGTCTAGCCAGGCATGCATGTTGAAATGAATCACCAGAGGCAAAAAATGTCATAAACATAGTCCTGAAATATTCATACACATCTCTTCTTCTATTCTTCCAACATCAAGAGAAAGAAGAACCAGTGAAGTAGTTACTAAGAAAAGGAAGAAGTTGATGAGCCAGAAAAGATTAAAAAGTGCAGTGACCAGGATAAATGCCGAACCCTTGTCCTCTTGCTGGTGTAGCTCCTCTGGCATTTCTTAATTAAACAGTCTTTTTGTGGTTGCCTTTTGGAAGACTCCATACAGTGTTTCTCATATATTTGGTTGTATGTCTTGACCCTTCACAGGATTTATGTGTTTAAATGCTTACACACTGGATATGAGTGTTTGAGGTAAACTTGCAAACAGATTGTCCCAGTGGAAATGGTGTCTTAATCATAAGTTAGATGCTTTTGGATACTGCAGAGTTCCCATTCAACTAACTGAATATAATTAGAAAATAACTGCTCTGGTGAGCTAAACACAGTTTTTAAAAGTAAATAGTAAAGTTGCAAATTCTGGGACAATTCCCTCCACTTTCTTTATTTGTGTTGGTAAATCATAGCTGGATATCTGAAGCCCGTGAGAGATCTCTGCAAATCCACTAATTCCTGTTTTTATTGTGTATTGGCATCTGTTCCAAGAAATGCTTTTCATATGCTTGGTCTTTTGTGTGGTGGCCAAGTAGACAGATTTTCCTTGCAGACAATGTTTTTGAAAAATGAAGCAAATTCTTTTCAAGAGAATGTAATATCTTCTTGTTGATGCTCATTACTTTGAAGTTGATTGATCAAGGAAGACAGCAAAAGCTCTAAGAGACAATGGACAGTGAGTTATTCCTAAAATATTTACCATCCATCGCCTAATTTAGTTATCCTATGATAAGTTCCAAACATTACAAATAAACATTTTTCATTGCCTCTGTTCATTTTTTCTACACACAATTTTTTTATTATTTTGCAATTAGATAATAAAAGGATGTTTCTCATTATGCTGTTTTAAAATTAATAATAAGAACAACGTTTGTCAACTTTTGGGTAATTAGGAAATAAAATGATCATATAATAAAAAGCCACAATCACACATAATTTCTATCATTTGGGAACAATTCATTATAGATATTTTTTTTTTTTTTGACAGGCAGAGTGGATAGTGAGAGAGAGAGAGACAAAGAGAAAGGTCTTCCTTTTTGCCGCTGGTTCACCCTCCAATGGCCGCTGTGGCCAGCGCATCGTGCTGATCCGAAGCCAGGAGCCAGGCGCTTCTCCTGGTCTCCCATGTGGGTGCAGGGCCCAAGGACTTGGGCCATCCTCCACTGCCTTCCCGGGCCATAACAGAGAGCTGGCCTGGAAGAAGGGTACCCGGGATAGAATCCGGTGCCCCAATTGGGACTAGAACCCGGTGTGCCGGTGCCACAAGGCGGAGGATTAGCCTGTTGAGCCACGGCGCTGGCCCATTATAGATATTTTTAATAACCTTTCAGGCATTTATCTATCTTTGTGTTTTTTTTTTAATTTGGGGTCAAAATGCACTACAATTTTTTTAGTTGTTTATTTTAATATAGTTGGAGAAAGAATCTTTTCAAAATTTTTATTTAATTTTCTTGAGAGGCAAGCTGATAGAAAGAGAATCTCCCAACCCCTAGTTCAGTCATTCTCCAAGTGTAAGCAATAACCAGGGCTGGGCCAGACTGAAACTGGGAGCCTGGAACTCATCTGCGTCTCCCACATGGTTGACAGGGAAGCAATTACTTGGACCATCAACTGCTACTTTCCTGGATGCACATTAGCAAGATACTAGAATTAGGCGTGGAGTGAAGACTTGAACCCAGGCACTTAGATATGGGAAGGGGGTATTCCAAGTGGCTGCTTAACCATGGCATCAAAGCTCACCCCCATCATGCTATTTTAATAATTTATTATTAATAATTTAGATAATTTATCTTGAATATTTATATTTTTACTTTTTAAATTTTTATAAAACAATCTTATTGTTTTCTGGTTTTACATTTTCATACCATGATTTTAAGCATTCTTAAGAATCACAGTATGAAAGAGATACCTGCTTCCCCATGTTTACAGAAGCACTGTTCACAACAGCCAAAATATGGAATTAACAAAGTGTCCAGACGAATGGATAAAGAAAATGTGGCTTATATATACAATAGATCATTATTCAGCTATAAAAAAGAACAATGTTTTATCATTTGCAGCAAAATGGTTGGAAATGGAAGACATCATGTTGAGTGAAATAAGCCAGACACAGAAAGTCAAATAGCACATTCTCCTATATATTTGGGAGCTTAAATTAAAAATGGAGAAGGAAAGAGAGAGAGAGAGAAGAGATGATGACTCTGTGTATCAGTTTTGTTGTAAATACAGTGTTTGCAAGCTTTGTTTTTAAATCTTTGTCAAACAAACTGATATGAATTATATGCTACTATATGAATTATATATTACCATAGTTACAAAAATGTATAGCAATGAAATGGAAACCTTGTGTTATGAGTCATTTTAGTTCTGCTTAAAGTCCTGTGGAACTGGCCAGCGCTGTGGCTTAACAGGCTAATCGTCCGCCTAGCAGCGCATAGGAGATCAGGAGAAGCACCTGGCTCCTGCCTTCGGATCAGCACAATGCGCCGGGCCGCAGCGGCCACTGGAGAGTGAACCAACGGCAAAAAGGAAGACCTTTCTCTCTGTCTCTCTCTCTCTCACTATCCACTCTGCAAAAAAAAAAGAGTCCTGTGGAACTGTGGTTTTCCTACTTTTTAATTGTTGACTATTATGGTTAGCCTTGAATTAAGCCTGTGATTATAGAGTGGAAATAAAATTATGTCATTGCAAAAATTGAAGAAACAAAAAGAAAAGAGGGAGGGAGGAGAGGGAGAGGGAGGGAAGTATGGTTGTCTTCTTAGAATTCTACCTATGAAAATACATGAAATCTCTTCTTTTTATATTAAAAAATTGAAAATGAAGATATATATAAATTAGTCTTCCCTTCTTTCATTACTCTTATGAATACTCATTTCTGTATTTTATCCTTTAAAGTTGTTTCCGGGGGCTGCATTGTGGCATAGCAGGTAAAGTGACCACCTGTGATGGACTCAGGCTTCCATAAGGGCACCAATTTGTGTCTCAGCTGCTCCACTTCCCATCTAGTTCTCTGCTGAAGACCTGAGAAAAGCAGTGGAAGATGGTCCAAGTACTTGGGCCCTTGCCACCCTTATGGGATATAATTCCTCACTCTTAGCTTTGGCCTGGCTCATTCCCAGCTATTGGGTCCATTTGGGGAGTGAACCAGTAAATGGAAGATCTCCCTCCCCCCTCTCCCTCTCCCTCTCCCTCTACCTCTCCCTCTCCCTCTCCCTCTCCCTCTCCTCTCCCTCTCCCTCTCCCCCTCCCCTCTCCCTCTGTAACTGTTCCAAATGAAATAAATTTTTTTAAAAGATTCTATGTTAAAAAAAGTTATTTCCTATTTGCTTTCTTTTTGGTACACTGCAATCCTCTTTATTGTATATATTGATCATATATCCAGGAATTTCACTTAATTATCGTATTAACTTAACATTTGTTTTGTGATTATCCTATATATTAGTGTCATCTACACGTATTAACCATTAGTTGCTTTAAAATTGAACCTAATGGAAAAGATGAAAGAAAAAAAGGAAGGAAGGAGGAAGGAGGGAAAGGGAGGGACAGATGGGGGGAGGGAGGAGGAAAAATATAAAAGAGACGGGAGAAGAGGGAAGAGAAAGAAGGGGAGAGAAGGAAGGGAAGGAAAGGGAGGGAGAGGGGAGGGGAGGGGAGGGAGGGGAAGGGAAGGGAAGGGAGGAGCGGGACTCTGGAGCTAGACTTTGGGAAGCTGGATTTGCTGAGTTCAGATCCAGGCTCTAAATTTACTAGCTGTGTAACCTTGGACAAATGAATTAACTACAGTCTAATTTCTTCATCTGGGAAACAAATAATACATCATGGGAGTTTAATGGTGTTTGATAAGTTAACATTACCAAAAGGTATAGATCATAATCTACATTAAAAAGACTCAACCTGAATACAGAGTGTTGATTACTAGAGGCCACTAATGGTGGGAGGGAGAAAAGAAGTTTGGATCAGGAAAAAGCAGGTGCAGCTGGGTATGTTCCATATATTCTAACAAAGGTGCTATATGAGATGTTAATAGGGGAAATGGGGTGACAGGTGTATAGGAATTCACTGTAGTACTACGTCACAACTACTGTTTTGTATATTTAAAATTAGTAATAAAACTGTTTAAATCCCAAATCACTTTGTTCAGAATAATTCTTCAGCTGATAAGTCTAGCCCAGTGCTGTCCAAGAGAAAATGTGCACCATCTATGTAGGTAATGTAAAGTTTTCTGGTAGCCACAATTTAAAAGTCAAAAGTCGTGGCATTGTGGCATAACAAGTAAAACTGTTGTCTGTGACACAGCATCCTGTATGGGCACCGGGTTGTGTCCCAGCTGTTCCGCTTCTGATCATGCTCCCTGCTAATGGCCTGGGGAAAGCAGCAGAAGATGGCCCAAATGTTTGTTCCCTGCCACCCGCATGGAAACCTTGATGAATCTCCTAGCTCTTGGCTTTGGCTGGTCCAGACCCAATAATTGCAGCCATCTGGGGGGAGTGAACCAGCAGATGGAAGATCTCCTCTGTGTATGTGGGTGTCTCTCTCTCTCTCATAGCTCTGTCTCTCAAATAAATAAAATAACTCTCAAAAAAAGGTCAAAGTTGAAATTAATTTTAATAAAATATTTCATTTAACCTAATATATCCCCAAATTGCTACTTAAAGAAATTTATACAGAATATTATTAATGAGAGATTCCCTGTTCTTTTTCCATATAAGGCTTTAAAATCAATTGTGCATTGTACATTTAATTTTGAGCAGATACATGTTAATGGCACAAGAGCCACGTGTAACTAACAGCTCCCTATTGGACAGTTTGGATCTAATGCTGTCTCACATGTTTTTTACTTGGCTTCAGTGAACATCGAACAAATACAATATTGAACTAGCATATTAAGGAATATGATTTCTTTTATTTTATTTATTATTTATTTATTTTTTTTGACAGGCAGAGTGGACAGTGAGAGAGAGACAGACAGAAAGGTCTTCCTTTTGCCGTTGGTTCACCCTCCAATGGCCGCCGCGGTAGGCGCACTGCGGCCAGAGCACCGCGCCGATCTGATGGTAGGAGCCAGGTGCTTCTCCTGGTCTCCCATGGGGTGCAGGACCCAAGCACTTTGGGCCATCCTCCACTGTACTCCCTGGCCACAGCAGGAGAGCTGGCCTGGAAGAGGGGCAACCCGGGACAGGATCGGTGCCGGGACTAGAACCCGGTGTGCCGGCGCCGCAAAGGCGGAGGATTAGCCTAGTGAGCCTCGGCGCCGGCTTTCTTTTATTTTTTTAATTTTTTAATTTTTTTTATTTTTGACAGGCAGAGTGGACAGTGAGAGAGACAGAGAGAAAGGTCTTCCTTTTGCCATTTGTTCATTCCTCAATGGCCGCTGCAGCCGGCGCATCTCGCTGATCCGAAGCCAGGAGCCAGATGCTTATCCTGGTCTCCCATGGGGTGCAGGGCCCAAGCACTTGGGCCATCCTCCACTGCCTTCCCGGGCCATAGCAGAGAGCTGGCCTGGAAGAGGGGCAACCGGGACAGAATCCGGTGCCCCGACCGAGGCTAGAACCCGGTGTGCCGGCACCACAAAGCGGATGATTAGCTTGTCGAGCCACAGCGCCGGCCTGATTTCTTTTTTTTAAGATTCATTTATTTGAAAGTCAGAGTTACACAGAGAGAGGAGAGGCAGAGGCAGAGAGAGACAAAGAGATCTTCTATCCCATGGTTCACTCCCCAACTGGCTGCAAAGGTCGGAGCTGTGCTGATCTGAAGCCAGGATCCAGGAGCTTCTTCGGGGTCACCCACGTGGGTGCAGGGGCCCAAGGTTTGGGTCATCTTGTACTGCTTTCCCAGGCCATAGCAGAGAGATGGATCAGAAGAGGAGCAGCCAGGACTAGAACTGGCACCCATATGGGATGCTGGTGCTTCAGGCCAGGGCATTAACCCACTGCACCACAGTGCAGACCTCCAGAATATGATTTATTTTCCATGGATCCTTTTTACTACATTTTTCCATTACGTTTTCTCATTAGTTTCAAAGAGAGGTTTCATATTAAAATCCCCAATAATATGGAGATGATAGGTCCTGGAGGACTGCTCTCCCTACCCCCACTCCATGACCCTGCTCCATCCCCACCACTCCCACCTCACCTCCATCCCCAGCATTTCACGCTCTTTGATTCTGAATTATCAACATCATCTACTTGTCCTTGTTCTGAGGCAATTCCTCTGTATCTCCACCTCACGACTTCTTTAAAGTCATGCTTCTACATCATATTTTGGTTGATTCACTCACCCTTGCCTTTCCTACATAGGTGACTTCTGAAGAATTCTTAAATAGCAATATTATCCAAATTAAGGTCTGGCAATCATTGAGTTTCTAAGGGTTATATGGGCATGAGGATAGTTTCTTTTTAAATTTCAAATCATCTTTAATATTGTTGAATGAAGCTTAACATAGCTCCCTTAAAATTATGTACCTTTTAAAAATTCTCTAAAGGTTATAACAAGCTTTTCCTTTCATTTATACATAATGGGTTTTAGAAAACACACTGGAAAGTTGAAATTCTGGCTTCTCCAGATTTTTTAAAGGTACACTGGTGTGTGAATAACTGTCCAAATTGATGTCCATATAGGGAGATGATGGATGAAGGATCATTTTTGGAAGAATTAAAATATTTTTTTAAAAAAGATTTAATTATTTATTTGAAAGACAGATTTACAGAGAGAGAGAGAGAGAGAGAGAGAGAGAGAGAGAGAGTCTTCCATCAGCTAGTTCACTCCCCAGATGACCACAATGGCAGGAGCTGCGTCTATCCAGAGCCAGGAGCTTCCTCCGGGTCTCCCAGGTGGATGCAGGGGCCCAAGGACTTGGGCCATCTTGTACTGTTTTCCCAGGCCATAGCAGAGCGCTGGATCGGAAGTGGCGCAGCCAGGTCTTGAGTCAGAGCCCATAAAGGGATGCCGGCACTCCAGGCAGTGGCTTTACCCACTATGCTCCAGAGCCGGTCTCAAGAATCAAATTCTAAATCATCAACTTCCATATGCGTTCTTAAAACCAGGAGTATAGAATTTAGGCCAGAGGGGGACACAGGAACAGAGACAGAGAGCCTGAAATAGTTTACCTGTTTCAGGTTGATTTTCAGAGGATATTCTAGGAGATTTTATCTTGCAATTTTAGAGGGCCCTGACAATCATGAACAAGAAAAGCCGCAAGCTACCAGTCTGAGTCAGTTTTGAAATACAGCAAATGAAGATTGAGCAGAAAGTATCCCTCTGTCCACTTTTTTCTACATCTTGTTTGTCAGTTTCAAGCATGGCTAGTCCTCCTGCTCCGCATTTTATATATCCCAGCCACTGCTGTAATCCTGGCTGTAAAAACCTTGGCAAGATGTTTTCCAAGGAGGCAAAATTTTTCAGGAACTCTACCTTTCCACTGTCTCCCTTACTTGTCCCAAATAAGTAAAGTTTTCCTTTGAGTAACTCTTGCTTAAGGCTGGTTATTTGGTGACACTTTTAAGAGGACAGACCCCTTGTGCCCAATGACAAAATTGACACATCTGAGGTGATTGTCTCAAGCCTAGGATTGGAGTGGCTGGGACATGGGAGTGAAGAAGCCAGAGGCAGCAGCAGCTCATCCAGGGTTTGTTTGCTGTTGGGGAAAAGTTGCTCCATCACATCAGCATCAGATGATTTGCTTGGTGACTGACAATCCTTACAGATGACTCAGAAATCCAAGAAGTGAAGTGGGCACTTGAACCCCATTCTGTCCAGCACCAGCAATCAGAGAACAAGTAATTTGAGATTGCCACTCTAATAAGTGTGCAAGAGTTGCTGATAGTGAAAACCAGGACAGGAAGTGCCTTCTCAGGAAAATCCAGAAGGTGAAAAAGGTGCCATTTCTGGGACACTGGAATAAAAGTGTCAGGTTTTGCTCTGAAAAACTGAAACAGCAGACCAAGAAATCCCCGAGCCAGTTCTCTGGGTTACTTGACCTTGTCCTTCTCCATTTCACAAATATGGTACCAAGCAAGTTTAGAGATCTCTGCAGGAAACAGGTGGACAGTGAGAGGGAATTTCATGCTTTAGAACTGATCAAATTTGTGATGTATTGATTTATTTCTTTACTGCTTTCTGGTTTTACATCTGGAATTTTAGTTTTCCTTGTCCACACATTCCCTGGTGTTTTATAAGCTTTTCCATTTTCCTTTGCCTGCCTGGCTGGAAAGAAACGTTCTTCCATGCTGTCCCCTGGAACACAGTGGCTGGACTTTGACAAAGTTCCTCTGTGGGTCTCATTCTCATCTCAGTGGGATGTGCAGTGTTTGCGCCTTCATTGACTGGCTCTTTGTATGCCCCAAGATGAAGAGAAAAATCGAACGAAAAACCTTCTAGCTCTTCTGAAAGACTCCTAACAGGAAAAAAAAGTTGAAAGCAAATCTCTCCAGACCTGTAAGGCTAACTGTCACCATATCCACCCCTTCTCAGTGGCACAACTGCTAATTCCTGGCACAGGACTAGCTATAAGCCTGGTGGAGGCAGAAGATGGGAAGGATGACAGATAGATGCAAAGGCATGTAGCTTTATTGCCATTGCTCTCCAGTCTGCTCCCAGGTAACCCAGGAAGTTGAGGGAGGCCATTACATTTGAGAAACTCTGGTCCCCAGTGTGAGATCAATAATAGGCTGGCAGTTAAGTTAGGGACTAACCAGTGTGCATACTGCAAGTAGGAGGAACAATGGAAATGGGAATGTCCAAGCTGTCCCAAGAGGGGTTGGGGAAGGGCAAACACAATTCCTTTCAGCTCTCTTTGACCAAAGAAGAATATTAATAAAGTCATGGACTCCTTGGTTGGCTTCTCAGGATAAAATCCAAACTCCTGGTTACCTCGCTGATCCGAAGCCAGGAGCCAGGTGCTTCTCCTGGTCTCCCATGGGGTGCAGGGCCCAAGGACTTGGACCATCCTCCACTGCACTCCCGGGCCATAGCAGAGAGCTGGCCTGGAAGAGGGGCAACCGGGACAGAATCCGGCACTCCGACCGGGACTAGAACCCAGTGTGCCAGCACCGCTTGGTGGAGGATTGGCCTAGTGAGCCACGGCGCCGGCTACTTACTCACTTCTATATGTCCCTGAATACCCCCTTGCACGTTTGGGAACTGACCTGCCAGCTAAACTGGGTGCTACTGTGTCATTAAGTCAAGACCAAATAAAAGTAGAAATTCCAAGAAACACAGGGCAGACTTCCTGGCTCTCCACCATGAGGTAGCTAAGGATCCTGAGTCATTCCTGAAGGCTTTTTAAATTATCTTGGATTCATCCAGGATTATGAGTCCCCAGTTGGGTGGAATAGACTGTCAATTCTTGACTTACAAAGATAATACCAAAGCCCCACTGATCATGGCCATCCTCTAAGATCTGAAGCAATAGCTGAAATGTCATATGTTTTAGGCAGACCCCATTCAGAGATTGGTACCATGCAAGTTTGGAGAGATCGATTAGGCCCTGTAGATTTCCTAGTAACACCTGATATTGCCTATTAAGAAATCCACTTCTGTTGAATGAAGTTTTACACAGGATTTGAGAGCTATGAGCGAAGCAGTGTAGAACATCCCTCCCATAGTACCCAGCTCCTCTTGCTGGTGGTCTAATTTGCCTGGGGATAGCAAGTAGTACACTATCTTAAGGACTGCATTCTTTACATTCTGTTGAATACCAAGTCTCGGAGCTGTTTGTCTTTGAGTGGAAAGACTCTTCCAAAACTCACCAGAAAGCACAATGCTTAGGATTTCTCTGCCATGAGGATTTAAACTTCCTTGCTGTCTTCTGGCAAATTTTGAATAGAGACATATGAGGACGTCCACTAAATAAGGGAACAGTCTTACAATATGTAGATGACTTTCTCATCACTAGCCCCTCAAAGGAGGCTTCTGCTCCATGACTGCAAATTGGCACCCTGTAACATTATTTTGTGCAAGTGCAGGAAAGAATTATGGAGATTCCTGGGAAAGGCTGGCATCTGCTGGGTCTGCATACTCAGTTTTGAGCTAATAACAACACCCCTCCGTGACATGTTAAGAGGAAAAGAAACTGACCCCTTTGAATGGGATGAACATATAATCAAGCCCTTAAAAAGCTAAAGCAGTTGCTGCTGAAGGTCCCCATCTCAGGACTACCTGATCTAGACAAGCAATTTGACCAGTATGTACAGCAAAGGAAGGGCATTTCAGTGGGATCATTAAAATGAATGGTGACTGTCTTCTACATAGTTATTATACGCAGTGTCCTGGGGAGGGCCAAGCTGCCTAGGGGCAGTTGTAGCCACCTGTTTGCTAATAAGAGAGGCAGGAAACTAATTACAGGATAGCTCCTGTCTGGACCCCACAACAGGTAGCATATGTTCTGAAAACAAAAGGACACCATTTATTGAGCAGAGACCACATACTGCAGTATTAAAGCTTGTTGCTGGATATTGCAAGCACCATTCTAAAACCCTGTGAGACTCTGAGCACTGCTGCATTGCTACCAGTATATCAGGACCCCCTAACATGATTACTGTGAAGTTACAGACCTGACAGCAGATAATAACTCAGAAGTGAACCACTACCCAATACAGAAGAAATATGATTTGTGGATGGCTGCGGTTTTCAAATAAATGGTCATTGGAGGGGAAGATATGTAATGATATCTCTACATGGAACTATCGACTCAAAAGAGTCCCTGTACAGAGATTGCTGCACAAAAGGCAGGACTAGTAGCCCTGATTAGGGTACTAGAACTGAGGATAGAAAAAACTTTAATTTTCACTTTTAAAAATAGTTTTATTTTTAATTTATCTGAAAGGCAGAGTGACACACAAACACATATAGAGATCTTCCATCCCATGTTTCACATTCCTAATGCCCACAACAGAAGAGTCTGGGCCAGGTCAAATTAGGAAACAGGAACTCGATACAGGTCTCCAACACGGTTGGCAGGGACCCAACTATTTGAACCATTACCTTCTGCATCCCAGGGTGTGCTTTAGTAAGCTGGATTGGAAATGGAGGTGGAATTCAAACCCTGGCACTCCAATACAGGGATATGGGCATCCTAGTTGTCAACTTAACCACTGTACCACAACACCTGCCCTAATAAGTAACTTTCTAGGAAAGGCTTTAACTGTCTATACTGACTCCAGTTATGCCCTCTCCATGGCCCATGCTCACAAAGCATTCTGGAAAGAAAGAGAGCTCCTAAGTTAATAGTAAGGAAATTAAATATGGCAAAGAAATTCTCAGGGTGCTTCAGGTTGTAGAAAAGCCTAAAGAAATTAATGCTATATACTGCAGGGGACAATAAATGTGAAATTCTAAGGTAACAACTGGGAACTACCCAGCCCGTGCTGCTGCAAAGCAGGCAGCTCTGACAGGGTAGACTACGGTTACCTAGGGTACTTCCCCTGCCCCTTTATAAGACTAACAGGAAGTTCAGTGATAAAAGACTAACAGAAAGTCCAATGAGAGGGTTTTCAAAGGATGACTATCTCATGGACATGGATGGTAGACAAAAGAGGAAAAATGTGGACACCTTGGAACCTCAGCTGGGCTATTATTAAGTATGCTTATGGTTCCACCCATTATGGCAAAAAGGCAATGTTTAACTGGTCACTTAAGATAATCAAAACCCCATAGAGAAAGGAATTGGTAGATAAAATAGCAAAACAATGCACTTAATGCCTTAAAATTCTCTACAGACTAGGCACCCTCTATTTCCAGTAGCCAAAGTGATGCCGAGGAGTACCTTGTCCAGGGATGGGCAGGTTGACTTCACAGTTAAGACTATAAGCCCAGGGCATTTAGATACCTCCATTGCGTGTGATGCAGGCAATGAGCTTACTGAATTTTAAACCAGGCTCTGGTCTCCCGTGAGGATAGAAATACTAAGCAGAGACTGGCATTGTGTGCAAACCAGAGCAGTTTATTTGGCAGTGAGGGAACAAACATACATTTATGAACAAGTGTGGCCACTCTACACAACGAAATCCAATTGAGTGGGCTAAAGAATTGCTCACAAACGAGGGAGAAAAGTGAAACTGAAAATAGTACCTGTAAGAGGGATGTTTTGTCTGAATATAGGGAGGTGGGAGAGTGGACACATTCTGTTTCCAGGCTGGAGTTCACACACTGAAAGAAAAAAAAAAAAAAAAAAAAAAAACAGCACCAAAGAGGCAGGTGCAGTGGCTTGATGTGAGGTCCACAGAGAAAAGAGACTGCCTTCCCATCTTCCACTCCTTTTATTTTCTCTGAGTACAGGTCCCAGATGTAACAGGTACATTATGAGACAGCACACATTTGGACTGACAGTGAAAAGGTGTGGGCTTTTGGCTCTGCAGCCCTAACTAACTGCTTTCCTATCTAGATCCACAGACCCAACTAGTTGCCTATATATCCAGATCTAATTAGATGCCTACCTATTAATCCCACATCATTCTCTCTCAGAGATTTTTCAAACCTTAATCTTAAGTGGGTGCTAAGGAATGAAGTTCCACATTCCATGTCTACTTCCTGCTAATATTTTAAAAAATTAACAAAAGGAAAAGTATACTATTGTTTTCCAAATAGAATGTATGGATAGATTTTCTCTGTGCAGATTGTAAAACCATTCAGCTTATGCGTGATGATTTGTAATATCTTTCTCAATGTACATACTGCTGTTAGAGTAGATGTGATGGATTTTATTAATCACTGCATGTGTTCCTCTTTGTTCTACCAGTACCTGTTTTAAGGTTAGTCAGTTGACCATGGCTCCCTTAGCTAGAGCATCTACAGACTTGAGTCCTTGCTGTAAAAGTGTCCTGAATTGTAGGCTAGTTGGAGCAAACTGGAAAGCAAGTTTGCTTTTCCTGGAGGAAGGAAATAGACAGATTTTTAAACATGGTTTCATGAAGTATAGTGAGATCTACCATGACAATAGAAGAACTCACTAAGGGGTGATCTTGAAAATAGCAACTTCCTGAGAAAATCAGGAGAATGGGCATGTAAGACATGTCTGCCATAAAGTGCAATAGCCTTATTATGATAAAAGCAAAGATTTTGCGTATCTTTTGCATTCTGGAGCATATTTGAAGTATTTAATTGGTTCACAAGAGTAGGCAAACTTATCCTCTTCATGCACCTATGAAAACTCAAGAGGTAAAAATGTAATCTTTGATGAATGTACCCAGTTTGGAGTACCCTGTTATTTAACTTCATCAGGAGAACTAAGTAGCATGTGGTGAGGTCCCTTCCATTCAAACTGCAATGGGTCATAAGGGAACCCTTCCTTCTAAGTCCTTAATGAACTCAGATCCCCTGGAAAGATAAGCTGTTGGTGACTTTTGGAATCTGGTACTAGGAGCATTTTGTTACCATGTTCCATCAGAGCCTTTTGTACCTGACCTAGATTAATAATATACCCTATCTGATCCTGAGTTTCTGAACCAAAGAGGTATGAAAAATAAGGTAGGGTCTTCCATATAGCATTTCAAATGAACTAAGCCTTAAAGCTGTCTTAGGTGCCATTCTCATCCTGAGAAGGGCAATAGGAAATAGTTTAAGCCATCTTTCTGAGGTCTCTTGGCAAAACTTAGCCAGAATTTTCTTAGGCGTATGATTAACCTTTCCAACATGACCTGATGACTGAGGTCTCCAAGAGGCACGACGATGATGAGGTGCCTGGAAGAAAAGCCATCTGTTGAGTTATTTTAGACATGAATGAGAGACCATTGTCACTCTGGAATGACTTTGGAAGGCCAAAAAGAGGAATTATTTCCTTTAATAGAGCTTTGGACACTTGTACCTTTTCTGTTAGTTGGAAAAGTTTCTTTCTATCTGGTGAAGGTATGAATACAGACCATAGATATTTGTAGTTACTTGCTGAAGTCATGGTAGTAAAGTCTGTCAGTCTTCACCTGAATATGTTCTTCTCTCTTGCATGGGAGTGAGCAAAGGAGGTGGCTTGATGTGACAACTAGGGTTATTTTACAAGCACAGGTTAACAGCATATGCTACTACCCTTATAATACTATGCAGTCCTTTCTCTCCATATACCCAAGAAACCATTTTCATAAGGTATCTTCTTCCCAGATGGGCAGAATCATGCATTTCCTTCATAATTTTCCATTGAGAAGACATTGGGAACAGGACCTTATGATCTAAAACACACCACCCACTGGTATCTTTAGTATAACCTCATTGTTGAGCCCATTATATCTCAGGTTCAGTATTGTGGGTTTTTTTTAGTCACTTTCATAGGCTGAAGTAATAAAGTTATTTCTAGAACCTCCTGTGCTGTAGCACTTTTTGCTGCATTATCTGCTAATGCATTTCCTCTGTTAACATAACTATCTTTCGTCTTGTGTCTCCTGCAGTGAATGATAGCCACTTCTAAAGGTTCCAGTACTGCCTTAAGAAGAGTTAACATCTTATTTCCATATTTAATGGAAGAGTCCCTTGCAGTCAGTAGACCTCTCTCTTTCCATATTGCTGCATGTGCATGTAACACAAGGAAAACATATTTGGAGTTTGTATAAATATTAATTCTGGCCTTTCATAATTTCAAGGCGCTAACCAAAACAGTAAGTTCAGCTTTTTGAGCTGAAGTATTAGATGGCAATGCCTGATCTTCTATCACCTATATAAGATTCACTATGGCTAAACCTACTTTCTAATTGCTTCTTTCATAAAGCTACTGACATCAGTAAATCACACAACATTTGGATTCTCCAGAGATTCATCTCATAAGTCAGGCCTGCTAGAATAGTCCTGCTCTATAGTCTCTACACCGGAGTGAGTTCATTCCTCTATACTTTCAGATGGCAATAGAGCAGCTGGATTGAGGACTTTGCATGCCCTGAGAGATACCTCTGGAGAATCTAATAAAACAGCCTGATATTTTGTGAGATGTCCTCCTGTTATTCAACAATGTCCTTTAATCTCCAGGACTCCATCCACCTGGTGTGGAGTTTGAACTGCAAGTGGTTGTCTAAAAGTCAGCTTGGTGGGTTCTTCCATCAAAAGAGCAATTATAGCAGCTGCCCTTAAGCGTGCTGGACATCCTGCAGCCACTGAATCTAGCTATTTAGAAAAATAGGCAGTTGTTATGGAAGTGGACCCAATTGCTGAGTCAGTACATTTAGAGTTACTTCCTGATTCTCTGCTACAGAGTAAGGGATCCCTTCTGTTAATAGTTCTTTAATCCTCTGGAAGGAGGTCTGTGTCAGGACTCTTTAAAGCCTCATATAGAGGTTTGGTTATAAACTCAAGCCGTGGAATCCAGATTCTACAAAATCCTGCCATTCTCAAGAATTCCCTTAGCTATTTCTTCGTATGTGATGGTCCTATACAAAATATAATGTCTTTTGTCTTCTGTGAAAGGGAAAAATTTCCTGGGGTCAGAATATATTCTGGTAGAGGAAATTCTATATCCCCATTTTCCTAAAAAGTTTAAAATTTGGTTGGTATTTTCATCTGAGTCCTCTTTAGAAGGGATGTAAGTGAGACTATCATCTACAAGTTCCAGAATTGCTTCACTATTTAATTGGAGCTCTCTGAGCTCCTTTGCAAGAGCATCATTAAACAAATGAAGGGTATCTTGAAATCTTGAGGGAGGATTGCCCATGTCTATTGGTGAGGTATATTTGAAAATGGACTAGTACACATTCAAAGGCAAATAAAACTAGGATTCTGGTTTGAACAGGATGCCGAAGAATGCATCCTTCAGGTCTAGGACTGTGTAGCATGGAATGCCTTCAGGTATCTGTGTCAATATAGTATAAAGGTTTGACACAATAGGATAAACTGGAATGACCACCTCATTAATAGTACTGATGTCCTGAAACCATTCTATATTCTCCATTTGGCTTTAAGACAAACAGGATAGGAGTATACAAGCATGCAGATATGGAAGTTCATGCTTGAGAAACTTATCAGTCAAAGATTGAAGTCCCTACCTGGTTTTATGGGTACTGGAGAGGAAAGGTCTGGTGTTCTTTGGAGATCAGCTTGGCATTGGGATTGATGAGTTTGAGATATTTGAGAACCAACTATCAATGGATCATCCATTGTACATATTGGTTGTTCTGTTACCTTTGAGAGAGTAGGGACATAATTCAGCCCACCACTCTTCTTGTAAGTAGAATATTACTATAATGCCATAAAGACCAATATATAGGCAACTTCAGACCAATTTTGTTGTTCTCTAAGTAGATCTAGATCAAGTTCTGAAATAGGTTTACGGCTGAATTCCGTTCATTGGCCTCGTCTCTCCATCTCTCAGCTTATGCTTTGACCAAGTAGTATTACAGAGGAATCTCAGCTTCTTCTCCATTATGCCATTCCATTTAAGAGCTTCCAATTATCAAGCATGCATTTCAGGGGTGTGTCCATGGGCATGGATGTAGAGTTACCCATAGCCAAGTCTTTCTGTAGCCTAGGAAGACAAAATGTAAAGGGGCTTAGAGTGAGCCAGTTATGCTTAAGTGTGTGACTTACTAGATGTAATTTGGTGCCTTAGAATCATTTTTTGCACCCCTAAGTAAAGTTTCCTGTTCTAGCACAATTGGGGCTTATCTGTAGATTGATCTAGATCTGGGCTGTTACCAATACCCAATGCTCCTTGAATTTCCCTAGCTACCACACGTAGGGCAACTGGCAATTAGGGTGCCCTGTTGCAGTTGCTAAGATGCCAGTACATCAGAGAAGGCAATCGACTGGGCTGTCTTCCTGGCACCTCAAATGACCTTGGGGTGTCACCACCACAACTAGGTACTAACCTATAGGCGTCACTATATCTCATGCCTGGATACTAAGCTCCAGGGTGATACAAACCAGTGTTAAAATTCCAGTGCCCCAAGAACTCTTGGAGGCTTATACTGCCATGCTTAGGGTATTCAACCCCTAGGAGGCTCTTAAAATCCCACACCTGAAGTATATGCTCTAAGGTGGTGCAAACATCCAGGAGCAGAGGAATCCCAGCATTAGTATTTTTCTAAGCTGAAACGAGGTATGAAGAAGGGCTTGACTATTTATAAACCTATTAGGTCCCATTTGGCTGGCAGAAACCACATTTATATATCAAGAGCCAAAAGCCACTGCATTTGAACCTGCTTTCCTCACAGCTACTTGTCATCCCAGAGCACAGAAATTTCAATGACTATCAAGCCCTAACTAAACTGTAAGTAGGATGTTACTCAATCGTGGTTGGCACAGGTCCACTGTTCCTGGGAAGGAGGGTCTGAAGGGAGGGTCTTACTTCCCTACTTCCAATAGAGAAGGAAGCCCACCCTACTTCCCAGCTGATGTAACTAGGAAACAGGAAATGGCACTATGCCTTTTCAGTAAGTGAAGAGGGGATGGAGCTATGCAGACAGCAGAAGACAACATGGAGGACAACTTTGGACATGCATCCAGCAGTTATGGCTCAATGCTAAGCTAATGCTAAGAACTTACCTGGTTCATACAAAGCACTAGCTCTAAAAATACATTGCTTCCAAAGGTGCACACTTGAGCATAATGTTTGCAGCCCTTGAGTAGTGAGGAACAACCTTTTTAACAATATTCTGAGCCTGAGCCTGAGGCTGGCCTCAGACAGTTACCAAGGCAAAAAACAAAAGTATACATCTTTACATTTCAAAAGCTCACAGGAGGCTTCAGGAAAACACACACACACACAAATAAACAAACAAACAAAAAACTTGCCTAAGTGGTTTTCCCAAAATGGGAAGAAAAGACTGTAAACAAGGTTTATTTACTCACTGCCACTGGTTTATTTACTCACACTCCTGGCTGGCTCGCTCTTATGATGTAGGCAATGAACTCATTAAATTTTTTAAAGATTTATTTATTTATTTGAAAGAGTTACACAGAGAGAGAAGGAGAGGCATAGACAGGAAAAAGAGAGAGCCCACCCATTTTCCACTCCTCTTACATCCTCTGTTGTAGCTTCTGGATGTAACAGATGCATTATGGGAAAGGAGAGGTTTTGATTGATAGATAAGGCATGGTGGCTTCAGAATCCACAGACCTAACGACCTGCTTCCCTATCCAGATCTAAAGGCCTAACTAGTTGCCTACATAACCAGATCTGCAGACCTAACTAGATGCCTGCCTCCCTAGATCTGCAGATCCAACGAGGTGCATACTTATTTATGCCACACCAGGTGAGTAGAAGCATTCCACTGCCCAACTGAAAAGGCTGAAGAAGTTATTAAAAGTCTATTGAGAAAGATTATCCCACGATTTGGTCTATTTAGGGTGGTACATAGTAATAAGGAGTTTTAATTAAGGAAGAGGCTTAATTACCACCAGGCTGAAGGGCATGTTGGAAATTGTATGCTGCTTGGATACCCAGACATTTGGAAAAACTGAAAGAAACAATTGGGCCCTAAAGGTAGCCTTCACTGAAATTTTCCAGGAAGATCATGAAAAATGTTTAAAGCTCTGAGTCCATTGCTATGTTAGAGCAGGCCCAAAAGGACAATTAGGCCTTAACTCATTCGGGTTACAATACAGGAGAGCCTTTTCCTGGATGATGTTGCTGACAGCCTCTAAGGGGCTGCTCCTGGTGACTCGAGACTTATCTTGGCCTGAGAGTTTCATTTCTCTAACCTAGGGATGTCAGTGCCTAATTTCAGCATGAAGTGGCTACAGAAGAATGAATTTGCTCCATTACCCTTTACAAAGGAAGAGTGAGAAGTCTCAGGGGAGATATTATGAAACCAAGAGTATAGGATTTAGAAAACATAGGGGCACAAGAACAAGGACAGAGAATCTGACAGTCAACTTGCTTGAGCTGTTTGTCAGTTGTTCCAGGAAAGCTTGTCTTACAGCATTGTATTCAGCAAAGGCCAAGCCACCACCAACAAGGAGAGCTGCAGGAGACAAGTATGAGTCAATTTCAAATACATAATGTCTGAAGGTGTATGTTGCTTAAACAGGAAGGGCACCCCAGCTCCCCTTTTTTGACATTGTGGGTGTCTATTGCAAGCAGGAAGGATCCTTCAGCTACCTGTTCTGAAATCCTAGATACTCCCATAACCCTTGCTCTAAAAGCATTGGCGAATGGTTCCTCAAGGAAGAAGTTTTAGGGAGCTGTAGCTTCCCACTGTGTACTTTTACAAGGAAGTAAAGCTTTCCCTTAAGCAAGGGCTGCGTAAGGCTGATCATTTGGTGACACCCAAGTAGATGGACTCCTTGTGTAAACCAACATTTATTTATTTGAGAGGTAGAGTGGACTTCTTGTGTAAACTAACATTGTTTTTTATTTATTTATTTATTTATTTATTTGAAAGATAGAGTTATAGACAGTGAGCCGAAGAGACAGAGAGAAAGGTCTTCCACCCACTGGTTCACTCCCCAATTGGCCGCAAAGGCCGGAGATGCCAGGAGCTTCTTCCGGGTCTTCCATGTGAGTGCGGGGGCTAAGGGCTTGAGCCATCTTCTACTGCTCTCCCAAGCCATAGCTGAGCTGGATGGGAAGAGGAGCAGCCAAGACTAGAACCGGTGCCCATATGGGATGCTGACGCTGCAGGAGGAGGATTAACCTACTCTGCCACAGCGTTGGCCCCTGCACTAACATTGTTAACTGAAACTGACCCATCTGAGCATGTTTCATATAAGCTCTCCTTATTCACTTTTCTTTTCATTAATACTTCCCTTTGACACATGTTTTGTATTACTATGCTGCATTGCTGAGGTGGGAAATCCTCCAGCACTTACTACAAAGAACTCTCTCTAAATATCAGTGTAGGTGCTGAGAAAGTGAGTAAGCATAAGGAAAACATAGAAAACTCTTTCTCAGGCCAGCACTCTGCTTTCCTCAACTCATCCAAGTGAGCTATCAACTTATAAATTATTAAAAATAATTTCGATGACAGACCACTAAGCAACTCATATTATATAATTTGAAATAGCTCTCAAAGAATTGTAGGGTTACTATTGGTATTGTACTTTCCCATTGTTATCTACTTATTTATGCAAACATGTTTTGTTGCACTTATATAAGAAGAGACTTTACATAGGAACAAAACTAATGCTCAACTCTCTGTTTTTAATGAATAAAATTTACCCTGCATGCATGAAGATAATCATTCATCTTATTTAGAAAAGCAATAAAATTTTACTTTTTATATTTATTATTTATTAACACTAGCAATATATCTATGTCACTTTTATTAGCTATGTATTTGTAACAATTATAAAGATAAGTCTATCTGGAACCTTATTGCCATAAGAAATAAAATATTAAAATTTCAATTTTTATGTACAATTGTGCTGCAAAGGATTTTGATAGAATGATCAATTTAAACCTTTTAAATATGAAAATATATTTAAAGTGAAAATTCTATGAAAATTTGAGTGCAAGGAGAAAAAAAAGAAAAATGTAAAGATTTTCAAATGTTAAAGAAAAGCTTGCTTATGCATGTTTTAAGGACGATAGTATCAAATGATTTTTTTTTGTTTTTGAAGATTTAGTTTATTTATTTGAAAGACATAGTTATAGAGAAAGGTAGAGACAGAGAGAGAGGTTGTCCATCCACTGATTCACTCCCCAAATGGCTGCAACAGCCAGAGCTGGGCCGATCCGAAGCCAGGAGCTTCTTCTGGGTCGCCCACGTGGATGCAGGGACCCCAGGACTTGGGCCATCTTCTACTGCTTTCTCAGGCCATAGCAGAGAGCTGGGACTAGAACCAGCGCCCATATGGGATGCCGGCGCTTCAGGCCAGAGCTTTAACCCGCTGTGCCACAACGCCGGCCCAAATGAGTCTTTTTTTTTAAAAAAAAAAAAAGATTTATTTATTTATTTATTTGAAAGGCAGAGTTACAGAAAGGCAATAGGTCTTTCAACCGGTGGTTCACCCCCCAAATGGCTGCAGTGGCCAGAGCTGAAGCCAGGGGCCAGGAACTTCTTCTGGGTCTCCCACATGGGTTGGGGGCCGTCTTCTGCTGTTTTCCCAGGCCGTAGCAAGAGCTGGATCGGAAGTGGAGCATCTGAGACTCTAACTGGTGCCCATATGGAATGAGGCCGGCACTGCAGGTGACTCATTATTAGATTTGATTTGTTGCATATAAAAGAGAGTTGTCAAAATTTCTTATGATAAAAACCTTCATGATTCTGTAAATGTGTGATGAAGGGGAGCTATTTTGGCAAAGCAGGTTAAGCTGCGAAATCAGCATCCCGTGTGAGTATTCGATCCAGCTCCATGCTTACGTGCCTGGGAAAGCCACAAAAGATGGTCCAAGTTTTTTTTTTTTTTTAAGATTTATTTATTTTGCTTGAAAGTCAGAGTTACAGAGAGGCAGAGGCAGAGAGAGAGAGAGGTCTCACATCCGCTGCTTCACTCCCAATTGGCTGCAACAGCCGAAGCTGGACCCATCCAGGAGCCAGGAACTTCTGGGTCTCCCATGTGGGTCCAGGGTCTCAAGCACTTGGGCCATCTTCTACTGTTTTCTCAGGCCATAATAGAGAGCTGGATGGGAAAAGGAGCAACTGGGACTTAAACTGGTGCCCATATAGGATACAAACATGGCAGGCGGTGGCTTTACCCACTAGACCACAGTGCCAGCCCCGAAGGTCCAAGTTCTTGGGCTCTTGCCACAGATGTAGGAACCTGAATGGAGTTCTAGGTTCTTGGCTGGGGCCTGGCATGGCTCTGGCAATAATATGCAGCCATTTGGGGAATGAACCAGTGGATCCAGTGGATGGAAGATCTCTCTCTCTCTCTCTCTCTCTCTCCCCCTCTCTCTCTCTTTTTTGTAACTCTGCCTTTCAAATAAGCAAAATAAGTCTTTACTAAATAATAAAAATAAGTATGCAATGAAATTTCTTTGGCTATAAGTTAAAATGTGCATTATGGGGCCAGCACTGTGGCATAATGGGTAATGCTACCGTCTGCAATGCTGGCATCCCATATGGACACTGGTTCAAGACCCGGCTGCTTCACTTCTGATCCAACTCCCTGCTAGTGAACCTGAGAATGTAGCAGAAGATGGCCTAAGTGCTTGAGCCTCTGCACCCATGTGGTGACACATAAGAACCTCCTCCTGTCTCCTGACTTAGGCCCAGCCCAGCCCTGGCCACTGCAGCCATTTGAGGAATGAACAAGTAGATAGATCTCTGTCTATCTCTGTCTCTCTCTCTGTCTCTCCCTCTCTCTCCGTAATTATGTTTTTCAAATAAATAAATCTATGTTAAAAAATAAAAATAAAATTTGCAATATGACACAGTTTTTGACTATATACAAACAAAAACTTGGAAGACTCCCTAAAATTGTTCATCTCATCTGCATTTAACCCTCAGGGGAACCCCACTGACAAGAAGTTTAAACTTTCTATACCTCCATCACCATATCTATAACATGGAATAGTAATATTGTTTGCTTACCAGGGACATTAGCTTATAATGAGATAACACATGCTAAACCATTTTGTAAAATATGAAGTACTGGTAAGATGCTTGCTACTCCTAATTGTATCAATCATGAATTCCTCTAATTAAAAATATTTCTGGTGAATCTATTCTGTCACAGGAACTTTTTGATTGTGTAGATACAGCCATCACATGAAAGGAGGAGGTTCTTGCTTCCATAAATCATCTGGTTTAGTAAGACTAACGAATATGCAAGCAAAGAAGCAAAGATAACTGCAGGTAGTGGCAAGTGTTAAGAAGGAAATAATACCCTTGCTAAATTTCTATTCTATTTCACAAGCATTAGGGCTGTCAAGGTCTTCTCAACAGCCGATGGCCACCCACGGCCCTGCCCTTGTCCCCTGGCATGTTCCATCACGTCCACTGTGTCACAGTGACTGTGACCTCTTCAGAGAGCCTTGAGAACCCCAAACATGCTCTGTCCTTAGGTTGTTTGTGCTGGCTGTGTCCTTTCTCTGGAATATCTTTTTGGTATGTGTGGGGCTAGCTTCCCCATCCCCTTACAGTGTTCGCACATTTAATATTTTTAATAAAGCCTCGATCATTCCATTTAAAAGGGCAAACTGCCTCTCTTCTCCAATCACACTTTGCCAGTCTACTTCCCTCTGTATTTTTCCTTCCCCCTCCTCCAAGGAATTATCACATGCTAACAAACTATATCATTTATCATTATTTATTATCTCTGCTCCTTCTAGAATGTAAGCTCCACAAAGGGAGAGGCTCTGGAACTCAGTCCCTGATGCGGTGCGGTTGCTAACAGAAGTCAGCTTATGTTGCAATGTCCCCTCACAGAGTGCTCATTGTTTTGCTATTGGTACTTCATCTAATTCTAACAGTAACCACATGAGAGATATTCTACTTTTGTGACAGTAGATGGATGTACAGCAATTTATCATTTTTCGTTTTTGAGTGAAATAGGAACTCAGCTATGTCTCAGCTAGATGGTTCTGCCACGCAGGGATCATGCAGTCATTTGTTTTTAGCTGGTGGCTGGGCTGAATTAGAAGGCCCTGAAGGCTCCATGCAGATATCTGGTTCCTTGTTGCTCCCCTGTGTGGCCTCTGCATCACTCCATGATCTTTCTAAAGTCCAAGGGTCTCTCCTGAACTTTTTGTATCACAGCAGGTGGCTTTCTTCAGTAGAACCGTGGAATTCTTTTTAAAACTTATATGTTTGTTTATTTAAAAAGCAAAGCGTTCGGAGAGAGAGAGAGAGTGAGGGAAAGAGACAGAAAATGAGAGAGAGAGAGAGAGAGAGAGAGAGAGAGAGAGAGAGAGAGAGATTCCATGTACTGATTCATTCCCCAATGCTCAGCTGAGCTGAGCCAGGCAGGAGCCAGGAACTGGCAGCTCCATGGAGGTGTCCCACATAGGTATTAGGAACCTAAGTACTTGGACCATCTTCTGCTGCTTTTCCAGGTGTGTTAATTAGGAACTAGTCAGAAGTGGAGGAGCTGGGACTTGAATGGGCACTCAGATGTGTGATGTCGGTACATTAAACTGTGGCTTAACCTACTGAGCCACAACATCTATCCCAGCAAGGTTTTTTACGGTTTATTACTTGAACTAGAAAAGAGGCATTTTACTGTGTGTTGGCAAAAGGAATTTACAAGGCTGACCTATGTTCAAGGGATGGGGAATAGAACTTACCTCTGGCTGGGTAGAACAGTGTGAACCTACAAATGAGATGGTGGTAGCTCACACTGGAGACTGTGCAATTGTTCTCCCTTTTCACATGAAGAAATCAGAGCTCAGAGCGACTAGACTGACAAGTTAATAAATGGCAAAGATGTGAATCAAACCAAGATTTCACTGATACCAGAACCTGCCTCTTTAATTATTGTGTTCTTTAGCCTTTAGTAGAGTAAATTCTCTGCTGAAGAGAGGAGATCTGAGCTGATTCTTAGAGAACTGGATGTGAGCATGTCACTGGAAAGCAAACAGAGTTTGGGGACCCTTTAAGCAGAAGTCTCAATCTCAAATTAGTTTACCCAGTGGGCTTAAATCACAAAAATTTGATTTGAATAATTAGTTCCACAGATTTAAAACATGATTGAAAAATGCAAAGCAACTTCAGAAGCTCCTCAACTTGTGATGCAGTTACATTCTGATGCACCTGCTGCAAGGTGGAAATGTTATTAGCTGAAACTGCATTTACGTCACCTGTCATGAGAAACATCATGACTCACCACAGAACACTGTAGAGTGCCCTTCTGATCCCATGGCTGACTGACAGCTGAGGATTGCATTGTATATCCCCAGATCAAAATCTGAAACTTGAAGTACCATGTCAACTGTATGTATGTCATTTTCACACCATAGTAAAATCAAAATATCATAGGTTGAACTATCTTAAGGCAGGAACTCTATATGTATGAATGAAAAAATGAGTTTACATCTATGAATAAAAATTGCTAACATATTCTATTTTTAAAATGTGCAGATTGGTTTTTATGATTCTTGTAATTTTTTGTTTCTAAAGATAAATTGGAGAGAGATAACAGGTTACCATTTTAAATAGCTATTTTATGCATAAAACAAGTGCAGTTTGTATACAGTGAATTTAAAATGCTAGGTTTTTGGAAGGTTTCCTTTGAGCTCTTTTGAAATGTTATAATGTGTGATATATCCAATTTTAAGCTGATAAGGAAACTGTGCATTTCCACTGTGTTCTTTGTAGGAATATAATTTGGGGAGCAATTTCAGTACAGTTGGTGGGCATGTTACATTACAATTTTCTGCAATTGGCACAATGTGATTATAAATTCTATTAACTCTGTTTCTTCACAATACTGCAAATATGGGGGGAGGGGAAAGTAGCAAACAGTCATGCTCCCAAGCCTCACCCACGAGAGTGCTCCTTCTTTTCTTTTATACATTGAATTTCTGCACAGGATTTTGTTGGAAGAAAGGCATCTACTGCAAAGAAAAGTACAATTTCAAAATACAAGCATTTCACTAAAACATTAAAGGACATTTTGGCTATGGAATTCAACTATGGTTTTCTGTATAAGAAGTGTTTTAATTGTGAAAATCCATAACTAATGTATTTCTGGGGTGGTTAAGAGATTTATCAAAGTTTTTGGCAATCATGACATTAATTAGAAATAGACAAAAAGAGAAATGATGAGTAACTTTCCTCCATATGCTGAAATAAAATAAAAATGCAAGGGAGCTGAACTAATCTATCAGCCAATAGAATAGAAAGGAATGGAAGGATAAGTTACAATAAACAGATATGGTGACGTAACCATCCTGATTTGGATGGGAACGTCAGGGACTTTCAGTCTTTAAACACATGCAGTACTGAAAAAAGTGTTCTCATTTTCAGGAGATTGATGAGTTTCCCAGTACAAGTCTTTAGTGCCAAAATTTGAAAGTCTTGAACAAACAGAAACCAATTGGTTGCCCAGCTCTACCGACATTCATTTTCATATAGTGGCCAAGCTTCTTGCCTTTGTCATTACAGAAGCTTTTCCCTCTTCAATCTGAATATCACTAGAACACCTTAAGATGAACTAGAAGAAAAACATGTGGATGAGCAATGAGACAGATTAGCATTGACTTCTATAAAAATCAATGTGAACCAAAAGAAAATGATCTGACACTTTTAAAATGCTGGAGGAGAAAAATGGAAAACTCTAAAATTCTGTATCAAATAGATAATTTGAAATAACTAACATTAATATGTTAAAGTCTCTAGTGAAAAATACACATGAATAGAGGGTAACATTACATATATGTATATGTTCATGTATATGTATATATATGCATGTATATGAACATATGTATATAAAGTGAATGTGAAAAGTGAAAAGCGTGATAGAAATGAGAACAATGTCTTCAGTAAGATCACCAATATACTCAATATAAATGAAGAATGAATAAGTTAGCTTAAAAATGTGTCAAGAGTAATTATCTAAAAGAAGGGAAAGACAATAAAACAGAGAATATTTGTGGGAAAACATCAATTTAATATACATATAATTGCAATTTTAGATGTAGATAGGACAGACTAGAGTAGAATAAATATCTGAGATAAAATAAATATTTAAAGAGAGAATAGCTCAAAAGGTTCCAATGTTATAAGACCACAAAGCATAGATCCAGTTGAAACAGATAAACCAACACAAATACTAAGTAGTAATAATAACACCCATAATAATAACACCGTTAAGGCTTGTCGGACTCAAATTGTTAAAAAGTAAGGATAAGCAAAATTCTTGAAAGCATGCATAGAAATAAACATTCTAAACAGCAGAAAGTTGTCAGAAACTATGATAGCCAGAAAACAATAGGCAGAATATTTAAATTTCTAAAAGAATAATAAAAACTATCGACACAGAATACTTTATCCAGTTGAAAAAAAAACTTTCAAACATGAAGGCTACTGAAGAATTTTCTGACAAACAGGCTGAAGGATTCGTTGGTAGCATACATGTACTAGAAGATAGATTAAAGGACTTCTTCAAGCAAATGATCAGGTGTTCATGAAGAGAGGAGTGAATCTTGATCTGTAGGCACATATGAAACTCAATTACAGGTAGATTTTAGAAATAATATAAAAATACAAGCAAAAAATTTCTAAAACAGAAAAACAGCACCCATAGTAGGCAACATTTCTCAGAATGAGAGATTTGTCTACATTAACATTCAGAATTCCTGCTACTTAAAATACAGTGAGTTAAAAGTAAACCAGAAAGTGGAAGAAGTTATTTATAGTACATTTAAATTAGATATTATCTGTACCCATGACAGACATTTACAAACTCCTTCAAATCAGTAACAGAAAGACGGACAACCCAGTAGAAAAATGAACAAACTTCAATAGTCATTTTATGAACGAAGAAATCCAAATGGTCATGAAACATTTAAAATGGGGTTCAGCTCATTGGTAATCAGTATTGAAGTACCACTAGGAAGTGTGAGTTCTTACAAAGATGTAAATGGTACACTACTTTGAAAGGATATAATTTTAAGCAAAAATTAATGCATATTGCTTCTATGACCCAACAATTCCAAGGTATGTACTCAGGACATATAAATCCACATATCTATAAAATGACGTTTGCAAGAGTGGTATTGTAAATTTAGTTATACTAGCACAAGACAGGACGTAACCCAAATGCTTATCAATCAAAATAAGTAACTGGCAGCATAATTATACAATGCAATAAATACATTTATATGAGTAAAAAGTTAACACACAATGTAACTACATACGGCTACTCAGGTGAATCGAACAATCAAAGTTTTATTGAAAATAAGCCAGACAGGACAAAATATTTACCATATGATACCACCTATATAAAGTTCAATGTCAGGGGGCCAGCGCCATGGCTCACTTGGTTAATCCTCTGCCTGCGGTGCTGGGATCCCATTTGGGAGCTAGTTGCTCCTCCTCCAGTCCAGCTCTCTGCTGTGGCCTGGGAAGGCAGTGGAGGATGGCCCAAGTGCTTGGGCATCTGCACCTGCATGAGAGACCTGGAAGAAGCACCTGGCTCCTGGCTTTGGATTGGCGCAGCACCCCAGCCATAGTGGCCATTTGGGGGATGAACCAACGGAAGGAAGATCTTTCTGTCTCTCTATCACTGTTTAACTCTGTCAAAAAAAAAAAAAAAAAAAAAAGTTCAATGCCAGGCTGAATCCACCTCTGTTGATAAAATTCAGAGGTAGCATTTATGAAAGAGACTATAGGTAATGAAGGGAAGGATCCATGAGGGATCCCCTTTGTGCTTTAATTCTTGCTTTGTGTGATAATCACCAGCTTGTTCACATTGCAATAGTTCCTTGAAAGTCATACTTAAGATTTGTGAACTTTTCTCCTTATATATTAAACTTGTTTTTTTTTTTAATAGTCAACATAAAATATAGCACAAACAGGAAAACACAATGAGTTCCAGACATTTTCCTGGGAGCCAACTTTGTGTGTCCCAGTGAGTGGTGTGGCACAAGTAGGCTCTTGGTAGGCATCCAGGAGCCTGGAAGTGAGTCAGTTGAGGTTACAGCAGCCTTTGAGTGAACAGTGCCCGGCAGGAGGCCTCCCTTTGCCCTTTGCTAGCATTTTGTGCCTGTTTACTTTATGCCCCCTTCCTGCTGAGAAGTCTCTGGTGTTAACAACAAATAAATGGGCAGCTGCAGCTTACACAAAGGGACGCCTTAGGTAATCCCTTTGTGATGAATCACCTGATTTTTTATTAATTCTGTCCTTTTGCTTTTAGGAGAAGGAAGAAGGCACAGCTTGGGATCCCACAGCTGATGAGCACTGTTTATTGTTTATTTGCTGATAATTGAGGGAATTGACTTTTCTAAAGTATATGGTAATTATATCTATAGCAATGCTCATCTGTGCAGTGTTACAGAATGTTTCTAAATGCATTATCTAATTGGATCTTCATAACAGTCCTGTCAAGAAAAGTGGAGCAGACATTATTATTTCCATTTTACTCAGAAGGAAGCTGAGTTCCAGAGACATCTTGCAAAATAAACACTTATTTGGGATGAGTAGGATAAAGTGAAGTTTTAATATCACTGCCTGAATGTTGGCCTCCCAGAGGCAGATCCTGAGCCCAGGATGCAAGTGCGAAGAATTTAGTTGGAAGAATAAGAAAATATCAGAAGTGGAGTGGAGAAGTGAGATGGGTAAGAAAAGCCATTAACAAGTGATATTACAAAAATCATAAACCCTGTGAGATATTGGAATTTAATTTTGTTCTGGGAGCCATAACAAGAACACCTACCTTAGAATTATTCCACCCAAAGAACAGAGGATCTAGGGGCTAATGCTCACTGAAAACATTAACTTCCTATCACTTCTGGCCTGTTGCATCAAGTGGACAAAGGGATATTGGAGACTAAGAAAATACTCAGGCAAATAAATGTCAGTGCTGCTGGTTGGTCAGGCCTAAGAGCACTGATGTGTGTGATGCTGTTTACAGGGAATTAACAAGTCTGCTACATTTGATAATTAGCTTTGCTTTCTTGTCCTTTGTGGTTGCGTTTCATCATATTTACAAAGCATTGTCTTAGCAGATTGTAATAGCCCAGGTGCAGAGCTTTCCTAAGAAGGAAACGTTCTGCTAGCCTTTAAATGACTTATTTGTGCCCAGTTTCTTCAGGCCTGGGGGTTCAGGTCCAGTGACTTCATGGGTTCTATAAGGTCTCAGCAGACTAATAGGTTCCAATACAACTACACAAAATGCATTTCTGGCTAGAGTTCCCATTCAGTGTCCAACTCTTCTTAGATCATTTAAATCGTGGTCATCGTCAACATCAATGCTTGGGTATTCTTGCAAGATTTGGTCTTCATGGACCCAGCTTTACTTAAATACCCCACCCTTGTCTCAGCAACCTTCCCCATGCCTTCATACGTGTTCTGTTCACTGTTTCTTGTGAGAGAGAAGTAATCTTTTAGCACAGATATTAGTAACAAAACCTGACACAACATCTCTTACTGTGAATTTCTTCCTTCTTGGCTCTCATAAAGCATTTGGTTGCAGCTTTGCAAGAAAAGTGAAACAGATTTATTCCTCCAATGGAAATATTTGACTTGCAAGTAGCAAATTTATGTTCTGCTGTTTCCTTCCATTGCTTTTCTGGTTATACAATAACTTTTCACCTTTGAATCACACTGTAATTACAAAAGTCAGTAACAGAATTAAATCCACATCATGTCTTTAATAATGCTCAATAATTAAATGGACATTAATAATGAGTCAATTGATGTCATAACAATTAGCTATGATCAAATTTCAGTCACACACACTGGCAAAGATAAACATGTTATCATTGTCACACAACTGAACTCCACTGGAATATACCATAAAGTGTATCACATGACATTCTCGGAGATATTCAGAGCAATCATTGGAAAGATTTGCAGCTTACAATTTACAAAATATGCTCTCACATATCTACTAGTAGGCCTCCCTACTTCTCTAGTCTCCTTTCAATACACTATGTACCTTATTTTAATAAGAAAATGTGTCTCTTCTGCTTCATTACTATGGTTAGAGTTTAAGGTTTTTATTATTTGTATGTTCCTTTTGTTTTTATTCTAATTCTTTCCAACAATAGAAGCTGATGATACTTTAAAGATACTCTAACACCAAAGCCTCTAAAAATTTTGTGTAAGATCTGAATAAATAGAGATGAATATTCAAATTCTGGCTGTGAAGAACTAATATTGCAATGAAGTCAATCCTCAGTAAATTAATTTATGAATTCAATGAAATGCAGAAATAGTTTGCTTGGATCTCAGCCTATTAATTGTGGAGTTCTTCTGGGAAAAACAGTGAACAAAAGTACCTCCACCTACTTTATTCTAAGCAAAGTGTTAAAACTTTTTCTAAAAGGAAATAATCTATAAGTTTACTTTAATAAGAACAGAGTATAGACAAATGAAATCAATGGAACAGAATAGAATACAAACCCACATATTCATGTAGGAAATTAATGTAGGCTAAAAGTGAATTATATATACCACAGATTAATATTTAGAGAAAAATATCATAAATGCAGGGGCCAAATTTATTTTTAAAAGACACATAACCTAGAAAAAATTAAGAAAAATAGTGAAAAAGATCTGACTAGTATTGTTTAAAACTTATGTTCATAGAAAACTTTCAAAGTTTGGGGTTAAGTGACATATTGGGAGAAAAACAGGTAACCTAACAATAACAATGAAACAATATCAGCAATACAGCCAAAGTATATAAAGTATATCTGTGATGCAAAAATAAAACAACTTTATGTAATGAGATTTTTTAAAAATAGAAATGCATTTAGAAAACAAATTATACTTTCATGCCAATATGGAAATAGGTGTATTTGACTTGAGAAGTTCATCATTTTATATATTTACACACACACACATATATATATATATATATATACATACTTATATATATATCACTTTATATATTTATGTATGTGTGTATACACACACACACATACACACACACGTTCCAGAGATGTCCTGGCTGCTTCACCTCTGATCCAACTCCCTGTTAGTGGCCTGAGAAAAGCAGAGAGGATGGCCAAAGTGTTTGGGCCTTTGCCACACATGTGGGAGACTGGAATGAAGCTCCTGGCTCCTGGGTTTAGCTTGGCCCAGCACTGGCCACTGTAATTACCTGGGGAGTGAACCAGCACATGGAAAATTTCTCTCTTTCTCTAACTCTCATTTTCAAAATAATTAAATAAATCTTTAAGAAAACATTAATTGTAATTTAAAACTGTCTAGGATATATACTTAGATATGCAAAGATTCATCTTATAAAATTTTGGTATTATGGATACTACAAGCATTTATTGATAAGATAAATATTTAAAATTATAGTAAATAAATATAAATAAATAATCTTATAATTTTAATTCTAGCTTTCTGTAAAAATAGTTTGAAATTATGAAAACAGGAAAAAGAAAACTCCAAAGAAGAGAGAAGAGACATTAAATCCTATCTCTCAGTAATAACCACTTAAAATTTACATTTATTTTGTTTAGGTTTTCACATTCATATTTTATTTTATAAATACAATATTCTAAGTATTATTTGATTTCTTCTCTTTTTGCTCAATATTTAATATAGTTTTTTCATAGTATTCAAAATTATTTGTAAACATCATTTAATAACCATCAATCAACTGCATAGATATATGCCATAATTTATATAATTATACCCTACAAGATGGACATGCAGATTTCCTTCCAATTTTCTAAATTATAAGTTATAGGAAATGAGTATCTTCACAAGGATTTTTGGTTTTCCTAGTGTTTCATTAGTATATATTTCAAAGCTTATACAAATTCAGAAGCTTTCAGTTAATATTGGCAAATTTATTTCCAGAAATATGCTGAATGGACTAATTTGTACTTCCAGCTATAAGAATATAACTGTTAGTATGAGGGCTTTGAAAGCAAAGTTGGTTGCATGAACTTCTGGAGTGTTAGGTTTGTGTAGTGTTCCTAGATGAATACAATGACGACCTGCCATGAGCTCTACATTAAACCACAATACTAGTTGTGATTCACTTTCTGTTGAATCAACCAGACTAGATTTTTTTTTCTAATGTTGAGATAAATCATGTAATAGTTAATCCATAATGGGGAGATGAATCACATAAATTATTGGTGAGTAATTAGGGCTGAAAATATAAATAATTCCTTTGTTAATAGGACTGATGAGAGGATAATAGCCAAGGATACTTCATATGAAATTGTGCTCCAATTAATGGGTGTTTTGAATTTAATGCTCATCCCGATCATAGGATAGTATATAAAGCTAGGCTGGATGTGGCTAAAATAAATAGTACTTCTATATTTATGTTGATTAAGGGATGTAGTGTGGGTAGCGGAGTTCACATAGCTTGTGCTAGAGTTAATGTCAAGGTATGCCAATAATAAGTATGAATGAGGATGCTGTTAACAGTTGTAATGTTTCTTCAATAAAGAATTTCAGGAGCCAGCATTGTGGTGTAGTGGGTAAAACTGTCACCTAGGATGCCAACAGTGCATATGGGAACCAATTTGAGTTCTGGCTGCTCCACTTATGATCCAGCTCCCTGCTGAGGCACCTGGAAAAAGCAGTGGAAGATGGCCCAAGTATCTGGGCCCTTGCCACCCATGTGGGAGACTTGGGGAGGCTTCTGACTCCTGGCTTTGGTCTGCTCCAGCCCTAGCCATTGTGAGCCACTGGATGTAAGACCCTCTCCCCTACACTGTAACTCTGCCTTTCAAATAAATGAAATAGGTTTTTTTTTGTTGTTGTTGTTGTTGTTGTTCAGCTAAACACTAGGGGCCAATGATACTGGGTCCTTAATAAATTGTGTATGGCCTAGGATTTTTCATTAAGTAGGATTAGTTAAGAATACTATAGCAAGAAGCATTAGGATAATAAGCAATAGAAGGCTAACTATAAATATATTAAGAAGAGGAACTGAGCGGCTGGAATTGAGGCATACGGATAAAGCCACTGCCGGCAGTGCTGGCATCCCAAATGGACACTGGTTTGTGTCTCAGCTGTTCCACTTCTGATTCGGTTTCCTACTAGTGGTCTGAGAAAAGCAGCAGAAGAGAGCTCATGAGTTTGGGACCCTTTCACCCACATGGGAGACCCGGATGAAACCCTTGACTCTTGACTTTCTCCTTGTCCAGTGCTGGCTGTCATGGCCATCTGTGGAGTGAGCCAGCACATGCAAGATCTCTACCTCTGCCTCTCCCTCTCTGTAACTCTGCCTTTCAAACAAATACAAAAAAAAAAGTTTTTAAAGAAAAGAAATTGAACCTCTGATTGCAAAATTTTAAATTTGATTCAATTATTGGGTTCCACCACCCTAACAACCCCTGTTCCTGGGCAGGGTATGGATTAATGTATAACACTGATAAATCTTGTGAATTTTCCCAGAAGCCTTCGTTCTTCCTCTTCCTGTAAGTAGTCTTACGTGATCTGTGAAAATGGTTCGCTATTCACTTGACCCAGAAAACCACACAAAATTATGCAAACCAAGAGGTTTGAATCTTTGTGTTCACTTTCAGAATACTAGGGAAACTGCCCAGGCCATCAAGGATATGCATATTCGAAAAGCCACCAAACACCTGAATGATGTCACATTAAAAAAGCAATGTGGGGCTGGCGCCATGGTGTAGAGGGTAAAGCCACCGCCTGCAGTGCTGGCATCTCATATGGGTGCTGGTTCGAGTCCCTGCTGCTCCACTTCCAATCTGGCTCTCGTGGGAGACCTGGAGGAGGCTCCTGGCTCCTGGCTTCAGATCAGCACAGCCCCGGCCGATCTGGAGAGTGAACCAGCAGATGGAAGACCTCTCACCTTCTCTCTCTCTCTCTTTCTCTGCCTCTGCCTCTCTGTAACTCTGCCTTTCAAATAAAATAAATAAATCTTAAAAAAAAGAAGAAGCAATGTGTGCCATTCTGCCTGTACAATGGTGGAGTTGGCAGGTGTGCCCAGGTCAACCAGTGGGGCTGGACACAGGGTTGGTTGCCCAAAAAAAGTGCTGAGTTTCTGTTGCACATGTTTAAAAATGCCAAGAGTAGTGCTGAGCTGAAGGGTTTGGATGTAGATTCTTTGGTCATTGAATATATCCCATTGAACAAACCCCCAAGCTATGCTGCCGTAACTACAGAGGCCTTGGTCTGATTAACCCAAATGTAAGCTCCCTGTGCCACATCGAGATGATCCTCACTGAAAAGGAACAACTTGCTCCTGAACCAGAAGAGGAGGTGCAAAAGAGGAAAAAGAAATCCTAGGAGAAAATAAAGAAACAAAAATGTATGGCTTGGGAATAAATACAGTATAAAATAAATGCAAATTAAAAGAAAAAAAGGTTAAGATAATGTCATCTACTAGGACTGAGAGCACTATTTATTAGTGGCTCTGACTCTCTTGTCTTTTCACACGGGGAGAGATATTAAACAGGAACCAATCTGGATTACTCCAATCTGAATTTAGATTACATCATACACTATAAGCACTGACACACTCATATAACATAAATGTGTATGTTTTTGCTAATTTAAAAAAAAATAGTACCTTGGTGAGGTAACTGTTTTTCTTTAATTAAAGAATATTTTTTCATAAATAAAATGAGTATATTTTAAAGTTTGGTTTATTTTAGGTTATATCACAGCAAGCAATTAAATAAAAGTGGAGATTTGTAAATGAGAAAATAAATTTTGAATTTAATTATTAGCATTTAACAAATTAAGTGTATAACAGAATTTTGAATTTTTTTCCTACGTGCAATCAATTTGAATAAGTGATACATATCTCTGATTATAACATATTTGAGTTAGGCATTTGGCATAGTGATTAAAATGCTGTCTTAGATGCCCAGATTCCTTGTCTAAGTGCCTAGGTTTGAGTCCCAGCTCCACTACCAATTGGTTTCCTGCTAATACAGGTTTGTGAGGCAATAGGTAATGGCTCAAGTAATTGCCACCCATGTGGAGGACTTCCTGTCTTCCCCCTGGCCCAGCCCTGGCTATTACAGGAATTTGAAGAGTAAACTAGTGGATAGGAGATCTCTGGCTTTCTGTCTGTCTCTTTGCCTTTCAGGTAAATAGATAAAATAAATAAAACTCTAAAGAAAAAAAAGCCATCCAGGGGCATGCATTTGAAATGCGGCGCATGCAACATCAGAGTGCCTAGATTCAATATACAGTTCTCATGTTGTTGAACAACACCCCAAACTAGTTGGAAGTGCTGCTGTTGAACCCCAAATCTGGGTCTGCTCACCCAGTTGCTGTGCAGAAAACCAATCACTGACATCGGGTTGGTGGAACAAAGTAGATATTTATGGCAAAGCACGGAGCAAGGAGGCGGGCAGCTTTTGCTTAATTTGTGGGCTCTCCGAGGAGTTGGGGGGAAGATCCTTATAGATTGATATTGAGGCTGAGAGGTTCATGATCGGCTCATGTCCAAGTTCCTAGTTGGTCAGTGGTGTTCATGATCTTCTTTGATTGGTCAGTGATGCTGTGCTCTTTAGAGAATTTATGATGGCCAGATGGGCTCCAGTTGGTCTGGGGGTTACATGAAGGTGGCAGCTACACCCTTCCCAGACCTGGAATTCCCCTACACAAACCACCCCAGGACAATACAGGTCATCAAGGTTCATATCTACTGGGAAAGTAAATGACTCCTTAGAACTGGTGGTCAGAACCTTATAGGTTCAGCTAGCTCACTCCCTCAAGTCAAGGAATTCCTTCTGATAAAAGACAGGCAAGGACAGTTGGGCCAAGGGAGGCAGGCAAGAGGCTGGGTCCTGCTTTTACAAGCCTGACTCCAGCTTTCTGTCAGGGCAGACTTTTGGAAGCAGCCGTAATGGCTCAAGTAGTTGGGTTCCTGCCACCTGCAATGAGTTCTCAGTTCCTAGCTTCAGCCTGACCCAGTCCCAACCACTGGGAGCATTTAGGGAATGAAACAGCAGATAGGAGCTCTCTGTTTCTCTCTCTGTCTCTCTTCTTCTCAAATAGATAAATAAAACATTTGGAAAAAACAAGATAGGCCATCCAAAATACCCTTTTTAGAAAGGATTTTTTTTCCTTAAAAAAAGATAGGGACAACAGTGATTTTTAACTACTCTCTCTCAAATTCCTCCACATGTGCTTAAATAAGCATTTAGCCTTAATTAAAATAAAGTCACTAGATGTTCCTGTTTTGTTGCCTTTGACAGGGAAGAATGAGTAAGCTTACAAAATGCTATCTAGGGAGGTTGTTTCGCTGTTGAAATTTGGACTTAATATAAATGAACTGCAGTGTGGGCTTGTTGATTGATAAAAATAGCCTTCATTTCCAAAATTCAAATAAACCCTCACATTTACACAAAATTTTACAGAAGCAAATACCACACTGACCCAAAGCATCTTCTGCTTAGTCAAGAAGTAGTTGACTTCATTCATTCATTCTGCACTGGAGTCATCACATCTCTGTGGAACCTGACTCATTTTGTGAATGAATTACATTTGAATCATTTTGTGCATAAGCATAGCTATGATATTGATCTTTATATATTTCTAATGAATAGAAAAAGCCACTGAACCTCACTCCATTCAAAGTGTTTCCAATGATTTTTATTATTTTGTTTCTTCAGATCTAATCTCCCACTTACCAAAAACTGTAGTGACAGCCACATGAAATTATCCACTGGGTGAAAGAAATGACCAGTGAAAAGTTCAAAACAAATTATATTCTTATTTAAAAATCAATGTTTTGGTCTTAGAAAAGAATCTCCACAAATGCTGCCTTGTAGTGTTAAATGCTGACTTTTCTGGTTAAAATAAATCTATGAGCATAAAGATATAAAATTCTAATGATTTCAATATTTCAGGAACTTCATTATTTTAAAGTTTCCCATTTTCTCCATTTGATTAAAATTCAAAAGTGATCAATGTTCCTTTTATGTCATAGAGAGAGATTTTATGTGTCTACCTCTTAGAAGGAATAAAATAAGACAGCATATGGAATCAGATAATTGTGTAATAAAATGATCAATTAATGTGCATTTAGAAGTTACTAAGCTTTTAATTCTTATTCTTTTAATCTATTCACATAATAGGCTTTTTTGAACTTTCCATCTGTTTTCTCTTGCATCAGCTGTTTAAAATGGAAGTAGTTCTTAAAGTAAGCCATAATTATTCTTTTCTAACTTTCCTTAGAGTTTAAACCATTTTTAAAATGTTGCACCTTCTCAATTTCTGTGATATGTACTATGGCATATCTGAATCTTTCTTTTTCCTAGGACAGAACTTGCCCTATCTGCTACCTCTATAGTCTCAGTAACTATTTGTCATCTTTTTAAAAATATTTATTTGAAAGGTATATTTTCAGGGGGTGGGAAAGGGAGAGAGAGGTCTTCCAACTGCTGGTTCACTCCTCAATGGCCAGGACTGGACGATGCTGAAGCCAGGAGCCACGCGCTCCCTCTGGGTCTCCCACGTGGGTACAAGCACTTGAGCCATCTTCTGTTGCTTTCCCACACCATGAGTAAGGAGCTGGATTGGAAATGGTACAATCAGGCCTTGAACATGAGCCCATACAGGATGCCAGCACTGCAAGTAGTGGCCTTACCTACTATGCTATAACATCAGCTCCTACTTGTCATCTTTAGTATATTTCATTTATTTGGCAACAATTGTGTATGTGATCAATACTTTACTAAATGGTAAGGAACACAAAAAGAATGAGATTGATAGACAATAGGTCAAGGCTAAACCACGAACTAGACAGCAATTCCAAACAGTTCTCCAAGCAGACATTGCAGATAGTTTGCAATTCGCTTAACACTGTCACATTCTTTCTTCAGCTTTTCTTCTTCAGTTCTGCTAACCTCAAGACAGTCTGAATGCTTTTAAAGGAAGAATAGCCTGAATTGGCAACCATAACTTTGAAAGCTTGAAAAAATCCCTTTATTATAAAGGAAATTGATCACTACACTTTAACATGAAAATAAAGCTGTGTGTGGTGTACCCTGTGGCTTTAGAAATAACTCTGTCACCTGCCATGAATCATCAGAGGCACAAATACCCTGATTTGGGAAGCTTTGAAGGTGGTCTATAAAAGATGAAGTGCCATGAATATTTTATCAGACAAGTCACACTGGAAAGAAAATAAGGAAGTCAGTCTTCCATGGCCACGTTAAGGGTTGAGCAAAAAGAAGTTCCCTGCATCAATAGCTGGAGAAATATCGATCCTGGAAAGAGCAGAGCTACAAGGGCAAAGTCACAAAGGTACTCAACCAAGTCAGTTTAGATTGAAGTGCCCTCCCTGGAACTGGCTGTGTCCTTTTTTAGTGTACCACCCTTTCTAGGCAAGAGTGCTTGCAGGGTCTCCCTGGTCTTCTCCACTTTCACCTCCTATAATTCTAAAATGCACTGAACTTCTTTCCACTTTACTGAACTCTGCTTTGAATTAATGAACATAGCAGAGTGACAATAGTCCCAAAGTGCCAAGCTCACCACCAGAAATAGTTTCAGCACTGTAAGCCTAAAATGTCCTTCAACTGCCTGCTATTTTGAGGCTGTTTCAAAGGGAAAAACTAGCATTACTGAGTTGTTACCATGTGCCAATCACAGTACATTCAGCAACAAGAGAGAAATGACCCAGCACTACTCCTTACAATCTATTTAGGAACAAAGTTTGTAGAGTGAAATTTTGTAAGAGAAGTTTCAAAACCAGGCAGCAACAAAGGGAAAACTGAATGTCCAAGGTTTAATTCATTTTGGGTTAAAGTTAAAATGAATTAAAAATAGAAGTCTTTTAGAGGTGAATTTTGAGTTGAATCTGCAATAAGATGGCAGCAAAAGAATAGAAAGCAGAAAGGGGGAAATGGCCAAGTTAGAGAATTAACAAAAAATGCAGTTGTGGGGTCCGGTGTTGTGGCACAGCAGGTTAAGCCACTGCTTCTGATGCAGGTGTCCCGTATCTGAGCATAGCTGAAGTCAGGGCTGCTGTGCTTCCTATCCAGCTCCCTGCTAATGTGCCTTAGGAAGCTCGTGAAGATGCCTAAAGTGCTTGGGCCCCTTCCGTCCACGTGGGAGACTCTGTTGGAGTTCCAGGTTCCTGGCTTTGGCCTGGCCTGGCCCTGGCCATTAAGGACATTTGGGGAGTGATCTAACAGATGGGAGATCTCTTTCTCTCTCTGTTTCTCCCTTTCTTCCTGTCACTCTAATATTTTTTTAAAAATGCAGTTGTAGTGAATCTTCAGTTCAAGGATACTGAATGAAGTATTAGCAAAAAAGAAGCCAGGAACACAGAGGCCCTAGCCAAGTCCACTTAATCAATCCATACTGCCTAAATGACCCACTGTGTACAGAGAACATGTTTGTGTTTAAACCTCAAAGAGCAGAGGTTCAGGAAATGTACCCTGGAAGATACAAAAGCATCTAAAGTGTAACCCCTGTCCCTTTGACAGCTCTGATCTAGTAGAAGAACCAAAATGTGTGACACTGAGAGATAATGATACTGTATCTTATAGAAAGAAGTCAAGACGTCAAAAGAGGCGTGTATTGATCAGGCCTAAGACAATTCCAGATGGAGAATTTGGGTAGTGCTGCTACAATTCGGAAGAACACAGATTGTAGCATGAGATGACGAAAAAGAAGTGGACACTGTGATGTCTAGGAACTAATATTTTACAACTAGGAACTTATACTTTATAAACTGCTACTTCATCACACTCAGAACTGCTTAACTCCCTCCGCTTTATTTCTGTTTTCTGTTAGCTAAGTGGTGACGGCATTGCCATTTACATCAGCACTAAGTATCTGTTCTCATCCTCTGCTAAAACATTGGGTTTAAGTACATACAAAGGAGCAGCAGGAGACTTGGAAGGCACTGTTTTCATATATATAGACATATATTTTTTCCTGTGTGAAATCCTAAAAACAGAAACCTGGGTAGAAGCGGGAGAACAGAAGGCGGGTGTATAAGTTGTTCTTTTTTATCTTTGATGCACTGGGCCAGACCTGAATTGTCTGTATGTCAGTAAAGGAATACCATTTTTGTTTCATATTACAGGGGGTAACAAGGATTGTTTCTGGGGTTCATCTTGTGAATGTGAAGAAACATCTCCCAGTCTTATTTTGAGATTTTTCACCCAAATATGGATCATATTATTTGAAAGGCAAAAAGGCCTTTGTGTTCTATTCACCCTCCTTTTTTGTCCCCAGGCATATTGAACAGATATTAAAGTTTTCAAGATCTCAAAATTTGTTGAGAACAAACTTTTGATTGAACTTTGGATTTTTGGTACCTAGTGTTCTGTTTTCTCCATGAAACCAAGTGGCATTTTCCTTTTATAACTGAGTACCTCACTCAAATGACAGAGAGGCTATGCTTGGGCCTTTTCCTAAGTCTTATTTTAAGTTTAACAAGTAGGAAGAGGTCAATTTATGAATAAATTCATTTAAACAGGACTTGAATTAGCTTATTTTACACAAATATCCTCCCCACTCATTAATATGAAGAGTTCAATTAGCTTAAAAGACATCTTAAAAATGGCAGTTATTTTTAAATAATATTTATGTTATGGGAATATCAATACTCCAGTACAGGACAAGGGCATGGGATCTTGAACTCATAGTGAATAGTCAGAGATTTAGGAAAGATTCTGTAACCTGAAAATTTTGAGACTGACAGAATATGTGTGAATAGAAAGTCCCTGTGTGTTCAATATTTTGAACAGGCAGTTTGAATTACTTAACACTCCATCCCTTCTTTTTTTGCATGTAAGCAATCAATCCAGCAATATGGGGGAAATTCTCACAATATATTGCTTCAAGTTCAAATGTGGGTGATTTATAAATCAATAAGTAAAATTAACATCCCAAAGCACTGGACACACACACACATCCTTATATTCAGGATACCAATCAATTTGGGAAAGAAGATATCAGCTAGCAAAGAGAACAGTAATAAAGAGCCATGAAGCCAGTGTTGACACTTGTTTCAGAGGAGGGCCTTCCATAGACTAATTTCATTCATCCATTCATTCATTTATCATTCACCAAATATTGTTTAATACATCCATCTGCTAGGTGACCTTAAATAAATGTTGGATAGGATTAAACAAGATCATTGGCTCTGAGAAGCTTAGTGTGTGGTGGGAGAGACAAAAAGTTAAATTAATGAATATAAAGCATTGTGCTAGTGAAATGATTGAGAAAATAATTATGATAACTCACACTTATTTTTTTCCCACTAATGTTTATGTACCTGCAACGCACCAGGGACTGTGTTAGCCACTGGGAATTTAAAACAAACAGTAGGCACTGTGTTGATTACTGTGTGTTGTTTCTTATCACCCACAGCTGCCCTGTGAAAATTCTGCTATTATAAATCAGAAAAGTCACTTGCTTTAAACTGTAGTAAGACCGATCATCTAGGTCAGATGATATACAACAAATATATGCAAACTAAAACCCCCACTTTGGGCTGGCGTGAAGGTGAGCGCATGCATATCATCAGGCCAAGGAGGTTTGGGAAGCACTTTCTAGGAAGTGAGGTTAATATGATCAAAGTCCTCTCCAGAAGAGCCCTCTGTATCTTGGGCACTTCTAGGAATTTTGTTTTCTTTCAGCATAACCTTTGAGCACAGGGAGAAATGAGTCATGAGAAGTAATGTGAACTCATAATCTCAGAGGCAACATGAGAGCGGCACAAACAGATTTACCTTTAATCAGATCATGCCAGCGGCAGTGCAGAGAGTTTCTTATAAAAGTACCTGGGAGGTGTTACAAGGGTTCATACGAGATATAGCTTAGCCTCAACTACTGGATGGAGGAATTAGAGATGATCAGGCTATATTTGGGAAGTACACTACTGAGATTTAAGAGTTAGTGGATATTTGGGATTAAGATAGAAAAAGGACTTTCTGTGAATGTGTGTTTATTCTAGTGGTTAAGTTGCCAGTTACACTTGTGCACAACCTTATCAGCTTGCCTAGGTTTGAGTCCTAAGCATGGTTCCTGATTCCAGCTGCCTGCCAATATAAACCCTGGAAGAAAGTGGTGACAGTTAAAAGAATTGGGTACCTGTCACCCATGTTGGAGGCATGGATTGAATTCCTGAATCCCAGGTTCCATCCAGCCATTGCAGGCATTTGGGAAATGAACCAGGTTTCTCCCAACCTCATGTGTGTGTGTGTGTGTGCACATGTGCAAACATATGTGCAAACATGTGTTTCACTGCATCCCAAGTAAACACTTCTTAAAAGTTTATTTTCTTCCAAAAGTGACTTCCTTGGGCTGGCATTGTGGCATAGTGAGTTATACTGTCCCCTGCAACATGGTGATTCCATATGGGTGCCAGTTCAACAGACACCATATGGGTGTCTGTTCTGCTTTCTATCCAGCTCCCTGCTATTGCACTTGGGAAAGCAGCAGCAGTTGTTTATAACTCTGCATTTCAAATAAATAAAATAAATTTTTTTTTTTAAAAATGACTCCCTAGAATTCACTTGGATTACCTGATAGTATGCACAGACATTTTTGCTAGAATAATAGTCAAGTAATAATATCAAGGCCACAGTTGGATATATCCAGAAGAATAGGGGAGAGGCCCAGGCTTCAGATAAAAATTTGGAAAGAATTTTCACATAGCTGATGTTTGAAATATAACAGCAATTAAGATGGAGAAATTCAGTGTTCTAGTTGATGAAATCTTGAGAGAACACCTGAATTATAAAGAGTCGATGAAGGAAAACTATTTGCTTTAAGAAAACTAAACATTTCACAGAAAAAGATATTTCTGTCCAAAACAAGAAAATTTACTGTCTTAGAAGTTTACAAAGCAGACATTTTTAAAGCTATTTATTTGCTTTAGAGGCAGAGTTACAGAGAGAGAGGGAGAGAGAGATCTTCCATCCTCTAGTTCACTCCCCAAATGGCCATAATGGCCAGGGCTTGGCCAGGCAGAAGCCAAGAGTCTGGAACTTCATCAGGGGGGCCCATGCACTTGGACCATCTTCTGCTGCTTTCCCAGGTGCATTAGCAGAGAGCTGGGCCAGAAATGGAGCAACCAGGACTAGAACTGGTGTTCATATGAGATTCCAGAATCACAGGTGGTGCTACAATGCTGGCCCCTAAAGTAGAAAGTTTATGAAAGTATTGACTGAAAGAGTCAACTACAAAAAATAAATTTATGAACATGAGTTGAAATGTCTACAATGATACTTAAATCATTAGTGATTTCAATGAGATATCTTGGTAGAATAACTGAAAAATATACCAAATTACACAGAATTGATGAGTGAATGGGAATTACAGAAGTGTTCATGGTAATTATAGAGTAGTTTTCAGGAAATTTTTGTATGAAAGTGTGAAGGATTAGATTAAGGAAGGGTATTTCTCAAGATCAAAGTGGTTTAGAATGAACTGGGAGAAAGGAACAAGTAAATAAATAGGAGAGAAGGCCATCACAAGTGAAACAAGTTTCAGGAAGTAGACTAAGAAAAAGTACAGGTGGCTTTGTGATACTTTTGAAGAGAACACTTAATCTTCTGGGAGAAAAAGAAAGAAGACAGGATGTATGTAGTTGTAAAAGTACTGATAGATGAGAAAGCCACCAAATAAAGATAGTTATCAGTAGGATCTGATGACATGGGGGCCCTTTCATGTGTTAAAGAGGTCTGAGAAAACTTGAAAACTGGACAGGCACCAAGGGACATAATGCTAAGTTTCCTGTGATCAGGTCTCTTCAAAGCAAGGGAAGGAGGGTGAGATTGAATAAACTTATAAACCAATATTAGCACCTGTTTTCAAGTTCTACTCTTCCAAAGGGGCTCAAAGTTACTGAATGGCCATAAGATAGGGAATATGTTATTCACTGTGTGAACCAAACACTGTAAGCATGTAGTAAGAGCTGATGAATGAATGTATGGATGAATCCATACACTTCCAGGACTCTATTATTCAACTGTTTCCCAAGCTCCACTGTAATGTCCTCAATTCTGAAGATGGTGGTATGGACAGGATAACCTGAAATAACTAATAACCCACATTTATTGAGCTCCCACTATAATTCAATTTCTGCTTTATGTGTTCTCCAAAATTAATTTAATCATTAAGAATTTGAGTTAGTGGTATTATCATTTCCTTTTTTATAGATGAGAATTGGCAGAGTACTCTCAGAGTGCTCTGTTTCTCTCTGATGAGTAAGAGCACAGGAGTACTTCTGGTCAAGGAAGTCTTGTAAGAAGTGACGTGTGTAATATCTCGGCACATGTGTGAGTTCCAGGAGACATTTTTGTTCAATGATAGTTATGGAAGCCTCAGTTTCTGGATGTGTAGTGAGAAGATGGCTGATTGTCCATCATTCTGCATAGAGCAAAGCCCCTTTGTTGATCTACACAAAATAATTAAAATTTGGTGATTAAGCTATTTAAATTTGAGTGAAGAGATTAATTTACTACCACAATATAATCTAAACTATCCTAACAAGTGAGCAAAATAAAAGACAGTGCTAGATCTTGGAGCTAGTAACTACCTCTACCCTTTCCTCTGTAATGCTGAGATGGGGACAGATGTAGCTCTTAGGAATCTGCTACCCAACTAACAGCTCCAGGTCTATTGCAATGATCGAAATCCTTAGCGGTTTTTTCTCATGCCTTGTAGTAGACAACTTTAATTTATCTTCAACTTTTTCTCACTGAGACTGTAGATGATTTAAAAACTATTTTCAATTCAGGAATAGAGGTGGCTTCTATCAATCTTTTCAGGATTGAAATGTGATATATAACCTAATTATCATCCATATGATAGAATTTTCTTTATATTACTCCTTCTTTATACTGTCTTTGAAGTATGTAGCAGGAGCTGTGTATTGATCTTTAACTCATTCTTAAACTGTGAGACATGTCCTGCATCATTTATAACTCTTGGGCAACTAATTACTTTTACTATCTTTTTGCAGCTACACATGGCCATAGAAGGCAATGCTAGCTAATGGCACAAAATGGAATTCTTCCAAAGGGAGAAAGAATATTTCCTTAAAAAATGAGTGTTCATTTTTTTTTTCTAACAAATATAGCCAGTTTCAACTAGTACTACCTGTTTGTCACTTCTGATGCTGGGACAAAGAAGCAGTGAATGGAACTACAGCAGTCATCTTGCAACCATGAGGAAAAAGTCAAGATTAAAAAAGATAACGGCTAACACTGTTGGGCTTTTGAACCCCAGTACCACTTGTTTGGTGAACACTGTTGTTTAAGTCACTCTAGACACTGTAAGTCAGGATTCTGTTACTAGCAGGAAGCAGAGTCCTAGTAAACATAGAGCACTTTTTAGTATTGTGTTGTAGCTATTCACACAGACTTGTACCTCTAGGAAAAAGGTTATTATAGGGGCATATGTGAAATACTACAGGAAAATAAAGAAAGAATGCTTAAAACATTAGGGAACTCAAACAAGGATTTCTTTGGAAGTTACATTAAAGTTATCCTCGAATCATGAGTTCAGTTGGTAAGGAAAGTTAGTAAGTATGAGATGGTTATTTAAAATCAGGACAAAAACATATTAAAAAGGGTGAAGATTTGGCCGGCGCCGTGGCTTAACAGGCTAATCCTCCGCCTTGCGGTGCCGGCACACCAGCTTCTAGTCCCGGTTGGGGCGCCGGATTCTATCCCGGTTGCCCCTCTTCCAGGCCAGCTCTCTGCTATGGCCCGGGAGTGCAGTGGAGGATGGCCCAAGTGCTTGGGCCCTGCACCCACATGGGAGACCCGGAGAAGCTCCTGGCTCCTGCCTTCGGATCAGCGAGGTGCGCCGGCTGTAGCGGCCATTGGAGGGTGAACCAGCGGCAAAAAGGAAGACCTTTCTCTCTGTCTCTCTCTCACTATCCACTCTGCCTGTCAAAAAAAAAAAAAAAAAAAGGTGAAGATTTGAAGAAGATAATGTACACTGGGGATCTTATGTAATTCAAGTGCAAGATGATGCAGGAGTTAGACTGCTAGGTGAGGCGTAGAGGAGGCTGAAGGGCTACGTAGAAGCAAACTCTTGACTGGGTTTCCACTTACAAATGATGTAGTTTTGCTTTGTCCTCAGAGATACAGGGATTTTAAGGAACATGCTACATGATTAATTGATATGTAAAAAATCATCATGTGGCCTTCAATATAAGGATGAACTGATGAAGAGTGATGTTGTGACAGGAACACTAAGTAAGGGAAATTGTCATAGTGAGAAACAAAATAATGACTATGACGATTAAGATGGTAACAGCAGAAATGGAGAAAGGACAGACTGAGGATTTTAAGAAGTTAGAGATGACAGAAATTGTGCTGGATTATTTGTTTAAGAAAATGCTCGTCTGGACTGGATTAAAACAAGGGGAAAAAGGAAAAATAGGTGCTGAAGTGCAGACAACAAAGAAATAGGTGATGTATTTCATGTTTGTTCCTTCTCTGTTCAAGATTTATTGTCAGTTGTGGAATCTAGTAAATGGGTTCATGATCTCTCTTCTCAGAAGAGCTCTCTGGTCTTTAAGAGTCAGTTTGGATCCTCTGAAACAAGACATGAAGACAGGATTAGAGGCTTCAGGGAAGCACGAGAGGAAGGAGGTGGGCTCAGGTGCAGACAGTTTTCTGACTGACGCAGGAATGGCCCCTGGGAAGGACAAGGAAAGAAAGAGCCTGGGTAAGAAGAGTGGAGCACTACTGAGAATGTCTCAACCAAGCCAGTGAGGAATTGAGCAAACATAACCTTCTAGAAGTTCCACATCGGCTAGCAATGGCTAAACGTTAACACTGGCATCATGTGTAGTTACTGGCTAAGAGCAGCTCTTTCAGAGTGAAACTCATACGAACGGTGCAGCTGACTAGCAGGTGTGGCAGGTGATGACTGTCAGCAATAACACTCCTCTCTTCAGGTCCTCTTGAAATGAGATGAGAATTAACTCCTGTTGTGCCCCACGGTTCACATTAGCAGGAAGCTGGAATCAGAGTGGAGCAGGAATTCAAATCCAGGCACTCCAGTATGGGAAGAGGGTGACTTATATGTCATCTTAACTTTTACTCCAAATGTCCACTCCTCAATGCTTTTGACTGATGCTCTTTTATACCAACCTATAAATTAGGACACTTCCTTCTCTTAAAGGTCTATAATTATTGTGCCAGAAAATATGTAAATATATACATTTATAATGTACACATAATGTATAAATGCATATATTTGTATCTATATCTCTCTATATAGATAGATATTTATATAGAGAGATAGATATGAACATATATATATGTATATATATGTATATATATATATATATATATATAGAGAGAGAGAGAGAGAGAGAGAGACAGAGAGAGAGAGACAGAGAGAGATATATATAGAGAGAGGATCTGCCCTTTGCAGGTTCACTCTCCCAGTGGCTGCAACAGCCAGGGCAGGCCTAGGCTGAAACCAGGATTCTGGAACTCCATCTGGGTCTCCCTCTTGGGTAGCAGGGGCCCAAGTACTTGGGCCATCTTCTGCTGCCTTCTCAGATGCATTAATTGGGAGCTGGGTCAGAAGATGATTAGCAAGGATGCCAACATCTCAGGTGGCAGCTTAGCTCATTATGTTACAATGCCAGTTCCTGCTTCTGCTTCTGCTTCTGCTTTGTGTTGTGGCATTGGGAGAATGGTGTAATTCAAAAAAACACATGAAGAAGACCTAAAACCTAAGCAACTATGAAAAATCCTGAAGCCCTTTTCATTTCCAACAAAACTGAACAAAAAACACCAAGTTTTGGACAATACCAAGATCAAAGGCAATAATGGTAAGAAAAATAACTGTTTAATCTGTGGTTATTGAATATAAGGGATTTTAATGTATGTTTTTCCTTTGGTGTCTTAAGTTTTCTCTCTGAGATATTATAGACTTGAACCGAGATCTTGTATCCCTAACTTCCAAATACTTATAGTACAGGATTATAAAGAATAAATAAAAAACGTTTTTAAATTAAATTTTGTAGTACTTTTATATGGCTATACCCTTTTATGACACTTAAAATACTAACAAATTGATTTGAGAATTTTGAAGAATGGCCCACAGAATAGTTTGATACCTTTCCTACGGGGGTTAAGTTTTGTTATTTCCTTATTAATTTTTTTTAACTTTTATTTAATGAATATAAATTTCCAGTGTACGGCTCATGGATTACAATGGCTTCCCCTCCCACAACTTCCCTCCCACCCGCAACCCTCCCCTCTCCCTATCCCTCTCCCCTTCCATTCACATCAAGATTCATTTTCAATTCTCTTTATATACAGAAGATCAATTTAGTATAAAGATTTCAACAGTTTGCACCCACATAGAAACACAAAGTGAAACATACTGTTTGAGTACTAGTTATAGCATTAAATCAAAATGTACAGTACATTAAGGAGAGAGATCCCACATGAGGAGCAAGTGCACAGTGACTCCTGTTGTTGACACAACAAATTGACACTCTAGTTTATGGCGCCAGTAACCACCCTAGGCTGTCGTCATGAGTTGCTAAGGCTATGGAAGCCTTCCAAGTTTGCCGACTCTGCTCATATTTAGACAAGGTCATAAAAGACAGGGTGAGGATAGTAACCAATGATCCTAAGAGTGGCATTTACCAGGTTTGAACAATTATACAGCATTAAGTGGGGAAGAGGACCATCAGTACACACATGTTGAGAGTAGAGCCATTGGAGGTAGAGTAGAGGTTATGATTACAAAGGAATGAGGCCCAAGTGTGCTAGACAGGGTCTAGAACAAAGGACAGAGTCATTATTAGAGGAGCTAAGAAAGGTGCTGTCTAAGCTACAATGAAGTTTTCTGATTGAGAGGCAAATAGAACCTGACAGAAGGGGCTTGATAATAATCTGGTGGGCTTTAGGCCTTGTTAGTTAAGAGGCCCCAACCTATCCATCTCTTCACGTGGGGTACATCCTAAGGGAGGTGTGAACCTCCTAGGGGAAGGCACTCTGTTGACTTTCATTACTTGGCTGGCCTGGGAGGAGAGCTGGCCAGGTAAAGGCAGGGGGCATCTCTAACAAGAAATTTACAGTTCTGCCTGCAATGTTGCTGACCCTACTTGGCCATACCCTCAGCTGCAGTGGTCACTTTGGAAGTTGGGCTGAGTGAAGGGCTTTTCAGCTTACAGCCAATAAGATCTGTGGCTCTGACCTGGGCATCCTTCGACTCCAGGCCAGGTCCATTTCCAGTGATCCAACTCTTGGCAGAGCTGCCAGGGCTCTTCACAAGCTGACTTCTGCTGAAGCCCATGCTTACCAGATTGAAAGCCACTGCAGTGGACTGGCCTGTTGGGTCTGCTTGAGGGCAGATCACTGTACAAATCAGCCATTAATAGGCCTGCCACCCATTGCTTCTGATGCCTAGCTTTCTTTTCCTCCTGGTTTCTGTTCAAGCAGACCAGAGGATGCAAGTCAAGGGAGCGCCCAAGTTCCATCTCTAATCTTCGGTGGCCTGAACTACAAGTCTATAGTCACAGTCATGTTCTGTAGTAGTTTTTCTAAGGTAGACAATGCCCATGAGTAAAATTATATTCTCACTTTAAAACTTTCTTTCCCTTTGGTCTGAAAGGGAGGTTTTTTCTACTTACTGTATACTTCGCTGATGGCGAAGTGAATCTAGCTGTGAGATTATTATTTACGTTCTTATTTTGGCTATTCTATTACAGAAAAATGTTAGCCATCTCTTTTATAAGGTCTAAAGATTAAATTGTGCGTCCTACAGTTTCCTTCATAATAGAATTAGTTTCCTACCTTGAAGAGAATAGAGAAATGAAAGAACAAGTTGGGCTTAGAATAGAGAAATGAGGGAGCAAGTCCTAGATCGCTTGCTGAGAATAGCAGTATTACATGAATACTTAGCAAACAGTTTCAACCATTAGATAAAAACTTAAGAAAACATTTACCAGAAGGTCCAATGCCTTCTGTAAATTTTAAGGATCATGTATTTGAAAACACCTCTTAAATATCTAACATGGTGTAGTTTGTTTAACCAGTAAACTTAAGCACAAATATATAAAATGTTTTTAGTTTCTTTCTACCAACAAGTTTAAAACATATGATACACAGATTCAGGTCACACACTGGAAATTTTAGAGTCCAGATTGTTTGAAACTTTGATTTTTTTGAATGCCTGTCAAGAATGCCAAGAAGGCTCAAAATCCAAAATATCTGCTTGAAATAAGATTCCTTAATATCATGACATAACATAGACCAAATTTGATCATTGTTACAAGGTGATTCTTCAAATCTTTGAAAATAAGCACATATTTAAGTAACCCATAGCTCTTAATAAAAAATCAGCTGTTTTTGAACAATTAGAATTTAACAGACATCAAGAGAACATAATAGATTACTTTAACACATTGCTTTAACAGAGCATCAGAGTTTAATTCTATGTCAAAGAGAAATTGAGCTTCCTGTGATCTTTTGCTGTGAGGTTTCCTTCCTTTACCTTCTTTCATATTGGTGACCATGTTTCTGTGTTTCTGTGTGTAACACATCTTTAAGCATCTTTTGCAGGGCAGGATGAGTGGCAACAAATTCTTTCAGTTTCTGTTTGCTATGAAAAGTCTTAATTTCACCTTCATTCACAAATGAGAGCTTTGCAGGATATAGTATTCTGGGCTGGCAGTTTTTCTCTCTTAGTACCTGGGCTATGTCTCGCCATTCCCTTCTAGCTTGTAGGGTTTTTGATGAGAAGTCTGCTGTGAGTCTAATTGGAGATCCTCTGAGAGTAATCTGACGTTTCTCTCTTGCACATTTTAGGATCTTTTCTTTATGTTTCACTGTGGTGAGTTTGATTACAACATGTCGTGGTGAGGATCTCTTTTGGTCATGTTTATTAGGGGTTCTATAAGCTTCCTGTACTAAGATGCCTCTGTCCTTCTCCAAACCTGGGAAATTTTCTGCTAGTATCTCACTGAAAATGCCTTCTAATCCTTTCTCCCTCTCCATGCCTTCAGGAACTCCTAGAACCCGAATGTTGGGTTTTTTAATAGTATCCTGTAGATTCCCGACAATATTTTTTAGATTTCTAATTTCTTCTTCTTTTCTTTGGTTTGCCTGTTTCCTTTCCTGTTCTCTGTCTTCTAAGTCTGATATTCTCTCTTCTGCTTCGCCCATTCTGTTTTTAAGGCTCTCTAATGTGTTTGTCATTTGATCTATTGAATTCTTCATTTCATTATGATTTCTAGTCACTATCAGAGTTTCTTGTTCCACTAGTTGTTTCATTTCATTTTGATTCCTCCTTAATATTTCACTTTCACGAGAGAGATTTTCTATCTTGTCCATTAAGGATTTCTGTAGTTCAAGAATTTGTTTTTGAGAACTTCTTAATGTTCTTATCAATTTTTTGAGATCCGCTTCTTGCATTTCTTCGATCTCATCATTTTCATAATCTTGAATTGGGGTGTCTTTTTCATTTGGGGGCGTCATAGTGTCTTCCTTGTTCTTGTTACCTCGGTTTTTGCGTTTGTTGTTTGGCATGTTGGAGATATTTGTTTTCTTCACTGTGGTGTTTTTTCTTGTTACACTATGGCTCTAGATGAAGTGGACTGTCTGCTTTCGGTGGAGCCTTAGAGGCTTGAGATGAGTGTGGACTGAGAGCTGTGTTTGGTTCCTCAGGTTTGAGGGTGTGTCAAAGATGACACTCCCAGGTTAGGCGTGGTAAATCTCTTTCTTTTTTTTTTTTTTTTTTTTTTTGATTCAAAAGGGAAGTATTTCCGCACAGCTGTATGTAATTGGAGGTAGTTAGCAGGCAAATGATATGCCCACAGGAGCCAGAGATCAGAAGCTCTTTCCCAAGGACCACACAGGGAATCTCTGCTGCCCTCAGTGTGGGCTCCAATTCTCCTGCAGTCTCCCACTGGGTTGCCAAGTTAGATGCTAATCTCCTATTATTTCACCCCTCCCCCCAGAGTCAGGTGTTTCTGCTAGGCTCAGGGCCGGTGCGGACCTGAGGTCGCCCTGCTTATGACGTATGTCCAAAATGGCGCCTGCTCTGTCTTGCTCGCCTTTGAGAGGTGAGCAGAGAGAGAGAAACTCGTGTCCGTATTGGTCACTTTTTTTTTATTTTTCCTCTCTCTCTTCTAGTTAGCCTGGTGAACTTTCCCCACGGAGTTTCAAGCCTCGTTCCCTCTAGTCTCCTCTTTCCGCTTGCCCACTGGTGTCTCGGGCTATGGAGGTTCGGCTCACCTCGAGTTCCAGCGCTGGTGTGTTGAGTCTGCCGCTGGTGTCCCGAACTTGGGCTCCCACGCTCTCCACGCAGGTCCACTGTGAATCACTAGTTCCGGAAGAGTTTCCTCTGCTGTTTCTTCCCCTACTCTTCCTTGACCCTGCAGTATCTCCATTTTTACTAACCTCTGTCTTGCCAAACTCTCAATGTGCTCCCTTCCTATTCCGCCATCTTGCCGCCACCCTGAAGGGAGTTTTTCTATTTCCTTATTAATTTGAGTTCTATCTCTGCTTTTGTTTTGGCAATTCCTGGACACAGACTTAACAACTTGGCAGTTTCTACTTCCTGTGTCTTTCGATGCTCACTCTTAAATCTACTGTGCTGTGAGGAAGCCCAGGTAATTCATGGAGAGACCCCAGTGAAGATCTGACACTACAAGGCCGTAGTCCTGGCTGAGTTCTCAGGTAACAGCACAGAATTGCCACCCATTTGGGTAAGTTAATTTGAAAGTGTATGCTCCAGTCCCAGGTTAAGGCTGTCCCATTGAACTCTGCACAAATTGCAGATCTGTGAACAAAATTCATTAGTGTTGCTGTTTTAAATAAATAGGTTTCAACTTTATGTATTCTAAGTAGATCTACATAAATTTATCTTGCTTGGCTTATCTGACGAGGTCTTCTTTATTACATAATATAGAATACCTTGGTCTGGGAATAACGAGTTTGTGTTATCTTTTTTTTAATTTATTCATTTCAAAGTCAGAGATACAGAGATAGAAGGAGAGACAGAGAAATAGAGAGAGAGAGAGAGAGAGAGAGAGAGAGAGAGAGAATCTTCCATCAGCTAATTTACTCCCCAAATGGCCACAACAGCTGGGGCTGGGCCAGGCAGAAGCCAGGAGCCATGAATTTCATCCTGGTCTCCCATGTGGGTGGAGGGGCCCAAGAACCTGGGACATCCTCTGCTGCTTTCCCAGACACACAAGCAGAGCTGGATCAGAAGTGGAGCAGTTGGGACTTGAACCGTGTCCATATGGGATGTGGATCCTGCAGGCTCAGGCTTAGCCTTCTACGCCACAGCTCCAGGACCCTGTGTCTTCTTTTAAATTTTAGTGTAAAACAATGATCTCTTCCTCTGTGAAAAAAAACTCTCTTTATATAGATATGAGGTCAACCATACAACATGGTTATCTTGTATTCTTGCAGTGCAGCTGAAGCTATAGAGAAAGGTGTCAGGCCTGTAGGGGCTGAAAGGCCTGCAATACAATGAACTGGAATTATTCCTGTCAATGAGTGGTGACAATGGGAGAATGTCCTCTAGAGAAAGGACATCAGCTTTGGGGCAAGCGGTAGTGACACCCCCGTCAGAGTGCCTTTTCCTTGGTCCTTGATTTCAAAGTAGCAACATACGTTCAAAAGATTTAGTATGCTTAAATCCACACAAGTGACTTTTTAATTCTGCAACACGGCCTTATATTGTAGTATGGATCTACTACAAACAGGAGGAGGACCACTGGGTCTTAGGGCCTAGAAATGGACCACAGCAGTGATGGCAGCATCATTAGGTCTTGGTGGGGAAAGGATGAGATAGTGAAGGCCACCTACCACAGATCTCCAGGATCGTTTAGGGTCCAGCAGGGCCCAGGGCCTGAATTTGAATTAGAGCAGGCGCAATGCCATGCCTAGCAGAGTGCCTGACACACAGTACCTTCTGGAAGGGGTCCTAAGACTGTGCAAGTCAAATGCCAGACTCCGGTTGCCAGGGAACCAAGGTTTCCTTTTGGGTTGCCATTCTCCTGTCCCTTGTTCTTACAGGTGTCTCCGTGCGTTAGGCGACACAGACGAAGCCAAGGTTTTTAGCCTCACAGTCTTTCAGTGCACATGTTATGATGAGCCTCAAGCCTTGGCTTACTATGAATTTTACATTTTCCTGCTGAACTTGAATCCCCTTCGGCAGTCTGGGTTTTCTTGGGCGCGAGGCACCGCCCAAGCTGAAGCAGGGACTCCCTCATCTTTCTGTCCCTGGCTCCGCCCAAAAGGGAGCCCACGGAACCACGACAGCCTGGCGCTGTAGCCGAGTAGGGGCGCCGCCTGCGGGAGTCCGGGTTGCACAAAGAGCTGCCGGCTGCGGACCTAGGACGGGGAGGACGGGGACAGAGCAGTGGCCAGGAGCAGCGGGCCCGCTGGCGGGCCGAGCGACCCCGCCTGAAGCTCTAAGCAGCGGCCTGGCCGCCCACTCGGGAATCCCCAGTCTCTGGCGCGCCCCCTCCCCCGCCGGCAGCAGCGCGGCGGCCGGATCTTGAATCCCAACACAAAGGGAATCCTCGGCCGCAGGAACTGCATCACGAGAACGCGGGCGGGGGCGGGGAGAGGGGGATGCCTCGCCTTCCTCTCCGCCCCCGCCCTCCCGGAGCCCGGGCAGCTGTGACGAAACCCGCAGGGTCCCTGCGTCTCCCCTGGAGCCGGGAGAATTCAAACCGGGAGCCCCCTGTCACCCCGACCCCAATCTCCCCTACTGCCCAGGGGGCCAGGGGCTGCCCCCGCGCCTCGCGCCGGAGTCCCGGCCCCGGGAGGCGCACGGTCCGTGGCCGCAGCTCGGACACCTGTTCCTCTGCCCTCGCTTCCTTCCGGGTACACGGGCACCTGGGCTGACGTTGGTTTTCCTCCGCGTTCTCTCAACTTTCCTGCCGCATCTCCCGCCCTTCCGGGGGTCCTCGGAGAAATCCGGACCCGGGGTAGTGCCCTGCGCAGGGCTGCGCCTCGGGACTGGGTGGGCGGCTTTCCTTGGCACGACGCCGGTGGAGAGGGAGTCCCCGCGTGAGCCCGAGGGAGGAGGCCAGGGAGAGGCCACTTTCGTTTTCTAAGACACCTGCCGTTCCAAGCGCGCGGCCAGGCTTGCTTCTTGGCCGGACGCGGAGAGTGGCCGCGGGGGTTCATGGTGAAGCTGTTTTTGTAAGGCAACCTCACTATTTTTACTTGCACCGTGTATATTTTTTGAAATCAGTAAATCTACCAAACTTTTCTAGAAATGCTTTCTTCACGTCTCACAGGAGAGTGGGGAACCATCCATTGTTCAAAAAGCTTTGGTTTTTTTTCTAGTTTGGGATGACTTGGGGAAGCCAGTGGCCATTTGGAGTCGGCCACTGAAGCGCCTCGTTGGGCAGGTTCCCGGGGCTTTAAGACCCTGATGACTGGGGAGGGTCTGCTTCGCCTGCGGAGAACTCGCTAGGGCAGGTGCACTGAAAGGGGGCTGCCTCCCTCCCTCGGGACCCCTGGCGGCCTTGGCTCCCTTGGACAGCGCTGCGCTGGGCGGCTTCCCCCCTCCCCAGTGCCAGGCGGAGGCCAGCTACCTGCCCCGACCTGTCTCCTCCCTCTCCAACACCACACCCACGGGACTCCGGTCTCCCGGGGAGAGGGACGGAGCGGGAACAAAGGGGTCTTTGTTCCCTGCCTCCTAGGGGGTGGGAGTCGCGCTCGCTCGCGCTTCCCGGCGCCCCTTGGAGACCCTGAGGCTCCGCGCCGCCGAGCGTCGCCCGGCTCCAGGCGCTGTCCTCCACGACCCCAGAACCTCAGGTCAGGGCGCGGTGCCCGCGGCCGCCGCGGGCGAGGGAGGGGGCGAGGCACCGCGTGGCGGCGCCTGGCGGGCACTGTCGCCCGCCGAGGGGCGGTGGGGGGTTCGGCAGCCGGCGGAGGTGGAGGGGGCGGGAGCCGGAGCTGGCTCCGGCTGAGCCCGGAGGCGCGGGGCGGGCTCGGAGAGCGCTCGCAGGGCTGCTCCCGCCGCCGCGGCGGCTGCCACGCGCCCCTCTCCTTCCCCCCCTGCGCCCCGGTGTGCCGCGCCGGGCCCCCTCCCCTGCCGTCCACACTGCCGTCCTTCTCCCTCCTCGGCACTTTCCCTGCTTCCTTCTGGACAAACTTTGATGGGGAATTCCACACCAGGCTGGAAAGATGCCGGTCATGAAAGGATTACTGGCGCCCCAGAACACCTTCCTCGACACCATCGCCACCCGTTTTGACGGAACACGTAAGTCTCACACAGGCACGAGGCGTGTTTTCTGAGGATGCTGTCTCTCGTGTGCGTTACTTCGGCGCCGGCCGTGTGGATTTCCCTGCCGTTGCCGGGGTTTCTTAGGTGCGGAGAAAGCGCCTTCCTCCCATGACTGGGTTTCCTATGAACACTTTAGACCTGTGTTCGTCGTGGGACCTGTGTTTTGGTTGGTCCTTAGGGAACTGTTTGCAGATCTAGGAGTCAAAGTGGCGGTATTGGTGCACTTGCTCTTTGTAGAGTTTCAAAGCTCCCTGGATTGTAGAGTTGGGAGCTTCGTTCCCCGAGGTCTTCCAAATAGGCACTATTGCATGATTTCCTATCTAAGTTTAAGAGATGCAGACTAGAATCAGTCTATGGGGCGCAAGCTTTCTGTAGAACTGTAAGTGCTGTACATCTGGCAGGATCTGGATAACTGGCTTTTTTAGGTAGACTAGCATAACTCTTAATTGTGAAATTAACCTAACCCTCAAAGACACTTGATTCGGGAAGGAGGAACTGGGCATTATAAAGGCTGATCTGATCAAAAGAGAAAGTTTGGCATTTTATTTTTTTGAGGGTGAATATTGTTAGACATTTGATTCGTTTAAGCTACAGTTTGAAAAAAAAAAAATGGTTTTTTGTACTGTTGCTCGCAGACTGTTGGGCGTCTTGGGCAGGTCGGTCTCTTTCAGGACCACGGTCAGGTCCCCACTCCTCCCCAGACTGAAGCTTTGTGATCCCCTGGGTCTTCTCAGGTCTAAGCCCTGTGAATAGTGTCTGTACAGCCAATGCCCTCAGTTGGTTCCACTGTGAACAGCCACAATTTTTTCCTAGCTTATTCTGCATCTCTGTGCTATCTTTCTTTCTTTTTTTTTTTTCCCTTATGCAAGATTCATTTAAGCACATCTGTTCTAAAAGCATTCTCAGTGGTTCAAGTATCATTGTTTTTAGTGTGACACTGTTCCTGGGAGTAGATATGGGAGAACACGTCTTATTCCACTTCTGCTCCTATAGCCTACATACTTACTGTGGGTATTTATGCTTTGGGTATAGTTGGGAAAGTTTGTATGAGAGACAAAGCACTTTAATTTTTTCCATTTTTATTTTTCGTATCAAGCCTCTTATGGTAGTTGCTCTGGATATTTGGTCACTTTCTTCTGTGCTTTTATCTTTAGGTTTGGCTGTTTCTGCCTTATGATATTCTAAGTGTGTCAATATGAGTGACGTGTAAGGCTATTAGATATCAAATATTAGATCTATTAGACAGAAAATAAAGACAAAAATATTGTAGAAAAAGTCCAAGTCCCTGCCTCTATGACCACCACCCAGAATCACTACAGCTGTATTCAGTCTTGTGTGATTGTGGGTACTCTATTGCCTGAACTGATCGGTTTCATCAGTTTGTTCTTGAAGTTGAACATTCAAAACCAGAGGCTCCAAACATTGATCCTGAATGCATCTATGGCAAATGAGGTAATTGGAAAATGGTAATTGCTTGTCTCATTGTCATTTAAAGTTGAATGGAGTGCAGTGTGTGCTGAAGTGTCCCAGTGAGAGCCCTGGGAATTACTGCAGATACATTTAGATGTCAGTTGCTAATGAGAGAGGCTTTAGAAGATCAGTGTGTGGCCTCTGTCTCGCACTATCCCATGGTAAGCAGAAGGACATGCAGGGAGAGATGGATGTGTGTGTGAATAGCTACACAATCATGTTAACAAAATAGAAGGTTAGATATTTTAAATCCTTATTGGGAATATAATCATCACATACCAACATTTAGAACAATAAAACATCTAAACCTCTGGTGGAGACAGACCATATTTCATCTGTGCTCCACAGGATCTGGGGGAGTCCTGGAGGGAACCAGCTTGTCTGAAATCTGACAATCAGTGAAGCAAATTTCAGAGTGATGAGTAACATAAAAGTTGATTTAGGCAAGATTTTGTTTTTAACAGCCATTGGATACCTGTCCTTCCAGGAAATCCCACCCAGTAAAGGGACTGTATTTCCATATTTCGTTTTTTAATTGCTTTTGAATTATAGAGTGATATGAGTAATCTGAATCTTAAAAGAAAATATTGTACACAATTTATAGCCAAAATTTTCTGTCTGGAATCATGGATATACAAAATCCCTAGCTAAATATTCACTTTATCATTTTATGTCATCTTTTCCTTATAGAATTTTATTCAGTATAATTACTATTATTAAAACTCTTATGATCATCTTCTGTTCCATTGAATTTTTGTAGCTGTTGTTTATTTTCTTCTGCGAGGTAAAACTATTTGCAAGTTTTAAATTCTCAAAATTGCCAGGCACATAAATAAAAGACGACACTGGAAAGAGTATAGTCAACAATTAACATGTTGGTATATTTTATATTTTATGGTCATGATAGCTTCATATTTTATTTTGTGCAATTCTGATGAAAAAAGAAATATCAAAATCAATGCCCATGGCAAACTACCACTTTGTTTAAGTTAAATCAATGTACATTCTTTTATCAGCCTTAGTCATTTATTACATAGTGGAAAATAATAAAAGATCTTAAGACATCTTCTAAACATTCTTCCAAGAAAAATTATGACCATATAGAAGCCTTTAGCATAATTTCTTATGTAGAGCAGCATAAATGAAGTTAATATATTTTCTCACCTAGTGACACCTTATTATTATTATAAGATATTTTTTCTTTTAATACTTAGGAATATTATTAATATTATTGGTCATTAATTGACACTGTTTTTCTGATATACAATATAATTTGTAAACATTATTGGAAGATAAAATCTTTTCAGGTGAAAGATTTATACAATCTGAAGAGAAACCAGCATATGGAAAATGTAGTCTTTTAATAAAACATCACCACTAAAATATATTTACTCTTGAAATATGTTCTTCTAGTTCAAGTTTCATTGAAATGTAACAAGAGAAAAACTAAGAATCTTTCAAATATGAGTCTATACACACATATGCAAATGTACCCCATGTAAGGAGAAAGAGTAACTAAAATGAATTTCTTTGAGTCATTGCATGGTGTAGCCTTTCTCACCTGGAACTCTGAAGTACACACACACACACACACAGATTTATCACCATGTCTTGTATGGAGTTCATGCCTACAAAGACTGTGTGTGTATATATGCATATCTGTTTATATATGTTTGCTGCATTAGAAAAATCTTTTTTTAGTTTCTATGAACATTAACCTGGAGAAAGGGAAAGTATAATAAAAGGACAGGGAAGTGGGTATTTGAGAAAAAGAGTTTGCCAGTACAAACACTTATCACAGGATACCATTTGAGGACACATTTTTTGAAGATATAAAACTTTCAGAGTAAGGTGTCCATTTTCAAAGATAATGATGCATTAGCCTACATTTTACAGCTATATCAAAAATTTGCCAGAATATTTCTTCCTTTTTGGGTTACTAAGACATGATTTAAGGTTTAAACAAAGTTTGTAGCCCAGTGGTGTCTGTTGATGAGATATCAGTCAAAGTATTCAAAATAATGGTGGTTATGAAACTAACTAGTATTTGCATATGTTTTATGCACTCTTATGTTCTCTGTTCAAAGTGGTCCAAGGGAATTTGTTAGAATCGGAATGTTCCTTTACAGATGCAATTCTCAATGCTTTTTCTTTTCATCTTTATATACTTTCATCAAGGCACATGGATCGCTGAATGTTAGGAACTGAAGGAGAAGAATAATGCACTCAATGATGGAGCGAGCAGAATAATAGAATAGCACACTGGAGATCTTTCTAAGTCTTTGCTGAGTTGTAGTTTGGAGAATGTCATCAAAGGCATTTAGCCAATAAAAAATAATGACTTCTATTATGTATGGACCTGTAGAAAGCTATTGCATGAATACATTAAAGGAAATATGTAGCACTTCATAGCTATTTCCCAACAAATGAAGTTTTCAAAGACCTCTTTTGTTTTTTGTTCTTTGTATGCTCTTTTATTCCTTTTTTATATCTAGGAACTTAGTTTCTATATTAGTTTTCTATTTCTGTGTAATAAATGCCACAAACTGAGTTGCTCATTGTCTCACCTTTTCTGTAGCTTAGGCATCCAGGCATAGAATTAGCTGGGTTCTCTGCTCAGGGCCTCACAAAACTATATGTATATTAAAAAAATTGTCAGCTGGAACTGTGCTGTCGTCTAAGGCCTGAAGACTTCTTCCAGCTTCATGTGATTGTTGGCAGAGCAGTGGTTTTATGCTTGAGGTCCTTGTTTTCTTTCCAGCTATCAGTCATGGACTTTTCTCAGCCCCTAGAATCTGCTCTTAGTGCTTTGCTGTGTGGGCACTTCCATGGGCTACAGTGGGCTCCCTCCCAACCAAACAGCTTGCTTATTCTGGGCCAGCAAGAATATATGCCTCGTATCTATTTATTTATCTATTTGAGAGACAGTCAGAGAGACAGAATAACAAAGTTCTCCCAGACATTGGTTTCCTCCTCAAATGCTCACAATGACCGGGACTGGGCTGCGCCAACACCAGGAGCAGGTAACTCACTCTGGGTCTCCCATATGATGGCAGGAACCCGGTTACTTAAGCCGTGAGTCTAATGGAGCAGGAAGCGGGAGTCAAGAACTAGAGCAGGGTATCAACTCCAGGCACTCCAATTTAGGCTGTACTGATTTTTTTTTTTTAATTTGAAAGGCAAAAAGAGAGAAAGGGAGAGGAATATAAAAAGAGAAAAAAAACCACTCCTTTCACTGGATCACTCCCTAAATGCCTCCAATTTCCTAGACTGAGCCAGGCAGAAATCAGGAGGTAGGAACTCCAATGGGTCTCCCATGTGGGTAGCAGGAACCCAAGTACTTGGACCATTTTCTGCCTGAGGAAGTATTACTGGGGACCTAGATTGGAAGCAGAGGCAGACTTCAATCCCAGGGATATTGATATGGGATGCAGGCATCAAAAGTAGAGAATTAACCTGCTGCACCATTACAGCCACCCCAAGGGATGCAATTACTTAACCAGTGCTTAACAGTTAGGCTAAATCAAGCCTACCCAGGATTGCCTTCCTCTTGGTGACCTCAAAGGGAACTCATTATGGATCTTAATTGCATTCATAAAATCTTTTAACTTCTGCTGAAACCATCATATTAACATATTCTGTTCACACTCAAAGGAAGGAAATTCTTATTTATTTATTTATTTATTTATTTTTTGACAGGCAGAGTGGACAGTGAGAGAGAGACAGAGAGAAAGGTCTTCCTTTTTGCCGTTGGTTCACCCCCCAATGGCTGCTGCGGCCAGTGCGCTGTGGCCAGCGTACTGCGCTGATCTGAAGCCAGGAGCCAGGTGCTTCTCCTGGTCTCCCATGCAGGTGCAGGGCCCAAGGACCTGGGCCATCCTCCACTGCACTCCCGGGCCGTAGCAGAGAGCTGGACTGGAAGAGGAGCAACCGGGACAGAATCCGGCGCCCCGACCGGGACTAGAACCCCGTGTGCCGGCGCCACAGGCGGAGGATTAGCCTAGTGAGCCACGGCGCCGGCCAGGAAGGAAATTCTACAGAATGTGTATACAAAGTGGGATTTGTGGGAGCCCACTTAACATTTTGTCTGCTACCATTGCAATGTCCTCATCATGGTTGTATTACCATACAAAGCCCAGTGGTCTCACATTTGTTCTTCTATGAAACATATTTTTGAGCACATTCTGTGATTCATGATGCAGGATATTCTGTTAATTTTATGTCCGACATATTTGGGAACATAAGGCCCAACTCACGTAACGTCTGGTGTTGGAATGCATGTAAACCTAGCGTAGGACACATTTTTCATCAGCTGTGCTGCCTATCTTTATTTTCTGATCTAGATGTAATGTGGAAGATACAGGAATATTTTCAGAACACTGTACTAATCCCAGTCTTTTCAAAGGGTGCCTCCTCTTCTAGATAAGGGGTCTGTTGGTTTGTGTAGATATTTTAGATTACACTGGATGTGGAATCAGCCCAAGAAAGCAGAATCTGCAAAGAATTGTATCCAATGCAGGTCTCTGTACTCTAAGATGCGTTAACTGTTTCCACCTTATAAGGATGAATCAGGCCTGTTTCTGGATCAACTATATGGGATGGGTTTTTGTTGTTGTCGTTGCTTATTTGTTTTTTAATCTTTCTCTCTCTCATACCTCAAACCGTGTTTCAGGTGTAAAAATCTCCCAACTATGTACTCTTTTTTTTTTTTTTTTTTTTTGACAGGCAGAGTGGATAGTGAGAGAGAGAGAGAGAGAGACAGAGAGAAAGGTCTTCCTTTTTGCCGTTGGTTCACCCTCCAATGGCCGCTGTGGCCGGCGCATCTTGCTGATCCGAAGCCAGGAGCCAGGAGCTTCTCCTGGTCTCCCATGCGGGTGCAGGGCCCAAGCACTTGGGCCATCCTCCACTGCCTTCCCGGGCCATAGCAGAAAGCTGGCTTGGAAGAGGGGCAACCGGGATAGAATCCGGCGCCCCAACTGGGACTAGAACCCGGTGTGCCGGCGCCGCAAGGTGGAGGATTAGCCTGTTAAGCCACGGTGCCGGCCTTCCCTACTATGTACTCTTGCCTCGAAGTTGGATGTGTTAAATGGGATCATATTTCTACTTAAACTTTATTCCAGGTTTGCTTAAAATGGAAAAGGAGAGAAGGGGTGGGGAGAGGAAGATAGAGAAAGAGCAAGAGAGAAAAGGAGGGAGAGAGAGAGATGGAGGGAGAGAGAGAGAGAGAAAGAATTATTTTATATTCCTTAACTTTGTAGATGATTTATTTGTCTTCCAAAAGAATTGTCATGAGCACTCTCATAACTTCCTTACAATGATCAAAATGTTTGACTTAAAGAGAATTGAGTTTCTTTTGGTGGGTGAGATATAATAATAAGTTGTGTTATATGGTCTTTAAAAAATCCTGTCATTAAATAATTGTGTGTTGACATCATTATGTAGAGAAAAATGGATGTAGAATGTGTTAAGGATGTAAATTATGCCCAGACTGCATTGCTTCTAGGCTCTGGCATTGGGCATTAGCTTTAAACCAAAGGCCATGGCGTGAGGCCTTTCCTGGCAAGAAGACTGGCAAAGAACAAAAAATGGTTTCATCCTCATTTTGAGGGTCCTGACTCACCATTTCTTTTTTTTAATATTTATTTTATTTATTTGAAAGACAGAAGAGAGGTAGAGACAGAGAGAGAGGTCTTCCATCCGCTGGTTCTCTCCCCAGATGGCTGCAATGGCCGAAGGTGGGCCGATCCGAAGCCAGGAGCCAGGAGCCTCTTCCAAGCCTTCCATGTGGGTGCAGGGCGCCCAAGGACTTGGGCCATCTTCCACTGCTTTCTCAGGCCATAGCAGAGAGCTGGATCGGAAGAGGAGCAGTCGGGGCTAGAACTGGCGCCCATATGGGATGCCAGAGCTTCAGGCCCAGGCTTTAACCAGCTGCTCCACAGCACCAGCCCCAACTATTTCTGGTATATATATATATATATATATATATATATATATATATACACACACACACACACACACACATATATATATATATATATATATATATATATATATATATATACTTCATATATTTCTTGGAGTAGCACAGAAATGTGTACTTCATTCATTCAGTTATTTCACTAATAATGTTTAATGAGCACTGATCATATAAAAATCATTATGCCAGGATCTTTTTGAAATTTCAAGCTTATCTTGTTATCAAAGGGACAAGAAAATATATGAACAAATTAGCAAATAGCATAGTGTTTTTTTTGGGAAGAAAGAAGACAGTTAAATAGGTGTCCACAAAGATTTGTGTGGGAATGATCTGGGATGGCTTCATGTACTAAATGACTTTTGGTTGAAAATCAATATTGCATTATATATAATAGGGACAAAAACAATGTCCTATTTAGTTTGCCAATTTTGGTACTACTATTCATTTAGGCTAGTCTTTAGGGAAAATAAAAAAATATTTTCGAGGATGTGAAGGGAGCAAGAGAGAGGCTAATGGATGGTTAGGTCAGACATGGAAAGTTTTTAAGGCCAATGTACTTTGTCACAGTAAGTCTTTGGAAGTCATACCTCTGTATCTTGGTAAGACCGATGGGCCATCTGTGCCTGGCTTAGAAACTCTCAACCTTCTAATACTCTACAGTCTGAAGGTAATATTAAAGGAATGTTCACCTTGAAATTAAGTTTCTTCTAATAATACCTTTATGCTCTGACAAGGGTCTCATAGAATACATTGGAATTGATGTGTTCATTTTTTTGGAATGTCTATTTTTCCCAGGGACTTAACTTTCTCTCAGGGAAGAGAAAGATTGATTTTTTTTCGCCACATAGTTGACTACTCCAGGACTGTACACAGGGCTGGGTTCTTCCATTGAATTATGCCTGTGGTGAGGAAAAAGAACTGAGGGTATGCTAGAATTCAGCCCCAGTGGAGTCAATTGAAAAAATGTCAACAAAAAAGTATATGACTGTAACTGCTGCAATGATAGTAGGTGTCATCCTGGCAATGTATGTTTGCTGATCTCATCTATATACTAAACTCCAAATCCGTTTTAGTTTAGTGGAGACTCCAAAGAAAGACAAGACTTCAATTTTCCCTTTCGAGGAGTTGATATTTAGCAGTTGGAGCAGTTGAGGTGCTTTCTCAGTAACTTGAATAATCCAATATAATTCTTGTTATATAAATTCCCTGGAAGATTTGCTTTACTTTCTTTCATAGTTGTTAAGAAAACAGTCTCTTTAAACTCTCTACACATCCTCAGACAAACCACTGATCTTTTCTAGCCTATGAAAACTGTTTATCTTATGTTTTCTGTCCCCATTTTGTGTGTCACTATCCACTCAGTTTTCCAAGTTAGAAGTCTTAGTGGGTCTTAGCTACCTACACACATAATTGCCTATCAATTCTTTGATATCTTCCTGCAGAAATGCCCTGGGTTGCCCTGCATCTCCTCTTCATTGCTTCTACTTTAATTTGGATCCTCCTTTTCTTCTTTCCACAATTGCAACCTCACTCTAAGTAGATCCCTAGAGTCCTGCTCTAGCTTCCACTCACTCCCTCAGAGTCCATTGTCTTCAGAGTGGTTTGCACTAAAAGCAACATGACCATTTGATCATGTAATGTTCTACTTAAAGGTGTCTGCTGGCTCCCTGCTACTTCTTGAATAAAACCCAAAGTCCTGAATGTCAATGGCCTCCAAGATGATACTGCAGAATCTTTTCCAGCCACTACCTCACAGACTGTAGACATATTCATCCTAAAGACTCGGTTCCTTCATTCTCCTGGGACTCCACATTTCACTTAAAGAGGAAGATGCTTTGTTGTTTCAAGGCCCACCTTCTAGGTTCCCTTCTGTGAGGCTCTGAGTAAAGTTAGCTGATATTTCCTAGAAGAGAAGCACAGATACTTTCACAAGACCATGCTCATCCCTCTACTGAGCCCTTATGTCTGCTGTATTATATTCTTACATAATTCAGAGCTCAACTAGGCCTTTATTCATCCTGTATATCCATTGCTTAGACTTGTAACAAAGTCTTTGCTCAATGAATAATTCTTTGAGAAAAAGAATTTCAAATTGCTTGAAGGCCAGGGCTATATTCTAAGCATCTTTATTTCTTTCCAGTGGTAACTGGTCTCCTTTTATTTAGTATTATGTGACTAGATTTTATTTTAAAGCATAATATTGCAGTGACTCCATCCTCTTGTTTTCACATGGCTCATGCACTGACTTCTTTTGTTAAACTCTGTCCATAATGATGACTACGATTGTAACTACATACATGTTGTGTACTGTATTGATGCTGTATCTGTTCCTTCCACAACTCAGCAACTCAGGAATGTGGAATACAGCATCAGCTCAAAAAAAAAAAAAAAAAAGAACTTTAAAAAAACTTGACATGGGATCCCAAATCCCATTAAGCCGGGTTGTAAAAATGCCATCTTAAGTGTTAAAGTGATAATATTAAGTGTTAAAGTGAACATATAGATAGGATTAAGTGTTAAAGCAATCAGATAAATAGGGTCAAGTGTCTGGTAATAATAATAGATAGAATTAAAAAGGAAGAATGTTCCAACATGGGAAGCAATCCACACAACAGTTGTTTTAAGTAGCACTCTGACCTCAGAATCAGCCCTTAATGCTTCCTAATCTGGCTAAAAGCCCACATGAGCATTTCAGGCATGGAAAGCCAAGATACTGTGGCAAAAAGTGTCCTACACGAAGGATCTCTGTGAGTGAGACCCCAGTGGAAAGAAGTGGCCATCAAAGAAGGATATATTTTCTCTAAAAGGAGGAGAGAACTTCCACTCTGCTTATGGCCTGGTTTAAATACTGTTGGAGTTTGTGGATTCAAAAGGCTTCCATAGCCTAGGCAGCTCATGTCAAGAGCCTCAGGTGATCATTGACGTCATACATAAGAGTGTTAATTGTTAAAAATCGTTAAATTAGCAACAAGAGTCACTGTGCACTAACTTCCCATGCAGGACCTCTGTCCTCAATGAGTTGTATTATGAGAGTTAACCGTAAAACTTGTTCTCAAGTAGTTTGTGTGTGTGTGTGTGTGCGCGCACACAAATTGTTCAAATCTTTCTTAGTATGGAATTGGTCTTTTGTGTACAAAGTTAATTGAAAATGAATCTTAATTGAGAATGGAACTGGCAAGGGGAGATGGAGCTGGAAGATGGGTGGTATGGTGGGAAGAATCACTATATTCCTTAAGTTGTGCTTATGAAATTTGTGTTCCTTAAATGAAATGTTTCTTTTTTGGGGAAAAACTTTATTAGAGAGGTATAGAGATGTAGCTAGAGATAGGGAAAGAGAGAGAGAGATCCAGGTCTCTTTCTATGTGTCACAAACCCACTAACTTGAGTTATCACCACCGTGTCCCAGCATCTGCATTAGCAGAATGCTGCAGTCAGCAGACACAGCTAGTGTCGAATCGGCGTATCTTTGTTTGAAGACTTTATTTGTTTATTTATTTTAAATGTAGAGTAGAGAGAGAGGGATCTTTCATCTGCACGTTCATTCCTCAAATGGCTGTACCAGCCAGATCTGGGCCAGGCCATAGCCAGCAGCCAGGACTCCATCTGGGTCTCCCATATGGGTGGCAAGGACCCAAGCACTTGGGTCATCTTTTCTGCCTTCCCTGGTGCATTAGCAGGAAGTTGGGACACTAAGAGAGCAGCCAGAACTCAAACTGGCACTTTAATATTGAATCCCAGTCTTAGAAGTGGCAGCTTAATCTGCTGCATCACAATGCAGACCTACTGCTACTACTACTACTACTACTACTACTACTACTGCTACTATTACTACTATTACTACTATTACTGTTGATGGGGGCTTCTTAACTGCTAGGCTAAAGGCTCTTTGCCAAGTACCTGCTTTTTAATTTAAAGATGACAAAACTCAGAATTCTACTTCACATTAGTCTGTGAGTTTTCTATCACACTGCTTCTAAAATGTGTTTGTATAGAAAGGGTATACAGACTGGGTTAGTCTCTAGAATCATGTCTCACTCTTCCAAAAGGAATTTATACTTTGGAGATTTTAGCCATTTCTAATTTACATGCATTTTTTTCCTTTGGACGTGTTAGTCTTTAAGAATTTATCATTTAAAGAATGTTTTAAAGTTGGTATTAAGACATATCTGGAATTGCACACCAAATTGAGTTTAGTGAAGGCATTCACTGGGCAAAGTAGTTTTTCTCCTCAAAGAAAATCTTCTGTCCATTACAAAAATAATGAAATCCATTTTGCTTGAGATTTTGATCCTTACACTTTGCTGACTTTAGTGTTTCTTTGTGAATTTTAATTGTGAGATTAATATCTTTGTGAAGAAATTCTAATTATGATGGCTGTTATAGTAGTATTATTTTGGATTCTTGCCTTGTAGGGTCATATAGAGGAAATACTTTCACCTATTTTGATTCACTTTCATTGGTGGAAATATATTCTCCAGCATCAGATACTGTTGACATCATTTAACAGAAATCGTTTATCTTTTCTCCACAATGCACTTACAGGAAGAAATAAGAGTCTAGTTCTGCAACTCTCAAATCTAATCTAAAGCTTTTTTATTCCAGGTATTCTTTTGTTCTATTAAGTCTTCTAGACAGACATCCTTATTGTATTTGTCAAGGCAAATGAGTTTCTTATTCCAGTTATTGAACTAAAGAGAACTGAGACCGAAGCAGTTATCAATCTTGTGTTATTTGATTTTCTAGAAAGAAGGATTCACATAAGAGGTTTAGATGGTATTGAAACATCAAATACCCCGTTTGATGAAAAGTAGAGTGTCCGTAAGTGTGGTGTTCTGTCTACTCCTTCAGTGGAGAGGATGATATAGAAGGTGAAATTGGACATTCCTTTAACCATAACACTAGATGAATGATTCTGGTATGATTCCATGAATTACAGAAAATAATGAGGGTCTGGGGATTGGGGCAGGAGAAAGAACTTTTGTATTGTACTAATTTCATGCAGCTTCACTTAGACTACATCTTAGACATCTGAAAATGAGCCTGGCATTCTTTTCTAACAAAACCATGTTTTCAGGCTTTAGGGAATAGAATTAAACATGTATGACTCTTGACTATTTATACAACACTCATAGCATATTTTTGGAAGATACTAATAATCATTGACATTTGTATGATATTTCAGTCTTACTGTTAGTGAAACTGAGCATAGTTTAATACATTTAAGTGCTATTTGAATTTCTTTTTTGGGCATTTGTTGTTCATAGTCATTGTTCCCTAATAGTGGAATTGTTGATATTCCCCTTTTTGATATCTTTGAGTTTTTTACAAAAGAAAAAGAATAGTTTCTTGGCAATGTGAATTGTATTTGTATGTTTCCTGAGTTTTTATTGATCTTTTGATTATTATGTAGATAAATTACTCAAATATCCTGTTGCAATTTCTAGGTTTTGCGTTATACTGAGGAAGTTGTTCCTTATTCTATAATTATGTTAAAACTCTATGTGTTCTCTAATAGTTAAATTTTCTCTTCCAGCAAAAAGTTCTATAATATGAACAATTGAGTCTGATGTAGGAATCAAAATTTATACTTTCCAGTTTCGTATCCAATATTTCTTTATTTTATTTTATTTTATTTTTTTTATTTTTGACAGGCAGAGTGGACAGTGAGAGACAGAGACAGAGAGAAAGGTCTTCCTTTTGCCGTTGGTTCACCCTCCAATGGCCACCGCGGTAGCGCGCTGCGGCCGGCGCACCGCGCTGATCCGATGGCAGGAGCCAGGTGTTTATCCTGGTCTCCTATGGGGTGCAGGGCCCAAGTGCTTGGGTCATCCTCCACTGCAATCCCTGGCCACAGCAGAGAGCTGGCCTGGAAGAGGGGCAACCGGGACAGGATCGGTGCCCCGACCGGGACTAGAACCCGGTGTGCCGGCGCTGCTAGGCGGAGGATTAGCCTATTGAGCCGCGGCGCCGGCCCGTATCCAATATTTCTAATGTTATTCAACAGCCTATCTTTTGCATGCTGATTTGAAATATCCCATTCCTCTATGTAATTCTTTCTGTTTTTTTTTTTTTTTATTTGACAGGTAAAGTTATAGGCAGTGAGAGACAGAGAGAAAAGTCTTCCTTCTGTTGGTTCAGTCCCCAAATGGCCGCTATAGCTGGCACTGCACGGATTTGAAGCCAGGAGCCAGGTGCTTCTTCCTGGTCTCCCATGCGGGTGCAGGGTACCACACACCTGGGCCATTCTCCACTGCCCTCCTGGGCCACAGCAGAGAGCTGGACTGGAAGAGGAGCATCCGGGAGTAGAACCCGGCACCCATATGGGATGCCAGTGCGTCAGATGGAGGATTAAACAATGAGCCACGGTGCTGGCCCCACTTTCTGTTTTTTTACTTTCTATCCTACTATATTCTTACCTAAAGTTGGGCAATTTTAATTATATAGGAGAATTACGTTATATCTGAAAATGCTCACTGCACTATTTTTCTCCAGACTTTTATATTGTTATCTCTACTTACTTTGATGTCTATATAAATTTAAGTGTCAGATAATCTAGTTGAAAAAAAAAATTCTCATGGTGCTTTTAATGGAATCTCTTTCAGGGAAAATGACATTTTTTTTTAATGCTGAAAATCCATAAGTAAGAACTTGAAATGTGTTGCTATTGTTACATCTTTTGGGGGGAGTTTCTCAAAACTCTTATACATTTCCTCTTTTTTCTTTGTTATTACTAAGTTTATCTTTATAATTCCTTTGGAAAACCGAATCTTTTCTTCCACAGTTCTGTTTGTCTGACTCAGTCATACTTGCTTATTTGAAGTCTATTGACTCCTAAATGTTATTACTTTTAAAACTGGTTTGCTTACCAACTTTCTTCTATCTTTTGCAGCTTGATTCTTGATATTTTTGGGTAAGAAATAAAGAAGATATATACTATCATAAAATTATTAATTTTTTAAAGATTTATTTATTTAAAAGAGTTAAACAGAGAAAGGAGAGAGAGAGAGAGAGAAAGAGAGAGAGAGAGAGATATGTCTTCTATCCAATCGTTCACTCCCCAATTGGCCTCAACAGCAGGAGCTGGGCAGAGACGAAGCCAGGAGCCAGGAGCTTCTGGGTCTCCCACATGGGTGCAGGGGCTCAAGGACTTGGACCATCTTCTACTGTTTTCCCAGGCCAAACCAGAGAGCTGGATGGGAAGTGGAGCAACTGGCTCTCGAAGCAGCACCCATATGGGATGCCGGTGCATCCGGCCAGGGCGTTAATCCTCTGCGCCACAGCGTCAGCCCTAAATTATTAATTTCTAATAATAAAAATTTTATTTTCTTGTTTTCTATTTTTATGGCTCTTACTTTTTCTCCTTTATTTTTTCCCTATTGTCCAATTACTTAGATATATTGAGATCAGTGTTAAAATATGATGGCCATTAAAAAAATCTTTCCCAAAGGCCAAGCTTTGGAAATTATTTTACTATTTTTTCTAGTAAGTACTTTCTGACTTTGCATTTTGAGTGATAAATGTTTTATTATGAATTAGTTTTATTAAGAGACTTTCTCACACATTATTTTATTGTTAAGCAATTTTATCAATTGACTTTCATCATCTGTCAAAGAAACTCATTGTTTCTTATTGAGTCAACTAATACAATGAAATCAACAGATTTCAAAATATTGGAACTAACTTTGTACACTTTCAGTAAGTATCACTTGGCCATGTTACTCTTTCCCCCTCCCCTCCATGTTAAGTATTTTTACACACATGTACACACATATAAAAATATGTTAAATGTGTAACATTGGTATTTATTTTCTCATTTTGTACATTGTTCTTATTAGATTTTTTTAATCTGTGAGGCTTAGCATTTGTGCCAGATTTTTTATATTTTTTAAAAGATTTATTTATTTGAAAAGCAGAGATATAGGAAAGAAAGAGCTCTTCCATCTGTTGGTTAACTTCCTAAATGGCTGCAATTCCCAGGGCTGGGCCAGGCTTAAGTGTGGAGCCAGGAGCTTCTTCCAGGTCTCCCACATGAACATAGAAGCCCAAATAATTTGGCAATTTTCTGCTGTTTTCCCAGGTTCATTAGCAGGGAGCTGGATAGGAGGTGGAGCAGCTGGGAGTTGAACTGGTGCCCACATGGGATGCCAACACTGCAGACGGAGGCTTAACCTTCAAAGACACAGCGCTGACCCCCAGAGTTTTCATGTTTTAATTATGTGTTATTATTAATTGTTGCATTAAAATAGTGCCAAAATGGCGTGCTAGATCTGATTATTTTTTAAAGATTTATTTATTTATTTGAGAGTCAGTGTTGCAGAGAGAGATGGAGAGGGAGAAAGAGAGAATCATCCATCTACTGGTTCACTTCCCAGATGGCTGCAGTGGCCTGGGCTGGGCCAGGCTAAAGCCAGGAGCCATCAGCTTCATCTAGGTCTCCCATATGGATCACAGAGGCCCAAACACTTGCGCCACCTTCCATTGCCTTTCCCAGGTCATTAGCAGGGAACTGGATCTGAAGTAGAATAGCTCAGACACGAACCACCACCCCATATGGAATGGTATCACAGGCAGTGTCTTTACTCGCTATGCCACAATGCTAGCCTCCCAGTTATGTCTTTGTTTTGGCTACGGCCTTGCCTAGTACTGTCTCAGATGCTGTGTAATGAATATAGTTTTTTCTTTAATGTGTTCTTCACCCTGGAAGCTATCAAACAATAGCATACATTTTTAACCCCACCCCATGCAGTTATAAAATGTATATTCTCTATTTATATCCTTTGCTAGACCAGCATTCGCATTATACACCAATCAGTAATGTCATCATAGCCTATGAGATGCATGAAGCTACTAGACCACAAATTAGTATAGTCAAAGGAAACATACGGAATTAAAACCCAGACATACATGAAATTTGTCAAATTATTTATGTTCCTGGCATTTAAAAATTATAGGTAACTCTTTCAGCAATAGTTACCTCCCAAAATGAAAAATGTGTTCAATGAAGTATTGAATTCCCATTTCATAAGAAAGTTGATAATGAATGTCTAACTGGAAGAAAATGTTGACATTTAGCTATGTCATGAGTTTCACAGATAACATTAAAATCCATTAGTGTGGTCTCACAAAATTAGTATCTAATTTAAGAAGACTATACCTTAAAATGATGAGTCATGGGAAAGCGGCAAGATGGCGGAATAGGAAGGGAGCACACTGATAGTCCGGGGAGAGACAGTTTAATAAAAGTAGAGATACTGCAGGTTCAAGGAAGAGTAGGGGAAGAAACAGTAGAGGAAACTCTTCCGGAACTAGTGATTCACAGTGGACCTGCCTGGAGAGCGTGGGAGCCCAAGTTCGGGACACCAGCGGCAGAATCAACACACCAGACAAAAGGGAAAGAAAGTTTTAAAGTGAGAATATAATTTTCCTCATGGGCATTGTCTACCTTAGAAAATCTACTGCAGAACACGCCTGTGACTATAGACTTGTAGTTCAGGCCACCGAAGTTTAGAGATGGGACTTGGGCACTCCCTTGACTTGCATCCTCTGGTCTGCTTTAACAAAAACCAGGAGGAAAAGAAAGCTAGGCATCAGAAGCAATGGGTGGCAGGCCTATTAATGGCTGATCTGTACAGTGATCTGCCCTCAAGGAGACCCAACAAGCCAGTCCACTGCAGTGGCTTTCAATGTGGTAAGCCTGGGCTTCAGCAGAAGTCAGCTTGTGAAGAGCCCTGGCAGCTCTGCCAAGAGTTGGATCACTGGAAATGGACCTGCCCTGGAGTCGAAGGATGCCCAGGGCAGAGCCACAAATCTTACTGGCTCTAAGCTGAAAAGCCCTTCATTCAGCCCAGCTTCCAAAGTGACCACTGCTGAGGGTCAGCAACATTGCAGGCAGAACTGTAAATTTCTTGTTAGAGATGCCCCCTGCCTTTACCTGGCCAGCTCTCCTCCCAGGCCAGCTAAGTAATGAAAGTCAACAGGGTGCCTTCCCCCAGGTGGTCCACACCTCCCTTAGGATGTACCCCATGTGAAGAGATAGGTAGGTCTGGGCCTCTTGACTTACAAGGCCTAAAGCCCACCAGATTATTACCAAGCCCCTTCTATCAGGTTCTATTTGCCTCTCAATCAGAAAACTTAATTGTAGCTTAGACAGCACCTTCCTTAGCTCCTCTAATAATGACTCTGTCCTTTGTTCTAGACCCTGTCTAGCGCACTTGGGCCTCATTCCTTTGTAATCATAACATCTACTCTACCACCAATGGCTCTACTCCCAACCTGTGTGTACTGATGGTCCTCTTCCCCACTTAATGCTGTATAATTGTTCAAACCTGGTTAACGCCACTCTTAGGAACATTAGTTACTATCCTCACCCTGTCTTTTATGACCTTGTCTAAATATGATCAGAGTCAGTGAACTTGGAAGGCTTCCATAGCCTTGGCAACTCATGATGAGAGCCTAGGGTGGTTACTGGTGCCATAAACTAGAGTGTCAATTTATTGGGTCAACAACAGGAGCCACTGTGCACTTGCTCTCATGTGGGATCTCTGTCCTTCATGTGCTGTCCATTGTGATTTAATGCTATAACTAGTACTCAAACATTATGTTTCACTTTGTGTTTCTATGTGGGTGCAAACTGTTGAAATCTTTACTTAATATATACTAAATTGATCTTCTGTATATAAAGAGAATTGAAAATGAATCTTGATGTGAATGGAAGGGGAGAGGGAGCGGGAGAGGGGAGGGTTGTGGGTGGGAGGGAAGTTACGGGAGGGGGAAGCCATTGTAATCCATAAGCTGTACATTGGAAATTTATATTCATTAAGTAAAAGTTAAAAAAAGGCAAAAAAAAAAGATGAGTCATTGTGCAGAAAGTATCTTAGACAACTATATTCTTTGCAGCATGACTTCTTATTTAGATCAAATGACTGCTCTTCTATATAAATTTCATGTATTCAGTTTGTTTTGGCATGAAGTTTGTAATGATATAATTTGCATACAATAAAACTACTCCTTTTCAGTGTACAGTTCAGTGTATTTTGTCAGATGCTTATATAGTCCTGTAATTATCTTAACAACCAAAATTTAGAGCAGTATCTCCACTGTCAAAGGTCAATATCCTTTGCCCACTTCCAGTACCTAGCAACTCCAAATCTTTTTCTATTTCTATGGTTTTGCTTGGCTTGATTGCATTACTTATTACATCACACACATATGTAGCATTTTTGTCTGACTTCTTTTAGTTACATAAATTATTTTGCAATTCACTTTTTTTTTCAAAAAAGGGAATCAGTAGTTTGTTCTTTTTTGTTGAAAAGTTTAGTCATTTTGATTCCAAGACATTTTTGTGTGTGTACAAAAAAAATGAAGCGATAATGATTATTGTGTTGTTTCATAGCAGAAGAATACAGGAAATATTCATATCACTGGAAAAATCAAGTAGTTTTAATAATGCTTGAAGTTTTTCACCTAATTCATGGACTTAAGTACAATTTCTTAAAGGTCATTTTGTCTATAGAAGCTTACATATATTACTCAGCAGTGTCTAAATTCAACCTCAAATATAAAGTAAGATAAAGTAATTAATTCTGCGATGATAAAACAAAGGAAAACCTGGGAAGAGCAGTCTCGTGGTCAGCCCCTTGTTATCACACTTTAGAAGCAAATGCAGTGAGGGTGTTCTTGGACTTGGTGTGGTTACTTGTATTTCATTTATGTGTCAAAAATGGTGGTATTTTATTATTCACGATGAAAGCTATAGTGTTCAAAGTTACCAAATATTTTTGTACATGGAGAATTAGCTTCAGTGATGACACTCTATGATTTGTGATTTTAAATTTAGAAAAATTAGCATGCTCATTGAGGCACAGCAGTTTAAGCTGCTACATTCCTGGCTCAAGTTCTGGGTACTCCATGCTTCCAACCCAGCTTGCTGTATGCCTATAAGTTATCTCAGGAACTACAGACAGTGTTTTCCATTAAAATTATTATGGCTTCTCTTGATGGGTTGATTTAAGTGTCAGTAATTTCAAATGTATGAAACATAAAGTGTACTACTGGGAAAAATTGCAAGTAATTTTATGAAAAAATAGAAATAATAATACACAGAGAATAAAAGATAGCATCTTGAAAATAATACCCGTAGTTTAACTTTCACAGCATGTTTAACCAGGCAAGGCTTTTTGGCCTGTTTCAGGTTGTCAAGCATGAATTTTCTAAATTCACATTTTTAAATCATTTAGTTTTTTTATATGATCTTCTTTGGCAGATTGATGGAAATGAGAAAAAGGATCCCAGAATTTTCACTGTTAATATAAATGTCCAACAGTTTGCACAGTCCTGTGTGGTAGCTCCTTAATTTTGATATGCTAGAAACCTTGCAGTGGAAATGATTGGGTGGGTCTCTGCTGGCCTTGATGGTTCCTAGATATATTAGTGCCCTCACCTCAGAGGGAGGCAGGGGACTTGAGAAAATCTGTGTTTTGTCCCAAAGCTACACTGGAAAGTGTGGGCTCTTACCTCTCATCTTGCAATTGCAAATCCAATTTTTTTTTTTAAATTTGTCTCTGCTTTTACTTTGAAAGGAGGAAAAGAGAAAGGAGCTACCATTCACTGAGCCACTGTGAATCCGCTGAGGTACTTGGCATTTTCCTCTACAATACTTCAGTGAATCTCCAAACACTGCAAGTTAGATGTTTTTTACACAGACTTTATGGATAGGGAAATTGAAGCAGAAATAAATTGTCAAAAGTCAAACACTTTATAAGTGGTGAAGCTGAAATTTCCTCACACAGTTTTTACAATTGCAGGTTATGTTTAATAGATGGCAAAAGATGAGAGTATTGTAGGCATGGAAAGCCAAGATACCATGGAAAAGAAAAAAAAAAAAAAGAAGAAGAAGACCTAAATGAAAGATCTCTGCGAGTGAGATCCCAGTGGAAAGAACAGGGCCATCAAAGAAGGAGGTACCTTTCTCTGAAGGGAGGAGAGAACTTCCACTTTGACTATGACCCTATCGGAATAAGACCAAAGTCAGCGAACTCTAAAGGCTTCCATAGCCCTGGCAACTCATGACTAGAGCCTAGGGAGATTACTGACGCCATGAACAGGAGTGTCAAATTGTTAAGTCAGCAACAGAAGTCACTGTGTACTTACATCCCATGTGGGATCTGTCCTTAATGTGTTGTCTAATGTGCAGTGATGCTATAACTAGTACTGAAACAGTATTTTTACACTTTGTGTTTCTGAGTGGGTACAAACTGATGAGATCTTTACTAATTATATACTGAATTGATCTTCTGTATATAAAGATAATTGGAAATGAAAAAAAAAAAAAACCCTGGTGTTAAATTGGAAATGGCATAGAAAACTAATTAATTTTAAAAGAATATTATGTAGGATCTCTGTCTTTAATGTGCTGTACACTCTTATTTAATGCTATAACTAGTACTCCAACACTATTTTTTTCACTTTGTATTGCTATATGGGGGCAAACTGTTGAAATCGTTACCTAATATATACTAAACTGATCTTCTGTATATAAAGAGAATTGAAAATGAATCATGATGAGATTGGAAGGGGAGAGGGAGTGGGAAGGGGGAGGGTTGTGGGTGGCAGGAAAGTTTTGGGAGGGGGAAGCCATTGTAACCCATAAGCTGTACTTTGGAAATTTATATTCATTAAATAAAGTTTAATTAAAGAAAAAGATGGATCTAAACTGAGAAGTCATTACATTTATGATTGAGAGATTTTGATGTACTTAAGAAACACCTAACAAACTTTATGGTTTTTCCAGAAAACTCCATTTGGGGAAGTCAACCCAGAAAGTAAAAAAGTGGCGATGTTCTAGAAGCAGTGTTTAGTGGATTATTCAAGAATTTACTTCCCTTGTTAGAAAAAAGTTCCCAAAATAGTTCCTGTTTCCTGAAGGGGCTTTACTCATTGATGTTGGAAGCTTCCGAGCTAGGTCCAGATCCAGCAGCTTGATAATGTTAGGGCAGATTCAGAGTTTCCTTTAGAATAGTGTCACACTAAGTTGCACTTAACACTTGCTTCTGGCCTATCAGCGATTGCTTAGGGATGGTGGGAGGGTGGAGAGAGTGCAGGAGGAACGTTTTGAGGGTGCTGGATTTGGTCACTGTCTTCACTGTGCTGATGGTGTTTAGGTGGATGCATCTATGTAGCTTGTCAAATCGTTTGCTGTATGCATGTGTAATTTCTGATGTGTGAGTTATATTTCAATAAATCTGCTAAAATTCTTTCTGGAGTGGTAGAGAGAAAAGTAGAGGTGTAACTGGAACACCATGAATGACACAGACTCTGCATTCAATTGTATTTGTCTCTCAATTTCCTTGTGAACAGGCCTCTCTGATATATTATTAGTTGTGTGAATCCAAAATGTTGAGTGAATTAGATTCGAGACTCAAGTGAAATTAACAATGAAGAAATTGATATTACCAATACAGAATTACCATATTAACTGTAAAATCAGATTGAAGTTAATGTTGGCTTATTTTTGTCAATAGCTCAGACCTGCTCATTGTATCAGTTGTCTCCTAATTATTATCATTTACATATTTGTGGATTGGCTGGGGACTCAGCTCATAGCAGTGTTGCTGTGGGGTCTTGGCTGGCCTCCATCATGTACATCTGATTGTCCACAGTCTCTGTTCCTCTGTGGGCTTGGCTGGGGTAGCTTAGCCAGGGCATTTCTGCTCCAGATGTTTTTCCTGATGTGTTGACATGACTACAATCTCAAGTTCAATCCTGGAACAAAGCCAGCTCAATAACACAAATGAATTTCACAAGTTGCTTGTTATCATGGGTGCTCATATTCTACTCATTAGACTGAATCTTGTGGACAAAACGTTTTGTGTGGGAATGATGTCCCTCCCAGTGACCGGACCCTGAAAGCTGTATGTCAAAGGAGAACTGAAGCCAATAACAAAATCTACCCCACCTGCCATATTATTGTTATCTTTGTGGTCAGGGAATAAGACATGTTTCAAAAATTATAAATTCTTAAAAGATTATGCTTATTGGCGGGCGCCGCAGCTCAATAGGCTAATCCTCCGCCTGCGGTGCCAACACCCCGGGTTCTAGTCCCGGTCGGGCCGCCGGATTCTGTCCCGGTTGCCCCTCTTTCAGGCCAGCTCTCTGCTGTGGCCCAAGTCCTTGGGCCCTGCATCCACATGGGAGACCAGGCGAAGCACCTGGCTCCTGCCTTCGGATCAGCGCAGTGTGCTGGCCACAGCGGCCATTGGGGGGGTGAACCAACTGCAAAAGGAAGACCTTTCTCTCTGTCTCTCTCTCTCTCTCACTGTCCACTCTGCCTGTCAAAAAAAAAAAAGATTATGTTATTTTCTTTGTAAAATGGCAGTATTGTATCTTGAATTATTTGCTTCCTCACAGCAATTAATATTTAAAATTAATACTGTAGAATAGAACATTTATGTTGCTACTTGTAAGATTTTTGAAGTGTAGCAAAAAAGATAGTTTATTAGTATTCAATACGATGAAAAACTGCACATACAAAAAATAGTTTTTTATGATGCTTGCACTGTCAGCCTGCTTCAACATGGATGGGAGCTACAAGAGGATGAAAGTCACTTCAGTCCTGATGCCCACTGTATGCCTTGCCTTCAGCACTGTTCATAATACATAGCTAGAACTTTAAACAGTATTGAATGCACAAACTTGCCTGCCTCATTAAAGACGTCAATGGATGAAGGATGTTCTCTGTTATATGGAACCAATTTAGTTCTGTTCAATGATGGACACACCAGTATGTTTGGGGACAATAAAAAAAAAAACCAATAAATTCTTTGAAATTCAAACCAGGTATGGCAATGGCATGCAGTCTTAAGCTCTAAACCGAAGTAAAAAGTAGCAGAGATATCAACTACCATTATGGTGAGTTTCATAGCTTGAGGATCTTAGTCCCTACTATGTTTCTTTTTTTGATTTTTTTTTTTTTTTTTTTTTTTTTGGACAGGCAAAGTGGACAGTGAGAGAGAGACAGAGAGAAAGGTCTTCCTTTTGCCGTTGGTTCACCCTCCATGGCCGCCGCGGCCGGCGCACTGCACTGATCCGAAGGCAGGAGCCAGGTGCTTCTCCTGGTCTCCCATGCGGGTGCAGGGCCCAAGCCCTTGGGCCATCCTCCACTGCCTTCCCGGGCCACAGCAGAGAGCTGGCCTGGAAGAGGGGCAACCGGGACAGAATCCGCACCCCAACCGGCACTAGAACCCGGTGTGCTGGCACCGCTAGGCGGAGGATTAGCCTGTTGAGCCATGGTGCCGGCCCCCTACTATGTTTCTGTAACAAAGTCATCAGTGTAAGCTATTTGACCCAAGGTGACAAGACCCATAATGGTGAGTTTGCTGTAGTTGAAGCTCTGTTTAAAGCGCTTGGAATGTCAGCTACAAATGACCAGAGGTTCGTATCCAACCTTCTACATTTACTAAATGTTTCATCATGTGTATGTAGAATTTTTTCTCACTATGAAGTAAGAGTGGTGTGAAAGAAATTGTATCCTCTTTTACAGATGAGGAAATTAAATATTAATTGTTTTATAGTTAACAGATGAGTGATATAGACAGAATTGGGGCCAATTGTCCTAATTGTCAGGGCTGTGTTTTTAAATCACATCATATTGCTACCAGAAAGGGTTGTTTGGGACAAATGAAAAAGATTTGCATAACAGACATCTCATAGGCATTGAAGCAATTTTGCTTCTGTTAACCTAGATTTAGCATAGCTTATTCAAAATGTCTTTTTGCAATTCCAGAAATCTGGAATGCTTTCTGATATTTAAATTTGAGTTGTTTTATAAATTGAAGTGCCTTCCATCAACAGGTAAGACCATGCATTAAATTTTCTTTTTTTAAAAAAATATGAGACCAAGAAATGTGATTCCTCTCAACCCCTCAGTATAAGATATTCCTGCATTATTGATTTTTAGAACTTCTTATAAAATAATACCCTCTTATTAATGAAACTATTGAAGTGTAAAAGTGAGTGACAACCTTGTAATTGTACCTACATTCTAGTATTTTTGTATTCTGATTTTTGTAGGCATTTTTAGATGCACATGTAGCTATAGGAAATAATACATAGAGATCCCATTATAACCTTCACAAGTTTCTCCCCAGAGTAAGCATTTGTTTAATGCTTCAATATCACAACCAGAGTGTCAACTGAAACAACCCACCTTGGATTTTACCAGTTTTACTTTTATACATTTGTGTGTGTGTACTTAGATATATGCAATTTAATAATCATATGTGTTAGCTCATGAAACAGCCGCCACAGTTAGGACATAAAATTTCAACACAGATTTCTCATGCTCCTCTTGAAACCCATGGTCACCTCCTTCCTTAGCCTGTGGCAACCAGTAATATGTTATCCAACTGTATAATTTTGTCATTTCAAGGACATTATATAAACCGAATCAAACAATAACTGCTTTCTGAGATTGACTTTTTCATTCAGCATCATTCCCTAGAGATCTATCCAAGCTGATACAAGTATTTCTCAATTATTATTTTTTATTGCTGAGTTACATTGATGCATTAATATCTGGCTCCAATTCTTCATCTTGTTTGAATAATAATAAAAAAACCCCTACCAAACCTGGGCAAATGTGCACAGCTATAAACCTTGAGAGAGGGCATGTGCTGCCTTGGTGTGTTTGAGCCTGGCCTCAGTCATAACAGTCATCCTTGTCATAACAACCTTTCATGAAAGGTGAATAACAGTTTTCAGGAAGTGTCTAAAGGAGGTGGCCCATTAACAGATTTCTTTGGAAAAACTTGTGGAGCTACTCAATTCTCATTTCAAAGTGGGAAAACCATATTTTAAAACATAATTATGAATTCAAATGCTTTCCTCTTGAAGTCATCCCCTCAGGGCTGGCTTTTAAACCATCCTGCAACACCCTTCAAGGCCAGGTATTCAACTTGGTTCCTTGTCAGCTCTCCCACTTCCCCAACTACAGTATCTCTGAGATCGTCTGTTTGACATGTTGAGCTTTATATCAGTTTTCCTTTGAAAAATGATCTCTGTGGCTGAACAGAAATTTGAAACACCTTACCTATCACTTCAACATTATATAATTGTAACTGCTTCATTAAATGAGCTTCCTTTGACCCACCTGCCTCGTCAAACATGTTTATATAAAGTCAATCCTTTCCTTCAACTTAAGATGAAATGTAGGTCAAGTTCCCTGGTATTTCAGTTCCATGTTAGGTTTGCAAAGATCTTGTAATTTGTACAGTTCTCAAAAAAGTAAGTTAATAAAGATCCAGCCCAATGTAATAGCTGTAATTTCTATCTTACTTAGAAATGATAGCTTTTTCCATTGCCCAGCACATGTCCAGTTTTGCCTGGAAAACATTAAAAGGAAAGTTCCCTACCTAGAGATTCAATAGCCCATTTGTTAGGCTGCTTCATGGTCCTCCATGTTTGAAGCTGGGGGATGGAGGAGGAATCTGGGACAAAAATGTTACTGGTGAATAACATATTACATTGTCATTGGTATTTTGGAACAAAGCTGAAGTCATTATATAGGCACTCTTCTCATCCAATGGATAGAGGTAACTCTGATTGTCACTGCTATGATCTGATTAGTTGGTGGCTGTGCCATTTGCTATACCTTTGGAATGTAGCATGGACTTTTGTGTCATGGTGAAGCTGATACTCTTGATGAGCATTTCCTTGGGCTCTCCCCCCCTCACAAGGCACATCCTGCAGGTTTATTATCTGTTATTCCCTTGGTTTGGTTAATGGCATTTATCTCTGGCTTATGACTCTTTCCACATCCTCAAGATGTCCAGATTATACCTCTGGCTTCTTCTAGAGGAGTTGCTTCACACTCTACAGGGTCCTCTTATTCAGAATCTTATGACCACCCAAGCTTATTCTCTTATGAGCATGAATTACATTGAATACATTAGAATGGACACTTGCCTGCTACTTTCAAGCCATGTTCAATATAGCAGTCTTTCTTCACTCTAACGGTACAACAGCTGTCCAGCCTCTCCCCTTTTGAATTATTTTCCCCAAATTTCCAGAGAACATTATTCAAATATGTTACTGAAGATTCCTTTAATTGGTAAGAACCAAGCCCCTTCAATCTCTTGGAAGCTCATTTCTCTAAGTCTCCCAATTCCACCCTTCTATAACAGTGTGATGAAGGCTTGGGAGTGTAGACACTGCTCTTTGTTTACCTCCTCTGGAAACCCATGTGTAGTCTCTCTTCTTCCTTTGCAAAGTGGAGATTGGCACCTAATATTTGATGACTCCAAGGGAAACTAAAACTGGAATAGATTCATTTTATTACCATGTTGTGGAACAAAGACACCTAACACACACTTGTCCCTCACTAAGTTAACTGAATGGAATCTAATGGAGCCTGTCAACAATCAATAAAAATTCTGCTGACTGAGAGGGCACATATACCCTATGTCTTGTTTTCTTGTCAAAGGACTTTAGCATCAGTTTTATTACCAATAACACTACAAACAGTGATTTATTACAAAAATATACTTGTTATTTCACTTATTTTTCACAAGTGTTCTAATAGTTTGGGAAGGAATTGGTTGTGTTCCTGTTTGAGATTCCTGCCGCGATCATAGTATGTGTCCTCTCCTCATATCCTTCATGGAATCAGTCATCATAGAAATAAAGACAGGGACCGGCGCCATGGCTCACTTGGCTAATCCTCCACCTGCGACGCTGGCATCCCATATGGGTGCTGGGTTCTAGTCCCGGTTGCTCCTCTTCCAGTCCAGCTCTCTGCTCTGGCCCAGGAAGGCAGTGGAGGATGGCCCGGGTGCTTGGGCCCCTGCACCTGCATGGGAGACCAGGAGAAAGCACCTGGCTCCTGGCTTCGGATCGGTGCAGCGCTGGCTGTGGCGGCCATTTGGGGGATGAATCAACGGAAGGAAGACCTTTCTGTTTCTCTCTCTCACTGTCTAACTCTGTCTGTCAAATAAATTTAAAAAAAAAGTAAAGACAAATTTTAAGAAAATCAGATTTTTTGTTTATTTTTTGAGAAATTTTCTTATTGGCTTAGAGTTTTCTAGGTTAAGAAAGATCATCTCTTGGAGAATATAGCTTATATATTTAAAATATTTGTTTATTTATTTGAAAGGCAGAATGACAGAGAGGGAGGGAGAGAGAGGAGACACAGGGAGATCGTTTAATCATTGGTTCCTTCTCACATGTCTGCAACAGCTGGGACTTGCTAGGCTCAAGCCAGGTGCCAGAAACTCCATCTTGTTCTCTGAGATGAGTGGCAGGTGCACAAGTACTTGGACCATAATCTCTTGCTTCCCTGGTAAATTAGCAGGAAGATGGATCAGAAGCATTTTAGCCAAAACTTGAACCAGGAACTCTGATACGGGATAGTGATGTCCCAAGTGGCAGCTTAACCCACTGTATCACAAATATAACTTTTGCTCCCTCTGCACCACATACCCGTCATCTATCTATCATCTGTCTATGTATTTCTCAGTGAGTAGAGGGGGTAATATTTTAGTTTCAGGAAAATAAGTGAATAATTGTTGCTTGCTATCTACTTTTCAAGTAAGCATCTGTTAAGGGTTGATGCGAATTATAGAGGTGCATGACATCTCCAGTTATTTAATATTCAAGTAGTTCTTTTTTAAATTTATTTTTTGATTGATTGTTGATTCTTTTTTTTTAAACTTTTATTTAATGAATATAAATTTCCAAAGTACAGCTTATGGATTACAATGGCTTTCTCCCCCCTTAACTTCCCTCCCACCCACAACTCTCCCCTTTCCCGCTCCCTCTCCCCTTCCATTCACATCAAGATTGATTTTCAATTATCTTTATATACAGAAGATCAGTTTAGTATATATTAAGTAAATATTTCAACAGTTTGCACCCACATAGCAACACAAAATGAAAAATACTCTTTGAGTACTAGTTATAGCATTAAATCACAATGTACAGCACATTAAGGACAGAGATCCTACATGATATTTTTTAAAAATTCATTTTCTATGCAATTTCCAATTTAAAACCAAGTTTTTTTTTTTAATTTTCAATTATCTTTATATACAGAAGATCGATTCAGTATATACTAAGTAAGGATTTCATCAGTTTGCACCCACACAGAAACACAAAGTGTAAAAATACTGTTTCAGTACTAGTTATAGCATTACTTCACATTGGACAACACATTAAGGACAGATCCCACATGAGACGAAAGTACACAGTGACTCCTATTGTTGATTTAACAATTTGACACTCTTGTTTATGGCATCAGTAATCTCCCTAGGCTCTAGTCATGAGTTGCCAAGGCTATGGAAGCCTTTAGGGTTCATTGCCTTTGATCTTATTCCGATAGGGTCATAGTCAAATTGGAAGTTCTCTCCTCCCTTCAGAGAAAGGTACCTCCTTCTTTGATGGCCCCGTTCTTTCCACTGGAATCTCACTCACAGAGGTCTTTCATTTAGGTCTTCTTTTTTTTTTTTCTAGAGTGTCTTGTCTTTCCATGCCTAAAATACTCTCATGGGCTCTTCAGCCATATCCAAATGCCTTAAGGGCTGATTCTGAGGCCAGAGTGCTATTCAGGACATCTGCCATTCTATGAGTCTGCTGTGTATCCCACTTCCCATGTTGGATCATTCTCTCCCTTTTTGATTCTATCAGTTAGTATTAGCAGACACTAGTCTTATTTGTGTGATCCCTTTGACTCTTAGACCTATCAGTGTGATCAACTGTGAACTGAAGTTGATCACTTGAACTACTGAGATGGCATTGGTACATGCCACCTTGATGGGATTGTATTTTAACTGAAAAGTGATCCTTATTAAATATAAGAGTGGGAATAAGAGAGGGAGGAGATGTACAATTTGGGACATGCTTAATCGGACTTGCTCCAAATGGTGGAGTTAGAAACGTGCCAGGGCATTCCAATATTCAAGTAGTTCTTAAGTAGCTGTATCAATGAATAAATGAACCTATCAGGGGTAAGATGCCATGAATGACAGCTCTGCTCTCCTGATTACTAGGTTCACTTAAAAGATTTCATGTATTCTTTTAAATTAGTGTCTGTGACATTTTTTGAAGGGAGCAAGGAAACATGTTAATTATTTCTACTGCTGAGTTTACAGCTAAAGTGAGAAATACTCAGCTAACTCATTGGGATATGACCCGGGGTTGCCTATATGAAACAAGATGCTGAGATTGATTTTGAACACTAGAAAAAAAGCTTCACACATAATTTTGCTGTGTTGACGTTGGTTAGAAGGTTGGATTTTTCTCTGTTAACTCAGATGTCAAGGATCTTCATTTTCAATGTGTGTTATAGCTTGACAGTGTTTGCACCAAGTGTGTGACAATGGGGTGATCTCGTCTGAGTATACCAATTCACTGTCTCAATCATGTAGGAGGCAGTAGAAAAGACTTCTGATCTAACTTGCTGTCTGTCAAAGTGTTTTCTGTGTAAAATTTTCTTTCTTTTTCTTCCTTGATACCTGTTTTTCCCAGCAATCAGGATAATTTGACTGCCTTCTTGAGTTGGTTCAGTTTGTAAGTGTTCCGTAGAAGTGAGAGATTAAAACAAGACAGAGCAGGAGAGAAAGACACAAACTCTGTATGGACAGACTTATCATGGCAGGACACATTACATCATGAATATGAGCTACTCACAATTTTGATTTATGAGGAAGTAATAGAAAATATATACCCCGGCGCCGTGGCTCAACAGGCTAATCCTCCGCCTTGCGGTACCGGCACACCGGGTTCTAGTCCCGGTCGGGGCACCGATCCTGTCCCGGTTGCCCCTCTTCCAGGCCAGCTCTCTGCTGTGGCCAGGGAGTGCAGTGGAGGATGGCCCAAGTGTTTGGGCTCTGCACCCCATGGGAGACCAGGAGAAGCACCTGGCTCCTGCCATCGGAGCAGCGCGGTGTGCCGGCTGCAGCGCGCTACCGCGGCGGCCATTGGAGGGTGAACCAACGGCAAAAGGAAGACCTTTCTCTCTGTCTCTCTCTCTCTCACTGTCCACTCTGCCTGTCAAAAAAAAAAGAAAAAAAAAAGAAAATATATACCAATATTAAATGAATTAATCTAAGGAAAAAGAAATTAGGTCTATGGCCCTTGATTCTCTTGATCATTGAACATCCCATACATTCATATTCATCCTTAAATAAAATAATTCTCTTTACTCTCCTAGAACTTACCAGAGCCCAAATACTTGGAAACTCCATCAGGTTTGGCATCTAAAAGTATCTTTATTGAAATTTGATTTGTTATAATGTCTAATATCCTTATGTTTATACAATCATGTATTGTATAGTGATATTTCGGCCAAAGTTGAATTGAACAGCATATGTAATGATAGTTTAATAGGATTATAAAAGAGCTGAAAAATACTATAATCATAGTTTTTTTGTAACTTTTTTAAATTTCAAGGACAGACAGCCTGAAATAGATAGCCTGTCTATTATAAGTACAAAAGTTATTATGCAGCTTTCAAACCAATGTAATCTAAGAGAAATGTGTAAACGTGAAATATGGTTTTGATGAAAGAGAGAGAGAGAGAGAGAGAGAGAGAAAGAGTGAAGCAGAGAGAGACAGGGAAAGAGAGACAGATCTCCCATCTTCTGGTTCACTCCTGAAGTGTCTGCAATAATTGAGGTTGGACCAGGTTAAAATTGGGAACTGAGAACTTAAACTATGTCTCTCACATGGGCGGCAGGAAGTCAGTTCTTGAGCTATCACCACTGACTCCCAGGATCTGCATTGGTGGGAAACTGGTATTAAGAGTTGGGAGATGAACTCAGGCATTGAAATTTGGGATGTGGAGTCTTTTTCACTAGGAACAATGCCTGCTCCTCAGTAGTGTTTTCACTTCTTCACCTCTGTCATTACCTCCAGACCTTAGTAAGAAACTGTAAGGATTTATTTTCCTTGACTATTTTCATACATGAAGGAAGAGAATAGCATTTTAAAAACACAAATATAGGAACTGGTGTTGTGTAGCAGGTTAAGCTGCCACCTTCAATGCTGGCATCCCATATGGGTTCTCTCTCTCTCTCTCTCTCTCTCTCTCTCTCTCTCTCTCTCTCCAACTCTGCCTCTGAAATAAATAATAAATACATCTTTAAAAAATATGGTGGTTTCCTCAAAATGTATCAACAATGCCTCCATAGGATCTTGTACATTTTAATGGGGGGGGGGGTCGGTTTTCCCTGTCTTTAAGGAAATAGAAAAATATCCACAATGGTATTGATTAAGCTAGTCAGTTAGTGAAAGATTTATTTTAAAAACTCTGTTTTGGATCTCCTCTACTTTCTGAAGAAGTATTATCTTTTATGTTCTCTTAGGAACTAAATCTAAAATGGATTTTCCATGTGTTTGACGAGCTTATTTTCCAACTGTATCTTAAAACATGTTCTTTATTTGATTGGCCTAACATCTACTACTTGCTCTAGAATATAATTCATAAAAAATAGACAAATAAATAAATTCATGATCCTCCAGGAGGCAGCATTTAGACTGGGAGATGGATATGAGTGTTATCTTCAATAGTAAGGCCTGGGAAAATTATAATGAAGATAAAATTCAAATTTTTATAATTTTTCTATACTGAAACACTTGTGCCTGCTTTCTTTCAGAAAATGAATATTTGAGTCTTTCCATAATTTTTTTTCTGTTACTGTAAGTCATTGTAAGTGAAAAGAAGAAATGTGCCTCTTTGAGATAGATGCCAAGCATGTTTTACTATGTAGTTCTTGACCAGACTATGTTGTAGAACTTTTAAAAATTTTTTATGAAATTTATCCTGAATGAAGTGCTATTACATTGAGACAAATAATTTCTTTTGATAATGGTCTAATTATAGTAATTCACCAAAACCCTATTTCACATTTACACATTTCTCTAAGATGGCATTGGTTTGAAATCTGCACAATAACTTTTGTACTTATATTAATCATGCTTTTGTGTATTCGTTATTTCTAGTTGGCCCATAAAATTGTACTGATATGCCATACTTTATGTGACTCTAAGTAGTTGAGATTGCTATTTTATGGTTATATTTTCTATAAAGTCTATGGGAACCCAAAGACTAATTTATGTAGACTTCCTAGTATTTTTCTTCTGGAAAGGCTATCTAATCACCTTGTTTTCACAGCTTACAAAATGAAATTTATAGTGTCATTTTGATTCTTTTGTTGGTCATATTCATCTAATTAAGTATAAAGGCTGAGTATAAACTGGTTCTTCTCATACTCTCTGTGACATTTCGGAGTTCAAAAAATCTGTGAACTCTTTGTATTTACATTTCAATTAAATCTAATTTCCCATATAGTACTCAGACTTATATTAGACATTTTCTTCAACTAATAAACCTCTGATGGCCATTTATGATCAAATTAGCTACAGTAGCTTGTTTAGAGGTAATGCTACTTAAAATGATGAAAATCATTCTGTTATTACTTTCCCTGAAATTGTTTCATGTTATTAGAATTTTCTCAGAAAATGTATGCTGCTGAGTTTGGGAAACTACTTGTTTACTTTTTGTCCTTTAATATTCTGCTCTGTTTTTACTCTCAAGTAAATGTAGAATGTCTTTTTTTGGGTAAGGCCCTGAAAGAGACCTAAAGAATTATCTTGTCTCAACTTTCCTTATTTGAAGGTAAGGGAATTGAGACTTAAAGAAGGGTAGCCGGTTAGAATCTATGCTTTCTGTTCATTGTCATGTCTATTTTATAGGACAGTGTGTGAAATTGGAAAGAATATTTGACTTTGTGATTCCTGTCTTTTGTACATAGCTTTTACTCCGTGAGAATTGACCTGTAATAAATATATATCCTAGAATTTATGAGATTTGCTTGGACAACAATGACTTCACTGTTCCTTAGAATTTTCTTTGAGGTGAACATTTTGTGGAACTTGTAAAATTGAAGTAGAATAACAAAAGCATAATGAGAACACTCAATAAAAATTGGAAGACCTATTACAGTTTAAAATAGGATTCTGGCTCTTCATGTTTCCCATAATAGCCATTGTCTTCTTTGGTAGAAATTGTTGTAAAAAAGATTCTATGCATTTTTAAAATTAGATGCTAATACCCTTGATTGCTGCTTGTGTGCAAAGCCTATACTGAGTGTTACAATGTTATGCTTGTTGTATCAGGCACCTTGATTTCCTTAAGTAAAAATTCTTCTTCTTTTTCTTCCATTTTGTGACTTTTATTATGTATCCCTGAAGTCAGGGAAAGTAGGATTACTTATTTTTTTTAATCTTGTCAATTGACAAGTGCTTCACCAAATCAATATTACCAGCTTCAAGCTGAGTTTCAGTACCCAGATTCCAATACCTCAAACTCATGAGAAATCAATATTTAATGTAGTAATATATGCTTCATAAGGCACAGGCCTGTCACTTCTTTACCGTACTGAGATTTTCTTCCTATAAGCATATAGAAATTTATCCAACAACATCCCAGTAATTTTGGGGGGTAGAACTATGAATGTGGACAAAACACTGAACTTGAGACATCTTCCCTGACCTTCTTAGTCCACAGGATTTCCCTGTTTCCTCAGCCCACACAACACTTCCTTCTGCATCCTGCTGTTCTACCTTTGTTATGTAACTTATCTCTCCTGGTGAAACACTGGAATCTTTGTTAGAGTGAGGTTTTTATTTACTTAATTATTTTTCAAATTCAAATATTTGTTTACTTTTTTGCAAAGCCAGTGGGATGACTCTTACAATACACTATTATTGAGCATTAGCTGTAGGCCAGACATTGTTCTCAGAACATATCTGTGAACAGTTCAGAAAGAGCCTCTGCCTTTTTGAAGCTTACATCTAATGGTAGGTGTTCATGGGAAGAAACCCTAAACACACAAATGAAATCAATTCAGAGAGTGATGCAAGCCATTAATAAAATATAAGAAAAAAGAGAACGTAATTTAGAGGAAAGAGGTTTTTTTTTTTTAATTAAATTCAGGATGATCAGTAAAAGATTCTCTCTAAAAATGATCTTTAAGCCAAAAAATGTTAATGATGATTACAGATCTGCAATGGAAGTATTGAAATGGAGGAAGAATGAGGAAACTGGAAAAAAGAAGGAAACAGGCGTGTGAATGAGGAAGAAAAGTGTGATATGAAACAAGTTCTTACAATAAGAGACCAAATCATATCGTGCATATGGCCATTTTGGAAGGGAGTGTGGCTTATATTCAAATTGAAATGGTGAACCTGTGCAAAGTGCTAACAAAAGGGGTGATATTACCACTTTATATTGGGAAGGTTTTATAGAGAGGCAAATGGAAGCCAGAGGCACTTCATCTATTTCATTATCCTCTGTAGATCTGGACTGAAAGGGATCTACTTCATGGATCCCTTTGGATAATGACTGTGTGAGTGTTGGGGGAGAGCCTGGGTGACTTGCTGACATGTGTGGAACACCTGGAGTTGCACAACTCAAGACTTGAAGGAAAAGATGAATTATGTTCAAGAAAGGGAAGTCAAACGGGCTCAGTGCTGTAATTAGAAAGTCAGAGATGCAGAGAGAAGCTGTCCTGGAACTTGGCAGGCAGGGACCTCCCAAAGGCAGAGAGGTAAGCTGCAGATCATCCTGAGTAATTTAATGAACACTGAATTTCCATGCTTTCTACCCTTTGTTGAGTTGGAGGTGGTATGGGCTAGGGTGATATGGTCTGCTTTCATGAACTCACATGTGCACAGATGTATGTAAAGTCACTTTTTCTTCCTGGCAATTTCAAGGTAGACTTTCACTATTCCAAAACCCCTTGCCTGGTGGATTCTGGGTGGGTTGGCAGCCTGTAATCAAACATATTAATGTTTTATAGCAAAACATAATGCTACTAAAGTATTAAGGGATACCATAAAGCACATAAATAGCCTCACATCAGTCCAGATGAGGTTCTCAGACAAGTGAGTTGGTAATAAGCTTTCAAAACTACTTTTCATTTTTAGTTTTCTGATTTTGGAATCGGGTCATTTTTACTAAAGAGGAAGCTAAGGATTAAAAAAGTTAAAGGCTTGGAGAGCAGCTGCCGGGGATGTAAATACTACTTTGGCTGATGATAGGTGAACTCTGTATTCTTTAACCATTACTTTATACCACTTCCACAGCAGCGGTAACTCTTACAAATATTCATCCTGTGCTGGGGCCAGTGCTATGGCATAGCGGGTAAAGTTGCTGCCTGCAGTTCTGGCATCCCGTATGGGCATCGGTTTGAGTCCCTACTGTTCCTCTTACTATCTAGCTCTCTGCTATGCCCTGGGAAAGCAGTCGAAGATGCCTCAAGTCCTTGGGCCCCTCTACCTGTGTGGGAGACCAGGAAGAAGCTCCTGGATCCTGGCTTTGGATTGGCATAGCTCTGGACGTTGCGGCCATCAGGGGGAGTGAATCATTGATGGAAGATTTCTTTCTCTCTCTGCCTCTATCTCTGTGCAACGCTGCCTTTCAAATAAAGAAAAAAAATTTTTTTAAGAAAAGAAACATTCATCCTATGTAAAAAAGTGCATAAATGTAAAGTCAGAGATACATAGTTACAAAGAACTATAGTAAACTATGCCTACTAATAACTTTTTCAAATCTATCAACTTTCTGTGGATTAATACTGTTTCCTTATAAATTATTTTATACTGTCTGTAGCATGGCACCAACTATAATATTACTAATGACAAAATTATCTTTAATATCTTAAAAATTTAATCATGGAGAATTTAATTAATGATCTAAAATGACTTAATCATGAGAAATGATTGAGATTATGAACATGTTAAGGGCCATATTTTCTCTATTATGCCATTGATTAACAGAGAAAACTTTCCATACATTATGAATGAAAGCAATAATTTTTTGAACAAAACTTTAGAACATAAATTCAAAAAGTTGTTTAGACTGCAGATTGCATAATTGCTTTCTGTATTTACTCTACTGGAAATATCCAACCAAACAATATGGAGTCCTGTAAGCATGAGGTAGGAGTACAGGGTGTTTAAAAAAAGTTCATGAAAAAGTGAAATTGGAAAGTCAGTGTATCCTGGTGCAAAACAATTTTGAAATCTATGCATGGTTTACTTTTTCCTGATACACATTTTCCATGAACTTTTTTGAGGATCCTCAAGTTCTCATACAACAAAGACATTGCAGTTTAGCTAAGAATATTGCAAAGATGGAAAGTGTTGGAAAAATCTGAAAGTTCTGTGAGATTGGGCTTGGAGGACTTAGACTATTTTTACCTTTAAAGTTATCAGAGGGGCTGGTGTGGTAGCACAGTGGGTTTAGCAATACTGAACTGGCATATACTAGCATTTTGGAGCAAAAAACTGGTTAAGTCCCTACTACTTGGCTTCCCATCAGCTTCCTGTTAACACACTTGAGAAAGCAGCAGATGATGACCCAAGTACTAGGGCCCCTGCCACCTACCTGGGAGACTCTGGGAGATCCTGGGAGACCTGGAAGGAGTTCCATGCTCTTGGCTTCAGCCTAACTTGGACCTGGCTGTTGCAGCCATTTGGGGAGTGAACCAGCAGATGGAAGATACGGTTCTCTGTATGTGTGTGTGTGTGCGTGTTTCTCTTTTTCTGTCTCTCTCTTTCTTCCTCTATATTATCTATCATATTTTCCATCTCTGGGATGTTCCCTGTCACTTTGCCTTTCAAAGAAATAGATAAATAAATCTTTAAAAGTGTCTCAAAGAAGCTAATAGAATATTACTCTTCCTTTTACTAAAAATATGTAACCAGTTTTATGAAAACATAGTGTTATTGAGCATGAAGTGCTCAAAAGAAAAACGTATTTTTTTTAGCATTACCTGTCTTTTGATTGTTGAATTTTATATCTGCTTCAGACTGTTTTATCCCCTGTGTGCATGTGTGTGTATGTGTGTGTGTGTGTTTGTGTGATATTCAGGCAATTTATTATTCGTGGTGATTATGTTCTGTAAAGTTGTGTGAACCCTGAGCTAGCAAATGTTGAACACTTGCTCTTAGAAGAGATGTAGTTAGATTCCTCCAGGACACATTTTTGTGAAGCAGTCAGAACATAACCCTGCTTTACATGTGTTTCTATTTAAAGAATCTTTATTTAATATATGTGTATTGATGATTCATTAGCATCGAGCTTAAAACCAATAGCAATGTAATCACACCTGAACAGAACTCATCAAACACTTGTTTTTTGTTTTTTGTTTTTTTTTTCTATAAAGCATACCACAGTGTTTCCCTAGAAGCACTAAACAACACTTTAGCACTCCATTTGGGATCTAATTTAAACAGCAAATAAATACCAACTAAAAGCACAAAAATTTGTGAAACTTGGCACTACCTTTACCACAAAAGAGGGCCCTTGTGTCCAATATGAGAGCTGGAATAAGAAAGCAGAGCATGTCTTTGTTTAACCTCAGTGGGGTGCATGGCAGGTGACTCAGAAAATCTGATGATCTATGTGTGTCTCCAAATAACCACAAAAACTTGCAATTGATTTTCTGGTTACACATAAATTTTAACAGGTGGGCAAATTTGTAAATAAGGAATCCAGAAATAATGAGGACTGAGCATATAATAATACATCTATAACATGTTTTGGTTAATACTGGATGAAAATTATCTTCTATTAGTTTCAATCTTTTAACTCATAGTACTTGCTGAATAGCAGCCTCTAACATTCTGTGGTTCCATTTGTTGTTAGTTACTGGCAAATATCTCTGTGTGCGATCCTTATTACCTTTTAAACACATATATTAAATACCTGAGTATTTAAATGCATTACAGAGACAGAGTAAATAAGAGAGAAAGAATGAATGAGAAAGAGGGAGAGAGAGAAAATGAGAAGGATAAGGAGGAATGGGAGAAAGAGGGGAAGTGAAGATGTGTTGATTTAGAGTGAAGAGTCATTTTTAAAAGTGATGAATGTCCTTGGGCCGGAGTTGTGGAGTAGTTGGTAAAGCCACTGCCTGTGGTGCCAACATCACATATGGGCACTGGTTCCTGTCCCAGCTGCTTCACTTCTGATCTAGCTTCCTGCTATTGGCTTAGGAAAAGCAGCAGAAGATGGCCCAAGTGTTTGGGACCCAGACACCCATGTGGGAGACCCAGATGAATCTCCTGGCTCCTGGCTTTGGCCTGGCCCTGCCCTCGCTGTTGAGGCCATCTGGGGAGTGAACCAGCATATGGAAGATCTCTCTCTGTAACTCTGACCTTCAAAATAAATTAAAAAAAAATAATGAATGTCCTAATTATTCAAGTATTCATGTAACAGATACTTAAAAATTCTTGAAGTACATAAAATTGACTTAACCTCTTCTGTTTATAGACAGAATGAAGGCTGGCGCCGCGGCTCAATAGGCTAATCCTCTGCCTAGCGGCGCCGGCACACCGGGTTCTAGTCCCAGTTGGGGCGCCGGATTCCGTCCCGGTTGCTCCTCTTCCAGTCCAGCTCTCTGCTATGGTCCGGGAGTGCAGTGGAGGATGGCCCAAGTGCTTGGGCCCTGTACCCCATGAGAGACCAGGAGAAGCACCTGGCTCCTGGCTTCGGATCAGTGCAGTGCGCCGGCCGCAACGTGCTGACCGCAGCGTGCTGACTGCAGCGGCCATTGGAGGGTGAACCAATGGCAAAAGGAAGACCTTTCTCTCTGTCTCTCTCTCTCACTGTCCACTCTGCCTGTCAAAAAAAAAAAAAGTATAGACAGAATGAAAAGACTTCATAATTAATAGAATCTTAGCATTATTTTAAAATGCAGTTAATGGGAAGTCATCCATCTTATGACATAGTTAATTCAGTTTTTGCCACACTTCTAGCTACTGAATTTGAACATGTCATTATATATTCAATGGTGATGCTTTGCTTCACTCTTTTCCTTCTTAATATTAAAGTCAGTGGAATATTTGCTGATTATATTACCAATTCAATTATTTGTCCGTTTATCAAAATCGATTTACACTTTCTAGTAAAAATAAATAGCATAGGAAAGTAAATGTAATAATTGAGTGGCTTATTCCAGGAATTCTGCAGTTGAGTTTTAATAATATCTAGAATTGAGACCCCTTTAAGATAAACTCACTGGTTTGTATTAGATTTTTTTACTTGGAGATTTGTTCATTACCATGTCTTTGGAGAACATGGTCCTTTTAGTACCTGTTTACGAAAATGATTGGGAATAGGGAATGACAAACTACCCTCTCTCCTAATCTCTAGATTGTAATCCAATGCCTCTATTGTAGCTTTAACTACTATTCTTTAATTCACCACGTTGCATGTTGTGAAAGGGTTGGCTGAAAGAGGAGGAGTAAATTTCAGGCTTCAAGATGTTGCAATACAGTAAGACAGGTAAGATTCCCATGGCCTGAGCACAATATAGAATGGAAATGTTATATGAAAACTAGCTACAAGTGCTGTGAGTGAAAAAACAAGGGATGGCTACTTCAGAAGAAGAAAGCAAGAACCATTTAGATGGAGAGTGAAGATCTTAGTAGACTGTTCCTTACCCCCGGCAAGTTCTGACGGACTAGGGTGCACCTGAAGTTAAGGCATGCAGTTTGCAGGAAGGCTGGAATAGAACTTTAGACCTCGTGATTCACGTGTTGCATACCAGATAATTTGGCTGGACTTTAACAGGTAGTGAAGAGCTGTTGTAAAATATTGACTTCACAAAGTCTTTGTTTTTTTTTTTTTTTTTTTTTTTTTTTTGGAGAACCTCACTCCACCATTGAGTTAATATGGATTAGGAGCAATGAGGTACCAGAGACAAAAATCTGGTTAGGAGTTACGTTTTTGGAATACAGGAACCTTAACCAAAGAGGGAAATCTGAACCAGGAAGGTGGGGATAAATGTGAGAGTCATTGTTAAGAGAGAGTGTGCTTTTTTTTTTTTTTTTTACAGGCAGAGTGGACAGTGAGAGAGAGACAGGGAGAAAGGTCTTCCTTTGCCGTTGGTTCACCCTCCAATGGCTGCCGCAGCCGGTGCACCGCGCCAATCTGAAGGCAGGAGCCAGGTGCTTATCCTGGTCTCCCATGGGCTGCAGGACCCAAGCACTTGGGCCATCCTCCACTGCACTCCCGGGCCACAGCAGAGAGCTGCCCTGGAAGAGGAGCAACCGGGACAGAACCTGGTGCCCCGACCGGGACTAGAACCCGTGTGCTGGTGCCGCAGGCGGAGGATTAGCCTATTGAGCCACGGCGCCAGCTTGAGAGTGTGCTTTTTTTTTTTTTTTTTTTTTTTTTTTATTTTTGACAGGCAGAGTGGACAGGGAGAGAGAGACAGAGAGAAAGGTCTTCCTTTTGCCGTTGGTTCACCCTCCAATGGCCGCCGCGGTTGGCGCGCTGCGGCCGGCGCACCGCGCTGATCCGATGGCAGGAGCCAGGTGCTTCTCCTGGTCTCCCATGGGGTGCAGGGCCCAAGCACTTGGGCCATCCTCCACTGCACTCCCTGGCCACAGCAGAGAGCTGGCCTGGAAGAGGGGCAACCGGGACAGGATCGGTGCCCCGACCGGGACTAGAACCCGGTGTGCCGGCGCCGCAAGGCGGAGGATTAGCTTGTTGAGCCACGGCGCCGGCGAGAGTGTGCTTTTAATATAGTACATTCACTTGGCGGAAATATTCTTTGCCCCAAAAGGAGAGTAGCAAATTTTCTCCTAGTAAATGATTGTTTTTGTTGTCTTGGTTTTATTTTATTTTTATACTTTTTAATTTTTAAAGATTTATTTGAAAGTCAGAGTTACAGAGTAAGAAGGAGGAGAGAAAGAGCAAGAGAGCGAGAGAGAGAAAGAGGGAGAGAGAGAGAGAGATCTTCTAACCACTGATTCACTCCCCAGATGACTGTAACTGCTGGGGTTGGGCCAGACCAAAAAGGAGCCAGGAGCTTCTTCCAGGCCTCCCACTTGGGTGGCCAGGGCCCAAGCACTTGCGTGATCTGTTGCTTTCCCAGGCCATTACCAGGGAGCTGGTTTGGAAGTGTAGCAGCCAGGTCTCAAACAGGCATCCATATGAGATGCCAGCATTGCAGATGATGGCTTTACCCATTACATCACAATACAGGCCCATCTGGTTTTATTTAGTATGGGAGAATGCTTATTATTTGTTTCTTTGCAATACTGACAAATGTACTTATCTGGAGTGTTAGTCAAATACCACATATGAATTATCCATTTTTTGTATAATAGAGACAAAATATTTCACTTATGCTAATCCAGGTATATTAATAATTGAATCTGGCTGGCAATGTGGTACAGGGAATTAAGTCACTGCTGTGATGCCAGTATTTCGTATGAAGGGTGGCTCAAATCTCTACTGCTCCACTTTTAATCCAGCTCCTTGCAAATGTGCGTGGGAAAGCAGAGGAAGACCTGAGTACTTGGGTCTTGCTACCTGTGTGGGAGACCTGGATTGAGTTCCAGGCTCCTGTCTTTGGTCTGGTCCAGCCCCAGGCATTGAGGTCATGTGGTGAGTGAACCAGAAGATAGAAGATCCCCTTCTCTCTCTGTAACTCTGCTTTTTAAATAAATAATCTAAAAAGATAGCAGTTTAATCTGGTTATTATAGTAGTTTATTTTCTGTAACATTGCTGGTTACTGGAATCCAGAGGAAGGATTCATGGCAATACACTTCAATTAATCAGTGGTTTACAGTGATCTGCTTCAATTATCCAGCACAGAAACAATGTTTGAATTCAACCTTGTTGCCTACCTTTGTTCAGTGATTTCTCTCCAAAATGAAAGTTAATGGGGAAGATGAAAATACTTACTTGTGGCATATATTTTATATGAAATTCGAAGCATTATGCTCCATCTCAGGAATTTGGGAGAATTTGATAAGTATTTCATGAATGATTTTCACAAGAAAGAGTCAAAAATTAAAAATCTTTGAAGAAGATTTGCAGTGAATTTAACAGTTAAATAGTACTAGCAACAATAAAACTACTCTCATTACTTCCAAAGACATAGAATAGCAGATATTGTTTCTTAAGCAGATCCATGTGGTAAAGAAAGACATTTATGCTTGGTGAAAAATAAATAATTCTTAGAGAAAAGTGGGTCCATACATATTGGAATCTATGTTCTTAATTCTATATACAGAAGAAAAGACCAGATATAAAGTAAATGGCACTCATTGTAGTTTTGGAGGGGAGTTGATGAGTGAAGAGATACTTCATACAATATACATTAGAGGTGTGCTTACTTAACAGAATACAGGCTGATTTTTTATATGAGACTGATGCTGTTAAACATGGCCAAAGGTAGAGTATATAGGCAAGGTAAAGATATTTCACAAAAAAAAAAAATTCCTAAATTTGTACCAACTACTTATTATGGAACCCTCAAAATGTCTAAAAGTTAAGATCATAAGTATTCTTTGGAATCATTTTTTTCTACTGAAAAGTTTGGGGAAAATATGTGAGGGCAGACTAAACTGTGTTGTGGTTTGAGCAACATTTGGCTCTCCAACTCATGCAGATATATAGACCTAATGTCATATGTTAACAGGTAATGTGTTGATGCTCATGGCTGATGGATTAAGGGCAGACGTTTGATACAATTATCCTCTCTGAGAAGTGGGCATTGTGGGACCTTACTCATTGGGAGCTTGCCCTCAGAAGATGTTTCTCAAGTGAGAGCTGGTTATGTAAGCTGTGCTAAGCCCCACTGTGATTTCTATGCTTTCTGGCTTGCCATGTGAGCTTCCCTCCACAGTTTCATTACCTCTTGCCATCATCAGACACCAGACCAGTGGGGCCACCTTGTCTTGGATTGTACATCTCCAACACTGTGAGCCAAAGCCTTCTTCCTTTCTAAATTGCTTCTGTTTGGTATATCAGTTAAAGTAACACAAAAATCTGACTCATGTATACTGTGAAATTATCTATTTTTGCCTTCCCCCTGCTTTCCAATGGCAACATGATGTGGCCTACATTTGCTCACAGGCCCAAGCCAGGCTTTTCCAACCAGAACTACAGAAATTTTGAAGTACATGTTGCAAAGTCTTCGCAGAGCCATGCTTCTTATTGAAATAATCATGAAAGCCACTATTGAACTACCTGATAGTCATCACTAGATAAACAGAAGCCTGTCAAAAGATATTAGCTTTGGTCTTATGAATATTGCACTTTTTGAAATTAGCAATTGCCAGTGTTATTACAAGAGTAAGCAATTACCGGTTTTATTAATTTTGACCCTTTTAAAAGTCTCTAATTTTGGACATGTCTTCTCAGCCTGACTTCAAACATTCAAAACTGCTACTGAGCTTTAAAATATGTTCACTAAACTCACAAAGCAAGCCAGCACCAAGTTGTTTCTTTTTTTCTTTTTGTCTATTAAACCTCTCTCCAAAAAGACTATTTGATTAACTATGAGGATATATATTATTATTTTTAAAGATTTACTTATTTATTTGAAAGGCAGAGTCACAGAGAGGCAGAGGCAGAGGCAGAGACAGAGAGAGAGAGAGAGGGGTCTTCCAACTGCTGGTTCACTCCTCAAATGGCAGCAACAGCTAGAGCTAGGTTGATCTGAAGCCAGGATCCAGGAGCTTCTCCCGGGTCTCTTACATGGGTGCAGGAGCCCAAGGACTTGGGCCATCTTCTACTGCTTTCTCAGCCCACAGCAGAGAGCTGGATCAGAAGTGGAGCAGCTGGAAATTGAACCGGTGTCCATATGGGATGCCGGCACTGCAGGCAGCGGCTTAACATGCTATGCCACAGCACCAGCCCCTGAGATATATGTTATTTGTAAAATAGTTTGTGAGGGCTTATTTTTAGATGGATATACTAAGTCTAAAAATATATCCCATTTAATACTATTGCTGATAAGTAATTATCACATATCAGTGTACAGTGTTGTCACAGATGAAAGATATTATTTAGGAAAAGAGAAATGAAATAAGAAAGTTCTTTTAGTTGAATGAGTCAGTGATACACAATGGTAATATGAAAGAACATGCAATTTTCAGGGTAGCCTGAATATTATTTTAGCAAATATAAGCTAGTTTAGGGTGGATTAACATCAATATGCTACTGTATTTCTTTGCAAGAACATGATATATGTTTTTTGAGGCCTCTTTTCATGGAAAGAGTTTTTTGTTAGACATGGCTAAAAGGGTTGATCTCCAATAACCACTCAAGAGATAATTTTTGTGAGATGCACTCTATCAAGAGGAATGTTTCTTTTTAGATCTGTTCTTTTTCCCTTCCTGCACTTCTTCCTCTTCTTCTTCTTCTTTTTTTTTTTTTTTTTGCATTTTACTTTACTGAAGAAGTTAGAAATTGAAAAAATAGAATAAAAGTAGATGGAGCAAAAAGGAGAATCAGATGAATTAGAACTTTTCAGTATAATACAGGCAAAGAGAGAGATGATTAACACAACCACTTTGATTTTTTGAAGACTTTAATTATTTGTAAATATCTATTGTGTGATATAAAAAAACAACAGAAAGACATAATAAAGAAATTCATTTAAAAAAAAACAGAGCATATAGATATTTAAGCCAATGTAAAATTTATATTTAATGAATGCATAGCTAAAAATTTACATTTTAATAATTGACTCACAAAATATGTGGAAAACTGAAAAGCCAAAGAGCAAATTGAATTTAAGAAACCAATCAACTCTAACATGCTTATGTTTTCCCCATTGTCCCAGGCTTGCACAGACCACAGAAATATTGTGAACATCTCTGTATATGGGATAGTTGATCACTGCTCTGGGAAAACAGAAAGAATGAAATCTCCTTAATCTAGAAGTCTTGTTCCAAAACCACAGTAGGATAGATGTAGAGAGGAAAACCTGGCAGAGGAGAGCACCCTTTGGAAGCACAGTGACGCTGCTACCTGTGATTCCTGCATCCCACATTAAGAGTGCCTGGGTTCAGTACCGGCTCTGCTTCTGATTTCTGCTTCTTACAAAAGCACACTCTGGGAGGAAGCAAGGATCCCTGAGTCCTTTAATTTCTGCCACCCGTGTGGGGAACCAGACGAAGTTCCATGCTCTTGACTTCAACCTAGCTCATACCTGGCTTGGTGGGCATTTGACGAGTGAGCCCGCAGATGGAAGGCTAGTCTCCCTGTCTGGCGGTCTTGTTCTCCCTCTCTCTGCCATTCTTTCAAATAAATAACAATAAATGAGTAAATACAAAAATCATAGGCACCAATCTCTTCTGATTATACACACCCATTACATATGACTTGTATTAGTCACTTCATTACATTAAAATACCTGAGATGTTTCTTTGGGAAAGGAAAGGTTTATTTCAGTTTATAGTGGAAACTCCCTTCCTAGGGCAATCCTCCTCCAATATCTCAAATATCTCCCATTGACCCTACCTCTCAACCACCATCATTAAATGGAGTCTCTATCTTTAGTCAATCAACATTGAGACATGGAGTTTAAGCAGCTGCATGAGTTTTGGGGAAACAGATCTTATTCTGCTTGTTACATAATATTAGCAAAATGAATTCAGAATGTCTTATATGACAGTTGTATAAAAAAATGGCCATATTCCTTGGTATCTGTATCATAGAAAAAGTGTTCCATATAAGAAAGAAGTTTTAATTTACTGTATTACCTTAATAAAACAGAGTCCAGGGCATCAAATGTGGCCATACATTCTTTGCTGCTCCTCCTATCAAGACATGGAATTTGTTTTCCCACCCTTTGAATCTGGGCTCAGTACGTGAATCTGTTTGGCCAGTGGGCTCTTAGCAAACCCAGTGGAAGAAGAGGTTTAAAAATGTTTGCACACCATGCTTTCCCTTTCTTGTTGGGAGCCCTGATTTTATCCTGTGAAGACGAGCCATCTTGCTTCCTACAGAGTGAAAAGACAAATGGAGGAAGAGGACTTGGTTTCTGAGGTGAACCCTAATAATCCTGCCTGTGGACAGATCCCACCTCATGAGTGAGTCCAAGTCAGAGCAGATTTGTTCTGCCAACACAAGGAACATGAGAAAATAATAAATAGCTGTTTTAAGCCACTGAGTTTTGGGGCATCTTATTACTCAACAAAGGATAAATGGTACATTATTGCATGATCATAGATGTAGAAAAATATTAAATAACTTTCAGTGATTCTTCTTTGTGAAACACCAGACCAGAATAGTACAGTACAGTAGAAGATTCTTAACCTGATTAAAGATACTTTTCTATGACTTAGCAGTTGATATATTTAGTAATGAAAGTTTAGAAGTATCTTCACTTAAGTTTGGAGCCAGTCAAAAATCCAGCTATTATCTTGTCTTTGTATTACTGTACTGCTCATTCTGGCCAATGCAATATGAAAGTGAAAAAGGACATGAGATACAATTAGAAAATAAAAAAACAAAAATCTGTCCTTATTTATAGATGATGTGATTGTCTATGTAGGAAGTCTTGGAGAGTATAAAAGCTGTTAGAAAAAAACAGAATGAGAAAAATGTTGAGGTATAATAACAAGGTATAAGAGCTACTCTATTAGAAGCCAGGATTTATTATTTATCAAATTACAGTAAATGGATAAGATATTATACAGATGTAGGACAGAGATCAATGGAACAGAATACATGAATAATCTCAGAAACATGTTACATGAAAGAAACCAGATGTAAAAGACTACTTATTGTGTGATTTCATTTGTATGAAATATCTGGAAAAAATAAATTAGTAGAGACAAGACAAATAAATTAGAGGTTTCCTATAGTTGGCAGTATGGATTGTTTGTAAGTGAGGATGGCACAGCTCAATACTTGTTGTAGAATGTATCAATATTTTGCTTCAATGCATGTTGTAGAATGTATCAATATATTTCATGGGTGTGTCATATTTGTTGATCTGTAGACCAGCAGACAATCATTTTATTGTTTCCAGCTGGGGGCTTTTATGAGGATGTTTCTATGAATATTCATGTATAAATTATTTAATAAACATATATTTTGTTTCTCTTGGATGGATTCATAGGAGTGCAATTATTGGGTTACTGTAAGTTTATGTTAATTTTTAAGGTACACCAAGCTATTTTTCAGAATAATTACAAATTTTAAAATTCCACCAGATAAGGATCCAAGTTTCTCTGTATTCTTGTCAAAACTGTTCATAATCTATGCTTTGTTTGCAGCCATTCGGGTAGGTATGAAGAAGTATCTCAGAACGGTTTAAATATGTATTTACCCAATGATAAATGATACCTAACACTTTTTGTGTACTTATTAGATATCTGCTTTTTCCTTTGGTTTTTGCCATATTTTAAATTAGAGGATAATAATGATAGTCATGATGATTATCTCTTCTGCCCTCTCTCCCACTTCTTCTCTCTCTTCTTTTCTTCTCCCACTCCTCTTCTCCCTCTCCCTCCCTTTTTCCTTTTTGAGTTATAAGGGTTCTAGTGTGGACATAGTTCTTTACCTGATATGAGATTGACAAATATTTTCTTCAATTAATATATTACCTAAATTTAAGTGTGGTTTTATATTTATATGTACCCCATATCTCATATGATCTTCACTTGGGCAGAAGGTACTGTGAAAAAACAACTAAAGAGGATCAAATCAGTATAACCATAGCTGGTACATCAGGTATTTAGCGTGTTTGTGCTTCCACGATCTATTTGCCCTTTCTGTTTAAAGGAGAGTTAAATCTTATGAAAAATAAGGATGTGAACTTAGTAAAAACCCAATATTCCTATTAGTGCTTTTTTGTCAAAATAATTATATTTATTATCCACATTTATCCAAAAAACATTGCCATTATTCCAAATAGCCATAAGTTTTCTCGTGATTTGCATTCTGAGCCAGTTTTAAGCCTCTGCACACAGTATACAAACACACATGCCCACCAGTTTATTCTCTCTGCTTCACGTGAGTTAATATTAAGTAATAATTCTAAAAGCCAAATGCTTTTAAAGGAGCTAGATTGATCAGCATTAAAACCTGCGGGGAGAGGTACCTGTTCCCCTACGTCCCCTCAGACTGTGCAGAAGACGTTGATGCATGGACACAGTCCAGGGTGCATTCTCCCACAGCTTTATTTTAGGTACAACATGCTTCTTTAAAAAAAGGCAGAAGAAAAGAAAAAAAAAAAAGAAAATTTTGCAACTGGCCCTCACTGGCTTGAAATGAGTGTCCTTTCTATTGAATATGTCTTTTGTTTCATTTTCAAAAGTCTCTCCAAAAGAAAACCTGGAATGAACACCTGGCATTTCGCAAATTATTGTGTTCCCTAAGGGCACTTTTTCTGGGCCTTTTCTTTTATTCACTTACTGAAAGGGCAGAGCGTAAACAGATCACTTTTCTGTAGGCTCCCTCTCGTGACGCAAGTGGTGGGGACAGCAAGAATAATACATATTCTTTGATGTGTTCTTTTGTTCTGCTCGATAAATTTTAAGCAGGAAAAATAATGATTTTCATACATATAAAATAAAACTGTATTAAGGATTTTGTTTAACTCATGGCTAAAATGAGAACTAGGTAGGTGTTACGAGGTTCAGTGAATTCTAAATTTCTATGGAGCAAAGGAATGTTGAAATAAATGTACAAACAGAGTGAAACTGGTTTTTCCCAGGAGTTGAGATGGTGAAGATAATGTATAGTTTTGCACTGGGAATATCCTGTAATCTTTTTTGCTTATTCCAGATTTCCATATCGTCTTAAGCACAGTTCGGCCAACTTTTTTGTTATAAGCCAATAGTTAAGTGATTCAGGTTCTGCTGCCCTTATGGGCTTCGATTCAGCCCTGCTGCTACAATATGAAAACAGCTGCAGACAAAACATAAACAAATGGGAATGATTGTGTTTAAATACAATTTTGTTTATGGACACTGAAACTTGACTTCATATTAATTCTGTTATCAAAGCTAATGGGTTCTTGCTTGGTGAGGATGGCCAGTGAACACTTGCATCAGAGCATCTCAGCATAAGACTGATTGTGAACATTCATGCTAGGAGTACACTGGGGATGGTTCCCAAAGCAGTGCCTCTCCCATCCAGGGATCAGCACGGTATTCACAGGCAGAGCAATGCATATTCTTAGGGTCTTGAGGTTTGTATTTAGAGATAAGAGTTTAGTCTGGTGTAGAGGTTCAGCATGCTTCATAGATCCCCTGTTCAGAAAATGGCTTCAAGTTTCATCCAGAGGAGAGGTTAGTATTATTGTGAGACCAATTTATTCTGGATCCCTGGGGGCTGGCACCTGTCCTGCACATGTTCTTGTTGTTGGGGTCAGCTAGAACAAGTTCCTTGCGACTTTACCATCCCTTGCTTGTGGTCTGGCACCTGGCGCCCTTCTGAGTGTGATGCTACAAGATAAGCTTCCTGGGACAGTCTCTGGAAAGCAAGCTCAGGAGAAAATGTGCTTAGAAAATGTTTTGGATTTGTTGTCCATTTCTGAGTGATCTCTTTTTGCCTGCATTCTATTCTGTGGTTCCATTTTAATACGTGATGAAATCCTGGATTTTTTTTCCAACCACTCAAAAATCTAAAAAGTATTCTTTGCTCTTGTACTATACAAAAAGGTTTGAGAACCAAATATTGCTAACATCTAATGTACAGAAAATAATCTGAAAAGCTCAAAACTAAAATGAGTACACATTTTCAAAGTATTAGATTGAAAAATTACCCTACATCATGGTGAAAATAGATTTATACTTGTGTCTATCTATGAATATATAAATACAAAACTTGGAGTTCCAAACATATTTGGAGTAATTTCGACAGTTACGTGAGGAACACAGCAAAACCTAGAATGCAATTGTTAGCAAGTGCATGAAACAACTTTTTTATGTAAGTTGGAATACAGATACAAGTGGTTTCCTTGTCCTAAATATTTTTGATTGTACATGTAATGTAACAGTTTTCCAGAAAGTCTCAAAACCACTTTTCCAAACAAACATTAATCAACTCTCACTCACTCATTTGCTGAATAAGCTAGTATGATTCCAGAAGTCAGGCACAGCTCTTTTTCATAGTTAGGTTTATATTATGTGTTTTCTACTTTCTCTGCACAGACTGGGGTCATTGGATGTATTCTTGGGTCCATATGCCATCTAGTACATATTTAAAATACACTATTTTTTTTAAATGGGCAAATAAAAATTATAAGCATGCAGTCTATGACCTGGATTACCACTTTATGACCAAAGATTGCTGCACAATTTTTCGTTCTGTAATTGTGTTTGTTTCCTTACTGGGATTTAGGTAGTGTTTTATAGTATAACTTTTTTTAAAAAAATATTTTTATTTGTTTATTTGAGAGTCAAAGTTACAGACACAGAGAGGGAGAGACAGAGAGAAAAAAGCTTCCTTCTGCTCATTCACCCCCCAAATGGTCACAAAGGTCAGTGCCTGGCCTATCTGAAGCCAGGAGCCAGGAGCTTCTTCCCCGTCTCCCACATGAGTGCAAGGGCTCAGGCAGTTGGGCTGTCTTTCACTGCTTTCCAAGGCCACAAGCAGAGAACTGGCTCAGAAGAGGAGCAGCCAGGACATGAACTGATGCCCACATGGGATGCTGGTGCCACAGGCGGAGGCTTAGCCTGCTATGCCATCGTAATGGTCCTAGGTGCGACTTTCACCATAATGTTGGTTCAGCTGTGATTCTAGGCCTGTGTTTTGAGAGTATGTGAATATATTCTGGAGCAGAGATTGTAAATCTCTCTGTAAAGTCACAGAGTAAATATCTAGGTTTTGTGTCATAATGTCTTCATTCCAAGTATGCCACCAGGTCCTTGTAGTATGAAAGCTTCCAGAGACAATATGTAAATGAGCAGGTGTGCCTGTGTTCAGAGGGTGCATATTTAGCCTAGCAGTTAAGCTACCAGTTAAGTCCCACATCCAGCATGTCTGAGTTTGAGTCTCTGCTCCACTCCCAACTCCAGCTTCTTCCTAATGCATACCTTGGGAGGCACCAGGTGCCAGTTCAAGTTGGTTGATTTTCTACCACCCACATGGCAGACCCAGATTTGTTTTCTGGTTCCCAACCTCAACCCCTCTTTCTGCCTCTCAAGGAACAAGACAGAACAAAACAAAAACCATGTGTTCACAGGTGTTTCACTTATGCAATAAACTTTTGCAACTAGTAAAGGTTTCCTTACATTTTTTTGGACCCACATAAGTTCTAAGAGAAAAATTGTATGGTCGTTCTCTTTAAGGTATAATAGGCTGTTACTGTTGGCAACAAAATCTACCTCCCTCAACTCTCTGTGGGATCCCTAGGGCTGACCAAGAGCAGCAGGTTTACAGAAGCCTCACTAAAATTGGTAATTCTCCCACTCCTCACCAGTCCAGGCCACTTGTCCCCAGTAGGTCAACGTTCAATTCTTTTCTCTTATACCAGCAAGTGATACAAAAGGCAAAATCATCCTTATGAAATTAATTTGATCTTTGATGAGGTACAAAGAATAGGATATATGAGCCTGACTAAATTGAAGTGATTTTTTTCTGTAACAGTTTTGTGATGGATAGTTTGAGTCCAATGTATTGATAGTCCAATAAATAGTAGCTGCATGGGCCAAAAGTCTGATGGGTTTAATGTAGAAGGACAAAAAAATACTAGTGAAAATACACTAATTTATTTTTCTTTAATCTTTTAAAAATTTATGTATTTATTTACTTTTTAAGTGAGCAGATATCGTGTATGTCGTTAAATAGATTTAGGAGCATGGTGATACTTCCTTCCCTTCCCCCTCTCCTGTCCACGCTGCCACCTTCCCTTATCATTCCTTTCTTATTCTTTTATACTTTTTACATTTTTGAAAGATGTATTTACTCATTTGAAAGGCATAGGTACAGAAATAGAGAGACGTCTTCCATCCATTGGTTTGCTTCTCAACTGGCTGCGATGACTAGAACTGGACCAGGACAAAACCAGAAGCTTCATCAGAGCCACCCAAATGAGTACAGGAGCCTAAGTACTTGGCTATCTTCCACTGATTTCCCAGGCACATTAGCAGGGAGCTGAGTTGGAAGTGGAGCAGCCAAGATTTGAACAACACTCATATGGGATGCCAGTGTCACAGGCAGTGGCTCAACCCACTGGTCCACAATGTCAATCCCAAGGCTAGATACATTCTTTTTCCCCCCTCTTTTCTCTTAATTTTGTTTAAGGAATACAACTTCATGCATTTAATATATACAAATTTGGGAACATGGTGATTCTTCCCCCTCTACCTCCCTCTCATTCACATTTCCACCTTTCTTCTTCCTCCCTCTTCCTTTTCCATTCTTATTTTTATATAGAAGACTTTTATTTAATAAATATAAATTTTGAAAGAACAACTTTTGGATTATAGCTGTTCTTTCCCCCATAACCACCCTTCCACCCACAAACCATCCCATCTCCTACTCCCTCTCCCATCCCATTCTTCATTAAGATTCATTTTTAATTATCTTTATATACAGAGGATCAACTCCATACTGAGTAAAGATTTCAACAGTTTGTATCCACACAGACACACAAAGTATAAAGTGCTGTTTGAAGATTAGTTTGACTGTTAATTCGCATAGTACAACACATTAAGGACAGAGATCCTACATGGGGAGTAAGTGCATAGCGACTCCTGTTGTTGATTTAATAATTGACACTCTTATTTATGATGTCAGTGATCACCTGAGGCACTTGTCATGAGCTGCCTAGACTATGGAAGCCTCTTGAGTTCACACACTCTGATCTTATTTAGACAAGGCTGTAATCAAAGTGGGAGTTCTCTCTTCCCTTCAGAGAAAGGTATCTCCTTCTTTAATGGCCCCTTCTTTTCACCAGGATCTCACTCACAGAGATCTTTCATTTAGGTCATTTTTTGCCACAGTGTCTTGGCTTTCCATGTCTGAAATACTCCCATGTGCTTTTTTAGTTAGATCTGAATGCCTTAAGGGCTGATTCTGGGGCCAGAGTGCTGTTTAGGGCATTTGTCATTCTATGAGTCTGTTGTGTATCCTACTTCCCATGTTGGATCACTCTCCTTTTTAATTTTATCAATTATTGTTAGCTGACATCGGTCTTATTTTTGTGATCCCTTTTATGTTTTACAGAGCTCAATTTTCAGTTATTTTTTTACTCATAAGATTAACCCTACACTAAGTAGAGAGTTCACCAAATGCTATGAAGAAAAAAGAAAAAAAAAACATAAAAATTAACAAATAAACAAGAAAAGTCAAGGCAAGGACAGTTCAAGATTGTCGTTTCTCAAGGTGACAGGTTCACTCCCATAGATTACATTTTAAGTACTCTGTTAGTTACCACAGATCAGAGAGAACATACAGTATTTGTATTTTTGTGACTGACTAATTTTACTAAGTATAACGGTTTCCAGTTGTATCCATTTTGTGGTAAATAACAGGATTTCATTTTTTTTAACCACTGTGTAGTATTTCATAGTGTATATATACCATAATTTCTTTATCCAGTCTTAGTTGATGGACATCTAGGTTGATTGCATATCTTAGATTTTGTGAATTATGCTGCAATGAACATGGGGGTACAATTCATTCTTTCATATGCTGATTTCATTTCTTTTGGATAAATTTCCAGAAGTGGGTTGGCTGGGTCATATGGTAGATCTATATTCAGATTTCTGAGGTGTCTCCATACTGTCTTCCATAATGGCTGTACCAGTTTACATTCCCACCAACAGTGGGTTATAGTACATTTCTCCCCACATCCTCACCAGCATTTGTTGTTTGTTTATTTCTGTATCAGAGCCATTCTAACAGGGGTGAGGTGAGCCTCTTCATGGTTTTAATTTGCACTTCCCTGGTGGCTTGTGATCTGAGCATTTTTTCATGTGTCTATTGGCAATTTGAATTTCATCTCTTGAAAAATGTCTGTTCAGGTCCTTTGCCCATTTCTTGACTAAGTTATTTGTTTTGTGGTTGTTGAGGTTCTTGAACTCCTTATAGATTCTGGAAGTTAATCCTTTATCAGTTACATAGTTTGCAAATATTTTCTCCCATTCTGTTGGTTGCCTCTTCACTTTGCTGAGTGCACTTTCACTGTGCAAAAGCTTCTCAATTTGATGTAATCCCACTTGTTAATTTTGGTTTTGATTGCCTGTGCTTTAGGGATCTTTTCTTTCGCTATGCCAATGTCTTATAGGTTTTTCCCAAGTCTCTGTAGTAATTTGATGGTATTACATCACAGATTTAGGTCGTTGATCCATTTTGAGTGTATTTTTATGCAAGATGTAAAGTAGGATTCTTGTTTCATACTTCCATAAGAGGAGATCCAGTTTTCCCAGCACCATTTTTTTGAAGAGACTGTCTTGGCTCCAGGGGTTGGTTTTTGCTCCTTTATCAAAGATAAGTTGGTTGTATATGTGTAGATTAATTTCTGGAGTTTCTATTCTGTTCCATTGGTCTACACATCTGTTTTTTGTGTCAGTTACAGGCTAGTTTGATTATAACTGCCCTGTAGTATGTCTTGAGGTCTGGTATTGTGATGCCTCCAGCTTTGATTTTATTGTTCAAGATGGCTTTAGCTATTCGGGGTTTCTGTGTTTGCATACGAATTTTAGCATCAATTTCTCTAGATCTGAGAAGAATGTTGTTCATATTTTGATTGGGATCACATTAAATCTCTAAATTGCTTTCAGTAGTATGGACATTTTGATGGCATTAATTGTTCCAGTCCATGAACATGGAAAATTTTTCCACTTTTTTAATGTCCTCTTCTATTTCTTTCTTTAATGTTTTATAATTTTTATCATAGAGATCTTTGACATCCTTTGTTCAATTTATTCCAAGTTATTTAAATTTTTTGTAACTATTATGAACAGGATTGATCTTAGAAGTTCTGTCTCACAATGACAGGATCAGCCCTTGTCTAGACTGTTGAGGAACAACTTACTATTTTATTCCTTTTAGTATTTTTGTTGTTGTGGTTGTTGTTGTTGTTGCTCTGTTTGTTCTACATAACACCACTGGTTGAACTCTGTAATCAATGCACAATCATTCTTAGGCGTTTAAAATTAACAGAAAAGTGATCTATGTTAAACATAGGAGTGGGAATAAGAGAGGGAGGAGATATATAAGTTGGCACACGCTCACTCGGACTTACCTCCAATGGTGGAACTAGATATGTGCCAGGGGATTTCAAATCAATCTTACCAAGGAGGCAGGTACCAATGCCAGCGCACTTGGTAAAGTGATAAGTATAAATACACAACCGATCAAAAAGATAGGGTATGTGTCAAAGAGATTTCACAAATAAGACCAGTGTAAGCAAATAATGAAGGATAGAATTAAAAGGGAGAGAATGATCCTGCGGGGGAAGCAGGACACACAGCAGACTCATAGAATGGCAAATGCCCAAAACAGCACTCCTGCCTCAGAATCTACCCTTGGGGCATTCTGATCTGGCTAAAAGGTCCATGAGAGTCTCACAGGCATGGAAATCCATGACACGGTGGCAAAATCAATCTAAATGAAAGACCCTGGTGAACAAGACCCCAGCAGAAGGAACAGGCCATCAAGGAGAGAGGCGCCTTTCTCTGAAGGGAGGAAGGATCCTCCACTGTGATACGGCCTTAACTAAACAAGTTCAGAGTCGGTGAACTCAAGGGGCTTCCATAGCCTAGACAGCTCATAGCAAGAGTCTTGGGTGCTTGCTGACGTCATAAATAAGAGTGTCGATTGTTAAATCAACAACGGGAGTCACTGGGTACATGCTCCCCATGTAGGATCTCTGTCCTTAATGTGTTTTACTATGAAACTTAAAAATACTACTAGTCGAACAACACCGTATACCTTGTGCGGTTGTGTGAGTGCAGCCTGCTGAAATCCTTGTTTAGTATATACCAAGTTGATCTTCCGTATATGAAGGTAATTAAAAATGAAACTCGATAAAGGGTGGGATGGGAGAGGGAGAGGAGAGGGCGATGGGAGGGAGGGAGGTTGGGGAGGAAGCCACAACAATACAAAAGTTGCACTTTGTAAATTCACAGTTATGAAATAAAAAAAAAAAGAAGTTCTGTCTCAGCTATGGCATCGTCTGTGTATACAAAGGCTATTGCTTTTTGTGTATTGGTTTTATATCCTGCTACTTTTCCAAACTCTTTTGTGAGACCCAGTAGTCTTTTCTTTATTATTATTATTTTGTTCTTTTTTCTTTATTTATTTGACAGATAGGGTTAGACAGTGAGAGAGACTGAGAGAAAGGTCTTCCTTCTGTTGGTTCACCCCCTAAATGGCTGCTATGGCTGGTGCTACGCTGATCCGAAGCCAGAAGCCAGGTGCTTCTCCTAGTCTTCCACGTGGATGCAGGCGCCCAGGCACTTGGGCCATCCTCCACTGCCTTCCCGGGCCTTAGCAAAGAGCAGGACTGGAAGAGGAGCAACCAGGACTAGAACCCAGTGCAATATGGGATGCCAGCACCACAGGCGGAGGATTAGCCAAGTGAGCCATGGTGCCAGCCCCCAATAGTCTTTTCATGGAGTCTTTTGGGTACCCTATATATAGAATCATGTCATCGGCAACTAGGGATAGTTTGACTTCTTCCTTCCCAATTTGTATTGCCTTGATTTCTTTTTCTTGACTGATGGTTCTAGCTAAAACTTCCAGGACTATATTAAATAGCAATGTTGAGAGTGGGCATCTTTTTCTGTTTCCAAATCATAATGGGAATGCCCCCAATTTTTCCACATTCCCAACCCATGCTGGTTTTGATTTTGTTATAAATTGCTTTGTTTATATTGAGGAATGTTCCTTCTAAAACCCAATTTGCTTAAGGTTTTCATCATTAAAAGATGTTGAATTTTGTCAAATGCTTTCTCTGCATCTAATGAACTCATCATGGTTTTTAGTCTCCAGTTGGTTAATGTGGTGTATCATATTTATTGATTTTTAGTTGTTGAGCCATCCTTGAGTAGCAGGGATGAATTCCACTTGTTTTGGGTAATGATATTTCAGATGTATATTCAGATTCAATTGGCTAGTATTTTGTTGAGTGTTTTTGCAGCTATGTTCATCAAGGATATTAGTTTAGAGTTCTTTTTCTTTGTCGTACCTTTTTCTGGCTTAGGAATTAAGGTGATACAGGTTTCATAAAAGGAGTTTGGGTGGATTCTCTCTCTTTCAATTGTTTTGAATAGCTTAAGAAGAATTGGAATTATTTCTTCTTTAAATGTCTGGTAAAATTTAGCAGAGAACCTGTTGGGACTTAGGCTTTTCTTTTTTGGAAGATTCCTTATTACTGATTTAATCTCCATCTTGATTTATTTAGGTGATCTATGTCTTCATGATTCAATTTAGGTAGGTTGTATGTGTCCAGGAATCTATCCATTTCTTTTTGGCTTTCTGATTTGTTGGCATAAAGCTCTTTGTAGTAATTCCTGATGATTCATTTTATTTCTGTGGTATCTTTTTGTTACATTTCCTTTTTCATCTCTGATCTTATTGACTTGGGTTTTCTCCCTCTCTTTTTTGTTTGGTTACTTGGAATGGGATGTCAATTTGTTTATTTTTTTTCCAGAAAACCAGCTCTTCATTTCATTGATCTTTTGTGCTGTTCTTCTGGTTTTAATTTTGTTTTATTTCTTCTCTAATTATAATTATTTCATTCCTCCTACTTATTTTGGTTTGATTATTTTTTTCTAAGTCCATGAGATGCATTGGCAGCTTATTTAATAGATGACTTTCCAGTTTCTTGATGTAGGCACTAAGTGCTATAAACCTCTCTTTTAACACTGCTTTTATTGTATAATGTAAAGTTTGATATGACATATTGTCATATTCATTCATTTCTGGAAATTTTTTGATTTCTCTTTTGATTTCTTCTATGACCTACTGTTCATGTAGGAGCATGTTATTTAGTTTCCATGTGTTTGCATTTGTTCTTGAGATTCTTGAGTTGTCAGTTTTGAGCTTCAATCCATCATGATCAGAGAAGGTTCATGGTATGATTTTGATTTTTTTGCCTTGCTTTGCATATGGCCTATCCTACAGAAAGTTCTGTGTACTGCTGAGAAGAATGTGTATTCTGCAACTGTGGGGTGAAAAGTTCTGTAGATCTCCATAGTTCCATTCGGTCAATTGTGTCAATTAGCTCTGTTGCTTCTTTGTTGATTTTCTGTCTGGTTATGTATTGACGAAAGTGTGTTGTTGAAGTCTCTTATTACTGTTGTATTGGAATGTATGTCTCACTTTAGATTTGTTAACAGTTCTTTTAAATAGCCAGGTGCCCTGTAATTGGGTGCACATACGTTTATTATAGTCACATTTTCCTGTTGTATTGATCCTGTTGTATTGATTGCATAGTGTCCTTCTCTGTCTCTTTTAACACTTTTTCTGTTAAAGTCTATGTTGTCTGAAATTGGGATGCCTACACTTGCCCTTTTTTTCTTTTCCATCATTTCACTTTCAGTCTGCATGTTATCTTTGTTGGTGAAGTGTTTCCTATAGGCAGCAAATAGATGGGTCTTGTTTGTTAATCCATTTGTGCAGTCTGTATCTTTTAACTGGAGAGGTGAGGGCATTTATATTCAAGGTCACTGTTGATAAGTAACTAGTTGGTCCTGCCATTTTTTTGGTGAATATTCCTTCCATTTAGTTTGGATTTGTTTTGTACTTTTACTGGGTGATTTCACAATGATGGCTTTCTTTCTGTGTTTATGTGTGTAGCACATCCTTTAATATCTTTTGTAAGGCTGGATGAATGGTGACAAATTCTTTCAATTTCTGTTTGCTATGGAAGGTCTTTATTTCACCTTCACTCATAATTGAGAGCTTTGTAGGATATAGTATTCTGGGTTGACAGCTTTTTTCTCTTAAGATTTGGAATGTATCTTGCCATTGTCTTCTAGCCTGTAGGGTTTCTTATGGGAAGTCAGCTGTGAGTCTAATTGTAGATCCTCTGAAAGTAATTGGGCATTTCTCATGTGCACATTTTAGAATCTTTCTTTTATGCTTTACTGTGGAAAGTGTATTAAAATGTGTTGTGGTGAAGATCTTTTCTGGTCATATCTGTTAGGAGTTCTGTGTGTTTCTTTTACTTGGACATTCCTTTCTTTCTCCAAATTCATGGAGTTTTATATAAATATTTTAGTAAATAGGCCTCTAGTCCCTTCTTCCTTTTCACACCTTCAGGCACTCCTAAGACCTGTATGTTGGGTCATTTGATAGTATCCTATAGATCTTCAACACTATTTTTAAGTTTCCTAATTTCTTCTTATCTCTCTCTTTTTTTGGTCTGACTGTAAAATTTCCAGACATTTTGTCTTTTAGGATATTCCTTCTTCTGCCTAATCAATTCTGTTTTAAGGCTCTCCACTGCATTTTTAAATTCAATCTATTGAATTCTTCATTTCTAATATTTCATTTTGATTTCTCTTTAAAATCTCAATTTCATGGGAACAATTTTAATTCATATCATATATTATTTTCTTTAGTTCATGGGTTTACTTCTGATTGCTTTTGAGTAATCCTATGATGAATTTTTTGAATTCCATTTCTGACATTTCCTAATTTTCATCTTCACATTCTTATTGATATGTTGTGTTCTTTTGGAGGGGGTGCTCATAGTGTCTTCCTTATTCTTGTTTCTTGAATTCCTGCATTTATTTTTAGGCATTTGTAGAGTTTTTTTTTTCCTCTAATGGCTTTTATCTTTGAACTATGCCTGTGTAGCTTACTGGAATGTCTACACTTTTAGTGACTACCAAGAGGTGTGTGGTGGATATGGTCACGGAGCACTGTTAAGTGCTCCAGGATGGGGTGAATATCCAGGGTAGCACCAAAGTTGGGTGTAGTAGCTCTCCTCTCAGAACTGGATGGAGAGAAATGGTCACCTCTGTTGGTGCAACAACTCCTTCTCCTCCAAGCTGAGGAATGCCCAGGTGTTAGTCCCCAGTGGGTTCATATGAGCCACACATATGATCTGTTCAGTCCTTCCTAATAGCACTGGTCCTTCGGCTATGAGCTGCTGCTCTAGGCAACCAAGGAGCTCTGAGAGAGTGCAGCAGCACTCTGTGATTGCCCAGAACCCAGCTACACCTGCCTCCTCGCACACAGTCACAGTGTTTCTCAGTCTCAGCACCCAGGACTCTCAGGGTCAAGGACTGCCAGTGGGGCCACTATGCCCTGCTGGCCTGTCCTGTCCATAAGGACACTAAGATGTTCCCAGAGCTGCTGTCTGTGTTTATTCCAGGCCGCTGGATTAAGTCCAGCCCTCCCAATCAGATTCAAGGTCAGTAGGGAAAGTGGTTTTTCCTCTCTGGTAAGATCTCTGGATCATAGGCACCCTCAATACCTGCTAGCTGCAGCCCTAGTCTCTTCAAAATTGTGCTGGGTGCATAGGAGAGCCCTGCAGGCAGCACTTCCTTTCTGTAGGGATGGCTCCTCCTCCCTACCCATCAAGAGTGGGTGCAGCTGGCATGGTGGAGACTGTCGCTGTCAGTTGCTCTTGAACTGCTGTGGTTGCCCCAGCTGAATGGGTGAATGGTGACCCTGGTAGTTCTGGGTGCACACACAAGAGCTAGAGCAGCTGCTACTTACTTATGTCCAAAAATGACACCAGCCCTCCCAATGCTGGCTAGAGGTCACTGTTGTAGGGAGATAAGGAGAGAGGGAGAGAGAGATGACCCACTTTCCCTACCCCCAACCCCCTGTGGATGAGCAGTTGCCCCGCTGCCCTAGGGGATCTGGGCTAGGTTAAAAAATGGCACAGTTCACTAAGCTCTCCCTCCAGCTATATCAACAGTGGCATGGGCCTGTGCAGTTCTCTGTCACCTGGTTTGCCAGGACAGGTGCTTTTTCCCCCAGACCCAAGCTGCTGGGTCTTTTGTTGTTTCCTTGCTCCTTGCTGTGTGTCTGCACCTTCCACACAGGTCTGGGCTGTTTCTACTGCTTTTGCAGGACCTCCCACCTCAATTTCCTCAGCAGTCTTATCGCTTTTTAATATTAATTTCACTTAGCATAAATCAGACCACCCAACCACTATTCCGCCATCTTGGAACCCTTTAGATATATCTCTTTTAATTTTTTAAATGTTCTACTTTCAATTTATTTTATACTCATAAGAAATCCTACACAAAGTAAAAAATTCAACAAAAGAGTAAGCAGAAAGTAACATGGTTCCACAATAGTAAGACAAAGATGTAAACAATCAATGAATCTCAAAATGTCCATTTTGTGCATGTACATTACATTTTTTGTGCTCTATTAGTTACCACAGATCAGGGAAAACAGATGGTATTTGTCTTTATTTATCTTTTTGGGACTGGATTATTTCACTAAGTATAAAGGTTGCAAAAAACAGGATTTCATTATTTCTAAAGTTGAATAGGATTCCATTTCTTTCTTTCTTTCTCTTTCTTTCTCTTTCTTTCTTCCTTCCTTCCTTCCTTCCTTCCTTCCTTCCTACCTTCCTTCCTTCCTTCCTTCCTTCCTCCCTGTCTTTCTTTCTTTTTTTCTAATGTATCTATCTATCTATCCATCCATATCTAATTTCTTTATCCAGTCATCAATTGATGGACATCTGGGTTGATTCATATATTAGCTATTGTGAATTAAGCTGCAGTGAACATAGGGGTATAGACAACTATTTCATATGCTGATTTCATTTCCTTGGGATATATTACCATAAGAGGGATTGTTGGGTGATATGGTATAACTGTTTTCAGCTTTCCGAGGTATCTCCATACTGGCTCCCACAATGACTGTACTAGTTTACCTTCTCAGCAAGAGGGGATTATGGTACTTTTTCCCCACATCCTCACCAGCATTTATTGTTTGTTGAGTTTCTTGAGCTCTCTATAGATTCTGTATATTAATCCTTTATCAGTTGCATGGTATGCAAATAATTTCATTTTTGGTTACCTCTTCACTTTGGAGTGTTTCCTTTGCAGTGCAGAGCTTCTTAGCTTGATGTAATCCCATTTGTCTATTTTTTGTTTGATTGCCTATGCTTCTGGGGTCTTTTCCAAGAAGTCTTTCCCTATGCCAATGGCTTGCAGCTGCTCCCCATGCACTACTGAGCAGTCACAGCATTCATACAGTCACAGAGGAGCCACTCAGTTGTGTGAGACTGCTCCATCCACAAAGGGAGCAGAGGTGTTCCCAGAGCCAGCTGCAGGTGGGTGTTCTACCTTGGCAGTTTCAACCCCAGAGCCTGTGATATGCTGAGATCATGGGGGCACCTCACAGTCCTCCATGGGAGCTTAGCCCCTGTCACCTCTTTCACCAGACTCAAAGTCAGTGGGGAATGCAGAATTTTCTCTCTGGTAAAATATCCTGGTCACCATTTGCATGAGAGCTGCCCAAAGCCTTCTCCCTGCCAGTTGCCAGGCACCTTTGTAGAGGGATTGGGGAGAAAGAAATGTGTTTTTCTCTTGCTGGATTATGTGGGCACCCTGTCCTGCATTAGGGCTCCAGGCCACACTCAATGTCTGTGGTTCACAATGGTCTCCCTCAGGCGATATCACCAGTGGCAAGGGATGCTACAGTCTGTGCTCAGCTTGGTCACAGATATTGGCATGTTCTCTAATCCCCAGCAGCTCCCTGCTGTACTTCTGCATCTTCTCCACTGCCCCACAGTGTTCCTTTTCCTTCTGTATAATTTTACTTCCAATTTCTCTCTGACTCTTCCATGGGAGTGCACTTCCTCCACTTTCTTTTGCTATTTTTTCCCGGTCTGATGTAGCACATCTTATCCCTGTTCAACCATATTAGAATCCTTATGCTAATTTCTTAAAGCAACAAGCAGTAATGACCAGCTGTCACTATTTGGCTTTCAGAATATGTAATGAGTGATAGGTAGAGTTTAGGATCGAGTACACAAAGAAATACTTATTTGTAGCCTTTTTTGTCAAATGTCCACTTGAACTCTTGTCAAACGTAAATCTCATACAGGTTGGGCAGTTTCTATGAGTTTGTAAGTTTTTATTGCAAGTATGCTGTGCTGGTTTTACTTTTAAGAAATTAAAAGCATGTAATTGTTCTATGTTTTATTAAGTGGCTATCGCCTTCTTTAATTGTCCTTAATTTTATCAAATTCATATCATCCATCTGTGAATTAGATCATTTTGAGGAATTAGACTGCTTATTCCTTAAAATTTTCTTTTTTAGAAAAGACATATCCATTTATTTAAAAGGCAGAGAAAGAGAAGGATAAGAGAGAGAGATTGAGAAATTAAAATAATCTTAAAACAGAAGTACCAACTTATTTTAAGATTGAGAGATTGAGATAGTATCCATCTGCTAGCTTACAGGTCAAATGGCTGCAATGGCAGGAGCTGGGCCAGGCCAAAGCCAGGAGCCAGTGTCTTCACGTAGGTCTCCCATGTGGATACAGGGATCCAAACCTTTGGACTATCCACTGCTGTTTTCCCAGGCACATTAGCAGGGAGTGGATTCGAAGTGGAGCAGCCAGGACTTGAGAACTGGTGCCCATATGGCACACTGGTATTGCAGGCGGGGTCAGGTCTTAACTTTTCGCACCACAGAGCCAGCCCCTATTTCTCAAAATTTTCCTTGATATTTTTGTTGTCATAAAATAGTCAGACTCAATGGAAGGCTGTTTTCAATTTAAAAATGAAAATATGAGTTCATTTAAATTCAAAAAACATTCAAGTATATATTTAGAATAAGTCCTCTTTCTGATTTGATGTCCCATACATATGTACACACATACACAGTAGCCTGGTAATCCTGTTCTCCTCTGTCAATGGGTGTGGTAGACCACCTCACAGAATTCTGGATATATTTGCATTCATATGTGTAACAAAAAAGATTTCATGTTTTAATGTTTTAGTACTCTTTTCTTACATCATACATCTGGGGATCTTTCTATGCTAGTATCTACTTTATTTTTAAATGATTATATTACAATCACAATGTAAACAATACATGTAATAATAAGAAAAATACCATTGTTTTTTCCATAGTACTGCTGTATCATAAGATATTCCATGAGTATATCATTCATCAACTTTTTATTTTTTAAAATATTTAGTTTATTTCAATTGTTATTAATCAAAGGTGTTGAAATAAACAACTTTACATATACTGATATACATGTGCACTTCTTTTCAAAAACATTTTAATTTATTTGAAAGGCAGAGACACAGAGAAAGAAACAGGAATGTATAATCCATTAGTGGTTTACTCCCTAAATTCCCTCAAGAGCCAGGACTGGATCAGGCAAAAACCAGGAGCCTAGATTTCCATCTGGGTCTCCCTATTGGGTGGGAGCTCTCCAAGTACTTGTGCTATCACATTCTGTCTTCCAGCATACACACTAGTTTGTAAATGAAGATGTAATTGGAACTGGGAATCAAATTCAGGCACTTTGATATGGGATACTGGCTTTTCAAGCTATTTTGTAACTACCGTGCCAAAGTCTTGCCTCACCTCTGCTGTTTTGTATGATGGAATCCTAGGTGTGTGGTTACTGAGTCAAATACTCTAATTCTCCTGTTTTATTGATTATGATTCTACTGAAGCTGTATATTATCATCCATTCCCCATTGTCTCACCTGCCTTGCATTTTATCAACCATATAATATTTGTGAAATTTTTGCATAAAAATGAGATGTAGTACTGCAAGGATTTTGATGTATCTGATTAATAATGAAGTCTGATTAAAATCTCTTCCACATATTAGTTGTCCATTAGCATAATTATTTCTTATTCATATTTCTTAAAGAGATTTTTTTTTGGTTTACTTTAATTTTATTTAATGGAGTCTAGAAAGACTAACAGAAATTTTCTTTTGTATTTTCTTTGATTATTCCTCTGTCACCTCCCTCTAGAACGCCTATTAGATGAGTGTTAAATTTTCTATATCAAAATTACTATACCTTTTAACCTTTCTCTCCCACTGTCCAATTTTCATCCTTTGCATTTGGCTGGGAGGGTCCTACTTCTCAGTATTCCAAATCATCAATATTTTATCTGAAAATTCTGCTATTTATCTCTTAGTATATTTAGCTTTAGTTTTAATTGTGGTATTTGTGATTTTATAATCATTTATGTGTATTATGTATTTATTTATGCTTCTTTTTTTAATTACTATCTTGGATGTTCCTTATGAGATTAGTTTTACCCATTTACAATTTTTTATCCTATTCAAATTTCTCAATAAGTTGGTAATTCTGTTTTAAGTTCTTGGTTTTCTTCACTGGTCTCAGATTGTACAGATTTGGTAGCTTTAGGGAATTTCCACAAATTTCGTGATAATTACTTTTTGTTTGACAGTAAAAGCAAGTTCTAAAGGACAATAGCCTTAAGCTAGTTTAAGTTCTCCTTGAATGAAGTAGGATAGTTGTTATTGAGGATTTTTCTCATATTTCTGGAAACTATGCCCACTTTTTTAGTCTCCCAATGGTAGCATTCTATTTTGATGGAATGTACTTATGCTCCATTTTTTTCCTAGTTGGGAAATATTAGTTACCAAGGAGAGCACTGTCAAAGTTAGCTACTGTCATTGGGGTGCAACATGTAATTTTTCTGTTTATTTGATTCTTTAAAAAAAAAACACTTTTTTTGAGGGGGATTGATGAAGGCCATTTCTTGGGATACACTTAACTCTGCTGGATAGTAGCATTAGTGTATTCCCATCTGCCTTATATCCTCAGAATATTCACAATCATCCCAATTCCCGGTGCTCTTTTGAATTTACTCCTTGTTTTTCATTTATCCTTCCAGAAGGAAGGTCAAGTTTCTTTTATTGTTGCCATCAAATATCTCTAGTTACACCAACGGTGAAATCATTTTGAGTAATAAATTTTATTTTTCCAAGTTACCCCTTTTCAGCTCTCTATGGAGTTGGCTGGGATTTGTAGCTGAATTTGATTCCATTATGTTTATTTTCACTCAGTCTGAGTCCAATAAAAGAGAAGATTTCTCTCGTTTCTGTTTGAAATACTTGCAATAGGTATATTTAGAAATGGCCCACAAACCTGCCGGAATTTTAAGTCAATCAGATATTATTCGAAACAATATTCTTCACTTCTTTTACTGTTTTAAGTGTAGGACTGCCAATGATTGTCAAAAACGATTTAACAGTTCCACATAACCTTTTAGAGAGATTCATTTATAGAGCCACTGAAACTCACTCATTTGAAAGCATCAGTAATGAGAGAGTTTTACTTTGGAAGCCGAGATTGATTCCCTGCAAAGATTATTTTCAGTCCCTGCTTGACTAAAAGTTTTAGATTTTTAAATATAATGCCATTTTTAAAGTAGTAAGGAGAATATCTTCTAATTTGAATATTTAATAAGCTTCTTGTTGCAAAATCTTAGTGCTCATCACAAATGATATATATATCAATTGAGTATTAATGTATATTAGTGAAGTTTCTGCATATGGAAAAATAAGAACAATCTTCTGTAAGTCCATGAACACTAATCTTTCTTTGCTTTTGAGTAATGATATTCTTTCTCTTCTTGTTTTTTTTTCTTTTGAATTAAAATAATTATCTGAATTAAAGAGAGAGAGAAATATCTCATCTTCTGGTTCACTCCCCAAATGCTCATAACAGCCAGGGGTGGTCCTGGCTTAAATCAGGAGCCAGGAATTCAGTCTGGGTTTCCCATGCAGATAGCAGGGACCCAACTACTTGGGCCACCACCTGCTACCTCCTAAGTTGCACATTAGCAGGAATCTGGAATTGGGAGTGAGTGGAATTGAACCTAGGTACTCCAGTGTGGGAGCAGGCATCCTAAGCATTGTCACAACTGCTATGCCAAATGCCTATCCCTGCCTTGTTTCTTTACATTTAATTTTATAAATGATTTATTCAGCATTTCTAATGTACCATGCACTGAACTAGACCCAGACATTACAAAGATGAATAATATGGGACATTATTTTTACCTTATATCTTGACTATTGTGTGTCTGCAAAGATCAAATGAAACAGGAGGTATAAACATGTTCCATGAAATATGATATAATAAAAAGTTCTGTAGAAGGTACAAAACTTATTCAAAGTAAAATTGGGATGTAGAAAAAAAAAGTTATAAAATTAGCCCTAAAAGCTTTCAGATTGTTGACCTAAGTACACAGTATTAAATTGGAGATAATTATGGAGATAGTAATAATTGCAAAATTAGACTCTTCAAAGAAAATGATTGATCCACTGTAGAAATTTTGTTCTAACTTTAAAGTTTCCAACAGTTTGGGAAGCTTATTAAGTATTAACACCTCTCTCATGCAGTCTGTGTATATGCACAAAAATCAAAAGAGACAATAGGTGTGAAATGTCTCTGTAAGCCGTAAAGTGCTGCATAAATATAAGTTGCTAATAGTGTGAAGGGAGATGATGTTGAGAGACAAGGGAGCAACTTGGATAAGGCACAGAACTAGACATCTGTGGGGCATATTTGGACAAGAAAAGACAGTAGAATAAGCTGTAAGCAAAATGAGAACTACCTATATAATAAAGCATGCTAGTCAGGGCTTAATTTCCAAAAATGTCTTCTGTCTACAGCCTACGTTGGCATTTGACATTCTGCAAGGGAAGCTGTTTGATGCTAATAGTAGATAATAGTATATGTGTTCAAAAATAGCTTTTTTACTATGCATTGTTTTAACACTAAAGCACTTTGCTCTATTTTTATTGGCTCTTCGTAAGAGGTTTTGAGCTGAGTGTTGGTGATGGTATTTTTATCTTCATGATCTTATTGCTTGCTTTCTCTCGATGGGCATATAAGGTTCAAAAGTTGGATGAAGTATTTCTCCCATAACCAAAGTGACAGGCTCAACTCAAACTTTCAAATCCATTTTTTTTCCAATCTACCATGATAACCGTTGAGAGACGTGCTCATTGAGCACCCATTGTAGAGTAAGGGAATTTCAAAATATGTACTGTTTCTCCATAGGGCCCCACACATTAGTTGTGGATTCAAGTCTCCTGCATTACAAACAATTTGAGAAAGTCATGGATAGTGCTTCATTTTAAATTCTAAATTGTATAGTAACAGTATTGGCTAACAATGGAGAAAACAACGGAGGTGCATTTAAGTTAGGTGAAGAGATGGAATTGCCCTAATATTTTAAAACCAAAACCTGTTTAGCTAGATATAACGGAATGTAAGGCCCTTACATGATGGGTTAAAACATCATGAGGAAGCCCATCATACCTAACATGATATAAAGAGTGACTCATGGGGCCGGCATTGTTTGCATAGTAGGTTAAGCCTCCACCTTCGGCACCAGCATCCCATTTTGGGCTCCAGTTCCTGCCCCAGCTGCTCCTCTTCCAATCCAGCTCTCTGCTTATGGCCTTGAAAAGCAGTGAAAAGTGGCCCACATGCTTGAGATCCTGCACCCACGTGGGAGACCCAGAAGAAGTTCCTGGTTCCTGGCTTCAGATTGGCTCAGCTCTGGCCATTGAAGCCATTTGAGGAGTGAACCAGTGGATGGAAGACCTTTCTCTCTTTCCCTCTCTCTGTCTGTAACTCTACCTCTCAAATAAATAAATAAAATCTTAAGAAAAAAAAAAGACTCATCAGACATGATGTGTTTTAGGAGAAAGTACAAATAACTTTCTACAACAAATATTTTCCTGAGCCTCACCAGCTATGGCCAGAGGAACTCTATAAGCCTTTCTTGCCAGCTTGCAGATCCCAGGGAGCCTCAGCATTCCACTGCCTCCTGTTTCCCTCTACATCCGTTGTGCCCTCAATCTGTATTCCATTCGGGAGCTGCTGCCTGTGCCTCCTGCAGCTCCAAGATGTCAGTGTGTTCATTCTCCTCATTGCCTTCCCCACCCTACTCAGCATTTTTAGAAGGGATCCACAGTGGAACTGCTTGAGTCTGGCATTATAGGCTTTTTGTTTTCATGACTCTCAGAGCCCTCCTCTTCCTTCTGCATACTCTTGCTGACATAGCAGATGAACCATGGGGGACTCAGGACTCACCTGTTTCCTACAGACAACAGAGAATATCTCAGACACTCTCCTGGCAGTCGTAGGCATCCACTTTATCATTTACCAATAAAATATTTGTTACTTCCTCCATTATATCTTGGCAAAATTTACCACTATGTATATAGGAATAGCATGCTGCAGTGTTCTGGCTCTCACTACATCAATGTAGAGAAAGGTACTACATCTACCTGATAATGTGGAGTGTAACCAAGCTCAACAAATCAAATGTTACAACCTGCTACTTTGAAGGAAAGATCATTTTAGTGCCCTTAGTCAAGATATGACAAGGAGGTTTCCAGCACTGGTCATTTCTCTCAGAATTGCACAAGTCTTGGCCAGTGGGATTTGTATCCTTTAGCTGACGTCTTACCTTTTTCTTGCTTTTTTTTTCCAGTTTGTCTTTTTCCTCTAGACTTCTTGCTGATTTTGCAAGTCTGATATTCTTCTCTCAGATTTCTGTGTATGTTTTTTATTGTTTTCCTTTTAAAAATCAGAATAGCTCATGTTGGTTTATTTTTCTGATAACCAAGTACTCTGATGGAAACAAAAGACCCTCCTGCCAAGTCTTGCTGAATGGGCCAGACTGACATTTCTTTTCTTGCCAGATTCTCCCTAAGAGACCCCAAGTGTCTCCTTTGTTTGGTTATTGTCTTCCTCTACCACCCAACAGTAGCCAAGTATATTTGTCTAACTCTAAACCTCATAAAAGACATAGCACTATCCTTTTTAGGAATCTTCTGTTTTTATGTGTATGTGAATATGTTTATTTAAGGGGTAGGGAGAGGGAAAGTATCACCTAATCCCAGGTGTTGGGAAGTTTCAAATCCTGGCTCTGATCTAGTTCTGATGATATCATCACTTAATATCCACATCAATATGTTGACATGGGCTCTTTTACCCAGCCAAAGACTTCGATGTGTTTAAAAAATTGCCAGCTGTCCAGTATCAAACGACATTCTTTAGAAGCACACCCTTCCTGGTTATCTGATTATATGGAGATCTCTGCACCATTCATGGTCTATGAGCTACATATAGTTCTGTAAATCACAGATAATTAGTAACAATACAAAGGCCTCTTGTCCACAGACGAGCAAATATATTTATTTGGTATGGGCTAACCTGCCTTCTTTCCCCCACTGGGAATAAGCAGGGTTTTGGTCTGTGTATAAATTCAATTCAACATTTCTTACCACCCACGTGTGTGGTTGTTATAATCTCCTTTTAACTAGTTGTGATATATGGCTGGTCGTCTCATTAATTAATAAGTTAAATAAAATCTTTGAAACTTGTACACTTTATGTTTTTATCAGATATTTTATCTTTAGAAAACTCTTCTAACAACCTGCTTGTACCAAAAAGGAAACATTACATTTCAGCCTCCAGTGACTTGAACTAGATTATAAATGTCATAGGTAGAGTTTAAAACTAGATTTTCCAATGTCAAGTTCAACATTTCCAGATTCACACAGGAAAGAATCTATAAGTAAAACTGGGTTGGGTCCTGTCGTTTCTGTCCAAACCTGTAGATACGTGTTCTTGACTTTTGCTTTATGGACTACTGACAGATTATCATCTTGAAGCTGTACTTGATTCATTTCTCTTTGACCATTTCTCCCAGTGGCTTACATGTTTAGTGTGTTAGTCAGCTTTTTGTCACTATAAGGAAACACCTGAAGCAATTAACTTTTTTTAAATTTTTTCTTTTTTGATAGGCAGAGTGGACAGTGAGAGAGAGAGACAGAGAGAAAGGTCTTCCTTTACCGTTGGTTCACCCCCCAATGGCCGCTGCTGCCGGCGTGCTGCAGCCGGCACACCGCACTGATCCGAAGCCAGGAGCCAGGTGCTTCTCCTGGTCTCCCATGCGTGTGCAGGGCCCAAGGACCTGGGCCATCCTCCACTGCACTCCCAGGCCACAGCAGAGAGCTGGACTGGAAGAGGGGCAACTGGGACAGAATCCGGCGCCCCGACCAGGACTAGAACCCAGTGTGCCGGTGCCACAGGCGGAGGATTAGCCTATTGAGCCATGGCGCCGGCCCTGAAGCAATTAACTTTATAAGGAAAAGACTTTATTTAGCTCACACTTTTGAAGGTCCAAAGTCTTAACCCTAAAACCAGGCTTATTAAAAAAACATACATAATCTTGTCCTCTGCATCTTAACAGTATTATCTTGCAAATAATTGACCTTGTTCTTATTAATCTTTGGTGTCTCAGAATTTGCTTTCTCTATTATGAGGCCTTGATTCCCTCTGATTTGCCAAATTCAACAAATCCTGAAAAATCAATGATAATCAGCTTTCAACTCTCCGATAATATTTCCCAAATATATCTGTTCTGGAGTCATCGCGGCCTCCTCTACAGCCCTGCTTACTCAGCTATTTAGAAGTTAATCTATTGATTGTTGGCATGTAAGCATGTATGTACCATGTTCTTAGAACCTCTATAGTGCAGTTTTGGTTCCAGGCTGCTTAGCCTCAAATCATAGCTGTGCTATCTCTGCCCTTCAAAAGCCTTGGACAAGTTATATGTTGTTGTTGTTGTTGTTTTAATTTGACAGGTAGAGTTATAGACAGTGAGAGAGAGAGAGAGAGAGAAAGGTCTTACTTCCGTTGGTTCACTCCCCAAGTGGCTGCCACAGCCCACGTTGTGCCGATCCGAAGCCAGGAGCCAGGTGCTTCTTCCAGGTCTCCCATGCGGGTGCAGTGGCCCAAGCACTTGGGCCATCCTCCATTGCCTTCCTGGGCCACAGCAGAGAGCTGGACTGGAAGAGGGGCAATTAGGACTAGAACCAGCGCCCATATGGGATGCCGGAGCCGCAGCTGGAGAATTAACCAAGTGAGCCACGGCGCCTGCCCCCAAGTTATATGTGTTTTTCAATAGTTTGATTTCTAGGCCGGCGCCATGGCTTAACAGGCTAATCCTCCGCCTTGCGGCTCTGGCACACCAGGTTCTAGTCCCGGTCGGGGCGCCGGATTCTATCCCGATTGCCCCTCTTCCAGGCCAGCTCTCTGCTGTGGCCAGGGAAGGCAGTGGAGGATGGCCCAAGTCCTTGGGCCCTGCACACGCATGGGAGACCAGGAGAAACTCCTGGCTTCGGATCAGCGCGATTCGCCAGCCGCAGCGGCCATTGGAGGGTGAACCAACGGCAAAAAGGAAGACCTTTCTCTCTGTCTCTCTCTCACTATCCACTCTGCCTGTCTAAATAAATAAATAAAATTATTAAAAAAATAGTTTGATTTCTTTCTCTCTAAAAGGATGAGTTCCTACCTAAGTGGATTGTTGTGGAGATTGCATAAGTGAGTATATTTCAAGTGCTTACAAATATCTATGTGGTTCACAGCAATTGTTGTATAAAGCCTTACTTACCCTTGTTGATAAAATTTTTATTTTACTCATTCTTGACACTTTCAAAAGTGAACTTTATGAAGGAAATATTGGAAAATTTGGTGCAGTGTATGTCACAAATTCGGTACAATTCGGTAAGGAGAGTAGCTGAAGGAGGCTTTTGAGCAGATGTCTGTGTGCCAGGGATAGTGTCTAAGTTCTGTTCAGTAAGGTAGGCAATAGTTTTTATTCAGCTCCAAGCAACAAAGATTTATTGAGTATTTTTGCCAGAGATAAATTCGAAGGAAGTTGTAATGAAAAAAATAACTCTTCCAATCTTAAGAGAATTTAGTGTTCAGTACTGGAAAATTAATAAATAAATGAACAGAAGCATTCTGCTGCTGAACTTATATTAGAATGATATATAGGCACAAGGCACGCTTGGAAACAAAGGCAGAATTGGTTTCTCAGAGGAAATGGTTCTTGAGCCCTAAGCAGGAAGAGTTGATGATAAAGATGGGGCAGTACTGAAGGAAGCAGAGCAGCGTGTGGAGGCCAGAACCAGTGTGACCGTGTAAGATAACTGCAGTGGGTTAAGGCATGGCTGGTGCATAACAGTACACGGGAGAAGTAACAGCTATCCATCCTGACATCGGGAAAGATCTTTAGAAAATAGAAAATGTGTGAAGATTTGCGTTTGTAAAAAAAATGACAGATAACATTTATAGGCTTCTGTGTTTCTAAGTGATGCTTATTTTATTTTAAAAGATTTTTAATTTATTTATTTGAGAGGTAGAGTTACAGACAATGAGAGGGAGAGACAGAGAGACAGGTATTCCATTCGCTGGTTCACTCCCCAAATGCCCTCCTTTCAATGACAGGAGCTGCACCCATCAGGCATGCCGGCACTGCAGGCAGAGGATTAACCTACTGCACCATGGCACCAGCCCCCATTGTGATACTTATTTTAAAATTACCAAAAAAAAAAAAAAAAGAGAGAGAGAGAGAGATGTCTTTCCTATGGGCACGATGAATATGACAGTGATACCTCCATCCTGAGAACAACACACTTTCTTGGACAACAGAAACAATCAATGCCAATTCCCCAGTCCCCATTGGTGCTTTTGAGTTTTCCTTAAATTGAAAGAAACTATACTGTATTTGGTTTTTATGTTATATCTTAGGACATAGAATTGCATAAGTATGTCACAGGTTTTGGGGTGAATGAGTTGTCTCAATGGGAATAGGCATATTCAGAAATGAGATACACTTCAGCAAATGCAAGGGTGGGTGGAGATGGGAAGAGGGCTTTCCCAAGCTGCCTGGGGGAACCACAGAGTAACTGAACCCTAACAATGTCTGGTGGCAAGTGTGCCAGTGAAGTGAGATGGCTGGTTGACCAACCTCATGTAACTTATGACAAAATTATAAATAGGAGCTGGCGCCATGGCTCACTAGGCTAATCCTCCCCCTTGCGGCGCCGGAACACCGGGTTCTAGTCCCGGTCGGGGCTCCAGATTCTGTCCCGGTTGCCCCTCTTCCAGCCCAGCTCTCTGCTGTGGCCAGGGAGTGCAGTGGAGGATGGCCCAAGTCCTTGGGCCCTGCAACCCATGGGAGACCAGGATAAGCATCTGGCTCCTGGCTTTGGATCAGCGTGGTGTGCTGGCCGCAGCGCGCCAGCCACGGTGGCCATTGGAGGGTGAACCAACGGCAAAGGAAGACCTTTCTCTCTCTCTCTCACTGTCCACTCTGCCTGTCAAAAAAAAAAAAAAATAAAAAAAAATTATAAATAGGAAATATGCAGTAGGATGAGAGTTTGATATTTCCAAAGCTGTTTTTACTCTGCTTTCAAATATTTAACTTCTACCACACTGCATGTTCTTGCATTCATTGCATTGTGTCAGCCCTCCAATACATAAAGTCTGATAGCTATTCATCACTAATCAGTTTGAAATAAATCATGTGCTGTGTCGAAATGAGCTTAATCCTAGCCTCTCTGTTTCATCTGACAGGGTGCTTTTAGAACAGTAAGTTCTGCAAATGTCAGAGCACAAACAAACTTTCATTATAGAAGCAATTCACTAATATTACATAAATCATAGTGGGAAATAAAGGACATCACATCCTCCTACCAGGCAAACTTTTCAATCATGTAACAAAAGAACATTCCCCCAAATTTGTAAATATGTACTCTCAGCTGGTAATATTAAATGTTTCTGTAGCTACTGGATAAAAACTGCTAATTGTGTAACTCAGAGTAAAATTGTGCATGTCATTAGTTACCAGAAACATATTATGTATATATATATATATATATATATATATATACACACATATATACGAATCATATATTATAGTTTTAAGGGTGCCTAAAGTGTTTAATGATAAGGGCTATCTCTGATCTTCATGAGCAGGATATTTTCTGTGATGATTCAGTAAAATATGTAAATCACTGAATTTCTTGACAAATGATAGATGTGTTGCTAAAGCAAAGAAGTGTGTGACTTAGCATTATTATTTTAATTTAAAAAGTGAACAATCCTTTCTGTCCTGATGAATACAGTCTCATTCAGCTAATTTCTTGATGTAGTACCATAATTAATTAATAATAATTAATAACATAATTAATAACTTTTTAAAAGTTGTGCTATAAATTTTCATATGACATAAATAACTCTATAAAAGTTCTTAATGTGCAACTAAAGAATACAATGTCGTGTTTAAGCATGATAACTGGAAAAAACAGTGACAACATTTCCCGCAGAATTTTAGCCACTGAAATGATTCAGCTTTTTAGAGATATAAACAACAGATAAAATTAAAATGATGGTGGCGTGTGTTTATCATAGCATTTAAGCTGCTGGTTGGGATACTTCTGTCCTATATCAGCATGCCTGGGTTTGCGTATCAGACACGTGTCTCAATTCCAGTTTCCTGCTAATGTGTGCCCTGGGAGGCAACAGTGATGGCTCCTCTAGTTCAGTCTCTGCTACTCATGTGAGAGACCTGAATGGAGCCCCTAGTACCAGGGAATATTTGATCCAAAGGATAGGAGGTTTCTGTTTCTGTTTCTTTCTCTCTCTCTTTTCCTCTCTTCTATATGTCTGCCTCTCAAATAAAATAAAAAGTAAATAAAAACAGTTTTTCCAGATAAAATCAAAACAACAAATGGATAATAAGAATGATGAGAAAAATAAAATTAGAAAATAAACAAAGTTCCAAGGATAAGCTTGACCAAGAAGATGATCTTCAGAAATTGCTAAATGCGGTTCACAGAGATATCTAGATCCACCAGTAATTACAGATAACTTGAACTTTATTTGGTTTTAGATGTCTACTTTTACAGAACAGTAAGAGATACCTACATTTTCTATTAAATGGACTTTACAGTTCCCTGAAAATTTATGTTCTGATACAAAACTGGTATGCCTTTGTAATGCACTGAAAACCCTAAACAACATGGCCTCCAACCAAAGTTGGGAAGCTTTTACTCTATAGGCAGTGGAATGGTCACTTACACTTTTTTGGAAGAAGGCTTCATCAGGGCACAATCAATGCAATATTTAGCTAACTCTGGTTTTCAACAATTTCTTTAAAGAATTCAAATTAATGTTAATTCAATTTTAATTTTATTGACTAGTTTTGTTACAGGTCTGGTTTTGCCCTGTGGTACATACTAATAGTGTCAATTTATAGCAAGAGTAATTTTGACCTAAAAACTACCCCCAACAAAGTTTGAGAAATGAAGTTCCCCCAAATCATTATTTCTACATTGAGACTGCACTTTCTCTTAAAGTTTTGTTGTTTAATTAATTTTAAATATACTTTCAGCTAAGACATAAATAAGCATTGGATATGTAATAAAATATATTAATAACCATTCTCTTGAAATTATATGACACTCATATGTGCTCCTAATAACGTTTTATCATAGCATGTTTACTTTGTTTATCTTCAATTCTTTGTTTAATAATTTTCAACATTTAAAACTCACAAAAATTTCAAAAAGATTTGTGTATTTGAAAGACTGAGGATTTGAAAAAGAAAGAGGGAGAGGCAGAGAGATCAGTCTTCCACCATTGGTTTACTGCCACAATGGCCACAATGTCAGGGGTTGGTCAGATCAAAGCCAGGAGCCAGGAACTGCCTCCCACATGGATGTCAGGGGAGCAAGCACTTGGGCCACCCTCTCATACTCTCCCAAGTATATTAGCAGGGAGCTGTATTTGAAGTGGAGCAACCAGGTCTCAAACTAGTGTTCATATGGTTGGTGTTGCAGGTGGCAACTTAACCTACTGTACCATGACATGGCCCCGAAACACTGAATGTTTTTAAAGTTCCAATTACATTACACTGTAACATTAAATCTCATAACCTGTCCCACTAGGATGTTAGCATGTCCATTTTATAGATAAGAAAACTGGTTGAGCAGTGGGAACAAAACATATTAAGTGACAGAGAGGAGGTACTTGAATATAATAACTTTTTAGACCTTTTATGTCCAACACTCCAGCAGCTCCTCTACTTCACACTTGCACTTTAATTCAAATCTGAATCTTTTTGTCATGAACCCAGGCCCTACACTTTAGTCCCGTAATCTCTCTTTTGCCTTGAAGACAGATTGACACTATTATTATCTATGGAATCTTCAGTCTAACAGAGTAAACATACAATCTCATCCACATCAAAACTTGAATTTTCTCTTCATTAAGTCCCGTTGTAATTTCCCTTTAAGTGTTTCGCTTATATTAATACTCAGGGAACAACAAGTTGAATGCTTTCCCAATTTAGATCAAAACCATTGGATGTGAATTTCTTTTTTTTTTTTTCTGAAAAAAAAATCATTAAACATCTTTCTATTCTGAAAACAAAGCAAAGCTATCAAAATAAAAGGAAAAATCCATTTACTGTTTGACAGATCAATGATTAATTTTAAAGATAAAATATCTACAATGAAAACTTCATAAATATGTTTCCAACATCAAATTAGTGAATTAAGAAAATTGAGGGAAAAATGTGCTTTCTTGTTAGATCTGTTAGTCCACTTAGGTCTGGACACTCACAGAGGCCTGCAGGGAAGGAAGACTCGTGTCCTGCTGTACTTGGACTGCTCCTGGCGTCTGTCTTTGGTTCTGCCATCCCATCTGGTTTAGCTTTTGTCCAAATTTTTCAGTTTTTAAGGACAAATAGTTAGTATTCACTTTATTAAAAAGACCTGGGTTTCAGTTAATAGATTTCTACTTTGCTTGCGATGTGTGCTGTGGTCTGGACTAATAGTTTGTGAGATCCATGTACAATGAAGAGATTTCTCATTTTAACATGTGATTAAATCAAAAGGACAATGGCCAGCCTGCCTCTCTATGCCTAAACCTTTGCAGTTCCAACCTCCCTTCAATGACTACTTTTTTTTTTTTTCTGATGAAATAAACAGCTCTCAAGCCTCAAAGGTCAAAACAGCTAATTCTTGTACCAGATGCACAAAGCTCCCAGGCCGTGAGTGACTGGGGTTAGTGGAAAATGTTTAAAATTATGCTTGTAGTACATATGCAGTATACCTGGAACATGGAAACGAGTAACCTTGTTTTATTCCCATTTTCCACAGACAGTAGTGTATAATGTTTATGCCTTTAATTGTACAGTTTAAGTCTACAACTGACTATATTCCTATGTGTGGAAAATCTTTCATATTTTGGAATAAACCACTTTGGCATCCATAACAAAAGAAATAAGAAATGAATGTTAAATCAAATGTTAAGTAATAAATTTATAGTTCTTAATAAAAAGGCTGTTGGTATTTGCCACCCAATGTGGGGACTGTGGACACATCACTAACCATGGGACCCAGTGGAAGATGCAAATTTGTGGAAGAAGCATCAGTAGCCAGTTTAATTCTGTTTGCATTTTGTTCCAAATTGGTTAGAAATTGGCTAGAAATTTAGAATCAAAGCATTCAAGGAACAGATTTGGAAAAAATTGCATTTTGAATATTTAACAAAATAATGTAAACAGAGCTTTAAACATTGAAATGGATCCTTACAAAAGTAGAAACTAAACAAATTAAATAATGATAGTGTCACTGGTGCAAAAGACTTAATTTGAATTTTATAATTGCTCTTTAGACTATCTTGAGTTATAGGAAGAATTTTTGTTCCAATTTATTCATTTTGAAGTATTTAAATTTGGCTAAACATTCAAAATCATTGTATAGAGACAAACTGTTTATGCATTTTTTGTTTTAGAATATTTGTCAAAGGAAGTTATCCTAAGTAAAAATAAAAATCTAGTATCTATAAGAATATTTGCATATTTCCATTTAAACTATTAAAACTGAGACTGTATTCCATTTAACATAGTTTGCCTTGCATTTATTAGGTTCTTTGACCTTAGAAAGAAAATATGTTTTCATATAAAAATTTTGTAGTATGCCAAAAATGGTCAATTGAAAATTTACACAGTTTTTAATTTATTATTCATAAAAGAAGTCTGTAGGCAGTTCAAAAAATGTTTTGATTATGTTGAAATAATACTTACAACATAATACTATTGGCATGGTTATGGAGATAGAAATATTTTATATTTCTATATAATAATAATGGAGGTAGCAATATTTTGAGTACAAGAAAAATACTTTTGTTGATTATATTATTTCAAGCTGATTTATTTCTGTAAAGTTTTAAAGGGCTGTGAAATATTTTTTTTATAATTCTTAAATATTTTAATTATATATCCTAAAATTTAGACCATCTTTGCTAAAATCTATTCAGTTATCAGAATCAGGATGTGGCATTGTTTATAGTATACTTACTATCCAGAGAAGATTTAAGAAGTATTTATTTATTTATATATTTTGAAAGGCAGAGAGAGGGAGAGGGAGGGAGGGGGATGGGGAAAGAAAGAGAGAGAGAGAGGAAGAGAGAGAGAGCGAGAGAAAGAGGCAGTCAGAGATCTCCCATCTGCTGATTCAATCTGTAATGCCCACATCAGCCATGGCTGGGCTAGGCTGAAACCAAGAGTTAGATATTCAATCTGTATTTTCCACGTAGTTTGTAGGTACCCAACTACTTGAACCATCACTTTCTGTCTCTCAGGGTGCGGACTGGCAGGAAACTGCAATTCAGAGCAGAACTGGAACGCAAACCCAGGCACTCAAATGTGGCGTGCGAGCGTTCCAATTGGAATCTTAACTGCTGTGACAAACACTTGCCGCTAACAAGTATTTTGATGTTGTTTTGCTTTATAAGATAATGCCATGATTTAGAAAAACGTTTATTTTGAGAGTAGAGATTAAGCTATTTTATTAGTTCCCCGGTAAACAAAAACAAATTTTCAAGTTTTAATTATTTCACAAATGACATATGTATTTTTATTACTCCCATTCATGATTAAATATGTCCTAATTTGGTTGATAAATTGTATGGTCTCCCTGATCATGAGATCTTTATTCCACTGTGAACTGAGGATGCTCCTCCATGTCTGCCTGTCTTTCCTCATTGTTGTAACCATGTGTGATCTCAGGAATGGCGTTGACTAATGTGACTACAGGAGTCTGTTCCTCAATTATGGGAACAGGTGGCTGGACAGACTCCCCTAAAGCCGTCTGCTGCCAGCTGATTTAAAACTGCAAATGATGGTTTTAGATGTGGCACTTTCTTCTGCAAGTAGAGAGACAGAGTTCAGAAGATTTAAAACAACAACAAAATCTGTTAGCACATAAGTGATAGTAACCTTGTCAGTGGAGCTTTCTTTTTAAATTTCATATTTTGTCAAAAGCAAATTTTTAAAATTTAAAAACATTTTCAACAAGTTGGGAGAAAGAATTGGCTTGGGGGAAGAGAATCATGAGGGGTTTGAAGGGCTCTTTGCTTTATTCATTTAAAACGAAATCAAAATGCTGGCTAATGAACTCTAAAAATATTGAACTGCTCACACAAGTGCTTTTAGAAGTCTTTGCACTTGAGTTTTCAAAGCGTTACCAAGATAGAGGACAAATATGTGTGCAAGAAAACCAAATAATAAAGTACAGGAATGCTTCTAGACCTATTAGGAAGGAGTTGGTCATAAGGAGACCAAACAACACATGAAAAAAGCAGTGATTATAATATCCATCCATTCATTCATCCATCTAATCCTCCACCCTTCCACTTAGCTACTCACTATCCATCCATCCATTCGTTCATACTTCCAATTGATAATAGTTAATGAGTATTTTTAAATCCATTTCAATGACAAAGATGTGGCCCTGCTCTTATTAAGCTGCTTACAGTTTCATGAAGATTCAATACCAGGAAGTTTATTTTAGCATGGTTAGGAGATGTCTGGAACCAGATGTGTTCTTGTGTGAGAATTCTGAAAATTAATACCTTTGACATTCTCTTATGCTAATAAAGTTCTCATTCTCTGGTGAATATTGTCAGTCAATCTCCACTTGAAAATACTAGTAAATCTCAACAAGTATTTACTGATTACATATAAACCAGGCACTGGGGTAAAGTGAAAATGGATAAAACCCTCTCCCTGCACTCAAGCAAAGGAATATAGATACCCATGGATAATCTGAACACCACACCCTGGTACTCTGACAAAGGCATGGCCAGTGTACTGTGAAAAATAGATAAGGGACATCAATGTGGCCCAAGGTGGTGGAGAGTGGGAATGGCAACCAAGAAAACCTTGGAAAGTCTAAAAGATGCATGACAATTAATCAAATAAAAGAAGGGAGGAAATGGTATTTCAGGCAATAGGAAAAGTATGGGATAAGAGACAAAGCTGACAGTGTGGGTGAGAACTAGAAGCAAACTGGTGCTGCATTGCATCCAGGGAAAGGCGACATGGGCAGGAGTGAAGCAGGAGTCAGAGCCTGGGATCTGTCACCCAGGGTTCTGAGGGTCTCACTGGAAGCTTGAGACAGCATTGTAACACTGTACATGGTGGGCGTGGTAGTGACACAGCTCGTTTTTAGTCTAGGTCAGGTTGTTGTTCTCAGCACTATTAACCATGTTTGGGTCAAACACTTATTTGCCGTCACGGAGAGGTAGCACTTTCCTGCACATTATAGGATTTTCAGCAATGATGCTAGCCTGTACCCTCTTGATACCAGTAGCGTCACTCAGTCTGGCAACCAAAAATGTCATTAAACAGCAAAAATTGCTCAAAGTTGAAAATCATCAGTTTGAATAAATCATCCAGAGGATGAATTCATGCAAGAAAGATTGGTGAAATAATAACTGAATATGGAGGAGATTACAGTGAGAAACCAGTCAGAGGTGGCGAGCAATTTGGAAGATACTGGTATGAAAAATATCAGAAGAGAAATGTTAAATTGGGTGAGGAATGAGGCCGGGCAGATGAGGAGTGATTTTTGAGATGGGGAATTTTAAGAGGTCAAGTTACATCCAAGCATATGGGTCTTGGAGACAATAGAAAATACAAAATTAATATTTCACGTTGTAGTGTGATTTGGATGGAGAGATCTGGTTGTTGTTAGGTTGAGTGAAGAAGGAGGTATATAGAAAAACAAAACAGGTGTGGGTAATTGGCTCAGCAGTTAAGACAAAGCTTGAGATGCCTGCATCCCATATCAAAATGGCTGGATTCAAGTACCAGCATCTCTTCTCTTTCTGGCTTCTTGATAATGCAGACTCTGGGAGGCAGCATGTCATAATGTGATAGCTCGTGCACTTGGGTTCCTGCTCTCTATTGTATCTGAAAGACTTGGATTGAATTCTCCACTCCTAGCTTTGACCTGCGACAGCCTTGACTATTTTGGGTATTTGGGCCTTGAACCACGTGATGGAAGATCTCTCTTGCATGTGCACTCTCTCTTTCCCCCTCTCCCTCTCTCTCTTTCTGTCTCTGCCTTTCATGTAACTTTTTTTTTAGTTTTTAATATAACATTTTTATTTTACATTATACTCAAAGGCTTATTGCTCCAAAAATAAAGTGTTCAAAAAGTAAATAACTAACAGTTCTGTGGGAACATAGGCAAGGGCTATAACCAATAATCAAATGTCGATTTCACTCATGTACAGTAAATTTTAAAATAATTACAGATGATTAAAACTATGGTAGTTTATCATTCTTAATTTGTTTAACAAAGATAAAAACAACATGCTGCAAAACCATCTTTGCAGCAATATTCTTACACACAGGCATTTTTTTATTTTTTAGAAAAAATTTAGCTCTCCATATAAGAGAGAGTATGTGGTATGTATATTTCTGTGTCTGACTTATTTAATTCAACATGATGTTCTCCAGTTGTGAGCATTTTGATACAAATGATAGAATTTTATTCTTTTTAATAACAGAATAATATTCCATTGTGTACATATTTTCTTTATCCGTTTATCTGATGATGGACACATTGATTGTGTTTTGTCTGTTGTGAACAGTACTGCTATAAACATGGTGATGCAGGTGTCCCTTTGATACAGAGTATTCACGTCTTCTGGGTATATACATAGTAGTTAGATTGCTGGGTCATATGGCAAGTTTACTTCTAGTATTTTGAAGAAATCTCCCCAGGGGCCAGCACTTGGCATAGTAGGTTAAGCCTCAGTCTGCAGTGCCAGCATACCATATGGGCACCAATTCCAGTCCCAGCTACTCCTCTTCTGATCCAGCTCTCTGCTAATGACCTGGGAAGGCAATGAAAGATGGCCCAAGTACTTGGGCCCCTGCACTCATGTGAGAGACCTGGAAGCAGCTCCTGGCTCCTGGCTTCCCATCAGCCCAGCTTTGGCTATCGTAACCATTTAGAGAGTGAACCAGTGGATGGAAGACCCCACTCTGTCTCTCCCTCTGTCTGTATATATGCCTCTCAAATAAATAAATAAATAAATAAATCTTTTAAAAAATCTCCATACCTTTTTCCTACCAACAGTGTATAAGAGTTCCCCTTTCTCCATATTCTCGCTAGCATTTGTTAATCGTTGTCATTTGTATAATAGCCACTCTGACAGGGGTGAGGTGATATCTCATTGTGGTCTTGATTTACATTTCCCTGATGGCTAGTGATGCTGAACAATTTTTCATGTATTTGTTGGCCATTTATATTTCTTCTTTTGAGTACTGTGTATTGAGATCTTTTGCCCATTTATTAACTGGGCTGGTTTTTCCTTGTTTTTGTGTATTTTGAGTTGCTGATATATTCTACATATCAATTCTGTATTGATTAAGTAGCTTGCAGGTATTTTCTTCTCTTTCTGTTAGCTGTCTTTTCACTCTATTGATTGTTTCCTTTGCTGTTCAGAAGCTTCTGAGTTTGATATAATCCCATTTGTCTAGTTTTCCTTTTGTTGCCTATGCTTTGGGGTCTTACCAAAGAGTCATCACTTAAATCAATAACTTAAAGTGCTCCCCCTACATTTTGCTCCAGCAATGTGATACTCTAAGGTTGTAAATTTAGCTCTTTGATCCATCTTGAGAGTTTCTTTTAATATGATGAGGGGTAGGTATCTAATTTCATTCTTCTACATACACACACACACATATATATACACGTATATGTGTGTGTGTGTATATATACATATATATACATATATCAGTTTTGCCAGCACCATTTAGTGAAGAGATTATTCACACTCCAATATATGTTCTAGGCAATTTTGTCAAAAGTCAGTTAGCAGTTTGTATGTGGATTAATTTCTGTCCTCTATTCTGTTCCATTGACCTGCCTGTTGGCTTATATACCAGTATCATGTTGTTTTAATTACCACAGTTTTTAAAGATTTATTTATTTATTTATTTAGAGGGCAGAGTTACAGAGAGGCAGAGGCAGAGAGAGAAAGAGAAAGAGAAATCTTCCATCCACTGATTCACTCCACCTTGATTTTCTTTTTCCCTCAGGATCACTTTGGCTATCCTGGGTCTTTTGAGATTCCATATGAATTTTAGGATTTTTTTGCTCATTCCATAAAGAATATCATTGGTATGTTGATAGAGATTGCATTGAATATGTAGATTGCTTTATGCAGCATAGAAATTTTAATGATATTAATTCTTCCAATCTTTGAGGAAGGAATATCATTCCATTATTTTGTCTTTGATGATTTCTTTCATCAATGTTTTATAGTGTTAATTGTAGAGATCTTTCACTTCTTTGGTTAAATTTATTCCTAAATATTTGTGTGTTTTTTATTGCTATAATAAATGAGAATTTTATATTTCTTGTTTGGCTAGCTTATCATTAACATATAGAAAATATACTATTTTAAAATAAACATACAAAAGAATCTTTCAAAAAAGAAAATAAAAGCAAATAAATAGGCCTTTGGGTTAAACTTTTGAGGGTGGTGGTAGATAATTGGACGGGTAGGAGCAGAGCTAGGAGAATGTGATCTCAACCCTTTTTCCGGAAGGAAGGGAACTCAGTGATGGTGTTCCACATATTCTTGGGACACTGTGGTTTGAGAGGAAAATGCAGCACTGGATGAAGCTAATGCTCTATTTTTCTGCAGACTTAGTGTTTTGCACATGGTAAGTGCTCGGAAATGTGAGATGAATGGAAGAATAAAGTGAATTGTAGGGGGCTGGCATTGTGGCACAGTGGGTTAATCCTTGCCAGCATCCCATATTGGGGCTGGTTCTAGTCCTGGTTGCTCCTCTTCCGATCCAGCTCTCTGCTATGGCTTAGGAAAGTAGTAGAAGATGACCCAAGTACTTGGGCTTCTACACCTGCATGGGAGACCTGGAAGAAACTCCTGGCTCCTGGCTTCAGATCAGCCTAGCTCTGACCATGGCTGCCATTTAGGGAGTGAACCAAAAGATGGAAGACTTCTCTCTGTCTTTCCCTCTCACTGTTTGTAACTCTACCTCTCAAATAAAAAATAAAATTTTTTAAAAAAAGTGAATTGTAATAAGCTATGTGGGGCCGGCACGTGGCTTAACAGGCTAATTCTCCGCCTTGCGGCGCCAGCACACCAGGTTCTAGTCCCGGTCGGGGCATCGGATTCTATCCCGGTTGCCCCTCTTCCAGGCCAGCTCTCTGCTATGGCCAGGGAGTGCAGTGGAGGATGGCCCAAGTGCTTGGGCCCTGCACCTGCAAGGGAGACCAGGAGAAGCACCTGGCTCCTGGCTTTGGATCAGCGCGATTCGCCGCCTGCAGCGGCCAATGGAGGGTGAACCAATGGCAAAAAGGAAGACCTTTCTCTCTATCTCTCTCTCGCACTATCCACTCTGCCTGTCAAAAAAAAAAAAAAAAAAAGCTATGTGGACTATGTGGAATAAAGGACTGCTTTTGAGACTTTAGAAGCAGATCTATGTACCTAGAATAATAAAATGATCTTTGAGTATATATTATATTAATACTACATTGAAGAAGATGGTGGTAATCAGTGCTTTTCCCCATAATCACTTTATGCTATAAAAAATAATCTGTTAGTATTTATGAAGTATTTTGAGATTTTCAGAGATAGGCATTATAGGGATATGTACAAACTTTTAAATATATATGTATATAGAAATATGTTTATTTAGTTGCATCTACTTGAAAGGCACAGTGACTAAGAGAAAGACAGACAGAGATATCTTCTTATTTGCTGTTTCAATCTCCAAAATTCGTCAACAACCTGAGCTGTGCCAAGCTTAAGCCAAGAACTAGGAACTCCGGCTGGGTCTTTCATGTGCGTGGCAGATGCCCAATCACTTGAGCCATCATGTGCTGTCTCCCAGGTTGTATTAGCAAGAAGCTGGATTGGAAGTGGAATACTGGGACTTAAACTAGTACTCTGATAAGAGATGTGGGCTTCCCAGACACCAGATTAACTCCCTCACCATAACAACATTCCCAAACCAATAGAGCAAAAGTATGCCAATTATAACATAAGCTAAATGTATGTTAAGACTCATTTAATTTGTAAGTGATCATTTTTGTGTCCTGAAAGTTATGTCTTGAATTTATGTGAATAATGGCTTTTCTCACCAAAATATGAATAGTAGATATAATGTATCCTTGATACCAAAGACAAAGAAAAAAAAACATTCTATTTCATGAAATCTTAATGCAATTAGTACGTGTTTTAAGGTTTCTTAAACATACAATTCAGAGTATTCAGTGTACTTAATATTGATTAACAGTTCTACTAAGATACTTTAAAATAAGAAATTAATTACAATTTAATTGATAAAACCCTAGCATATATAGCCTTTGCTGTTTAACTCCTTATTTCACAAGAATGCCAAATGCTTTATACTTCAGAAATTGATTTCCCAAGATTCTAGGGCATTAATCATTTACTCCTTTTGTCAGTGTTGCAAGAAAGGATCTATGCAATAGGTTTTCAATTTGAAAAACACTAAATTATATTTTATTCCTAAGGGGACACTACAGTCTTCGTGTTTACCAATAGAAAGAAGGCATCTGCTGTTTCAAATGTCATTTTTATTCCTCTTGTTCATCTCAAGTACATAATAAAATCTTATATATGATCTGTTCAGAAGTTGAGTGCTACCAAATGATAAATTCATTATTTCATCGCAGTTTACTTCCTAGCTCTATCTGGCCCTCAGTTTTTAAGGACTTCAGAGATTGGAAAGAATGATATGTGATCTCAAGCAGGCTAGTGCAACTTCAATGCATGTCTGTACTGTGACGCTGCTAGGTACCGCAAAGCACAAATAACAAATACAAATTATAGCTGTTATTCTCAGATGTTAGCGAGCCTGCTGGAGAGAGAGAAGGAACTGGATGTAAATCAGTAAGACAACAATTCAGTGCTGAGCCCTTCATAGATCAGTGTAAGTAAAACAGGGTACTGAGGAAGGGAGAGACCCCTGTCAGAAGGATTTCAAAGAAGGCTTCGTGGCGGAGGTGGTCTTCTTCCTACTTTTGTTGTTGATACAGTCTCAAGGGAAGTTTGTGTTTCCAGATTTGGATGAGAAGGTCGGAAAGGAGGAGTTTAATTTGCTTTTGTGAGGAAGTCAGAATTAAAACGAGGGAGCAAGAGATGTCAGGTCTCCCATACTTTTGGAGCTCTGGAGCACTCTTCCTTACTCTCACTCAGACCTCTGAGTAGAGCAGTGGCTCCTCAAATAAAGGACTTTGAATATATTGTTTAGTTCCCTTCCCTTAGCTATTTTGGAAATAGTCTTTTTTTTTTTTTTTTTTGACAGGCAGAGTGGATAGTGAGAGAGAGAGAGAGAGAGAGAGACAGAGAGAAAGGTCTTCCTTTTTGCCATTGGTTTACCCTCCAGTGGCCTCTGCGACTGGCGCATCGCGCTGATCCAAAGCCAGGAGCCAGGTGCTTCTCCTGGTCTCCCATGCGGGTGCAGGGCCCGAGGACTTGGGCCATCCTCCACTGCCTTCTCAGGCCATAGCAGAAAGCTGGCCTGGAAGAGGGGCAACCAGGACAGAACCCGGTGCCCCAACCGGGACTAGAAACCGGTGTGCTGGCGCCACAAGGCGGAGTATTAGCCTGTTGAGCCAGGGCGCCGACCTGGAAATAGTCTTTTTCTTTTGTGTTTAAAGCAGTATGCATTTTTTTTTTTTTACTTAAAAGAGTCATTGTGATTGCCCTCACCAGAAAACCACTAGTTTTTTGGGTTTACAATTTGTTTACAAATGAAAATAAATCAATAAGATATATATTTTTTCATTTAGGATAATATTTTATGTTTCTTGGGCACAATGTTATTGCATTTTTTGAGACCAAAGAAGTATATGTGTCTAGAAGGTAATGCTGATAGATGTAAGAAAAAAACTTGGAGCATTTTAAAATAGAATAGATTCTTACAAGCAAACCAATTTAATCTTTGAAAGTTTGGAGGATTATTTAACACTTATCCAGAGATTGGCTATTACATTGTAAAGCATTCAAACCAGTCATGTGGACTGTCTCAAATTATCCAAGCGATTTGAATTCCCTTGCAGAAGTAAGCAAATGATTGTGCCTTCACATCTGCTCTGAGTACACAGCACAGCTCCGTCTACTGGATTCTGAACAAAAAGCAGCTTTGCATAAAGGGAGATGTGGTGTCCATGGTAGCATGAAACTTGAGACGGGTACTACCTGTTACTCTGATTGCCAATAATAGCAGTCACAGACATGAGACATGTTCTTCTAAAGACCTGACAAAACCTTAGCAGAAGTACTGCAGGTACCTGATGAGTCATCTGCCATCCGTGAAATGCACACTGCCATATTCGCTGTGTAACTGCTGCCTGTGCTGAGAAGGAAGGAGGGCCTCAGATTTTGAGCTGCAAAAAGAGCCTTCAGGGGGTCAGCATTATGGTACAGTGCATTAAGGTCCTGCCTGTGACCCTCGTATCCCATATGAGCACCTGTTTGAGTTCGGGCTGTCCTACTTCTGATCCAGTTCCCTACCAATATGCCTAGGAAAGCAGCAGATGGTGGCCCGATGCTTAGGCCCCTGCCATTCATGAGGGAAACCAGATAGTATTCCTGGCTTCTGGCTCCTGGCCTCAGACTGTGGTCATTCAGAGAGTAAACTAGCAAATGGAAGATCTCTCTCTTTCTCCGTCTCTCCCTCTCTCTCTCACTCTCCCTTCAAATAAATAAATAAACAGAAAAAAAGATAATTTTGCAGGAGGTACTGGGCAGGTCAAGGCTAGAGATTTGTCTTGAGCAGTCTGCTTTCCATACCTCCCTTGGTCAAAATTAGCTAAGTAGTCTTAGATAATCAGACTTTTTCTGGTCTTCTCTGTTGTTTAAAGTGTAGAGTTCGGCCGGCGCCGTGGCTTAACAGGCTAATCCTCCGCCTTGCGGCGCTGGCACACCGGATTCTAGCCCCGGTTGGGGCGCCGAATTCTATCCCGGTTGCCCCTCTTCCAGGCCAGCTCTCTGCTATGGCCTGAGAAGGCAGTGGAGGATGGCCCAAGTGTTTGGGCCCTGCACCCGCATGGGAGACCAGGAGAAGCACCTGGCTCCTGGCTTCGGATTAGCACAATGTGCCGGCCGCAGCGGCCATTGGAGGGTGAACCAACGGCAAAAAGGAAGACCTTTCTCTCTGTCTCTCTCTCACTATCCACTCTGCCTGTTAAAAAAAAAAAAATCATAAAAAAAAATAAATAAGTAAAGTGTAGAGTTCAAAGTACCAAAATGTCTCTCGATTCTAATAAAAATCCCCTTTAGAATTCCCCATCCATTGATGGGAGAGCCTTGTAATCTGTGAATGAAGAGATTTGCTATCACATTTTAAAAAGGAAAGAGAAAGACAGGGGTTGAGCAAGAGTACAGAGCTTTCAACTTTGGTTATTTCTCCACGTTTACTTGTGTTCTTTACCTCATTATCTGATTTTCTCCAAGGCTATTTTCCCCAAATGCATAAAATGAAATTATGACCCTTCAGACCATATGCCCAGTGATGCAACGATTAGCATCTGTTTATTACACAGGCTTAGTGAAAAAAATAATTCAAGAAAAACCCCACTACCAGGTTAAAGGAAGCTTTCTATTTGGCATTCCAATTTCATTTAAAGCATAAAATGTGAGAAAAGTCATTTCATAGTATGCCTTCTTCTGTATGATATTTTTAAGTGTCTAATTTTTTTGACATTGCTTTTGAAATTCCACCGTGGTGAGTTCTGACATACTGTGAAATGGCTGCTTTGGCATTTAGCAGCTTGTTTTGTAAAACTTTTGTAACAGAAAAAGAAATTAGAAAAACTAGACCACCACATGTGTCCAAATAGGAGTCATTGATATTTCCTAGTGAGTCTGGGGAGAGAAAAATAAGGGATGTTGACAACAATATAATGGTGGAGTCCTCTGACAGTATGCCCAGGTAGGGTCCTGTTAGGTCTGGACCTTGGAAATAAGGAGCTCTTTTGACATTAGCTGCTGAGAAACTAAAATTATCCAAGGAAACATTCCATTACCACCCAATATTCAAGGTTTTTTTTTTTTCTTTGATAACGCCTATTAAGATCACTGTTTTCAGCCTCATCTAGAATGTCTCCATTCTCTGAAACAGTCATAAGCATTCTTATTGGCCACATGTTTTACTCACTTATTACACATATGCTTACTATATGTTTACTATTTTCCAAATAGGTGGGTGCTGTGGGTGCACAGAGAGATAATCTCTACCTACAATGATATATTGTGGAGGAGGTAAGAAAAACATATCCAATAATGAAATGCAGGGCCAAAATGCCAATATGGTAGTCACAGAATAGGTGGTATAAAGAAGTGTATGATTTCTAAATGGGTTTATAAACACCAGATACGCTGCTTGAAAAGACTGGAAGTTTACTGTCCGTTAGGATAATCAAAGGAGGCTCATGGAGGAGGTGGTACTTGAGGGGGCATCAAAATATGTGAAATATTAGGGTGAGAGGAAGAGGCAGGATAATGTGAAACAAGGCAGGGTTCCTCAAGGCACGGGCCCTGTGTCTAGCACTGCTGGTGTGCACAGTACACAGATGTAATGAACAATAGTGAACCATCCAGTGGAAAACTTTTTCTCTTTCCAATTATCTTTCAATACTTATTTCATTAAGGAAAAATAGATCTCAGTTTGATGTTTTAACCCCTGGTTTTCCTTGGTAGTTAACAAATTTCTCTTTCTCTCTGCTCACATTGGGTCTCAGGCTCAACAACTCTGGTAGACGTTAGTAACCATGATTCAATAAAATGAGTTTCAGATTGCATTTATTTTTAGTTCTCTTAATCTTATAGAGTAAATGGGGAATTTTCAGTTAAGATTGTGGTATAAGATATTTTACATAAATGTACTTAAGGGAGAAAGGTACTTTAAGGAAAAGTGAAAACAAGTAATAGTGCCTGTTTTATGTAAAAAAGTCAGAATTTGGGTGGCATGTGAATGAATGAAATTAGGGGAACACTGGGTTAAAGTATAAGTTATGCATAGGATGGTCAGTAGCTACATGTGATAACAAAGAGAGTCTTCCTGGAAAGTCACTTAGAAAGACAGATTATGAGTAGGTCAAAGTGACCAGAGAGGACCATACTCACAAACTTCATTCGAATTGTTCCTTCCTTTGAAATTTAATGCCATTGCTTTCAAACAGGTACTAAGAACTATAGTTTGTTGATTCCTTCTCAGATGCCAGGTATCCATCAAGCACCTTAAATGTAATCTTTACATTTTTCATCACAGCAGTCCTAAAAGGAAGCTATTAGCCAGAATGTAGGAATGAATGATATTACCACGGTCACACAGTATTTGGAACTCAGACCTTCTCAATTCTAAAACTCCTACTCTTCACATGCCTGGAAACTCTACTAATCTTTGAGCCTCACCATGAAGATCAGCTTTCTCTGCCTGTGTCCTCCCTTTGCAACAGATAATCCATCTCCTCTTTGGACTCCATGCAGCCAACATTATGCATTTCTTGATGATAGTGATTTTCTTTTCCCCTTCATTTTATCTAGCCATCTATCTGACAACTAGGTTGTAAATCCAAAGAAGGTGCTTTTCCTATATCCCAAGGCATCCAATACAGTATTTTTCTTGTGATTGTAGCTCATACTGTTTGAATTGTGGTAGATTTTCTTGCTCTGCTTCAGCTTATCGTAGAAATACAGCTGCACCATCAGAGTGCAAGTGGAGGCAGGAGCTCTGGCCAAGATAACTCATACTACCCGGGAAGGCTTTGCCTTTGTCAGACTCTGAGAATCGAATTAATTAATTTGAAGCGCATCAGCACTTCTTTACTTTTGTTGAATTATACTGATTTTTTTCTTATAGCTGTGTTTTGCAACACCTGAGTTAAGTAGCAGGAAATGAATACTTTGTAATTACAGACTTAGGTCTCACAAGAGTATGTTGAAGAATATCTCATACAACTCCTTTGTTTTTATCAATGAGAAAACTGAAGACTAAGGAATTTCATGAATTGCTGAAAACTGCACGGAAAATTAAAGGCAAGAATTTAACTACGGGTCTCTCAGTTCTCAGCCAGTCATCTTGTCTATTGATGGTTTTGAACATAGAGGTCATGGCTCCTTCTTTCAATCCAATGCAAGGATCCCTACAGTGTCCCTGACTGAGGTAAACAGACTCTGCGGATGTGCATAGAACAGGAACGCTTTACCTTTGGCAGCAGTCAGTTATTTTAAAATTGTTTGCATTTATTTATTTTCAGTTTTTATTCTAAAGGTGGTTGGAGGGGAGAGAGATTAGAGGGATAATATTCCATCTACTGGTTCACTCACTCCCCAGATGCTCATAACAGGAGCTAGGATTCATTCTGGGTCTGCCACATGGGTGACAGGGACCCAAGTACTTGCTGCTACTTCCAGGTTGCTCATTATCAGGAAGCTGGAGCAGAAACTGAGGAGTTTGAACTTGAACCAGGCATTCCTGACATCAGATACATGTGTCCCAGGCTGCGTTTTAACCTCTGTATCAAATGCCTGCTTCTTAGAGAGGATTTTCCTCTATGAAACCCAACAGAATCTTGCTCAAAGCAAGAATTGCTCAAGGCAGGAGTGTTCTAGAGTTCCTATTTTGAAGCTTTCCTGTCTTCCACGCTTATGCACTTCTGTGGTTCAGCCCTGCACCTTCAAATGCATCTATAAATCAAGGACTTTGACATCTCTGTCTCTAGAGCAACACCTTTTCCCCTAGCCTGCTGACCCATGTAGAAGTGCCTACAGATAATTCCCCTTGGAAATGTCTAGTGGGCATTTCAGATTTAATACCAACAAGCAAAGTCTTGATTGTACCTTCCCACCAAAATGTTTCCCAGTCTTTGCCTTATTATGAGAGCCTTTGTTTTCCTGTTGTTCATACCAAAAACCAGAAGTCATCTTGGCATGTCTTGTTTTCTTTGATTGCATGCCCAAACCATCAGCAACCCTATTGTCTCTTAGTTAAAACCACTTCCATAATCTCTCCAATGCTTGCCAGCTCCACTGTGCCCACTCTATTCCAGGCACAGAGAACTCCCCAGCACTCTCAGCTGTTGCAGTCTGTTCCCCTTGGAGCAGGTGGAACATAAATCAGCTCATGTCATCATCCTATTGCTTAATACCTCCAGTGCCTTCTTATCGAATTCACAGTAAAGTCGGACTCGTCATCAGGTCTGAGAGCTCCCACAGAGCAGGCCAGTGATTTCTTTCTGCCTTTATCGCCTGTGCCTTCCTGTCCTTCAGTGTTCTCTAGGCGACATGCCTCCTCACTGTCCCACAAAGTCCCACCTTCGGCCCTCTGCCTTGGTAGCTCGCTCCGCTTAAAACTCCCTTGACCTACCTGCCCTCACTCTCTGAGCTTCCTACAGGACTTTCAGGGTCTTCAGAAAGTTTGTGAAGCTGTATTATGAGAAAACTCTGCAAGCATGGACTTCAAAAATTTTTTGACAAACTATTCATCTTCCCATGAATATTTTTGGTAATATTCTAGAAGTCTCCACCTTCTGAGAAAGGTTTTTCTGATCATTGCCTTCCCATTATATTATCCCAGTGCTGAGAATAACTTATGTTTATTACTATATTGTACATTGTGTATTTACTTTTTAATTTTTTGCATATTCTACAAAAGCGTGAGCTCATTGAGACTTGGGATTTTATTTTTTGTTATTACATTCTGCAGTTTCCATAGTATCTTTTTTAAAGATTTATTTATTTATTTATTTGGAAGTCAGAGCTACACACAGAGAGAAGGAGAGACAGACAGAAAGAGAGAGAGAGAGAGGTCTTCCATCCTCTCGCTCACTCCCCAATTAGCCGCAATGGCCAGAGCTGCGCTGATCCAAAGCTAGAAGCCAGAAGCTTCTTCTGGGTCTCCCAAGTGGGTGCAGGAGCCCAAGGACTTGGGCCATTTTCTACTGCTTTCCCAGGGCATAGCAAAGAGCTGGATTGGAAGTGGAGCATCCAGGACTTGAACTGGCGCCCACATGGGGTGGTGGCACGGCAGTCAGCAGCCTTACCCTCTACGCCACAGTGCTGGCCCCTCCATAGTATCTTGATGAATGTCAACAAAATGTTAGAGGCAATAAATATTTGTTGAATGAATTTCTCCAATTTTGCCATTTAGCCAGATACTTTATTTTGTTGGTTTGGAACACGTGTGCAGAGATTTTCTTTTAATCTTATAAATATCATAATTTCAATTTGGGACCATTAGTCCAAGTTTGATAAAATCTTTTTGAATGTGGATTTTTGTTGTACTATGCCAGTTTATGGTGATTACTAATAATATTACCTACAGTTATCATTTACTGAATGTTTTCATAGCTATCACTCTACTGAATGTTTTCTTAAGAGTTTGTGCATCTATTTCTAGTCACTTGAAAGGCAGAGTGACAGACAGATGGATCTTCCCTCATCTGGTTCACTTTCCAAATGCCCACAAGAGCCAGAGCTGGGCTAAACCAAAGACAAGAGCCAAGAACTCCATCCTGGTCTCCCACATGGGCGACAGGAACCCAAGTACTTGAGCCATCACCTGCTGCCTCCTAGGGTGCTCATTTTTAGGAAGCTGGATCAGAAGTGGAGTGGTACCCAATGCCATGCACTTCAATACAGGAAGTGGGCATTCCAAACAGCACCTTAACTTGCTGTATCAAAGTGCCAGCCCCTCTGCCATGTATTTTACAATATTAATTTGCTTAATCCTTACAGTGACTCTAGGAAATGCTGCTACTCTCCACCGTTTTACAGATGAGAGCAACTTTCTCCAACTCATACAACCAAAACCTGGCAGATCACAGCCACACTTCAAAGCCACTCATATTTGTTTCTAATACACAGTACTAATGAGAGCCTGATATCTGGAGAATCATAGAACTAGGTTACCCTACTGGCCAAAGCTGTGTGATATTGACCAAATTATTTTTCATTCTGTGTTTCATTTTCTCATTTCATAAATGAGGATAGCAGTAACCCAATGTCACAGTGTTGTAATGATGATGAGATATCACTTGTCATACACGTAGTACGGTCCTGGCACAGCATAAAACGTCAGTAAGTGTTATCACAATAGGGACTGGCATTGTGATGAAGTGGGTAAAGCCACCACCTGTGACACTGGCATCCCATATGCATGCCGGTTCATGTCCTGGCTCCTCCAATTCCAATTCATGGCATTGGTATGACTGAATATTAGTCTTATTATTTTATTTTTTACCTTTTGCAGTGCTGGGAGTAACCTAGATGCTTGGCACTTTAAGAAGAAGTGTAGTAAAGCAATCTACTGTTTCTATAAATGTGGAAGAGCAATCTGCTGTTTCCATAAGTGTTTTCCATAGCTCGGCATGACATCTCAACAGAAATTCCTCCAATTACTATTCATACTACAAGTATTTGCTGAATATTTGTATTTGTTACATATGCAAGCACCATGCTAGCACATGACAAAAATCTTATTTAATCTGCAAAGAACTTTATGTACTAGTTGTCTATCCCTCTTTTCAAGCAGAGGAAGCTGGGCAGAGTGGTGTGGGGAACTGTGTCAATTCTGTTTCTTGCCTTTCGTCACACTCTTCAGAATTCCCTCTGTGAGAGCATGCTATTAATCGTTCTCAGCAGAGGATAGACAGGCTGCAGGAGGAAGAAGGGTTTCTGCTGTTTTCAGAGTGCTCCTGGGTCTGGCCATGTGGGTGTAAGGACATCCAGTGGGGTCTGCTCCAGCATTAAGCTCCAAGTGCCGTCTCCCTGCAAAGCTGCAGCCTCAGCCTCAGCCCCTCTACAGCCTTTCTGCGGTCCTCTTGGTACAGAAACCAGAGGGCAGCATGTCTCACACTCTCTGAAGTGCTCCTACTCCCACCAGTACCTGGACCTCTGCTACACATGCCTGTTAGAGGCATCAGCTGCTGACCCCTGCTCCTGTGCTGCTTAGCATTCCAGAGCAGGGTGGTCTCTTGGTGGTCCAGCAACTCCAAACTGTCTCTGGCCTGGCCACACTTCTGTACTTCCCTGCTGACTACCGGGTGAACCATTCTTTCCCTAAGTTTGTCTCTTCTTGGATTCTGTCTCTCGGCCTAGGTTACTGTGTAGTTACTCTCCCATCGTAGTTAATAACTTTTCACCATTTTTTTTCTATTTAACTTATTGTGTGATTTCTGTATCCAGGCTGGATCCAGATTGCTATAGATCCACCTGCTGGGATCACTGGTTGCTAAAGGCACAGCTGTCCACTTCCTCAGATAATTGACTTCAGCTCATGGGAGCTGCATTGTCTAGGAGGTTTGCACCCTCCCCACCCTCCCACTGCCTGTGAGCCAGAATCAATGAACAGCTGATGAAAATCAGCTCCTTTGGCTTTATGGCAGGACAAGACAGGACAGTTCTATAGTACAGTTCCCCCATGGGTCAGGCCAAGGTTAACCTTTACCACAAACCCAAGGCTGTCTCCCCTTCCCAGTCCTGCTTCTCTCATCTCCCTAAAGTCTTTTTCTGAGAATACACCCTCACACAGTTGGGTAGATGCTAATTTTTGCTTTAGGATTTGCATCTAGGGAAGCTGATCTCAGACGTGTACCAAGGACACAGAGCTAGAAGATTGTGAAGCTGGTAATTGTTCTGGATCTATCTGACTCCAAACCTTCGATTCTTAACCACTGCTCTCTCAAGATCAGAATAATCTCGCACCCCAAACATGCTTTCCCTAATCCAATTCATATTCTGTGCTGATTCATCCTGTTCTGAAGGATGGTCTGTCACTGGATGGGGAGTGAAGTGTGTCCCAATTGATTGACATAACAATATCCAAGACCTGCACCCACTCATTAAGGGGCTTTGCATGCCCAGTATCTGTTCCATGGAGGCTCAGGCAGCCCCTGCTATTACTGCCCTTGGCCCATACTCTTATGCTTTCTCTACCCCTAAGTGTAGGCCAGTATCTTGATTGGTGCTCAACACTCCCAGTTCACTGAAGTGAGTCAGCTTGTCTACTAAATCATGCTGCTATTCTCTAATCATGTTTATTTGGGGTAGACTAGTTCTCTGTGCCCTGGGAATTGTGTGGTGACATCCACTAAGGTACAAAAACTAAGATGACAGGTTGACACTTAAATGCCTTTCAGTAAATAATAGTTATTATGGGGGCCCATCGCGACGCATTTATTTATAACTCCTGCCACCCCACACTAACACTTAGCAGGGAAAGGGGAGGCGGCAGTTGAAGGGCTGCTTAGCTATACAGGAGAGCCAGGAAGACCTAGATTTTCCAGAGGTTGTATGTGTCAATCTTGAAAGCTAATTGGGCCAGCACCGCTTGAGAATACCTTCTATCAGGTCATTGCATTTTCACATGTTGAAAAAAGACAATGAGAAATTCAGTGGAAACCTCAACAGGTCTGGGACCTAATTGTCTCCTTTTCCATGACCCCAGTTTGTATATTTTCGTTTGTGGTTTGTTCTTTGACCATGACATGAAGATTCCTTTGGGGATTTAATAGCCTAGTCAGTATCACCTAATGGACTCTAAGTGACTCCTGTTTTCCCATTTGGAAGTAATTACTGTACAATCACACAGCTTTTCTCCTCCTTCCTCAGAAAACAAACAAACCAATAAATTACAGGTGTTGTAGTAAGCAGGCTGTCCGTCCCAGAGAGAGGTCATCTGTTTATTCTACTTCAGAAAGGTGGGTCTACTTGCTCAGCATTTGCCCCATTATCTTTGTGGCTGAATGAAGCACAGAAGTTGCTAATTCAATCATTTTTTTTTTTTAGTTGTCCCACAGTTAGATGAAATTATTAGCCATTGCAGCAAAGTGTCAGCAACTACAAATAGAAATGTGCCTTTGAAGGCAGCTGGATCCAAGTGGGAATTGGGAAATTAATAGGAATTTAGAATAATGGGCATGCTTGCAATAAACCATTTATGGGTTCAGAAACCTTGTTCCTTTGGTAATTTGAATGAGCAGTTTTGCTAATAAAGTTTGTCTGTGTTTAGTGAACCTGCTAGATATACCTGTCATTTACAAACAACTTGAATTATCACTTTCCCATCAAAGTGTGCCCTTTCTCTTAGCATTCTGGCTCATGGCACTGATATTTTCCAATGTAAGCAGGGAATAGAGAGAGAAAAATACAGAAACAATTTTGAGCCCCAGCTGTGGCAGGCTAGCCTTTGTCTCCATGAGTGATGAAGAGGGTTTTATACAGATAACATTGGTTGAAATTAAGATGGTGCCACATCTCTTTGAAATGCTAGATATTTTCACTAGAAACTGCCAGTTAGGATCAATACTATATCTGCTGGGAGTACTTGACCCCTCTACCTACTCAGTGAATCTCCAGTGTCATCATCTCCACTTTGCTCTCCATAATGGATTTAACCTTCAGAAAAACAGACAAACGTCATTGGCATTTTCTTTCTTCTTTTTTTTTTTTTATTTGACGGGTAGAGTTACAGACAGTGACAGAGAGAGACAGAGAGAAAGGTCTTCCTTCCATTGGTTCACTCCCCAAATGGCCGCCACTGCGCCTATCTGAAGCCAGGAGCCAGGTGCTTCCTCCTGGTCTCCCATGCGGGTGCAGGAGCCCAAGCACTTGGGCCGTCCTCCACTGCCCTCTCGGGCCACAGCAGAGAGCTGGACTGGAAGAGGAGCAACCAGGACTAGAACCTGGCGCCCTGATGGGATGCCGGAGCTGCAGGCGGAGGGTTAACCAAGTGAGCCATGGCGCCGGGACTGGCATCTTCAAAATTTAACAATCACAATAATTCCTCCTACCAGGAATGCATGCTAGAGTTTCCCTGCCCCTTGTATTTCTATAGTCTCAGGCTTGGTTCCCTTGTGGGAATGTGTGTCTCTCGAGGAAGTACAAAGTGCTACCGCTCACATATACATCAGGAACCCTTTTGAGGGCTCTGTAGTCTCGCAGCAACATGAGTGCTGTTCTTAAGGAAACAGCATTGATTTCCATTTGGCCCCTGGGATTATGGCAGCGTGGCTGCAGGCCAGATCTAGGGTGCTGGGACAGTCGGCGTGGGTGAGGAAGGGACTAGGAACTCAGATGGCATGTTGAGCAATGGGTGAGCATGGCTTTGGCATGAGTAGAGCTGTGTGGTGAAGAATATGAGCTCCAGGTTTTCTATCACTTTCTGGGTGGCATGGAGGTAGGAAAGATCTTTAATGTTTCTGAGATCATTCCTTTATCTTTAAATAGAGAGTGATAAGATGCATCTCATGAGGTTATTTTAAGGATTAAATAAAAGGTCCATGTGAAGTCTCAGCACCGTCCCCTGTATAAGGCTAACATCTTTGGTCGTGTACAATGGTCATTGCTGCTCACTCAGATTGAGGGGAGGGCCACCTGGCTTTGTTGGAAAGTGTTCCCTTTCAGTTTACTTAGGTGTATGGCTTAAGACATTTTATAGTTTATTGAAAACATCTGTCCTATCTAAACGTTTAAAGTCGGTTACCATTCTGTGAGCAGGCAAGCACACAGGTGTATGTATCACTACTTGTTATCAGCACACATGATATTTTCTGGGGGCAAATATTTTAAGAGCTTATCATGTTTGTCATGGGATTAGTCAGTTTTTGTTACTGTTAGCAAAATCCCTGAGATAGGCTAACTTTGTAAAGAGAAGCGATCTATTTAGGCTCACAGTTTTGGAGGGGCGGGGTCTAGGGCCTCATCTGGTGATTGCCTTCTTTCTGGCTGAGTCCCAAAGCAGCACCACACAGCAGCACTTGGCGAGATGTTGGGCATGTGTGTCTATGTGTCTCTATCTCTTTCCTTATAAGTCACCCAGGACTCAGCCATGGGGGCTCCATCCTAACAACCTTGTCTAATTTGTTCACCCCACCACCACCAAGATGTTACACTTCTAAACACTGTAATTGGATTACATTTTCACTCCGCCATTAATTTACAGCTCCTGCTTGGGTTTAGGTATCAGATCATAATCTAACAAAAGCAGACATAACTATGAGGGTACTTCAGAAAGCTTGCAGAAAACAGAATTAAAAGGTAAATTCATTGAAGCTGGTGTTATGGTACAGTGGGTTAAGCCACCGCCTGCTATGCCAGCTATGCCAGCATCCCATATCAGAGTGCTGATTCAAATCCTGGATGCTCCACTTCTGATCAAGGTCCCTGTTGATGCACCCAAGACAGCAGCAGATGATGGTACAAGTGCTTGGGATCCTGCCACCCACCTGGGAGACCCAGATGGAGTGCTTGGCTTCTGGCTTCAGCCTGGTCCAGACCTGGCTGTTGTGGCCATTTGGTGAGTGAGCCAGTGGATGGAAGATTCTCTCTCTCTCTCTCTCTCTGTCCGTCTCTCTGTTTCTGTCTCTTTGTAACTGCCTTTCAAGTAAATAAATAAATCTGTAATTGTTTAAAAGAATATTATTAATGTAAAAGATAAAATCAAAGTGCTCTCTAAGTTACTTGTCTTGCACCCGCCCTCACACTGGGGTGTAAGTCCAGTGAGGCTACTCTTTCTGTGTTCTATCCTGGTGTATTCCAGACATCTTGAAGAATACTTCAGACTTAATAATGGCCCCAAAATGTGTGTCGATTTCCCATTTTTCTCTTTTTTTGGTTTAGTTTTAGAGCTGTAGACCTTTAATATGTTGGAGCAAGGCAGGTGAAAAAGGGCCAAACTTACCTTCAATCATTTTCTGGAGAACTGGACAGGACTTTCCTATACCCTACACGTGGGGCCCTTAGCCAAATACCTTGCTCATGATACTGGGAATTCAAGTAGGGGTCTGCCATTCCTCCCTCTGAGAGATCAGAGCTTTTTCCATTACTGGATAGAACTGAAACTCCTCTGGTGAAATTGATGGAGGCTTCATTTAGCAGGAGGAGAAGCAATCATTGAGGCACTGAATTGAAAGTGAGAGTCAGGGTGAGAACTCAACCCTCACGACCTGCTGTGATTGTCCTACTAGCAACAAAAGCAAAAAGCTCCTAAAGTGACCGCAAAGTGCTCTAGAAACCATTTCTCTGGCTTCATGGGAGTGAATGAGGTTTAAGTGACCCACAGATGTCACATCCAATTGCTTTAATGATCACATGGAGATCTCTCAAGGTCCCTTGGAAACCCATGTCAGGAGCAATTCCCAGCAGAGCTACTGAACTGTACCTTTCTTGGTATTAAAATCCAGCATTTTATATTACATGACCTATTTGTTGTCAGCCTTTGTCCTCACAGAATGTGAATCTAAAGATGGCATGCAACTCTTGTCCACTATTTTGCATTCTTGTACCTAGCGTAGATACTGATTCACAGTACATGCTTGAGAAACCCTTCCTAAACTATAGTTGAATAGCAATCTCCAAGTGCACTCCACAGAATCCCACACAGGCTACATCACACCACCTGGTATCCTAGGCCACATATCTTTGTGTCAGTGTCTGTGCCTTGGTCTTTCTCGTTTAATTTATCCTTGAACTCATGAATGGCATACAAAAGTAAGTGCTAGAACACTGTTTTAAGTAGTTCTTCTGCTGGTGGTGGAGATAGGAGGAAGATTGGTGGTTTGTAGAGAGCTTGGAAGGAGTTTCTGACACCATGTGGCCCGAGCAGTGAAACGTCTCAGCTCTGTGTCCCAAGCAAATGAGAAAGAAGTGTGATTGTCCTTTTGGAACTGTACATGTGGAATGAGTGAAATCTGTTCTCTTTATATTAATAACAAAAATAAATGAGACTTGAGAAGGGAAGAACTGACAACCCAGGTGAGGGAGACATGATTGATTGGCTTTCGCTGTGTTCATTCATGGATCCAACATTATCCATGACCGACCATAAAACAGGAGGGGAATCAGGAAGCAGGAGTTGGCAGAGGCAGCACATTGGACCCCTCAATCCACAAGTAATAAACCCGTCTCATCCCTTGTTTGGCAGCCTAGCGTGTTCTTCCTGAACGACAACTTTCTTTTTTGTCTTGTCCTGTCAGTGCTGTCCACAAGAATCACGTGAGAAGAAAATTCACAGCGTGTTTGACTTCAGAGTAGTTCCTTTAGTAGGGATAGATTCTTCTTCCTGACTCAGACTTACTGGGAATCTGATAAAGCATAAACTGCAGTGGCTTTCGCAAGCCCTGATAGTGGCCTTTGCAGGTCCAGTGAGCATTTATGTTTGCAAAATTTTCAAGAGTAAGGCATTTTAGCCACAGTCACTTCAATGTACTGTGTCTTTTCACTCTGATATCCACTTCTTTCACGTGACTGCAGAAGATCTTAGGGTCCAGCTAAAAGGGGAAGTTGAATTGAGAATGCATTTATAATGGGTCTTCAAAGGTTTGTAAAAGATGAACATGATGAAAAAAACTATGCATGGATTTCAAAATATTTCAGCACCAAAATAAATTTGCCTTCGTTTTTTGTCATGTCATGTTTAGTTGAGACTGATCAGAATATACACATGAACCCTGCAATAATTCCAAGTGTAGCTATTACAGTTGTCCTAGTGTAATAAACAATGGCTTGCCGGAATAGTCTAGCCACCTGCTTTGAGACACACTGGGTGTCAGGACATAAGTGCAGGACCTGCGCTCTTGTTTCAAGATGGGTAGCTCTTATGGTCCAGGGCACAAGAATTATGTGATGGGAAAAGAAAAAGAACACTTAAACCATAGTAAAAAAAAAAAAAAAAAAAAAAAAAAAAACAAACAAAAAAAACTGATCTACATCATAAAGGATGTTTGTTAAAAATTTACTGTGTTTTTGCTGCATTTGTTTTTTTTGTCCCCATAAAAGAATGTTTGTTCATCTTCACTCCTAAATTATTTGTGTTTTCTTACAAAATTCCTCCTCTTTTTAAAAAGTCTTAGGACTTCCAGAACATGGATTTCCCCTCTGCCTTGTCAATTCTCTTTAATTTGTGGAACGTTGAAAAGACCTCTGAGGTCTAATGGGTAAAAATTTCAAATAATGTTTAATACCATTATACAGTTAACATAAATAATTTTACTGCCTTCTAATACCTAAAAACATGCAGATATTAAATAAATAGTCTTTACCAAGCTTCTCAATGTGAGAAAAGAATAACCCATCTTTATAGGATAAGTAGGGTCAGTCATCATGAGATTTTTGCAAACTCAAAGCTTCTCGTATTACTAAGGATTCTAATTTTTCTGGCATGTACCCTATGTACATGTACATGTCCTTTTTCTAATTATTTGCAGATACGAGAGAATTTAAATGACATTTTTGCTGAGTGCAAAAATTTTTATTCTTCATCTATACAATGCAGGAGTTGTTTTCTATAGCTGAAATATTCTCAGATTCTCTAGGAGAAAAGGTGGTGGTGAAAAGTTTAGCATTGCTAGGTGGACAACAGTTGACTCATTAGAATATGGCAAATGTGTGCTGCTGTGTACAGAAGATAATTGTGTTTGTCATTTTCCATTGTTATCCCAAGTGCAGTAAAGGTTTCATGGGGGTAAGTAGTAAAACCCTCTAAAACTGTCTGTGGTGTGCCAAATACTACAAGCCTCGCTGTTTAAATAAATTGCATCTCCAAGAAGTGTGATATTAAGCTTTGATGAAAGCAATTCCGAACTTTGCAATTAGTATAAGAAACTAATACAGCTTTTGAAAAGTCAAAACTTCTGCTTTGACCACAGATAAAAACCTGTGGCAGTCTCACTAGCGCTCAGCTTGCTGCAGGAAACGTTTTGGGATGAAGCTTGTTTTCTAATAAAGAAGGATCTACATTTCCTGTTCCCAGGTATTTACCACATGACCCTCATGTTAAGTTTTGTCCTTGACCAAATACCTTAACTTCTCTGTGTTCCAGTTTGTTTTATAAAATGAAAGCTTGGGGCCATATCTCCAGCTGTGTTTCTACCTCTCCCATCTCTCCATATATTAAACGGGTCAGAACCCTAAAGAAGAGGCCTAATTAACACTGGAGGTATAACAGAATAATTTGGGAGATGGAAGTATTACTTACTTTCTCAGGATTCCACTGAATGATTGTTTAACACTTCGGCAACAGTAGAGAGGATAATTGTGGGATGAGGCTGACATTTCCAAATATAGGGTTTCAGAACAGTCATGCATTATTCAAAATATTTTATTAAGGCATCTATACATGATTACATTTGCACGTGGCCAAATTGGCTCCCATTTTCCCTCTCCGCTGAGTCTAGTGCAGACAAACATTTTGTATTTAACTAATACTGTTGGATTTGCCTTAGCACTGAGTCAGAGCTCTGATGAAATAATCACCTTATGTTTTGATGTCATATCAACATAATTTGTAAAAAGTAGTTTCTGTTAAATAATTGCAGAACAGGTAAGCTACCTGTGTTGTTTAAATGTTTATTTCTTCTTCTTCTCTTTTTCATTTTGCTTTTTTGCTAGCTATGAGTTCATGCTAAGCTTGTATATTAAGTTTGTGGAAGACAAATGTGCTTATTGAGGCCTGGACTCCCTCTACTTACTTTCATTTTACGGATCAATGTTTATTGCCGATAGCAAAAGTTTGTTTCAGCCATTCATTACTAAGTAACACTCTCAGAGAGAATATTTTTATGATTGTGCTTTTTGTTGTTACTTTACCATTTGAGACTGAAATCTCAAACTTCTGAAACAACTCCTCAGTGATTCACCATTTACAGCCGCTTACCATTTTCTTCCACTTTTTGGGGAAATTTTGGAAACAATTTCTGCCTTTATAAAGGTTGCAGTGGCATTTAACTTTCTAATTTCATTTCAGATATTTTAGTCTTTAATAATTCATCTGAGATAAAAGGTGTGCAAACTCAGGGATGGGAAACATGTAAAAGAAGTCTTCCAAAATCATATTTGGTGGTACACAGAGGAATAAGTAAAGGAAGAATAAGGCCTTTAGTGACAGGTTTTCTGTTGATTTGTACTTCTCTATGGGAGAATGGCTGTGTCTTACAATACAGCCAAGATTTCTGTTAAGATTAGTTGGCATCAAGTGTTTTTTGTTTTTTCTATTTAGCCATTTCAAAGGAAGACTTTTTATTTTGGTTTTGTCTTTTTCACGGGATATAGAGCAGCCTAAATCAAATAGAAAACCAATTTTTCTTGAATATTTTAAAGACAGATTCTGACATGCTTCAGTGGTGAGTACATTATATGTTACAACTTAGAAAATATTTAACCTTATTTCAACCATTGGGTTTTGGAATACCTGACAACTCATTAAAAGTTGCTGTGAGGTATGTGAGAAATTAATACAGTAATGGTTATTTTGCTTACCTGAGCCACAATTTAGGTCTACCTGAATTCTAATTAGTCTATATTTAAAGAGAAGTAAACCATTCATAGTGACCTTAAATGTCATGTATTTCTCCTTTTTTCCAAAGGTAATGGTTTTCACAGAGTAAAAGGAAAAGACCTTTGTTATGAGGACTTTTTTATTTTAACAAATATATATCAGCAATTAAAGTAAACCAGACCTTTTGTTGTTTTCTGTTACCAAGATTATAAATCACTCGCCATTCTCATGTATTTTGTCCAGGTTTTCATGAGTACTCAGTACAGCACAAAGAGATGTCACCAAGCCTAAGATCCATAAATTTAGGAGCTTATAGATTATAGTGATAACAGACATACAGGTATTAGAAAAGTCTGTGGATAGGGCCTGTGTTTTGGCGTAACAGGTTATGCTGTCAGCAGTGATACTGGCTGCTCAATGTCCCATCCAGCTACCTGCTGACACTCCTGGGAAAGTAGTGGAAGATGGCCCAAGTGCTTGGGCTCCTACACTCATGTTGGAGACCCAGATGACATTCTTGGCTCCTGACTTCGGCCTGGCCCTGACATGGCCCTTGTGACCATTTCAGAAGTGAACCATCTCCATCTCTCCCACTCTCTTTCTTTCTCTATTACTCTGCCTTTCAAATAAACAAGAATAAATATTTTTTAAAAAGTTCATGGAAAATGGGATTAAAAGATGAGTTTATTTTGGAGCAAAAAGAAAATGAAACCCATGCATAGTTTTTCCATAATATAATTTTCTATGCACTTTTAGAGAATATTTAAAATTTTAACAAATTCAATATAATACTATTTGTGGCAATGCTCACATTTCTTTCTTTGTTCATTTTCTTTTTTTTTTTTTACTTTAGCTCCTCCACATATATATGTTTCAATTTTTTTGCACCAAAATAAGCTTATCTTTTAAGTCATTTTTCTTTTTTCTTTTTTTTTTTTTTTTTTTTTGACAGGCAGAGTGGACAGTGAGAGAGAGACAGAGAGAAAGGTCTTCCCCCTGCCGTTGGTTCACCCTCCAATGGCCGCCACGGCAGCGTGCCGCGGCCGGCGCACCGCGCCAATCCGATGGCAGGAGCCAGGTGCTTATCCTGGTCTCACATGGGGTGCAGGGCCCAAGCACTTGGGCCATCCTCCACTGCACTCCCTGGCCACAGCAGAGAGCTGGCCTGGAAGAGGGGCAACTGGGACAGAATCCGGCGCCCCGACCGGGACTAGAACCGGGTGTGCCGGCGCTGAAGGGGGAGGATTAGCCTAGTGAGCCAAGGTGCCGGCCTTAAGTCATTTTTCTTTCAACTTCCTGAAGTGCCCTCTTGTAAAACTGTACCACAGGCATGGTTTGGGGGATTTAGAATAAAGAAAAGGACAGCTCAGTGTCAGAGGAAAGAAGCACAGAACTAACCATGGTGAAGAGCAAGTCTGAGTGAGATATGGAGGTGGCTCCAGTGCCAGAACAAGACAAAGATGGAGACAAACGGCATAGTCCAGATGCGGAGAGTGTTCAACGCTAATCCAAGTTCAGACTTTATTCTCTAAAACTGGATGCTAGTGTGGAGGAAGACTTGCAGAGACATGATAGCATTACAGGCAGGAGGAGTCCATAAACATTCAAACCATCGTCTTACAGATAAGGAAGCTGACACACACTGAGGCTACGTGACTTATCATAGGCACATAGAATATCTATGTGATCTCACTAGTAGCTTAGTGAGGCCAACACTCCAAACTGGCTGACTCTCAGCCTAGGATTGTTTCCATCACATCAGACTACACTGGGTTATTCAAGGACGAAGTCTTTAGCAGATATCGCTTTATGAATATGTACAGATTGGCCCAGTTGTCAGTGTTTTTATGTATCTATTTTTCTCCTAAGGGCTTCTAAAAATGAGAGGTTTCTCTCTGATTCCTGAATGTGGATTGTGTGATAATAAATATGTCTTATGTGTGTGAAGCCCTTATAATTCCTTTTCTTCGAGCATCATTGGTTTATAATATGGCTTGTGAAGGGTGTCACATTTTATTTGATGTAGACTTGACAATCATTTGTAAGCATTAGTCTCCAGAATTGGCATTTTTGTGGATTGTTGGAGTCCTTTTATTTCTTGGGCTCTCACATCCATAGATGGTCAATTTGGACTATCTTTTGTCTATAATATGGATCTAAAGTTAGCACAAACATTATATGTGTATATTTAAAATACTTATGAATCTTATTTTTCCCCATAAGATATTTTGGCTGCTGTACTGAGTCAGGTAAATACACATGCCAGTGATTCCTAGATGTGAGTATTACTGTCTATACAATCACAAATGTTTATTATGAATTCTGTGCTTATGAAAAGTGATACCATGAGCAAAGTATGTTATCAGAAACAGTAAATATGTACTTTGAAGTAACTCTTTACATATGATGTGAATTTTTCTTTAGCAATACTAGGGGCATCTCCTCCTCTTAGATGGTTCCAGTGAGATGAGTATCGAATGGTTATTATTGACATAGTTGAGTAGGGCTTCCCAGCCATGCTGGCAGGATAGCTTTTGGGGAAAGGAAGTATGTATTGTGTCTAGCTATTTTACAGAATGTCTCTGTACTTAGTAATATCTATATGTATTTATGTATATGTGTAAATATATGTGTATGTTTGCATTTGAGTATGTACAAAATTTTCTATCCTGAGTCCTGTGAAAGGTAGTTTTAATCAGCAGTTACTGGACTATCCAGAGATTCTTCGGTCTGACTTATCTGGGGAAATTAATACATTGAGAGTATAACAATTGTGTGGATGTTGTATTATTTGTCATACAGTTATAAATGTTGTCATCACTGAATGATATTATGTACATGACAATGTACCCTTCTTTCCTTACTTTATGGTCATTGTCATGAATCCTGCATTTCAAGATATTAATATCCTTGTTTTCAAGAAAAATATTGTACATATGTGTATCTACATATGAAGGGAATATGGAAAACTATACAAAATTAAATCTTAAAATTAAAAAAATTAAAATAAAACACAATAAAACAAAAACACAAAAAACACACAAAAAAAAATAAAACACAATGTTTAAATATTAAAAAATAAGGATGCACTTAATATAGAGGATTTCAAAAAGTATGTGGAAGAAGAAATTAAAAGACAAAAAAGTCTATTTTGGTGCCAAAAAATTGAAATCTGGATAGTTTTCTCTTATAATACACAATTTTCATTAACTTTTTGAAGACCCCCTCATATGTATTAATTTCAAAATTTTTACATCAAATTGAATATATCTTTTTTGATTAATTATTTATTGAAAGTTAGAGTGCTTTGTTTGTGTGAAAGTACAGAGCCTGACAAAAAATATACACCCAGGCACACACAGGTGATAAGTGATACAAAGATAAGGAATATGTTCTAATAAGATTAAGAAAAAGAATTTAGCATAAAACAGTAACCAAGCTTATGAAGCATTGTCTTTATGCTACAGATTCAGAAAAAAAAAAAAAACAAAACAAAAAAACCTCAATATCTATGAAGCTCCAGGTTCGTGCAGCAGTCTTGAATTTCAGGTAATGCTATTGGCTCTGTTTTACACCCCAGTAAGGCTAAAAATTCATGGTTATGATTTATGTACCAGTCTACTTGGCTTCAAGAATGTTGTATTTCCATCATAAATGATGCCCATGAAAATAAAGACTTTTGGAAGGGAAAGGAGCTACCCTTTAAGCAGCTCTCCATGCATGGTGCTAGGCACATTTATGTACCCCTCAATGAGACCACACACTAATAACAGGACTGAGGTGTAGGTTATTGTCCTACTAAGACCCCTGGGGAGAGAGAAAGACTCATCTTGGGGGCTTGCAACCCAAGGAGGTACAGGAGAAGTTGGACCCAAATAGTTTGATACTAGAGCAGCACCCTGTACCCTATGGGTTCTGTGTGGCTCACCACCTGTTTTTTTGAACAAATAAACTAAGAATACAGATTGTACTATTAAATTGTTGAAAGGAAAGAGAAGACTCATAACAATCTATGTTTTCTGTGGCTACTTTCATGCTATGGTGAGACTCAAATAAATTCATTTGTTGTAGAGATGATATGACCCTCAGAATCTCAAATATTAAATATCTGCCTATCTAAAATATGCATTCTTTTTTTTTTTTTTTTTTTGACAGGCAGAGTGGATAGTGAGAGAGAGACAGAGAGAAAGGTCTTCCTTTTTGCCGCTGGTTCACCCTCCAATGGCCGCTGCGGCCAGCTCATCGCGCTGATCCGAAGCCAGGAGCCAGGTGCTTCTCCTGGTCTCCCATGCCGGTGCAGGGCCCAAGCACTTGGGTCATCCTCCACTGCCTTCCCGGGCCATAGCAGAGAGCTGGCCTGGAAGAGGGGCAACCGGGATAGAATCCAGCGCCCTAACCGGGACTAGAACCCAGTGTGCCGGCGCCGCAAGGTGGAGGATTAGCCTGTTAAGCCATGGCGCCGGCCATAAAATATGCATTCTTAATCCTTGGGTTCCCCTTTATTCACTATCTCACACTAGGCTCATGTTGAGTACTGCTAGAATTCCCAGCTCATTCTGTATCATGTGGGAGTTTTTAAATGAAAATAATACATCTAGAACATTTTGGATAAGAGTGGCACAGATGTGAATTTTTAGGAGCAGCTTTATAAATTCACAAAATACAGATCCTGTGTTGTCCTGTGGGAAAACATGATCAACATTGTACTCACACCAATGCTAACTCTGTGACACATGCCCGCTGACAAACGCAATGGAAGTCTATCCATCTGCTACAACACCGATAGCATTTAGCTGATTTGTATTCACCAGGGTATTTTTCCAAAATAGATAATACGTAGAACATTCGATGGAAAGTTATGAATACAGCTATTAATGGGCTGGCCAAAGGAGCTAAGTTGAATAATAATCAGATTCAGCACACCTGCTGTGTTAGAGGTGCTCTCAAGGACAGTAACTCCTTTACTACACAGAGCAAGTAAAGTGTCACTGAGTACCACGCAGCTAAGAAGTGACAAGATCGAATCAGATCTTGGAACTCTAAACTCGAATTTTTTTATAAAACAAATGTCAAGAAATTTATGTGTTTCCTCTGATATGTGTCAGTTAATGTAGAATACAAAATATGTATAGGAATGAAACAGACATTCTGTGATATGACTATTGTTTTTATACCTTATTTCTACACCAGTGGCACTATGGTCTTCCTACTTTATACCTGTTGAATATTATGATTAGTGGTGAATTAAGCCTGTGATTATAGAGTGATTAAAATTATGTCTTTGTCAAATTTAATAGAAGGAGGGAGGATTGGGGAAGGTACACATAAGGAGGGAAGTTTGGTTGTCTTCTTAGAACTGTACCTAAGAAATACATTAAATCTATTCTCCTTACATAAATAAGAATGAAAGAATAAATTTATCATTGCAAGCTGGAAATTAGTTTAGAACTACTTATCTAGCTGGACAATGGATATTGTTTATAAATGTTGCCCATTATTTGACTGCCTTACTTCTGTCTGTTGTTTAAAAGTTGCTCAAAAGTAAGAAACTAATTAAGAACATAAATAATGCTGCTACTGATCCATCTCTCATGAAAGTATAGTTGAATAAATCCACCAAAAAATTGTTCTGATACCGGAGGGCTTTAATGAATTTTTTTTCCTAATTGTCATAAAAATCAGAGAGATGACTTCCTTAATTTCTAGGTATAGGACCAAATTTTTATTAGGGATTGGTGACTAATTTTATAATTGGAAAGGAGTAAACAGAGAGGTTTACTAAGATCTAGAGAAGCAGTGGACAATTTCATGTTACTCAGAACCAGATAGAATAAATACCCGACTTGATTGATGGTGAGAGAAAACAGAGGGCTGCTTCCATGCTGTCTTGGAAAATCATTGCTTCAGACAGTTGTGATAAAAGATTGCAGGGAAAGTGCACACAATAGCATGGGTTATGTGTTGCCAAAAACTCTTTTGCTTTCTTTCTTTTTTTTTTTTTTTTTAGATTTTTAAATGGATATCTTTTACATTAAGACAAAACCAATGATCGTCTGCATCTTTGTGTAACGTTACCATGCTTTCACCTTTGCCCAAGAACAAAGAGATTATTTCCACTTGGAAAACTTGAAAATGTTTTAGAAGTCAAGCGCAGTGTGAAGATTTATGTGTGTACTTGTGTATCTTTTATAAGTCTCAAATCATGGTGGATGTGTAATTTAGCAGAATGCATTTATCCTTTGGAAAGTAATTTTACAATATATGCCAAGAAGTTTTTTTTCTCTTTTTTTAATGTTCTTACCCTCAGAACCAACACTTTTTAACTTTTAGGAATTTGCTTTAGGACCAATGTGAATAATGTTCATTATGTTAGTTATAAAAGTGAAAATTCTTTAAATAATCTAAACAAATAATTATTTTTAAAAAGGCTAACAAAATGTAACATATCCAAAATGTAGACTGTTTTTGCAATCAGTAAAAAGATGTTAAATATATATATTAACTGAAAATGATGAATTAAGTGTTTAAAAATTTGATTATGTCAACATAACATATTTTCATATGGCTCTATGATAATACTGATCAAAATGTATTTCATTTTCCTTTTCATTCATGTGTGTTCACCATTCAGCAACACAAATATGGGGGCTGGGATTGTGTTTCAATCACAAGTGTATACCCCTATTAGGTATAACGCTTGGTAGATTTATGTATAACTTGCAATTTTTTGCATAAATGAGTAAGAAAGGTGAAAAAAAATATCTGGTCGTCTTTATGTAAGAGAATTAAGTTAATTTTTTGAACACTTCCTTTTTTGAGTACTTTACTAATTGTGTGATCAAAGTTGATAATTTTACAAGTAATAGTAGATTCTATATTGGAAAAGAGAGATGGTATCCCCTCTCCAGAACTGCTGATTTCTTAGATATATAATGTTGAATAACTCTTAGTGATTTGGCTCTACTTTAAATAATCCCCTCTAAATGGGCCAGCCTACAGAACATATCTGTTGTTTGGCTTCTTTCTGCCCCATGATAGTCTTTTACAGAGTGGATGTAGCCAGTGTTGCGATGCTGAACCTTTATTAGCTCTATTCTGGGGGATTGAGCCTTGAAGTGATGAGTGTTTGGGGGCTGATTCTGTGACTGCTACTGACTCTTAGCTTTCCTTTCATCAGCGGTTCTCATCTTCATTTGTAAATATTCCTTTTCTCCTAGAAACATCTTCCCACAGTGTCTTTGCCGGGTAAATACAATGTCTAAAATATTAAAGCAATACATCAAATTAATTTCTAGGAGATGAGACCACACGCTAAAAGAGAATATGTGACACCTACCTCAAGTTAGAGGTCAGTCAGCTGAATTGCTTTAAAAAACTTTGAACTACACATTTGAGATGTCTGCTGCTGTATCTCAGTTGCAATTTTATTTTTAGCTACAGGCTAATTGAGAGGAATTAGTGCTACAGTGTTCAATTTTTTCATTTTTTTCACATAAAAATGCAAGGTCAAACAGAAGGTGCCTGCATGATCAGCAAACAAAACACACCTGACAGGTTTATTTACTTCAATCAATAGATTGCAAATGTGCTGGTGTATCTTGAATACGTCATCTTTGTTTGGTTGCCAAGAAGATAATCTGACTCCTGGTTTTATTTCTCTAAGTATTTCCTTCATTCAGAATCCACAGCTGAAAATCTTTCAACAGTTCTATCAGAGGCATGCTTGGTGTTGAAAGATTTGAGTTAAGAGAAAGCCAAGAGTCCAGTATAACAAAGGAGAGTTTCCACTTGGATGAGTCATGAAGGCCTGGTCCACTGTTGCCCAACTTAGTTCATCGTAGCTGTCAATTGTCCAGGCTCCAGTATAATTTAGAAATCATCTATCATAACCTACAGGGTACTACTGTGAAAATAAGAAAAAGACACACCCATTGGGGGATTAATTAGGAAAGTGACCCTCTTTGGGCAGACCCTGCTGTGCAAGGGTACAGCTGCCTATCAGCCCTGTGACTGGAATCCTTTGTGAAATGCACAAGTTCACAACCCTTAATGGCAGTCTTGGGTAAAGGGTGAGTGTGCAAGGATTGTGCAAAGCATTTGAGAAATATGGTATGGAAGATAACCCCATGGCACCAAGGGACAATTTCAAATCTCTTTTTTTTTCTTTTTCTTTATGTTTTTTGGTGTCTTCTTTTACTTAATAAATATAAATTTCCAAAGTACAGCTTTTGGGTTATAGTGGCTTCCCCCCCGCCCCTGATAGCTTCCCTCCCAACCGCAACCCTCCCATCTCCCGCACCCTCTCCAATCCCATTCACATCAAGATTCATTTTCAATTATCTTTATATACAGATTAATTTAGTATATATTAAGTAAAGATTTCAACAGTTTGCACCCACACAGAAACACAAAGTGTAAAGTACTGTTTGAGTACTAGCTATAGCATTAATTCACATTGTATACACATTAAGGATAGAGAACCTACATGGGGAGTAAGTGCACAGTGACTCCTGTTGTTGATTTAACAATTGACACTCTTATTTATGGCGTCAGTAATCATCCGAGGCTCTTGTCATCAGTTGCCAAGGCTATGGAAGCCTTTTGAGTTTGCAGACATCGATCTTATTTAGACAAGATCATAGTCAAAGTGGAAGTTCTCTCCTCCCTTCAGAGAAAGGTACCTCCTTCTTTGATGGCCCGTTCTTTCCACTGGGAACTCACACACAGAGATCTTTCATTTAGGTTGTTTTTTTTTTTTTTTTTTTTTTGCCAGAGTGTCTTGGCTTCCATGCCTGAAATACTCTCATGGGCTTTTTAGCCAGATCTGAAGCCTTAAGGGCTGATTCGGAGACCAGAGTGCTATTTAGGATATCTGCCATTCTATGAGTCTGCTGTGTATCTCGCTTCCCATGATGGATCATTCTCTCCCTTTTTGATTCTGTTAGTTAGTATTAACATACACTAGTCGTGTTTATGTGATCCCTTTGACTCTTAGACCTATCATTATGATCAATTGTGAACTGACATTGATCACTTGGACTAGTGAGATGGCATTGATACAGGCAATCTTCATGGGATTGAATTGGAATCCACTGGCACGTTTCTAACTCTACCATTTGGGGCAAGTCCGATTGAGCATGTCCCAAACTGTACATCTCCTCCCTCTCTTATTCCCACTCTTATATTTAACAGGGATCACTTTTCAGTTAAATTTAAACACCTAAGGATAATTGTGTGCTAATTACAGAATTAAACCAATAGTATTAAGTAGAACAAAAAAATACTAAAATACTAAAAGGGATAAAGTATTAAGTTGTTCATCGACAGTCAGGACAAGGGCTGATCAAGTCACTGTTTCTCATAGTGTCCATTTCACTTCAACAGGTTTCATTTTTAGTGCTCGGTTAGTTGTCCGTTTGGACTGGCTTATTTCACTCAGCATAATGTTTTCCAGATTCCTCCATTGTGTTGCAAATGGATGGATTTCATTTTTTCACTGCTGTATAGTATTCTATAGAGTACATGTCCCATAATTTATGTATCCAGTCTGCTGTTGATGGGCATTTGGGATGATTCCAGGTCTTAGCTATTGTGAATTCAGCTGCAATAACATTAAGGTGCAGACTGCTTTTTTATTTGGCAATTTAATTTCCTTTGGGTAAATTCCAAGGAGTGGGATGGCTGGGTTGTATGGTAGGGCTATCTTCAGTTTTCTGAGGAATCTCCAAACTGACTCCCATAGTGGCTTAACCAGTTTACATTCCCACCAACAGTGGGTTAGTGTCCCTTTTTCCCCACATCCTCTCCAGCATCTGTTGTTGGTAGATTTCTATATGTGAGCCATTCTAACTGGGGTGAGGTGAAACCTCATTGTAATTTCAAATCTCAACTGATATGAACACACATATTTTTGGTACCTATAAGTCTATAAGTGATTCTTAACTATTTCAAAGAAATCAATTCTGACAGATGCTCAATCCAGAAAACATGAGGAATATCCAGTTTTGTCTACAAAATGTCAATTTTCTGTGGTTAAATCTAAACATCTCCTCTGTCAGTAGTGCCTTGCCATTTTCTGATATTTGATTAAAAATTCTACCTGCTTCTTATTTTCAGCTTTTGCCTTGCTATTCTTTCCTCTATTTGAACTGAGCTGGTGTCTTCAATGGTTTCTCTCTGGTGCTATTAACTCTGATCAGGTTGGAAATGGCTTTGATTTGATATTGTTATTGTCAGCACACCGAATAGGTGTCAATTTCAGTGTAGGACAGCAAAGGAAAGATTTTTTTTTTTTTAAATCAGTGGACAGTTTATAGCAGAAGAGTCACAAAGTGAAGATGATTGGATTTACTGAATAAAAATTTCACAATATATGGACTGTGTTCTCGTAGGCAATGTCTCCAGTGAACTTGAAAATATCTCTGAGACTCATAATTCTGTGCTGCTTTTTTCATTATAGCTAAAGAGGAAGGGAAGGAGGGAGGGAGGGAGGGAGGAGACAGGGTGAGTTGAGAGGAGGGAGGGGGTAGTCAGTTTACCATTCATTTGTAGGTGAATGGGTGGATAAACTGTGGTATATGCCTACATTTGGGCAGTTCAAATGAAACAGTTAGAGATAGAGCTATCAAAGAGGATAAATGCCAAAAAAAAAAAAAATCTCCTGGGAAATGGATAGCTGACGTCAGAATGGTCTATAAAAATGCTGTAATTTATGTAAATATTTTAAGCACGTTAAGCATTTCTATATGCTACTTACATACACAATGCTATGGTGCAAACATGAAAACAAAGGTGAGTTGGAGACACGCTTAGTCCAGTATTCTGTTTCTTCTGGAAGAGGATTGAAGGGACTGGCATTGAAGAAGGGATGTCAGCTGCATCTGTGATATTATCAAGTCAGAACAAACATGGGAGCGTGCTATTATTCATTAATTCTGATGGGTAGCTATGTGGGTGTTGGTCACATTTCTTTTTAAGTTTTATGTGTGAATATTTAAGAATTAAAACAGTATGACAAAAGTCATTGGTGTAAGTCTGTTTTACCTGGAATATGTAAATATCATCAAAAATGAATTATTTTAAAATTCAGATTCTGTCTAATGCTCTTGGATTGTCTCAGACTCTTCATGTTCACAGGGCTACAGCAATCCAATGTGCTAGACAGAAGCTGTGCTAGTTGAAATGCATTGATTTTTTAAAAATAATTATTTTAATTAGGGAAATGTGTCAAAAGTGAAAGCAAGAAAAACTGGATTGGCACAGACTTTCTTATGCTCACTTGGAAAAGAGATATTGCTCACTTGTTTGGTAAAAAATAAGGGCCCAGCGATGGGCTGGCACTGTGGTATAGTGGGCTAAGCCTCCGCCTGTGGCACCAGCATCCCATGTGGGAGCTGGTTGGGTGTCCTGGCTGCTCCTTTTCTAATCCAGCTCTCTGCTTATGGCCTAAGAAAGCAGTTGAAGATGGCCCAAGAACCTGGGATGTTGCACTCATGTGGGAGACCTGGAAGAAGCTCCTGGTTCTTCGTTTCAGATCAGCTCAGCTCTGGCTGTTGTGCATTTGGGGAGTGAACCAGCAGATGGAAGACCTTTCTCTCTGTCTCTTCCTCTTGCTGTCTGTAACTTTGTCTCTCAAATAAATAAATAAAATCTTTAAAAAAATCAACATGGAACATCATAGAATTTTCAAAAGTTCATTAATAAATGATATGTTTATACAGATAAGAAATTGAGGTGAGGGGAAAGAAGGGAAAAGATTGGTGGTATAATCCCAGACATCACAGTATGATTGATGTGTGAATTTTTTAAAAAGATGATATTCAGCATTTTTTAAGATTTATTCTGATATATTTGAAAGTCAGTTATAGAGATTATTTATTGAAATACTGAGTTACAGAGGGAAGGAGAGACAGAGAGAGATCTTCCATCTGCTGGTTCACTCCCTGAATGGCTGCAATGGCTGGGAGTCAGCCGACTAAAGCTAGGAGCCTAGAGCTTCTTCCAAGTACCCCATGTGAGTGCAGGGACCTAAACACCTGGGCCGTCTTCTGCTGCTTTTTCAGGTGCATCAGCAGGGAGCTGTATGGGGAGTGGAAGCAGCGAGGTTTCGAACCAATGCCCATATGGGATGTTGACATCATAGGCGGCGACTTTACCTGCTAGGCCACATTACTGGCCCATATGTGAATACTTTTTAAAAATAAATTTATTTTCTAATTCCACTTTCCATGAATATTTTTGTTTATTGATGTAATTTATTTGAGAGACAGAGAAACAGAAAGACAGAGATCTGTCCTCCAGTGGTTCACTCCTCAAATGCCTACAGCAGCTGGTGTTGGGCCAGCCCAAAACCAGAATCCAGGACCTCAATTCTGGTCTCTCAAATGGATAACAGAGACCCAAGTACTCGAGCTGTCACAGCTTTCTCCCAGGATGTGCGTCAATAGGAAGCTGGATCAGAAGTGGAGCCAGGATTCAAACTCTCGTACTCCTGTGTAGGATGTGGCATCCCAAGGGGCTTCTTAACTGCTATGCCAAAATGGCCACTCCTATCTGAATCGCTTAACCGTATATAAATGGCTCCACAGATTCCGCAGAAGTAGTTCACTTCCAACACTCTACAGAACCAATCACAGAAGTGGAATTCCGTGTTTGGAAAGGCCTTCATTGAAGGCGTTTCTCCGTGAATCATTCAGGAAGGGATGTGTAGCTTTTTCCTTAACAAAGCAAAAACACTGTGGAAGATTGTGCCATGATAAACTGTGTACTATCTTCTCTTCTTTGTTCATCTTACAGGCACTCCCATCTCCAACCTTTTCAGGTACTTATGATATCTGAACTACTTAAGAATTACTCTAGTGGTTTTTTTGCTAGAGAGGGAGGTAAACTGGTGAAAATATTGACCCATACTTGGTGTGATGACAATGTTAGTAAGTTGAAGGTAAGAAGGTGCTGGTGGGGGCCAGTGCCGTGGCTCACTTGGTTAATCCTCCGCCTGTGGCACAGGCAACACATATGGGCGCCGGTTCTAGTCCCGGTTGTTCCTCTTCCAGTCCAGCTCTCTGCTGTGGCCCGGGAACGCAGTGGAGGATGGCCTGAGTGCTTGGGCGCCTCCACTCGCACAAGAGACCAGGAGGAAGCTCCTGGCTCCTGGCTCCGTATCGGCACAGCGCTGGCCGTGGCGGCCATTTGGAAGTGAACCAATGGAAGGAAGACCTTTCTCTCTGTCTCTCTCTCACTGTCTATAACTCTACCTGTCAAATAAAAAAAAAAAAAAAAAAGAAGGTGCTGGTGAAAGTCTGCAGTGTAAGAGAGAAAGGAAACCAGGGACTGGGAGAAGCCCTGTAATTTTTTATTTTTATAAAATTAGGTAGAACTATTATGATCTAAGCAGTTTACAAATTAATAACCCTTATCCAAAGTGCTTGGGAGTAGAAGTATTTCAAAATTTGGATTTTTTTTTGTTTAGATTTTGCAATATTTGCATTGAACATCCTTAAACCAAAATTATGTAAAACAAAATGTTTCAAAAACTGAAACTTTAGGAGTGCCAGCATACTGAAAACAGTTCAGATTTTCAGATTTGGGAATCTGGGATTAGAGATGCTCAGTCTGTACAAAGAAAATGCATATTATGGAAACTTATTCAAGGATGTCAAAGTAACATAACTTTTGTATCAAAATAAGCCCTCTATATACTTATCCCTCAGCACCTGGCAAAGGAAGATATGATATAAGTTTATGATGCATAAAATTATTCACTCAGATTGTAGCCTTAGAATGAAATAGTAGGTGTTTAGATAGAAGATGACTAATGGGAGAGATCTAAGACAAGACAAAAAGACAGAGGAATATATTTTAAATGGCAGAAATTATTAATATCTTCCTATAATACAATAGGTTTCAATATTCTATGTAGTGTGCATATATCATGCTAAAATATTTTAATGCAATTGTCAAAAAGGTTTGGCTTTAATAACCTAATGTAACTTGACTTTATTATTCTACTTTGAGAAATCACAATTCCTTTGTAAATAAATTTATTTATATTTCAATATTTTCATCTGTGTTATGGAGTTACATGTGATTATGGAATGTAAATGTTGCTCTCATGATCAAGTTAAACAGCAATACATGTTAAGCAGTATTAATGCAAAGAACAGTATGGGCTTTTAAAATCTGTTTTGTTTTTGCTATTAGTATTTTAAACCCCCCCCCCCCCAGGAGTGGCTATTTAATGGGAGGTCAAAAGAAGCATCTGTAATTGGTTTTATTGTAGTTTTCATTGTTAGATAATGGAAGAGTCTTCACCTATCACTCAGTCTGGCTGTTTTTCTCAGAGTTGCCTGTGGCCTTTGTGGGAATTAGACAGAAGCATCTTTTCTCTAATGGACATAGCCTGATACTAGGGCACATGGCTTGGCCTGCCCAGTGCAAACCGGATTTCAGTACCCACTCACCCCTTTTGTCTAAATCTCTTGTTCAAGGCATGACCTGCTCAACTTTATGTGGCAACCCTGGTTGTTCGCTCCAGAAGCCAGGATGGCGTAAGACTCTCCCTGTTACACTAGCACAAGGGGCAAAGACCTGAGAATTAGAGTGCAACCACAGAAGGCACGGGCATAGGGCAGTATTGAGTTCTGTACAGGAATCAATACAGAAACAAGTACAAGGAAATAATCTGGGTTGTATAAATACAGGCAATGAAGATGTTGCACTTCATAGACAGCTTAGAGTAAATGCAAACCAAGATTAAGAAATCAGCATAATTAGCACATCAGTTCTGACAGATTAAAGTTGTACTTCTGGATCACTGGGGGACTCATAGAAGGATCAAGGGATAGTATAGATTTAGGGTCTCTGTGCATGTGTGCATGTATGCATGCCTTTTGTTTCAAAGCAATTGAAATGCAAATCATATCTCTATTTCTTGGGAAAATGGATTAAAGAGTCCATTTTTTAAAAGATTTATTTATTTTATTTGAAAGTCAGAGTTACAGACAGGCAGAGGCGGAGGCGTAGGTTGCAGCAGCTGGAGCTGGGCCCATCTGAAGCCAGGAGCCAGGAGCTTCCTCCAGTTCTTCCATGCAGGTGTAGGGACCCAAGCACTCCGCTGCTTTCCTAGGCCATAATAGAGAGCTAGATAGGAAATGGAACAGCTGGGTCTTGAACCGGTACCCATATGGGATGCGAGCATTAAAGTTATATATCAATACACACATATGAGTGTGTGTATATATATATATATATATATATAATTTACATAGCCTATAAATTTTATGATGAGAAATTAAGCAAGTGGATTTGTAGTATATCTAGACATAAAGATCTCTGGAACTCAGAATTTGGAGGACAGAATTCAAGCTCACATCTCAGATTTTTCTATTTTTTTTAAAGATTTATTTATTTATTTGAAAGTCAGAGTTACACACACACAGAGAGAAGGAGAGTCAGAGAGAGAGAGAGAGAGAGAGAGAGAGAGAGAGAGGTCTTCCATCTTCTGGTTCACTCCCTGGTTGGATGCAACAGCTGTAACTGCGCCATTCCAAAGCCAGTAGCCAGGAGTTTCCTCTGGGCCTTCCCACGCGGGTGCAGGGGCCCAAGGACTTGGGCCATCTTCTACTGCTTTCCCAGGCCATAGCAGAGAACTGGATCGGAAGTGGAGCAGCTGGGACTTGAACCAGTGCCCATATAGGATGCCGGCACTGCAGGCCGCAGCTTTACCTGCTATGTCACAGTGCCAGCCCCTCAGATTTTTCAGATGTCTGTAGGAGTCATCCAGTCTGTTGCTGCTCCTCATGGTAACCCCCTTTCAATTGCGTATGTGCCGGTTATTCATCTCACTATGAGTTCTCTTGGTAACAGGAAACTCACCATATTTAAGGTACCTTGTGAATCTTTGAGTAGGTTTAACTACTAGATAGAATTATATTAGTTTTGAGATTAAATATTTTTCTTTGTAATGTTCATAGGTCCTCTACTTTCTGGACAAACCTAGAACCAAACTATGCTCTCCTTTGTGACAATGCTGCAAAGAAATGAAATGGTATAATTTTCTCATCTCTAGACTGGACAAACAAGTAGACTAGACAATGATAAAACAAACTGAAAAGAAAAGAAAAAGAAGTATAGAGTATTCCAAGCAATTGTTTATTCAAACACTTGTACCCCTTTCTGGGAATTTCTTATTTGTCTAGCATAATGACTCTCTTTGGAGTATTTCATAGCCACATGCTGAGCAAATATATTTTACTTTCCAATTATGGATGAATAACAATTCCAGAAGGGTCTTTAGAATGGCAAAGGACCAATTACCTAGACTTCCTTTCCTAATATAACAGCCTAACATAAAAGCAAAGTGATAATAGAGTTTAGGAGATGTTGTATCTTAGTGTATATTCTCATAATTAAGTACATACATTTTTCTCTTGATGGATTTTTGTTGAAAATTATGAAATTTGGTGCAAGCTGTCAAGGTCACTGGGTATCTATTATCTAGTCCTGTGTATCTAGTAAGTGTCCAGCAGTAGGTGAGAAAAGAGAGTATTTTACAGTCTTTTTTTTTTTTTTTTGTAATCCATGAGGATACTCCAAACCAACTTTAATTTTGAACTAGCATGAAAATATTTTAAGGAGCCAACCTATGAAGTTCCCAGAAAACCTTTAATTTTCAGAATAGAGGATTAGCTAGGTATTTTTTTTTCTATTATTCATTATTATATCATCATTCAGATTATAATTATAAAGATGGGAATAAATTGGCTAATATTCATGACATTGAATGTTTCGGTTAGGGATGCTTTCAGCTTCAAATACCAGCATACCCCAAATGTGAGTGATTTTTAAGTTGATAGCTCTTCATTTTTCTCATCTAATTAACATCTGACCATAAGCTTTTGCTAGCATTGGTTCTGTGATTCTCCAGGCTTTTCCCCTACTTTCCTGTCACATCCAGGAAGCTGTTACCTAGATACGTGGCTTCAAGGTCATAGGATGACGAATGTAACTCTACATACAGTGATTCTTTTCCAAGGCAGGGATGAGGGGCAGAGAAAGTAGAAGGGCACAAGGACATGGATAATGAAAGCATTCACTTCTTATATATATTCTTCAATAGAAATAAAAAATATTTTTCTAGTTACAAATACCTTCACACCAACTTACTCAGGTGCCTCATTGGACACAACTTAACCTGGCCACTGAGTGACAAGTGAAAGATTAGTTTCACAGTTACTGTTATATTCTGATTACAAGCATTGGAAATATGAATGGGAAAACATTTTAGAAACTTGTATAAAATTATTACCAGCAGCACAGAACAGTAGGATGATGACAGACAACTTCTTAGATTAAAAAAAAAAAATCTACTTGTTATCTGGTTTCCAAATGCTTTATAATGTGATTACGTTAGTTTTATAATTAAAGGAGTCATTAGCAATAAAAAATAAACTTATTTGAACTCAAATTAACTGGACACTTTCTTGAAGGATTCATAGGTTTATCTGTTATCTCATCTAACTTCTCATCCCCATGTTTTTACTTATCCAAAGCATGGAAGCCACAGGGAAGCTATGCTGATATCTTAATGGTCAAGGTCACAACTCAAGCTCTCCCCATTGTTTCTCTCTCTTTTTTTTTTTTTTTTTGAAGATTTATTTATTTATTTGAAAGTCAGAGTTACACAGAGAGAGAAGGAGAGGCAGAGAGAGAGAGGGAGAGAGGTCTTCCATCTGCTGGTTCACTCCCCGGATGGCCACAACAGCTGGAGCTGTGCCCATCCAGAGCCAGGAGCCAGGATCTTCTTCCAGGTCTCCTACACAGATGTAGGGGCCCAAGGATTTGAGCCATCTTCTACTGCCTTCCCAGGCCACGGCAGAGAGCTGGATCAGAAGTGGAGCAACCGGAACTAGAACCGGTGCCCACATGGGATGCCAGCACTTCAGGCCAGGGCGTTAACCCGCTGCATCACAGCACTGCCCCCTGCTGTTGTCTCTTGATCCAAAATATGATTATATTGATTCACGCAGAAATCTATGCTGCAAACCGTATATAAAACACGAGATGAATTTAGCACTAAGAAACACTGTGATCAGTTTCATCTGGTCTCATGACTTGTTTCTTGATTTTCTTCCTACCTTCTTGGTCACTCTTTCTCTGGATCATTTGATGACTTCTGAATTTTCCTGCCTCTAACTGATGAAGTCTCCTGGATTCAGTATTCAGCTTTATCTTTGCTCTGTTTATATTCATTACCAATTTATCTCATTCTTGCTAATTGCAGATGTTCGTCTTAAACACGGCTATCGACTTTAAATTTTAGACTCATTTATTCAACTATTTCCCTTCTCCTCTTGGATGCCGTTTAGGCTTCTTAAACACAGCACAGTGAAGACTACTCTTGAAATTCCATACACTTGCAGGATGTTTTTTTTTTTTTCTTCTCATAATATGTACCTCAGCTCTTCTAGTTATCAAGGCAAAAGCATTGTTATGAACTTTAACTTCCTTCCTTGCTCACTGCAATTGAAACCGTAGGCAGATCTTTTCATGCCCTCCTTCTGAAGCACGTTCATTGCTACCACCCTAGTCCTAAATGACCGTGTCGTTTTTATGGATGATGATGGTAACCTCTGAATGCTCTCTGCAGTTTGGCCCTTGCCCATCCATGGTCGGTTCATAACAAGGTAGGTAGCGTGACACCTTTGTTACAGAAGTCAGAGCACTCTTCCCTGGAGTGGCAATGCCCCAGGACAACCCCTGACATAAAGGGTACGAGCCAGAGCACTTAGCTCTGTAAACTCACCTCCACCACGGCTTCCCTGGGTCTCAATGTTTCAGCCACGCTGGCTGCCTTCCTCACCAGTCTATCAACATGCCAAGCATGTCCCACTTCAAGCCTTTGCATGTAATCACCTCTATGCCTGGAAATAACTTCCTCCCTACAACTACATGGATCACCCCACATCTTCCTCTGAGTCAATGTTACCTTATCAGAGAAGATTTTCCTGATAATGTTCATTTAAATTATACTAAGTATAAAATTACCACTCACCATTCCGAATTCTCCCACCTTGCTTTATATTTCTTTCATAGCATTTGCCACTACTGTTTCACATTTCCTCCCTTACTCCTTCCCTCCCTGCCCCCTCCCTCCCTTTCACCCCCTTCCCTTCCTTTCCTCTTCTTCCTTCTTCCCTGAGCCCTCACCATAGGCACAGGTGAGCTGGTACAGGTGCCTGGCACAGGTGAGCTCAGTAAATCCTTGTTGAATGAGTGATGGATTTCTTTGTAGAATTAGAATACCAAGACAGATTTTCTCTGTAAAGTTTTTGACAGATTTGAGTATTGAGTCCAAGAGAGAAATATGAGAAGCAACAGCTATAGAAAAAATAAAGCTATAATTCATTGAGTAATGTCTTCCCATGTCAGGCATTAGTTTAGGTATTTTGTTTCTGTGAATAAATACCCTCTGTGTTACTGGAGGAGGACACTAACATTTAGAAATGTCAAACAGCTTGATCATTTCTAACAGCTAAAATTGAAGGAATCTGTCCCTGACCTCAACTGTGTGCTATCATATCTCAAGCTACACTTTTCTGAAACAGTGGCAGGAAACTAGAGTTGGAGACATTCAAAAAGATATTTCTGCTGGAGTCTAATATTTAAGCTGCTTTTTCTTTTGTCTGTTGGTATTTTGTCTCTTTTTCCTCTCTCATTCCCCGTGTTTCTCTATTTCCTCGACTTTTATTCATAAGATTAAAATTATATGTAGTGTTTTTTTAAATAATTTATTACAGTTCCTAGGTTCTAGTCACCATTTACTTTAATTCATGGATTTGCCACATGTCCGACATGGAAAGGAACTCAGAGATCATCTTACTCAATTTCTTCACTTTATAGGTAGAACAAACAAGGCTCAGAGAGGGGAGATGTCTTGAGGTTACTCACACAGCTTATTATTGATCCAGCTGCAATGTGATTCTAAGAGATGCTTAGAAAAATATCCTAAGTGATCTAGTGTGCTGACCAGTGTTCATCAAAGTAGAAAATATACTAGATATAGTCTATATTTAAACCTCCTCATGACTTAGATCTAAAAGGTGCTCAACCTAAAATATAATCAAAAGAAATAAGTTTTCTCATGAAAATCCATATTTTCTATGTTGCAGATTAGGTATCTGTCAGGTTAACATAACTCAGGTGTATAAACACCATTTTCATAGAAAAAAATGTGTTGTGTGTATAATCCAAATAATGTTTACACAGGAAATGTGCTTGATAATAGGATATGCAACTAGAGGGACACACATTTGAATATACATTTGTGGTCATTATGACACTTGAATATATGTTTATGGTCTTGTGTCTAGTGGGCATAAGGGTGGATGGCTAATAAATCATAAATAGCTAACATGTTGAAATATCATTAAATGCTATAAGACTAAGTCTTAAGGGAAACATAGGCTATATATTAAGACACAGCAGTAGGGGTATGATTAGGGATGGATTCTCATAGAAGTGGATATTTACTCTGAGAACTTAAGGATGAGAAACAGGGAGAAGGAACTACATGGGCAGAAGCCCTGAGCCTGGAGAGAGCTTGGGGAAGAACATTCTTACTGTGAAATACAAGGTAAGATGTTGGTGAAATCTCAGGATATTGCAGATGATTTCAGATGGAGTTTGACCTAAGTATGATGGAACAACATTTAAATAACTTAAAACAGGAGAGCCATGGACATGATTTTTTTTTTTACAAAGGCTATTCTAGATAAAAAGGTCAAGAGCAAGATTTATTAATTAATTAATTAATTAATTTTTTATTTAATAAATGTGAATTTACAAAGTGCAACTTTTGCATTGTTGTGGCTTCCCTCCCCGCCGCCAACCTTCATCCCTCACGCAGCCCTCCCCTCTCCCACTCCCTCTCCCATTCCACCCTTCATCAAGTTTCATTTTCAATTATCTTTATATACAGAAGATCAACTTAGTATATACTAAGCAAAGATTTCAACAGACTGTACTCACACAACCGCACAAGGTATAGAGTATTGTTCGATGGGTAGTGTTTTCTTTAACTCTTATAGTAAAACACATTAGGGACAGAGATCCTACGTGGGGAACATGTGCCCAGTGACTCCCATTGTTGATTTAACAATTCGCACTCTTATTTATGATGTCAGTAATCACCTGAGGCTCTTGCCATGAGCTGTCTAGGCTATGGAAGCCCCTTGAGTTCACCAACTCTGAACTTGTTTAGTCAAGGCCATATCACAGTGGAGGTTCCTTGCTCCCTTCAGAGAAAGGTGCCTCCCTCCTTGATGGCCCGTTCCTTCCGCTGGGATCTTGTTCACCAAGATCTTTCATTTAGGTTGTTTTTGCCACCGTGTTTTGGCTTTTGATGCCTGTGAGACTCCTTTTAGCCAGATCCGAATGCCCCGAGGGTTGATTCTGAGGCTGGAGTGCTGTTTGGGGTGTTTGCCATTTATGATTCTGTACAGCAAGATTTAAATCTCTATGTGGATTGGGTTAGCAGCCCTCACAGTCAGAGCATTGACATCACTGATTCATGAAAGAGCGAGGCCCCCATCACCAGTGGGATTATTGTTGAGGAAGACTAAAGGATTACAGATCAGGCATGGCATTAGACATTGACCTTTATGATCCTCCCTAAACTTTGAGCATCTGCAGTTCTCTGAACTCAGCTAATTATTGAATTGAAGACAACTATAAAATCAACTGAGTTATTAATCAGAAAAGAATCTCCCTAAACCTTGGAAATCAACTATTTGCTTATCTACAAAGCTGGTATCCCCTTTACAAGTTGGGGTTGAGGAATGTAACCTGAACATTCTTTCCATGGTGCAGAAAGTCTTAATTTTGGGGGCAACAGTGACTCACCTAGTGATCTCGTTTAAAACGAAGATGCCCAGACCTCATACCTCAGAGAATATTTTTCTTCCATTTGAAAAATTATTTTATTTATAGTTCTCTTCTGCTATTTAATATTTTATTTTAGAATAGTTTCAAATGTACAAAACAAAAATTGTGAGGCAGTTATACAAATAGTTCCCATATTTACAAGTGAGGTGAGGTTCAGGAAAGTTCTGAGATTTAAGCCAGAAGATTCCAAAGGAGGAGGTAGATAAGGTGCTCTTTGAAGAACCCCTCTTCAAACCCTAGCTCTAGTTCACCTCTAGCCATCAGCCATGAAGCTCAGCAGTATTGTAGTTCTGGGGCTATTTTAACAAACTGCTTAGCATTGCTGGATTAGTCAACCTTTCTGAGCCTTCTATAGTGACATTTATCATAAGACACCACTGTGAGAGCCAGCATTTCCAACTGCAGAATTCTGACCTGAGCGCCTGGCATGTCATGGTGTATAATAAACAGCAGCTCTCATCTGCTCTGTTTCAGCCTGTCTAATTTATCTGATTGCCTCCTTCCTACTCATCTCCATTTCATAATACAGAGTCGGCATTACCTGTGTTGGTTTGATTCTCATCTATCATCCTCTTGCTTCCTCTTCTCCCACAAATTCCCAAAAACCTATCCTTAGCTGGTGTCTCCTTAACTGAAGTTTTGCACTCCACACTTAGTTTTAAAGACATGAGAATAAAAACACCAAAATTACAGGCACAGAATATCTCTAACTATCAAATTAGATTATCCTTGTGTTTTGGGCTACAATTAACTTAAAATTATCTCTTGAAAAGCCACTCATGTCTCCTGTTTAATCTCACATGAGCACTGTGAAGCAGAGAAACTATGTGGTGGACAAGAGGAGTTCTGGAAAATGCTACCAGATTATAAAGGGTATTTGAATACTATCAACATCCACAGAATCAACAAAGCTTAAAAGAAGAAAGGTCAGCCCACTCTCTGCACTAGCATACTAATTTGTATATTTTGTCTTCAAAAGTTCAAATACAGAAGCCCTTTGAGTGTAAGAGCTACATAACTACAATATGGCTGGATTGATCACTTTTTCCCTCCAATTTTCATGTATGCTTGATGTCAAGAGTCTATTCCAGTCTATTGGAAATGAAAAAGAAATTCTCTCTAAATTAAACATAATTGGAGGCACTGTCTAGATTGTACTGCAGGAGAATCCAAGGACAGATTAAGTTCGATATTTTGGGACTCTGGGTTTTTGTAGACTACAGCCAGTTTCTTTGCTAGTTTTCATTTAATCTGCCATTCCCTAAGCCACATAAGATGATGGAATAAATATGTTTTTCAAGCAAAAATATGTAAAATTTAAGTCACAATTAGCTATAATCACAATTAGCTATATTTATATTTATGTAAGAGAATGAAATTAGAGTACATGAGATTGTCCCAGAAAATTCAGGCCCTGTCACTTTGCTCGTAACTTTTCCCCTTCCTTTTCTTCTGGGTTGGAGAGGCTGAATTTTTACAATATCCAACTGTATGTATTTGAAAGGGGGAACTGTGGCAAGAGGAAAAAAAAAAATCTGAGCTTTCTCTTTCCCTTCACTTTGCAAAAGCAGGAGCAAAGCTTGACCTTTCCAGGAAGCTCACTCAGGGTTTGTGTTTGATCTTTGGGTGGATGCAGGTAGAGGAGAACAGGAGTTATAACTATGAAAATGCAGGAATAACAGATATGCAAATATAGAGACATTTGCACCAGTCCTACTTCTTTCTACACACTCCTTCGAACAGATCAGCCTGTCCTCACAAAGGTAGTGGCTAAAATGCAGAATGTTGCATTAAATAATCATGAAGTAGCCCCTAGTGACCCCAAAGAGTCCATATATTGATTCCCAAAATGCTTTATTCATGGGCACACAGTGGTTATCTTTACTGGGTGCTGCATAATTTCTTCATGTTATGTATGGAAGAATAGGCTTATTGGGTGTTATTCAGTTTTCTGATTCTGCTTCATCTGTTTTCTTCTAATTGAAAACAAAACTTTTTACTTCTGCTCACCAAAGACTTTACTAAAAGTAGGATGTCAGGATGAAAACTATGATCTTGAGATAAGTGACTTAGGCCAAATCTGATTTTATTTTATTTTTAAAGCAAAGGTGCTAGTAGTTTGTTATAAATGAGTGCTGCTAAAAGATAAAGTAAATCATTGATTCAGCTAAAAATATTGGGCTATGATTTGGTGTGTTTCAATAAAAGTGAACAGGCTATTAGTTTATTTCACTTTTTTATTTGATAAATATTTGTTAAGTAACTATTGTGTAGCAGGAACTGTTATTTTGACTATGAGTATGGTAATAAAAACAACACTGACCAATTCCCCTATCCCTTGGTGTGTACATCCAAATAGTACAGAGTATAAATAATGCTAATTTTTCAGAAAGTGTGCAGATGCTATGAAAAACCATTTTGTCTAAAATATTAATTATGTAAGACAAAAATCAGAGACCCATGGGACATAGTATTACTACCAATGTGTACATAGAGAATACACTGTGGATAAAATACCAAAGAGATTTTTTTCCATTACCTTTAGGATTTTCTGAAGTTTTTCTCTTGTTCATTTTACTTTTGATGATATTGTCATTGTGCCATCATTAAAAACCATTCTTTACAAAGATGAAACTCATTTACTGAACATTAAGAGATAATAAGCCTCTGACAAGAATTATAAAACTCAGCATTGAGTTTAATGCAGCTGCAAAAGTAGAATTTGTAGAACTTTCTGATTTTACTAATTCTAAGTTATGATAAAGAATGTTTCACATTTATTTGTCTTAATGAGCATTTAACTTTGTTTCTTGGGAATTTAAACTTTGTCAAGTCCTTTTTTTTTTCTTCATCAAGATTGCTGTTTGTCTTTATTTTTATGTAGCCATTCAAATGAATGGTAAAATGAACTGGAACGCTATCTTTTTGAATGGCTCTTACATGCATATGGTACAAAATTCTAAAGTGAAAAATATTACACAATGAAAATAAGTCTTTGTTCTCAGCCCCAGGCAGGCTCCCCCAACCATTTGTTGTCCCTAGATTCTTGTAGAACTTTCCAATAGTGTTCTAAAGGAGCTTCCCAAAATTTGAAGATCTGTGACTCCTGTGGAAGTGTGAATTCTGAATCGCTGTGTTGGGATGAGACAGAAGGTTCCGCATTTCTAAGAAGTTTGAAGGGGAGTCTGATATTGCTGTACCAGAGACATGCTCCCCGTGGAAAGGCTTTGAATCACTTTGTCTCTGTTTCTTTGCTTATGGGATGGGAGGGGACAAGATGTTCTCATACACAACTACAATTTATGGTTTTCTACCACCATTTCAGTTCCAATTTTGAGCTGCTGGTAGAGTTGGGACTCTGATTTTTTTTTTTTTTTAAGTTTTCTTCTACTCATTGAAGTGAAAATGTAGTAGCACTTTCAAAATCAAACCACAAGTGAAGGAAGAAACATGATATTTAATGATTCATAAATTACAAGGATTATGAATTCCTCTTTATAAACTTTTCATCTGCCTTTTTAAATAAGGTATAAAAAGTCCTCAAGTCCAAGCAGCCTCCTAAATTTTGGCCAAGGGCACACTAAGAACTTTAGTTTGCAGCTGGCATCATTAATCTAATAAAGATGCCATCATACTTGAAAATGATATAATTAAGCTCCCTGAAATCAATATGAAGTACAGTGATCACTTAAATATTTTAAAGTCACAGACATCAATATCCTATTTCCTGAACAGAATAGTCTCCGAAGATGAAAGTGCTTAATATCAGATGTTGTTTTTGTTGAGCCTGTATGCAAGCTGATTCCAGAAGCATGGGGAACTCATAAAATAAGGTTAGACACTTGTGATTATTTCTTGCTCTCTGTAGGAAAATGAGGGCTACAGGACTTCAAATTGTTCATTACCCTTGTCGGCAGGGTATATTTTTAGGACTCCTTGCTACCCAACAGAAAATTTGGTTTTAAAGGAGAACTAATATCAAGGGCACTCTTGAGAAATAAAGATTTGCATCATCCACATCTCAATTTCTGCATGATTGATGGAAAAAGCCAAGAATGTACATTTTTCTCTGTGTTGTCGAGTCTGTCAATGACTTCATGGGTTTGAATGGTTCTAGGGGCCAGCCATAGGGACATTGGCTGTTGCTGAGATGGTTGTTTCTACCTATTCTGCGAGAGCACGCACTATTCTCCCTAGAGTTATGATTCTCGCACTGAGGTTATTTGGTAGTGTACTTAACACTTTCGACAAAGTTGTAGAAAACAAGTAGCACGTCTTTATGAAGTTTCAGTTGAGTAAAAAGTTTGTCAGAAGCACATTAAAACAAAATAAAGAAGATTAAAACCAGCATGAATACTGGCACATTGAAGAGTGGAATGCAAAATTCTTAATTAAGCATGAGGTTATGAGATTGGTTTTTTTAAAGATATGTTTACTTGAAACAGTTAGAGGGAGAGACAGAGGTGGAGAGAAAAGAGACAAAGAGAGACACAGAGAGAGAGAAAGAGAGAGAGAGATGTTCCTTTTGCTGGTTCACTCCCCAAATGCCCACAATGGCCATGGCTGCGCCAAACAGAAGCCGGGACCCAAGAGCTTCATCTGGTCTCCCATGTGGGTGCAGGGGTGCCAAGTACTTGGCCCATCTTCTGTTGCTTTCTCAGGCCATTATCAGGAGCTGGATAGGAAGTGGAGCAGCTGGGACACGAAGCAGTGCCTAATGGGATGCCAGTGCCACAGGCATTGGCTTTACCTACTGCACCACAATGCTGGGCCCAACATGAGATTTTTAAAACAACGTGAGGCTGCTTTTCCATGGCTCTGTCCTCTTGGACTGTGTATTTACTGGCCTTAACCAATAGGTTATTTTGGTGAGAAAGTTTTCGAAGTGCTGTAATACCTGTTAAATGTTCATGAGGAGATTGGAAACCAGATGATTTGAATAGCAGCTGCATTTCTCTGCCTCTTGTGAGACTCTGGAGTGGGCCAACAACACAAAAATGTCTTGGAACAGAGGAAGTTGCTGACTTATTTTTGAAATAATTGCCTTTCTGGAGGAAATGAGGAAGTGCCTTAAAGGTTGCTGAGAGATCTGGACTTGTTTAGAAGATTGGAAGATGTCATCAGAGAACTTGTAATAAATGATCTCTTAGGGAAGAATCGGTGGCTTTGGGCTCTTTGAAGACTGTAGTAGGTAAAACATATTTTTCTATAATCTATACATTTTTTCTGATATTAGAGAGCAAGTCACTTTTTCATGGGAAGAATATATAAGTATAGTGAGATAGTATGTCACATAGAATTATTGTCACTCTCTAGCTTTGAATCTCGGACAAGAAACTATCATTCTTCAGATCTTAGGTTCTCATCTGAAAAGTGAGGCCAAGTACAGAAGATGGAAGGACTTAACAGTGGATCAATGTTTGCCCTCTGCTCTCTCCCTCTCTCTTCTTTTTCTCTCTGTTTATCTCCATTCCCACCCTTATTCCTTTTAAATCCAAAAAGAAGTGCACATCTCCACTTGAATGGGAAAGTGGGGCTCTGGATCTGGAGGTCACACCAGATGACTTGGGTCTCCACTAATCAGGGTGTTCCCTTTTGATAAATCCTTGATAGCTTTTTCCTAAGGAAGCATTATGAGAAATAGTCAACTGCCTGATATGTAAATACATTTAGAGCTTACTGTTTACTGTCAATTTCAAACTGAATATACACAAAAGCATGACCTAGAAACAAACAGAGCAAAGCTATGTGGCATTTAGATGCATATTACATATGCATAATTGATTCCTTAAAAGGTTAAATATGCTTAGCATATGTAGGGATAGTGATATACCCCTGATGAGTTCCTAATCATTATGGCAATAGCTTTGTTTTACATAATTCTAAAGTAAATGTCTTGGTTCTTCTTTGGGGCTCCCAGGACTAGTATTCAGAAAAGCTTATGTTCCCAAGTAGATAGCTGGGTTCCCAAACAGAATGGCCATTCATGTAATTCCTACACTAAGCTCTTTGAAGCACAGACTGCCACTAAATTCTCTTCGGAATTGAAATGCAATTACATATCAAGGACAAGTGCTAAGTATAAACAGAAAAGGCCAAATATGTGTTGCTATTTTTTTTTTTTTAGTTTTGTTTTCTTCAGTGTATTTGCAGGAAGAATTAACTACCTCAAACAAGCTATAATCCTTAATTGAAAACACAGATCAGGCAACGTGGCAAATCCTTCAGCATTTTCCCCCCCAGAAATTTTAGCTCTGAAGGACTGTTTCCTCTATGTCCATAGCTAATCATAGAGATACTAAGGAAATTAAAAGAAGTAAGTCATTATGAAATATGCAGAATGAAATACCATTATATGCCCTTAAATATCAGGAATAAGGCAATATGTTGTATGAAGATATGTAAGGGTTTTAAAAAACTATATAAATGAGAATGATTATTATAAAACTTCAATTTATGAGTTTTTTCTTTGAGAAAAGAAAGAAATGATGCATACCATGGTTTTCACTGGATGAAAATCTGCAAGTGTTTACTGTTGTTTTAAAGGATTATTATGCAATCATTTTTCTATGGTAGGCATGTTTCCTATTTTGTCAAAAGGAGAAAATGTAAAATAAAAAGATGAAGTGATGAAAAAGCACAAATTAAGTTGGTAAAAATAAAACAGTGTAATATAGTAATAATAATAAAAGTAACTGTATTAATCTTAAGTTGAATGCTTTTCCATATTGTGGTTTATATATATATATGTACACCATGTTCAAGACACAACTAGAACATAATTCCTACGAGGTCTGAAAGTAGAAAGGAAAAGGTGTACCAGATAATATGAATAGAAAGCTGAAGCTATATATAATTAGTGAGAAAACTGGACTTTGGGACAATATGTGAGATTTATCTATGTCTAGTTCTTGTTTCCCCATTGAGCCTCTGGACTTACTCCTTCTGGGCACCCACTCCTAATATTCCAGGGTTTTCATAAGCCATCTTCATCTGCTTATGTCTTACTCCAAGCTAACTATTTCCAAGGCCTACGGTGTTTAATCTCTCATCTCCGATGGTACTCATTGGTACTCATCATCTGTGTAGTACTGGTGTGGTACTTGTCAGCTGCATTTTATTGTCATTTACATGCATGCAAACTTCTAACTAAATTATACCTTAGAGATGGTGACCTCTCCTTGCTCTCCTTTAAACACCATATCACCTCCCATGGTCTACCATATCATGGATTATCACATTGTCATATGGTACAACATCAATAAACATGTCCACGTCCGACTGAAAAAAAGGCTTCTGGAAGCACATTGAAATTCTTTCAGGATGTTTGCGTACTTTGGCAATAGTACATAATTACATTTTCGAAGCAATCTTTCAGCCATAATTTTAAAATGTTAGGGAATGATGCATTCTATATGACCTAAAATTGTACAATTTGTAGAAGTTGAGATCATAGCCCCAGTAGGAGGCTGGCCCCATCTGAGCCTAGCCAGAAATTCCCACAGCTTCACTACTCTGAGAACTTTAAGGATAGGGACCACATCTAATAAATTTGTTCACTTGTACCTGGGACAACGTCCAACGTATAACACACAGTCAATAAATGATTATGCAAAGTGTGAAAAAATTAGCTATTAACCTGAGGTTATCCAGTTCACTCCCATGGTTTCAAATCAGTATACACTTGATGTTTCCAAGTGTAGGCCTTTGGCTCTGGCCATCAGAAGGAGAGAGTTACTGAGAGGCTAGAAGATTCAGCTCAATGCGGCAGGAAGTACATATTGGCACTATGATTATTACTCGGGGGTTAGGAGCTGATTGGAGCAGGACTGCGTAGAATGAATTTGTTTCTGCCAGCTGACAGTAGACCATGTTTGGAAACAAACAACAGAAGTTTAAAAGGAGACAGGAAAACCCATATGATGGGTTTTTCAGTGCTCTCTTGCTGGCTATTTCCTGTTGCAAACGTGTTTCAGACTGACTGGTTTTTGAGTTGGTAATATATAAAGCATATAGGGCTCACAGTTGGGTATTTAGTAAAAATAGGTGTCCCTCTCACCTCTGCCCATGTTGCTTCTCTCCAAAGACAGTTATCAGTTCTTCTATTTATTTTTAGGTAGACATAAACATTTCATAGTTGGTGAATGCATCGGCTGCCTTTTCATTACTACAATGAAATATCTGAAGCCGCTGAATTTACAGACACAAAGTTTATTTAGCTCACAGTTTCAAAGGTACAAGTAGAAGATTGGAGAGTTCCATTGGTTTGGCCTCTGTGAGGATGATGTATGGCAGTGGTGGAGTTCATTCAGAGGATGAAACACGTGGTGAACTGGGAAGATCGATAGATAGAGTTAGAGAGAGAGAGAGAGAAACTTCCAACTTAGGCTTTTTATAATAACCCTCTTGCAAGAACTCAAGCGGTCACATTGAGAACTACTTTCTGAGGACGTGTTCCCAAAGATCTAAGGATCTTCCACTAGGCCTACCTCCTAAATGCCATAATTGGATTGAGTCTCTATCTTCTTGGGACCAATAACTTATGACTTTAGAATTTAAAGTCCTCATGAATTCAGGAGCAAAATCATATCAAATCATAGCATTATACCTGGTTTTATCTATTTATGTATATTTCACACAAATAGCTCCTTTAGTAGCATACTACATTGAACTTGATTTCCTTTTTGTTTATCAGCCTGTGTTGTTGTTCTTTCTATTTTTATCCTTAAATCCACACCCCTAACACTTTGGGTATGCTGATAGGGTCCTACATTTGTGTTGTTTGTGAATGAATGAGTAATTTAATAATAATATCTAAATAATACTGTACCTAAAACTCACTCATCCACAAGATTACAAATGCCTTATCTTAAAATACATCTCATACTTGCATTTTTTTTCACATAAATGTCTTCTATACCATTCAAAGTAATGTCAGGAAGAAACAATTATCCTGCAGAAGGTTTCCTTGAATGTCCCCAAGGAGTTATTCATAGACATTCAATAATTATCTATTATTTTTAATTGTGTTCTAATTCTTATTTATTAATAACAACCATCAAGCTGTGAATAAGATTCTTAATAATAATTTTGAATACTTATATATGCCATATACTTTGCTAAGTACAGTATTGTCTTATTAATCTCGACATCACATCTATAAAGTAAGTAACATTATTCTTGTAGTGTACCTGCCAATATCACCTTGAAATCATGTGCAGATGATTTCTTGCAGGCTGAATGATATTCAGAGCATGGTTAGCCCAAGTGGGTAGATCAGAAATTGCAAAATATTGCCACCCTGAGTGACCTTTCACTAATGAGATATGGAAATTGGTGGATAAATAGTTCTGCATTCTTTCTCTTTCATGGTCATGTTGAGCTGCATTCTCATAGCCACTTCTTAGATCACCAGTGATAAGGTTGCATTGCCACTGCAGTAAACTCAGCCTTTATTACCTTTCCTCCTTCAATTTTCTCAATCCCCTATGTGTGTACTTTCTGAAATTTTGCCCCAATAAACTACTTACACTCAAATTCTAGGCACAGGATCTGCTTTTGGGGAAAGAAAATATGAGGAAACAGTAACTTCAAGTTCACCTACGTATTTTGTAGCAGATTTGAGTTAGAAACCAGAAGTTTTGGTCAAAAGCATCATCCTTTTACTGCCAAGTAGATGGCAAGGACCTCAAAGCTGTCCAGTGAATACTCTGTTTCATCGACAGTGTGTTTTTCAAAATGCAAGCCAAGGTCAGAGCTTAACCCTTACTGTTCACACCCGTGTCAGTTTCGGTTTTGGAGTGTATCTCTTTGCTTCTTCAGAACATCAGAATATCCATGTTAGACCTTGTAACCTAAACACATATGCTTTAATCTAATACAAAATGGTGACTTCAGTAAGAACTTTACTTTGCTGAATAGCTTCTCCTTGTGTTTCTACAGATAGCAACTTCATCCTTGCCAATGCTCAGGTGGCTAAAGGTTTCCCCATCGTCTACTGTTCTGATGGCTTCTGTGAGCTTGCTGGATTTGCCCGAACTGAAGTCATGCAGAAGAGTTGCAGCTGCAAGTTCTTATTTGGAGTTGAAACCAATGAACAACTGATGCTTCAAATAGAAAAGTCACTGGAGGAAAAATCAGAATTCAAAGGAGAAATTATATTCTATAAGAAGAACGGTGAGTTGGTTTTCTTTTGCTGCTCCTTGGAGAGTTGTGAGAAGTCACCTTCTATCAACTCAGTAATTGCTCTATAATTTCCATTAATGTTTAATGGCATTTCACATAAATATAGTCTGTTATAGAAGTTCCACAAATGACTTGGATGATGGCCTTGTTTTAACCATTAGCCATATAAACCTCCTGGGAATTTAGCCTTAGAATTATAACTATTCTTTGCCAATATCCAGAGTCAATATATGTTAAAAGTGTATTAGTATTATATTACATTCTTTCTTAAAATATATATTATATGTAATAGTTGCTAATGTATTAACACATGATCTTTTATATAAATTTTTAGAAATGTTGATGCCTTTAAGGACCACATCTCAATCACAGCCATTAAAGACAGTAATGTTAGTGTCCTCTGCCAGAAAAGGAAGTTAATTTAAAGGACATCAGCGTATCCATTTCCTCTTCCTGTTCCCTGGATACAGAGCCTTTCTCACTATTCTGTTACATTCTAAAGACAAAACAAGAGACACATGATCTCACAGGGTGCAGTAAATTTACCTGTACTCAAAACTGACCCTGAGAAAATACTAAGATTTTTTTTTTTTTATGATTGTATATGTGTAGATGCAGTTTTATCACTCTGCTCTAAATGTGTTGAAACAGGGACTTGTGATTCAGGGTGCCTGTGGTGCTTGGATCCTGTGTAGGAAAAGACTTCAGTAGCTCATGGGCCCTAACAGTTAGAAGTAATCTAAGAAGCAGTATATGAGAGAAATGCTAAATCAAACATTAGAACCACTATTTTCCTAGTATCTAGAATTCCCCCTTTTTCTCTCATAGCTTTGCCTTTCCTCTTACTAGCATAACCTGCTGAGTTTTAGCTGGATGCTTGGTCACTGAGTTAGAGAATAATTAACTCTCCCAGGCTTCTTTAGTAGTTAGATCACGGATGTGACTATGTTTCAGGCCAATGATGTATGAGAAGGAATGATTTATGCAACTTATAGGTAAAAGCTATGAAAGTGGAATAGTTACCCTCTAATTTCTCTTCTTCCTACTTCCCATAATGTTGCGAACAGAATTGTGTCCTGCCAAAATTCAAACATTGAAGCCAGAACCTTCGTTGAGATTGCATTTTGAAATAGGTCCTTTAAGGAGCTAAATGAGACCAAAAGTGTGGGGCCCTTAATCTTGAGGAACTGGCACCAAAAGAGGAAAGACCACATAAAGAAGGTAGTGATCAATGAACCAAGAATCGAGGCCCCAACAGAAACCAAACATGTCAACATAAGACTTCCAGCCTCAAGAACTGTGAACAAAATAAATATGTTGTAACTCAGTCTGTCGTGTTTTGTTATGGCAGCCCAAGCAAACTAATACCCATGGGGCAGAAAGTTGAGAAAAGGCTGCACAGCCGGATTCAGCTCTCAGGCAAAGCAGAACAACATAGTGTAGCACAGAGAGAGGAGATAGAAGGAACCTGGATGTTGTTGCAGATCCACTTTCCATCCTCAATCAGAAGCAAATACATTGCTGTCTTGTTTGGCTCACTATCATGAGGGTGTTTTCTATGGAAGATTATTCAAGCAGCGCTGCATCTCTAGATTTCTCAATCTTGTCACTGTGAGATTTTGGGTCTTACACTGAATACTTTGGCCAATGTCAGATAGAGAAGAAGGAGCCTACACAGGAAATCACATCCCCTTTTATAAATTGCTTGTCCTTGGAGGACATTCCCTGCTTATGTGGGTACTGGAGATCGGGCAGTCATGGATAGTGGAGAACAGGATACCTCAGCTCTTTGGCTCTGGGAGCAGAGTTCAGGCCATTGTTCTTCCCAGTGTCATTATATGAAATCTATTCATATAGATGATAAAATAAAAGGGCTCCTGTTCAGTTCTAAGTAATTGTGCTATAATGGTAGCAAAGAGGGCTTGAGATAAAAGGGAGGATATTGCTGAGGGTGCAGACTGGCAGGAGGTGATAAAAACCTGCAGTGGGGAAACAAAGGGGACAAATATCCTTTGTCTGAGACATCTGCTGACTGCAGGCTCCTCCTTCTTCAGTGAGTCCTTGGGGATGTAGCTCCACATGCATTTCAGTGTCTTCCTTGTGAAGCTTCTTTAAAGCATCCAAATGTGGAACCAATGAGAAAGGGCCAAGCCACAGTAGAGAATCCAGATGTGACAAACAAAGGATGGCGACTCTAGAGGCTCAGCAGGTAGAAAGTATGGAGATCAACACCCAGCAGCCTTTCAGGCATTCATAAGATGCCTAAGCCTCAGACATACCTGGATGGAAACCACTAAGAGCACCAGCCGCTTTGAGCCAGTCACCATGGGGAATTGACTGATACTCAGAATATAAGCAATTGATCCAGTTGCAAGTGATTGAAAATTGTCCTCTGTCCTACAATAGTCATGCATTGTTATAGCTATTTGTGTGAATGGCTATCTATCCCTACACACAGTTGGGAGACCTTGAAGATACAGGTTCTGAGTTGTTGTTTATCTCTACATTCCCACTACCTGGAGCCTTGAAACTTGAGCAGTGTTTGTCAGATGGTGGTTTCTTAGTAAATACTTGGAGAAGGGAATTGAACTTGATTATTCGAGGAAGGATTGATGGATATTTTACAGGACAGAATGTCTGGATTTGTGATTATTATTTTTTTATAACTTTTATTTAATGAATATAAATTTCCAATGTACAGCTTATGGGTTACAATGGCTTCCCCCTCCCATAATTTCCCTCCCACCCGCAACCCTCCCCTCTCCCGCTCCCCTTCCATTCACATCCAAATTCATTTTCAATTCTCTTTATATACAGAAGATCAATTTAGTATAAAGATTTCAACAGTTTGCACCCACATAGAAACACAAAGTGAAACATACTGTTTGAGTACTAGTTATAGCATTAAATCACAATGTACAGCACATTAAGGACAGAGATCCCACATGAGGAGCAAGTGCACAGTGGCTCCTGTTGTTGACACAACAAATTGACACTCTAGTTTATGGCGCCAGTAACCAACCTAGGCTGCCGTCATGAGTTGCCAAGGTTATGGAAGCCTTCCAAGTTCGCCGACTCTGATCATATTTAGACAAGGTCATAAAAGACAGGGTGAGGATAGTAACCAATGATCCTAAGAGTGGCATTTACCAGGTTTGAACAATTATACAGCATTAAGTGGGGAAGAGGACCATCAGTACACACAGGTTGGGAGTAGAGCCATTGGTGGTAGAGTAGAGGTTATGATTACAAAGGAATGAGGCCCAAGTGCGCTAGACAGGGTCTAGAACAAAGGACAGAGTCATTATTAGAGGAGCTAAGAAAGGTGCTGTCTAAGCTACAAGTAATTTTTCTGATTGAGAGGCAAATAGAACCTGACAGAGGGTCCTGGTAATAATCTGGTGGGCTTTAGGCCTTGTAAATTCAGAGGCCCAGACCTATCTATCTCTTCACATGGGGTATATCCTAAGGGAGGTGTGAACCTCCTAGGGGAAGGCACCCTGTTGACTTTCATTACTTGGCTGGCCTGGGAGGAGAGCTGGCCAGGTAAAGGCAGGTGGCATCTCTAACAAGAAATTTACAGTTCTGCCTGCAATGTTGCTGACCCTACTTGGCCGTCCCCTCAGCTGCAGTGCTCACTTTGGAAGTTGGGCTGAGTGAAGGGCTTTTCAGCTTAGAGCCAATAAGATCTGTGGCTCTGACCTGGGCATCCTTCGACTCCAGGGCAGGTCCATTTCCAGTGATTCAACTCTTGGCAGAGCTGCCAGGGCTCTTCACAAGCTGACTTCTGCTGAAGCCCAGGCTTACCACATTGAAAGCCACTGCAGTGCACTGGCCTGTTGGGTCTCCTTGAGGGCAGATCACTGTACAGATCAGCCATTAATAGGCCTGCCACCCATTGCTTCTGATGCCTAGCTTTCTTTTCCTCCTGGTTTGTGTTAAAGCCGACCAGAGGATGCAAGTCAAGGGAGTGCCTGTGTCCCATCTCTAATCTTCGGTGGCCTGAACTACAAGTCTGTAGTCACAGGCATGTTCTGTAGTAGATTTTTTAAGGTAGACAATGCCCATGAGGAAAATTATATTCTCACTTTAAAACTTTCTTTCCCATTGGTCTGAAAGGGAGGTTTTTTTCTACTTACTGTATACTTCACTGATGGTGAAGTGAATCTAGCTATGAGATTATTATTTAAGTTCTTATTTTGGCTATGCTATTACAGAAAAATGTTAGCCATCTCTTTTCTAAGGTCTAAAGATTAAATTGTGCGTCCTACAGATTCCTTCATAATAAAATTAGTTACCTACCTTGAAGAGAATAGAGAAATGAAGAACAAATTGGGCTTAGAATAGAGAAATGAGGGAGCAAGTCCTAGATCGCTTGCTGACAACAGCAATATCGCATGAATACTTAGCAAACAGTTTCAACCATTAGATAACAACTTAAGAAAACATTTACCAGAAGGTCCAATGCCTTCTATAAATTTTAAGAATCATGTATTTGGAAACACCTCTTAAATATCTAACATGGTGTAGTTTGTTTAACCAGTAAACTTAAGCACAACCATATAAAATGTTTTTAGTTTCTTTCTACCAACAAGTCTAAAACATATGATACACAGATTCAGGTCACACAAATTAAAATGTATCTTTGATTGATTTTAGCAGCTTAAATTTATGGACAATCTTATCTATAAGCCAATTAAAATAAAATTCTTAATAAAATTTCCCCATGTGGACATACAATATGTACACACATATAACATAGCAAAATAGACCAATATAGCAATTTTAATAATAGCTTTTAAAATCTTTAACTCTTTTTGTAGATTGCCAATTGATTTGAATTGCTTTTTGTTTTTAGTAACCTCAGTTAACCATACTTTCTCTCAGTTGGTACTGTTAATACATTATTGGCTTCATCTGTTTACAGAGCCATCCCAAAGTACTGAATACAACAGAAGTGGCTGGAAAAAGTCCATAGGAACCTATAGGAGGACAGCTAAACACAGAACCAACAACGCTTTAGTTTTATGAGCAGCAAATCATATATAACTGTGGATGACAAAAGACTTTAAGTTCCCATGTTTAAAATTATAAACTCATCAACCAACAAGAGGCACTTGCTTACTTCACAGTATTTTTGAAAGCACCTGTAGGATTTTACAAGTATTTAACCCGTTAGGCCTCTGGGGCTTTCTCATTAAGATAACTATCATGTCTAGTAACACAAGATCATTAGACTTTTTAATTCTCAAACATTTGTATTAATAGCATTTTCCATTATAGAAACTTAAACTTTAGTACCACGTCTGATCTTGACAGTACTTCTAATATAATGCAAATAGCCTGATTAGTTGGTGTCTCTATAAGATGAGAGACATAGGTCCTTGGATTTTTTTCAGTTGGGCCCAAACTGGAAAAACCAAAGTCCAAGATTTACTGGAAATTTTAGAGTCCAGATTGTTTGAAACTTTGATTTTTTGAATGCCTGTCAAGAATGCCAAGAAGGCTCAAAATCCAAAATATCTGGTTGAAATAAAATTTCTTAAAATCATGACATATTATAGACCAAATTTGATCATTGTTACAAGGTGATTATTCAAATCTTTGAAATTAAGCACATATTTAAATAACCCATAGCTCTTAATAAAAATTCAGCTGTTTTTGAACAATTTGAATTTAACAGACATCAAGAGAACATATTAGATTACTTTACCACATTGCTTTAACAGAGCATCAGATTTTAATTCTATGTCAAAAGAAATTGAGCTTCCTGTGATCTTTTGCTGTGAGGTTTCCTTCCTTTACCTTCTTTCATATTGATGACCATGTTTCTGTTTTTCTGTGTGTAACACATCTTTAAGCATCTTTTGCAGGGCAGGACGAGTAGCAACAAATTCTTTCAATTTCTGTTAGCTATGAAAAGTCTTAATTTCACCTTCATTCACAAATGTGAGCTTTGCAGGATATAATATTCTGGGCTGGCAGTTTTTCTCTCTTAGTACCTGGACTATGTCTCGCCATTCCCTTCCAGCTTGTAGGGTTTCTGATGAGAAGTCTGCTGTGAGTCTAATTGGAGATCCTCTGAGAGTAATCTGACGTTTCTCTCTTGCACATTTTAGAATCTTTTCTTTCTGTTTCACTGTGGTGAGTTTGATTACAACATGTCGTGGTGAGGATCTCTTTTGGTCATGTTTACTAGGGATTCTATGAGCTTCCTGTACTAGGATGTCTCTGTCCTTCTCCAAACCCGCGAAGTTCTTTGCAAGTATCTCACAAAAAGGCCTTCTAATCCTTCCTCTCTCTCCATGCCTTCAGGAACTCCTAGAACCTGAATGTTGGGTTTTTTAATAGTATCCTGTAGATTCCCAAAAATATTTTTTAGATTTCTAATTTCCTCTTCAATTCTTTGGTTTGCCTGTTTCCTTTCCTGTTCTCTGTCTTCTAAGTCTGATATTCTCTCTTCTGCTTCACCCATTCTGTTTTTAATGCTCTCTAATGTGTTTGTCATTTGATCTATTGAATTCTTCATTTCATTATGATTTCTCGTCACTATCACAGTTTCTTGTTCCACTAGTAGTTTCATTTCATTTTGATTCCTCCTTAATATTTCATTTTCGCGTGAGAGATTTTCTATCTTGTCCATTAAGGATTTCTGTAGTTCAATAATTTGTTTTTAAGAACTTCTTAATGTTCTTATCAAATTTTTGAGATCCACTTCTTGCATTTCTTCTATCTCATCATCTTCATAATCTTGAATTGGGGTGTCTTTTTCATTTGGGGGCGTCATAGTGTCTTCCTTGTTCTTGTTATCTCGGTTTTTGCATTTGTTGTATGACATATTGGAGATATTCTTTGGTTTCTTCACTGTGGTGTTTTTTCTTGTTGTACTATGAGTCTAGATTAAGTGGACTGTCTGCTTTCGATGGAGCCTTAGAGACTTGAGATGGGTGTGGCCTGAGAGCTGTGTTTGGTTCCTCAGGGTTGATGGTGTGTCAAAGGTGACACTGCCAGGTTAGGCGTGGGAAATCTCTCTTTCTTTCTTTTTTTCTTTTTTTTTTTTTTTTTTGATTCAAAAGGGAAGTAATTCCACACAGCTGAACAGAATTGGAGGTAGTTAGTAAGCGACACACAGGAGCCAGAGATCAGAAGCTCTTTCCCAAGGACCACACAGGGAATCTGTGCTGCCCTCAGTGTGGGCTCCAATTCTCCTGCAGACTCCCACTGGGTTGCCAAGGTTACCGAATTGTAGCTTCTCTGGAGAGCACTCACGTGAATTCTGTGAGTTCTCTCCCCTACCGTCTCTTTTTTCACAGTCTCAGTTCATTAGCACCACACGTTCATTAGATCCTAATCTCCTATTATTTCACCTCCCCCCAAAGTCATGTGTTTCTGCTAGGCTCAGGGCCGGTACAGACCTGAGGTCACCCTGCCTATGATGTATGTCCAAAATGGCGCCTGCTCTTTGTCTTGCTCGCCTTTGAGAGGTGAGTGGAGAGAGAGAAAATCGTGTCTGTATCGGTCACTTTTTTTTTTCCTCTCTCTTCTAGTTAGCCTGGTGAACTTTTCCCCACGGAGTTTCAAGCCTCGTTCCCTCTAGCCTCCTCTTTTCTCTTCCCTGCCAGTTTCTCGGGCTATTGAGGTTTAGCTCACCTCGCGTTCCAGCACTGGTGTGTTGAGTCTGCCCCTGGTGTCCTGAACTTGGGCTCCCACGCTCTCCACGCAGGTCCACTGTGAATCACTAGTTCCGGAAGTGTTTCCTTAGCTGTTTCTTCCCCTACTCTTCCCTGAACCTGCAGTATCTCCACTTTTATTAGACTGTCTCTCCCTGGACTATCAGTGTGCTTCCTTCCTATTCCACCATCTTGCCACTCTCCAAATTTTAAAAAATTTAAAAAGTGAATAATTAAAAAAAGAATTCCAAATGGAGAAAAAAGGTGCTTTTTCCCTTCAAAGCTTCCATTAACTATTCAATGTAGTTTCATCATGTTTCAGATCAATGAAACCCCATAGAAGCGAGGTTATTTCTGGCTCCTCTTATTTTTTTTTCTCATAATCCTTCAATATGAGAATGGACAGGCTGGGATATTATGTCCTAATTGTTTTCTTTGTAACTCTAACTTTTTGGTTAAACTTTATCAACAGTGAAATGTGTTTTCAATGTATCAGGGAAGACCCCCATGACTGGTTCTATTAGCTCCAACTTTTCTTGCAGAAAGCTTATCTTCCCCACCCATTTTCTTATTAAGTGTGCCAAATACTATCCCTTCCCCTCTCTGGGTAGAATAATTTGGTCTATAGGTGTAGAAAGATTTCTAGAGAAAAAAATTTCAAGGAGAGAATTAAAAAGATATTGTTAATTTTGCAACATATTATTATGTTTGTGTTGATTTGTTAGGGCTATCATTATTGAATATCATGAACTGAGGGACTTGTACAATTGAAATTAGCTGTCTGCTAGTTTTGCATGCTAGAAGCCTAAGGCTCAGTTGTCAGCTGGATTAGCTGCTTCTGAGGACTGTTAGACGAATCCGTTCCATGACTCTCATCTCATTTCTGGAAACCTAAAAGAAATATTTGTAATTACATGGCTCACAGAAGACTCACCTCATCTTTGCCTTCATGGTGCTTTCTCTCTCCCCCACCGCCACTCTGTGAATGTCTGCATCCAAATTTTCTATGTATAATCATATTGGATTAGTTTCTACTCAAGTGGCCTCCTTTTAACTTGATTATCTCTATAAAGACACTCTGCAGTAAGGTCACACTTAAGTACTGGGGATTAGGTTCCAACAAATCTTTTATGGGAGAAAAAAATCAATGTAAAGTAACTGTATTAGGAGTTATGTCACTTGTACAAGGCTCTAAACAAAGAAAGCAGGATGTATAAATATTCTTGCTTGACTCCAAGATTCTTATGCTTTAATCACAGGTAAGAACACTTTCCTATCCCTGGGGTTGTTTAACTCAATAATTAGGGAGTGTATTTTACATTTAGCGGGCAAGAGCCAGAGATGCTAAGTACCGTGTAATGTGTGGGATGGCCTTGCAATGAAAGAATTGTCCATTGTCTTTAAAGACTTTTTAATGCCCTGTAAAACGTTCCAGGAAGTAAAACACTGGTTTCTAATCAAATGTATCTAGAGCTGAAAACACAAATTGTTTTTGAAGGCCCTTAATTTCCCATTGGATTTCCAAGAATAAAACTATAGTGTTGGGCTGGCATTGTGGCACAAGGGTTTACCCACCACTTGCAATGTGGTTTTGATTCCTGGCTGCTCCATTTTCAATCTAGCTCCCTCCTAATGCACCTAGGAAAGCAGTGGAGGTTGGCCCAAGTGTATGATCCCCTGCACTATATGGAAAACTTGGCTGAAGTTCCAGAATCCTTGCTTTGCCATGGCCCAGCCCTGATTATTGTGCACATTTATGGAGTGAAACAGTAGTTGGAACATCTCTCCCTCCCTCCTTCTCTCTTACTCTCTCTCTCTCTCTGTACCTCTGCCTTTCAAATAAATAAATAAATAAATAAATCTTTAAAAATCACTGTAGTATGAGGAAAGATTGAATTTTATCTTGATAAGAATTTTTCTATTTCATAAAGTCACTAATTTACAGTATCTGTCATTGATACAACACATTCATGCATTTTACATCTGGAGCTGTTGAAATTACAGTACTTTATACTTTGTGTTTCTGTGTGGGTGCAAACTGTTGAAATCTTTCCTTGGTATATACTAAATCGATCTTCTGTATATAAAGATAATTGAAAATGAATCTCGATGAAGAATGGGATGGGAGAGGGAGTTGGAGATGGGATGGTTGCGGGTGGGAGGGAGGTTATGGTGGGAAAAAGCCGCTATAATCCAAAATTTTATAATCCAAAATAATTTCCAACTTTGGAAATTTATAGTTATTAAATAAAAGTTTAAAAAAAGAACTAAGAAAAGAAAAAAAAAAACAAGCAAAAAGAAATTACAGTGGTTCTATGTATTGGTTGAATTATCCAAGTGCTTTTCTATATTCTACCCTAGATGGTCATACCTGAGCATTTCTTGTTGAGATACTTCACAGTAGAAATCAATTCAATTTTATTTTCTGTTTCCCTCCCCCACACATACACACTTGAGAGTACTTCTGGAAGTTCAGAGAAAATATATATTATGAAAAAAAAATGATGATTTCTAAAAAATTTTACATCAAAATAAATTTATATTTTAATTCTACTTTCCATAATTTTTAGCTTTTCTGAAAATGAGTACAGGTATGCAAACTTTTAAAAAAATTCTTATTAATATAAGGAGAAGAGATTTCATGTGTTTCATAGGTATAGCTCTAAGATGATAATCATAGTTTCCTTCCTCCCTCAACTCCCCTCCTTTCTCTCTTTCTTTTTTTTTTCTTTAATTTTTGCAAAGACATAATTTCAATTCATGCTACAATGACAGGCTTAATTTATCACTAACCATAATATTTAATAAGTAAAAAGTATAAGGACTACGATTCCACAGGAGTATGAACAAGGAATAAAAAGAGAAATCATATCACAAGATGTCTATTTCATTCATATACTTTTTTATTATATAATAATTGCCACACACCAGAGAAAACATAAAATATTTGTCTTTTGGGGATTAGCTTGCTTCACTGAGCATAATGATTTCCAGGTACACCACTTTGTTGCAAAAAATGGGATTTTATTCATTTTTATGGCTGAGTAGTAATTCCATGGTGTATATTTACCATATTTTTTCTTTAGCCATTCATAAGTTGATGGATATCTGGGTTGATTCCATATCTTAGTTATCATGAATTGAGCTGCAATAAACATGGAGGGTAGAGGTAACACTTTCCTATATGATTCCTTTTGTTTTGGTAAATTCCTGTAAGTGGGATGGTTAAGTCATAGGGTAGATCTATTTTCAGATTTCTGAGGAATCTCCATACTGCTTTCCATAATGATTGTATTAATTTAGTTTCCCACCAACAGTGTCTTAGGGTACCTTTTACACTACATTCTTGCCAGTATTTATTGTTTTATGATTTTTGGATGATAGCCATTCTAACTGGGGTGAGGTGAAACTTTATTGTGGTTTTTATTTGCGTTTCCTTAATGATTAGTGATTCTTTATACATTTTTTCTGTTGATTTCTTGAGCTTTTTATAGCATCTGGATGTTAATCCTTTATCAGTTGCATAGTTTGCAAGTATTTTTTTTCCCATTCTGTCAGTTGCCTCTTGGCTTTGTTGAGTAGAAGAGTAGAGTAGAAACTTCTTAGCTTGATATAATCCCATTTGTCTATTTTTGCTTCTGTTGCTTGTCTTTCGGGGGTCTTTTCCAAGAAGCCCTTGCCTATGCCAATGTCTTTCAGTTTCCCCAATGCTTTTCTCTAGTAGTTTGGTAGTACAGGTCATAGCTATAGATCACTGATCCCTTTTGAGTTGATTTTTGTATAAGGCGTAAGCTAGGGATCTTGTTCTATACTTCTGCATTCATAGATCCAATTTCCCCAGCACCATCTGTTGAAGAGACTGTCCTTGCTCCAGGGATTAATTTGAGCTCCTTTATCAAAGATTACTTGACTGTGGATGCATGAATTAATTTCTGGGATTTGTATTCCATTGATATACATGATGATTTTTCTGCCTTTACGAGGCTATATTTTGTAATTGATATTGTGATGCCTCCTGCTTTGTTTTTATTGTTCAAGACTGTTTTAGTTATTCAGGATCTCTAGTGCTTTCATTCTAATTTTAACATCATTTTTTCTAGATCTAAGAAGTATGTCTTTGGTATTTTGATGAGTATCATATAGAAGAGTGAGTGCTGGGCATATAATAGTTTTGTTTTTAATTTCTTTAGGAATATCTGTTCTTTTTTCTATAGTAGCTACACCAGTCTATATCACACTGCTGGAGTACAAGAATTCTCTTTTCTCCAAATGTTTGGCAGCACCTGCCATTTCTTGATTTTTTTTTTGATAATAGCTGCCCTAAAAAGAGTGAAGCAACATTTTCTCTTAATGGTTTTGAGTAGCATATCCCTGTTTATTGGTGGTGTTGGTCACCTTTTCATGTACCTGTAAACCATTTTTAAGCACCCTTTGAAGAAATATCTATGGATGTCTTTTGCTGACTTTGTAATTGAGTTATATAGTTTCTTGCTGTTGGCATTGTATGAGTTGTTTATAAATCTCACATAATAACTTTTAATATGACACATGGTTTGCAGATATTTTCCCCAATCTGTTGATTGTCTTTTTATTGTGATGTTACATTTTCTATGAAAAAGGTTTTTAGTTTAATGTGGTCCCATTTATTTATTTATTTATTTTGTAGCATGAACTTTAGGTGTGATATCCATGATATTGAAAAGATCAGTATCAAGGAGATTTTCCTGTTTTAGTCTTGAAATTTTTATGATATCAAGTTTTACATTTATGTCTTGTATCCATTTTTTTAAAAAAAGTATTTATTTTTATTTGAAAGGGAGAGAGACAATGAAAGAGAGAGAGAAAGAAGGAGAAGGAGAAAGAGAAAGAGAAAGAAAGAGAGAAAGAGAAAGAAAAAAAGAAAAAGATGAGAGATCTCCCATCCACCAGGTTCATCCCCCAAATGACCACAAGAAGCAGGGCTGGAAAGCAAAAATCAGGACCCTGGAACTCAGTCTGGGTCTCTTAAGTAGGTGACAAGGAATCAGATTCTTAAATCATCATTTGCTGCTTCCCAGAGTGTGCATCAGCAAGAAGCTGAATTGGAAATACAGGAGACAAGAGTCAAGCTATGTATCCAATATGATACAGTTCCTAAATGGCATCTTAACCTCTGCACCAAACATCTTCCCCCTTTCACACATTTCGAGTTGTGTTTTTGTGTGTAAGGTGTGAGAAAAGGGTCCAGTTTTAGAATTTTGCATGTGGGCATCCAGTTTTCCCAGCATCATTTTTTGAAGGCAGCATCTTTTTCACATCATATCTTCTTCGTAGCCCTTGTTGAAAATTGATTGCTCTTGTATGTTTTTTTTATTTATTTGTGGGTTCTCTATTCTGTCCCACTGGTATGTATGTGTTTTATGCTAGTGTCTTTATTGCTCTAGATTTGTGATATAATTTTACGTTGATACGTGTGATCCTGAGACAAGCATTGTGCTACACTTGGTTAAGCCACTGCCACTTGGGACAACCACATCCCAATCAGAATGCATGGTTCAAGTTCCAGCTCCTCTGTGCTTCCAATCCAAACTCCTGCTAATGCACCTAAGAGGCAGCTGATAATGGCCCAAATATTTGAGTTCTTGTTGGATACTTTAATGGAGTGCCTGGCTCATGGCTTTGACCTGACCTAACCCTGGCTTTTGTGAGGACTTGAGGGGAAAATCAGCAGATAGAAGCTCTTGCTTTCTCTTGCTTGCTCTCTTCCTTTCTGTTCTCCCTCTCTCCATCATGAGCCTTTCAAATATGAAAGTAAATATTATAATTAAAATAATTAAAAAATGATAGAAATGTCAGCTATCATGATTGCATCTTCATACACTGTCTACATTTATGAAATCATAAGATTGTCCTACATAAACATGTATAAAAATTGTGTATCAATTCAAAAAACAAAAATAAATGAAAATAACTTTAAAAATAAGAAGACTGATGAAATCAAAATAAAAAATGTGATCCTTCCAATTTTTTTTATCAGAATTGTTTCAGCTATTCAAGGTCTTTTGTGGTTTCATATGTATTTTAGGATTTTTTTTCCTATTTCTGTGAAGAATAGCAATATGACTTTGCTAGGGATTGCATTGACTCTATATGAGAGGTCTTCAAAGAGTTCATAGAAAATGTGTATTATGAAAAAACTATATGATTTCAAAAATGTTTTCACTAAAATAAAGTTGTCTTAATTCCATTTTTCCATCAACTTTTTGAAGTCTCCTCTTATATCATTGTAGTCAATATTTTAACAATATTTATTCTTCTGATCTATAAGCATAGACTTTGTTTCTATTTATTTATGTACTCTTAAGTTTTTTAAAGGTTATTTATTTATCTGCATTCATCTGAGAGAGAGGGAGGGAGAAAGAGAGAGAGGGAGATATCTTGCAAAAAATGGTTTACTCCTCAAGTGTCTATTACACCTTGAGTTAGGCTGGACCAAAGCCAAGAGCCAGGAATTCCATCCAGGTCTTTCATGTGGGTGACAGGGACCCAAGTACTTGAGCTATCATCTGACACCTCTCAGGGTATACAATTACAGGAAGCTGGATTGGAAGTGGAGACTGGATTCAATCACAGGCACTCTGATATGGGATATTAGAGTCCCAACCAATAGTTTTATCCTCTGTGCCATAACATTCTCCTCTCTTCAATTTCTTATTGGTGTTTTATAGTTTTCAGTGTATAGTCTTTCAACTCTGCTACTTTCCTTCTACCTTTAAGTTTATACATAAGATATACTTTTTGAAAATATATATTTATTTGAATTGCAGAGTTATGGAGAGAGAGGGAGAGACAAAGATCTTCCATTTCCTGGTTCACTCCCCAAATGGCCACAATGGATGGGGCAGGGCCAAGCCGAAACCAGGAGCCGTGAACTTTTTCCAGATCTCCTACTTGGGTGGCAGGGATCCAAACACTTGGGCCAACTTCTGCTGCTTTCCCAGGCTCATCAGCAAGGAGGTAAATTGCAAGTGTAGCAGCCAGGGCTCAAACTGGCCCTAGGATCCCAGTGATATGGGATTCTAGTGTTTCAGGATACCTTTTCAGCTACTGTATCCAACACCAGCCTCCATTCCTAGTGAGTTCCTTTACACCCAGTTATTCATTGTGACTCTTCAGCAGATTTTTAGAATATTTGATTACATCCTCTAGGTATTTTAGAATTAGAGCTCGATCTAGGAAAAAAGACAATGCCCTGGAGCTGTTGAATGTCAGATTATTCTCAAAATTAGCATTTTAAATGTGCAGCATATGTGACTTCCCTATTTGACTGTTAAGAGATGAACTGGTAGTATTGCATATGGAATGGTTTCAGCTAAGATCCAAATTTCAGAGCAAAGGGTGTTATGCCCATCCATGCAATAAATACACAGCAAGAATATGCTTTTTAGTGGAAAGAACAGTGTCTAAATGAACATCTTCTCTGGATATGAGAGTTCCCAGCATGAGCATCACTTGTAGTCATTTTACACTTTCACCACATCTAGTGAATAATGAGGCAAGCCAGCCAGGAGTCTATTTCAAGAGCTAGAGAAACCAGGCTTAAGATCACAGAAAATGAAAGGTAATTTATTCTATGGTTCAGTGAGACCAGGGAGGAAGGAAAGCTCATTCTGAGCAAAACAAGGTCGTTTTCCTACATAGTCCTCTGTGGATTCAAACCAGAATTCTGACCATGAAAAATGAAAGACAAGTGCACTATTTTTCATTAACATCTCTTAGGCTATTAAAATCTTCAAAATCATCAGCACCCTGATCATTGGCCTTGCATGGTATGGTGGCCTTGGCAATAATTGAGAGTATCCAGTAAGCCTAGAGGACAATGTGGAACTTAGATTCTTGCATCACTGGAAGTCAAGAGAACTATAATTTGTAGATCTTTCCATCAGATTTTAGAAACATTTATGCAGATTCTCAAGGGGACTTGGTTTCCTGCAAATCTGTGAAAGTGAGGCTTTGGAAACTTTTTTTCTGTGTAATGTATGTGACCATAATCTTACTTACAGGCTGAGAGAATTAAGAAAGTACAACCCAGTCTATACAGTGTTCCATTTCTCTATTGCTATGTAACAAGCTGCCTTAGAGCCTACTAGCTTAAAATAGCAATTGTTATGTTGTACAGTTTTATATGTCAGGAATCCATGATAGGCTTGGGTGGTTGATTCTTCTTCTATGTAGAGTTCACAGAATCTGATTGTTTGGTGCTATTCAGATAGGAGATGTATTGGTTTGGAAAGTCTGGGATGGCTTCATCCATGTCTCACATCTTGGGATACGTTGAGACAGTTAACCAAAGTGCCCACATGTGGTCTCTTGTATATAGGGTTCTGGGCCATCTAATAGTCTGTGAACCAGGCAGGAACTGCAAGACCTTTTCTGACTAAGTCTAAGAAGTCATACATCTTAACTTTGGAGAAATCATCCAGAATCATAGGAAGGAGACCTAGACCCTGCCAAAGAATTCTAGATGTGCAGCCACATCTAGATTTGTAGGGGAAAAAAGAGCATTTAATTCTTTTTAATTTTTTTGTATTCCAGAAAAATATCTAATCTCCTTAACAACTACATAAACTTTGTGCTTTATTCAGTTAGTCCTTGGAGTCATATTTTAAGGTAGGTTTTATTCCTGCAGAGTCAACACAACAAAAAGGAATAATAAGGAAACAGCTAGACATTTTTGACAAGACAAATTCCAACTTCATAAATATTTAAGTCAAACCAAGTGCTGTTACAAACTCTGAAGTTTGAGCTAATCATCATTCCTTGATCCCAATGTTCAGAGGATTTAATCCTGGTGCTTGTTCATAATGTCTGTCAGAACACCAAATAGATACTGTGCTTCCTGCAACTAAGTGTTTTAGAGAACTGTGAGGCATTTTTCTGCTCCCATTCTCGGTTGCTTTTTGCAGTCTGATTCCTCAGAGGCCCTCCCTGAGACTTGGCGTGCCCTCAGATAGAAAATATGCATTGTTCTTTAGGTTTTCACTAAACATTTTGCGTCTTTCCAGTCTTGATAGGAAATCAGTATTTTTTTTTATTTCCCTCCTTGTTTTATGTATTCAGGAATGGAATCTCATAAATGCAATACACTAAAACAACACCAAAATGATTGCAGCAAGAAGGTGAAGGTCTCACGTGCTGAAGGCATGCATTCAGCTTGGATGAGGAGCCTGCCTTGCAATTTATGTTTCTGCTTTCATCTATTCAAGCTTTGGTCTTGTCAACGAAGTCTTGTGACTTCCTGGTCTACCTCTCACATACCTGAACAAGCCACTCTAAGAGAGAATCTGATCTTTTTCTATGGCCATAGTTACAGTTGCATTGTTTAACCAATGAGTAGTGTTTTACATCACTCTATCTATTGAAGTGATCTGTGCTGGCCCACACTCTGCAGCTAGGATGATCAGAACAAAGGGAGACAGACATTTAGGTGGCTGTAATGCATTCACCAGGAACTGGTAGCCTGGCCTGTCTTGCTGAGGTTTAGCAGTCACTGCTTCTGCCTAACCAGATTCCTCTACATTTCCACTTATTCAGAGTCAGCCTCAGCACCTCCCTGGTTTCACACAGATGATTTCATAAAATAGTAACAGCTACCATTTACTGAACATTCACTGTGGGCCAAGATGTGTGCTCTGATCTTTGCCTTGTTGTTATATTAATGTAATTTTCTCATCAACACTTTGAGGCAGATCCTATTAATATCCCATTCACTATTAAAGGCACCGATTCATAGAGAAGTGAGAGGGCTAGGAGTCAAGTCCTGGCAGTCTGACTCCTGAGCTCTTGTGCTCATGCTCACACCTATGGCAAGCCCAGCCTCTGTAGCCAGAAAGCTCATGGTGCTCCCTGAACTGCCCCATGCCTATGGGAGCCTAAGGATGGACTCGCTAGGTACCATATGTACTCCTGGAGGAATAAGGGGCAAACTCTCAAGGGAAGACCCCAATAAGTTACTTGTTATTGTAACTGTGATTATTGGTTATTCCTTTATTATGGTCCAAAAAGGAGACACAACTACCAATGACATTTGAGAATCATTGGAGCCAAAGAAATTCCCTTTGAAATGAGAACAACTCAGTGTTCTAAAGGTTCTCTTTCTGTTGTGGAAATGATATTGAATTTTGAGGATCAAGTTTTCCCATGACATTTACTTGTGCCCAGGCTAAGGACTTGCTCTAAAAGGCTGTGTATATAGAGCAAAAGTGAGAATAAATAAGTTTTGGAGTGGACTCTCAGCTCTTTAATAGGGATTGAAGGGCTGACATAGTGGTACAGCTGGTTAAGTTGCAACTTGTGATGCCGATATCCCATAATTATAGCTGGTTCTCATCCCAGCTACTCCACTTCTGAGCAACCTTCCTGCTAATGCACCTTGTAGAGCAGCATATGATGACCCAAGTACTTGGGCCACTGACATCTACACAGAAGACCCAGATGGATTTCCTGATTCCTGGATTTAGCCCTGGCTACTGTGGCCATTTGGGAAGTGAATTAGTAGATGTAAGGTATCTCTCCGCCCACTCCCAACTGTGTCTCTGTCTCTCTCTGTCTCTTACTCTCTGACCCTCTGACTCTTGCTCTCTCTCACTCTACCTTTTGAATAAGTATGCAGATCTGTAACAAAAATAGAAATTAAATATTATCCTCATAGTTGTACAATGAAGTACCAAATGAAATGGTGATTATTCAACATGCATTTTCAGGACCTGACACATAAATTGCAGGACCCATTGCAAAATGAAATTGCAGACCCTTTTGTTAAGAAATTACTAAGGATTTCAAGACAGCAACAGGAGAGTAATAACCAAATGCATGAATTCCTTCTATTCATGGAGACTATGTGACTGCTCTTGAGGATGGGCCTGCACACAATAGCCGTTTGATGAATATTCCTTCCTGCCCAGACCTGTTCTCCCTACCAGAAAAACCCATATGTTTTCATTTCACAGTGTCAGATCCTCAGAATTTCTCCTTTGGATGCCTGGAATTCAATGTCTATTCTTTGTTAACTCTGGGCACTGGCCATAAGTTGATTCTTGTTGCCCCTTAGTCTATCAAAAAGCTGTGGAAATCAATGTATCTTCAGAAATTCTATAACAATTCTGTGATATCTTAGCCAAGAGGCTCTGTGTCTGTTGAGTTGCATAAAAATTACTAAATTCACACAAAAATTACATAATTTTGGCATACTCGATGTGTATCCACAGCATGAGTAATTATATAATATTGACTGGGTACAGTCACATAAAAATAGCCGTGCTTTATTTAGCGGTAATGAGCCTTGACTCCTCAGCCTACATCAAATGTACACAATTATGGGCACCAGAAATCCATTCTTACTGCCTCTGCTTTAGTGGAGCCTACGTTGTTGACCTGTTGACCAGTCTCCTGTCTGTCCCTTCAAACTCTTTGGCCTTAGTACATCCAAAGTCATCTTCTTTCAGCGAAGATATGATCCTATTACTCTGCTGTGATGAACCACACAGTAGTTCCACAGTGCCTCTCAGGGTACACGAGAGCCCTTCAGTCTGTCCTTAAAAGGCACTCTCATGACCCAGCCCTAGGCTACCTCCTTAAACTCATCATTCCCTTTTCCCCCCGCTTTCCCAATCACTCCCACTTCAATGAGCCCATACTTTAGCCTAATTATTTTTTTTAACTTTTATTTAATGAATATAAATTTCCAGTGTACAGCTTATGGATTACAATGGTTTCCCCCTCCCATAACTTCCCTCCCACCCGCAACCCTCCCCTCTCCTGCTCCCTCTCCCCTTCCATTTGCTCATGCATAGCAACTCTAGCTGACAAGGCGCCATCTTCTTGGCAGTACTGGCAGCAGAGGCAGAGAGAGAAAAACATTGAGCCAGTGGCTCTTGTTTACACATGTGATCCACAGATTCTAGTGGAAGGACTAATCCACAGTCTTCACTGACTTTGAGCATGGCAGGGAGGTGGCTGGGTTGCAGATAGGATTGTAAGGCACCTCCAGCCTCCCAGGTCAAGTTGCTTAGGCAGAGCTTGCTCAGAGGACATCTACCTCCCTGTTGACTGGACAAGCTGGCAGGGCAGAGTGAAACCTCTGCAGCCAATAACTATGAGAGCCTTGTATATTGAGACTGTGGGGACTCAGTAGTTATGTGAGAAGGTGCAGCCTGTAGCTCGGTCTTTTGGCAATCCCTGGGTATAGCTCCACAGGCTCAGAACTCCTTGGTTGCCTGTGGGAATTGTGCTCACAGATCATTTGTGCAGTTCTAATGGTCTCATGAATGTTGAACAAACTGGGGGCTAACACCTGGGCATTGCTCAGCTTGGAGGAGAGGAGTTGAGAAGGTGATCACACCAAGAGAGGTGACCATTCCCCCACTTTGGTTAATAAGAGGAGATCTACCAGCTTGAGTGTTACCTGGATACTCACCAGACTCTGGAGCACTGACTAGAGCTCCTTGGCCACACCTACCACACACCTCTTGGTATTCACTGAAAGTGCAGACATTCCACTAAGCCACAGAGGCATAACTCAAAGATAATAACCATCAAAGAAAAAAAAAAAAAAAGACAACAAGAAACTCTACAAATGCCTAAAAATAAACATAGATTCAAGAACCAAGAATAAGGAAGACACCATGACCCCCTCAAAGGAATACAACAGCAGTTCAATATTAGAATGTGAAGATGAAGAGATTGAGGAAATGCTAGAAGTGGAATTCAAAAAATTAAAGGGTTACTCAAAAGCAATAAGAAGCAAATCCATGAATTAAATAAAACTGTACATGACATGAATGAAATTTTTCCATGAAACTGAGATTTTTAAAGTCAAATCAAAGTGAAATATTAGAAATGAAGAACTCTGGCCGGCGCCGTGGCTCAACAGGCTAATCCTCCGCCTTGTGGCGCCGGCACACAGGGTTCTAGTCCCGGTCAGGGCACCGGATTCTGTCCCAGTTGCCCCTCTTCCAGGCCAGCTCTCTGCTGTGGCCAGGGAGTGCAGTGGAGGATGGCCCAAGTGCTTGGACCCTGCACCCCACGGGAGACCAGGAGAAGCACCTGGCTCCTGCCATCGGATCAGCGCGGTGCGCCAGCCGCAGCGTGCCGGCCGCAGCGGCCATTGGAGGGTGAACCAACGGCAAAGGAAGACCTTTCTCTCTGTCTCTCTCTCTCACTATCCACTCTGCCTGTCAAAATAAATAAATAAATTAATTAATTAAAAAAAAAGAAATGAAGAACTCAACAGAGCAAATAAAAAATGTTGTAGAAGCCTTAACACCAGAATTGGCGAGGTAAAAGAAAGAACATCTGAACTAGAAGACAAATCTTTCGAAACATATCAGACCAAAAAAAGAAATTATGAAATTTTAAGAACAGTATTGGATATCTTTGAGATACTATCAAATGACAGAACATACAGGTATTAGGAATTCCTGAAGATATGGAAAGAGAGAATGGATTAGAAAGTCTATTTAGTGAAATAATTACAGAAAACTTCCCCAATTTGGAGAAAAAGGACATTCAAGCAGAGGAAATACATAGAACTTGTTGCAGACATGACCAGAAAATATCTTCACCACAACACATTGTAGTCAGACTCTCCACAGTAATACATAAAGAAAAGATTCTAAAGTGTGCACAAGGGAAATTCCAGATTACTTTCATAAGATCTCCAATTACATTCACAGCTGACTTCTCATCAGAAACCCTATAGGCTAGAAGAGAATGGTGAGATATAGTCAAAGTCTTAAGAGAATAGAATTGTCAATCCAGAATATTGTATCCTGCAAAGCTGTCATTTCTGAATGAAAGTGAAATAAAGATGTTCAGTAACAAACAGAAATTGTAAGAATTTGTCGCCATTCATCCAGCCTTACAAAGATGGTTAAGGATATCCTACACACAGAAACAACAACAACAAAATCCAGTTAAGAAATGGGCAGAGGACTTGAACAGGCATTTTTCATGAGAGGAAATTCAAATGGCCAAGAGACACTTGAAAAATGCCCAGGATCACTAGTCATCACAGAAATGCAAACCGAAAGCACAGTGAGGTTTCATCTCACTCCAGTTAGAATGGCTTTCACACAGAAATCAACAAACAGCAAATGCTGGTGAGGATGTGGGGAAAAAGGTACCCTGATGCACTGTTGGTGGGAATGTAAACTGGTGCAGCCACTGTGGAAGACAATATGGAGATACCTCTGAAATCTGAATATAGTCCTACCATATGACCCAACCATTTCACTCATGGAATTTACCCAAACCAAAAGAAACCAACATCTGAAATAGTTATCAGTGCCCCTGCATTCATTGCAGCTCAGTTTATACTAGCTAAGACTTCTTTTTTTTTTTAAACTTTTATTTAATGAATATAAATTTCCAGTATACAGCTTATGGATTACAATGGCTTCCCCTTCCCATAATTTCCCTCCCACCCGCAACCCTCCCCTCTCCCGCTCCCTCTCCCTTTCCATTCACATCAAGATTCATTTTCAATTCTATTTATATACAGAAGATCAATTTAGTATAAATACTTCAACAGTTTGCACCCACATAGAAACACAAAGTGAAACATACTGTTTGAGTAGTAGTTATAGCATTAAATCAAAATGTACAGTACATTAAGGACAGAGATCCCACATCAGGAGCAAGCGCACAGTGGCTCCTGTTGTTGACACAACAAATTGACACTCTAGTTTATGGCGCCAGTAACCACCCTAGGCTGTCGTCATGAGTTGCCAAGGCTATGGAAGCCTTCCAAGTTCCCCGACTCTGATCATATTTAGACAAGGTCATAAAAGACAGAGTGAGGATAGTAACCAATGATCCTAAGAGTGGCCTTAACCAGGTCTGAACAATTATACAGCATTAAGTGGGGAAGAGGACCATCAGTACACACAGGTTGGGAGTAGAGCCATTGGTGGTAGAGTAGAGGTTATGATTACAAAGGAATGAGGCCCAAGTGCACTAGACAGGGTCTAGAACAAAGGACAGAGTCATTATTAGAGGAGCTAAGAAAGGTGCTGTCTAAGCTACAAGTAATTTTTCTGATTGAGAGGCAAATAGAACCTGATAGAAGGGGCTTGATAATAATCTGGTGGGCTTTAGGCCTTATAAGTTAAGAGGCCCAGACCTATCTATCTCTTCACATGGGGTATATCCTAAGGGAGGTGTGAACCTCCTAGGGGAAGGCACTCTGTTGACTTTCATTACTTGGCTGGCCTGGGAGGAGAGCTGGCCAGGTAAAGGCAGGGGGCATCTCTAACAAGAAATTTACAGTTCTGCCTGCAATGTTGCTGACCCTACTTGGCTGTCCCCTCAACTGCAGTGCTCACTTTGGAAGTTGGGCTGAGTGAAGGGCTTTTCAGCTTGGAGCCAATAAGATCTGTGGCTCTGACCTGGGCATCCTTCGATTCCAGGGCAGGTCCATTTCCAGTGATCCAACTCTTGGCAGAGCTGCCAGGGCTCTTCACAAGCTGACTTCTGCTGAAGCCCAGGCTTACCACATTGAAAGCCACTGCAGTGGACTGGCCTGTTGGGTCTCCTTGAGGGCAGATCACTGTACAGATCAGCCATTAATAGGCCTGCCACCCATTGCTTCTGATGCCTAGCTTTCTTTTCCTCCTGGTTTGTGTTAAAGCAGACCAGACGATGCAAGTCAAGGGAGTGCCTGTGTCCCATCTCTAATCTTTGGTGGCCTGAACTACAAGTCTATAGTCACAGGCATGTTCTGTAGTAGTTTTTCTAAGGTAGAAAATGCCCATGAGGAAAATTATATTCTCACTTTAAAACTTTCTTTCCCTTTGGTCTGAAAGGGAGGGTTTTTTTCTACTTACTGTATACTTCGCTGATGGCGATGTGAATCTAGCTATGAGATTATTAGTTAAGTTCTTATTTTGGCTATGCTATTACAGAAAAATGTTAGCCATTTCTTATAAGGTCTAAAGATTAAATTGTGCATCCTACAGATTCCTTCATAATAGAATTAGTTCCCTACCTTGAAGAGAATAGAGAAGTGAAAGAACAAGTTGGGCTTAGAATAGAGAAATGAGGGAGCAAGTCCTAGATCACTTGCTGACAATAGCAATATTACATGAATACTTAGCAAACCGTTTCATATATACTAGCTAAGACTTCTGATCCAGCTCCTTAATAATGTCTTGTAGGGGCTGGTGCTGTGGTACAGTGGGTTAACACCCTGGCTGAAGCGCCAGCATCCCATATGGGTGCCATCTGGGGAGTGAACCATCGGATGGAAGACCTCTTTCTCTCTCTCTCTCCCTCTCTCTCTGCCTCTCCTCTCTCTGTGTAACTCTTTCAAATAAATAAATAAATCTTTTTAAAAAAAATGTCCTATAAAGCAGAAGAAAAAGGCCCAGGTGTTTGGGCCAGACCTGATGAAACTCTGGTTCATGGCTTTGGATTAATCCAGGACTGCCCAGTGTAACCATCTGGGGAATTAACCAGTGGATGGAAGCTCTCTCTTGTCCATGAACTATTGACTGGATAAAGAAATTATATATATATATATATATATATATATATATACACACTATGGAGTACTATATATTATATATACATATACTGTATATGGAATATACATATGGTGTATTTGTACATGGTATATATTCACTGTGAAGTACTACTCAGCTATAGAAAATGAAGTCCTGTCTTTTGCAACAAGATGGACACAACTGGAACCATTATAGTTAGTTAAATAAGCGAGTCACAAAAAGACAGATATCATATGTTTTCCCTGATTGAAATAACTTACAGAGTACCTAAAATGTGATGCATTGGAGAAAAATGGGCATTTTGAGATTCAAAATGTTTACAGCCCTTTTCTCTTCCATAGAGGAACAGTGTTTTGTTTTTTTTTTTTTCGTCATACTATTTTAACTCTTTTACTTAGTATAGGTTAACCATACAATCATTAAGTAAACTGAAAACAGATCTTTGAAAAAAACAAAGAGTGGGAGTGTGAGAGGGAAGAGGAAGTAGGGATGGAGCATGGGTGGGAGGGAGGACAGTGGGGGAAGTAACACTATGTTCCTAAATCAGTATATATTAAATATATGTAACTTGCAAAACATAAGTAAAATTAAAAAAAAGAAAAGAAAGGCTTCAGTAAATAGGAAACACATGATCAGATCTGTGTTGAATCCTCCTGATGTCAGTTGGGAGGTTGTCTTGGGCAAGCCGGAGACCAAATTCAGGAAGTTGTTTCCTGTATTTCATCCGTACACATTTAGGGATGTTGCCTACTGGGAAATCTGTGCTTTGGTGTCCATATCTTTTTCCTGATTTGGGAAGTTTTCAGCTGTTACTTTATTGAATGGGTTGTTTACTCTATTGCTTCTCTGTTATCCTTCAGGGATTTCCAGAATTTGTAGTAGTTCCTTTGCTTTTATTAGTGTCTCAAAGATCTCAGAAAGTATTTTCATCACCTTTTGTTTTTATCTTTTTTTAGTTTTTATCTCTTTTTTTTTGTTCTGATATATTTTTAGAGCCATATCTTCAAGTTCTGATATTATTTGTTCTTCTTAATCTAGTGTGTTGGTGGAGGCTTTCAAGTGTATTTTTATTTGACTTATTGTGTTCTTTGTTAAGATTTCTGATTGGTCCTTTTTCAAGATGTCTCTGTTGAATTCCTTATTCTTTTCTTCTCTAATTTCATTTAACCATTCATACTCTCTTATATTTCTTTGAGTGTCTTCATAATAATTATGTATCCTTTATGAGATATGTTGTCAATCTTGCTTTCTTTGAAGCACAATACTGAAGCATTATTTTGCTATTTGGGGCATCAGTTTACCTTGCTTTTCATACTTTTTATGTCCCCAAATTGATACATGTACATCTAGTGGGTCATTTGTCTGTCAATTTTAAATAGTGGTTTTTCTGGATTGAAAGTTTATTCCTGAAAATATGCCTTTAGATATTGCTTTGGTAGGCTACTGAAGCTGGGAAAGCTAGGGAAGGGAGCAATGGTGAGACTGGTGTCCAGATGACGGTGTGCAACTACCCACCTGCAACAAAACAGGGACAGGCTTAGGGAGAGAGCTGTAGCTGTGCTGAAGTCTAGGCTGGTATGCATGTCCACCTGACCCATTGAAATAGGAATGTACTTGGAGAAGAGTCAGGATTAGACCAGAGTTCAGATTATCTCCCAAATCTAGGGCAGGTGTTGGCAAGTAGCTGTGGCTAAGCTGGCCCAACTACAGGGTAGGAGGGTGCTATCCTGTGGGTAAGTAAGAACAGTGATGGTGCTGGTAGTTGGGGGTGCTCAAGTCTGCAGAGGCACATAATCTCAGCTTCTAAGGTCCTGGAAGCAAGACTTTTCATGCCATTTCAAACCATCTGCTCTGTGCAATGTAATACATCATTTGGGCCACGTCTTGCTAACTCTAGTTGGGTTGCTGAAGCTGTAGTCCTTGTGCTAGTAGAGAAACATCTGTGGTATCCCTGGAAGGGGATAAGCATGGGCTTTTGTCCCCTAGGGCAGTATGGATCTGACCATAGTGACCTCTTTCTCAGGTGGCATCACTCTGCCACAGCCTGTGATCTGGAAGTTGGCAGGGAGCCAATGTGAGTTCTTTCCCTGGAGAAATCTACCATGTATATTCCCCTTGCTAAGTTCCAAGTCAGTGAGAACTGTGAATTTCTCCTGTGGCTAAAGTTTGACTGATGTGCAGCATTTCTGGGGATGTGGTCTGCTGGGCTGTATTGTTTACCCTTTCCCTTGCAATGTGGATTCCCTTCAGTCATGGGGCCATGCTGCTGTTGCTGATATCGGAAAAGACCTCCTAAAATCTATAAGAAAATGTGGCCCCTTAAAGCTCCCCAGAAGTGCCATCTGGGATGCTGCGTATGTTACCGGAATTTGGGGTGCCACATGATATCACCATATGCTTATTTAAACCCCCAATATTAATAAGCCCAAGAGGATTTTTGACTAATATTTAGAGAAGAACTCTAAATACTGGCATAAATAAACAAGGCAGCATGGTACATTTTTTTTATTATTATTATTTTATTTTTTTTAAACTTTTATTTAATGAATATAAATTTCCAAAGTATAGCTTATGGGTTACAATGGCTTCCCCCCTCCCATAACTTCCCTCCCGCCCGCAACCCTCCCCTTTCCCGCTCCCTTTCCCCTTCCATTCATGTAAAGATTCATTTTCAATTCTCTTTGTATACAGAAGATCAGTTTAGTATATATTAGGTAAAGATTTCAACATTTTGCCCATATAGCAACATAAAGTGAAAAAACTACCTTTGGATTACTAATTATAGCATTAAATAGCAATGTACAGCACATTAAAGACAGAGATCCTACATAATTTTTTTTTTCAAATTAATTAATTTTCTATGCCATTTCCATTTTAACACCATGTTGGTTTTTTTTTTTCATTTCCAATTCTCTTTATATACAGAAGATCACTTCAGTATATAATTAGTAAAGACCTCATCAGTTTGTGCCCACACAGAAACGCAAAGTATAAAAATACTGTTTCAGTACTAGTTATAGCATCACTTGGCTTTAGATGACACATTAGGGACAGATCCCACATGGGGTGCAAGTACACAGTGACTCCTGTTGCTGATTTAACAATTTGACACTCCTGTTCATGGCGTCAGTAATCTCCCTAGGCTCTAGTCATGAGTTGCCAGGGCTATGGAAGCCTTTAGAGTTCGCTGACTTTGATCTTATTCCGATAGGGTCATAGTCAAAGTGGAAGTTCTCTCCTCCCTTCTGAGAAGGGTATCTCCTTCTTTGATGGCCCTGTTCTTTCCACTGGGATCTCACTCACAGAGATCATTCATTTAGGTCTTTTTTTTTTTTTTTTCCATGATATCTTGGCTTTCCATGCCTGCTATACTCTCATGGGCTCTTCAGCCAGATCTGAATGCCTTGAGGGCTGATTCTGAGGCCAGAGTGTTGTTTAGGACATCTGCCATCCTATGAGTCTGCTGTGTATCCCACTTCCCATGTTGGATCTTTCTCTCCCTTTTTGATTCTACATTTTAAGCTTTTATTTAGTGTGAAAGATGCATAGGAGAGTGGAAGCTTTATCTAAGAGAGAGAGGTAAATCTGGGTTCATACCGAGCACCAGGAACCAGCCGCATGGAGGAGCATCTAGGCCAGGAAGCCTAGTGCAGGTGGTCCGAAGGCCACACACCCTGGAGGCGCAGGGCTACAGCCAGCCCCCTCCTGGCAAGAGGCCAGGGCAAAGAAGAAAAGGGGTGGACACACAGTGTCCCAGGCTTTTAACCCACTTCCAAAGGGGAGTGGTTAATTAACCTGATTGGCTGGTGGGCAGCCAGGTGTGGCCAGGTAGGGGCATGAGGTCACACAGGGGCGTGGTAAAGGTGTCAGGTAGGGTGTGAGGTCACACAGGGGCGTGGTGAAGGCGTGGTCTTCCAGCTCACAAACCTAATCCATTTTAGCCTGTATGCCTGCCTACTTCAATGCCAGTGGACTTCGTTCCTTTCTTTATGCTGTCATCCCCTGCATCTGCGCCCTGTGGTGTTTGCAAGTCTTCCTGTTGAGTTCCAGTGTTCTTACTCTGGAGAATGCGTGTTTCCTTGTTCTCTGTGGAGGGGAGGCAAATGCTGGGAAACCTCTCTTTGGCCATCTTGGAAAAGGGCACCACATGCATCTTGGTATCTGGAGCCCCAGACCAGTCCTTCATACCTGGTAAGTGCTTAATACATATTTACTGAACGTTGTTTCAGCGGGCACTCTGTAATCCTCTCTTTTCAGAATAGCCTTGGATGCTGCCCAGGACTGTCTCCACACTCTCCTAGACATTCATGTTTATTTTCTATTTCAGCCTCCTGATTACCTTTCCTTCCAAGTTTCCTTAAAATTCATACCCTATCCTACCCTTTTGTTTCTGTTTCTGGACAATTAGTAAATTCTCTATATTACACAGATAGAGGAAGTGGGTGCTCTGGAAATTTCTTCTGGCCAAATAAGCCAACACCTGTTTGTATGGAAAATGACCAGGTTTCCTTAGGCATCTTAATTCAGCAATGAGCCCTGCAGGATTCATGGACATCACTCTGTTCTGCCTTATTGCTGTCCATCACAGCTGCCTTTGGGAGATTGGGCCAGCGAAGGCACAGAGGACATAAACAAATAAGGCAGCCAGAAGACGGGAGTGCCTCCCCTGAGCAAACTGGCAAGAACAGGCAAGGGGAAAGCAGCTGGAGTGACAGCCACTAGAGAATGCAGACAATAGCAGCAACTTGACACAACTCAGAAATCCCTGTGTTGTGTACTGGAGACAATAGGTCCACTCTGAATGTGAAAGGAGGAAATACTTTTGCTCTACTTAGAAGCATTGGCATGTGAATATCTCTCAGGGCTGAAAGATCTCTGTAAGAAGTAGTCTAATTGTTGGCCTTTAGCAACTTGGCAGGATATTCAAATGAATTCCCATTTTGCATATTCGAGAAAAAATGTATTAAAATCATCTTATTATAGAAAGTACTTTTTACCATTTCCAGCAAACTAGAGTAGAAAAAATTATGACTTTTATATGTGAAGACTTGAGTTTTGGTCTTTGCACCTTCACTAACACACTGTATGTGTTCTTAACTTAGCTGTTTAACCCTTCTATATCCAGCCTTGCCTCTAAAAGACAAAAAAAATTAATATCTTAAAGCCATTAAAATCAGATAAAGAAATAAGCTATAGAAATGATATACAATCACATAAATGCTCATTATAATGATTACCAGAGTCTAAATTTATATCTACTGGACAAAAAAAAGCTTCCAGTACTTTTTGACTAAGTGATTCTGTGAAGTTTACTTCTACTACCAGAGCCTTGGTTTTCTTCTGTAAGATGGCAACAATAATAATAGCATCTGCTTTATAGTCTTAAATGAAATATTATTTTGGATAGGGTTTGATATGGGATGTGAACTCAGTAATTGTTAGCTGTAAGTCTTGCAGCCAGTAGCATTATCATTAGAAAGTTTGATTTCAAATTGAAACAGTTATATTCTTTGAACATTAGGTTTAGAGTACCTAATAAGCTTCAGCCAGGGACTTTGCTGTGTACATGAGGGAGTGAAAAGAAGAGGAAGGCAGAGTCCCTAACAGTGAGAGGGAAGGACTGATAGTCTGACAGACACACCTGCAGATGACTTGAAGGCACGTGGCCCACCACTATGGCGGGGAGAAGGGAGAAGATAACAGGGAGATCAGCCCAAGGGAGGCTCCAGTAAGGAAATGATATTTGAGTTGAATTTTGAATGATAAGTTGGCTACATGGAGGAGACAATGAAAGTGGCCCAGGCAAAGAGACTCACATGTGCAAAGTTTCTGGGAGAGTCTGAAACATTTGAGAAATAATGAGAAGGCCAGTGCACTTGGAAGACAAATAGCCAGATAGAACATGGGAGTGGGAAGGAAGACAGTCAAATTATGAAAGGTTTCATAGACAAGGCTCAGGCTGCCTAACGTTAAATAAAAGCAGTTAGGGAGACAGGAAGGTAGTATGATGAATACTTAATTTTGCAAAGTTCATTTTCTTTTTTTCTATAATATGAGGCAAATATTCCATATAGATAGCGGTGGTTGCTCAAACAAGTGCTTTTCATAGTGATCTGAAGACCAGCAGCAGTAGTGTCACCTGGGGCTTGTGAGAAATGCATTTTATCAAGCTCCACCCAGACTGACTGAATCAGACCTGTGGGAGGGGCCAGAAATCTATGCTTTCACAGGCCCTCCAAGTGATTCTAACATACACTAAAGTTTGAGAAATCCTGGCTTGGTCTAGCTTGTGACTTGTGGAAATTCAAGAGTGAATGGAATGAAAATCTGTTTTCAGGTTTCACTACTCAAATGACAGGACTTAGTGACCTTTTTGGTTTGGGGAATGAAAGGAGGAAGTGTCAAACACGACTCTGAAATGCACATCTACAACAGAAATCACATAACTTAGGTTTTTTTCCCTTTGGTGAAGTGTGTGGGTATGCATGTTTTGGTTTGAGAGGGAAGAATGAACCTGCATTTTAGTTTTTGTGTGAGCGTAGAAATTCCCAGAGCATTGTTGATAGGATCTAAGAAGCAACATTATAAAAAAAAAAAAAAGACTTTCAGTGAAAAATAAAGATGTTATGAATTGGAACATCTCTATCAAATGGCAGTATAACCAAGTTATCACCGGGGATCAGATTTCTTCTATGATAAGCAAAGTCATGTTTCTTGTAGGCTTTATTTTCCCAGAATTCCTCAATTTGGAGTCCTCTAAATTATCTTTTGAAACATTGTGTTCCACTATTTAATAGTGCAAAATAGAAAAGTACTGTTGTACAAATACACTAGTACTGAAACAATGAAGAAAACCTTATTAAGAATGTTACTGGGCTGGATATTTGACCTTTCAGTTAAGACTCCACCTAGAGTGCCAGCATCCCTTGTTGAAGTGCCTTTTTTTAAGATTTATTTTATTTATTTATTTGAAAGAGTTAAAGAGAGAGGTAGAGACTGAGAGAGTGGTCCCTCATCCCATGGTTCACTCCCCAGATGGCTGCACTGATCCGAAGCCAGGAGCCAGGAGCCTCTTCCGGTCTCTCATGTGGGTGCAGGGACCCAAGGACTTGGGCCATCCTCCACTGCTTTCCCAGGCCACAGCAGAGAGCTGGGTGGGAAGAGGAGCACCAGGAGTAGAACCGGCACCCATATGGGATGCTGGCACTTCGGGCCAGGGCTTTAACCTGCTGTGCCACAGCACCGGCTCCTGAAGTGCCTTTATTCAAGCCCCAACTCTGCTTTCAGTATGAGCTTCCTGCTAGAACACACCTTGGGAGGCATCAAGTTATGGCTCATGTAGGGGGATTTCTGCCACCCATGTAGGAGACATGAGTGCCTCTCTCTCTCTCTCTCTCTCTCTCTCTCTGTGTGTGTGTGTGTGTGTGTGTATCTGTCTCACTCTCTTTGCTTTTCAAATAAGTAAAATAAATATTTTTTAAAAAAGGAATGTTAAAGAATAGATATTATTAGAAGAGAAAACAATTAAGTTCAGGATGTGTTTTGAGGTTAAATACCATCCCTTACCATGGTTATACCACTGAGTAATGTCCATAACAGAAAAGTACTTGTTCTTTTCCATGCATAAAGAAGATTGCAGAGTGGAAGCTCCTCATATTTCTAGTTTCTGGTTGCATTGGCCTGACTCTGGGAATTAGTACTTTTGAAAAACAGTCACTCACTTGTTGACCCCTTCCCCTTTCCCACCTTTAGACCAGTGTTTCACATGTATTTGCTTTGTGATATAGCTCAGAAAGTGCCTGCCAGTGCCATGATTCTCAGTCTAGCTTCTGTTCTTGAATATGAGGACAAAAGCTTTATCAGAAATCCTTCTGGTCATTGGCACTCAAACCTGTTTTCAAAGTGAAGGGCAGTTTCAGTATATTCTCAAATGAGAAAGAAAATGACTAGCCTGTACTTAGGAAAATAGGATCTGATAGGATAATCTTCTTTTATAAATCACTAATATTCTGTCTAAAACAAAGACCACAAAGCTCTCACACTAGCAAATAGTGCTTTTAAATAATTTGGTATTAAATACAGAGTTCAGCCTATCTCCCCAAGTATCAAGAATTACTTCCAGTGTACAGTATATCTGTAGGCTTCTACATCATGGGTAAGTGAATTATGGGCTGTATCTGGAAAGACATCTGTTTTTGTAAATGAAGTTTTGTTGGAAAACAGCCATGCTCGCTTGTTTATGCAATGTCTATTATTGCTTTAGCACTAAAAACAGCACAGCTGAGTAGTTGAGACAAAGACCATATGAACTGCTAAATCACAAATATTTATCATTATGGTTCTTCATAGAAAAAAGCTTTCTGACCATTGAAGATGAATAACCAATCCTGCTAGGTTGGGTATCGAATTGTTGCCTCCTGGTTTAGAAGAATTCTGAATTTTCATATCTTAATTACACATATGGACTCAAAATGTACTGTTGTTTTTTCTGTTGGAGGAAAATGCCTATGGTAATATGGGGAGCTAGTGAGAAAATGCTATGTACATACTTATTTTTCATATGTTGCTGTCTTTTAGGGCAGGTATCTGATGAATAAACTTGCTAGTGCTAAAAGCTCACCTAACTAATCTGGGTACCACAAGGCTTACCAGGGCCTTGGTGAGGCATCTGCTCTATTTCAGGAGAGTTGCAATAAGTTGTGGAAGACATCTAACTGTTTTGCCTCACAGGCCTGCCAAGTTGTGACTCAGGGCAATCTGGCATGCGAGTTCCTGAGTCTTCGTTAAGCATTGAGTTTGCACAATGGAAGAGATGTTCAGTATGTTTGTTGTCTGTCTGTTCTTGGAAAGTGCTAAATTGCCACCTAAAACTGTCATCATATATTTTTATATACTGGAGAATTGTCACAAGATTCTTAACCATTTCTTTTCAATTCTTATATCTTTGCTTCCAATTCTCTTCTCAATATTTCTGCTGTCTCACATAGAACATACTTTCTCACCTTTTTTATCTTATTTGCCCAACTTTTTAAACACAGTTCCTAATTCTGAACTTAATTGTTTAAAATGGACTCGCTCCATTCTGACTGTGTTGCATGTCCTAGTGATTTTGTCAGAAATGTCAATAACATACAAGGATAATCTTTCTTATAAGATAGCAAAACTAGATTATAGAAACCTGTGATAACTGTTCCTTTTGTATTCTCTTTAGCATACATAGAAATGCTCTGCATTTTAGCAGAAAGATGTGAAACACATTCTTAAGTTCTATTCCCAACTCTTTACATATTTAATATCTTGGCCTTAGATGGTTTCCTTAAACACTCTGAACTCAAGGTTTTCATCTTCTCAATAAAAAAGCTCTAATATCTTTTATAATTCCAGCAATGTGAGATAATTTTGTGTTTCAATTTAATGTTAGATTAAGTGTTTAAGGAAATGTTGGATTTATTTTCTAAAGTATACGTGTGATGTGTGGTTTCTGCACTTAAAAACAATAATGAAATGTGCCATAAACACACAAAAATACAAAGACAACAGATACCTACTCTATTCCACCTCTTCACTCCAGCAAATGTTAATACCGAGCCATGTTTTTCCTGATTTGTTTTTTTAATTTATTTGTTTGAAAGTCAGAGTTACAGAGAGAGAGATGGAGAGACACAGAGAGAAATCTTCCATCTGTTGGTTCACTCCCCAGATGACCACAATGGCCAGGGCTGGGCCAGGTCAAGCCGAAGCCAGGAGCTTCATCTGGGTCTCCCACGTGGGAGGCAGGGCCCAAATGCTCAAGCCATCTTCTGCTGCTTCTCCAGGCCATTTGCAGGGAGCTGGATCAGACGTGGAGCAGCCAGGACATGATCTGGAGTCCATATGGGATGCCGTTGTCACAGAGATTTTACCACTACACCGGAAAACTGGTGGCTCCTGATTGCTTTTTATAGTTAAAGAATTAAACAATTACATGCTACAGTTGAATCCCTTGGTTTATACAAATGTTTACAATGTGTAGGATACCTCGAAGCTGTTAATCTTGGCCGCTACAATGTTCCACAAGAAGTAGCCTTATATCCATTATGTCGATACAGTAGGGACTGGTTTAAAAATTATGCTGAAGATATGCAGCAAGTCAACAGAGAATTCGGAACTTGGTCTCATGCAGTTCCATCTAAGCCATGCATTCTTCCCTTTACAATTTGACTCTCCCTTTCTAAAAATCATCATTTTGTAATTATCATTCCTCATACATTCATTTGATTATCTTAAGATTAGTAGTTTATTGAAAACATGTAGTGTAACTTAAAGGACCAAGGAAAGTAATGAGTAACCAGGCCTTCCAGGAAGCAAGAAACAGAAGTGTTCTGAAGGGTTAGGATAGCAGGAATAATTGTATGGGTTTTTTCAGCTTTCATTGTTGAATGAACCCAATCATTTTGATCTTGTACCTGTGCTCAAGGCATAGGTGATTTGCCCATCCCTCCAGTGAGGTCAGAGCACCAGGTTGGATCTTTCTGCTAGGGGTGAATGCAGAGAGGAGGCTTGGTTCCCAGTGGAGTTTTGAGTTGTTATGAGCAAGACGAAGGGGCCATGGATGCTGTCCCACCAAAAAGAGGGCATGTCCACTATACTAATTGTGGCAATCATGAGCATTGATTGATTGATGGACCTAGTAGCTGTGCTCTGAAACACTGTGTTGGCATAGAAGTCAAACTTTCCGTGGTCTGCTCCTGGCCGATGACTGATTGAGGCAGGGCTGCTAAGTCAGGCCTGTCCCTAGGAGACATAGAGCTGTTTTGAAGGAGAACTCAGCCTAACAATTTTTCCTGCTATCCAGATCCTACAGACTGCTACTGTTTCTTGCTTCCCAAAAAGCCTGGTTACTCATTACTTTCCTTGGTCCTTTTAGTTACCCTAACTCAGCAAGATGGCTCCCCAATGACTTGTCTAATTTCTCGGAACTGCACTGTGCCCCAGGACACTTTCATGCAATTTTTCTTCCTTCCTTGTCTCCTTCAGATGATGTCAATGCTGTATCAAATCTTCTCATTGTTTTCTTCCAATAGGGCTACAATAATATACCAATAATTCACTATACTCCAGATCAATATTAAGTAGCATTTTTGTGAATAATCCCCTAATAAAGTTCAACTATGACTCTATGCCTTTTTCTCTGACACTCTCTTACATTTCTCCCCTTACCCTGCTGTCCCTTTTCTCTTTGCTCTAACATTTAAGATCTTCGAATAAACTATATAACTTTCCTATATAGCACATTTTTATTTTCATTATCTTCTTTAAAGTAGAATAAAAGTTCTTTCAGGACATAGGACATAGATCTGTTGTTTGGCTTATGATGAGTCCAAACACAAAACCACGCATAACATAATAGCCACTTGTTGTCTGTTGAATTAATGAATAACATTATGTCCAATTGCTTGTAATGTGATCTATAAATGTTTTCCTTTGAATACTAAACTAAGTGAGCTCAAAATCCTACACCATATTTAATCATCCTGAGTTCATGTATAAATTATGTTTATTGGCACTGATACTTATTGTCATTGCCCTCTAATGATCATAGATTCCTCCAACTGAAGCTGTGTGCAATTAGAGGGGGTTAACTTAATTCTCAGATTCTCATTTGAAGCAAGTTCTTTCTTACTGAACAACTGAAAGTTTGAAGCAATTTTAAATTGCTTTTCTTAAAGTCAAATATCAGGGGAGTGAATTTGTTTCAGTGACTTATTCTCAGAAAGAAGTGGCTGACAAGAAGCAATCTGAAAATACCCTGTCAGATCAGAGATTTTCCTATTCATTAATAATTGTCTGTTACACCACATGACCTTCTTTCCCCCAAAGAATCATTGAACATGGAGCTGTGGCTCAGACATTGATTGGAGCTCAGTTCTCATTATTTGTAACTTGGAAGAAATTAATCCAAGAGATGTTGCTGTGGCTTCTACATGGGGCTTCAATGGTATGCGAATCACCATTTCTGAAGCTTCCTAGAAGAGCAGGAAGCAGAAACACTGAAGGCAGACTCAGGCAAATACATAGTTAATGAGGTTACGATATGGCGCTGTATACGTTAACAGCTTAGGTAACTACACTTAGAAATTGTAGTCAGGACTGCTTGTATATGTTAATTCCCATTGTGTCAACCAAGTGGCTGAAAAGTAGTGCCAGTGGTGGTGTTTGATCCTCTTGGCTTATCGTGGACTCAAACAAATTTAAGAATTAATGTTATATGTACCTTAATAAAGGTTGTATTCCAATCTTAAACTAAAATAGTTTAAACTCTCATTTTGGAGTTGAGAGCAAAATGTTTTGCTAATCAAAGGTGTTACTTCACTCTTTTCACTTAGAATGGGAACATTTTAACTTACATTTCATCATGTTCCACAGAATTTGTAGAAAGAGGAATTAAGTCAAACTGAAACTCAATTCCTGAAACATTGCTCATTGAATGAGGTCATTCCCAGAATATTATAGGAAAGCAAAATTTAAAAATTCAACTCTTACCTTTATATTCTAGTCTTTCATATTTATTGGTTGTGTGATACTGAGGATAGTACATCTTTCAATTCCCATGATTATAAAATACAGTTCAGTGTGGAAGAATATCTATTATGTTGATCAGTGAGAAATTAGATATAGTGTCTGCCATGTGATAGAAGCCTGATAAATAATTGCAACACTAGGTACTTACTGTGCATTATATTTTCAGACATTCAATTATGTTTCTCACTGAACTATGCTCAGCTGATGTGGTTCCTCTTCTCAACCTATGGCAGCTAAATTTGTTTTTAGCTGCATACAGCAAACTCTTTCAGTTGTAGGTAAGAGTTATTTGTTTAGCATCTTCACCAATTTGGTTTTCTGGAGCTCTGAGTTAGACTCAGTGTGACTCTTTTTGCTGCCACCCTCTTTCTTCAGCGGGTTTGAAAGTCCCATCACCCAGCTACCATTAGCAACAGCCTCATTAACTCAAATGCAGCCACATTCCCAGCCTCACATTAATATTGTTCCCCTACACTAATTTCAGAAAAGTGGCAAATATGTCACTGTGTTACTACATAGCACCGAGACAATGGTTGTAGAGGACAAGACCCATTAGACATAGTGTGAAATATGTGACACACCTGAAAATGTTTAGGTCCTACGGCACTGACATTGCTAACACTCAGACTATTTATTATTGGCATTGTTTCAAAGAGTAAAAGCCACACATGTATATCATTAAGAATCCACTCAAAGAACCTTGGAGAGGTGCAAACTGTTCATACACCACTTTGAGCTACGGTGTTGCATTGAGCAACACAACTCTTTTCCATCACGACAGCACAGTCATTAAAAAGAATGGAACTGCTCAACTCTTGATGTTAAGTTGCTAAACGATGATCTGATACTAGAAACTTATCATTAGTTGCCAAATATATTCGGCCACATATGGAAAGCATGTGAATCTTTCTATAATTGAAAGATTAGCAAGTTGAATTCTTCTGCACTCTTGTTTTTCAGTCAAGGAAAAAGGAAGTTCTGAAATGGAGACAAGGGAAGTTCCACTAGATTTATATCCTGTATAGCTATTTATTCAACTCCAAGAATACAGTTTACTATATAAAGGTATAAACTGTTTTCTCTCCATCAGTTAAATCTCCACAAAGGAAATTAAAGGTGTTCCCAACTTAAATCCTGGCAGAGTCTCATTTATATTGGCACTTCCTGACCAACATGCTAATTATTGCTGCTATATACAGAAGCTGAAATTCACTCAGGATTTCAGCCCTCTAACTCTACTTTTAAGAATTATCCAAATCTTTGAATTTGAGTCTGAGGGATTAGCTGCATTCCACCATAACCCTAAGAGAAATTTATTGCACTGGGCCTGCATTGCTCTTGATGGAAGATTTTGATCATCATTATTCTCATGGATAAGGGATCGAAGAAGAAAAATTCAAACCCTAGGGAATAGCCTTGAATTATCACAGTCATGCAAGGTTGAAAAGGTTGTTAGAGAGACAGAGTGGAGGCCTTGGTGGAGGGATTTCAGAAAAGAGAGAAGGGATGAATAAGTGAGCAAGTAAATGTGAAGGGTCTCTCCTTGAATCTAGGTGGTAGCTTTTAGCATCTACCCTCTTATTCTGCAAGCAGAAGCAATTGGCATGTGTTTTGTTTCCCAACATTACAGATACTCAAAACTATATTAGTCAGGTAGCCAGTATGGATAAAAGGTACAGTTGAAAGAAAAAAGGAAGAAATGGAGGAGCAAAGGAAAGGGAGGAGAAGGAAGGAGGGAGGGTGAATGCCTTGTACCCCTTGCACTATTTTCCCAGTAAGTATTTTTGGCATAGAATGCTCTGAAAGGTAGACATCTGCAGTCACGGTTTCATTACTATACCAAATACCTGACTCAGGCTATTTATGAAGGATGAGGTTTATCCTGGCTCAAGGCTTTGGAGGTTCCAATCCGAGATTGGTTGCTCCCGTTGATTTGGCATCTGATTGAGGGCAATGGATGCCAGTTGGGGAGCATGTACCGAGGAATCACACAGCGAGTCAGGAAGTAGATAAATGAACAAATAAATAAAAATGTTAAGCGATCAGGTAATACAACTTGTCCAGCTTCCCAGACTCCCTAATCTATATACCTTTCTAGCCACAATCTCTCCAAAGGTAACAGCTAATCTGGATTTTTCCATCATAGATTAGTTTTGCTATTTTTAACTTAGTGTGATTGAATTCATATTTCATTCTACTCATTTGTGTTTTGTTACTGTTAATTTTTTTAATGTTTACTTATTTATTTGAAAGGGGATGGGAGGGGGAGAGAGTGAGAGAATGAGAATATGAATCTTTCATTTGCCGATTCACAACTCAAATACCTATAACACCCAGAGCCTGACCACAATGAGCCAGGAGCCAAGAACTCCATGCTGGTCTCCCACAAGGGGGCAGGAACTGAGGTACTCAAGCCATCATGCGCTGCCTCCCAGGCACATAAGCAGGGAGCTGGGTCAGAGGTAGAGTAGCTGGGCTTTAAACAGCATTCCCACATGGGCTGCAAGCATTGCAGGCTGTGTCTTAATCTTCTGCACCATGGTGTAGTACCCTGTGTTTGGTTACTTGTGCTCAACATTATCTTAGTGAGAGTTATCTGTTTGGTTATACATACTCATGTATTACTCATTCACATTGATATCTAATGTCGTGTTGTGAAAATAAACTTTAACACTAGCAGTTTTTAAGGTACATGTGTTCATTACAATCATCCAATAATACATTACCTCTCAAGTGATTATGCATCTTCCTACAAACTTACCATCTTCTCTAATTTTAGCTATTCTGATGGATAAGCTTTCGTTTTTAAAATGACTAAATAAACCTCTAGAAAACTCATACCTAGCAAAGGTCTTAATTTGGAACCAATGTGTGCTGGGTTGGTAAAGGGTAACCTTTCATAAAGTAGAATGCTTTAACACCTGCAAGCTCAAAGAAGAAACCCAGTTTGAATGGCCTGAGCAGAAATGTGTCAGTCTGGTCAAGTATTCTGTTTAAAATACTGCCTTATTCATAGATAAGCCATTCCATTTGGGAATGAACAGAGATGCAATAGGCTAGTCATTTATGGAATCTGAAAACTGACAGTTTTTTTTTTTTTTAAGTGGGGGGCGGGTAGTGGGGTAGAAGGAACCAAGGGCTTTATTTTTATTAATGAATGGGATTTCATAGAGAAAAATGGGCGGCAGTGGTTTATTCATATCATTATTGCTGTTGCAGGGTCTCCATTTTGGTGTCTATTGGATATTGTTCCTATAAAGAATGAGAAAGGAGATGTGGTTCTTTTCCTGGCCTCATTCAAGGATATAACAGATACAAAAGTGAAGATCGCTCCAGAAGAAAAAAAAGAAGGTTTGTACTGTTTGCAGAAAACATTGGCAGATGGGGTAACATTTTGAAATTGTTTATGCAGAAGCTCTGGAAGAAAAAATTTATCTTTATAATAACAGCAACTGATACATATTCATAACTGTTAGCAGTCATATTTGGTGAATATTTCAAAATCACAGAAACTCACATGAATTTACATTCTTATCTTTGTAATAAAGACTCATTTGACAGAAAGCAGAAGTTCATATTCCTATGCAAATAAGATGCGGGTGAGAAAACGATTCATCACAATATAAGAATTCACACCAGCTTGCTTTATAAGACACAAAATTGGATAGATAGGATAAGTGAAGCTAAATGATATTATTAAAGATACTTCTCCCTTTTTCATCTAATGTGCTATAGCTGAAAACTCAGAGGTGCGAAATTTCATCTGGAAGTAAGAACTCTAGTATACGTATTGTTAAAACAAAGTATTGCAAACAAATATATATCCTTACTATATTATATAGAATAGTATAATTATTTAAGACACAAATAAGGTTTCAATTTGTTTAAAGTATCCCTTTTAAGAGTTTATGTTTGTTGCCTTCTATACCCTGCATTTCATATAAGCTGACAAAAATCCCTGCTGAAAAAAATGCTGTTATTTGTTTTAAAGAGAAGTAGGATTAGATATTCTAGAGACAAAAGAAGAAGCAATTTGTGCCTTTGTGAATTTCCTGTATGGGTGAGTCTTTCTCAGAACCTGATACTTAACATTTTCAACTTTTTAGGAATGGACTCTTTTTTTTTTTATTAAGATTTACTTATTTGAAAGCAAAGTTACAGAGAGAGAGAGAGAAAAGAGACAGAGTATGAGAGAGAGAGATGGAGAGAGAGAATTTCCATCTGCTGGTTCATTCCTCAAATGGCCACAGTGCTGGCCCCCAATGAGTATTATCTGTTTATGTTTAGGAGTGGACTCTTTTCTTTTAAAAAAAAAGGATTTATTTATTTTTTTATTTGAAAGGCAGAGTTAGAGAGAGAGAAAGATCTTCCATCCACTCGTTTATTCCTCAAATGGCCATAATGGCTGAGGCTGGGCCCGAATGAAACCAGGAGCCAGGAACTTCTAGGTCTCCTCTGTGTGTGCAGGGTCCCAAGCACTGCTTTTTCTAGGAGCATTGACAAAGAGCTAGATTGAGGGTGGAGCAGTCAGTAATCAAACTCGTACCCATATGGTGCTCTGTAGGTGGTGGCTTTACCTGCTGTGCCATGGTGCCAGTCCCAGGAATGAATCCTTTTACTCTCACTCTTTTTGAAAATGTGGATTAGTGTTTTAAATATACTATATTCTTTGAAATTTTAGCCCAAATGAGGAACTGCCACAGTTTGGTGCCCCCCACATCTATAATTCAAAATCCTTGCAAATATATTTAACTGTTTTCCTCTATATTTGCATAGTCAGATACTTTGATATATTTTACATACACGAGGAAAGCATAGTCCAACAATCAATTACATGAGTGTTAGAGCAATTGTAGTGCCTATGTGATGTAAGTTTCATAAAGGTAAGTGTGGAAATTGGTATGCACTTTTTTTTTTACTATTTTCTTTGGAATATATGGATACAAACTGTGAGGGCTTTTTGAATACAACTGTTCACATATATATAAGTGTATATTATGCACATATATAGTTGTGTTTATTATGCACACATATATGTGGTTATTATGCACACTTCTGTATATGTCTGGACAAATATGAATAGGAAACTATCCTCAAAAAGCAATGCATTGTTTTTGTTTGCTTGCTGCAAATCAATGCTTAACTGACTTGCTTTGAGCATGAGTATTCATGTCGAATGATTTTATACAAATTTTTTGATCATCGGTTTCTGATGTTCTACATATCTGTTGATAGAAGGGAAATCCCCTTCACAGTATAGATGAAAGGAGAGAGATGTACATTTTCGTTTGGTATTTGAAAGAGTTCAATCAAAACACTTGTGTTCACCACCCAAGTTTTTGAATCAACCTGTAAAGAAAAATGAGTAAGGCAAATTTGAGATCAAAATGTCACTTTTATTTCTGATAAAACTAATAAAGGAGAACTTGACTTTTCCCAGCAGGTAGTGGACTCCCTCCTAGTGAGCTACAAATTAAGGCAAATTGTGCCTAAGTCGCAAAATTGGACTGGTACAGGGACAAAGCTTCCCAAGAGGAAACTAAAACCCTGGAGGGTCAGACCAGGACAGTTGGTCCCCAAAGGCAGCTGCTCTCTGAAAAGAGAGAAGAGGAAGGGGTCACATTGTGCATGCCTATCTCTGCTACAAACCTCAATCAGATTAAATTCCACATCTTCCCTGGGGATGAACTGGGTATACGAGCACGAGGAGGCCAGTCAGGTAACCGTGGAAGAATTGCTTGCATATGAGAAATGGTTCCTGCCATTGGCAGTGAAGGCTGAGCACTTGAACACTCTGTGTAACTAGGTTTCTACCTTGGAAACAAGTTTCATATTTTTAAAATGAATATGTTGAACTGTGTTCAACAATAATCCCATTTTTAGTTAAGGAACAGGTGTGATAAAAAGATGATACTCTGGCAAGATTCAAAGAAAAAATACAAAATACTTTTAACATTAATTATATTAGGCAAAATAGAATTTAAAGTTTTGAAATAGTTGCTGGTGAGTCCCTAAGTCTTTTTATAGTTTGGTAACTTTGTTCCTCAAATAATATGTTTCATAGGAAATTAAGTATTGCTCCTGATGTATACTGAACATTCAGGAACACTTTTTTCCTATGGCTATGTTATTATAAATGTCCCACAAAAATATGTAGAATTTTTAGAGACAAATTAGCTATTGTAAGTCATCTTGGTTGTAAAAATGGTCGTTCACAACTACGAATATAATTCACTAGTTGTTGGCATGTCATCAAGAATTACCATGTGATATTTTAATTTTTTTTATTAATTTAGAGGCAGAGATATGGGAGAGATATATACACACAGCAAGAAACAGACAGAAAGCTCCCTGCCACTGGCTTATATGCTCCCAAATCCTATAGTTGCCCAGGCTGGACCAGGCTACAGCCGGGAGCCAGGAAATCAATTCCTGTCTCTTATGTGGATGGCAGGGACCCAATCAATTGAGCCATCATCAGCTTCAGGGTGAACATTAACAGGAAGCTGGAATCAGAAGTAGAACTGGTATTAGAACCCAGACGCTCTAATACAGGAAGCAGGTGAATCAAGCAATGTCTTCAGCAGTAGGCCAAATGTATAATGTATGGCATTTTTAGAACCTCAAGAGAAGTGTTTGAAAATCATTAAAAATCACTCACTATAAAACTAGAGCAGTAGTGTTTCACAGAACCAAAAATCTCCAAATGAGCATGCGGCCTCACTTGACTCTATTTCATTTCATACAAATGTGTCGCTGAAGTTCAATTAAGTTTGAAAATAATGTTATATTGATTAAGTTTATTCCCTGCTGAAGCTCATAGGATATGAGCTCATAGGGTACTTTGTTTAAGAGATACAAATTGTGTGGTTCTGTTTCTAAAACGTACTTTAATCATTAATCCTGATATTGTTGGGGATTTTTTTTTGAAATTAGGAAAAATATATTTTATAGAAAACGCTAGCAGGGCTGGCGCCATGGCTCACTTGGTTAATCCTCCGCCTGCGGCGCTGGCATCCCATATGGGCACTGGGTTCTAGTCCTGGTTGCTCCTCTTCCAGTCCAGCTCTCTGCTGTGGCCCAGGAGGGCAGTGGAGGATGGCCCAAGTGCTTGGGCCCTTGCACCCCATGGGAGACCAGGAGGAAGCACCTGGCTCCTGCCATTGGCTCAGCGCAGGAGGCTTTAGATCAGCGCAGCGCCGGCCATGGCGACCATTTTTGGGGTGAACCAATGGAAGAAGACCTTTCTCTCTGTCTCTCTCTCTCACTGTCTAATTCTATTTGTCAAATAAAAAAAAAATGGTAGCAAAATATAGGATACAATGTAGACCTTGCACTCACAGCACTGGTGGGAGATTAGCACAAAATGCCAAGTACTAATTGTACAGGCAATAGCTTTTAATAGTGATTTGGTTGTGTGTGTGGGTGGTGTGAGAAAGAGAGAGAGAGACAGACGACAGACAGACAGAGGGAGACTGAGAGAGACTGAGAGAGAGACTTCAGCACAAGTCTAGTGTTTTTCACCACCTTGGAAAATACCCTCCTTTTGAGGGTAGTAAGGTGTTTGACCTAACATTTTAGAGGCTCGGGTCCTACATCAAATTCCTTGGATTCAGTTTCTGTCTCCAGTTCCTGATTCCAGATTTCCACCAATGCAGACTCTAGAAGGCAGCAAGAGATGACTCAAGTACTTGAGTTCCTGCTACCAATGTGGGAGACCTGGACTGAATTTCTGTTTGCTGGCTCCAGCCTAGCCCAGATGTTGCATGTAGGCACTTGGGGAGTGATCCAGTGGTGCCAAGCTCTCACTCTTTCTTTCTCGCTCTCAAATAATTTTTTTTAAAAATACTGTTCCTTTTTGGACACATATTTTACTTACAGTCCAAAAAAGCGTGTACACCACTAACTTCTACATCCATGTCTAGTGTTGCATACAATTAATTTAATATTAGACCCTGTTTCCCTTTCTCCCTATTAGTAAGGTATATTTTAATATAAACCTTGGGTCTTTTTATCAATATGTCTGGCAACAGAGATTTTTTTCCTTGCTGGTCATAAGTCTTGATCACAACTTTAAAGTCTTTTTGACAAGAAAATAACTGATGGCTCCTTAATGAAATGAGGCAGGGTAGGCAAAGTCTTCCTGGCCAGGGGGTCCTCAAGGATGGGGAAAGATAGGGAAAACATCTTCCAGGGCCATAAAGTAAGAACTTGTGAATTAAGCAAGGAAGCTTTATTTATTCAATGAATGTAAGTTAAATTAAATAAATTTTTATAAATTATATTTGAGATTTATTATAATGTTAAAAGTTAATATTTAGCAAATATTTGAGCACCATTTTGCCTTCAATATTGAAATACTGTTTGGAGATGCAGGAATGGAGGCAGTAGATTTTAGGTGGTCTAAATCTCAGCTCAAATCCTGATTCCAGCACATGTTGGCTGCTGAACTTTCCAGAAGCTCCTTGCCTTCGCAGGAAGTGAATTTTCTGTTCTGTAAAGTGGGAGTAATCATGTGTCTCCTACATTTGTTGTAGGTTTATGAAAAATAACACGTGAAATTATGTAGCACAAGGATAAACAGAGTACGCTTAATAAAACATAGAAATGGTCACTCTTGTTAACTTTTGTATGTTTTTAGATATAACTGACCTTTTCTGGGTCTCTGCTTTATGCTGAGCGCTTCATCTACGCAACTTTGTTTACTTCTCATTATAACCCTAAAAATAGTTCCTCTTCTCAGTTATGCATTTAAGTCACTTGACAGAGTTGACACAGTAAAAAATAATAAAACTTGGACTTGTGATCCTACAAACTCCAGAGTGCACCATTGTTTTCTCCTCCTCTCTTTCTGGCTCCAAAGTGCTCATGGAGATTGGCCATGTAGTACATTTAGTGATAGTAGAATGGAAGAAATGATACACTGTTCCCAAATAGGGGGAAAAAGAGTGTGGGGTTGGGCAGAAAGAATTGGAACCAAATAAGGGAGAACTCTGCAGGGAAAATAGCACTGAAACACATTCAAATGATGATATGTGTCATTTTTCCAGGCACATGGCTCAATACAGTTATTTTTATTTATTTCTTATAGTGTGTCCCAAATTTGCTTTAAAAATGATTAACACTGGGTAATTGACTATGTGACAAGAACATCATCACTTACCACAAATGGGGGAATATCAGTTATAATGTCTAAAAAGTAAGCACTTCAAATTCAAAGTGAAAATGTAGGAGTCGATGATGTGCACATAGTCTTCAGTGGAAATGCAAGTCAAGGTTCACAAGTAATAGCATTTCATGGAAGTCTAATTTTTGGCAAGCAGCTGCACATTGGCATTATCAAAGACACTGTCAAAATTTTATTTTTCATTGGCTTTTGTCTATTCCTGAATGCCCTCAGAGGAAATAATAATGAATGGCTGTACTAAACAATTATATATGCATTACCTTTAACTTCAAGAACCTGAAAACCTAATGAATCCAAGCTGAAACAGGATTTATCTTTCTCATACTTCAAGGAGTATGGCTCACAGAACAGTGACTCTGAAACACTGGTGGACACTCAGACTCCCTTGGCCTTTCTGCTCTGCTATTCTCAATGTACTGTTTTGCATCCTTATATCTGCGACGTCTTGGTGTAAAGATGCTTGCTACATGGGAAGAACTCATTTCTGTGGTGCAGACAGTAAGAAGAATGAAGGACAAAGGGCAATGACCTTTTCCTATGGGGCTCTGTTTTGGTTGCAAGAAGGAATGGCATTCGCTTGATTCGTTTTCCTCCCAATGATTTATCTCAACCTGCATGGACCATAGTCTTCTCTAGCTGCAAGGAAGACAAGGAAATCTGGATTTTCTGAATTTATTTTTCAGGCTTTTACATCTGTAACATGTAAACAGACCAAATAGAGAGGATCTGTAGATGAGATTGGGTCAACCAGTCTGGAGTGTCCATCATGTTTTCCATGTGCAGGACAGATTATCTCAGGATCATACAATGTAGAAGCATGAGACTTAGAATAAGTGGACTGTCTAGGGTCTCATTGCTGTGAAGAGGTATAGACTGGATTGAGCCCAAGTCTGCCTGATCTCAGAGCTCATGTTTTCTCACCATGTCCCATGAAACAATGAGAGAAAATTGGAAATGAGGTGGACAGAATACTGGGCTTATCTCAGTTCCTTTACCCAAACGCCTATACGTGATTGCCAATTGGATCCCTTCTGTCCCAGTTCTTTTTGCCATTCTTTCATCTTATTTAAAGTCCTGACTACTCAAAATGTGGGTTGAGGGCCTGACCCAACTACATCACCAAAAATCTTAAAGGAAATGGAAAATCTCTAGTCTTTCATCAGGCCTGTGAGTCTGCATTTCAACAAGACTCCCAGGTGATTTACATGGACATCCAAGTTTGAGAAGCCCTGCTCCCTACACATTAATGAGAAAGTCTTTGGCCATCCAGCAGCTACCCTGACTCACACTGCTCAATGTTGTGATCACATTTATGACTATTAGGAATAGCCTTTCTTAAACATTGGCTTCTATTACAACTATTCCCTCCTCAATTAAAATTTAAGCTTCCTCAGGAAACAGACTTTGACTCTGTTACTCAGGATCATATATCCAACACTTACAGGGTGTCTAACATATAATGGGTTATGAGATAGGTTGGTGAATATATGAACCTGTAAATAACATCTAAAATAGGAAATATGGCTTTTCAGGGATAGATAACATGACATTCTTGTTATTTCAAAATAATCAGATCATAATTATGAAACCTGCATGTCTCAGGTAAAATTTCTGATGACTATATTGTTTGGTTTGGTTCTGCTTGATTTATGTCTAGGGCAATTTGACATGTATTTACCCAAGTCTTCTCCTTCTCAAAATGTGGTCTTACTAATGGTATCAAGTGGCTCCCTTTAAATAGAATCTCTGTTGTTGGTTAATAATTTGTTCTTATTGACTCCTCTGCATTTCATTCAGTTTCTTAGAATCTCAGTTTGCTAACATTTTTGGAGATAGACTTATTTGTTAAAATATAACCAAGGTTATCCTCGAAAGGTCAAATGTTAAGCCACTGATCTGATGTTAATTAAACATAAGATGATCTTTATTTACTTTTTCAAATGTTCAATGTAGAAGTATTCTATTTTATTTTTACTTGCACAGTGGAAGAAACACATGCATACGTCCTAATAAAGAGTAGCTGCCTGACAAAAGAACTATTGTAAAAATTTATACTTTATCCCAGGAGACCATCCCTCCAGGAGATCTATGCTGACTCCATAAAATGTGTGATGAAAATGGAATTGAAGAATCCTGATAGATGCTTAAAATGATTAAAAGGTTTTAATCATGTCTGCATTTTAATGTATTATCTGTATTAAAGAAAAGTTTTTTGAATTTTATATATGCACTAATATCTTTCTGAGTTATAATAGATGTGACATGCTGCACTGAGTTACTCCATTTTCAAGAAGCAGTCTACATATTCTACAGCAAATCAGAGTAAACCTGAGGGTTGAATTTGTTCTGTTGGCAAGTAGCTTGTGATCTTTAGACAAAACTCAATCAAACTATTATGTCATTAATCTGATTTTTTTTTATAAAAGAGATTTTTAACTATATTACTTCAAAAAGGGAATATGGTTTCAACCCCCTTTTGGGGTAAATATAACATTTATAAATTTATAAATGTGATTAACAACTCATTTATTACAATAAAAAACAAATGTGGTGTTAATAGAAGTAGTAAATTCAGAGAGTCAAAAAGCCATAGAAATTGGTACTCTCAATGGACATACATTCTTGGTCATATTCACTATAGCTGGGGAAATGTGTCTAGAATAATAAGGAGTATTTAAAATTCAAAGACTATAGCTATCATTGTACTCTCAGGAATGATGGCAGTTTCACTTGAGACAAGCTAGAAATCATCTCAGAAAGATTTGTAGGTACCTATGTCTTTGACCTCCAGGCATTTTGTAGAAAGACTTGCTTGAGAATGGTAGATTTGTGATTCAGGGGGGTGAGGGTAGGGGCCTTTTTTCCTTTTTTCTTGTCTCTTTAGTTAATTGCTTTGCCTATATGAGAAAACACACACACACACGCACACAGCCTATTGGCTACCAGGAGCACAGATGCCAGCTATTTGAAGAAGTTTTGGGAGACACTGGATACCCTGAATAGAAGATTTCTGTTTTCAGCACAGTTTGAGTTTAGCTTGGTTCCTACTTCTTCCTTTGGTAAAAATAGGCTTCCCTTCTAGCAAGCTTGTTTTCAGACAGCAGGAAAAGTATCCAGGAGTCATCACCAATAATCATGCGTATTATCACAGTGGGACTCTCCCAAATTCCTTGAGGTTTTTCAGATATTTCTTTGTTGCATATTGTGGGGAACAATGCTGCCTGTAGACAGTACAGAAGTTTTGTGGGTGAATGCCTCCTGAAATGTTCATATAATTGCTTCAATCTCTTAAAATTGTATGGTAACTCAATTTTATTCAATCTACTTACAAAAACATATTTGAGTGCCGAACGAAACACATGAACAATTAGGAGATTGCTCTCCAGTTTTGCAGAATGACATTTTTTTTGCCCAAGTATTAACATTTCAGAGCAGAGAGTTTATATTAAGAATGATTTTTTTTTTTTTTTTGCAAATAGGAGGTGAGCTAAACTTATGAGGGAACTTCAAAAAGTTCATGGAAAAATACAATTAAGAGATAATTTTCCAAGAACTTTTAAATGAGTGTATATATTTAAGAGAGAGAGAGAGAGAGAGAGAGAGAGAGAGAGAGAGAGACCACTCTTTCATCTACTAGTTCACTCTTCAAATGCCCAAAAGAGAAAAGAGCCAGGACTGGAACAAGCCAAAACCAGGAACTTGAAACTTAATCTGGGTCTCCCATATAGGTGGCAGCGATTCAACTTCTGAGCCATCATCCTCTACCTCCTAGGGTACCCATTAGTAGGAAGCTGCAGTTGAGAGCAGATCTGAGACTCAAACCTAGCACTTCAATATGAGATATGGGTGTCCCAAGCCATTTCTTAACCACTGTGCTAAAGACCTAACTCTTCCATGAATTTTTTCAGATTTCTCAAATATTGATTACAAAGCTCTGGTAGTGATCAACTGTATTGATGAAAAACTTTAGAAATTATAAATGGAGCTCATTGAATGCATGAGTTTGGGCTTTTTTTTTTTAATGTATCCATTTTCAGTGAAGCCTGTCATTATCTTCTGAGAAGGAACAGAAATTAAGAATAGCCCAGAATCTGGAATAACTGAGTGTACTGTGCACTTACATAATGTAATACATTCTTCGATCATCTGCCACAAGACTGTCAGGAATATGCTGGCTGCTGGTGAACAGAAACAGATGAGTTGGTATCTATAACTTCATACATAACCACACCCAGGAAACAGTGAAGGGAGTTTCTCAAAGACCTTACAGAATCCTCTTCTCAATCAAGTCAAACCACAATGAATAGGTGGTTTTCATTTTAAAAAATGTATGAAAAGACAGGCTATTTTGTATTAGTGATTTAACCTAACAATAGAAAGCTGAGGTCAGTAGGCCAATGAGAGCTTAAAAATCAAGGATGATCAAACTCTCCAAAAGTGCTGGTGGCTGATATTGTACTCTATGCAGCCATTTCTAGATTTGCAGATAGGAATTTGATTCATCACTTACATTACAGAAAAGTATCTTTTGCTAATGTCTGTTGGTGTCTTTCCACGGTGCCCATCGCCCTGGTGCAATCATACATTCTCAGAGTCTGAACATACAATTTTAACTTGTAAGCATAATAAATAATAGTGAGAAAAATATCCTATTAATCTGATTAACTAGACAAGGATGCTTAATATGAGTTTCTAAATGATCTAACGCCATGTGATTGGTAATGGTTGCCAAAATTTTGTGTTGAAATCCCTTTTGCAGTGACATCTCATGGGGGAAGGGTGTCTTTTTGGTTATTGAATTCTGCCAAGTAACAATAAATAGAAGAATAGAGGGTAAAGGTCACAGCAAAGCAAACATTTGCCGTGCCTGTTATTGGTGAAGGCATTACCATTTTATAACAAGTAGAAAACTGGAGACCACATCTTTCTATTGTCAGGTTAAATCACTAATACAAAATAGCCTGTCTTTCATATATTTTTTTAACTTTTATTTAATGAATATAAATTTCCAAAATACAGTTTATGGATTACAATGGCTCCCCCCCCCATTAACTTCCCTTCCACCCACAACCCTCCCCTTTCCCGCTCCCTCTACCCTTCCATTCACATCAAGATTCATTTTCAATTCTCTTTATATATAGAAGATCAGATTAGTATATATTAAGTAAAGATTTCAACAGTTTGCCCCCACATAGCAACACAAAGTGAAAAAATACTGTTGGAGTACTAGTTATAGCATTAAATAATAGCACATTAAAGACAGAGATCCTACATGATATTTTTTAAAAATTAATTAATTTTCTATGCAATTTCCAATTTAACACTAATACAATACTTTATCCTTTTTAGTATTTTTGTTGTTGTTGTTGTTGTTCTAGTACTAGTGGTTGAACTCTGTAATTAACACACAATTATTCTTAGGTATTTAAATTTTAACTGAAAAGTGATCCCTGTTAAATATAAGAGTGGGAAAAAGAGAGAGAGGAGATGTATAGTTTGGGACATGCTCAATCAGACTTGCCACAAATGGTAGAGTTAGAAACGTGCCAGGGGATTCCAATACAATCCCATCAAGGTGGCATGTACCAATGCCATCTCACTAGTCCAAGTGATTAATTTCAGTTCACAATTGATGACTCTGATAGGTCTAAGAGTCAAAGGGATCACACAAACAAGACTAGTGTCTGCTAATACTAACTGATAGAATAAAAAAGGGAGAAAACGATCCATCATGGGAAGCGGGATACACAGCAGACTCATAGAATGGCAGATGTCCTAAATAGCACTCTGGCCTCAGAATCAGCCCTTAAGGCATTTGGATCTGGCTGAAGAGCCCATGAGAGTATTGTAGGCATGGAAAGCCAAGACACCCTGGAAAAAAAAAAAAGACCTAAAAGAAAGATCTCTGTGAGTGACATCCCAGTGGAAAGAACGGGGCCATCAAAGAAGGAGGTACCTTTCTCTGAGGGAGGAGAGAACTTCCACTTTGACTATGATCCTATCGGAATAAGAACAAAGTCAGTGAACCCTAAAGGCTTCCATAGCCTTGTCAACTCATGACTAGAGCCTAGGGAGATTACTGATGCCATAAACAAGAGTGTCAAATTGTTAAGTCAGCAGCAGGAGTCACTGTGTACTTACATCCCATGTGGGATCTGTCCTTAATGTGTTGTCTAATGTGAAGTGATGCTATAACTAGTACTAAAACAGTATTTTTACACTTTGTGTTTCTGTGTGGGTACAAACTGATGATATCTTTACTTAGTATATGCTGAATTGATCTTCTGTATATAAAGATAATTGAAAATGAAAAAAAAAAAAACCTGGTGTTAAACTGGAAATTCCATACATTTTTTAAAATGAAAATCTATTCATTGTGGTTTGTAGTTGAGTTCTCTATGATCTATGTTTCTTCATAAATCAATTATAAAATTAAGAAGCAGATGATGAACTAGAGATGGAGAAAAGCAATCCCAACTCAGAATTCTTAAGATTTATGCATAATGTAAAGTTTTCTCAATATGGTTATATTGTGGTCAAATTGGAAAATGATGAGAACTGAGGAATTATGGGGCTGCTGTTCTGTCACAGTAGGGTAAGCTGCCACTTATAATGCCAACATCCTGTGTTAGAGTGTTGGCCCTTGCCTCAGCGGCTCTGCTTCCCATCTGGCTTCCTGCTAATGTGCTTGGGAAGGCACTGAAAAGAAGCACAAGTAGTTTGGCATCTGCCACCAAAGGCCAGGAAGGAGCTCCTGATTCCTGTCTTTGGCCTGGCTCTTGCAGTCATTTGGGGAGTGAAACCGCTGGTGGAAAATCTCTCTCCCTCTTTTCCTTTCTTCTTCTGTTTCTTTTTAAGATTTTCTCTGCCTTTCTCTCTTCCTTTCAAATAAATAAATAGACCTTTAAAAATTGAGGAACTAAAAGAAAGAAGAAATATGTTGGAGGTGGTGATGGGAAATAAACAAAGCCTAGATCCTGAGCAGAGTGTAGGAACAGATTGAAGCCACCAGCATAATTCTGGGGAAACAGAAAAATGACAATGACAGTACCACCTAGGGCAAGTAGTGGGAGGCCTCTAAAAAGAACACTTTTTTTTTTTTTTTTTTTGGACAGGCAGAGTTAGACAGTGTGAGAGAGAGACACAGAGAGAAAGGTCTTCCTTTGCCGTTGGTTCACCCTCCAATGGCCGCCGCGGCTGCAGCCAGCGCATCGCACTGATCCGAAGCCAGGAGCCAGGTGCTTCCTCCTGGTCTCCCATGGGGTGCAGGGCCCAAGCACTTGGGCCATCCTCCACTGCACTCTGGGGCCACAGCAGAGAGCTGGCCTGGAAGAGGGGCAACCGGGACAGAATCCAGCGCCCCAACCAGGACTAGAACCCTGTTTGTTGGCGCTGCAGGCGGAGGATTAGCCTATTGAGCCGCGGCGCTGGCCTAGGACACTTTCTTATTTAAACCTTGGTTCAAGGTAGAGTATGAAAAAATAAAAAGTTTTCTTCAAGAATTTCGCAGTCTCACAGTCCTTTAGGTTTGGAGCCCATGTTCACAACACCTGTTGTGTGTGGGGTGACCCCAGCTGAAAATTTTATTGAAGGTGATATGGTAAGTAGGACCTCCAGGCACACTGCAAAATAAAATTCAAATATTCTGTGACCGAGTATTTTTAAAATTGTGGTTCTAAAAGAATTCTTACAGATAAAGTTCAAAGGAACGTGAACCATAATAAAGCATTGAATTCTGTGAAATATGCCACCATGAGCAAAAGTTCACTTGGAGAAGGTGAATGAGTGAATCTTTAAGATGGTAGATATTGGGATTATCAGATAAGAATATAAATAGTCTCTTAACCTCTTATAAGGAAACAAAAAGGATAAAAAAAAAGTGGAAGAAAAAACTGTCAAAATTAAGCAAATAGATTTAATAAAAAGAGCCAAACAGAACTTCTACAAATGAAAAAGAAGACAATTAAAAGAGTCAATGAACAGAATAAGCAGATTGGTCACATAATAAGAAAGAATTAGTGAAATAGAAAGGGAAATGAGTTCCCATTAATATATGTCACATAGATATATTTAAAGTAAATATCAAAAGAAAGACAAGTCAGAATAAAATGATCCAAAGTATATCTTAAGTTCAAAGAGAATAGAATGGTGGAAAATACGCTATTGAGGACTTCTTCAGAATTAATAAAACTTACTATTCATATTTAGGAAACCCAACAAATCCAAAAAGGATACATGCAAACCAACAAGGCCTAGAAATAATGTTGCAAAAACTAAAATATCACTATATACAAATAGATTTTTTAAAGAGCCTTAGAAAAATTAGTTTATCTGCAAATGAAAGCCAATTTGAGGACAACTCTTTTCAAAAACAGAAAAAAAAAAAAAGAGTTGCTTGGCATCTTCAGAGTATGAGTAAGAGTCAGATCAACCTGGATGGTTTCATTGAGTTGAACTCTTGAAAGAAATGGAGACACACTGCAGAAAATTACAAACAACAACATAGGTCATTCACTAAAACTTTACTGTTAGGAATGCCAATATTAGAAATGAAAAAGGAGACATAAGTTTATGTGGTAGAGATTCAGGAGATAATGGTTTTGAAAAATGAAGTGAAATGGAAAACTTTAGGGAAAATGTTCAAAACTGACAGAGAGAGAGACGGAAAATTGGATTATTCTATTATCATTAAATGTGTTCAATCAGCTTAAAACTTTTCCCAAAAAAATTGAGCTTGAGTGATTTTATGGATGAGTATTCCCAATTAATAAACAGATAAACCCAATGCTAAACAAATTCTTTCAGGGGATAGAAAAGAATAATTTGATATTAGACAAGGACTGCTTGAGAAGCATGAGAGAAGAAAATGACAGGCTCATCTCCCCGTAAATACATGTAGATGGAAGAATTAGAAGCTGAAATGAGCTTCCACAGGTTAACACTCTGGAAATGTGCCAGAGATCATCTCATTTACGGAAGTACAAGTCTTCTTCATGTGATACAAAATACAAGTAAGAATCAGGAATCTGGGCTTGTAGGACACTTAGACCGAGTGCAGTCCTCTGCTACCACTCACTTCCTTCTGTGCACCCAGCCCTTGTTGGTAGTGTCCTGAGCTTAGGTTTGCCAGATAACAACAAAGAACAGTTACCCATATGTCTCTGGGGAGCTGAGATGTTCGACTAGGGTACAAAGCAAGCTCTGTCATAACTGTATAGCTGTAAATCCATCCTTTAAAAATCTGAAAAGCTATTTGCAACACATACAAAACCAACAACTAGGACCAAGAACATATAGGAAATTGCAAGTAAATAACAAAAAGATAACTCAACATAGAAATAATGCTACATCTACAGGTAGGTCAAAGAAAATGAAACATAAATTGCCCATAAACATATCAGGAGACTTAAGCTGGGATGGCCATTTGTCTTAATTGATAATTTGCTGCTTAAGACACCTACATAATAAAACAGTGTACCTAAGTGCAATACATGGCTCTGACTCCTAACTCCAGCTTTCTCCTAATATGGATCATGGCAAGCAGCTGTGATGGCTCAAGTAACTGGGTTCTCCGCCCCACCCCCCCCCACCATGGGAGACCTGCAATGAGTTCTTGGCTCTCAACTTTAGCCTGGCCAAGCCCTGGCAGTGTGGGCATATGGCAGTGTGTGTGCTCTCTCTAATTAGATTCCATCTCATTAGTAATCAGTAAAATTCAAATTAAAAACTGGTAGAATTTCACACCCACTACCCTAGCAACAATGAACATAAGATTCAACTAACTGTTGTCTAATTAACCTCTCCTTAACAGCCAGCAGTGGTGCTAAATAAAGCAATTTTTTTTTAATTTTAGGAGTAATTTTTTTTAATCAGGAGATATCATTCATCTTATTATCTTAGATAATTCTGATCTCTAACAGTGGCTGAAATGTGTGGATAAAATTTGACATTATCTTAGTCAAAATCAGGAAATGAATTGGCTATTGCAGCTGAACTGACTTGAGTTTGGTAACTGATGTTCTCCTCAAAATTTCCTGTCTTGATTTTTCAGTTAGTGGAGATATAATGTTCATTTCCAAATCAGATTATTAGCTTCACATTTAAAATAAGTTTTCATATGAATATGTATGTCAAAGTATAATTTTCTGATCAAATGTTCTCCAAGAAGAGAAGTCATAAATATTGATGGTAGCATACCTAGTGATTTTAGATGACACACAAATAACTTTTTAAAGAAAAATTACTATTTTAATATATATTAGAAAATGATTTAAATGAAAATAAATGAGTTTCTGGAAATGTATTTAAAATAAAAATGTATAAATGTAAGTATGAAAATATAAGGAAATGAGTATTTAAATTACTATAATTAGGGACATGTTTGTCAGTTATGGGAAGACTCACGATGAGCTGAGGTAATAAATATAGGAAGAAGACATAAACATGATTATCTTGTAAAATATTATACCTTTCTCTAGCTATGGATCTGTTTACCTAAAACTAAGTGGGTAAAATATAAGTCCCTTCTTTGGAGTATTTTTGTTAAGGTGCATTTGATTTCTGTAGTTTAGAAAGCAAAAGTCATATGTACTTACTATAGGAAACCTGAGATTGTGGGTGTTCATGAATCAATATTTGGAAATTAAATGTTCAAGGTATTTAAAGGTAGAGATGACATAATGTTTACAGTTTCTGATATATAAGGTATATATTCCAGTGACTCAGGAAAATCCTGGGTAAAGTTTCCTATTAGGTTAGGATATGAGTTCTAGTTGATTCTTTCAATATATAGACACTATGATTATTAAATCCAACCACGTTTTCCTCTTACCAGTTGAGAGTTAGAAATTTTGTACTGTAAAATAATAGTAATAGGGACCGGTGCTGTGGCGCTGAGGGTTTATGCCCTGGTCTGAAGTGCCAGCATCCCATATGGGTACTGGTTCCAGTCCCGGCTGCTCCTTTTCCGATCCAGCTCTCTGCTATGGCCTGGGATAGCAGTAGAAGATGGCCCAAGTCCTTGGGCCCCTGCACCCACATGGGAGACCCAGAAGAAACTCCTGGCTTCTGAATGGGTCCAGCTCAGAAAAATCAAGGAAACACTTTATTGTGTGATAAACATTTACTAGTTTATAATAAAGAATATAAATGAGCAGATAACTGAAGAAGTGCAGAGAGTCTGAAGCACAGGGGCTCTGTCTCTGTGGCATTGTGTTCTGTGTCCTATCTGCACATGACGTAGTTCACCTAAAAGATCTCCAACCACTGTCATTTCAGATTTTCATGGAGGCTCTATTATGTGGGCATGATTGATGAAATCATTGGCCATTGAGGTGGGGGGCTGAAAGTTCTAATCCCCTAATCACATGATTGGTTCCTCTGGCAGTTCACTTCCAAGAGTGACATTATTGGTGTAAACACAGATATAGTTAAAACAGGCTTATTATAAATAATATGAAAGTTCTTTTTCTCCATCACTCAAGAAATTCCAACTGTTACAGGAACTCTGCAACAGAACCGGAAAGACCTAATATAGAATATAATTCTTATTGCATCATAGTATAAAACATTCTTTTTCCATAATTTTCAGTGAATTTTAAGGCAATACATCCATTCTATGATAGTTCTGCCTTGTAGGAACTTTTTTTTAGAGCTTTATTCCTCCTTGTTGAAGTTAAGATGATTTTTAATGCTTGAATATTTTTATGAAAGAAGAAAACTAACATTGAATGTCCTACTATTACAAGATAATTTTATTCACCAATTATCCCATTAAATTTTCTCAGAAAAAGCACACAGAAATGTTTAAAAGACTTCTTCATATGCTTTAGGATCCTTAGAAAACTATGTAATTCCCTTCTGAACAAAAGGCATGTTTTTCTGCTGACTGCTTGGGTTCTCTTTATTCTCAACCCTTTCCCTTAAGCTCCACTGAAGTCCATCTTACTCATCTTGAGACTAGAACATTACATACTAATGCATACTGAATCTCAGCTACGCTGAGTACAGTGAAAGGATGGCTTTTAAGTACCTGTGTTTTATATATTCCTCCCGATCAGGATGACTGTTAAGAATAATTATAACCATCATTCAAGTCATGAGCCACAGCGATACTTGAGATCATGTCTATTTTCAAACTACACTTAGTGTTTTATAGCATCTTATAATTGCAAACCATTTAATAACTTTGCCTTTCTCAAACTATCAGTGTTCCTAGGAAGCAAGATTCGTGGGGTTACTATCTGTATAGAAGGGAAAGAAGCAGGATTGAGCAGGAGACATTGGCTTCTAACATAGCCACAAATGATCTGCCAGTGGAGGTGACCTTCAGAATTGTCCTGAGATAAGTAAATAGTCTGGACATTTGTAAACACGCATTCTGACCAATCGGTGTAGGCAGGGTGTTTGCACAAACAGTGCGTGATGATGGTCAGGGTTTACCTCTTCAAGCGGAGTATTCTCAGTAGCTGGAGCAATCACTTTATGGTTGTGAAGAAGGATATGGATAGCACAGCACACTGCCCAGTACATAATCCCCCTGCAGAAAATTAAAGGCTTATTCTTACTCTCAGACCTTTCTACTGCTATTAAAATAAATACCACTCGAATACATGTGTGGGGTGTGGCAAATTTGCTTTTCACTAACAGGTGGTTTGAATGGACCAATTTGGACTGAAGAAAACCGGGTAGTCCTCAAAGAGGAGTAAATCAACAAATATTGAAGAATCTTCCATAAATCAGAACAAAGTAACAAAGATACTGAAATTAGAAGGAATAATAATGAAAGGACAATTTAAGATGCATTGTCCTAGAATTTTCTGTGATGACAGAAATGTTCTATATTTGTGCCGCCCAATATGGTGTCCACTACCCACGTGTAGCTATCATTTGACATATAGCTAGTGTTGAGAAATTTAACTTTAAAAGCTGATTAAAATTTAGTCAATTTATTATATAATACCATCTGATATATTATTACTTTCTCATGTTAATGTGAAATTAATACAAAGAGAACAGATTCAGTGTGGTCCATAGATACAATTCTAAGAATAAAATATTTCCTTCTTCCATTCCTCCTTCCCTCTCTCTCTCTCTCAGTTTTGAAATGTGAAATGCCACACATGGCTAGCAGCTATTGTTTGGAACAGCACAGATCTAGTAGCTACTAGATGAGAATGAATAGTCCCTGCCCCAAAAAGCCAAAAGAAAAAGAATGGTTGGAGGAATGGAATCCATCATAGCAACTAATTCAAGCTTGCAAAACTGAGGGGCAGGAGTGACCAGACTCTGAAATTTCATGACACTGTAACCCTATAAATAGAAAGATGGTTCTTTTGGCTTTCAGAAAGGGAAACAAACAAACAAAACCCAAACTCAAAAGTAATAGCATACATAAGATGGGAAACAAGAATGACTTTGAATTTTCACCAGATGAACATCAGCAGCTAGAAGAAAGTAGAACAATGCCTTAAAAATTGGAAATGAGCATGATAGCAAACCTAGAATATGTATCCATCCAAGCAACCAATAATGGCAAAGATAGAAAAAATATCAATGTGCATATTTAAATAACTTTTGACATGAAAAGTCCCTTCAAATTTCTTTCTTTCTCAATAACCCTTTCACAAGAGTATACTAGAGGCTGTGGTACACCAACACAAGGCAATAAACTGGGAAAATTGAAGACATAAGCTGCAGAAAATGAATTTAGGACTCAAGAGAATAGATGGTATTGTTGGGGTGATGGTTGCAGGACAGCATAGTAGGAGAGCTGTGTGCCTGAGTCACCAAGCCAGCCTGCCTAGATTTAGCAGACAGGGGCTGTGGAAAGTAGTCTATGTTAGTTTGTATTCCACTTGATGCAACAAAATCTGTTGAGAAAAAATTCACAATTGATGAAGAATTCGGATTTTTATTCTTAATAGCCTTCTATCAAACAAAGCCAGCCAAATAAGATATTTATTAAAGAAAACAAAAGCTTATGTGGAAAATGAAAATATTTATCATACACCAAATGGCTCAGCTGTCACAATATTGTGAACACTGAATGTTGATGTAAGAAAAAGTAATAATATAGACACACTAGAAGGGAAAGAAATGGAAAGAGGACATATGTGATTAGGATATGTGATATTCTGTATCACATATATTCTTTTTTTTTTTTTTTGGAGGTAAAATAGCAAGGTTTATTAGGGAAGGGACATCCGTAAGGACGGATGGGCACCTTTCCAGACAGAGCCTGAGAGACTTGGCGGGGAAGGAACGAGGTTACATGGTTGGGTGGAGAGATTACACCTGGATCACATATATTCTTATCACATATGAGAAACAAACTGATTATGCCTAGATCTGGAAAATCAATAAAGAGACAATATAGATATGCTAAGTTTAATGAAGTGATTACAAAAATGGCCAAAACACGTGTTTCTGATGCAGAGGAAATGTGATAAAGGATCTGTGAACTTTCGGTTTTCTAACAGCAATTGGACTATTTTTGTCATGTGCATGTGTAATCTTGATTTATTCTTAAAGGAGAATAGGCTCGTGAAATTAGCACCAGATGCATTCAGGAATTATTAATTAGCCTTTGGTTCAACTGACACTCATCCAAACCCATCCTAAGTTATTAGTGAGTAAATGAAATTTCCTAAAACATAAAATAAAATTTTAAAAATAAAATAGTGATATCGGACAAGACCCCCTAAAATTCACACTAAAATGTGGCCCCTTAAAGTTCCATAGAAACGCTAGCCAGGGTGCCACATGTACTACCAGAATTTGGGGTGCCTTACGATTTCACCACGGGCTTATTACTAAATCCCTGATATTAATAAGCCCAAGAGGGTTCTTGCCTAATATTTAGAGAAGAATTCTAAATACCGGCACAGATAAACGAGGCAGCATGGTACGTTTTAAGCTTTTATTTAGTAAGAAAGATGCATAGGAGAGTGAGAGCTTTATTTAGGAGAGAGAAGCGAATGGGGGTTCATACCGAGCACCAGGAACCAGCCACATAGATGAGCATCTAGGCCAGGAAGCCTAGAGCACATGGCCCGAAGGCCATGCGCCCTGGAGGCATGGGGATACAGCAAGCCCCTTCCTAGCAAGACGCCAGGGAAAAAGAGCAGGGCGGGCACACTGTGCCCCAGGCTTTTAACCCACTCCAAAGGGGAGTGGTCAATTAACCTGATTGGCTGGTGGGCACCCAGGTATGGCCAGGTAGGGGAATGAGGCCACATAAGGGCATGGCCAAGGCATCAGGTAGGAGCATGAGGTCACACAGGGGCGTGGTCTTCCAGTTCACAAATCCGATCAACTCCAACCTGTATGCCTACCTACTTCAATAGCACTTCTCTTTTTTTTCTTCCAATATTTAAATTGATGAGGTGGCCCTTCATGTGAGGAAAAAGAATCATCTTTTGTTGAAGAGAATAATATTTTAAAATGTTTTAACTTTTTTTTATTAAACTTTTATTTAATGGATATAAATTTCCAATGGCTTCCCCCCTCCCATAACTTCCCTCCCGCCCGCAACCCTCCCCTTTCCCGCTCCCTTTCCCCTTCCATTCATGTAAAGATTCATTTTCAATTCTCTTTGTATACAGAAGATCAGTTTAGTATATATTAGGTAAAGATTTCAACATTTTGCCCATATAGCAACATAAAGTGAAAAAACTACCATTGGATTACTAATTATAGCATTAAATAGCAATGTACAGCACATTAAAGACAGAGATCCTACATAATTTTTTTTTCAAATTAATTAATTTTCTATGCCATTTCCATTTTAACACCAGGTTGTTTTTTTTTTTTTCATTTCCAATTCTCTTTATATACAGAAGATCACTTCAGTATATAATTAGTAAAGACCTCATCAGTTTGTGCCCACACAGAAACGCAAAGTATAAAAATACTGTTTCAGTACTAGTTATAGCATCACTTGGCTTTAGACGACACATTAGGGACAGATCCCACATGGGGTGTAAGTACACAGTGACTCCTGTTGCTGATTTAACAATTTGACACTCCTGTTCATGGCGTCAGTAATCTCCCTAGGCTCTAGTCATGAGTTGCCAGGGCTATGGAAGCCTTTAGAGTTCGCTGACTTTGATCTTATTCCGATAGGGTCATAGTTAAAGTGGAAGTTCTCTCCTCCCTTCGGAGAAGGGTACCTCCTTCTTTGATGGCCCCGTTCTTTCCACTGGGATCTCACTCACAGAGATCATTCATTTAGGTCTTTTTTTTTTTTTCCATGATATCTTGGCTTTCCATGCCTGCTATACTCTCATGGGCTCTTCAGCCAGATCTGAATGCCTTGAGGGCTGATTCTGAGGCCAGAGTGTTGTTTAGGACATCTGCCATCCTATGAGTCTGCTGTGTATCCCACTTCCCATGTTGGATCTTTCTCTCCCTTTTTGATTCTATCAGTTAGTATTAGCAGACACTAGTCTTGTTTGTGTGATCTCTTTGACTCTTAGACCTATCAGAGCTATCAATTGTGAGCTGAAATTGATCACTTGGACTAGTGCGATGGCATTGGTACATGCCATCTTGATGGGATTGTGTTGGAATCCCCTGGCACATTTCTAACTCAACCATTTGTGGCCAGTCCGATTGAGCATGTTCCAAATTGTTCATCTCCTCCCTCTCTTTTTCCACTCTTATTTATTTGAGATGCAGAGTTATAGAGAGAGGGAGAGACAGAGAGAAAGGTCTTCCATCTGCTGGTTCTCTCCCCAGATGGTCACAACAGCTGGAGCTGAGCTGATCCAAAGCCAGGATCCAGGAGCTTCCTCCGGGTCTCCCGTGCAGGTGCAGGGGCGCAAGGACTTGGGCCATCTTCCAGTGTTTTCCCCAGACCATAGTAGAAAGCTGGATCGGAAGAGGAATAGCGGGGACTAGGACCGTTGGCCATATGGAATTCCAGTAAAGGCTTAGCCCATTACACCTCAGCGCTGGCCTTTAACATTTTTATTAGAGGCAGAAACAGGGAAAGAGCTACCATCTACTCCTTCACTCTCCAGTACCCACAATACCCACCTGTGACTTGATAATTCAATCCAGAGTTCCCACTGGGGTTAGATGGACTTAACTACTTGGGCCTTGAGCCATCACTGGTGGACCCCAGGGTTGTGCATTAGTAGGATGCTGGAGTCAGGATAAAGGCCTTTTAACCACTAGACCAAACACCTGCCACCAGAGGAATAATATTTAAAGTACCCTTTATGGGAAGAGGATGAAAAGAAGAAAGCACAGTGGCCTTAATGGAACAGAGTTCTCTGCAAAAAGAGTCAGCGTCCAGCTGTTTGCTGTATCCCAGGTGTGCTGGCAGGTGGTTTCAGCAGTGAGCTCTCATTTGAACTGTCCTAAGGTCCCACAGCTAGTGAGAGTCTAAGCTCCCACTCCAGGCATATTCCAAAGGCAAAAGGGAATGCTTCATTGTAAAGAATGAACTGAGTCAGCAGATGAGTGGACAGAGTCTTGGAGCAGGAGCTCCAGAGCCAGAATCATTGCCCCATCTCGCCAATGGGATGAAGCTGTAGGCAGGATGTGAGCGTGTGGCTCATTTGTTCGTGTTACCTGTCAGGAGATGTGATACTGTATCAAGAATAAATATTACAGATGGCCTAGGTCATCCATTGGTTTTCCAATTCCTTTCTGGTTCTACTACCGTCAACAAAAGAGTATTTCTAAGCCCTATCCTGTGTTATTTATGGATTTCCTAAAACATAAAGCAGGAAATTTTCCCTCATTTGTTTTTCAAATAATAATCAGAATTCATCTGTGCTGATGCTAGTGGATCTCAGACTACTCTGTGCATAATGGTTTTTACTGAACCAGTTCTCTCCTCCTGGCCCGAGCCCTGAATAGTCACATTTGCTGACTGAAGCCGAATCACCCTTGGGAAGAATGAGATTTCAAGGTTTGTCAAGTCAATAAAACAAGATGTTTGCTAATTTTCTCACAGTCTATATCTTGTTTAAATCTAGAAAGTCACACTGAATTCAAGTCCCATACAGCAGAAGTATCCAAATGTTCCAAGATTCCAGACATATTTTACACATTCTAGGGAGCCCACACATAAAGAGAGGCTGTGAGTGTCACGTTGTTTCCTACAAGAAGCTCAGGATTGCAGTGAGTTGGCTCTTGAGCCTCAGTTGCTGGTCCAATTTGCTGCGTGTCTGTAGTCAGGGAGCTTCCCAATTTACATTGTAACAGGGAGCTGTGGTCTTGCAGTGCCTCCAGTGACTAGAAAGATTGCATCTCAGGGAAATCTTGTGATTTCATCCGCAAAGCCCCAAGCACTGTGCCAGCTCCAAGGATATCACACCTCCTCCCTCCTTTCAAAACTCTTCCAACTCCTGGTAGGAATTAGTCATGTATTTACAAAAAAAGAGATTTGAATTTTATTGTTGGGAAAAGCTTAAATGACCACTTTCAGTTTTAATTCTATATTGAGACAGAAAAGTACTCTCAAAAGAAATGGCACAAGGTACCACACAAATCTTCATCACTACTTCCAGTGAAAAATAGAATTATCATTTTTTCATAAATAAACATTGAAAAACATCTTTTTATTCAAAGGATCAGATATAGCTTATAAAACAAATCCAAACAATGAAAAGAGTCAAATCAACTTTAAGTATTTCTACATAGAATAACAGTAATAAGAAGTTTGTTTTTTAAACGAGAAAAAAATGAAAGATTCAAGTTATTTGTTGGGTGGTTCTCAGTGAACTCCTATACTGCCACCTCTCAAAAATAGGATTTTGAGAGAAAATGTTTATTTAAAATGGTACAGCATTCGAGGTCACTATGCTATGCCACCAGTCCTCCATGACTGAAGACCCATTGCCAAGTTTCTGTAAGTGTTGCTGGCTGACAACTCTATGCTATTGGTTCTCTAAATGGATTCCCTAGGCTGAGAGTGGGAAGAGGAACTATCCATGGTCACATTCGGATCCAGGTTACCTTCATCCAATGACTTGGAGAGGAAGGAAAACATTAAGAGTATAAAGGCACAGTCCTCTCCTCCAATTTGGAACCATCCTCCCAGCACCAGAACTCCCCATGTATTCGTAGAGGACTTTGCTGATTTTGAGGACAGCCCTACTTGTCTCTTGCCCAGTCCTAATCTGGTCCTGTTTTGTTCCTTTTCCCAACAGATACTGAATTTAAAGACATGCCCTAAAGATTTGTTTGCCTGTAACCCACTTTTAGTTGGCTTTCCTGGGGGCTCAGCCTGCATGAACAATCTTTCATATCACCAATCTTCCATATTCCCCTTGTCTCACTCTCTCTCTCTCTCATTCTCATTCCTCTTTCTTCTCTCTCTTTCTCACTGTCTTCCTGCCTGTCTCTATTTTTGACTCTCTCTCTCTCTCACACAGAATAAATTTGATTTGTTACCATGAAAAACTAAGTCCATTTTCAAGGAAGCAAGGCTGACTGCCTTAATGTAAATTCCAGCAATTCTAATAAGCACAAATTAGCAATGTGAGCAACTCCGTCAGACCGGAAATAACACCGAATCAAAACCCTAGCGTTCAAATGGAATCCAAATATGACAATAAGATTAAAACTTGATACTAATCAAATGTTTTTTCTAATACTACTTTTGGATTTTTCATGCTTGATTGCTTTTTGGATCTTACACAACCTAAGTTCAGTGATTTCCCTTTTCTATCTGCGGGTGCCCATTTTTCTTTCTCAGAGAACCCCAGTGCATGTGCTCTGAAAGGCATAGACTTTACTGCAGCTGAAACACAAGAGGGATGCTCACTCACAATGCCAGAGAATTTCCACTGCTGAGTAAATTACTGAGGGAAAGGGCAGAGCTGATAAGTGAATATCAGACGTGGCAGATTGGAACAGTATTTGGATTACTTTATGGTGTTTCACAAAATTGGAGAACACCCATCATGATGCATTGTTTAAAAGCTTGACTTGAGGTAGGCGTTTCGGTCAGCAGTTGACATTTGAGTCTCAGCTCCACTTCCAGTCCAGTTTCCTGCTAATGCACACCCTGGGAAGCAACAAGTGACAGGTCAAGTATTTAATTCTCTGTCGACCATGTGAAGGACCCAGATTGGATTTCAAAAACCCAGCTTTGACCTGGCCCAGCTCTAGTTGTTGCAGGCATTTCAGGACTGACCCAGCAGATGGAAGATTTCTGTCTCTCTCTATATATCTTTATGCCATTCGATTAAAATGAATAAAGATACATGAAATTTAAAAAGCTTAAGTTGAAGTGCCTTCCATAGGTTTGATGTTGCACCTGTTCATTCAGCAGATTCATCAAGCATTGAGACACTTTAAGATAAACAAGGGAAATTATTCTCTTGACATCAACCACTGACTGCTGGTGGTGACACAGTCAAATAAAAATCATAATTTATAATTCTATATAGTAAAATATAGGTGTGGAAAACATGCTCTGAGGGAGTAATGATTATCTGGATAGGAATAGAAGAGGGAAATGAAGGGAACATTTTCGAAGGGAGTTAACAATTTCAGAAGAAAAACATTTGGATAAAGCAATGAACCAAAAAGCAGATACTTGTAAAAAGCAACCCTATCCATGTTAGAATAACTAAACATAATAATTAATCTAGAAACTGTGAAAAATCTGATATCCACAGTCATGAAGAGATGGGCCATGACAATTTGCTTTGGATTGGAACTCAGTCATTGGCGGGTTGAGTTAACTGTCTCCCTTCACCCACCATGTCTTTGCTTGGAGATTGCTTATTGCTAGATAAGGAGCTTTGTTGATCATCTAGCAGCAGGAACCTCCATGGACCAAGTAAAAACTTGGCACTCCCAAAATATTTTTTTAAAAATTATGAGGAAGGGGCTGGTGCCGCGGCTCACTTGGCTAATCCTTCGCCTGCAGCGCCGGGACCCCAGGTTCTAGTCCCGGTTGGGGCGCCGATTCTGTCCCGGTTGCTCCTCTTCCAATCCAGCTCTCTGCTGTGGCCCGGGAAGGATGTGGAGGATGGTCCGAGTGGTTGGGCCCTGCACCTGCATGGGAGACCAGGAGGAAGCACCTGGCTCCTGGCTTCATATCGGCGCAGCGCACCAGTGGTAGCGGCCATTTAGGGGGTGAACCAATGGAAGGAAGACCTCTCTGTCTCTCTCTCTCTCACTGTCTAACTCTGCTGTCAAAAAAAAAATTATGAGGAAGGGCTATGCCTTTGTTTTCTATATTTTAGCACAGTGAATAGCATATTCAAGTAGTAGGCATGTCTGTCTGAAAGGAGGGAAAATCCACATATTTCCAACATATGATGAATGAACAGTTAGCATAGTAATTACTAAAGCTTTTGAGATGGAAATAGTTTCTTTTTATTTGTTTTTTTAACCTAAGTAAAAGTTCAGTGTTGCTGTACATAAAAGCTATTGTAAAATTTTCTTATTGTATCACTTCACTGGGTTTATTAGAAAATTGTGATTAACCTCTAGTTAAAGGACAATATCTTCTTTAACATAAAGCAACTTAGAAAAATAATTACCCAATCAGATGCAGAAGTCTCACCTCCTGAAAATGTTGCTAAATCCTAACTATAATACCATAAAATGTCTTTATAAATGATGGGTTTTCTTTTTTATGTTATTTATGGGTTTTCATAATGTGGAAATCATAACAACTTTGTTTTTATGAAGTCTCTAAGGAGAGACTGTGCTAAAGAGGTTAACATGTCTGGAGGATATGAGAGCCTTCTTCAGAGTCAGACTCTTAAAAATGAGAATAATAACCCTTGGATTGACACATCGACATTGCTAAGATAGAATGTTGTTTTGGAGTTCAAAGTAGCCCATTGCTTCAAACTATTTCTTAAAAGAGTAATTTTATGAACATGTGATAAAAAATCCTGTGATGGTGTCCCTGTATAAAGCTGTTTTTAAGTGAACGAATTAAATAAAACAGAGAGTTTTTCATTGTTTTACAATAAAAGCCATAAACCTAAGCTAAAAAAAAATTTAAAAATTCTATTATATTTAGAATCACAGTCAGGTAGAATCACACAAGCTCAATATTTTTGACATTTAAGACTGTGTTACAACTTTACTGTCCACTCCAGTCAAATCTGCTATCTACTGTATCTTCACTTTCACGTATTAGAATGTGTAAACTCTTCCTATTATCTGGAAGTTGCTTCTCATCTACCCATTTGTCATTATTGAGTGTTTGCTCATGATTTCCTCCATGTATACTCTCTTTATAAGTGTTCTAATCCTCCTCTGATATTTTGCAATACTTAACTTTGCCTCTTTTATCTAATAATAGTAATAATAATGACAGCCAACATTGATTGAGTGCTTACCATATGTCAGGCGCTATTCTAAGCACTTTATGGGTTTTATCTCATTTAATTATCACAAAATACCTCTGAGTCAGTATTATCATCACCATTTTTAGAGATTAATAAATTTAAGCCCAGGTAAGTTAAATAACTTGCCTAAGCTAACACAGTTAGCAAGTTGTAGAGTGAAGATTTGGACCTTTTTGCACACTAGATGTGTTTTTCGTCATTTTTTACTGTGTGTATGTTACAGATAGTTTTAACACTTTGCCATCTTGTATTCACTTGCCCCACTTTCTGTAGTGTATCTGGGAGGGAGCAGTTCAGTTTCTCTGCCCTCAGCCCATCATTCTGGTAGAGCTTATACCATCTCTCATATTCTTCAGTAACAGTGTCTGGTACAGAGCAGACCAAACAGAGTTGTAAACTCTTGTGACAGAGAAAGGGGTTCAGTGATGGATCCACAACCCCACCCTACCAGAACCAAGCAGAAGTTATAAGATGTTGATTTACGTGATTCTGGCTAGACCTGAAACTGAGATGATGCTCATTCTTGGAGAACTTCCAAGAATGGAGTTGATGCAGACCAAAATTCCTTTTATCCCCTCTTTAGTCAATTTGAATGGGATTTCTCAGATTTTCTGTCAGTTGCAAAATATCCTAATTGACATTCCCCTGGATTCAGTGGTGAATTTTTAGACATAAGGACGACCTTTTTCAAACTCTTTATTCTGTACAGCTACAGCTTCCTATAAAAAGACACAACACTACATGGAACAAGCCTGAGAGTATCATGTGTAGTGGAACTGTGGCCTCTTTAAAAGGATGACTTCCTCTTGCTCTATGTGTATATACACTTAGAATTGGATGTGTTCTAGTATCCAGCATTTCCTGTGGGTGTTTTCCCCAGAATTTCCATTCACTACTTGAGTAACACAGAGACTTTTTTAGCCTCAGAACTCTTCTAGAATTTCAGGAATAGGAAGGGTTACACTGAATGGAGAATGCCTGAACAGTTTGGGTCTCTTTTTGCAAGCCCTGCTGGGGAGTTTGGTCTTCGTTCTTCATTTGGTGATGAATGAGTTCTCCTGCCAAAGCAAGCAATTATAGTTGTCTGGTGACAAGCTTTATCCTATTTCCTAATTTTATTTGGAGCATGTCAACTTGCTAGCTTTGTGATATCTTAAAAAAAGAGCTGAGGAATTACAACTTCAAGTGCCATCTCTGCTGCTAGTTAGTAATGTGAACTTAGGCCAGGCATTTTGCTTCTTCTCACTACAGTTTCTCCAGTTAGAAAATAAAAGAATTGGACTAGATAATTTCCAAGACTTCTGTTATTTAAAAGATCAGTAATTCCATTACCACTCTGAGTGCCAGGAGAGCTTATAATGTTCAGGGTCATGAAGCCTTACTTACAGACTGTGAACTAAGGTCCTATCTTGCATATCTTTTGTCTGTGCTCACCAACGTGAGAATATTCAGTGGATTTGCCACAGGCAATCTCACCAGACAGAACAATTCCTGTTCTAGCCCAAGTTTTTGAAATTGAATTGTATATTCTTTTTTTCTGATGCTTCCACAGAGTTATTTTGAAAAACTCAGTAAACATCTCTATTAATACGGGAAGAAGATTCTTCCAAAGGAGTGTCATGTGTAAGACTGTAGATCATCATATGAATTTTCCAAGGATCCCTGGCTAACTTATGGTCTTATTCAGGGAGTAGAAGAACAAAAATAGACTTGAGTATTCGTGCTGAGTTTAGTAGGAATTTGCATTTCAATGCCAGTCCTTAAATGGTTTGGTTCTCATAAACTCTACATTTTATGGAGTGTTTGAGGTTATATAATGGTGAAATGAATAGAATTGAGAAATATTTGAACTTCAAATGTACTTGCTGATGTGCTTTCTCCCCTTTAAACCACCTACATACATAAACCCAGGATCAATTATGTGAAGCTTAATTTCTAAAAGTTTTGGTAAAGCTGGGTCATTGTACTTTCTGCTTCTTTAGAAAGTTAGTTCTCACAAAGAAATATATTTGGAAAATAATTTGTTCAGTTTTTTTTTATAAGTTATCAGTGAAATTTTAGGCTTTGTGGGTCGTATGACCTCTATCAAAATTACTTCACTCACCCCCTATAGCAGGAAAGCAGTCACAGACAATATGTAAACAGTTGTGGCTGCGTTTCAGTGCAATTTTATTTTCAAAAACAGATTGATGGTTCATGAACCAAACTTTCCATATCCTTAATTAATTAACAGGTGGTTTCTCCTTCAAACTTCTTCTAGCTCTGGATTATCCTATACTAGAAATAATATCAAAATAGAATTTCTGGATACCTGACTTCCAGTTATGACTTTTCTAATTAGAAGACATTACTAGACATAGCACCTTGGAAAGTGCGATTTATTAGGGTCTCATTTCAGTCATCTCTGAGTATTTATTATCATGTATTGGTGAAAAAAAAGTCAGTAGGATTGTTGTTCTTTGTTATTCTTTAATTTCTATAGCCTTTACCTGTGTTAATCAGGTTAGGATTCAGAGCAGTAGGGCCATATTTCTTGTCTGGAAGAGAGAAAGGGAAGATAAGGGCTCCTTTGTCATGGTCCTGGAAGTGATCATGTTCTAGAATTCTAATAGATCATGCAGAGTAAAATTAGGAAGTGATGTGTTCAAATAAGAAATGCTAGAGAAAAAAGATGGTTTAATTTCTGATAGAATAGATAGGGTTAGGGGGATTTAGATCAGTCTCTAATAACTCTACAAACCCTGGTCACTTCCTTCTTGTTGAAGAGATTATTTTAATCTACTGAGGTTATTTTTGCCAGCTAATGCTTCATAAAATGTAAAGGCAGCTAGGTACTTCACACTACCTAATATATGGCAAGTAGAAGTAGAGCCCAAAATATTGACCTGTTGAAATCATTTGAGGACCTCTTTGGATGACTAAGAAAAGAGTGCATGTTGTTAGCCTATTAGCAGCTTGTCACTATGTTGACCCATCTTTGCACCTCAAGATGTTTCTTTTGTGCACTTAAACCATGCCCTCTGATTTTTGTAATCTATCTGTATGCTTTTCATATAACTACAGAATCATAGAATCATGGCAGTAAAGTCAGGACATTTTAGAGTTTGCTAAAGTCATTACAGATTCATAATTTATACAAGTAACTGAAATACTATCAGTTTTCTGTCAAGGAAAAACATCAGGAGAATATTTTGTAGTTTTCCACCAGGTAGGTGAGAATTACTTCAAAAGGAAGTCTCTAAAAAAGTCCAAGGCTTAGTTCATTACTTTGTGACTTGATGAGTATGACTGGAAAAACATAGATCAATTGAGAATTGACTGTCCCCAAATTGAACACTCACTTCAATTATTAAACCGTGACCCAGAAACTTAAAGAAATTAATTCATTCATTGATTTTTAAGTCATTTGACTTCTGCACAACTTCATTTCCTTTTTGGAAAAGAATGAAAAATCCAAACATTTCTTCAGGAGTCATTCATCTTTTATGTGTGATTGATTGCATCCTCTCTTTTGGTTGAAATATATGGAAATATATATACCACTTTTAACAACTCAAGACATTTGCAATGTCCCCTGGGAACAAAAGTCCCCTGAGGTGGAGAAATACTGGTTTATAGAAACCAAACCATCACTTAATAACAGGGCATCAGAGAATAGAAGTGGGAATAATATAATAAGTTTGTAGAAGAGTTGAATTTTTGTAAAGTGAACTAATTTGTGTTACTCATTATTTTCTAGTGATAATAATTATATGACATTTTCTTTTTTAAAGATAACTTTTATTTAATAAATATAAATTTCAAAAATACAACTTTTAGATTATAGCAGTTCTTCACCCCATAACCACCCTTCTACCAGCAAACCATGCTATTTCCTGCTCCCTCTCCCATCCCATTCTTCATTAAGATTAATTTTTTAATTATCTTTATATACAGAAGATAAAGTCTGTACTAAGTAAAGATTTCAACAGTGTGTACCCACACAGACACACAAAGTATAAAGTGCTGTTTGAAGACTGGTTTTACCATTAATTTGCGTAGAACAACACATTAAGGACAGAGGTCCAACATGGGGAGCAAGTACACATTGACTCCTGTTGTTGATTTAACAACTGATACTTGTATTTATGACGTCAGTAATCACCCAAAGCTCTTGTCATGAACTGCCAAGGCTATGGAAGCCTCTTGAGGTCACAAACTCCGATCTTATTTAGACAAGGCCATATTCAAAGTAGTTCTCTCCTCCCTTCAGAGAAAGGTATCTCCTTCTTTGATGGCCCGTTCTTTCCGCTGGGATCTCACTCAGAGATCTTTTATTTAGGTAATTTTTTTGCCACAGTGTCTTGGCTTTCCATGCCTGCAAAACTCTCATGGGCTTTTTAGCCAGATCCAAATGCCTTAAGGGCTGATTCTGAGGCCAGAGTGCTGTCTAGGACATTAGCCATTCTATGAATCTGCTGTGTATCTTGCTTCCCATGTAGGATCATTCTCTCCTTTTTAATTCTAGCAATCATTTTTTAAAGATTTTATTTATTTATTTATTTGACAGGTAGAGTTACAGACAGTGAGAGAGAGAGAGACAGAGAGAAAATTCTTCCTTCCGTTGGTTCACTCCCCAAATGGCCACAGTGGCTAGAGCTACGCTGATCTGAAGCCAGGAGCCAGGTGCTTCTTCCTGGTCTCCTATGCGGGTACAGGAGCCCAAGCACTTGGGCCATCCTCCACTGCCTTCCCAGGCCACAGCAGAGAGCTGGACTGGAAGAGGAGCAACTGGGACTAGAACTCAGTTAGTCATCTTAGTCATCGCCCATAAGGGATGCTGGCCCCGCAGGTGGAGGATTAACCTGCTGTGCCATGGCGCCGGCCCCTTTAATTCTAGCAATTATTATTAATAGACACTGGTCTTATTTTTGTGATCCCTTTGACACTTAGTCCTATCTTAATGATCAATTATGAATTTAACACTTTAACATATAAGATGGCATTGGTACTTGCCACCTTAATGGGATTTGAAGTCCCATGGCAAGTACACTTTCTAAGGAAACTCATTCATTTAGAAATACAGCCATCCTCTGTAAAGGGCTCTCTCTCTCTCTCTCTCTCTCTCTCTGTGTGTGTGTGTGTGTTTTCCCATCCAGATCTTACATATCATGTTGTCAATATCATGTCAGGCCTGCAATAAGAGAGTTGTGTTATTGACTTTGTTCTCCAATCAGAGATTCCCTGCTGAGAACCAGTGGTGAACTTATATCTCAGAGCAGAAATTTAATTAAATCTTATCTTGGGAAGCCTATGAACTAGTTGAATCACCCTCAGATCTCTCAGTACACCATTTATCTGGATAACTCAAATTGCCTACTTCTCCTTAATGGTCAAGAAACGTGAGTTATCTTTGTTTCCCCCAGCTCAGTGACTGGCATAAGATATTGAATCTTTTTGTATCTTACAGACAAGCAGTTGGCCTGTGTTTTCAACATATTCTGTTCTTCCCTCTTCCTCTTCTATTTCTGCACTTTGATCTGCCAGCACTTCCCGCTACCTTGATTTCTTCATAGATGTACTCAAGATATGACAAAAACTTAGTTGTTTTGAATTCTATAAACTTGAAAAGTATCCATAACCAAAAAGCACAAAGAGTTTTAATGTAGGATATTGATGAATACCAGTGAGGAAAATATTGTATCATTTCAGTACCCATCATCATGTAATAAAATTGTTACTGCTATAAATTATTAAGATAAACTGTAAATTTTTTTTCTATTTTTAATTGGTTTCCACAGTAAAATCCTTACAAATATGCTTTTCATCCTAAGTAATGTTTTATATAGTCTATAATTCTAAATTATGGACCAACTTACTGTAGCATTTAATAACTTTTTAAAATTAATTAGCAATATTTTTTGAGATTTGGGGACTTTCAGTACTCACAAGAATAGGGCCTGTACTTAGGAGGAATTGCGTGCTAAAGGAAATAGCAAAGGCTTTGGATTGGGCAGAACTAGGTGGTAATGATGCACACTTGTAAACTTCAAGGACTTGTGCATGTTTTTTTAAACCTACTGGGCTTTCATACGATCATCTTTAGAATGGAACTTACACTACCTCAGAGTATCACTTGAGAATAGAGAAAAAATAAGTCAAATATTATCTGTGATGACTTTTGCATAAAATAGTTAGCTGATCATGATTCTGGCGGTGTTGTTAATTACACATGGGCAAGGTCAAGGCTCTACAAAATCGTAGTCTTTTGATACCTTTCTAACTCCCTTTTCTGGATCAATTTTAAATAAAATTCTCCCCTCCAACCTGTGCCAAATATTAGTATCATATTGTTTGTCTAGTAATATCTTGTAGGCAGCTGACTGTTTCTTCCAAGGAGTATTGATATTTTAGTGGAAGTATGCTTTAATACCTGATATAGAATCAATGATATGAATGAAGATACAGGCTAAAGTGACACTATTCCACTTGTCTGTGTAGAATTTCTTGATGATTTATTCTTTCCACACCAGGATCCCCAAACTAGTTCTATCAGTTAGTCTTTGTGATATAATGAATTTTCCCCCCAAAAAACTTGAAAAATTGAAAGCCAGGGTAGGCTTTGTGGTTCTTCTGGTGTAAATAGTATTGGCTGCAGTCATTTGTGTAGCTGCCATCATCTTGGAACACTAGGGCTGGAATGTCCTGAAAGACTTCATTCTCACATCTGGTGTCTTCACTGAGGAGGGTGGAAGAAATAGACATTGAGTGTTTACATTTCTCTCTCTCTCTCTCTCTCTCTCTTTCTCTCTTTTTTTTTTCTCTCTCTCTCTCACCCATCTCCCCAGCTCCCCGCCCTTGGTAGTCTTTGGTGGAACCTTGCTGTAAACCAGCATTTCATGTGGTTGCTGGTTTGTGTCTCAGCTGCCCCACTTCTGATATAGCTCCTTTCTAATGGCCTGGAAAAAGCAGAGAAAGATGGCTCCAGGGTTTGTGCCACTGCCACCCACATGGGAGACCCAGTAGAAGCTCTTGGCTTTGGCCTAGTCCAGCACTGGATGTTGTGGCCCTCTGTGGGGTGAATCAGTGGATAGAACATCGATTTCTCTCTTGAACTCTGACTTCCAAAAAAAAAAAAAAATCCTGAAGATTATCATAGAACATAAAATTGATAGGACAGAATTTTAAGAACATAATGGATTAAAATACAAGATTGTTAATATTTAAGCACTAGAAACATTAATGATGCTTCTATAAGAGAAAGGATTTCATATGGTTCTAAGGATAGGCAAGGATGGATTACTTGGCATGAGGAAAGCATGCACCAAGCTTTACCTGTTAGGCCACACGCTGGTCCCTGTTGGAGGTTATTGTAAATCATGCCCCCACCCCCCAGCTGCTTTCCAAATTTCATGCATAATAAATGGAGCTAAAACAATGGGCAGCTTTTCAATAAATTCAAGATGTTGAATTAAATTCTTCCCCAGAACAAACAAACAGGCACTTAAAATTTACCTTTTAGGGTCACATCATCTATAAATGATTCTAACCACAGCATTACTCAATGTCCTGATAAATTCTGTGGGGGGAAAAAGTGTAAATCAAAAGTTAAATAAAAAAATTTATTAGGGACATTAATTGAGTGATGATATTTTTTTGAAAAGACTAAGTAGATGAGAACACATTATCTTTGTTGACTTATACATTATCATGTGTAATTAGAATTTCCATAAAATAAACTGCTAACCAATATGTGACTAAGTATTGAAATAGTGAATATGAAAATTCTGTTTCTTTCATATTGTATTTGCTATACTTATGATATACAAGTACTGTTCCTTAGTTGTTCTTCTTGGATAATTTATTCACTTTATGTGTTTTAAAAATACTGTCAGAATAGAGTAAATGAATAAATGACAGTTCTTACAATCCAATAGAGTTTTTCTGGCTAAATATCATTTTTGGTTTTTATGACCTAAAATTCTTCTTAATATAACCCTTTCTCTGATGTCTGATCTTTTAGATGCAGTGTTGGATTCAATTTGTTAATATTTTGTTGAGAATTTATGCGTCTATACTCATCAAGGATATTGGTCTGCAATTCTCTGCCTGTGTTGTATCTTTGTTTGGTGTTGATATCAGCATGATGCTAGCCTCAAAATCAGTAAATGTCATAAGCCACATCAAGAGAATGAAGAGCAAAAACCATATGTTCATCTCAATAGATGCAGAGAAAGTATTTGGCAAGATGCAACATCCTTTCATGACAGAAGCCCTCAACAGATTAGGTATAGAAGTAACATACTTCAAAATGGTAAAGACGATATATGACAAACCAAAGCCAATATTATACCAAATGAAAGAAAGCTCCTTAAACCTGGAGCCAGACAAGGATGACCAGTTTCAACACTCCTATTAGAATTAAAAGTATTTGCAGGAGGAAGTAGGGAGTAGAAACAAATAAAAGGTTTCAAAATTGGAAAGAATTTATTTTTGCAGATGTCATGATGTTGTACATGGAAAAAAACAAACACTCCAACAAAAAGATGTTACAAATGATAAACTTCAGGATGCAAAATCAACATATAAAAAACAATCTGAATGGGATGGGAGAGGGAGTGGGAGATGGGATAGTTGTGGGTGGGAGGGAGGTTTTGGGAGGGAAAAGCCACTGTAATCCAAAAACTGTACTTTGGAAATTTATATTTATTAAATAAAAGTTTAAAAAAAAGAAAGTGAAAGAGTGGAACAAGAAAAAAATAAAACAAAACAAAAAAATCGTTTTTGTACACTAACAGTGATCTCACTGATAAAGAAATTCCTTTCATAATAACTACACAAAAATCAGTAATTTAGGAATAAATCTAACCAAAGAAGTGAAAGATCTTTACGGTGAAAATTATAAAACATTAATGAAAGAAATCACCAAGGACACAAAAAAGGATATTCCCTATTCATGGATTGAAAGAATTAATAGCATTTAAATGATAATACTACCTAATCTACAGATTCAGTGCAATCTTTATCAAAATACTAATGACATTCCTTACAGAATTAGAAAAAAAATCCTAAAATTCATATGGAATCACAAAAGACCCAGAATAGCCAAAGTGATGATGATGGGGGTGGAGGGGGGGCAGAATTCAAGCTAGAGTTATCACAGTGCCTGATTTCAAAGCATAATATAAGGCTATCATAGTTTTAGTTTTATCATATAAAGATTTTGATATCATATTAAAATAGCGTGGTAAAATCTGACACAAAAATCAGTGTAACATAATAGAGATCCTAGAAATTAATCTACATATATTCAGTCAACTGATTTTTGACAAAGGTACCAAGAGCATACATCAGACAATAGATGGGCCTTTGAATAATGGTGGTGGCAAAACTGGATGTGTGTATGTACATCAGTGAAATTTGATTCCTACCTCAAATCATATATAAAAATCAGGCCAGCGCCGTGGCTTAACAGGCAAATACTCCACCTTGCAGCGCCGGCACACCGGGTTCTAGTCCCGGTTGTGGTGCCAGATTCTATCCTGGTTGCCCCTCTTCCAGGCCAGCTCTCTGCTATGGCCCCCGGAAGGCAGTGGAGGATGACCCAAGTGCTTGGGCCCTGCACCCTCATGGGAGACCAGGAGGAAGCACCTGGCTCCTGGCTTCGGATCAGCGAGATGCGCCGGCCGCAGTGGCCATTGGAGGGTGAACCAACGACAAAAAGGAAGACCTTTCTCTCTGTCTCTCTCTCTCACTATCCACTCTGCCTGTCAAAAAAAAAAAAAAAATCAACTCCAACTGGTCAAAGATTTATATGTAAGAATGAAGAGTATGAAATTGCTAGAAGAAAATGTAGGGGAAACAATTCAAGACATTGTTGCAAGTGATGACTTTCAGGATAAAACCCCAACAGCAAAGGCAACAAAAACAGGACAAATGGGATTATCTGAAATTCAGATGGTTCTGAACAGTAAAGGATGCAATCAATAGAACAAAAGACATCTGAAAGAAAGGAGAAAATATTTGCAGTCTGCTTATCTGACAGATAAACAATAGAAAAACCACCAATTCAGTTCAGAAATTTCCTAAGGACTTGAGCAGACAGTTCTCCAAAGAAGAAATGCCAGTAGCCAACAAATAATGAAAAAGTGCTCAACATCACTAGCCACCATGGAAATGAATCAAAACCACAATGAGATATCACCTCAACCCTGTCAGAACTCTGTTATCCAAAACACAGAGAGTAAAAAATGCTGGTGAGGATGTGAAGAAAGAGGAATTCACACACTGCTGGTGGGAATGTAAATTAGTTCAGTCATTGTGGAAAACAGTATGAAAATTTCTTTAAAAAAAGTTATAGGATCCAGCAATCCCACCACTGGATGTATACCCAAAAAATCAACTCATTTTATCAAAGAGATATCTGTTCCACGGTGTTTATAGCAAGAGTCATCACAGGAACCAAAACATGGAATTGACCAAAGCATCCATCATCAGATACATGGATAAAGAAAATGTGGTATATATACACAATAGAACATTATTCAGCTATAAAAACAGAACAAACTCTTGTCATTTGCAGCAAAGTGAATGAAGTAGGACATCACACTGAGTGAAACAAGCAAACACAGTAAGACAAATATTGCATATTCTCCCTTAGCTGTGGGAGCTAAAGTGAAAAAAAAAAATTTCAATCTGAACATAAAATGTTGATTACCAGAGTACAGGTTGAGAGAGATAGGAGTGGGTAAGAGATTGTTGGATTAAAAAATTAAGTGTAGCTGAGTGTCATTCATTAATTGTGAGAAAGATACTAACTTAAAATGTCAGTAGGGAAATGGAATGAAGGCTACATTCTAACTGAATTGCTATCTCACAATTTTTGTTTTGTTGATTTACCCAAAGGAAATTAAATTGGCAAACAAAAAAGCTGTCTGCACCTTAATGTTTATTGCAGCTCAACTCACAATAGCTAAGACCTGGAACCAATCCAAATGCCCATCAACAGTAGACTGGATAAAGAAATTATGGGACATGTACTCCATAGAATACTATACAGCAGTCAAAAACAATGAAATCCGGTCATTTGCAACAAAATGGAGGAATCTGGAAAACATTATGCTGAGTGAATTAAGTCAGTCCCAAAGGGACAAATATCATATGTTCTCCCTGATTGGTGACAACTGACCAACCACAAAAAAGGAAAGCTGTTGAAGTGACATGGACACTATGAGAAACAGTGATTTGATCAGCCCTTGTCCTGACTGTTGATGTACAATTTAATACTTTATCCCTTTTAGTATTTTTTTTTGTTTCAGTACTATTTGTTGAACTCTGTAATTAACACACAATTATTCTTAGGTGTTGAAATTTAACTGAAAAGTGATCACTGTGAAATATAAGAGTGAGAATAAGAGAGGGAGGAGATGTACAGTTTGGGACATGCTCAAGCTGACTTGCCCCAAATGGTGGAGTTAGAAATGTGCCAGGGGATTCCAATTCAATCCCATCATGGTGGCATGTACCAGTGCCATCTCACAAGTCCAAATGATCAATTTCAGTTCACAATTGATCATAATGATAGGATTAAGAGTCAAAGGGATTACATAAACAACACTAGTGTCTGCTAACACTAACTGATAGAATTAAAAAGGAGAGAACGATCCAACATGGGATGCAGGATACACAGCAGACTCATAGAATGGCAGATGTCCTAAACAGCACTCTGGCCTCAGAATCAGCCCTTAAGGCATTCAGATCCAGCTGAAAAGCCCATGAGGGTATTTCAGGCATGGAAAGCCAAGACACTCTGGCAAAAAAAAAAAAAAAATGACCTAAATGAAAGATCTCTGTGAGTGAGATCCCAGTGGAAAGAACAGGTCATCAAAGAAGGAGGTACCTTTTCTCTGAAGGGAGGAAAGAACTTCCACTTTGACTATGACCTTGTCTGAATATGATCAGAGTCGGTGAACTCAAAAGGCTTCCATAGCCTTGGCAACTCATGACAAGAGCCTAGGGTGATTACTGATGCCATAAACAGGAATGTCAATTTGTTAAGTCAACAACAGGAGTCACTATGCACTTACTCCTCATGTAGGATCTCTGTCCTTAATGTGCTGTATATTGTGATTTAATGCTATAACTAGTACTCAAACAGTATTTTTCACTTTGTGTTTCTATGTGGGTACAAACTGTTGAAATCTTTACTTAATATATGCTAAACTGATCTTCTGTATATAAAGAGAATTGAAAATGAATCTTGATGTGAATGAAAGGGAGAGGGAGCGGGAAAGGGGAGGGTTGCAGGTGGGAGGGATGTTATGGGTGGGGAAAGCCATTGTAATCCTTAAGCTGTACTTTGGAAATTTATTCTTTAAATAAAAGTTAAAAAAAGATTATTATAAAATAAAGTGTTTATAAAAAAACCTTCTTAATACAATACTTCACCATAATTCCAAAAACAGAAGTTAGATCGTGTTTTCCTCTTCTAGAGTGTCATAGTAATTCTTTTAGGAATTATAATTAAAATATTTAAAGTGATTTTTGATGTCTAATACATTTATCCACAACCTTATCATTAGACCAGCCTTCATTGCAAAGTCTGTGTCCTCGCTATAATGTGTATAAGGTCTTGTCACTATCATAATGTATTTTAATACATTTTTTGTCACACTCTTTCATTCCAAAATTCTGTTTTCTTCTATGAGGTTGGTCAAAAATACCTTTTCTTTTCCCAGATGAGAGACCAGTTTCTTCATTGATTTTTTTGTCATTATTTTCCCTTAGACTTTTCTTCCTTGTATTCCACAACTACCATTCAGTGCCCATATGCACCATCCTACTCTCAATTTTATCCATTTTTCCAATAAGATATAGTCTCCACAGAGTCAAAACTTGCTTATATCAGCTTGGTGTCTCACAGAATCTTCATGTATCTGGTGAGGTCATAGCAAGGCATGGATTTCCAATGTCCTTGATGCTTTTGTGAGAGTCATATTATCTTTTGCATTTAAGTTGGATTAAAGTTAATTCAATTCTGGGAATATCACAATTGCCTGAGATTGCTGTAATTCTGGGATATTGTAAGCACAAGAGTTGGGAAATAGCTGTAGTAGCTTAAAATAGGACATAAGTTAGTCAAAAGGTCACTTTTTAAATTAGTACTTGGCTAACTTTAGGTTTTGATTGTCATATAGTGCAAACTTAAACAGGTCTTCTGAGGCAAGTTTTACCATGAAATGTTTGTAACAGTAAACACAGTGTAACTTTATAAGCCATTTAATTTAAAAGAAGCAACTGACATGATAATCATGTATTAAGTTATGTCTGACTTAAACTATGTTTCTTTTTTTAAAGATTTATTTATTTATTTGAAAGTCAGAGTTACATAGAGAGAGGAGAGGCAGAGAGAGAGAGAGAAGTCCTCTGTCTGATGGTTCACTCCCCAATTGGCTGCAATGGCTGGAGCTGCACCGATCCGAAGCCAGTAGCCAGGAACCAGGAACCAGGAGCTTCTGCCAGGTCTCCCACACAGGTGCAGGGTCCCAAGGACTTGGGCCATCTTCTACTGATACAGCAGAGAGCTGAACTGGAAGAGGAACAGCAGGAACTAGAACTGGCACCCATGTGGAATGTCGGTGCTTCAGGCCAGGGTGTTAATGCACCCTAAACTATGTTTCAATGACCTGATTCTTATCAGACATTTTTCCTGTTTTTCACTATGATGTTATGTTCTCTTCTAAAAAAAAGTAAAGTTCAGAATTGCAGCCTTTGTCAACTTTCCTGGAAGGACATTAATTCCCAATTGATCATCAAAATAATCAGTTCACAGAAGGTGAACTATTTCTTGCAAGATGTTATAAAATTTTTAAAAGAAAGTGAAAATTCATGGTTTCCATAATTCCTTAATGATGTTTCTTCTAAGAATCAAGGTTTTCTAATGTTGACAACAATAATAACCACATGCTGACTTTAGAGGAATTTGAATTCTGAGATAGTCTTCTGTTGGATGAATGAAGTCTAAATCAAATATAATGAAATATTCAGGTTCTAAACTGCTTTATTTCTGAAACTCCATGTTTACAACTGCCATATCAAATTAGTTAGTATGAGGGAATGTTGAGTTAATTATTAGTACTGAAAAATATATACCATCCGTTTTTTAAATTGAATTCTGTTTTGTTTATATGCATTTCACGTGCATAAATCAAACTTCTGACACAAGATTTAGACCTCTTTCTTCATAACATATTCTTTCAAGTTGAGGTTAGCCAGCAGTGGAAATTGCATTTATGTCAAAAATTGGTTAGCTATGTACTTGGGGAGGCATTCAATTATTTTACCATACACATACTGAGGCAAAGAACAGAGGCTAAAGATCTATCAAAAAGACTGAAACTCCAAGTAAATAGGGAAAATGCCTGTCCTGAAAATATTAGTAGGTCTACAGTATTAACTGTCTGGATATCTATCTTATTGAAATTCTTAGATGTCATCAGTACACTGTCTTATGTATGAAAGATTTAATGATTTCAGTTTGAAGTAAGAAGTGTCACAGATGGAGTACTGTATAAATCAGAGGGATTTGCACTCTCATTTTATGAAACCATATGACTGTGATAATGGGTCAAGACGAAGACAGTTCTCCTCATTGGTATAATTTTCATAATTTTTCAAATCATTTCTTCTTAGTAGAAGACACTCAACAAAAAGAAGAGCAGAAATTCATGGTTCTGTGGTAGATTGGTATGTTGTTTATAGGGTGGACAAGTGTTGTGGCATCCATCAAGTTTTATCAGTTGCCTATATTTATGTACACATACAATTCAGTGAAATTTTTGATGATCTTTAAAAAAATGATTACAAGGCCAACACTGTGGCATAGTAGGATATGCTTATACCTGTGGTGCCAGCATCTCATATGGGCACCAATTCATGTCCCAGCTGCTCCTTTTGTGATCCAACTCTTTGTTATGGCCTGGAAAAACAGTAGAAGATGTCCCAAGTGTTTGGGTCCCTGAACCCGTGGGGAAAGCCTCGGCTCAGCTCCGGCCGTTGCAGCCATTTGGAGTGTGAACCAGCAAATGGAAGACCTTTCTCTGTGGCTCTCCTTTCTATCTGTAACTCTGTCTCTCAAATAAGTAAATAAAATCTTTAGAAAAAATAATTACTCTGGCATTGATTCAATCATTTGAATTTTCAAAGAAATATACTTTTATGAACGTAAAGGATTCTAAGAATCAGTCATAAAAGGCCTTCATTTCTGTGATATTGTCAATGTTTCCACCAGTGCTGTTAAGATATATATTTCTTTTTAAAAAATAGAAGTCTTGTGTCTTCTATTTGCCTTTCATCCTCTGTAAATGGGCTATTTTTCAGATTATAGAATGTACATTTTTTTTTCATTTTATTTTTGACAGGCAGAGTGGACAGTGAGAGAGAGAGAGAGAGAGAGAGAGAGAGAGAGAAAGGTCTTCCTTTTTCCGTTGGTTCACCCCCAATGGCCTCTGTGGCCAGCATACTGTGGCCGCGCACCACGCTGATCTGAAGCCAGGAGCCAGGTGCTTCTCCTAGTCTCCCATGCAGGTACAGGGCCCAAGGACTTGGGCCATCCTCCACTGCACTCTCGGGCCACAGCAGAGAGCTGGACTGGAAGAGAACTAACCAGGACAGAATCCAGCGCCCCAACTGGGACTAGAACCCGGTGTGCTGGCGCTGCAGGCAGAGGATTCGCCTGTTGAACCGTGGCACTGGCCAGAATGTACATATTTTAATTTGCAGGTATTGCGAGTAGCTATTTCTAAGATTCACAGTTGCTGGTAGTATGTACATACAATGGATTCGCAACCACAGACTTGTATGTCTTTAAATATTTTATTATGAAAATTTTTGAATAAAAAGTAGAGTTAAAGTGATATCAATGCATCCATTATTTAGCTAAAGCAATTATCAGCATGTAAAATGTTTAAATATAATTTTATAAATATCAAAGTGAATAATTCTTAGGAATCATTTTGTAATTGGATATATTGCTTAAATATACAAAGGAATTTCATTGCTTTTTATGGCAATGTAAACTACACTTGATCTTGACACCTAGAATCTGTTATAATTGTTAACACTTTTAAAACTTCTGATTCTTCATATTAGTTTATTGTTCTCTCACTTTCTTTCCTGATGGTTTTCTTCATGGACTTTTCATCTGTACAGTTATTTTAGGCATTTCTGCTTCTCACACTCAAAGGAAGTGACCTATTCTTGTAATAGTCCTTCAGCATTTTCTAGTTTCTTCTAACTCAGAGCTGTTCTGTTCAAAGGGTAGTGGATGCCCTACCATTGAACTATAGAAATTCTCACTTTTTCTTTTTATCCCTTTTTCTAATGTCTTTTTCTAAAATTCCTTCCATTATTGGTTCAAATTTCTTCACATAGAACAATTAAATTTAAAAAGTCAACTATTGTATGTGAATAAAGAATCTAATTAAGTTACTCCAGTTACTCTTAGTCACTCACTTATTTCTATCTCTGTGCTAAGTTTGCATAGCAAGACTTTTAAATGAGATAATAATTTGTCCCTGACCAGTACTTCCATAAAGCTAATACACCTGCTAAGTTATCTGACACACTTGGCTAGTGCACTGTTCATCACAATGCTAAATATAGTGTTTTTTCCCCTAGTTTATGAAAGTAGAACTAATGCTACTCTTTTTAGATTAGCCAACTGGCAGTTTCCATTTTCTGTTATCAAAGAGTTCATTCAGTGAATAAAATGTCATTCCAAAGCCCATCTTATGACATAGATAGTGGCAGTCCTAGATTTAGAATGTTAGCTGGTGATGCTTTCCTTTCTTTCATAACACACAAATTTCCAGCCCTACAGCACTTCCTCACCCCTGAGATCCTAAAAATCCCAAGTTTAAAACCACATGTTTTCAATTAATAAATATTTGGTAATATTAAAGAATGGTTGTTGTATTTTCATATGATACTGTGATTGTGGTTTAAAATATTTTATCATGTATGATAGATAGATAGATTAATGTGTTTATAGATAGAAATATATATAATGTGTGCATAGGGATACAGATTTAGTTTCAGAAATGGGCTTATGCAGTGGCATGGGATGGCAAGTTGTAAATCTATCAGGCAGGCTAGCAGACTGAAAACTATTGGGTGGGAAGAACAAGCTGCTGCTGGGACAGAATTCCTCAATTTTTGTTTTAAGGCTGTCAACTGATAGAATGAGGCCCAACCACAATTTCAATGATAATCTCTTTTTACTTACAGATAACACGTCTACAAAATATGTTCGAAGTAATGCCTAGATTAGTGTTGGATTGAACATCTTGCAGTTATAGTCTAGCCAAGTTAACATGTAAAACTCACCGCTATACTTGGTATTCTTTTTTCTTTCATATAAATTTGTATATTTCTATAGCAAAAATTTCATATAACTAGGTTTGGAATTTCATGTTTTCAGGTGATATTTATCATCTAAGATAATAAGTTTGTGGACCAAGGTTTTAATTGCTAATCCAAGTCCAGCGTTTGGTTTAAGTTCTGAAATGTATGGGAATGGAAAATACCTACCACAAAAGAAGATTCTATTAGAGTATTTGAGACTGTTGATTATATTTATATTGCTGTTTTTTATGGCTTTTCCCCAAAAGCAGAATCCATAACTATGAAAAAAAAGGCACTTTCCTTTCACTCTAGATTTATTTAAAATGGACAAGTAGATTTAGATATGCATTTGATAATTCAACAAACCTCCAGTAAAATGTCACAATTAATTCATGGGCTGTAACTAGACCATCAATAACCAGAGAAAGTGAGCCGTAGCCACTAGTTAGATGCCCCATAATGTAGAGCTAATTTTTGAAGTGATATTAGAAACTGAGGATGATTGAGTGACAAAATATCATATGCCAAAGACAAGTTTACTATTTCTAGAAATAGTTTGGAAGTTTATTACACTGTAATGTGCTGTATAAATTGTGTTTTGAGGGAGGGGTGGCAAAGATATTTTATGCTATTGTCAGAAAGCATGTGATCAAGAATCCTATTTATGTTAGATTTCTAACTTTTGGAAATCATAGAAGTTGGTTATATCCTACATATTTGTTGCTTCCTTTCCATGGAGATGATGGAAGCAGCTGATGGACTGTACTTCCCAGAAAATAGGCAAAAAACAGTATTTAGAGCATAATTTATGCCCTTCTTTTGATTTGGATAGTCAAGATAAGTGTCAACCATAAATCAACTTGCTTGCTTTAATTTAGCTATTTTGTGTGTATGTATGGTATACTCAAAACGTTTGCTTCAAAATGTAAATTAAAAATACATTCTGAGTTATGTAAGACATAAATGACTGTAAAATATAGAATCAAGTCTTTTGCACAACTTTTTTTTGAGAATTTCTGTTTAAAGTAGGCTGTAATAGATGAGAGATGACAGTGATTATTCTCTAGGCACAGCATCTAGACCAACTCCAAATAATTCATATGCACATACGTAATAACATACAAAATACATAACAAGAATTCTTCATTCATTTATTCATTAAAAAGCAAAGCGCCTGTTATTTACAAGGCTCTGTTTTAAATATTATTAACACAACAATAGCCCACGTATATCTCATAAAACCTGAGTAGCAAAAATAAAAATAAATGCATTTCCCTTGTAGATGTATAAATTTGTACTTTTTAATACTAAGTTTTCTGGCATGATAGTAAAGTGTCTTTTTCTCATGAAATTAGTCCTTTGTAAAAATTTTATAATTAATGGACGGGTTCATTTTCCAAAGTCAAATAAACTCATATGATTATACGATATCCCTTCTTTGTAAAGCTACTAAGTTTAAAGGTTCTCTAAGGTGGAACCATCTTTGGCATGTATCCTACACAAGCATAATATATTTTCCTCTTAATGTACTTCTATATTCAGTTCATTAATATTTTATTTAAAAATCTTTCCATCTATACAACATAAGTGAAAATGGTCTATGGTTAGCTTTTATGTAATATTCAAAAATTTTTGGTGTTGGAATTTCTCAGACTTGTAGGATGAATTCAGAAATTTTCAAATGTTTTATTCTCTGAAGCTATTAAAAGAATTATGTATTTAAAGCTTGATAATATTTACTCAAAAGGCAGATTTGCAGAGAGGCAGAAGCAGAGAGAGAGAAACAGAGACAGAGAGAAACAAAGATCTTCCATCCTCTGGTTCACTCCCGAAATGGCTGCAACAGCTGGAGCTGAGCCAATCTGAAGCCAGGAGCCAGGAGCCTTCTCCGGGTCTCTCACATGGGTGTAGGGGCCAAGGACTTGGGTCATCCTCCTCTGCTTTCCCAAGCCATAGGAGAGAGCTGGATCAGAAGTGGAGCAGCTGGGAAATGATCTGGCACCCATAAAGGATGCCTGCTCTGGTGGCAGCCTCACCAACCACGGCACAGCACTGGCCCCACAATGACTCTTAAAACTGTCTGAAAACGTATTCAATGGTAGTGGTCTCATTCTTCCTTATATATGATATGTTATATCCTATGTATTGTGTTTGGATACAAGATATATTTAGAAACATTATTTTATATATAAATAATGTTCTTTCATTTATAAATTTTTTTTCAACTTTTGTTTAATAAATATAATATTCCAAAGTACAACTTTTGAATTATAGCGGCTTTTCCCCCCATAACCTCCCTCCCACCCGCAACCATCCCATCTCCCACTCCCTCTCCCATCCCATTCTTCGTCACGATTCATTTTCAATTATCTTTATATACAGAAGATCAACTTAGTATATACTAAGTAAAGATTTCAACAGACTGCACCCACAAAGGCACACAAAGTATAGAGTACTGTTTGGATAGTAATTTTACAGTTAATTCACATAGTACAACACATTAAGGACAGAGATCCTACACGGGAGTAGGTGCACAGTGACTCCTGTTGTTGAATTAGCAATTGACATTCCTATTTATGTTGTTGATTTAATAATTGATACTCGTATTTATGACTTCAGTAATCACCCAAAGCTCTTGTCATGAGCTGCCAAGGCTATGGAAGCCTCTTGAGTTCACAAACTCTGACCTTAGTTAGATAAGACCATATTCAAAAATATGGTCCAAATATGGTTCAAATATGGTTCAAAAAAAGTGGAAGTTCTCTCCTCCCTTCAGAGAAAGGTACCTCCTTCTTTGATGGCCCATTCTTTCCACTGGGATCTCACTCAGAGATCTTTTATTTAGGTAATTTTTTTTTTTGCCACAGTGTCTTGGCTTTCCATGCCTGTGAAACTCTCATGGGCTTTTTAGCCAGATCCAAATGCCTTAAGGGCTGATTCTGAGGCCAGAGTGCTGTTTAGGGCATTAGCCCTTCTATGAGTCTGCTGTGTGTCCTGCTTCCCATGTAGCATCATTCTTTCCTTTTTAATTCTAGCAATTATTATTTGCAGAAACTGGTCTTATTTAGTAATCCTTTTGACAATTAATCCTATCTTTTTGATCAATTATGAACTGAAACTGATCACCTTACAAGTAAAATGGCATTGGTACATGCCACCTTGATGGGATTGAATTGGAATCCTCTGGCAGGTTTCTAGGTCTACCATTAGGGGTAAATCCGAGTGAGCATGTGCCAAACTGTACATCTCTTCCCTCTCTTATTCCCACTCTTATATTTAACAGAGATTACTTTTCAGTTAAATTTAAACACCTAAGAATATTTTTGTGTTAATTAAAGAGTTCAAACAAATGGTATAAAGTAGAACAAAAAATACTCAAAGCAATAAAATAGTAAGTTGTTCCTCTACAGTCAGGATAGGGCTGATTAAGACATTGTTTCTCATAGTGTCCATTTCACTTCAACAGGTTTCCTTTTAGATGTTCAGTTAGTTGTCACCGATCAGGGAGACCATATGATACTTGTCCCTTTGGGACTGGCTTATTTCACTCAGCATGATGTTTTCCAGATTCCTCCATTGTGTTGCAAATGACCGGATTTCATTGTTTTTGACTGCTGTATAGTATTCTATAGAGTACGTGTCCCATAATTTCTTTATCCAGTCTACTGTTGATAGGCATTTAGGTTGATTCCAAGTCTTAGCTATTGTGAATTGAGCTGCAATAAACATTAAGGTGCAGACAGCTTTTTTATTTGCCAATTTAATTTCCTTTGGGTAAATTCCAAGGAGTGGGATGGCTGCATTGTATGGTAGGGTTATATTCAGATTTCTGAAGAATCTCCAGACTGACTTCCATAGTGGCTTTACCAGTTTACATTCCCACCAACAGTGGATTAATGTCCCTTTTTCCCCACATACTCACCAGCATCTGTTGTTAGTTGATGTCTGTATGTAAGCCATTCTAACCTGGGTGAGGTGAAACCTTATTGTGGTTTTGATTTGCATTTCCCTGATTTCTAGTGATCCTGAACATTTTATCATGTGTCTGTTGGCCATTTGGATTTCCTCTTTTGAAAAATGTCTATTGAGGTCCTTGGCCCATCTCTTAAGTGAGTTGTTTGGGACTTGCTTGATCTCATTGTAGATTCTGATTATTAATCCTTTATCAGTTGCATAATTTGCAAATATTTTCTCCCATTCTGTCACTTGCCTCTTCACTTTCCTGACTGTTTCTTTTGAAGTACAGAAACTTCTCAATTTGATGCAATCCCAATAGTTAATTTTGGCTTTGACTGCCTATGCCTCTGGGGTCTTTTCCAAGAAGTCTTTGTTGGTACCTATATCTTGCAGGGTTTCTCCAATGTTCTCTAATAATTTGATGCCGTCGGGTTGTAGATTTAGATCTTTAATCCATGTTGAGTAGATTTTTGTGTAAGGTGTAAGGTAGGAGTCTTGCTTCATGCTTCTGCATGTGGAAATCCAGTTTTCCCAGCACCATTTGTTGAAGACTGTCCTTACTCCAGAGATTGGTTTTGGATCCTTGATCAAATATAAGTTGGCTGAAGATGTTTGGATTGATTTCTGGTGTTTTTATTCTGTTCCATTAATATGTCCATCTGTTTCTGTACCAGTACCATGCTGTTTTAAATATAACTTCCCTGTAGTACACCCTGAAATCTGGTATTGTGATGCCTCTAACTTTGTTTTTGTTGTACAAGATTGCTGCTATTCGAAGTCTCCTGTGTCTCCATATGAATTTCAGCATCATTTTTTCCAGATCTGAGAAGAATGTCTTTGGTATCTTGATTGGTATCACATTGAATCTATAAATTGCTTTTGGGAGAATGGACATTTTGATGATATTGATTTTTCCAATCCATGAGCATGGAAGATTTTTCCATTTTTTGGTACCCTCTTCTATTTCTTTCTTTAAGATATTGTAATTCTTATCGTAGAGATCTTTGAGGTCCTTGGTTAAGTTTATTCCAAGGTATTTGATTGTTTTTGTCGCTATTGTGAATGGGATTGATCTTAGCAATTCTTTCTCAGTTGGGAACTGCCTGTGTATACAAATGATACTGATTTTTGTGCATTGATTTTATATCCTGCAACTTTGCCAAACTCTTCTATGAGTTTCCAATAGTCTCTTAGTAGAGTTCTTTGGATCCCCTAAATAAAGAATCATATCTTCTGCAAAGAGGGATAGTTTGAGTTCTTCCTTCCCAATTTGTATCCCTTTAATTTCTTTTTCTTGCCTAATGGCTCTGGCTAAAACTTCCAGTACTGTATTGAATAGTAATGGTGACAGTGGCCATCCCTGTCTGGTACCAGATCTCAGTAGAAATGCTTCCAATTTTTCCCCATTCTATAGGATGCTGGCTGTGGGTTTTTCATAAATTGCTTTGATTGTATTGAGGAATGTTCCTTCTATTGCAATTTGCCTAGTGTTTTCATCATAAAATGGTGTTGTATTTTATCAAATGCTTTCTTTGCATCTATTGAAATAATCGTATGTTTTTTCTTCTACATTTTGTTAATGTGGTGTATCACATTGATTGATTTGCAAATGTTGAACCATCCCTGCATACCAAGGAATAATCCCACTTGGTCTGGGTGGATGACCTTTTAATATGTTGTTGTATTCTATTGGCCAGAATTTTATTGAGTATTTTTGCGTCTATGTTAATCAGGGAGATAGGTCTATAATTCTCTTTCTCTGCTGCATCTTTTTCCCGTTTAAGAATTAAGGTGATGCTGGCTACATAGAAAAAAGTTGGGCGGATTCCCTCCTTTCCGATTGTTCTGAATAGTTTGAGAAGAATTGGAGTTAGTTCTTCTCTAAATGTCTGGTAGAACTCAGCAGTGAATCCATTTGGTCCTGGGTTTTTCTTTGTTGGGAGGACCTATATTACTGTTTCAATTTCTGTCTCAGTTATGGGTCTGTTTAGGTTTTCTATGTCTTCCTGGTTCAATTTAGGTAGGTTGTATGTGTCCAGGAATCTATCCATTTCTGATAGATTTCCCTGTTTGCTGGCATACAAGTCCTTGTAGTAATTTCTGATGACTCTTTTTATTTCTGTAGTGTCTGTTGTTACATTCCCTTTTTGATTTTATTGATTTTATTGATTTGGATCTTTTCTTTTTTTAGTTAGTTGGGCCAGTGGGGTGTCAATTTTGTTTATTTTTTCAAAAAACCAGCTCTTTGTTTTGCTGATCTTTTGTAATTGTTTATTTAATTCTGTTGATTTCTTCTCCAATTTTAATTAATTCTATTCTCCTACTAGTTTGGGTCTGATTTGCTGCAGTTTTTCTAGATCCTTGAGATGCATTGATAGCTCATATGTTTGGTGCCTTTCCAATTTCTTGATGTAAGCACCTATTGCTGTAAACTTTCCTCTTAACACTGCTTTTGCTGTACTCCATAAGTTTTGATATGTTGGGTTGTTTTCCTCATTTACTTCCAGATTTTTTTTTATTTCTCTTGATTTCTTCTATGACCCACTGTTCGTTCAGGAGCATGTTGTTCAGTCTCCATGTGTTTGCATATGCTCTAGGGATTTCCTGAGTTGCTAATTTCCAGCTTCATTCCATTGTGGTCTGAGAAGATACATGGTATGATTTTGATTCTTTTGAATTTGCAGAGACTTGCTTTATGGCCTGGTATGTGGTCATTCCTAGAGTGGGTTCCATGTACTGCTGAGAAAAATGTGTATCCTTTAAGTGTAGGATGAAAAGTTCTGTAGGTATCTGTTAGATCCATTGAGCTGTAGTGTCACTTAAATCTGCTGTTTCCTTCTTGATCTTCTGTCCTGTTATATAGTGTCCCTCTTTGTCTCTCTTAACAGTTTTAGTGTTAAATTTTATTTTGTCTGATATTAAGATGGCTATACCAGCTCTTTTTTGGTTTCTGTTGGCATGGGATAATCTTTTTCCAACCTTTCACTTTCAGTCTGCACGCATCTTTGTTGGAAAGATGTGTTTCTTGTAAGCAGCAAATAGATGGGTTTTGTTTTTAATCCATTCAGCCAATCTATGTCTTTTATTTGGAGAGTTAAGACCACTTGCATTCAATGTGACTATCGATAAGTATTAACTCTGCCCTGCTATTTTTCTGAAGATATCTCTAATATATGCTTTGAACTTCCTGTGATCTTTTGCTGTGAGGTTTCCTTCCTTTACCTTCTTTCACATTGATGACCATGTTTCTGTGGTTCTGTGTGTAACACATCTTTAAGCATCTTTTTCAGGGCTGGACAAGTGGCGACAAATTCTTTCAATTTCTGTTTGCTATGAAAGGTCTTTATTTCACCTTCATTCACAAATGAGAGCTTTGCAGGATATAATATTCTGGGCTGGCAGTTTTTCTTTCTTAGTACTTGGGCTATATCTTGCCATTTCCTCCTAGCCTGTTGGGTTTCTGATGAGAAGTCTGCTCTGTGTCAAATTGAAGATCCTCTGAGATTAGTCTGACTTTTCTCTCTTGCACATTTTAGTATCTTTTCTTTATGTTTCACTGTGGTGAGTTTGATTACAACGTGTCATCATGAGGATCTCTTTTGGTCATGTTTATTGGGGTTTGTATGAGCTTCCTGATTCTTACTGTGACTTTTTTAGCAAAGGGCTTTTCTTAGACATCTTGAACCAGAAATCTGCATTAATACTTAATTTAAAATGATTCTCTAGTATTTTAAAAATCATGTTATGATGCAAAGGAGACATATGAAAAAATATGGAAATGTAAAGTGAGAGAGTGAGAGAGAGAGACAGAGAGGACCCGTCTTCATACGTATGTTTTGGTATGTGGAGGAAGTGAAATGGAAGAGAAGACCCTGTGAGCAGAGGAATTACTCATGTCTAAGACATATTCACTTAGACTCAACAGGACAATACAGATTAGTGAAAGTATCTGACACACTTCCCCTGCTCAGTGAGCTACAAGCTACTATGGTGAGGCTTGGAGAACATGAGACTTCAAGAGAGTGCACTGAAAGTTCAAATATCAGCCATCCCACTCACTGAACTGTGTGTGGTTGGGTAGGAACACAATTTCTACGACCTTTACTTTTCTTCCAGTAAATGGAAAAACTCATGCCTAACAGTATGAGGACTGAAAGAAAACCAAGACACAGTTTCTGGCGTAATGCCTAGGACATGATGGAGGTAAGGGACTCTTGCTAATCCATGATGTTTTGTGAAGTCCTAACGCACTGGAGTAAAAAATAGCTTTTAAACTATTTTTCCTGGAAATAGCATCCTCAGGATTTTTCGGTAATGAAAATGGCTTATATAATCACCCTGCTTGCTGACTAGCATTGCCTGCTGTTACATCTCATTTATTTATTTATTTATTTTGACCTGATGGTAACTTCCCACTCATTGAAGTCTTCATCTTGCTCCTGATAGTCTGCTACCACTGTTTTCATGTTCCTTCCACCTTAGCTTTCATGGTTGATTATTTTAATATCTCGTAGCACATATAGTAAACTCTTGCACCTTTGTGCTTTCTCTATACCCATGTGACAAAGCTACAAACCCAAAAGAATCTACAATCCTTTTGTGGTGCCTGCCCACTATCTTGGCAGACAGTCGAGAACTGCTGGGCTAAAATCTTCACTGGGGCAGACAGGAGCTGCCGTGAATTAATTATTAGTGGCCTCCTGCGGGCTGGTTCAAATTCTCAAACAAACCTGTCATTTTTCCTGCTGGCCATGACCTCCCAGCTTCTACTGTGGTCACATTGTCTGTTCCTACTCATTATGCCTCACCCTTAGCATTTGACCATACCTCCTACATCAGGTGATTAAAAAAAAGAGAGAGAGAGAGAGAGAGAGAGAGACAGAGAGACAGAGAAAGGGGAGGAAGTGAAAAAAAAAAAAAAGTATCTCCCAGAAAGCAGCTATATCATCTCCTGCCATCAACTTGTTTATAGAATCAATCTCCATGCATAATCTGTCACTTCTTCCCTTTGTTTTAGAAGAAGCAGTAGGATGTCTCTAAGTAGATTCACTCACAATGAGATCTGAAGACTTTGTGACTTCTCTTTTCCTTGAAACCCTGTTTTCTCTTAGATTTTTCTGACACTAAATTAATCACTTTTCTCCTTTGGCGCTTTTCTTTTTTAAAAAAACTCAAAAATTTATTTGAAAGAGTTACAGAGAGAGGGGAAACGACAGAAAAAAAGGTTTTCCACCTGCTTGTTCATTCCCCAAATGGCTGCAACTGCCAGGGCAGAGCCAGGCTGATGCCTGCAGCCAGAGCTTCTTCCCTGTGTCTCACAGGCTTGGCAGGGGCCCAGGCACTTGGGCCATCTCTGTTGCTTCCCCAGGCATTTAGTGGAGCTGTATTGGAAGTGGAGCAGCCAGGACTCGAACCGCCCCTTGCCCATATGGAATGGCTGATTTTCAGGCGCTCACTTTACCTACAATACCACATGCAATTCAGCCTATTATGTCAGAGGGCCTAGATTTTCCTCTAAACTCTCTTCCTAGGTAATTTCATAGTCAGCTAAGTGACAGAGTCAGGCTGTAAGTGTCTCCTGTATACAAGCTTTGTTCCACATCTTGGCCACTGCAACATTACAAGTGATCCACAAAGACAGGCTCCTGTCAGTGATTTCCCAGTGACCTCACTGATTTTTTTTTTCAATGAATTCACACATTAAAAGTCATTGTGTTAATTTGAACGCTTGATTTTTCCCCATGTTTAAAATCTTACAATGTTTTCATGTGCAGCAAGTATTCATTATTATCTAGAACCTATTTGTCGGATATAAGCAGGGGAGAAGGCGATGATATGATTGGGATCCACATCTTTACCAGGTAAGGTCCACCCAACACTACCCCAAGAACCACCTTTTGTGGGTTTCAGGCATCCTGCTAAATAGGATGCTGAAAACCAAAGGGACTTTCCTGTCCCTCGGAGCAGTGAAGTGTTAAGGACATATTGTCAGGTTATAATATTATTACCATTGAGGTTGTAACCCTCAAGGGCTTTGCTGAGGCTATCATGGGAAAGGCATTGCAACAGGGCTTCCAGACACATGCATAGAAGAACCAAAAGGAGTGAGCCCTTTTCTGCCAATAAGCTGATGTGCACAGGGAGAAGAACCCAGGGAAGAGAATAAAAAGCTACACATCGACTGCCTGGGGCTGCTCTCTGCTTGGGACAGCCTGCTCTGGCTTCTTGCGAATGTTTTCTTTCAACAAATGAAATCTCTTGCTTCACTGCTCCACCTCTCTTGACTGAATTCTCTCACTCAAGAAGGCAGGAATGGAGGGCGCAACGCTCCCACCTGGTTTCAAAGGCTTCTCCAACTTGTAACTGTTTTAACTGGCTCCTGGCTGCCCAGCTGCAGACTGCACTATCAGTCTCCTTCCTGGCTGAGTGTGACTGGTGAGAGTGAGCAAATGAAGTGTGCGGCATCCTGCTACCTCACTAGAAGATTTTTCTGTCTACCTCGTCCTCCCTCTTGCCCATCCCCACTGAGGGATTACCCTGGACTCAAAGGGGGAAGCTGCTTATGCAAGGGCAGCAGAGCTGCTCCACTGCAAAAAGATTTCAAACCCTTCTCTCTGATGGCCTCTCAGAAAGGAAAATACTCAAAATACACATGCACACAGATACACACACACCCAGAATTATTATTCAAGCAACTACACATCTATGTTTTAGAATCCTTGTGCTGGAGCAGCTGTTCCCCAATGAATGCTTTTCTATTGCACTTAGATTGAAGAGCATGATTCTCAGTGTGGCATCAACAGTCCTAGCTGTTCTTTCTGGATCCTGCCTATCTTCTGGTTTCCCCTGTGTGCTCTCTTGCTTTCACTCTGTAAATCCTAAGTTTTCCAGAGTTATTTCAGTTCTTCCGAGATGATGAAATCATTTCAGTTCAAGGCCCTCATGCCTTGCATTAGCTATGTCGGGAATGTTCTCTCTGCTATCCCCTACCTTATCTTAGTGACAAATATTCATTTTTAAATTTCTCACCCTGAGTCATCCACCTGAAGCATGTTATGCACCCATTACCACCATTCTGAAGAAGTAGATCAGGTTCCACTGTTGAATGGTCTTTTTTTATTATTTTTTTATTTGACAGATAGAGTTATAGACATAGAGAGAGAGACAGAGAGAAAGGTCTTCTTTCCATTGGTTCACTCCCCAAATGGCTACTACAGCTGGCGCTGCGCCGATCCGAAGCCAGGAGCCAGGTGCCTCTTCCTGGTCTCCCACATGGGTGCAGGCGCCCAAGCACCTGGGCCATCCTCCACTGTGTTCCTGGGCCACAGCAGAGAGCTGGACTGGAAGAGGTGCAACCGGGACTAGAACTGGCACCCATATGGGATGCCGGCGCCACAGGCAGAGGATTAGCCACGTGAGCCATGGCTCTGGCCCCTGTTGAATGGTCTTATATTGCTTTGTTCTTATCTTCTTTTTGATGCAGAATATTTTACATTAAAAATCACATATCTATAGTATAACAATTTTATTATAAGTCATTATAAAGGCAAAACTAAGTTTAAGAAATGAAATTTTGGGGGCAACATTGTGGCGCAGTGGATAAAGCCTCTGCCTGCAGTGCCAGCATCCCTTATGGGTACCTGTTCTAGGTCCAGCTGCTCTACTTCCTATCCAGCTTCCTGCTAACATGCCTGGCAAAACAATGGAAGATGGCGCAAGTACTTGGGCCCATGCACTCGCTTGGTTTCTCACTTTTTTTCCTACGCTGGGTCTTCTGGCTTATCATTAGTAAATGAAGCCCTTGAGTCCTGACTTCGCTTTGGCCCAGCTCCAGCCATTGCTGATATTTGAGGAATGAACCAATGGATGGAAGATCTTTCTTTCTCTCTCTCTCTCTTTCTCTCTCTCTCTCTCTCTCTCTCTGCCTTTTGAATAAATAAATATTTAAAAAAAGAAATAAAATTTTACTATTTACAAACTATGCAGTTGATAAAGGATTAATAACAAGGATCTATAAAGAGTTCAAGAAACTCAACAACAACAAAATGAGCAATACAGTTAAGAAATGAGCAAAGGACATGCACAGGCATTTTTCAAAGGATGAAATACAAATGACCAACACACACATGAAAAATATGTTCTGGATCACTAGCCATCATTGAAGTTCAAATAAAAAACAATGAGCTTTCACCTCACCTCAGTCAGAATGGCTGTCATCCAAAAATGGAAAAACAAAACAAAACAAAACATTAAATGTTGGTAAGGCTGTGTGGAAAAAAATATTCCCTACGACACTGTTGGGAATGTAAACTAGTACAACTATTATGAAAGACGGTATGGAGATTCCTCAGAAATCTGGAAATAAGTATACTATATGACCCAGCCATCCCATTCCTGGGAATTTACCCAAACTAAATGAAATCAAACTGTGAAATAGTTATTTGTACCACCATGATTATTGTAGCTCAATTCACAATAGCTAATATATGGAATCCAATCAGATGTCCATCAGCTGATGATTAGATATAGAAAATGTGGTATATATACACCATAAAAAAGAATGAAGTCCTGTCTTTTGAAACAAAATGGTTGCAACTATAAACCATTATACTTAGTGAAATAAGCCAGACTAAAACAACAAATATCATATATTTTCTCTGGTATGTAGTAGTTAATATAGAATACAAAAAGTTGTATAAGAATGAAAAAGACATCTTCTGATTTGATTGTTGTTTTTAGCTCCTGTTTATTCTCCTGTCGAACTGTGCTCTGTCTACTTTTTGTTTGTTGCATGTTATTGTTAGTGGTGCATTAAGCCTGTGATTATAGAGTGGATTGAAATTATGTTTTTTTTTTTTTTTGCAAAAATTAAAAGAAACAGAAAGGAAGGAAGGGGGCTTCAACGAAGGAGAGAGGGATGGAGGGAAATATGGTTATCTTCTTAGAGCTGCACCTATGAATTACCTGAATCGGTTCTTTTTATATTGATAAAAACTTTAAATTTTACTAATACCACTTAATGTGACACAACTATAAACACTAACCCGGTAGGAGACGGTATTCCCTAGGCTGCTTGTCAGCTAGTTGTAGTTATGTGGCTTAGCATAGTTTTACTGGAATTGTATATATCTCTTTTTTGGAAAAGGAAGTCTACATTTTCCTAAATAATTTATTTAACTTTGCATGAATGTGTATATGAGTAAAGATGTTGTCATATATCTGTGACCCTTTTTTTCACACTTTTGTGTTCAATCTTACATATTTGACATAATTCTACATTAATATGCAGGCACTATTTCATTTTGTAATTAATTCTCAGGTAAGTTCAGTTTAATGGATAACAATATTCAATGTCAAGATTGTGCCATAATTTATACATTCTTTTGTTTATGGATATTTGACTTGTTTCAAGTTAAATATTTAAACACATAAGTGTAGATTAGGTATTGTGTATATATATTGATGTGTTTGTGTGAATATACAAGTTACTAATGTTACTGAAATGAATGTTTTGTTATAAATTTTTTTAAAAGAATGAGTTTCTGGATATTCTACTTGTGATTTTTTTTAAACCAGAAGCTACCAATACAGGACCGTTTTAAATTCATTCATCTGCTTGGAAGGTTTTAGATCACATAAGTAGAATGGATGATTTTCAGTCCCAATCTTACATGAGAGTTCAGTTGTGACTACAAATTTTCAAGGAAAAAAATTTTCTTCCATTTAGAGAAAAGACCAAAGCAAATGTTTCTTTGACATTTTCCTTTGAGGGGCCCTTTTGTAAGATGATAAACTTGCTTTTGTTTGATTTGGAAATTTTCACTTAGTAATTAAATTTCTTCACTGGAAAGAGAATTGGTTTATTGGCTATCATAAATATCTAATCTGGTCTGCTTTGTAGTTAGCGTTGTAATTCCACTTGACATTTTGAAACCAAGTGGTGTTGCACAAGCAACCTGCTGGCCTTTCCTGCCACATCCCTATAGTCTGTGTCTTAAAACTCTTTTCGAATTTTAAAATATTTAAAATGCTCCCTGTTGGATTATTAATTACATTTCAAATGCAATTTACAAGACTTCTATGTCAGGGCTGACGTTGTGGTGTAGCAGGTAAAGCCGCTGCCTGCAGTGGCATCCCATGTGGGCGACAGTTCGAGTCCTGGCTGCTCCAATTCTGATCCAGCTCTCTGCTATCACCTGGAAAAGCAGTAGAAGATGGCCCAAGAACTTGGGGCCCTGCACCCGTGTGGGGGGCAGAGAGGAAACTCCTGGCTCCTGGCTTTGAATTGGCCCAGGTCTGGCCGATGCGGCCATTAAGGGAGTGAACCAGCGAATGAAAGTCTGCCCTGTCTCTCTGCCTCTGCCTCTTTGTAACTCTGACTTTCAAAATAAGTAAATAAATAAATCTTTAAAAAAGAAAATTTTATGTGGACCAAAAAATCCAGCACATGAAAATATTGAACTTTTAGTAAATGTAGCAAAATGTGCTTTGTTCAGTCATGAGTTTCAAAAGAAATTATCCTCTTAAAATTAATCTTTATGCTTATTAATTGTTCTTAGTGAGTCATGTCTATAATAATGCAATATGTTTTAATTTAAGCATTTTAAGGGCTTACAGCAAAAGATGTGCAATTTAAAAAACTGTAACACCAGATTGGAATTTTGAAGCATCCTTTTAGTTGCGTGTTGCACATCACCCCATGGTGTGAGAATGGGGGACCATTGCAAGACTTGGAGCTCAAATTCACATGGGTGGTGACTGTGAGACATTCACCACAAGGCAGGAGTCCTGAATACCAGTTGAAATCATTAAGGGAACTTGGTGATACGCATAGAAGGAAAACGGACGTTAGACCAATAGGGCTTCACATCTAAGTACTCCTCACTAGCTATACGATCATATGACATGTTATTAGATCTTCAGTTTTCTTATCTATAAATTAAGAGTGGTAATACTTGTCCCAAGGGATATGTGAGAGGATTAGCTAAATTAGTAAACACTGAGAGTCTAGAGTGGAGCCTGGTGACATAACAGGGTAAGTGATGTGGCACGGTGGATTAAGCTGCCACTTGTGACACTGGCATCCCATATTGGAGTGCCAGTTCACATCCTGGCTGCTCTGCTTCTGATCCAGAACCCCTGCTAATGCACCTGGGAAAACAGAAGATGGCTCAAGTTCTCAGGCCACTATCATCCATATAGGAGGACAGAATGGAGTTCCTGGCTCCTGGCCTTGGCCTGGCCCACTGGCTATTGCAGCCATCTGGGGAGAGAACCAGTGGATAGCAGATCTCCCTCTATTTCCATTTCTTCCTCTCTGTGTTGCTGTCTTGCAAATAAATCTTTCAAAAGAATAGTAATATGACTTCCCCAACACAGCAACCAAATCAAATTAATTTTAAACTAGAGAAATAAGAGAATTCATAATACCGAGAGATTTGATGAGGAAAGGTAGATAAATAATTGTTTTACTAATTGATATTTTGCAGTCATTATAATATAAATAAATTTATTTGGGGGAAGTTATATGTTGGTCAAATTAAGATTAAATATTTCTCAGTGTAATGCAACTATTTCTCTTGGTGAATAAATAATATATCCTTACTTCATTTTGATAAAAATATATTTAAATGGCATTAAACATTAAAATGTCAATAAGATTTAAAGACATGAAGATATTGAAAGTAACATGCATGGTTTTTAAAAATAGTTTTCATAGAAGGCAGTTTGGCTATGCACAACATAATGTCTGGAAACCACAAACAGATTGATTGATAAGTCTAACAACATAAAAAAATTTAAAAATTAATACTGCGTAGTTAAAGTCCAGAGTCAAGTTAAAAAATGGAAACATTTTTGGCAGCATATATGACAAGAAAGTGCCAAGAAGTATCCAATGAGCTATTACAAATAGATTGAAAAGCACTGATTTAATTTTAAAATTTGCAAAAATATTATGAATTAATTTCAGAAATATAAATGCAAATGAATAATAAATATTTAAAGACATGGTTATCTACATTCAAAAATTTTAGAATGTAAAAGTAATATGATAGCTTTTAACTATCAGAATATTAGATAACACATGTGAAATTTCAAAATTTGTAAATGGTAAAGCAGGAACATTAATTCACTTACTGGGAATACAAATTGCTGGAATGAAATTGGGAATGTGTGCACCAAAATTTAAAATGAACTAACCCAATGCTATTAATTTATTTACTAAGTGTCTTGGCATACAAACACAAAGTCCTGTACACTCAAGAACTTTCATTATGGTATTGTCCGCACAAACTGTTTTTTTGAAATCCTAGATAAAACTAAATATCTGTGATAGGGAAATAATAAAACCAACAAGCTGACTCAACATGGTATACTATTAGCCACTCAATTGAATGGGAGAAAGCCATAATGTGCTAACTTGAAATGATTTACAAGTTTTAATTATTATATGCAATGTAATATGTAAGTAGCTTTTATCATTAACCTCATTTACTCAAAGAAAAATAATTAGAAATGTTTGTTTTACTTAATACTATTGGTTGAACTCTTTAATTAACACACAATTATTCTTAGGTGTTTAAATTTAACTGAAAAGTGATCCCTGTTAAATATAAGAGTGGAAATAAGAGAGAGAGGAAATGTACAGTTCAGCACATGCTCAGTTGGACTTGCCCCAAACAGTAGAATTAGAAATGTGCCAGGGGATTCCAATTCAATCCCATCATGGTGGCATGTACCAATGCCATCTCACTAGTCCAAGTGATCAATTTCAGTTCATAATTGATCATAATGATAGGATTAAGAGTCAAAGGGATCACATAAATAAGACTAGTGTCTGTTAATACTGGTAGAATTAAAAGGGAGAGAGCGATCTAACATGGGAAGCAGGATACACAGCAGACTCATAGAATGGCAGATGTCCTAAATAGCACTCTGGCCTCAGAATCAGCCCTTAAGGCATTCGGATCTGGCATGGAAAGCCAAGACACTGTGGCAAAACAAAACAAAACAAAATGACCTAAATGAAAGATCTCTGAGTGAGATCCTAGCGGAAAGAACAGGCCATCAAAGAAGGAGGTACCTTTCTCTGAAGGGAGGAGAGAACTTCCACTTTGACTATGACCTTGTCTAAATAAGATCAGAGTTAGCAAACTCAAAAGGCTTCCATAGCCTTCACAACTCATGACAAGAGCCTCGGCTGATTACTGATGCCGTAAACAAGAGTGTCAATTGTTAAATCAACAACAGGAGTCACTGTGCACTTACTCCCCATATAGGATTTCTGTTCTTAATGTGTTGTACTATGTGAATTAATGGTATAACTAGTACTCAAACAGTACTTTACACTTTGTGTTTCTGAGTGGGTGCAAACTGTTGAAATCTTTACTTAATATATACTAAATTGATCTTCTTTATATAAAGATAATTGAAAATGAATCTTGATGTGAATGAGATGGGAGAGGGAGCGGGAGAAGGGAGGGTTGTGGGTGGGAGGGAGGTTATGGGGGGGAAAAGCCACTGTAATCCAAAAATTGTACTTGGCAAATTTATATTTATTAAATAAAAGTTAAAAAATTTAAAAAGAAAAAAAGAAATGTGCATACTGGATATGTAGCAGAACATTCCTGGAAAGGAGTTTTTCTTTTAAAATTTGAGAATAGGATTAAGGCTACAAATTTGGACTAGTAGAAATAAGGAAATAATATCCTTTTGTGATTTTCTTAAATACTTGAAATTTCCTCTATTTTCATGCATGTCTTACTTTAATTGGAAGAAAAATAATGCAAGTAGGGGTAGGTGTTTGGTATGGCAGTTAGGGCATTGCATGGGCCCTGTGCATCCCAAGTTGGAGTGCCTGGTTTCTAGTCCTGACTCTAATTTGATTATGGCTTCCTTCTTATGCACACCTTGGGAGACTGCAAGTGGTGACTCAAGTGCAGTGGTTTCTGCCACCCATGTGGGAGACCTTGAGTCCCTGGACTCTTAGCTTTAGCCTGTCCCAGTCCCTGATCCCTGATGTTGCCAGAACGTGAAGAGTGAGTCAACAACCAGAAGATTTTCTCTCTCTCTCTCTCTCCTTCTCTCTCTCTCTCTCTCTCCCTGCCTTGTGTTTCTCTACCTTTTAAATAAATAAAAAATAAAATGAATTTATAAAAAATAAGAATATGAAATTAAATTTAATGCCTTTAGGAGCCAGCAGAATTTCATATATTGAAAAACACATTTGCCCTGTGTACTTTTGAAAAGGAACTGTCAAAACTAGACATTCTTGTAATGAAATGATGCATTCATTGATGTCTAATGAGTCTTATTTTCCCACAGACAAAGCCAAAGGAAGATCAAGAGCAGGGACCCACTTTGACTCAGCCCGGAGACGGAGTCGAGCTGTCCTTTATCACATCTCTGGACACCTGCAAAGAAGAGAAAAGAACAAATTGAAAATAAATAATGTAGGTGGTGTGTGTTTACACTACGAATGCTACAGTCTCCCTGGTGGCAATGTTTGATTTGCTAAAGAAAGGCTCCAATTACTCATTTATTGGCTTTCTTGGATTTTTTTCCACTTTGGTTTGTGCTTTTCTCTAAAGAACAAACTGGAAAAGGTCAGCAGTCATGAGGCATTTCTGTAATAAAAGTGCTTAATCATGACATTATCACAGCATAGAGATTAGAATATTATTGCAGTGCAGTGTAAGAATGGTACCTGGGACCTGCAAATAGAGACACAGTGGTTACATTTTGTAAAACAAGATGATGCAGCAAGTCATGTTTCACATTTATAGTTTGTTGGTTGAAATTTCTCTAATTTAATTTCAGTTCCATCTATTTTGCACTTAGGTTTCTCTTAATGCTTTTATTCTGAGGGGAGGGGAAGGGCATGAACAAGTCAGTGTAATTATTCCACACAGAACTCTACATTTTATATAAATCACAGCTGAAAAATACACCCAGTGAAACATTAGAAGCATTAGCCATATATTATCAAGTTTTATAAAATGTTGCACGTTTAGTGAGTGACAATAAGTCTGCTTTCTGAAGACTGATGCTTATCTGTTCAAAAGCCACAGAGAGTAACTATGGTCATAAACTGTGTTTCTTTGCAGAGTTTTGTATGACACACGTCTTTCAAGATTCAACATTTAATGAATGAGTTTTTAGCATTAAGAAACTTCACTTTCATAGAGAAACCCCTGATAATTTCTGTCTAGTTGTAGATATTCAAAGATAGTCTGTCAAATGATACTAATTACATTAATTTCTGTTGCGGAATTATCAACATATCTCTGGGGATTGTGTGACTATGGGTGACAGATTGAAGACTTGGAGTCTAACTTGCCAATTACAATAGAAAGAGTTGTATTCAACAGCCAGAGCTACTTTGGAATTAATTAAAAATCCAGAAGCTTTGGGATTTAAGGACACAGTGGGGATTCTTTTGCATTTGATTTTTCACATTGTAAGCTCAAGGGCCACCTAACCTGACACACAAATATTTTGATAAAATAGCTCATATATCACAGATGCAAAGTACCCATCTTTCTGATTTAGTAAATAAGGTTATATAAGCCCGTGGTGTGGAGATTTGATATGAATGTGTTGCAAACCTGGTTCTGCCTCCATGCAGTTCCTTTCTAGAAGCTGAAATAAGGTGCTTGTAGTCCTCTGTACACCGGGGACCCTCAGCCATGTCCATGCTGGTCTCCTATGCACCACTGTGGAAAGCCACACACTGCTTTTTAATGTCCTTCCTTAACATAAAGGTTTTCAAGAGCTATACCTGTGCCTTAGTGTCACATAGATTTCCTGAGAGTCTGGGGAGAGGGGTGAAATGGTTCACAGCTCTCGACAAGCAGGTCTTTCCACTCACTCCTACTTACTTCTCCTTCAGTTACCAAGTCAGCCTTTGTGAGGGCAAACACATTCTAGGAAGAACCAGAAGTGCCCACATCTGGGCAAGATTTTCTTCACGCAAACCAGCAAAATACCTAAACAAACATTATCTAGGGAGTCTGTGGTGCTGAAAGCTGACACCATCTTTTAGTGTTTAGCTGAGAATCCTATAAATATAGCAAGTATTAAGCTTTCTGATGCATTTGCTGAGTATGCTATTTCTCTCTTTAGATTATCAAAGTACATAGCAGTCCTAAAATTCTGATTTTAGGGGCCTGCACTGTGGTGCAGTGGGTTAAGCCTGCACCTGCAGTGCCAGCATTTGAGTCCTGGCTGCTCCACTTCCCTGCTAATTCTCCTGGGAAAGCATGGAAGATGGCCCAAGTCCCTGGGCCCTTGCACCCACATGGGAGACCTGGAAGAACTCCTGGAAGAGCTCCTGGCATTGGGCTGATACAATGCTTACCATTGCGGCCATTTGGAGGGTGAACCAGTGGGTGGAAGATCTTTCTGTCTCTCCTTTTTTCTTTGTAACTATGCCCTTCAAATATGTAATTAAATATTTTTAAAAAATCTGAATTTAAAAGAAATGTAACTCCCACTGCTTAAGTAATTGGCTTAATTGTTGTTCGTTTAAAGTGGATAAACATCGGAGTGGAGCATTAAAACAATACATTGTAATTATGAACTCTAATCAATGCAGTGATTCTGATATTACAGGTAATTTCTTGCTTCTGAAGTAAAATGTAGAATGGGTACTGGCTCTGTTCACTTTTTCTTTTCATGGAGAACAGAGTAGAATGGCTAAAAGACAACAAGAAGAGAGAAGGAACGAAAGCAAATAATCAGAATAGTTTATTGATTCAGTTATCAGTCTTTCAGTATTCTGTCATATTTGTGCAGAAAAAATAATTTTTAATATTTTAAAGCCCTTTCCTTATAGCAGATTCCTTTTACTTACATTACATTGTTTGGTTTCCACAGCAACTCAGTACTTGGTATAATTTTTATTGGTCTCATTTTATTAATGGGAAAAATATTATCTGCAGTACTAAAATTAGCAGCAGCAGCTAGGGTACCCAGTCCTAAATTGTCTGATTCAAAGTTGCTGTGTTTTTGCCCCCACCTTGACACTTGTCTGATACAGTTCTGTGGAATAGGAATATGTGCTTGAAACACAGACAAATGAATGTATCAGCCCATGAGGAAGGTTTGAGGATTTGGAGGGAACACCTCTAGTCCTGGCTGTAACTTTGCCTCATACATCTTGGAGAAGGTATTCAATTCCTGCATCCCTTGATCTGTTATCTATTACATGAGAATGGCATGAAATGCTGTAAAGATCGCATGAGAGTCTTGGGGACTTGGAAGAAAAGAGCTATAAATGCTCTCATATTATAGACCAGCACTGTGATTGTGGTCAGCCCTGGCATCACCCAGTGTAGCAACTTAGAAATAATGTTTATACCTCCTTGGTCCTCATTCAGATGATAGTTTCAAACAATATTGCACAAGTGGTTCAGAAAAGTTAGCTTTATTTAGGCATTGGAGTTAGCTATCAGGTTTCAATAAATGAAACACTAGAGGTTAAACAGCTAAGACATGATAGATAACAAGTAAATATACTTCAAAATTAATAAACAATATACACTTAAAATCTACATTGGTTGGTTGTAGTGTTCTTTAGGCAAACTCCATACGTTTGGGGGTTATAAATGGCATGTCATCCCCCCCACACACACACTTCCTAATAATAGCACACTTCTTCAATTGTGTACATTTTCTTTTGTTTTCACATTATAAGAAATTATTTTTCACTCAAAAGGGTTTTAATAAAGCTCTAGAAATGTGCTGGTGAGAGAAGAGCACCTACAAGAATACATCAGAAGATTCACTGAAAATGGAATTAAAAGATAAATTTAATTTGATACAAAAAATTTGAAATCATGTCTGCAAGACATCTTCAAAGATTCATAGAAAATGTAAATTAAGAAAAAGTAATTATAGATTTCAAGGTGTTTTTGCAGCATAATAAACTTATTGTTCAATTATGTTTCCATGGACTTTTTGAAGTACTTTCATATTTTTTTGCTCGGGTACTTGGATAAAGATGTACAAGGTTTGAGTTAGCAGCATTTCAAAATTTAAGTCAAACCTGAAATATATTGAATTCTCTGTATCTTTTAAAGATATTTTAAAGATTTATTTTTTATTTATTTATTTAAAAGTCAAAATTACAGACAGGGCGATACACACACACACAGATCTTCCATCAGCTGGGTCACTCTTTCAGATGGCTGATATGGCCAGAGTTGGGCCAGTCTAAAACCAGGAGCCAGGATCTTCATTTTAAATATTTTAAAACAATATGTTTTAATAGTCTGTAAAATTGAAATCAAGTGATTTGTGAGGATGATGAATGTGTTGTGAACTTTTGCATCAGTATCACAAATGCTTCATAGAATCAGTATAGCCCAAAGGTAACACCTTTCTTTTTGAGTTTTGCCGATCTTCATTCCTACTCCTAGAACTATTTTCTCCATCAAATAATGTAGAATTTCAATTTCTGTAGTAGAATAGCAAAAAAAAAGACATATAGAAAATGAGCTATTCCATATGGTTTCTAAGAACTTCTTGTAGTAGTAAGTATTTAGGGGAAAGTTATATCAGAATCCATCATGTGCTATTATGACTAGATGTGCTTATCAGCTTTGAGGATATTGATACCGGTAGACACTGACTCTCCCTTCCCAAGCACCATGGTGCCTGAGTTTTGATGAAAGGTCCAACAGCAATACTTTGTCATGTCTCAGTTTGATGCCAAAGTCTAAGCCAGTACCGAGGCAAAGAGTGTGTGTCAAACATCAGGGAATTGGATAGAAGAAAGATGCAGTGGAAAATGAGTATCAAGGGACAGTCTGAGAGTAACAATACACTGCTGCACTATGAAGTACTGGCATTGGGAGGTGCTTGTGTGTTACTGAGTGAAAATGTTAAGAAGAGGGGAAAACGTGTTGGGAATGCCTATCAAAGAGAGATGTCATACAGGAGTGCATTAATATTACAGAGCAGAACTGAGTATTCTCGATCTCTTGTAATCTTTCTTGAAATCTGAGGGCTCTCAGAACATACCACATAAATGTGCTCTCCCCTCAATGAGTGAGGCAAGAAAATAGCACTGTGACCCGCAAATAACATGTATTCCAGAATTTTTAACTGTTCTGTTAATTCAACTTAACTTTCCAATTTGAGTTTCCATTACCTATCTTGTAGTTCTCATTAATTGAGGTCAAAGCAAGGTCTTCAAGTATCTGGTCACAGGCTTGTCCAATTTCCACACATGGACCTCCTTTGTCTTATAGCAATAGAGGAATTGTTCATCAATGTAGAGTGCTTTTGAAGTGAAGTGCTTTTGCAGTTATCAGAAACTCCAGCTATTCTTCTGCATTTAAGCAGCTACACAGTGAACATTGTCTGTCTCCTTCCATGGCTTGAGCAATAACCTTTAAGTAACTGTTTCTCAATTTACCATCTTAACAAGGTCTCCCAAGGTCAGGATGCATCATGTCATCAAGGTAATGAAGTTTGGGGTCCTAACTTGAAACTTCACCGATGCAAAAATGCATCTACAATGTGGTTATATTTTCAAAGAGGTGAGAGAGCTGCTTATAATATTATGTTGGTAATCTCTATTCTTTCTAGAAAACATGCCATTTTTGCTGGCAGCAGCATAATCTCAGGTCAATGTTCTTTGGACAATGATTGTTGTCTGAAGCCATCAGTATACAGAACATCCCCATAGCAATAGGCATGTAAATATTTTTGTGTTTACAATGTGTGTAGAATTATACTTGAAAGTGTAGAGCCAGCACCTCAGCTCACTAGGCTAATCCTCCGCCTGCAGCACTGGCACCCCAGGTTCCAGTCCAGGTTGGGGCACTGGATTCTGTCCCGGTTGCTCCTCTTCCAGTCCAGCTCTTCTGTGGCCCGGGAGGGCAGTGGAGGATGGCCCAGGTGCTTGGGCCCTGCACCTGCATGGGAGACCAGGAGGAAGCACCTGGCTCCTGGTTTTGGATCAGCGCAGCGTGCCGGTCGTAGCAACCATCTGGGGGGTAAACCAACAGAAGGAAGACATTTCTCTCTGTCTCTCTCTTTCACTGTCTAACTCTGCCTGTCAAAAAAAACCAAAAAAAAAAAAAAAAAGAAAGAAAGAAAGTCAAGATATATTTAGGTAGATTTTAGGTAATGGTCTTAAGGTAATGATCTTTTTTTTATGAAAAAATTTAGATTACTCACTTAATGTGACCAAATAATGTGAATTCTTCTTAATAAAAATGATTTATGCTCAGTTTTAGTACAATCATGCCTCATTTCACACCAGGGATATACTCTCAGAAATGCATTATTATAGCAGCACTTAGAACGCATTTATACAAACCTAGATAGTATAGATCAGTTACTCAACATGGACTATTGATGCAATCATGAGATGTGGAAACATGAAAGGTGTGAAGAGACTTTAAGAATGTCATGGAGGCCGGCGCCATGGCTCAATAGGCTAATCCTCTGCCTGCGGCGCCAGCACACCGGGTTCTAGTCCCAGTCGGGACACCAAATTCTGTCCCAGTCGCTCCTCTTCCAGTCCAGCTCTCTGCTGTGGCCCGGGAGTGCAGTGGAGGATGGCCCAGGTCCTTGGGCCCTGCACCCGCATGGGAGACTAGGAGGAAGCATCTGGCTCCTGGCTTTGGATCAGCGTGGTGCGCTGGCCGCAGCGCACAGGTCGCAGCAGCCATTGGGGGGTGAACCAATGGAAAAGGAAGACCTTTTTCTTTGTCTCTCTCTCTCTCACTGTCCACTCTGCCTGTCCAAAAAAAAAAAAAAAAAAAAAAAAGAATGTCATGGAAAATGCATAATATGCAGAAAATAGTACATGGATTTAAAAAGGTGGTATCAAAATTAACATCTTTTACTTCCATTTTTACATAACTTTTTGTAATACTCTTGTATGAAGTTGTTGCTACCACAATGAGCATTTTGCTGCAATTTTTAATCTGTCATCATATGCCATTTTTTACATTTTACTTATTAATAGAAAGAGAACAAATTTCATGTGTTTCATAGATACAAGTCTAAGAATTGTAATTATATATATATATATATATATATATATAGTTTCCTGTCTCTCTCCTTTCCTCCTCCTTTGTTTCTTTTAATTTTTTATAATAGTGTACTTTCCATTTACTTTATAACTACAGGATAATGCTCTTCTAAATAAAGAGTTCTATAAGTTAATAGTAGAGAGACTACTGTTATACAGAACTATAGACAAGGGTTATTAATCAAATCAGAGATGCATTAATTTTTTTTTTGGACTCTGTATATTACTTACCACAAATCAGAGTAAACAAATGATATTTGTCTTTTTGGGGCTGGCTTATTTCAGTAAGCATAATGGTCTTCATATGCACCCCCCTTTTTTTTTTGCAAAATACAAGACCTCATTCATGTATATGAATGTAGAATTCATGTATATGAATGTAGAATTACATTGTTGGCTGGCACCGTGGCTCACTTGGCTAATCCTCTGCCTGTGGTGCCAGCACCCGGGGTTCTAGTCCTGGTTGGGGCGCCAGATTCTGTCCTGGTTGCTTCTCTTCCAGTCCAGCTCTTCTGTGGCCCGGGAGGGCAGTGGAGGATGGCCCAGGTGCTTGTGCCCTGCACCCGCATGGGAGACCAGGAGGAAGTACCTGACTCCTGGCTTTGGATTGGCACAGTGCACCAGCTGTAGTGGCCATTTTGGGGGTGAACCAATAGAAAAGGAAGACCTTTCTTTCTGTCTCTATCTCACTATCTAAGTCTGCCTGTGAAAAAATAAATAAATAAAAAAATAAAAAAGAATTCCATTGTGTGTGTGTGTGTATCACATTTTCTTTATCCAGTCATAAGTTGAAGGACATCTGGGTTGATTTCATATCTTAACTATTGTGAATTGAGCTGCTATAAACATGGTGATACAGATAACTGTTCATAAGCTGATTTCATTTCCTTTGGGTATATTCCCAGAAGTGGGATGGCAAGGCCATCTGGTATATCTATTTTCAGATTTCTGAGGAATCTCCATACCATCTTCCATAATGCTTGTACTAGTTTACATTTCCACCAATAGTAGGACTATAATGTAATGACAAAATGTATAGTACAGTTAATGTACAAATCAGTAAGAGTTTCCTACTATCTCTAGGAATGTATAATGTACATATGTAGGTCCTATATTTTATAAGACTGGCAATGCAGTTGATTTGTTTACTTCATCAGTACAAGCATGCCAGTGATACATTGCACTATTATGCTATGATGGCTACAATGCCATTAGGTAGTAGGAATTTTTCAGTTCTATCCTAATCTTATGGAATCATTGTCATACACAAGGTTTGTCATTAATAGAAGTATCTTTATCAAGTTCATGGCTATCTACATCTCAACTTCTACAAATCACTTGTAAGATACGTTGACATTGTATGTACGAGTGATCCTCCTCATGGAAGTGTGTCCAATGCTGTGTAATTCTTGTTTCTAATTCTAGGTTTCTCCCTTCTCTCTTCTATGTTTTTATCCACAGAATGTATTTGTAGATAAACCAGCATTTCCGGAGTACAAAGTTTCTGATGCAAAGAAGTCCAAATTCATACTTCTGCATTTTAGCACTTTTAAAGCTGGCTGGGACTGGCTTATTCTGTTGGCAACGTTCTATGTTGCTGTGACTGTACCTTACAATGTTTGCTTTATTGGCAATGATGACCTGTCCACCACCCGGAGCACAACGGTCAGTGACATTGCAGTGGAGATTCTGTTCATTATAGGTAAGAACCGATAGTCCTTTTCCCTGGAGGTTGGTGTAGGGAAAGTAAGAGTTCTAGATTTTCCAACAGGAAGTTGAACTAAGAATTATGTCCATAAGTATGTTTCAGTCAGAGATTCAAAGTTTGGAGAATTTCATACTTGTATTTCTAGAAATTGCATCTTTCATGTCCACTGTTTCTGCATTCAAACAGGTCTAATCTGATTTCTGTGTTTCTATCTGTATTTGGCGGGAAAGAATGAACTAAAAAGACCTAATAACTGTTTAGTTTGCACTCTCAGATCCTTCAAGATCTTAATTATGTAGAGTCAGAGATGGGGCTTGGCAAGACTTCCCCAGTGGTGTCCTGACAGTGCCCATGCCGGTACAGGGTTTTCTTCCTGCCCTTCCATGACCTAGCATAGCAACATGTTGACGGTGGTTTCAGTAAATGTCCTGGTTGTATAAGCAAAGGTTCCAGTCAATCAGGGGAAGCAGTGAGTAAGTGACTTCAATTAAATAACAAGCCTCAAGGGATGTTTGCTATGAGAGTTTATCTCTAGATTACTGCAAACTTTGTTCGTGTACAAGTGTGCCAATCTTATAAACCTTGTCCCATTTCCCTATCCCTTAAACCTTTGTCTTGTGTGGACCAAAGCCTGGCTATTGTCTGCTGATCTAGCGTGGACTCTTGGCTTAGATTCACCTCTTGCCACGTCTTGGCCATCATTAATAACTGATGCTTCCTTCTTACCTGATCACGGTGATATAGAGCAACTTGTTTGTTGTAAAGATGATAGAACTTTTGGAAAATATTTTCAAGCAAGTGAGTGAACAAAGGAATGAGAAATTGATTTTAAAAGTTTGAAAGTGAACTGACACAGTGGCACAGTGGGTAAAGCCAAGCCTGCAGTGCTGGCATCCCATACGGGCACCCGTTAGAGTCCTGGCTGCTCCACTTCTATCCAGCTACCTGCTAATACACCTGGAAAGGCAACAGGGTGTGGCCCAAGTGTTTGGGCCCCTGCATCTATGTGGGAAACCCAGATGAAGCTTCTGGTACCTGGCTGCAGCCTGACCCAGCCTTGGTCAATGTGGCCATTTGGGGAGTGAACCAGTGAATGGAAGATCTCTCTCCTCTCTCTATCCCTGTCTCTTCCTCTCTCCCTGTAACTCTGACTTTCAAAGAAATAAGTAAATAAATTTTTAAAAAAAACAGTTCAAAGGAAAGTACATAAATAATGAGACTGATTGAACCCTTTTTCAATGGTAGAGGTAGATTTTTTTTCTGTTAAAACTTTGGGGCATGAGTGAGTTGTCGAGCCAGCTGTCAGCACATGTCTACTCCGTATGCATTTGTCTGCTCCTAGTGTTGCTTTGACATCATTGTTAGCATTCCATTTGCTGGGCAGACCCCTCAGAGCCTCCTCAGTACCCCTGCTCCTACCCCAAAACTTGTGACTGTAATATGCCTAGGCCACTAGATGGCAATGTTGTCTAGTTAGGTGGCTCAGGCTACAAACCCAAAGAAATGTATCAGATGTTCTTTATCAGCAAAGCATAACCTTGGGGGGGCTTTGTTAAGTCGCTGTTAAATAGCAAATAAAAACTTTCCAGTGTGAACAGGAACTTAAAATGCAAATCATAGACAAATTGGGTGTGTCTATATGCCAATTCATTGTGGTGTTTATTGTGTTACTTTGCCAAACTCTTCTGTCTCTTCCAACTCATCCGTGATGCCATGTTTATTAGCATCCTAAAATACTTCCATGAGCTGTGAAAAGTTCTCCAGAACTTCAGTAATCATTCAACATGTCTCAGTCTCAGAGTTTTTTATTTCCTGTGTGATAACAATTTCATAGGGCTTCGTGAAATCATAGATGCAAATATCTGCTTAACAAGTTATTTCTTCATCTGTTTTATTTACAACTGTTATTGGAAGCAGGTTGTATCATGAAGTTTCTTTTCCATTCTTCCTGATGCTTATATACTTGAAATGCCACGGGCTAGAAGCCAATTCTTGTACTCAATGTTCATTAGCAGATGACAACTTTTTTACCCCATGAAAACCCATAGCTACAGCAGAGATATGTTATATTTTTGGGTTTTTGTTTCTACTAATGATGTTTTCCTCTACTAAACCAATGGAGATTGCTTTCTTTCATGAACATTGCCCCTAACATCTGTGTTTTTCTTTTTGTTATTTCTACTGCTTTAGGCAGCAAGATGAGTCACCCAATAGGCAAAACGTATCCATTATTCATGACATACCAAAGGAATGGAAACCCATTTCTGTTTTCTATATAGATTACTTAAAAATTTCTGATTTTGGTCTTGGCAGTTTTAGTGTGACTTGTCTGGAATCTCTTGCTGACTGATTTATTTCTATAAGCAGTAACAACTTCCCTGCATTTACTTACTGTCATATTTCTGTTCTTTCTCTCTTTAAATGAACTTAAATTCATCTATATTTTATTTTAACGAATTTTGAAAAACAGTTTAAAGGAACATTTTTAATGTACATTTTCCTAAATTTTTGTTCTGTGAAATATTGCAGAGCAATGGCCTAAAAATGATCACTAATAAGTTCAAATACCAGGAATAAAAAGGTACATTGCCTGCAATATTGTATCTTTACAGTGCGAAGATAGTGATTGTGCCATTTAATATTTGTTAAATTAGTAGATGTAAAATCCATATGCATATTGGACATGCTGCTTCTTTATCTAGAATATTGTTATTAAATTGACCTTGTATAATCAACTGGGTAAGAGTCGTTAAAAAGCAGTTGAAAAAGTTTTGGAAAGGAGAGTTTTTATACAGCTAGAACATGGTATTTTAAAAAGCATTTTGTTATTTTTACCAACAATATGCAAATATAAGCTAGTGTGATTATTTATTCTTAATGGAGAAGAATTAAATGTTTTGTGGAACAAGGGTTCGTAGTCAAAATTAAAGTTGGGAGATGACATATCCCTTTCGGAGATCAACAATCACTTTAGCACTTTTGGGAAGACTAACTTAAAAATGTTCTTTCTAAATAAAATCACAATAAAGAAAGTGTCTAAATGTAAAGACTTGAATGGTGAGCTTGAAACTCTTTCAAGTATTCTATCAATCTTGAATTTTTTGTAAGCCACATTGATTCTTTGGGCTTCATAGGGTATAATGCTTGGCTATGAGTTGCGAAGTTTGGCTATAAAGCCGCCCATAGGTTAAAAATGATCATAAAAACTTAGCTACTACTTTAAAGCCTTATGGAAACTTGAAATGAGAAGTGACTTAATGGCCTCTTACCTAATGCACTGTTTCTTATTTCATAGGTAGGAAAACAGCCTAGTGATACAGCCCAGACCCCACAACTGACTAATGGCAGCTGAGACCTCCTGGTTGTTGCATCAGATTTCTTGTTTAATAGTTTTTGGTTCCATTTTCTGCAAGATTCCACCAAACCTGCTCCCCACTATTTGTAGCAATGAGGCAGCCAATGAGAAAAAAGGACCAACTTCCCTTTCTCTTTTGCATTAACACAGAATTTAAGAGTCAAAATATAGTCTTGGTTGTGAATATCCATATGTCTTACCTTCACAACCTTCATTTCTGTACTAAAAGAAAAAAAAAAAGAATCGAATTTTGTGTAGGTATCAGTATGCCTAGACCCATATAATAACACATGCTAATTCCACTGCCCTCATCCATTTCTGATATAGTACTAAGTACGTGGCCAGTTCTATCCAACAGAATATGAAGAGGCCATGTTGGTGGGTCAGAAGGGATAAAAGGTCCCTAGGAAATCAGGCTTTCACTGAAATCAAAAAGGAGACATTCAATGAGAAAAAAAATCTCTGCAGCCCCATTCTTTGCTTCCTGGAGGTGACTGAGTGTGATGTTTGTGAAGCATGAGGCCATCTTGCATTAGTTAGGAGAGCCATGACAAAGAAGATGGCATTGCATAGAGTACCTCCAGACTCCTGGTTTGGTGATATTCAAAGCTCCTATCATGGAAGTCACTATTATTTGGATATTGATTGCTAGTAGCTATTTCACTGTAAAAATAATCACCACTGCATCATCTGTGACACCATCCTCTGTGGCCTGTACCATGGGGCTGTTGAGGCGACTACATTATATTCTTTTGAAATGAAATAGTGTGGCCTTTTTCCATCCTGTCATTCCACTATAAGTCTATCTAGGAAACAATTTGCTCATATTTAATATCTGCTGTTACAATCACAAAGGCTTGGAGTGACAGGCTATGCCATAAAGTCATAGGTCTGATCAACTTGGTCGCTAATAACTCCTCAGAAAGCTAAAGGCCAAAGGAAACATAAATTGTACTTTCTGTTTGCTCCATATTTACACATAGTCATAAATCCCTGGGTTATTTAATAGAACTTCCAAAATAATAGAACAGAAATACTAATGGGGAAACATAGAAAGGGTAATAGCTGAGAATTTTCCACAATGAAAGGAACAAATGACTCCTGAAATTAAGAGTGCTCTGGCTACTGAATAAGATAAGTAAATAAAAATGTGTCCACACTGCAAATTATAAAGAATTAAAAAGAAGATATTCCAAACTTTTAGAAAGAAAACAGATTTACTTGCAGGAGAATAATTCAAATGAAATCAGTTTTCCCAGCAATTATATTGTTTAAAGAAAAAGAAAAATATCCACCTTACTATTAAAAATCTCTTTCTTGGGGGCCGATGCCGTGGCACAGTAGGTTAATCCTCCGCCTGTGGCACCAGCATCCCAGTCCTGGCTGCTCTTGTTCCAGTCCAGCTCTCTGCTATGGCCTGGAAAAGCAGTAGAAAATGGTCCCAGTCCTTGGGCCCCTGCACCCACATGGGAGACCAGGAAGAAGCTCCTGGCTCCTGGCTTCGGATTGGCACAGTTCTGGCCGTTGCAGCCATTTGGGGAGTGAACCAATGGAAGGAAGACCTCTCTCTCTCTCTCTTTCTCTAAACCCCACTCACTGTCTGTAACTCTAACTCTCAAATAAAATAAATAAAATCTTTTTAAAAAATCTCTATGTTTCTTCTTTTCCCTTTCTTTCTTTCTTAATCCTATCTTTTTCTTTCCTTCCTTTTCTTTGTCTATTTTCTTCTCATTTCTTTCTTTCTCCAAGTTCACTAGACATAAGGAAATGGACACAATGAGGAAATTCTCACAAAACAAAACAATCATAATACAGATTTAGTAGGAAGAGAAGCAAACCCAGAAGCGAGGAGTGGATCCAAGATAAAACAAGAACTCGAATGAATATTGATAAAATATTTTGACAAATTAGATTAGTTACTGGATAAAAAGCAATATTGCTTTGGTGGACTCAAACAAAAGAGCAAGTTATAGCAGGTACTGTGGAATGTGTTGATAAATTTAATTGTTGGCTGAAAATGTATTACTGAATTTTATGTTTTTAAAATAGGTGGAAATCAAAATTCTAAACAATAATTACCAGGTAGAGACAGCAGTAAGTAGATCAAAAGCAATACTCATGTATCACATTTTGAGATGGTCAAAATAAGAGTAAAAAGATTGAATCCTAGAGAATATTGCCAGAAAACTTATAATTAGTTTTGTGTATTAAAATTTTGAAATAACTATGTGCAAAATGAAAAAAGTAAGCTATCAATGTATCCAGGATTTCTAAACAATCAAAAATGAAAAATATGAAATACTATGAATCTAAAAAAGAAAAGGATTAAATGTTAAAGTGATCATATAGATAGGAACAAATATTAAAGCGATCATATAAATAGTACTAAGTATTTGGTAATAATAGATAGAAGTAAAAAAGGAGTGAATGCTCCAATATGGTAGGCAGTTCATACAACAGACTCATAGAATGACAATTGCCTTAAGTAGCACTATGACCTCAGAATCAGCCCTCAATCATCCTGGTTTGACTGAAAAGCCGAGGGGAACATTTCAGGCATGGAAAGACAAAACACTGTGGCAAAAACATGTTCTACATGAAGGACTTCTATGAGTAAGACCCCAATGGAAAGAAGCAGTCACCAAAGAAGGAGGTACTTTCCTCTGAGGGGAGGAGAGAACTTCCACTTTGCCTATGGCCTTTTTGAAACACTGAAGGAGAGTCTCTGGATCAAAAAAGTTTCCATAGCTTAAGCAGCTCATGTCAAGAGCCTCGAGTGATCACTAACATCATACATAAGAGTATTAATTATTAAATAAATAACAAGAGTCACTGTGCACTAATTCCCATGTAGATCCTCTGTTCTCAAAAAGTTGTATTATGAGACATAATAGTAAAACTTGTTCTCAAAGAGTTAGTTTGTTTTTGTCTATTAACTGAAGGATATTCTTACATACAAATTATAGTTATGTCTAAGTGCTTGCAAAAGATATAGGTTTCTGTTTAAAGATTATAAAGTTTCCAACAAAAAAGTAAAATTGCCATCAAGATGCAATGACTTTGAAGAGCTTTTGTTCTTGTTTATTTAAAAATTTTTTTCTTTTTTTTTTGTTTCTTTTGTTTTTCCTTTCTCTCTTTCTCTTTCTTTTTCTCCCTCTTACAAAGTGCTGAACTCTTTGCCTAGAATAGAGCTAATTTTCTGTGTATAAAGTTAAATGAAACAGATCTTAGTAAAAAACAATACTAACAGGAGAGAGAAGAGGCAGAGAGGGTAGAAGTGTGGGTGGGAGGGTGGGTACAGTGGGAAGAATTAATATGTTCCTAAAGTTGTATTTATGAAATGAATGCAAATAAATTTAAAAAAAAAAACAAGAAAAGAAAAGGAGAGAACAAATAAAGAATAAAAATATGGGAAATTAGAAGATAAAAAATAAAGTAACAGTGGTAAAGCAAGAATATTAACACATACAACTGAAAGTGTTTCTTTAAATTGCATAAACTTTGAACATTTACTTGATTAATATAGCTCTTGTTGAAATGCAATTTATCCATGCTAACATATTTTGTGAGAACTCTAGGTTCCATGTTCCTTTCTGATTTTTTTATAATACTCTAAATTAGATACTTTATGTAATGGAATAATTCATGGAGAATAATGCCATCAATAATGTATTATTGTTATTTATTTCTGTTTTATCCATCTAGTCCAATGCCCTAAGTAAAAGACAAATACAAATTTCATTTCCCAATACATGCAGGTATTTCAGAGTTCATGGGAAACATGGAATTAAAAATTATTTTCTTTAAGTCTTTTTTAAAAAAAACTTTGAAGTCCATACATAAGTTTTTAATAATATAAATTTTCATGAAATTTTTTAAGTATCTTTCCACCTGAATGTCTTAATCTGAACATTAAAGAAATGACAAATATGGAAGGAAACTGTCTCACCATATATACAAGAATGATAATGCCCTGTGACTTACCTATTACCATAAATGGAGTAGGATAGAGGGAGCATGTGTTCATAAAATATGGTGCTTGTTTGAGACAGAGCAGAAACATGAAGAATGTAATGTTACTGAATTTAGAAACACTAAAAATGTGAATTCTTGATTTAGAGATTTGCTGCAATTGTGAGGAATTTTTTTCTACTTCCCTTTCCAAATATGAACTCGACTAAATCATTCATTGCTCTTCCAACTTTTCCCAAAATACTTTCTTAAAGTATAAACAACGTTCCTGCTCCTTTTGTAGAAATGGCGTAATTCATGTGTTTCCATTCACATATTTTCCATTGTCATCTATGGAGTTTGCACTTGCTGTGGCATTAACAACTTCTCTCCATCATCCGAGAGTTTTAAGATAAATAAATACACAAATAATAAAGAACTAGAAGCAAATACATGTTAAATATGTTGAGTAGTTGTTTAAATATATTTAAATGACAGACACATTATGATCATTTGAGCATAAGTGTAATTCATGATTGTCATTCAATTCTTTAAATACTTATTAACATCTTGCATGAGATCACCCACGTGACTGGACATGGCAATCCTTAACATAGCACGGAAGATCCTTCATGGTCTGGACACACTTTCTGCATTCTTTCACCTATCACCATCTGTAGCTTCTTCCTAAGAAGACTTGGAGCACGTGCTGTTCTTCAGCTGTGCCATTCCTTTGACGTCCTTCGTCCTTGCATATGCTTTATTTCTGCTCCCAGAAATAAAAATTAGCAAGACAATCCCTTAGTTCCTCTTTACCCAAATTCTTCTTATTCTTGAAGTATCATCTGTGAACTCTTTTAGAAAATCTTCAATGTTTCTACCTGTGTTATCACAGGTTGGGCTTAAAAGTTCCATTATGCACTGTTGCAAAGGTTTTCCTTCTCCACTTTGCAACCTCATATCACAAGTATCTATTGGCCTCTGCACACATACACTGTAAACTATAAGTTTCCATAGGATATGGACCAGACAATGCATTTATTTCTGTAGTTGCACCACTAATGCACAGTATCTGACCCATGGTAGAAACTAAATTAATGTTTGCTGACTAGCATAATTCAGATAAAATAGAAAAAGTATTAAGGTGAACAACAGCCTCATTTCCAAACACAGGCCTATGTGTTTTCTTCAGGTGGCCCCACAATCAACTATTTTTTTAATATTTATTTATTTATTTGAGAGGTAGAGATACAAACAGTGAGAGGGAGAGAGAAAGGTCTTCTATCTCCTGGTTCACTCCCCAGATGGCCACAACGGCCAGAACTGCGCTGATCCAAAACCAGGAGCCAGGAGCTTCTTCCACGTCTCCCACATGGGTGGTGCAGGGGCCCAAGCACTTGGGCCATCTTCTACTGCTTTCCCAGGCCATAGCAGAGAGCTGGATCAGAAGAGGAGCAGCCAGGACTTAAACTGGAGCCCAAATGGGATGCCAGAGTTTCAGGCCAGGGCTATAACCTGCTGCGCCACTGTGCCGGCCCCAGAACAATCAACTATTTTTAAATAGTGTAGCCCTCTTTAGAGTTCCTAATGCTTAGCATGATTAAGTAAATGGCAGGTATCTTAGAAAATCCTGCAGCTTTTAGCACCCTACCCAGAACCTTGCAAAAACCCTAAGAGCTTGTAGGGTAAACGTGGAATGAGCCCAACATCTTTACATGCTGGGTGCCAGTGTCTCTGAATGCCCAACATAGAAGCAGACCTAGGGAGACACACAAAAGCAAGGATGTGCTATAGCCTTAGCTCAGATGGACACTCTAGCCACTAGGCAACCAAAAATTAGAAATTTAAGAAAATTTTTATTTAGGAAAGCATCTTCTTATCAATTATCTAATCATCATCACTTTATTACATAATGAAATCATAAGGTCTGATAGGACACAACACTTTGAGTGATGAAAAGAGTCCTAAAGAAACTGAAGATTTCTCTCCGTGTTCAAAAACTTATACAACGGTTAAACAAAGTAACTTATACAATGATAGGAGATTTGCATAAGCGTAGAAACCTCTTGTCAGAGAGTAGAATAGTGGTGTCAACCTTGTCCTTAGCAGCTAAGACTCCATGACTACAAGGATGATATAGGTTGTGTATTTTGAAATAGGTGTGTAGCTGGTTTATATTAACCACAGAATGTAGGTTTGAGTGGAAAATGAAGGTGGATAGGAAAGTGGGGTGAGAGCCCCTGACCCTGAGCACTCACAATGAGGATAAGCTTAGCTATGGGCCAACAAGAAAGAAGCTGAGCTTGTGGTTACCCACTCATTGATAATCCTATCTAATCATAGCCATACCAGCAGAAGGACTTCATTGCTGGAGCCTGCTACTTCCAGAGACCTTCCACAAACAGGGTCTTTGGATAAATATTTTATTCTTAGAAGAAAGATTGAGCCGGAACGCATTGGAGTCCTGGTGCTTGGTGCATAGTAGCTGTTCCATAAATTTGTGTTTAAAGTTTGAAAGTGAGTATGTCTGGGAATCAATTGCAAGAATAAATAAAATTGTTACTCATTTTGGGCTAAATTAAACATTAGCCTAGGTAAAACTGATGGGCTTACCAAGAAAAATCTAAGACATAAAGACTAATTTTAAGAACAAGTAGTATTATATAGCTACAAAATATTAAATATTTAAAGTATATTTACTTAAATTATCACTGACCAATTACATTCTTGTTTGCCTATCTCAAAATGTTTTTAAAACTTTATTTACATGAAGAGCAGAAAGACATACAGCAAGAGACAGAGAGAGTTCCTTTAAGTTACTTCACTACCCAAAAGACTGCAGTAAGCCCTTGACTGGGCTGAAACCAGGAGCCTGGAACACAATCCAGGTCTCCCATATGGGTGGCAAGTGCTCATTTATTGAGTCATCACCACTGCCTCCCAGAGTCTGCGTTGGCAGGAAGCTGGAGTCAAGAGTGGAGCTTGGAATAAAACTTAGGCACTCTCATGTAGGATGTGGGCATCTTAATTTCTAGACTAAATGCCCTCTTCCCCTCTCAAAAATTTTAAGGAGGACCTTATATATTAGAGCATAATTAAAAAGCTAAATTGCACGACAATATGTATCCCAGTTTGTGTACGAAGAAACTAAAGCCCAGAGTTTAAATCACTCTTTAGAGAAATGACATAAGGAAAATGAAATGCAAGCCGACAACTTTGAAGAGTACATCTAATATTAATAGTTTTATATTTATTATTTTACTTAGTGATTGTAAAAAGGGCTATGGAAGAGTTTTTCAATCAAAACCTCTTCTTTGTCAAATGGTGCTTGCTAGTCTTTGTCCAACTAGTTTCCTTTCCACATTAATGGTAGTGATTCCATTGTCTTCCTGGATTTCTAGTGTCTGCTGTGTTCTTACTTTCTCCTGCCAGGATTCTATTCAATCTCTTTCATGAACTCTTCTCCCTTTCCCTGTACCTTCAGTCAACTCCTCATGCTGGGTCCTAACCTTGGGTCTCTCCCCTTTCTCTGCTGTATCACACATTCACCACGAGTGTGATTGTATCACCACCTGTTGTCTTAACGTTAGAGGTTCCCAAAACTATAGCCTCAGCCTGATTACTTCCCTAAATTCACATGTGTGAATTCAACAACCTATAGGACATCATTCCAATGAAATGCAGCTACTTCAAATATCACAGGTGGGAAACTCATTACCTCCCACACTAAATCACATGTTCTCATGTTCTCTCTCTCCTTCCACCCCCCCCCCCACCTCTCTCCTCCCTTCCTCTCACTTTCAACACTCTCTCATCTGTGGGTTAAATCAAACTCACATTCCTCTAAGGTCCTCCTCCTAGTCTCCCTTCTCATTCCTGCTGCTACAGCTTTAGTTCTGGTCACCATCAGCTCTGGCTACTTACCACAAGCCCAGACTTCTCTGCCTACATTCTTGGGGTCCATTTACTGTGCTGTATTCTGATTTTTGTTGTTTACATTATTATTGTTGTTTTAAAAAAGTGACATCTGGGGTTGGTGCCGTGGCTCACTTGGCTAATCCTCCACCTACGGCACTGGCACCCCGGGTTCTAGTCCCAGTTGGGGCACTGGATTCTGTCCCGGTTGCTCCTCTTCCAGTCCAGCTCTCTGCTGTGGCCCAGGAGTGCGGTGGAGGATGGCCCAAGTCCTTGGGCCCTGCAGCCACATGGGAGACCAGGAGGAAGCACCTGGCTCCTGGCTTCAGATCGGCACTGGCCGAAGTGACCATTTGGGGGGTGAACCAATATAAGGAAGACCTTTCTCTCTGTCTCTCTCTCTCTCTCTAACTCTGCCTGTCAAAAATAAAAATAAAAATAAAGTGACATCTGAGCATGTTACATCTGTTCTGAAAAACTCTCAGTCATTTCCTATTCTTGAGCTTTAAATAAATGCATGTGTGTCTCTACCCTCTTCCTCTTTTACCTTGCTAACTCTTATCCACTCATTAGGACACAGTTCACTGTTATCTTCTACCTGTCTGTTTCAAGCCTCACCTGCTATAGCTGTGTCACCTATTCATTCTTGGTGTTCTGAGAGCACTCATCACATGAGTTTATAAGGTCCTATTAAAATCACCCATATTCCCTACTAACCCTGTCTTTTAATGTATGAACAGAGCATTATCCATCTTTGTACTCTCAGAATCTAACCAATACATGTACATTGACATGCTCAATAATTGCTAGTTGAGTAGATATAAGAAGAGAAATCAGCAGCAGTTTAATTTTACTGAAGTAGAGATTGAACTCTAGGAAAGGTAATAAATTTCCCAACGGAAGCACTGCAACTTAGTGGGAGAGTTAGAATTAGGACCCAGTTATATTTTATTTTAAAGCCAGTGATTACCCCAGTGGATTATGACATTTTACCTTATTCCCACATTTAGTTGAACTAAAATTATCATTTTAAGGAATAAAATACAAAGGATGTATAAATATTTTAAAAGTTCTAATTTTGTGTCCACAGCATGAGTAGTAGTGTGGTTTCCATAGAAATCAATAACTTTTGTGGTATTCCTCTGGGGAAACCTCAAGCTTTTTAATTTCCACTGGATAACCTAAAAAGTACAGTGAGACAGGTGGTAACACTCAAAGTGCACTGGAGTGAAACAAACAACTAGAAAACCAAGCAAGAAGTAGTTCTCATTCACTTTGTTGTGACACAAATAATGAAGAAAATCACTGATTCTTTCATTTAACAATATAAAAATTTACTCTATGGATACACGCTCAAGGCATGAAATTAGATTGATAACCATAGAGTAGGTGCATGGAGGCAGATAGAATGTTCTTTGCTATGTAAGAATTAACAGATATTAACGTCTAGGGTGTGGGGGCTGACGCTGTAGCACAGCTGGTTCAGCCACTGTCTGCAATGCCAGCCTCCCATTCTGAAGTGCATATTTCAGTCCCAGATGCTCCACTTCTGACTCAATGCCCTGCTAATGCACCTGGGAAGTCAGTAGATGATGATGCAAGTAGTTGGGCCCCTGCCACCCATGTGGGAGACTCAGGTGGAGTTCCAGGCTCCTGGCATCATCAGCCCCAGCCATTGTGGCCATTTTGGGAGGGATCCATTAGATGGAATATCTCTCTCTTTCTCTTTCTTTCTGTCCCTCTCTCTGTCACTGTAAATAAAATTTTTTAAAAGTCTAGAGTGTAATGAAAGTCTAGAATATATTATATCCATTTGATGTAACGTTAGGGGTTCCCAAAACTATACCCTGAGCCTGATTGCTTTCCTAAATTCACATGTGTGAATTCAACAACCTATAGGACATCATTCCAATGAAATGCAGCTACTTCAAATATCACAGGTGGGAAACTCATTACCTCCCCCACTAAATCACATGTTCTCACTCTCCCTTCCCCTCCCCCTCATTTGCTCTTCCCCCTTCCAAGGAGAAACTATGGGGAGGTTAACAGCTGTAGCAGCTAGCAGGTTTTGTTTTTTTGTTTTGTTTTGTTTTGTTTTTTTGTAAATTGTATTGTAGCAGGTAAAGTTGTAGCATGCAATGCTGGCATCTGACATAGAAGCCTCCTCATGTCCTGGCTGTTCCACTTCCAACACAGCTCCCAGATAATGGCCTACAACAAGCAGCAGAAGATGGCCCAAGTGTTTGGGACCTTACCACCTATCTAGGAGACCTAGAGGAAACCCCTGGCTCCTGAATTTTGTCTGGCCCAGCCCTGGCTGTTTCAGCCATCTGGGGAGTGCATCAGTGGATGTACAATATCTCCATGTTTCTAACTCTGACTTTTTTTTCATTTATTAAACTTTTATTTAATGAATATAAATTTCCAAAGTACAGCTTATGGGTTACAATGGCTTCCCCCCTCCCATAACTTCCCTCCCACCTGCAACCCTCCCCTTTCCCACTCCCTCTCCCCTTCCATTCACATCAAGATTCATTTTCAATTCTCTTTATATACAGAAGATCAGTTTAGTATATATTAGGTAAAGATTTCAACAGTTTGCCCCCATATAGCAACACAAAGTGGAAAAAATACTGTTGGAGTACTAGTTATAGCATTGAATAACAGTGTACTGCGCATTAAAGACAGAGATCCTACATAATATTTTTTTAAAAATTAATTAATTTTCTATGCCATTTCCAATTTAACACCAGTTTTTTTTTTCATTTCCAATTATCTTTATATACAGAAGATCAATTCAGTATATAATTAGTAAAGATTTCATCAGTTTGTACCCACACAGAAACACAAAGTGTAAAAATACTGTTTCAGTACTAGTTATAGCATCACTGCACATTAGACAACACATTAAGGACAGATCCCACATGGGATGTAAGTACACAGTGACTCCTGTTGCTGACTTAACAATTTGACACTCTTGTTTATGGTGTCAGTAATCTCCCTAGGCTCTAGACATGAGTTGCCAAGGCTATGGAAGCCTTTAGAGTTCGATGACTTTGATCTTATTCCGATAGGGTCATAGTCAAAGTGGAAGTTCTCTCCTCCCTTCAGAGAAAGGTACCTCCTTCTTTGATGGCCCCGTTCTTTCCACTGGGATCTCACTCACAGAGATCTTTCATTTAGGTCTTCTTCTTTTTTTTCTTTTTCATGGTGTCTTGGCTTTCCATGCCTACAATACTAACTCTGACTTTTAAATAAATAAATAAACCTTTAAAAAATAGTGAAAACAAAAGATATCAGTGGTAAGGAGGCAGATGAGGATATAGTATTTCATGTTTGTGTTGCTGAAACATGTCTCCTCTATATAGTGCACAACCACATCAGGATTCATACAAACATACACACATACCTGCACCCACATGTTTTCAGTTCCTGATCAGACCATTGGTTGGATTTGTGCACATTTATTGGGGAGGTGAAGATAGATGACCACCTTCAAGTAATCTGGATGTGTTCTGAGAGACTTAAAAGTCCAAGGATGGCTAGACAATAAAAGGTTTATGCCTATCCTGAATTATCATACCTTCTTTATCCGAAATTCAAAGATGTCCCTCTCTCTTTTTTCTTTCTCTCTCTCTCTTCCTCTCTCTCTCACTGTGTGTGTGTGTGTATCATATATAGGGGTTCACTAAGTGATCCTGTTAATACCCTGGCTTTTACAAGCAACATCAGGAGTTTCAACACACAGGAATGGCTTTAGGAATGATGTTTGCTGAGTTGATACTGATCAGTATTTCTCTAGATATTGCAAAGGGAACACTACTAGGAAGGCTGCCATCTTTGGAAAAGCTGGAGAATTAGGTGACTCCCTTGTCCATAATGATGAAAGGACATGTTTTGAATGGTCTGTTGAAACCAATCACCAAAATATTAATCTCACAGGGCTAGGAATTGTTAAAATCCACATGGAAGAAAGAAGGCAGTGGATTTTACTTTGTGTATTAATGTCAGTAAGACATTTTAATAAGAGTTATAACCATAATTCAATGGTTTATGAGATACAGAAATTTATTTATATTTCATTTCATATTCTGCTGTTCTGCAGAGTGTATTGAAGGCTGATACGGAGAAGGTTTTGTGTGTGTGTGTCTGTGTGTGTAGGGGGGTTCTCTTGGGCAATCATTTGGGGACTGCTAATTGATATACATTTTTTATGCAGTGACTTCTATGGTTACTTCAACCATTTGTATTTAAACCAACAGAAACAAAAGGAAAAGCAACTGTGCACAATTTTATGAGCAGATCACAAAATTTGCACACATTACTTTCATTGCAAGGGCCTATTCCTGTGACCGTCATGGCTTTAAGGGGGCTGGGGATTATCATTCCTGCTACAATCTGTTTATTCTGGAAAGGGAAGAGTGTGACTTTGGTGGACAGCTATTTTTTGCCACTGTTTCTCACATTATATACTAATGTTGCCCTATAGCATTTTTAGATTAAAGGAAGGATGGAAAAGAAAAGCAAGAGAAAATTTTAAATATTAAAGATAATTTTCCCATCATTCAACTCAAAGAAAATAGTGAGATAGATGATCACACCATATGTTATCAGGATACTCTCTACTCAAACAACTCTGAAGGAGAATTAATAAAACATGGACACTAGTTTGCTTTTCAACTTGCTTTCTGGTTTCAGTGACCTGGATGATAGCACAACTAGAACAAAGAAACACCTTGTGCCCTAACTCTGGCTTTGTTGCTGGATCCTACTAATACATTACTGAAATCAGACAGGTGTGATTTAACATAATTGAATTTTTTATCTCATTGTATACAATAACTAAAAATAGATTGAATTATTGAACCTACAAGTATAAGTGCACTTCCAGTCATAACACAAAAATGTGAGCATTTTCTACTGACCACATTCATAAAAAAACTATGAAATATGTGAAAAACTATGTTTCTCTTAGTTGAGTATGGTTCTTTAATTTCAAATAATCAGTTTTCTTCTGTTTCATTTTTAATAGAATGCTTCCTATTTGTGAAAATATATTTAAATTTGGCCTCAAAAGTCAACCATATTAATCATAATTTAAATGATCTTCAGCATCCTTGGAAATAGCTTGGACATATCTGTTGCTGACTGTGCTGGGGAAGTGGAAAAACTGGTATCTGACAAATAAGCAATTGCAACACATTACAGAGACCATAAACAGATCATAAACACATACACATACATAATCACCTGATTTATGACTAAAATGCAACTGCAATGCTTTAGGGAAATGATATTTTCACAAATGGTGTTGCATCAATTTGATATCCATCTGGAAAACATAAATTTTGACTGTTGCTCCACACCATGTACAAAATCAATTGCAGGTAATTTATAGACAAAATGGGATAGTTACATAATCCAACTCTTAGAAGACTTCAAAGTGGAATATTTTAATGATATTAGAGATTTTCATAGACAAACGTCATGAATCAGAATTTCATGAAGAAGATATATAAATAAATGTGCAGTCAATTAATTTGTGTTTAATGTCATTAAACATTAGGAAAATGAGAATAATTTCATAACTAACAATAGATAAATTTTAAAAATAGGAAAAACTTAGAAATTACCAAGGATTGTGAAAGATATGGAACAGTCTTGAAATTTCATCCTGTGTATATAAGAATGTGAAACAGTACCATCTTTTTGCCAATCTCTATTAAAGTGAAATATAAATAGACTTGATGACTCAGTAATTGGTTTCATGTCAATCAATAGACAGATTAAATTTGTCAAAACTCTGTAATCAAGTAAAAATGTGCTTATATCCAGGCTTTCAGTAAGTTTAGATTTAATCATTATTTGTGTTAAAAATGTCCCCACAATTCCAAAGTTCAAGTTCCAGTTTGGAACTTGCTTTTAATACATCAGCAAAAAGTGAATAACTTATGGAGAACCAAAATAGGTAGTCTTAATGCATGCCAGTGTTCACCTTACATGGAAATCTTTGATATGGTAAACATATATGATGTCAACGTAATGAGAAGAATTAATAATATAGCCAAGTGGAAAATTTTGATAGAGATCTACTGGGAGTGTCTACCGTGCCTTTTGACCCATCAGCACATATACAAGATGCTGCTAAAACTATGTATCTAAAGGTGGAATGATCTCTGGAAATAAAAACCTGAAAGCCCATAATTATTAGGGAAAGAAGTGCTTCGTTTGGATACCTTTTCTACCATTGAAGGTCAAAGGCTCTGAAAAGAACAAAGAGTGTGGATGCAGCTGCAGTTCTTTTACAGTGGTTAAGTAAACTGAAAATGTGGAGGATATAGCTATACTTGGCTCTTCTAATTAGAATAGATTCAGTTGACTAGGAGTAAATATATATTTAAAACAATAACATTTTGTAATTCAAGTTAGTAGAAATTCATTTCAGTAATTAGTAACTGCATTTTAAAAGAATCTAACTTACTACGGCTGAATTACTAGAAACAGGCAGTTCACAATGCATTACTAGAATTATACTCCCAACAAGCTGACAAAACATTTAAAGCCTGGTATCATCAAATGTGGAGTAGCAGGAATTCTGAAAACATTGTTACATGGTAGTGTGCATGTTCGCTAATATCTCCCAGATTGAAAGGTGTGTCTGGGACAGTAAATTTAATTCTAAGAATTTTACATGTAAAAGGACAGTAATCAACTACAACAGTGGCTTTCTTTCCCTTTTATTTATTACATTAAAATTTGAAAATCCCTTTTCAAAATAAAGATCGATGAGAAAGCTCAGGTGTAAAATGAATAAAAGTCCAACTTGGGAAGAGGAAACGGTGAGTAGAGGAGAAGAAGACTGCTAACACCTAAACCGTTTCTCCTATGAGATTTTGTTTTGAAAACCAACAAACTAGAGAATATCATCAGGGCAATCAGGAAAAAAACATACTAGTAAGAGACAGTCAAAAGCAATGAAGATGTGCCAATTTGTGAAATTTGTTGACTAATCTTGAATATTTATGGAAAAGGATTTGGGGTGGGAAAAGGCAGTATATTCCATTTGTTGCCAAGAACAAAACTAACCAAAAGGAGGGAGTTACAAAGAGGAATGCAACTATTGGAAGAAAGAAAGAACTACTTAAAAATGAACATGTCCAATTAATATGCCATTCACAGAGAGGGAGGGCTCAGTGTTACTGGAAGCACTCACTGGCTGGCTGACCATATTCTTTTTTTTTTTTTTTTTTTTTAATTTTTTTATTTTTTGACAGGCAGAGTGGACAGTAGAGGGAGACAGAGAGAAAGGTCTTCCTTTTTGCCGTTGGTTCACCCTCCAATGGCCGCCGTGGTAGGCGCGCTGCAGCCGGCGCACCGCACTGTTCCAATGGCAGGAGCCAGGTGCTTCTCCTGGTCTCCCATGGGGTGCAGGGCCCAAGGATTTGGGCCATCCTCCACTGCACTCCCTGGCCACAGCAGAGAGCTGGCCTGGAAGAGGGGCAACCAGGACAGGATCGGTGCCCCGACCGGGACTAGAACCCGGTGTGCCGGCGCCACAAGGCAGAGGATTAGCCTGTTAAGCCACGGCGCCGGCGGCTGACCATATTCTTAACAAAGTTGAAATGATGGGATTCCTCCCTTAGTATAGACAAGAGGCTGGAGGACTTCTAAGTCACTTCACTTAGATACGGGTCTATGTGAAGTTAATCTGGTTGACTATGAGTCCACTGCAATGCCATTGCCCCACCGATGTAAAACCGAAGCCAATCCAACCATCAACCATGCCTCAACCTGCTTTGTTGCCCCCCTTCAGCCTCACCTTCTCTTCCAAATGAAGTTGTTCTTTCATTCTGTCACTGGGTCCACCCTCCTTCTCTTCCATGTCTTTCACTTAAGGTAAGCAAAAAGGGCAAATGATGACAAGATGAGCAAGGACTGAGTGATTAGAAAATCTAGATTCACTAATACTGGCAATCACTAGCAATCATTCTTAGGATTATTATTTTTCAGGCCTCTTTATTCATCACCTCTCTATTCATTTGGCCTGCACCTTCTAGCTCAAATTTGCTGTGACTGCATACTGTGTTCAAAGCAGCGTCTCACAAGTAATGAAAAGAGAATTTCTTTAGAATATTCGTTGGCAACTGGTTTAGTTAAATCTCTCTCCACCCACGCTATAATACATTAATTAATTTTTAAAGAAAAGGCTAAATTGAGATATTAATTATTTGTAGTGGTACATATGCTCTTGTGCACATCATTATAGCTTAATTTGCTTTTTAGCAAATAAGGCAATATGATTTTAAATTTTTTCCCATCTGGTATGCATGCTAATAAAGAAAAGAAGTCTAATTTATGCCATATCGAATTTAACTTGTGGGTTCTTTTTTTTGGGTACTTCTAATTACACAGTTCTTGAGGAAATCGTAGCAGAAAAAAATGCAGTTAGTCTCATTGCTTTTTAGTGTGGATGAGAAATGAAACATTCATTTTTTAGAAGTCTTAACAATATGAAAACAGAATAAGTACACAGTTATCTTCCTATTATTTGTCTTATTTTGAATCACGCTGTGTAAAACTGAAATACAATGAGGCAAATTGATGATCCTCCAAAGTAATTAGAAAAATCAGAATTCAATTACATTCTACTTCATTTTGGTGGAGTACATTATGATCAGTTTTCTGCAGATTTGAGAAACCATATAGAGTGTGTATGGTAATTCTCTATTGCCCTCAATTACTCATTACACACGATACCAATACTATGTGTCTCAATGGATGGTTTCAGCACACACAAGTATAAAGATGCATTAAGATTTCTAGGTGATGAACCCTTTTGAATTAATTTACTATGAATTTTGGAATATTGTTCTTGATTAAAGCTGTGTGTGTGTGGTTTATGCTTATGAACATTAATAATCAATGGAATCAAGACACTTTACATATAAAATCTGGGTATTACTGAATTTGCTTCCATGAGGTTTTCAAGATGAGGTTGACCGATGATTTCTTCATGTCTCAGAGTGAAAGCGTAACTGCTGCCCTTCAGGTGGGTTATGGATGTCTGGAGAAGACCACATTCATGCTACAAGGTTTGACGGAGTCACTGATCTCATTAGTCAAACACAAAAATCTTACAAGAAGAGACTTCCATGGGGGGAAGAGTGGCAGAGTCCACTGCTTGGGCAGCCGCACTTCACTCCTGTGATTCTTTCACCATGGCCACCAGATCTAGAAAGTTCTTTTCTTCTTCATCACCATCTTATTTTATCCTGTGGTTCCCTCACTCTTGCAGAATAACATGACCTAACCATCTCGTCCCTTCTGTTTAAGGGAATATTTACAAGCAACATCACCACATCCTTTTCAGTAGACAGGTGTTTTAACAGAGTGATTTCCCAGCTGTCTCTGAACAAAAGTATAGACCCCAGAAAGTTCATTTTCCTACATTTAATTCTGTGACTCTGGTTTAATTTTCTTTTTAAAAAATATTTTATTTATTTATTTGAGAGAAAGAGATATAGACAGAGAGAGGGAGAGACAGAAAGGTCTTCCATCTGCTGGTTCACTCCCCAAATGGCTGCAATGGCAGGAGCTGGACTGATACAAAGCCAGGAGCCAGCAGCTTCTTCCAGGTCTCCCACATGGGTGCAGGGCCCCAAGCACTTGAGCCACCTTCCACTACTTTCCCAGGCCATAAGCAGAGAGCTGGATTAGAAGAGGAGCAGCTGGGAAACAGAGTTTCAGAGAGTGAGAGGGAGAGACAGAGAGAGAGAGAGATCATCCATCTGCTGATTCTCTCCCCAAATGGCTGCAACAGCCAGCGCTGGAGCTTCTTTTCAGGTCTCACATGTTGAGTGCAGGGCCCAAGCACTTGGGCCATCTTCCACTGTCTTTCCACAGTTAGACTGGAAGAGGAGCAACTGGGACAACAAGAATTTGTGCCCAAATGGGATGCCAGCGTAACAGATGGAGGCTTAGCCTACTACGCCACAGCACCAGCCTCAAATTTATTGTGTTGTACAATAATTATATCACAGTGCTGGAAATTTTGAAATTATATATATAGATATTTATATAAATATTAATATATCTATATCTATATAGATATATATGATATATAATATCAAATATAGAGATATATATTTATACTTAGATAAATATATATATCAGTATGTTTGCATATGTTTGTGTATTTCCCCTAAAAATAAATCTAAAACTATACAAGTATTTTATTTTACTTTTTGAGTGTAAAAAATCCCTATTGAATATTTGCTACTGACCTAGATGTACATGACACTGGTGAGGAATCCCTTAGGCATACATAATCTCAACTGCATCAAATTACAATCTTTTAATTACAGAAGCATATGACTCTTCATATAGTCTTTGTTTTATCACTATTATATTGATGGCTAAAGCTCTGCCATAGCACTGAGACTTGCTTTTAAAGATAGATGTTATATGTTTTCTTTGATTTACAGCTGTCATATACAGAACAAAAAATGTGATCTATATGAGTGCAATTGATATCTTTTCTTAACCATATAAGAAGTTTAACAAGCAAAAAGCAAAAAGACCCAGTATAATGGGAATACAGACAACTATAAACAATAATTGAAAGGAAAATGACAATTTCATTCATACATAATAAATTTTAAAGTTATTTTAGAACATTAAAACTATAGTAGTATAACATTCAAATGAATGGATAAAGAAAATGTAGTATATATACACAATGGAATATTACTCAGCTATAAAAAATGAAATTCTATCATCTACAGCAAAATGAATGCAACTGGGGGACATCATGTTGAATGAAATAATGTGGATTCAGAAAGATAAATACCACATGTTCTTCCTTGTATGTGGGAGTTACAATTTAACAACAATAAAGAAAACAAAAGAAAAAAGAAAGAAATGTCTGTGCACTAGTTTTACTGTGAATACAGTTTTTAAAAAAATTATTTTATACCTTTGTCTAACCAATGGTTAAGAATGTTATACTAATACAATTTTTAAAATATTCAAGTATTTTAAAAATATATTTGTATATATAAATTTTGCTGTTTGTATGTAAAATTATTATATTACATCACTTAACGCCTAAAATTAGTATATCTCTTTTCATTCAATTTACTCAATTGAATAACAAATTGGTTTTTTAAAAGGCTGTCTAAACTAATATTCTGTAGTGATTTATCCAAGAAAATACTTATTCTATTCAGAAGTCTGAACTTCTATTTTGTTCTTCAGTCGGTCACATAATTCACCACAAAGCTTTATGTTTGCTTTATCAATCAGGTGCAAAGGCCATTAATTCCTTCTTCCATGCCTGGAAGTGCCTCAGGTATCTATGTGAATGGCAGCAGTGAGTTTTCTGTGAAGTTTGTGGTAGGCCCGGTGATGTTAGTAAATATGCAAGGAACTTGTCTCTCTCCAATGTTATAACTGACATAAGGACTTGGCTCAAGTTAGAACATTCTCAGTAGACTAGAACAATTACTTTCGTTTCAGTAGACTGGAACAATTTTCTTTTGGGACCACCCAGGATCTGCTTTAAGACCTGTGAGGTGACTGGTCTCTCTCTCTCTTTGAGGAGACCAAACCCCCAGCACTGAAATGCATCTCAGGAGAGTTAGGTTTGGATATTGCTTTTCCAATAACTGACTGAGGGTTTGAATCCTGTGCAATAGTTTCACCTTCTCTGTGACATTGACCTCTCTTAAACCTCAACTTCACCATCTGTAAAAGGAGATGATAAAAGTGCCAACTTCTTGGGGTAGGCGCCCTGGCTCACTTGGCTAATCCTCCACCTGCGGAGCCGGCATCCCATATGGGTGCCGGTTGTAGTCCTGGCTGCTCCTCTTCCAGTTCAGCTCCTGCTGTGGCCCAGGAAGGCAGTGGAGAATGGCCCAAGTGCTTGGGCCCAGCAACCACGTGGGAGACCATGAGGAAGCACCTGGCTCCTGGCTTCGGATCGGTGCAGCTCTGGCTGTGGTGGTCATTTGAGGGGTGAACCAACAGAAGGAAGACCTTTCTCTCTGTCTCTCTCTTACTGTCTATAACTCTACCTGTCAAATAAATTAAAAAAAAATGCCAACTTCTTGACATTGCTGTGAGAAAACAGAAAGACAATGATTATAAATTAGAATCATCCTGGGTTACATACAAAGAACACATGTGTTACCTATCACAATGTAGTAAAATTTGTTTTTGTTATAATTCCCATTAGCTCACCTCACAAAGCTCTAATAATAATCAAATAACAGAATAAATGTTATATTATTTTTTAGCACTGCATATCAAATTACCACAACACTTTACTATCTTATAGCTTCTAGCTGTCAGAAATCCAGATACGGTTAGCCAGGCTCTTCTGAGACTGAAAGACTAAAATCAAGGTATCAGCTGAAGCACCTTGCTCTCTGGACTTCTAGATCTTTCTCCAAGCCCATATGGTTTTTGGAGGAATTAATTTCCTTGTGTTTGTAGGACCGCTGGCCCCATTTTCTCATGAGATGTCAGCCAGAGGTTGCCCTTAGCTGTTCCCAGTCGTGTGGCTCTGCCCATAAGATGGCATTTGCTTTCTTTCAACCCCCTGCCACCAGCCAAAGAAAACTCTCTACTTTTAAAGCGCTTGCTTGTTTGGATCAGGACCCCCAAGATGACCTGTTTTTTGCCATGTAATGCAATCTGATCACAGTTTAATATCTCAATATGTTCACACGTTCCATCTTCGCAAAAGAGATCATATGAGGTCCTTGGGTGTAATTTTAGAATTATGCCATCCACAAATGTGAACATGATGTGAAAAATAAAAATGATTTATAAGAAGAGAGTATTATTATGAAAGATTTTTATTGTCATCACCATCCTTATTACAATATCAACAAATAATATCGTACAATACTGTTTACAATTTTTAGTGCTTTACTTTAGTGCTATAGAGGACTCTCACTTATCTGATAATTATGCATCTCAGAGCTCAGCCCTGGCTTCATTTAACACTTTGAATTCCTTGTCTGATTGGCTGAGATACTTATTTCCATATTGCTCTGTAAATAACTGAAATGTGGCATTCCCTCAAAATAAAGTTCCACGGAGAAATCTATTTCTGATGGAGTCACCCGTCCGTGAAATGCTCACCAGTCACCAGTCCATGAAATGCTCAAAAATTATCACCCTTATGTGGTCGCATATGTGCACCAATCCTGAAATTCCCTGTGGCCTGGTTGTACTCAATCTTGAAACAAATTAAGGAAAAATGCCTTAATGATATTTAACACAGGAGCTAAGATGGGAGACTCAGAGATGTTTACTCATTAGTGTGGGAGTGAGCTTAAGGCAACCCATTTAGCTGTGGCTGTCATTTGATGGGCACTCCTGAGAATCTCATGTATTGAAACAACTCAGCAAATATATAATAAAAGAATAATGTAGGGCACAGTTGAAAATATCTACATTTTTCATTAAAATAAAATGGGAAATTTTAACAGAAATCCAAAACATACTCCTGGTGTCCTGTTACAGGAGTACCTTCATAGCAGGGGTCAATTCCATATCCACATATGGCTACTCTTTTTTTTTTAACATAAAATTAAGTAGAATTGCATAAAGTTATGAATGCAGGCTACAGATGATATCTATGTTCAAGATAATCCCATGCAAGTGATTGGGTCCTCAAAAGATTCATGAAAAATGCCTTTTATGAAAAAAAAATTATTCATGTTTTTAAATTCAATTTTTATACCAAAATAAACTAATTTTTTTAATGTTCTATTATTTATTTATTTTCATCTACTTGAATGTCAAAGCAATGAGAGAGAGAGAATCTTCCCTGCACTGGGTCCCTCTCTAAATGCCTGCAACAGCCAGGGTTGGGCCAGGTGGAAGACAGGAGCCTGGGATTCCATCTGGGTCTCCCATGTATGTGGCAGGGGCCCGAGCACCAGAGCTATCATCTGCTGCCTCCTAGAGTGCATTAACAGGAAACCAGCCAGGAAGAGGAGTAACCAACTTGAACTAGAATCCAGATCTCAAGTGATGGCTTAACCCATTGTGCCACAGTGCCCACTCTGAAACTTACTCTTTAATTTCATTTTTTAAAGAATTTTTTGAAGTACTTTTGTACTATCTACCTCAGATACTGTGAGGATTAAGTGAGATAAGCTATGCTAACCTCATGGAACAATGTGTGATACATACTGAGCATTTAGTAAGTGATGACTATTATTTTCATTGCTATGATTATTTATTTAAATGGTAGTAAAGCATGATATTATGTCTGGATCATACTAAATGCTCAGAAACGTAACTTCTCTTTTCCTCAATATTTGTTTGAGGAGTTTAACTGGATCTCTGAAAAAAGGTCCTTCAGTATTATCAATCTGAAATAGACAGACATTACCATTTACTTAATTTTATACAATTTCTTCTTTCTTTTCTCCTTGCCTCCTTGCCTTCTTTTCTGTCTTCCACCTTCCCGTTTTATTCTTTCCTTCCTTTATCTTCTCCTTCTTTTCCTTTTCTTCCTCTATCCTTTTTCCCCAAGCAGATATTATTTTAAATTTCCGAACAACTTACGTCAGCAAATCTGGCCAAGTGATCTTTGAAGCAAGATCAATTTGCATCCACTATGTCACAACTTGGTTCATCATCGATTTAATCGCCGCCCTGCCTTTTGATCTCCTATATGCTTTCAACGTCACAGTGGTGAGTAGAGAGCTCCCTTCCACCTCACCTTCAAGTTTGGTTTTATTCTTGTGCTTATTTTTACAGGTTTTAAATGTTGATGGCAATTTGTGATGCCAGGCTTTTTTGTGTTCTTTCCCATTTCCATTTATATAAATAGCCAGAAACAGAATGCACAAAAAGCCTGAATTTGTCCTAAAAAGCCTAACTGACCAAATAAATCTTTCGGTAAGGAAAATATCTGTAGAAATGTAAGCATTACTTTGTATTTCCTAGACATATATTTGCCTCAAGAGTTTGATGGGGAGCTTGAACACTTTTTTCTCCTTTTATGACCTACTTCTAAATATCTAATTGTCCATTTGGCAAAACCAACCAAAAACTGGTGGAGATAAGAAGCAATGCTAAAATCAAAATAAAGGAACTAAACCACAATTTATAAGTCCCTGTAAAAATGTTGTCTAGGCAGAAGCCTAAAGGACACAATAAATAACATAAAACTTGAGAGTTCTTTTGAATTTGTGCTGTTTGCACCTACTGTAACCCCTTGTCCTCATGTCTCCTCACAGAGCAGAAAGTATGGGTACCTGTGATCGTAACTATCTTTACTGTTTAGTGCTTGATGTTCTTAAAAATATAATGTGTTCCATATGTAGATTTTTAGGGAGGGCCATTATTGAACCATTAATGCAATTTTCTACTAGAAAACATTAGCACATAAAAATTTACTACACAGTAGCTTGCATTTAACAAGTTTTCTATTCAGTTGACAATCCCTGTATGAAATCATATTCTTTTAAAAAAATTTATTTATTTGAACAGCAGAATTGCAGAGAGGCAGAGGCAGAGAGATTTTCTATCTGCTGTTTCACTCTCCAAATGACTGAAATGGCCAGAGCTGTGCTGATCTGAAGCCAGGAATCAGGAGCTTCTTCTGGGTCTCCCATGCTGGTGCAGGGGCCCAAAGACTTGGGCCATCTTCTACTGCATTCCCAGGCCATAGCGGAGAGCTGGATAGAAGTGGAGCAGCCAGGACTGGCATTCAAATGAGATGCAGGCACTGCAAGTGGCAGCTTTACCAGCTACACCATAGTGCAGCCCTCAGAAATCATATTCTTTCTTAAGAATTCAAAAGTATAGTTTTGAACATTACTCAAAGTGATCACTGTTCAAATAGTCATTTTTTACTTCAAAAATGAACATAGAATTAACCCTGACTCTTTAATACAGACTTGTACAATTTGTTAATTGTCTATATAATGGTATTTTTCTTTTCTTGTTCTTTTTTTTTTTTAAATTGGGAGATTATGAGTGTCAACATCTTTAAGAGATTTATAACTCAGCTAAGATGAAAGCTCCCGGGGAAAAATCTTGTACACAAGATCAATCAGTGCTACAGTGAATAATTATCTAGGCTTTCCAAAGTACTTTTTAACATTGAATTTGTCTAGATAAGTGTACTGTAATGAAAGTATAATGACTTTAAAACATGGCTTTTCTAAGATTACAAAGAAATCTAAAACTATATAATTCACAAAATGTTAAAATAAGCTTTCTAAATTCCCCTGGCAAAATTGTTAAATGAGGATAGAATTCTTGTTTAAATTAATTGGCTACCTTGCTATTAAATCCTAATAAAATTTTTGTATTCCATTTTTCTTTGGGTACTGACAAATTAGATAATTTTGAACTAATATATGTGTCAAATAATTAGAATGTAAATGTGTAATAAAAACATGTAATATACAAGGGGACTTTCTTTGGTTGGTGTTGTGGTGCAGTGGGCAATGCTGGGATACCATATATGAGTGCCAGTTTGAGTCCCACCTGTTCTAATGTGCCTGGGAGAGCAGCAGAGGATGGCCCAAGTACTTGGGCCCCTGGCACCCACATACTTAGGAGATCTGCATGGAGCTTTGTACTCCTGGCTTCTTCCTAGACTAGCCCTGACCCATTGTGGCCGTTTAGGGAGTGAACCAGCAGATGGAAGTGCATTTTCTCTCTCTCTGCTGCTCTCTCTTTCTGTCACTCTCCTTTTCAAATAAATAAATAATCTTTAAAACCAGATTAGTTACTTTTGTGCGAGAAACCTGAAGTCTATGCATAGTTTTATAATATATGCATAGTTTTATAATATGCCTTTTCATTAGTATTTTGAATATTATATATCATTAACACTCTTATTGTCTGAAATTAAGCTGCGTAAGGCTTTTTCAAAAAGTCCAATTCTCTTGCTTTGATATGTTTTAAATACTTGTACACCTTCACTGCACTCCTGCTCCTTTTTTCATCATTTAAATTGTTTATAAAGAGTGCCAGTTATAGATCAACATCCAGGTCAGAAAGAAAAGAGAAAAAAGTAATCTCTCTTATCAATGATTTTTTTTTCTGCTTTTCAAGGAACTGGACATTTTGTCATTTATAGCAAAATGGGAGGAACTGGCAGTCATTGTATTAAGTGAAATAAGCCAGAAACAGGAAAACAGATACCACGTGCTTTCTCTCTTGTGTAGAGGCTTTAAGAAGTGAATCAGAGTCTGGGAACGGTGAGGCAGGGTTGGAAGGAATTTGGAAAATGGTCACCAAAACAGCTGGATAGGAGTGAGTTCTAATGTTCCCCAGCACAGGGGGATGACTATAATGTACAATAATACATTTATAAAGAACTGGAAGAGAGAATGTTGAAGTCTCAAAACATAAAGAAATGAAAAGGAAACTTGAATGCTAATTACTCTGATTTGATCAGACTGCGCTATATAGATGTGTTGAGATATCACACTGTATCCCTTGAATATGTATAATTATTACATGTTAATCAAAAAAATTTAAATTCATCTTTAAAATGAAGGAAATGAAAAAAGACTAGACATATGATCATTCAAAAAATTTACACATGTGAGGTTGGAAATGTGGTATAGCAGGTTCAGCTCCTACTTGGTTTGCTCATATCCCATCACAGAGTATCTGGGTTCAAGACCTTGCTCTGCTTCCAATCTAACTCCTGGCTAATATGTTCCTGGGAGGCAACAGATGATGGCCCAAATTCTTTGGTTCCTGCCATCCACATAGGAGACTCTGATCAAGCTCCTGGCTCCTGGTTTTATCCTGACCGAACCCAAGTTTTGTGGTCTTTTGGAGAAGGAACTAGTAAACATATGATCTCTCTCTCTCCTCCCTCATCCATTATTCTGCCTTTCAAATAAATAAATAAATATTAGCACATAAATTTATCTTCCTTTAAAAAACTGGCCAGGATGAAACATTCTATTTAAACAGGAGATCTCATTGAAAGTATTATGTTTCCTTCCTGGGAGAATGGATGTTATTATGAATAACTTATTAGCTACGTTATATTAAAATGAAGGGAAACAAATAAATAAGCTATCAAAGGTATTTGTCTTCCAAATCTAAAGAGTGCCCCATTAGGGAATCCATAGATGTCATTCAACAATGTAAAATAGCCACAAAAATGTATGCATTGCATGTTTTGGCTTTAGCTCTACTAATAATTGCACATAGAAATTGTTTTAAGCACAGTGAACACATTTATTTGTTGAACCCTCTCATGGCTGTCACTGTGAAAGACACTATAAGAAATGAAATTGTGAATTCTGTTATAGAAAGTATGATTGAGTAAAAAGAGATGAGGGTATGCATCTCAATGTTATCATTCACCATTTGAATCAAACTAATATCAAAACAGGCCAAAACTGGGTGTAAAAATTACCCTGGCTTTCTGAACTAAGGAGGTAACATAAAATGCTTTGCTAAGAACCTAACACCTAGGAAGACCTCAGTGCCTGTCTCTGCTCTCTCCTTTGCTTCCTTCACCTCCCCTCCCTGCACCTTCTTCTCATCCTGTTGGCCACCAGAAGTGGTTACATCCACTTGGTAAAAGGGGAAAATGCCCCTTTCTACAAGTATCTCTTAATTTTAATCAGTGACAAATTCTGGACAACAATCTAAAAGTAAAAATAATCTCTTCCCTTTTTTCAGATTGTGTATTTCTATTTAAACCAAATATGCCTCTTTCTGCTATTCTTTAAGAGGCCAAATTCCCATTTGTGGTAGTAAGCTGTTGGCTGTGATGGGAGTAAGCATCATTTAAAAAATAAATAAATAAGCTGAGACCAAAACAACCCCAGCACTGCCTCATCTTGAACATCCAGATTCATGCCCCTTGTCTTTGCGAATGACTTTGGTTGTTCCATTCTCCTCACAACATCCTCTTTCTGGGCAGAGGAAACAGGAAGATGACCTCAGTGAGTACATCCAGATGTCTTCCTCCAGTTGGGACTTTTGTTGCAGGTTTCGTTTCTCTTCTGCAGTTGTCACCTGCAGATCAAATTCATCTGACTATTGAATAAACACTATTCCAGCAATTCCTCTAAAGAACACAGTAGAGATTGCCAAATCTTGGCGTGTGAACACACAACTTACCAGTAGCCTGAGAAAAGGTTAATGAGAACTTGACTGTGAGAAAAAGAAAAGTAAAACCTGATACAGAAGAATGAAAAAAAATAAAAAATAAATAATAAACTAACTCAGACAGCTGGCAAGTCCCACCAGTGCCTTCAAGCTTTTATTTTTATATATTTCTGTGCAGAAGAGTTCACAAGATTAAAATGCTGCACAATGTTGTGGAGTATCTATTTTTGGCTGAGTTTGCAATGCTTCTTACCTTGATAATTTATCCACTCCCTCATCTAACAAATGCTAATTGAACACTTACTGTGTGTCAAGCAATACTTTAGTCCCCCCTCCCCCCTTTGGAATTAAGGGAAAATGGTTAGCAGAGCAAGGAATCAGAAGTCAACTAACTTGGACTAATTACAAAGCAAACTCCCAAAAGGCTTATGATTATGTTCTGTAAGGGAGAGATTATAATTAGTGACAGCCAACTAATCACCTCTTTCCTCTCTGTGGTGCCCTCAAAGAAATTAGATAAGATCAAGGAATTTCTCAAACTCTATTTCCATATTAGTTAGTTTCTTGTGTGTGGTTTCTTTTTAATGTTAGCATGATCATTTTTTTTAACTTTCATTTAGTAAATATAAGTTTCCAAAATACAGTTTATGGATTACAATAGCTTCCCCCCCCCATAACTTCCCTCCCACTCGCACCCCTCCCATCTCCCGCTCCCTCTCCCATTCCATTCACATCAAGATTCATTTTCAATTATCTTTATATACAGAAGATTGATTTAGTATATATTAAGTAAAGATTTCATCAGTTTGCACCCACACAGAAACACAAAGTGTAAAATACTGTTTCAGTACTAGTTATAGCATTACTTCACATTGGACAACACATTAAGGACAGATCCCACATGAGAAGTAAGTACACAGTGAGTCCTGTTGTTGACTTAACAATTTGACACTCTTGTTTATGGCGTCAGTAATCTCCCTAGACTCTAGTCATGAGTTGCCAAGGCTATGGAAGCCTTTTGAGTTCGCCGACTTCGATCTTATTCCGACAGGGTCATCTTCAAAGTGGAAGTTCTCTCCTCCCTTCAGAGAAAGGTACCTCCTTCTTTGATGGCCCTGTTCTTTCCACTGGGATCTCACTCGCAGAGATCTTTCATTTAGGGTCTTTTTTTTTTTTTCCCAGAGTGTCTTGGCTTCCCATGCCTAAAATACTCTCATGGGCTTTTGAGCCAGATCCGACTGCATTAAGGGCTGATTCTGAGGCCAGAGTGCTATTTAGGACATCTGCTATTCTATGAGTCTGCTGTGTATCCCTCTTCCCATGTTGGATCCTTCTCTCCCTTTTTGATTCTATCAGTTAGTATTAGCAGACTCTAGTCTTGTTTGTGTGATCCCTTTGACTCTTAGACCTATCAGTGTGATCAATTGTGAACTGAAATTGATCACTTGGACTAGTGAGATGGCGTTGGTGCATGCCACCTTGATGGGATTGTATTGGAATCCCCTGGCACGTTTCTAACTCCACCATTTGGGGCAAGTCAGCTTGAGCATGTCCCAAATTGTACATCTCCTCCCTCTCTTATTCCCACTCTTATATTAAACAGGGATTACTTTTCAGTTAAAATTTAAACACCTAAAGATAATTGAAAATGAATCTTGATGTGAATGGAATGGGAGAGGGAGCAGGAGATGGGAGGGGTTCGAGTGGGAGGGAAATTATGGGGTGGGGGGGAAGCCAATGTAATCCATAAACTGTACTTTGGAAATTTATATTTACTAAATAAAAAAAGAAAAAAAATTAAACACCTAAGAATAATTTTGTGTTAATTACATAGTTCAACCAATAGTACCAGAACAAAAAAAAATACTAAAAAGGGATAAAGTGTTACATTGTACATCAATAGTCAGGACAAGGGCTGATCAGGTCACTGTTTCTCATAGTTTCCATTTCACTTCAACAGGCTTCCCCTTTGGTGCTCAGTTAGTTGTTGCCGATCAGGGAGAGCATATGATATTTGTCCCTTTGGGACTGGCTTAATTCACTCAGCATAATGTTTTCCAGATTCCTCCATTGTGTTGCAAATGACCGGATTTCATTGTTTTTGATTGCTGTATAGTATTCTATAGAGTACATATCCCATAATTTCTTTATCCAGTCTACTGTTGATGGGCATTTGGATTGGTTCCAGGTCTTAGCTATTGTGAATTGAGCTGCAATAAACATTAATGTGCAAACAGCTTTTTTGTTTGCCAATTTAATATTTTGGAATGCTTTCTTGGGTTCTTTAAGGGTGTGGAGTGTGTGTTTTATGCACCACTTATTAATAATGACATTGACAATCCTGTGGACACTAATGGCTCACATTGTTCAATTAGGTCACAGGAAGAAACAAAATAAACCCTCAGAAACAAGTCCATTGCTTTAATGAAAGCAAAGGCAGGACGTAGATTTTCCAAAAATGTTTGTTCCATTTGTTTTTTATGTTTATTTGAGAGGCAGTTTCAGGCAATGTTTTCTTGTCCATTGATAGTGTTACAAGGAAGAAAGTATAGTTCATGAGGCAGGAAGTGTTACTGGTGCTTGCAAGCAGAACTTACTGATTTTATGGATCTACTTTTAAAAAATAGTGTGGGTGTTTGGCATGGTGTTTAAGTCACTGCATAGAATAATGGGGTTCAAGTGCTGGATCTAGCTTTCTTATGAGGCATCACCTGGAGTCAGCAGGTGATGGCTCAAGTAGTCGGGTCCCTGCCACCCTTGTGGGAGGCCTGGATTGAGTTCCAGGCTCTTGATCTTGGCCTGGCCCAGCCCCAACTGTTAAGGACATTTGGGAAGTGAACAAGGATAGAAGAGGTGTTTCTGTCTCTTTCTCCATCTCTTTGCTTTTCAAATATATAAAAAAATAAAAAAAATTAAGTACATTTGTTACCTGTTTCTATGTATTTACTTCAACCTGTGTTAATTATCGTTATAAAGCAACTCCCTTATGGAAGAAAGTGGATGTAGGACTGAAAGAAAATGAGTGCAAGGAGGTGAAGACATAGTTCAGTCTTGATACCGTGATGTGATTCAGCTTGAATAATAATATATATAATTTTATGCAGTCAGAATTGTCTGGAAAAAGAGATACATCTTAGCTAAGAAAAGTAAGTTTTGCCTCTAGGAAATTAAATGATCCTCTTTATGCCATCCTTTTTCTTACACTCTTTTTCCTATCACTCCCCAATATATTCTGTTAGAAGCAAAGAAGCATGCATAAAAAAACCCCACAGTATTGAAAGCATGGTTATACCTAATTCCAAGAACTCTCCAGAATGGCTGTAAGTGAACAAGAATGTCATGGCATGAATTTAACACACGTGCCAAGTTGTGCTGCTGTCTCCTGTCATAGGTGTCTCTCGTGCATCTCCTAAAGACTGTGCGACTGCTACGCCTCCTACGTCTCCTGCAGAAACTGGACCGTTATTCCCAACACAGCACTGTCGTCTTGACTCTGCTCATGTCTGTGTTTGCACTGCTTGCACACTGGATGGCGTGCATCTGGTATGTCATTGGGAAAATGGAGCGGGAAGACAACAGCCTTCTCAAGTGGGAAGTTGGTAAGGTTCACACCTGTTGCACCTGTTTGCCCCTGTTGCACCTGCACATACCTGCTGCATTTTCTATTGTTAAGTTGAAAAGATAGCTTGTCCAGAACTTTGATGAGGAGAAGAATGAGTCTAGAAATACATTCCTTCTTAATTTTCAATTTGTCTTACCTGTTTTTTTTAAGTCTATGATACAAATGACTTCTTCTAAAAGTTTTTTGGGAAAAAGTAACCCCTGTTTTTCAAAGACTGATAGCTTAAATTTTCAAGCCAAAGTAACTGTTCAGAATGACCAGCAAGACTGTGGCAATGTGTGAATAAGTTATATGTGATCTTATCTTGACCCATGCTGATACAGAGCTACTAACAGGAAATCAAGAGGCAGATGGTCTGCATTATATCTATAATATTTTAAAAATCACAATAAAACTGTCACTTTTATTAGAAAGGGTGTGTAAATAGAAAAGAATCCCCATCATTCTTTCCTTTCAAAAGAGAGAGAACTGTCAGAATGACACATTAAGCTTACTTTCAAAATTTGTGAGCATAGGAAAGACTGCATATTTATAAATATAATTTGTAAAAATTTGATGTCCCCATAAAATGTGAGGCCCAAGTATTGCATAATGCTGCATAAATGAATCTGAAACATTTATGCACATGAATACATTTTGAAACTTATGTTAACCACAGGAAATTTATAGAAAGTGAAAAATCTCAAGGCCATAACCCTCCATCCTAAAATACCTGCATTCTCCTCTTAGACTTATCCTTAGACTTATCCTCTATAGAACTGTTAGAGTACCCTATGAAGGACTTTTTTTCTTAATCTGACATTTAAACAAAAGAATCTGCTTCTTAGCTGGCTAGAAAACTCTTCACTTATCTTCTCCACCAAAAATCAATCTTGAACTTTTGAAAGAGGCTGAGACCTTTGCCAGGGAATAAAGCCACAGGAGTCTCCCAGGAGAGTAAAATGCCCCAACTTTTCACACCAGCTCTCAGAGGTGGGCAGCACTGGGAACACCCCTGTGCTGGTTCTCATAAAGGCCACTCTCTCCCCATAGGACATGCACAAAGCTTTCAAAGGATGTCACTGGGGAATGAGCTCCAGACCTTAAGAAAGCAAGATTAAGAAAGAGAATCTCCTGTGTGGATTCTTTAAAAGGCCCCACACACATCTCAATTTTTTCCTGAGCTACACAGAGCAACTGATGTGTTCTGATAATTTTCATATCAGAATCTTCCTTACCAGAGCCTTTTTTCTGTATCTTGCTGTGGATCTAAGTTCTCAAAAATGCAGGAAATAGGAAAATAAGACTTCAGAGTGAATGTAAAAATATCTCAGATAAAAGTGAAATCTGATGGCAGAGAGTATGCGCACTGAAAGGACCAGGGTCTGAGCTGTACTTGCAGTAAAACATTTTCTGTTCCTCAATGCTGTTTTCCTCTCTGTGGCTTCTGAAGGCTTCCTCATTGTGTAGTAGAGAGCACCATCCCAACAGTGTTCAGTGAACTGCAGCGTTAGGTCTGTGCCTTTTATTCCGAGTCCATACTAAAATTCTGACTTGTGATCAGCACCTGATTCCTTTTTAGACCTGAGCTAATTTCCTTCAGGCACAGACCTATACATTCACATTAATTTGGAAGACTTTTCTGGTCTGAGCATCTCCAGATGGGGAAATCAGCTTATTCATGGTCTCAAATTTAGTTACATGAGAAAAACTTTTTGTTTTATTTCCACATGTCAGTCCTCCTGTAGACATGCAATCTAGCTGCGGTTTTTCTTCCCATAAACATACAGACGTATCTATGTCCCAAGCAGAAAAGAGGCAACCACCTGAGCATCCTCTGTGTTATCCCTTCTTCCACTTGTCCTCTTGGTCCTGGTGTTGCAGCTAAAGGTAATGAACAGGAAGGAGATAGTGAGCTGTAAGTCAACCCCACAAAAAGCATGGATGTGATAGAACAGTGGGAAGAGCCTCAAGTAACGGCTGTAGATTTCTCCTATCATCATTGCTCTCTCTTTAACCTGCTGTCTGATTTTCAAAAACCTTGTTCATCTGTACGGACCTCAGTTTCCTCATTGACAACACAAGAAACCTTACCATATAACTTGAAGTCTATTTCAGTTCCCGTGTTTTATGACTTCCATGGGAAAACAAATCCGATATTACCTTAATCAACATGTACACACAAAGGTACTTTTGAAAGTTCATGAAAATGGTATTAAAAATAAATTTATTTTGGTGCAAAAATGTTTTGAAATTTCTGTATTGCTTTTTCACAATGTGCATTTTACCATGAACTTTTGTAAGACCTATCATATGCTTACAAGAATGTGTGTGTGTGTGTGTATGTTTTTTGCTTATATATCACTGTCCACCTAAACCTTCAGTTGGAACCAGTTAATGTTAACTGGGCATGTCGAAGAGTTGGTGTTTTACTTAGTTATGATAAGAGTAACTGAACATTTATCTTTAGAGTATTAGATTTGCTGTCCACATACCTCTCCTGATTTGATTAAGCAAGTAGTACATTAGTGATTTCTGTAAATATGATATTTAAAGGCTTGTCACACGTTCTTCTCCTACATGAAAATTACTTTCATCATTTGTTTATTTAAAATGTTCTCTGAGATTGGGATACAAATTAAATAATTATGACCTTCCCTATTTATTTTTGTAGTAAAGGTACTGAGAGTCTAAGCTAATTTAGTTTTTACTATATCATTTGTCAACTAATAATAATATCTTTTTTGTCCAATTACCATGAATCAAAAAACTGTCACAAAAACAAAATTTGGTCAGAAAGCATATCTTCATTCATATTTGTGGTTAACATTGCCTGGATAGAATGGAGTCATCTTCTCAGATGGTAAATTTCCTTTCTGCTCATTGCTAATTGCCCTAAAATTATGCTTTTTTCCTTCTGACCTTGTCAAAATCTCTACTTACAAGAAAAGAAGGGCTCCAATATTATCAGACCAACTCTGATTCAATCTTTGAAAAATATTCCATTGTCATTTTTTCTAAGATAACTATTTCTGGAATGAAGAAGTGATGCTTGTAGACTTGCTGTATAAGAATATGTTATTTGTTATTTGGTTGCAACTTTTACTTCATAGTTTTACGTATGTCCATACCACATTTTAAATAATTTTGAGGTTTTAAATAATTTTGGTTTCATGTCTTATGGCATTTGAGACCTGGGCAGACCTTTGCCAATTCTTTGATTTTATGAAGAAAAATCTGGCTCTTGGTTCTGCAGCTCCACGAGCGAAGGGGCTCTGTTGTGTTCTTTGCTGCAGTTCTCTTGTGGTTCCAGCTTCTGCATTATATAGAGTGTGCAAAAAAAAAAAAAAAAAAAAAAGACCTTCAAATGAATCAAATCAATCTTCAAGGTCATTTGTTCATTGAATTACAGCCATGGTACGAGAACCTGGATTCCCTACTCCTGTGTACAACTCCTTCGAATAATTTTGAATATTGCAAAATTATAGGGAGTGGCTACTTATCAAAGTCTTTGTGGCTAGGAAGATTGCGAGAATAATGTGATCACTTCAGATTTGGTCATTCATTCAAAAAATACATTTAAGTTCCAATTATATGCCTGGCACTGTGTTAGGCACTGGTGATACTAAAACAAATATTTTCTTCCCAAAGAAACCCTTTACTTAAAGAGTACAAATTTCATAAGTATAACTTTAGGAATATAGCAGTTTCTCCACATACCCTCTCTCCTATCCCCAATCCTTTCCCACCCCCTTCCCCCTCTTTCATGCCATTCTTCATTAAGATTCATTCTTAATTAACTTTATATGCAGAAGACCAACTCTATACTAAGTAAAGATTTCAACAATTTGTACACACACACAAAATATAAAAAACTGTTTGAGAACAAGTTTTACAGTTAATTCTCATAATACAACTCATTAAGGACAGAGGTCCTGCATGAGGAGTAAGTGCACAGCAACTCCTGCTGTTAATTTAACAATTAACATTCTTATGTATGATGTCAGTGACCACCAGAGGCTATTGACATGAGCTGCCAAGGCTATGGAAGCCTTCTGAGTCCATAAACTATGTCAGTATTTAGACAAGGCCATAAGCAAAGTGGAAGTTCTCTCCTCCCTTCAGAGAAAGGTACATCTCTCTTTGATGGCCCCAACTTTCCCCTGGGGTCTCACTCACATAGATCCTTCATGTAAGGCGTTTTTTCCTTTTGCCACAGTGTCTTGGCTTTCCAGGCCTGAAATGCTCTCATGAGCTTTTCAGCCAGAACAAAATGCCTCAAGGGCTGATTCTGAGGTCAGAGTGCTGTTTAGAGCGTTTGTCATTCGATGAGTCTACTGTGTGGACTGCTTCCCATGTTGGAACATTTTCTCCTTTTTAATTTTATTTATTGTTATTACCAGACACTTGATTTTATTTGTATGATCCTTTAACACTTAATTCTATCTATATGATCAATTAAACAATTAATATGATCACTTTAACACTTAAGATGGCCTTATTACCACTCAGCTTAATGGGATTTGGAGTCCCATGGCAAGTTTTTAGCTTTATGCTTAAAAGTAAGTTGACAGGAATGTACACAGAACTATACAGCTCCTCCCTCTAGTATTCCCACTCTTATTCTTTACTGGGATCTATTTTCAATTGACTTTATACACATATGATTAATTCTATGTTAAGTAAAGTGTTCAACCAATGGTAGTAAGAAGGAAAAAACAAGAAAACTGTTGCTTGACAGTCAATACAAAGGCTGTTCAAGTCATCTCTTCTCAAAGTGTCAATTTCACTTCTATAGATTTTCTTTTAAGTTCTCTATTAGTTATCACAGATCAGGGAGAACATCTGGTATTTTTCCTTTAGGGACTGGCTTATTTCACTAAGTATGATGTTTTCCATATTCATCCATTTTGTTGCAAATAACCAGATTTCTTTTTTTTTTTTTTTAACTACAGTGTAGTCACATAGAGTACATATCCCATAATTTCTTCATCCAGTCTTCAGTTGATGGACATTTAAGTTGATTCCATATCTTAGCCATTGTGACTTGAGCTGTAACATGGGGGAGCTGATAACCATTGTATTTGCTGATAATTTCCCTGGGGTAAATTCCAAGGAATGGGATAGCTGAGTCATATGTTAGGACTATATTCAGATTTCTGAGGTATCTCCAAACTGACTTCCGTAGTGGCTTTACCAGTTTACATTCCTACCAACAGTGAATTAGGGTGCCTTTTTCTGCACATCCTTGCCAGCATTTGTTGTTTGTTGATTTCTGTGTGAAAGCCATTCTGACTGAGGTGAGGTGAAACCTCATTGTGGTTTTGATTTGCATTTCCCTGATGGCTAGTGATCCTGAGCATTTTTTCAAATGTCTGTGACCATTTGGATTTCCTCCTTTGAAAAATATCTGTTTAAGCCTTTACCCATCTCTCAACTGGGTTGTTTGTTTTGTTGTTGTGGAGTTTCTTGATTCATTATATATTCTGGTTATTAGTTACATTGGTTGCAAATAATTTCTCTCAATATGTTGGTTGCTTCTTCCCTTCCCAGAGTGTTTCTTTTGTGGTACAGAAGCTTCTAAATTTGATGTAATCCCACTTATTAATTTTTGCTTTTATTGCCTGTGCCTCTGAGGTCTTTTCCAGGAACTCTTTGCCTGTGCCAGTGTCTTGCAGGTCTTCCCCAACGCTTTGTAATAATTTGATGGAATCAGGTCATAGATTTAGGTCTTTAATCCATTTTGAATGGGTTTTCTTGCAAGGTGTAAAATAGCGGTCCTGCTTCATACCCCTGCATGTGGAAACCCAGTTTTCCCAGCACCATTTCTTGAAGAGACTGTTCCTCCTCCAGGGATTGATTTAGCTCCTTGGTCCTGCTTCATTGTCAGTATCTATAAAATGAAGCAATAGTATCTACCGCTCCAAATGTGTTGTGTGAAGCACTTATACTCCATTGTACCTGCTCAGTAAATATTAACTGTCATTACCATTTATTATGACAATTACTTAATGTATACATGTATCAAACCACTACATGATACCCCTGAAATTGGTACAATTTTTATGTGTCAGTTAAAAGAAAGAAAGAAAGAAAGAAAGAAAGAAAGAAAGAAAGAAAGCAAGCATGAACTGTGATTAATGAATATTTTTCATTTTATATGGGAAGGTTATTTTAAAATGACTCAGAAAGTATTGCCTTCTATATTTAATTTAGTGTTGGATAAGAAATTATATGCTTTTGCATGTAAAATTAGAATGATTTATCTGTGTCAGTTTCCTATTTGAATCAATCTCTGAAAAATTAGTAATTTTTGCGTAGGTCCATAATTGCCCACTTACAGAAGATTTCCTTTTCAAGGCTAAGAGAAGAGACAGATTTACCCTACAGCTTATTGGGATATATCACATTATTTTGGAATTTAATGCTTTGAGAATAAGATTTACTACTCTGCTAAAGAGGCATCTCACAGTAGAATCTGAGAGCGCTTTTTAAATTTTACTTTTTCTTTCATCTGGAAAGAATGTTTCAGGATGACCTCTTGGTGGGAGGGGAGGGAAAGGTTGCTTTACTTGTTGTCTTCAAGAGAATGTCAATAAATACCCAGCTAAGATATGTAAGAATTTGCAGGTTTCCTTATATCCGGTTTAATGTAAGTATATATATATATATATATATATATATATATATATGTATATATATATATTACATAATTATTATCACTTGTACAGTTCCAGTAAAATGCTAAATTCATCATTGGTGAGATTTCTTAGGAATCTAATGAAAGTCTGATTTTAAGCACAAAAATTTACATTTGAATTTTACTTCAGGTGTTTATGTTATTTTAGTCAAAATGACATCAGTGTGTGACTTTTCATAGAATGATCTTAGTTTTCTCAGCTAAAATGGCTGTGTAGTAGTGATCCTACTGGTAGTCACCTCACATAGTGTTTGGTACAGAGAATGTTCTTGTAGCTCATAACTGCCACCATTGCCATCACTGCCAGAACCTCAGCTCTGGTCACTCATTCACACTATTCTTAAATGTCAGTCATCTGCTCAACCTTACACTGATGACAGTGTAGAACTGAGATACATTACAACTTGAGTCTGCCAAAGAGCTGAAATCTCTCCATCACTGGTGATTCTTAATTGCAAGCAAGAGCAGAGAAAGACTTTCATTAGTAAGACATGCTGATTCAGAAGGACAGAGAACAAGACATGACGGTAGCTCCAGATTCCTCAGTGCAAGGGAGCCATATGGCATTTGGTGGGGATGGCTGGTACCTGTGTCCATCTCTGTAGGTACTGAAGGAAGCCCTAACTTCCCTCACCTTTGACTCACCATCCCTGATGAAGAAGGCTGTAGTTCAAGTGCAAGTCACATGCTAAGACTCTGTCTGCTCCCTCCATCCTACCTCTCAGTGGGGGGAATCAGGATCCTTTGTCTCTCTGTTAGGATCTGCAGTGGCGACTCCCCCAACCAAGGAGGCTTTTATCCATTAAAAATTATTAGAAAAGATAAATATCTATAGTAATATCTTTACCCCAATGCATGAAACCTACAGTGTAATAAAACACTTATTAAAATACCTCTGTGAATCATCACACCCTTCACAGACATCATGTCAAGTGGAATTAGCTGCAGAATGGTAGTTTCCAAGGCATCTTGCTCACCATGACACAGTCTGTGCTCCTTATTTGAGCCCAGCAGTGGAATTCTTACCAAGATGGATTTTCTCAGCACAGTTGTATCTGGATCAGTAGCTCTGTTTTCTGCTAAAATGTTACTTTATACTCTTTCTAAAAACCCTCTATTTCTAAGGCTATGACACACTGAACTTTAAAATAAATGGTCTACTTTAAAGATTAAAGAACGTTTTATAATAGAGAGAAGCTCTTTAATCTCCTAATCCTTTGGCCAGAGTAGGTTTACCCAGTGTAGGTGCCTAGTAGCTTATCTGTTTCATTGGCCAAAAAAAAAAAAAATTGCAGGAATCTAGAATGAGGAAAAAAAAATGATTAAGTCAGACATAATTTTTAGATTTTCATTGACAATTTTAATCCTAAATCTCCTTAGTCCTTGCTGGATGAAACATCAAAATAGCTGATTGATTTCAGGCTTTCTAGTTATTATCTGCTTAGCATTCAAAAGCCTAATGTAAGAACAACAGTAAACAGCCTTGTGATATTGTGAGCTGATAATTTCAATAACCATAACGAATTTTTCTCAGAAAGGTTGCACCAGTTTACATTCCCACCAGCAGTGGATCAGGGTTCCTTTTTACCCACATCCTCACCAACATTTGTCATATGTTGATTTCTGTATCAAAGTCATTCTAACCGGGGTGAGGTGAAAACTCACTATGATTTTTTTTTTTTTACATTTCTCTGTTGGCTAGTGATTCTGAGCATTTTTTTCAAGTATTTTTTGGCCATTTGAATTTTCTGTCATGAAAAATGCCTGTTTAAGTTCTTGGCCAATTTCTTCACTGGATTGTTTGTTTTGTTGTTGAATTTCTTGAGCCCTTTAAATACTCTGGATGTTAGCTCTTTGTCAGTTGTGTAGTTTGCAAACATTTTCTCCCATTCTGTCAGTTGTCTCTTCCCTTTGCTGGGTGTTGCTTTTGCAGTGCAGATGCTTCTCAGCTTGATGTAATCCTATTTGTCAATCTTGGCGTTGATTGCCTGTGCTGGGGTCTTTTCTAAGTAGTCTTTGACTATGCTGATGTATTGAAGAGTTTCCCCCATGTTTGCTAATGATTTGTTGGTATCAAGTCATAGATTTAGGTCTGATCCATTTGACTAGATTTTTGTATAAGGTGTAATGTAGAGGTCTAGTTTCATAATTCTGCATGTGGAGATCTAATTTCCCCAGAACCATTTGTTAAAGAGACTGTTCTTTTTCCACATATTGATTTTAACTCCTTTATCAAAGATAAGTTGGCTGTAGATGCATGGATTGATTTCTGGAGTTTCTATTCTGTTTCATTGCCCTATCCACCTGTTTTTTTGCCAATACCAGGCTTTTTTTATTATAACTACCCTGGAGTATGCCTTGAAATCTGGCATTGTGATGCCTCTAGCTTTGTTTTTGTTGTTTAAAATTGCTTTAGGTATTCGGGATCTGCTGTGTTTTCATATGAATTTCAGCATCATATTTTCTATATTTGAGAAGAATATGTTTGGTATTTTGATTGATATCACATTGAATCTGTAAATTTCTTTCAGTAGTATGAACATTTTTATGATGTTGATTCTTATAATCCATGAACATGGAAGATTTTTCCATTTCTAAGTGTCCTCTTCTATTTCTTCCTTTAGTGTTTTTGTAAATTTCATTGTAGAGATCTCTGACACTCTTGGTTAAATTTATTTCAAGATGTTTGATTATTTTTGTAGCTATTGTGAATGGGACTGAACTTAGAAGTTCCTTCTCAGCTATGACATTGTGTATACAAATGTTATTGATTTTTGTGTGTTGATTTTATATCCTGCTGCTTTAACAAACTCTTTTATGAGTTCCAATAGTCTCTCAGTGGAGTCTTCTGGATCTTCTGTATATAGGATCATGTCATCTGCAAATAAGGATAGTTTGATTTGCCCCTTTCTGATTTGTATCCTTTTGATGTCTTCTTCTTGCCTAATGGCTCTGGCTAAAACTTCCAGGACTATATTACATAGTAATGGTAAGAGTGGGCATCCTTGCCTGGTTCCATTCAATAGGATGCTGGCTTTGGGATTGTCATATATTGCCTTAATTAGGTTGAGGAATTGTCCTTCTATAACCATTTTGCTTAAGGTTTAGGGATGTTGTATTTATCAAATACTTTCTCTGCATCTTTTGAGATAACTATATGGTTTTCGTTCTTCAGTTTGTTAATATGATGTTTCACATTGATTAATTGGGAATGTTGGATCATGCCTGCATACTGGGGATAAATTCCACTTGGTCTGGGTGAATGATCTTTCTGATGTTTTGTTGGACTCAATTAGCTAATATTTTGTTGAGGATTTTTACACCTATGTTTATCAGGAACATTAGTATATAGTTATCTTTCTCTGTTGCATCTTTTTCAAGTTTAGGTATTAGGGTGATACTAGTTTCATAGAAGGAGTTTAGGAGGATTTGTTCCCTTTCAATTGTTTTGAATAGCTTCAGAAGAACTGAAATTAGTTCTTCTTCAATTGTCTGATAGCATTCTGCAGTGAAGCCATCCGATCCTGGATTTTCTTTGTTGAGAGGGTCTTTATTAGTGATTCAATTTCTTATTGGTTATTGGTCTGTTTAGGTTTTCTATATCTTCATGACTCAATTTTGGTAGATTGTATGTTGTTAGAAATCTAACCATTTCTTTAGGATTTCTAATTTATTGGCATACAGCTCTTTATGGTAATTTCTGATGATTCTTTTTATTTCTGTAGTATCTGTTCAGTCTTTTTTTTTTTCATTAGATGAGCCCAAAGTGTATTAATTTTGTTTAGTTTTTCAAAAAACCAGCTCTTTATTTCTCTATTTTTTGTATTTTTCCTTCAATTTTATTTATTTCTTCTTTAATCTTAATTATTTATTTCCTCTTACTAATTTTAGGTTTGATTTGTTGTTGTTTTTCTAGGTCGTTGAGATGTACTGATAGCTCATTTATTTGGTAGCTTTCCAGTTTCTTCATTTAGGTACCTATTGCTATAAGCTTACCTCTTAACACCGCTTTTCTGTATCCCATAAGTTTTGTTACAATGTATTATTATCTTCATTTGTTACCAAAATTTTTTGATTCTTCTTTTGATTTCTTCTATGACATATGGTTCATTCAAGAGCATGTTGTTGAGTCTCCATGTGTTTGCATATGTTCTAGAGATTACTGAATTGTTGATTTCCAGCTTTATTCCATTGTGTCAGAGAGGATGCATGGAATGATTTTGATTTTTTCTGAATTAACTGAGCATTGCTTTGTGACCTAGCATATGGTCTATCTTAGAGAAGGGAAGGTTCCATGCACTGATGAGAAGAATGTGTATCCTTCCATTGTGGAGTGAAAGGTTCTATATATATCTGTTAGACCCATTTGCTCTATAGTGCCAATGAACTCTATTGTTTCCTTGCTGATTTTCTGTCTGATTGATCTGTCCATTGCTGAAAGTGGGGTATTGAAGTCAGGCATTGCTATTGTATTGGACTCTATGCCTCACTTTAGGTCCATTAACATTTCTTTTAAATAGACAAGTGCCCTGTAATTAGGTGCATACACATTTACTATAGTTGTATCTTACTCTTGAATTGGTCCCTTAATCATTACACAGTGCCCTTCTTCATCTCTTTTAACAGTTTTTATGTTGAAGTCTATTTTTCTGATATTAGGTTGACAACACCAGCCCTTTTTTGGTTTCAGTTAGCATGGAATATCTTTTCCATTCCTTCATTTTAAGTCTGCATGTACATCATTGGTGAGATATGTTTCTTGTAAGCAGCAAATAGATGAGTCTTGTTTTTTTAATCTATCCAGCCAGTCTGTATCTTTTAACTGGAGAATAGAGGCCATTTACATTCCAGGTTATTATTGATAAGTAGCAATTTGGCCCTACCATTTTTCCATAAATATTCCTACTGTTTACTTTGGATTTCTTTTGTACTTCTACTGGGAGATTTTTGCTTTCATAGTGATGACCATGTTTCTGAGTTTCTGTGTGTAGCACATGCATAAGCATCTTTTGTAAGGCTGGATTGGTAGTGACAAATTCTTTCAATTTCTGTTATGGAAGGTCTTTATTTCACCTTCATTCATAATTGTGAGCTTCTTGGGGTACAGTATTCTGGGTTGACAGTTTTTTTTTTTTTTTTTTTTTTTTTTTTTTTTTTTTTTAGAACTTAGATTATATCTCATCATTCTCTTCTAGCCCATAGGCCTTCTAATAAGATATCAGCTATGAGACTAATTAAAGAGCCTCTACTGGCATTTCTCTTGTGCATTCTTTAGAATCTTTTCTTTATGTTTTACTGTGAAAAGTTTGACTACAGTGTGTTATGGTGAAGATCTTTTCTGGTCATGTCTATTAGGAGTTCTGTGTGCTCTCTCTACTTGGACACATCTTTGTTTCTCCAAATTGTGGAAGTTTTCTGTAATTATTTCACGAAGTAGTCTTTTTTTCCATTCTTTCTTTCCACAGGTGCTCCTAAGACCCATGTGTTGGGTTATTTGATAATATCCCATAGGTCTCCAACACTGTTTATAAGTTTTCTATTTTTTTCTTCTTCTTTTTATTTTGTCTGACTGAAAGATTTCCAAAGATTTGTCTTCTAGTTCAGATATTCTTTCTGCCAAGTTTGGTGTTAAGTTTTTGCACCACATTTTTTTATTTGATATATTGAATTCTTCATTTTTGCTATTTCCTTTTGATTTCTCTTTACAACCTCAGTTTCATAGTAAAAAATTGCATTCAGGTCATGTGTAATTTTCTTTAGTTCATGGATTTGCTTCTGATTGCTTTTAGTAATCCTATGATTAATTTTTTGAATTCCATTTATGGCATTTCCTTAATGTCTTCATCTTTGTAGTCTCAAATTGAAATGTTGTTGTGTTCCTTTGGGGGAGGGTCGTCATGTTTTCTTTATTCTTGTTTTTTAATATCTGCATTTATATTAGGCATTTGTGAAATTGATTTTTGTTCATTTCTTCTGATGGCTTTTATCTTTGGGCTATGCTTTGTGGCTTAGTGGAATGTCTGCACTTTCAGTGAATACCAATAGGTGTTTGATGGGTGTGGCTAGGGAGCTCTGTTCAATGCTCTAGGGTGGGCAGAGTTTCCAGGGTAACACCCGGAGTTGGAGTTGGGTAACACCCCGAGTTGTACCCAGCTACACAATTGGAGTTCTTTTTAACCAAAGCAAATCAGCTGGGCAAATGAACTTGACATTAGACATAAGAATATGAACTGTGATGTCATATGCCAGAGGGAAAAAAGATATGAGCAGGTGATAGTATATGGCCAAAGCCATTGTTTCCTAGTGCTGATGCTGATTATCTGGACTTTGTTAAATCTCCTAGCATAACTTTACTGAAATCCCTGCACTATATTTTATATTATGCCTCCATTAGCATTTAAACATGTGCATTTTAGGCCAGTGCCATGGATCAATAGGCTAATCCTCCACCTGCAGCGCTGGCGCCCCAACCGGGACTAGAATCAGGGGTGCCAGCACCACAGTTGGAGGATTAGCCAAGTGAGCCATGGTGCCAGCTAGAGTGATTTGTATGATGCTGCAGTGAGTCAGTCAGTTGTTTCTGTGTTTTAGATTTCTATCTGTTTGGTAGGTAGCACTAATAGAAGGAAATTATGAACACTGGTTTCAACCTTAGACTTTTAATGGGAAAACAAGAGAGAACGAATAATTTCCAACCCTCTCCACTCCATGTTCTTTTTCTTTTCTTGTGGTTGCTGTCTGAACATGTGACTCAAGCATGCTTCTCTGTTCTAGCTGGAGATAAATTTGGATTAACCTTGCATTGGTGTCTTAGCCTTTGGAGGATACTCTGGGCTCTTGAGAATCTTGAGTATTTTACCACAAGAGTCCTTGTTTTGCGACAATACTTTGCTAGCTGTCATTGGCTCGCCATGCTCCTCATTCAGGATCCTACCACTTCACTCACTAGAATTTTTGTCCACCTCTGGCCTCTTCTCTTCTCTGTTGGGTTTTCCTGCATTGTGTGTTTGTTAAAATTATAGACAATGTGCTTCTGGCTCAGGCAGTGCCATGCACTTCTATTTTCATGTGAGTTCAAAGTTGAAGACATGTCACATGGGAAATACTAATTTTATAGTGTCCCAAAGGTAATGTGCACATTCACAAATAAGAAAGAGGTCTTATTTTTGAAGAATTGCAAGTCAATAAAAAATGATAAAGGCTGAATTGTCTCTGGTCAGGGCTATATGTAACCAGGAGTATAATATTCTCCAAATTCTCAAGAATTTTTTTTAAAGATTTATATTTTTATTTATTTTAAAGGCAGAGTTACAGAGAGGCAGAGGCAGAGAGAGGGAGAGAGAGAGAGAGAGGGAGGAGGAGGAGGAGGAGAGAGAGAGATTGTCCATCTTCTGTTTCACTCCCCAAATGGCCGCAACGGCCAGAGCTAGGTCAATTGAAAGGCAAGATCTAGGAATTTCTTCTGAGTCTGTTGCATAGGTGCAGGGTCCCAAGGACTTGGATCATCTTCCACTGCTTTCCCAGGTCATGGCAGAGAACTGGATCAGAAGCAGAGTAGCTGGGACTTGAACTAGGGCCCATATAGGTGCCTACAGTGCAGGCAAAAGCTTTACCCACTTTGCCACAGCTCCAGTTCCTCTCAAGAATTTTTAAAATCTTACTACTAGAAGTGCAGATTGGATCTGGCTGATTTGAGGCTTGAATCTAAACTAATTAGTTAATTGATTAATTTAACTTTGAACTGCCTATCCAGTTTTTCAGTATCATGTATCAAATAATTCATTGATTCCCATTAATTAAATACAGCATTTTAATAATACTTAATTATGATTTATGACTGTGTATTTTTGCCTGTTATTTGGCTTCATTTTTCTTGCATTGACAGACTAATTACACCAATACTAAAGAATTTTAATTATTGACTGTTTAAAATTTGGTACAGCAAATAGAACATAGACCTTTCCAAGCTATTCACTTATTTAAGTCAATAACAGAAAAAAATTCTTACTCTTAAAAGTCCAAATGACATTTTAACTGGAGTTAATTTTGGGGAAAATAATGTCTTTATAACAATTAAACATGTTTGGTATCCAAGGTCATAGTTTTTAATCTTCATTTATTTTCTTTTAGAAAATTAAATAAAATTGTTATTTCCTTCCCATATGGTGTACACATTTTTGATTAAGTTTATTTCTGAGTACTATATATTTTTGTGTTTCTCTGAGTGAAATAAATTGTGTACTAGTTGTATTCCAGTCATTACTGTATGAGTATACTTAGTGGCTTTACTATCTTAAAAATCTGTATCTAGGGCTGACACCATGGCTTACTTGGCTAATCCTCTGCCTGTGGCACTGGCACCCCAGGTTCTAGTCCCAGTTGGGGCGCCGGGTACTAGTCCTGGTTGCTCCTCTTCCAGTCCAGCTCTCTGTTGTGGCCGGGGGGTGCAGTGGAGGATGGCCCAAGTGCTTGGGACCCTGCACCCGCATGGGAGACTGAAAAGAAGTACCCGGTTCCTGGCTTCGGATCAGTGTAGCGCCGGCCATAGTGACCATTAGGGGAGTGAACCAATGGAAGGCAGACCTTTCTCTCTGTCTCTCTCACTGTCTATAACTCTCTCTCTGTCTCTCACTGTCTAACTCTGCCTGGCCAAAAAAAAAAAAAAATCTGTATCTAATAGTATTTCACAAGTTCTTATTAATTCAACTCCCACATGCTTTGTTTCATATCCAGCTCCCTACTCATGCACTTGGGAAACAGTGGAAGATGGCCAAGTCCTTGGGTCCCTGCCATCCACATGAGAAACCCAGATAGAGTTCTAGGCTCTGGGCTTCAGCCTAGGCCAGCCCCAGCCTTCAAGGCCTTCTAGGGAGTGAATCAGCAGGTTGAAGATTTTTCTGCTCTCCCTCTCTCTCTGCCATTCTGCCTTAAAAAAATCTTATGAAGAAAAGAAAATGAGAAATAATGAACCACTAAATATTGTAAGATTAATACTTAATGGCAGGGAAAATTTCAGCTATTTCCAGTGAAAAACTCAAGAAACAGATTTCTATATATTACATAGTATCTAGATAGGTTTAAAAAAGAAAAAATGGAAATAAATTCATTGAGTAGTGGAATTATTTCTGAGTTTACTTTCTTTTTACATTTTAAAATAACATCAAATTAACATTTCATTTACACTTATTAAGCACAAACTAATTTCAGGGTATACCATTTAATATATTCTTGTATATTATCTCATCTAATCATCATTGCAATCTCATGAGGTAGATAATTTCAATCCCATTTTGCTGAAAAGTTTGATATTTCCTCGGGACTTCTTTTTCTCAATTGAGAAAGATTTTTAAGAAAAAACATTTAGAACTAATATAATAGATAAACTCTGGAAGGTGTATCTCATTATTTTGCTATATGTGCTTCATCTCTATTTTTAAATTTAGTGAAATACTACAGATGAAGCAAAAGTGGTACTCCCTTCCAACTCTCGGTTGCTCCCTTCTTCTCTCCTCAAGATTCTAAAATTGGTGCAGCAGATTTTGTTAGATGGTATTGTTACTACACAAATCTGTTAGCAAAACAATTATCAATATATAGTATAATTTTTTCTAATTAACTTCTATATATCATGGTAAACAGAAATAGTAGTGATAATAACGGTGATAACAGTAGATATACATGAGCTTTCGCAGATCCAGGCACCGTTCATTTAATCCTGCCATAATTCTATGGTCCCAATACTATTACTGTTGCTTTTTTCCCCAAAGAAACATTTTATTTAAGGAGTACAATTTTCATAAGTACAACATATAGTGATTCTTCCGACCATACCTGCCCTCCCACCCTGACTCCAACCCAATTCCTCCTCCTCCCATTCCCAGTCCCATTCTCCATTAAGATTCATTATTAATTAACTTTATACATGGAAGACTAACTCTATGCTAAGTAAAGATTTCAACAATTTGCACACATACACACACACAACTGTTTGAGAACAAGTTTTGCAGTTAATTCTCATAATACAACTCATTAAGGACAGAGGTCCTGCATGGGAAGTAAGTGCACAGTGACTCTTGTTGTTAATTTAACAATTAACACTCTTATGTATGATGTTAGTGACCACCAGAGGCAAGTGACATTAGCTGCCAAGGCTAATGAATCTACAATCTCCATTAATATTTAAATAAGACCATAAGCAAAGTGGAAGTTCTATCCTTCCTTCAGATAAAAGTACTTCCTTCTTTGATGGCCACTTCTTTCCTATGGGGTCTCACAGAGATCCTTCATGTGGGACATTTCTTGCCATGGTGTCTTGGCTTTCCATGCTTGATACACTCTCATGGGCTTTTCAGCCAGAATAGAATGCCTTAAGTGCTGATTCTGAGGTCAGAGCTACTAAAAGCAATTGTCATTCTATGAGTCTGCTGTGTGGACTGCTTCCCATGTCAGAACACTCCTTCCTTTTTAATTATATCTATTATTATTGCCAGGCACTTGATCTTATTTATGTGATCCACTGAACACTTAATCCCATCTATATGATCACTTTAACACTAAAGATGGCATTTTTACTACCCATCTTAATGGGATTTGGGGTCCCATGGCAAGCCTTTAAACTGCACCCTTAGGGGCCAGTGCTGTGGCATAGTGAGTAAAGCCACCACCTGCAGTGCCAGCATCCCTTATGGGTGCTGGCTCAAGTCCCAGCTGCTCCACTTCCGATCCGGCTCTCTGCTATGGCTTGGGAAAGCAGTAGAAGCTGGCTCCTGGCTCCTTGCATCAGATCAGAAAGTTTCAGCTGTTGCAGCCAACTGGAGAGTAAACCAGCAGAAGGAAGACCTCTTTCTCAACCTCTCCTTTTCTCTCTGTGTAATTCTGACTTTCAAATAAATAAATAAATCTTAAAAATAGCTAGCGCCGTGGCTTAACAGGCTAATCCTCTGCCTTGTGGCGCCGGCACACCAGGATCTAGTCCTGGTTGGGGCGCTGGATTCTATCCTGGTTGCCCCTCTTCCAGGCCAGCTCTCTGCTGTGGCCCAGGAGTGCAGTGGAGGATGGCCCAAGTGCTTGGGCCCTGCACCCGCATGGGAGACCAGGAGAAGCTCCTGGCTCCTGGCTTCGGATCAGCACGATGCGCCGGCCGCAGCGGCCATTGGAGGGTGAACCAACGGCAAAAAGGAAGACCTTTCTCTCTGTCTCTCTCTCTCTCTTACTATCCACTCTGCCTGTCAAAAAAAATAATAATAATAATAAACTGTACCCTTTGAAGTAAGTCCATAGGATTGTATGCAGAACTATACAGCTTTCTAGTTAAAAACTTGCTCCTCCCTCTTTGTCTCACTCTTATTTTTTAATGAGATCAATTTCAATTGACTTTATATACATATGATTAACTCTATGTTAAGTAAAGTGTTAAAAAATAGTATGAAGAGAAAAAAAAAAGCTGTTTCTTGACAGTTGAGACAAAGGCTGTTCAAGTCATTGCTTAGTGTCAAATTCACTTCCATAGATTTCCTTTTAGGTGCTCTATTAGTTATCACAGATCAGGGAGAACATACAGTATTTGTCCCTTTGGGACTGACTTATTTCACTAAGTATGATGTTTTCCAGATTCATCCATTTTGTTGCAAATGACTGGATTTCATTTTTTACTGCTGTGTAGTATTCCATAGTGTACATATCCCATAGTTTCTTTATCCAGTCTTCAGTAGACGGATAATTAGGTTGATTCCGTGTCTTAGGTACTGTGATTTGAGCTGCAATAAACATGAGGGTACAGTTAACTCTTTTATTTGCTGATTTCATCTTACTTGGGTAATTCCCAGGAGTGGAATGGATGGGTCATATTATAGGTCTGTATTCAAATTTCTGACATATCTCCATACTGTCTACCACAGTGGTTTTACCTGTTTACATTCCCACCAATAATGGATTAGGGTACCTTTGTTCCACATCCTCATCAACATTTGTTGTTTGCTGATTTCTATATGAAAGCCATTCTAACTGGGGTGAGATGAAAACTCTTTGTGGTTTTGATTTGCATTTCCCTGATGGCTGTGATCCTGAACATAACATTTTTTTGTGTGTCTGTTGGCCATTTGGATTTCCTCTTTTGAAAAATGTCTGTTTAAGTCCTTTGCCCATTTCTTAACTGCTTTTCCCAGGCCATTAGCAGGGAGCTGGGTTGGAAGTGGAGCATCTGGTTTTGAGCTGGCACCCATATGGGATGCCTGCATCACAGGCAGTAGCTTTACCCCACTGTGCCACTACCCCAGTCCCTGTTTATTTTCCATAGTGTTTAGTCTGTTTGTATTGTTCCAGGTTTTCCATTAGATGAAGCATTTGAACTGGATATTTTTATAATTACTATTTAATTAGCCTTCTTTTAAAAATTTTATTTAAGTTAAACAAGTTTCATATACTTCATATAGACAGATTTAGGAATATAGTGGACTTCTCTTCCAACCCTTCCCCCAACCTCTCGGATTCCCATTCTTAATTTTTCCAGTGACCTGTTATCAGTTTACTTAGTGATCATATAGTTAACCCTACTCTAAGTAAAGGAGTTCAGCAAATAGTATGAAGAGAAAGAAAACAAAACAAAATAAAATAGAACTAAACAAAAGATTGTTCCTCAATGGAAGAGACAAGGGCTGTAAACACTGTAAACAATCATCTATTCTCAAAATGTCTATTTCACTCCAATACATTACATTTATGGTATAGATACACTATGGAGTACTATTCAGCTGTTAAAGAAAAAACCTGAAATCCTATGTTTTGCAACAAGCTGGTCACAACTGGAAACCATTAAACTTAGTGAAATAAGCCAATCCCAAAAAGACAAATATCACGTTTTCCCTGATCTGATGCAACTAGCAGAATACCTGCACTGAATAAATTTTATTACATTTCTGAAAGTATTTTATTCTGTCTACTTTTTATTACATATTTTATTCTTTTGGGGGAATAACATATTTTTAATTTGCATTATGGTCAATGACTTATTGTCTGTCTGCATTAAGTTAGAGTTCAACAAAAAAAAATGAAAATACCACAGCCTAGCAGGAAAATAAGCATGGGGTATACACAATAATCAAATGGAAAGATGTTCAACTTCACTAATATAAATTATAAAATAGTCATAAAATCATTAAAACTATAATAGTATATAATTCCTGACAATTTTCTGGACAAATAATTAAAACCAAGTTTTACAAAACACTGAATGTCAGGCAATACTGATACACTCAAGCATTTCTCTCTCTCTCTTCCTTTCTCTCTCTCTCTCTTTGTCTCTCTCTCTCTCTCTTTCATTTTGGCTCACACATTTAAGGGAGAACATGTGATATTTGTCCTTCTATGTTACCTTATTTCACTCAAGATAATTTCCTACAGAACAAACTGTTTTGTTGCAAATGGTAGAATTTCATTCTTTTTATGGCTCAATAGTATTCTTGTGTTTGTGTGTGTGTGTGTCATGTGTGTGTATCACATTTTCCTTATCCATTTCATCTGATGATGGACATCTTGGTTGATTCCTTAATTTGGTTTTCGTGAACAGTGTTGTAAACATAATGGAACAGGTATTTCTTTGATATGATAAATTCATGTCTTTTAGATATATATATCCAGTAGTGGGATTGCTGGATTCTATGACAAGTTTATATTTAATATTTACTTCCTTATTCTATTTCCCCATTTTTATTCTATTAATTCAATTTCACCATGTGCTAATATTCTCTTCCGCTAACTCTTGTGAAAGGCAAATTATTTCCTCATATATTCTGTAATTTTGTTCATTTTCATTGTGAGCTCGTTTTTAATAGAATTTTTTTTTTCTGAAGAAATCTTGTGAATATTGAGGTATGATAGAATTATACAGAACTTTGGTGGTGGTTAATTTTTTCTTTGCTTTTGTTAAGATACTAGCATTATCATCTGCCCTGGCTTCAAAATTTTAAAAAATTCTTGGTTTCAAAATTCTTGTTTGTCAAGGATAGTGTACATGCAAGACTCAAGGCTGAATTTTTAAAATTTCTCAAAAGACACTATATTTTGCAAAAACACAAATTTCTTTGTCATTCCCATAACTGTGAGCAAATTATTTCTAACCCCTCCATGCATGTGTCACTCTTTGAGTATCCCAGTTTTACGCAAAATGTAAGTTCTAGTATTTTTAGGAGGTAGATGTTATCTCCTGGACCTTGCAGGAACATGGAACCCAAACTCACAGACTATACTAGTGCAGCTTAGCCACCCGTGTCTGTCCTCCTGTCAGCACCACCATCACAATATCAGCCAACAAACTCCCTACTCCTCATCTTTGCATATGGGGATTTTATCTTCTCTTTTGGAAAAAAATATGAATATATACATACTTAGGCACATACATACATTTGCCATACATATATTTCCAGGTGTTTGTAACAGAAGGGCTTGCAATTAGTTAACTTTATGATTTTGCCAGAACTACAGTATCACTTTCTACCCAAATAATATAAATTAAATTCCAATGTGATTTTGATTTAGGGGTTTTTTTGGTGAAAAGAAAGAATGGTTAATATCTACCTCACAAAGGTCAACTGAATGAGGGTTAATTACTCCAGACCTTATTTCCATTTGAAACACATTTATGGGAGAAAATCATTTAAACTTAAGACCTCAAATCTCCAATATTTCAAACACAGTTGTTCAGTTACCAGGAAAATATATTATGCTACTGTTTTGAGAAGAGATCATCAAAAATGCTTAATATAAATTATTTATTTCTAACTACTCTATTAGTCATACTAATTCTGTTAGATTAGACGACAATTTCATGTACTGTATATTATATTCCTAAGAGACTAAAGATGCAGAGAAAAATTGAAAAAAATGATCCAAGTCTTTGAGATGTTGTATTTAAAACCTGTTAGGATTTCAGTATTGATATACTAGAAGTGCACTGTCTCAATAAGGGTCAAGAAATGGACACAAATAAACACAAACACATACACAAGAAACAAATAACTTAAGTCCATAAAGACACAAAAGTAATTCTGACAAGTCTCTCTGAAGATGGCATTTGAATTGGGCTTCAAAAGCTGGCTAATTATTTTGGAGAAGGATTCATTGGTGAACCATTTAAGTGAGAGGTTTATTGTGAATAAATGTGTGGAAATTCTAAATCTCACAATGTGTTGGAGGAATAGTGAAAGGATCAGTTTGTAGAAAATTAATAAATAGTTGAGTTTTCAAATAAAAAGTCTAAAGAAGAAAAAGGCATGCCTGGCAGAAGTAGGCCAGGTACAATACTAAAGGTTAATGAAATTAACTTTAGAAGAAGCAGAGAAATCCAGCCTCATCTGAGAGCCAACTGAGGCTTAACTCCAGCATCATTAGAGATGAAGTGTGGCTATATTTGATTTTTCCGAAGAGTCTGGCAGTTAGGATTTTTTTTTTTTTTTTTTGTAATCTCTACTACTTAAACAGTGGCAAGTAACTTAGAACTTGAAAAACGTGGTATAAAACACACACACACACACACACATACACACAAATACCTGTCGGAACACCATAGGTCACCAACATTCCTTTCACAGAGTGGATGAAAAGAGGACTAAAGCCAAGATCAGGTTCAGGTTCAGGTTCTAGCTAAGATGTGCAAGTAGGAACCCTAAAACAGCAGAGACCAGGAAAGTGGAGACTCATTATAGTATTTTAGGAATTTTAACCTAAATTCAAGAGCCAGAAACATGGAAAATATTTTTCTTCACAATATTTGCTAAACTGTTTCTCATGAAAAGGAATAAAAATGCTATTTTTAGGTAATTGGTCTCACTCTCAATATATTTGCACTAATGAAAAGTTTTCCTCTGTTATCCTAATTGTATGAATATTTTATAAAGGAGTTTTGCATTTATAAAGAACTTCCAGTGGAATGCATTTCCCATGTGAGATTTTTCACAAATATGAATGTAACTCATAGATACATAATGGGAAATAAAAGTAATTAAACATTTTATTTAAACTAATTAGACATCTGGCATAAAAATTTCAATCCCTCTTCTCTCCTTAGCCTTGTGTTTTTGTGGGTGTTTGCTTTATATATAGGATCTTTGCAGCTAGCCACAAACAAAAGAAGTAATTTAAATGCATTCCATGGCCTTCAACCCTAAGGAGATTACTATTAAAATCTCCTTGCTAACATTTCCTTTAATAGGATATAAGAGTCTTTCATGATTTTTGGGTCTGGATCCAAATAATACTAGTTAGGAAAGACAGAGACAAAATGAATTTTATTTCCTCAAAAACCCAGAGCCTAGAACCCCTTTCGAGAGTAAAGACATATAAAGGCCTTGCCTTCAAAAACTGATGGATTCACATCCCACTGTATTTTTCCACATCCTTGTCCTCTACACCAAACTCAAGTAAACTGGTCAAAGTAGGATTCCAGCAGATCCATTCAACATAAATGTCAAAGGCAAAAGTAAAATTAGTGCACATGTAACTTTAGGTAGCTTTTTGACATCTATACTCATTTTCTATTATGAAGAAATTTAGAGTTAACCTTTGAATTGACAGCTTCCCATGACTTTATGTTTAGTCTCATAAAATGTTATAACTTTTAGAATGTATATTCTGAATTCAGACTTCAATGTCTGGCCCATTTGCTTACAAGTACTGTCTGTATAAATGTATGGGAGTTGCTTACTTGTCTAAGATACAGCCTGTAAAATAGAAATCGGCCTATTGATTTCATCACGTCATTGGGAGGAATTAGTAGTGTAAAATGATGAGTCAATGCTCTGTACACGTTCATTGCTATTGCTGCTACTTCTTGTGTTGTTTTAGCTGTTATTTCGTGGCAATAATTTTATTAAATATGATTCTGTTCCCAGGATAATCTACCTAACTTTTTCACAGCACTGAAGCCAGTTCTCCATCTGCCTGCTGTCTCTACTAAAACCCTTCTGCTGATGGTCAGGGATTATAGGTTTATTTTTAGCAATCTTTCTAGCCCGAAATGGAATTCTGTCAAGGTTTGCTTTTTTTTTAAATTGTGACTCACAGAAGGAGGGCAGTATTTCTAATTTTATCATTTTCCCATAAAATCTTGTTTTAGTGCTAGCTAATTTCATTAATTTTTAAAATACACATATCCTGGCTTAGGCTTAGAAATTGCAAAGCTATTTTGTGGCTGAAATGGTTTATTTTCAGATATGTGGTTACTTTTCATGCCCTATTGTGGAGTAACCCGTGAAATGGTTTCAGAGTTAGTTAGCACCTGATGTATATTAAGAGCATGTCATATATAAGGGGACATATTTCCAGACTCTAATATGTCATTTTATGTGTTTCACACAAAAATGTTTGTGTAGCAATAAAAAAATCTGTCAAAAATGCCAAAAATGATGCCATAATATGTTGGGCTTTAAAAGAGCTAGGAATGCCTAAATAAACAATCCATTATTATTTTGTTAGAAACTGAGGATTTGTGACCATGTGTGATTTCTCCACTGACAATATGCTTGGTAAATGGTTCAAGCAAGTCATGTCATGGTGATCATGCTTAGAAAAGTCTCGGCCATAATGAACTCTGTGTGTGTGTGCACTCATGCACACATGAGAGAGAGGAGAAATCAGAGAACAATAATTCATTACCACTGCCAAGATGACATTTTAAATTGATGAAACAAATACTTTTCATTCTTAAGACAGAAAATATTTTGTCTTTGGATGTCAAATTCAATAAAATTATTGTACTAAAATCCTCAATTTTCTATGATTCAGTAATTATTTTGAGAAGTATCAATTGGACAATTAAAAATATTTATCTGACAAAATACTGAGCTGATGTTGATAAGCACAAGAGAATTTCATCTTACTTTTGTGAACTCTTAACTTTAAGCCGTGGATGTTTTCATCCCACTCTCTTGATCCCTATTAATATTTCCATGTGTGTGGAGTAATGCAGACATTCTCAGAATGACAACATTTCTGAATCTTATTTAGAATGTACTGTTTAGAATTCCATTGAATCAAATACCTATATAGAGGATAAAGTAATTATTTTTCAATTTCATTTTAATTGTATTGAAAGTATTTTTTATCAAAGCAATTTTTTTTTCAGCAAAGTTTCACTAAACATTCATCAATGTTTAAAGACCCATATCAGATGTAGAGTTGCTCAGGTGTGTGTGTATGTGTGTGTATGTGTCAACACATTTACAAATTCTAATTTTTTAAAAGACTTATTTATTTATTTGAAAGTCAGAGTTACAAAGAAAGACAGAGATATAGAGAAAGATGGAGACTTTCCATCTGCTGGTTCACTCCCCAAATGGCTGCAACGACCCAGGACTGGGCCTTGTTGATGCCAGGAACCAGGAGCTTCTTCTGGGTCTCCCCCGTGGGTGCAAGGGCCCAAGGATTTGGGCCACCCTTTGCTGCCTTCCCAGGCCATAGCAGAGAGCTGGATCAGAAGTGGAGCAACTGGGACAGTAATGATGCCCATATGGGCTGTAGGTGTCACAGGCAGCGGCTTTACCTGCCATACCACAATGCCAGCCCCCAAATCCCAAATTTTGTAATGCAATACTTAGGGCACTAATTTTTGTCATGAAAATTTTATTATTCCATTAATTCCTGATAAACAAATTTTACTCTGTGCAGGTTTAGCCATTGTGACTTTTATTTCTTATTGATCATTCCTACTCCTACAGAGTCTAAGTTTATCCATGATTGCTGTATTCAGTGTTCCTTAAAAATGTATAATTTCAGGCCGGCGCCGCAGCTCCATAGGCTAATCCTCCGCCTGCGGCGCCGGCACCCCAGGTTCTAGTCCCGGTCAGGGTGCTGGATTCTGTCCCGGTTGCTCCTCTTCCAGTCCAGCTCTCTGCAATGGCCCAGGAGTGCAGTGGAGGATGGCCCAGGTGCTTGGGCCCTGCACCCGCATGGGAGACCAGGAGAAGCACCTGGCTCCTGCCATCGGATCAGCGCGGTGCGCCGGCGACAGCGCACCGGCGGCAGCGGCCATTGGAGGGTGAACCAACGGTAAAGGACGACCTTTCTCTCTGTCTCTCTCTCTCACTGTCCACTCTGCCTGTCAAAAAAAAAAATAAATGTATAATTTCTATCTGTTCTTTTGTTTGGAGGACTGGAGAATTTTTAAAAATACTTATTTATATATTTTAAAGGCATCATTAAAGAGAAAGAGAGAGAGAGAGAGAGGTTCCATCCATTAATTCCTTCCTCAAATGGTTGCAATGGCAAGGACTGGGTCAGGCCAGGAACCAGGAGCCAGGATAGCCAGAAGCCAGTCAACCAGGGCTCCTACGTGGGTGCAGGGGTGCAGGCACTTGGGCCATCTTCCGCTGTTTTCCATGCAATAGCAGGGAACTGAATCAGAACTGGAGCAGCTGGATCATGAACCAGTGTCCATATGGGATGCAGGTAGTGTATGCTTCAATGCTGCTTCTGAACAATTCTAGTATACTCCATTTTCTACATTTCAACTATATTTGTCTCATTTCTATCAATGTCTATTAATTGAATAAAATAATTAAAATATGTATTTCTTGGAACAAAGAGCAATGAACATAAGATATTACAAATATTGGTAATATTTGTAGGTGGAGACAGGGATCAAAATGTCATTGAAATCAAAAGAGTAACACCAAAATATCCTCCTTCTGATTTTTAGATACCTCAGTGGAATAAGTCAAGAGGCCTGAGTTTTGCTAAGTGATAGTGATGACTGTGAAGTAGTCTTGGTCTTTGTAGACATTTACATATCATTTAATTCTGATTTCAGAATTGCCAACTGCATATGTCTGTTTGTAGTTGTATAAGTGCTATATGAGAAAAATTGTCAATTCATCTTCCAATTCAGAAAGCTAACTTAATTTGAATAAGATAGTTATGTGAAACAAAGTGATAGAAGACTGAAGAAAAGTTGAGAAAGCACTGACATTCTTTTAAGATTTATTTTATTTATTTGAAATGCAGAGTTACACAGAGTAGTAGAGACAGAGAGAGAGGTGTTCCACCCTCTGGTTCATTTCCCATATGGCTGGAACGACCAAGCCGAAGTCAGGAGCTTCTTCCAGGTCTCCCATGTGGGTGCAGGGACCCAAGCACTTGGGCCATAGTCTACTGCTTTCCCAGGTGTATTAGCAGGGAGCTGTATTGGAAGTGGAGCAGCTGAGACTTGAATTGGTGCCCATAAGGGATGCCGACACTTCAGGCTAGAATTTTAACCCAGGCGCCGTAGTGCTGGCCCGGAGAAAGCACTGACATTCTAGCAGTAACCACTCACCAGGCATCATGCCAGAGTCTTGAAAAATTATCTGTGTAATTTTCACAACAAGCAAGAAGGCAGATTTAGTTCTATATGTTAGCTGAAGAGGCTGAAATTTAGAGAGCTAACTTCTTACCTGAAGTCAGATTGTTGAGTAGTGGTTAGGTTGCAGGACAAGCCATTCTGCAAAGTCCAGTCCTGTTCTACATGCAAAACAGAGATTCCATCCTGAGAGGGAGAGAACTTCCACCCACTGGTTCACTCTCCAGATGGCCTCGATGGCCAGAGCTAAGCCAGACCAAAGCCAGGAGCTTCCAGGTCTCTCACATGGGTACCAGGGGCCCAAGTGCTTATGCCATTCTCTTATGATTTTCCTAGGCCATAGCAGGGATCTGGGTCATAAGTGAAAAAGTCAGGACACCAAATGGTGCCATATGGGATGGTGCTGTCCCAAGTGGTGGTTTTACCGCCTATGCCATATGCCAGCCCTGATTCAGGGATCTGTATGATGTAGACAGACATTCTTTATCATTTAACAAATATGTGTGGAGTGCATACAAGGTGTCTCTCCTGAGCTAAGCTTATGAATCAAGTGCATAACATAACCCCTGTGTTAACAGAGCGGTTGGTCTAGGCAGGACACACAGGCAGAAGATCAGAGATTAAACATGGTAAAGTGTGAGGGAACAGCAGGATGAAAGATCAGAGGATAAGGGGCTGATCAATTTCAGTAATGGAAATGAAAACTTGCTTAAGTGAATTCCTGAAAAGTGAGAAGGGATAAATTACATCTAAATGAAATTGCTGCAGTTGAGAGAATTTTCAAATGCTGAAATGTCCTTAAAAGTGTTTATAATGTTTTAACATTTTTATCATAGTGATAATCATTTATGATTAGAAATTATTAACTAGATTTCAGCATTAAAACTGATTTCCAACTTTTTGAACTCTTGACTATGAACTGCTTTGGAGACTAAAATGTATCTCTCGTGTCTACATTTATTTGGCTTTACAGTCAGAAGAAATGACTCTAAAATAATCCCCAGAAGTTTCTCCAACAGATTCTCAAAGTCTCAGTACCTTTTGCCTTATTATTTCTTTAAAATTTATTTCTAAAAATTAGAAATGTTGATCATTTTTTGCATTGTGAGTATTCTTGAAGTTGAACCTTCTTCCTGACCCTAGGAAGAATCACACTAAATTTATCTCTATGTTATCATTAAACACGCATGCACACGTGTACGTATATAAAGGAGAATGACTTGACAATTTTTTCCTGCTAATTTATTCAAACACTTGACACTCTTTCCAGAAAGTTAGCAATTATATTAAATATCAATCCTTAATGTGGTAATTTAAGCTGAGAACAAAAAAACTTTGAAAAATTTTAGGCTAATTATACCCTTAACTTGAATCAATTCACTTAAATTCTTTTCCTTCATACATGTTTTATATTTTCATGGCCTCATGCCTAGTATTCATGTGCTTTCAACTGTCACAAATACATTTTTCCTCCGTATATTCATTCAATCCCTACCCATTCTGTACTGTTACTGATTGATCTAGACAGGAGAATCTGTGTGGTCAGTCGTTCACTGTTTTATTTACACTTGTATGAGAGTTTCCCCAGTTGTCTGCAAGGGAATGAAGACCTTTATCCTTAATCTTTCTATCTTACATGGTATCTTGTACATTGAGTATGATCATTGAATAAGCTTTAATTTAGCAAACTAGTTAATTAACTAATTAGGTACAAGAGAGTATGGACAGGTGGTAGGATAAGATACTCTTTCAGTCTTCTGGTTCAAGGAACGCTTGCTCTCTAGAAGTGGATGGAAAATGAAGAGAGTCGGTCCAATGTACCCTTGGTTGGTAACTGGATGTCAGAACAGAGCATCAGGAATTCATCAAGGGGTAATTGCTGGCAAAAGTATAAAACATTGCCTATGTTCACTTCTGTGACAAAGCACCAAAGATAGAATATCCCAGAAAAGAAAAACAAGGCACAGGAAGTGGTATCATGTGATCTTGAAAACCTTACAGAGTGTTGGAACTGGTGCTGAGGTGTGGGCAGCCATGTTTTTAAACAATGGCAGTGGGGCAGCGCTATGGCACTGTGAATTAAACTGCTGTCTGCAGTACTGTGGCACTGTGAATTAAACTGCTGTCTGCAGTATCCCATATGGATGCTAGTTCAAGTCCCAGCTGCTCCACTTCCAATCCAGCTCCCTGCTAATGTGCCTATGAAATGCAGCAGAACATGGCTCAAGTCCTTGGGCCCCTATACCCACATGGGAGTTTCGGAGGAAGCTCCTGGCTCCTGCCTTCAGCTGGCCCATCCCTGGCCATGGCAGCCATCTGGAGGTGAACCAGAGGATGGAAGAGCTCTCCATACCTCTCTCTTCTCTCTCTGTAACGCTGCCTTGCAAATAAAATAAATAACAAATCTTTAAAAAACAAACATTTGCAATGCTGTAAGAGTATGTAAGAAGAAAGTAGAGACAGAACAAACTGGAAAAGCAGGAGAGGGACAGATTTCAGCTCAGTACCAGTCTACAATGCACCAGGGCTGTGGCAATGAGGAGAATCGTGTGTTCCTGATGTCTTAGCTCTTGTAGGAACTGCAGCCCAATCCTGCCCTCCTCCCAGGACCAGGAGCACCAGAGTTCTAGTTGTCTGGACTCTTCCTGAGAGGCCCCTATGCTGCTTCTCAGCCCTGACTGGCTGCTGCCTGCAGCCACTGAATTGCTCTACTGTCCCTGGACTTCCCTGCTCTCCTCCTTTCTTTGTCTCTTATGGTCTTTGGAGTACGCCCAAAGTTGGACAGCTTAACTCTAAATGACACCTCTACAACCTGTCCCATGGAAATTAAACCATGTTTGAAGAAAGTAGGCTGAGAAGCTCTTTAGGACACCACTCAACTATATGTAATAAACACAGATTGATACAACAAGACCTAGGCCAGTGTGTAAATCGGATTCCTGTTAGTTGGTTGGTTTTGGTATGCCAAATCTCAAAGGTGGTTAGGCATATTGGGCTCCCTGATGTTCACTATGCCAGACAGTACTTTCTGATAATCAGAATTGTCTCAAAATGGATGCAGAAGATTTAACATAAGAAGTAAATGTGGTTTTACCATAGATGGTCAGAGGCCAGTTGTCATATGATTCGATGTGGTAAATTTTCGTAGTAGAGTGGATGACCCCTGAATTTCATGTTAGCCCCATGAGTAAAGGGTATGGTCTTTAACAAAGGGGAGGTTGATCATCTAAAACTGATTTTACTTCTTAACAAATGGCCTTATTAGTGATAACCTCCTTTCCACATTTATCTAGGTTTAAAAAAATGCATTATTTTAATTTTACATGCTTATGGGGTAATGTGATAATTTGATACATGTATTCAATGTGTGATTATCAAATCAGGTTAGTTGGCAATTCCATCTCCTTAAACATTTTTAAAATTTATTTATTTATTTATTTTTTGACAGGCAGAGTGGATAGTGAGAGAGAGAGACAGAGAGAAAGGTCTTCCTTTTTGCCGTTGGTTCACCCTCCAATGGCCGCTGCGGCTGGCGCATCTCGCTGATCCGAAGCTAGGAGCCAGGTGCTTCTCCTGGTCTCCCATGCGGGTGCAGGGCCCAAGGACTTGGGCCATCCTCCACTGCCTTCCCGGGCCATAGCAGAGAGCTGGCCTGGAAGAGGGGCAACCAGGATAGAATCCGGCGCCCCAACCGGGACTAGAACCTGGTGTGCCAGTACCGCAAGGCGGAGGATTAGCCTGTTAAGCCACAGCGCTGGCCCCATTTTTAAAATTTATTATCACATAGTTATTTATTGGATACATGGTGACATTTTAATAAATATACAACATGTACTGATGAAATCAGGATAATTAACATTTTCCTCTTTACATCACTTTGAAGTAGGCAGGCATATAGGTTAAAATCGATTAGGTTTCTGAGCTGGAAGACAACGCCTTCACCACGCCCCTGTGTGACCTCATCCCCCTACCTGGCCACACCTGGGTGCCCACCAGCCAATCAGGTTAATTAACCACTCCCCTTTAGAAGTGGGTTAAAAGCCGGGACATGGTGTGGCCCGGCTCTTCTTCCCTGGCCTCTTGTCAGGCGGGAGCTTCCTGGCCCAGATACAGGCCTAGATGTTCATCCATGTGGCTGGTTCCTGGTGCTCCGTATGAACTCCTACTCACCTCTCTCTCCTAAATAAAGCTCTCACTCTCCTGTGCATCTTTTTCACTAAATAAAAGCTTAAAACGGACCATGCTGCCTCGTTTATCTGTGCCGGTATTTAGAATCCTTCTCTAAATATTAGGCAAGAACCCTCTTGGGCTTACTAATATCGGGGCTTTAGTAATAAGCCCGTGGTGAAATTGTAAGGCAACCCAAATTCTGATAGCACATGTGGCACCCCAGATAGCATTCCTAGGGAACTTTAAAGGGCCACATTTTAGTGTACATTGGTAACATTGTAAGGTAAAAGAACTTTTCGGTGCCAGACTGGAGATGAAACTGCCTTTTTCCTCAGTTTCCACTATTTTACATTCATCAGAAAGACCTGGTTGCCAAATGGATGTATTAGAATCTTTAATGGAACTTAGACATCAAGTATTTCAAAGGTGATTTGATGGGCTTAGATTATGCACTATTTTTCATATGGTACAAGAAAGTATATAAGAAAATGGATTCTCATAAGAAAGAATGAAAGTTATGTGATTCTTAGTTTCTGTATAGCATAGTCCTGACCTATATAAAGATTTCTTACAAAGTCCACAAGAGAGTACCAAAGAGTTCTATTCCTGGAGATGGAAGCATTGAGAATGTGAGATTTCACAAAATCTTCTTATAGTACCCAAGTCTTTTCATACAAAGAACATTAACACATCAATCCCCACAACTGCCTTTGGAATAATACCAGGACTTTCAGGAGAAGTAAGGATACCTCATATAGGTTTCCATATTCAAAATAGAAAGAACGCAAGATCTTCAGAACACATGCCCAGAAGATGATTACAGTAAACAGGAAAAAGACAATATGAGAAATTCATATTTTCAGATAAAAGGGAAGATCAATCTCAGAGGATAATTCACTGGGGCAGCTACTCCTTTATTTTTTAAAATGTTTTTATGTGCTTTAGCAGAGCAGTTTTTTTTTTTTTAATTATTTGTTTATTTGAAAGATGGAGTTAGAGAAAGAGGAGAGCCCTTCCATCCGCTGGCCCACTCTTCAAATGGTCGCAATGGCTGGAACTGGTCCAGGCCAAAGCCAGGAACTAGGAGCTTAATCCAGGTCTCCCACATGGATGCAGGAGCCCAAGCACCTGAGCCATCTTCTACTGCCTTCTCAGGAGCATTAGCAGGAAGGTGGATTGGAAGTGGAGCATCCAGGACTGGAACTGGCACTTATATGGGATGCTGGCATCACAGGCAGTGGCTTTTACCCACTATACCACAATGCCAGCCCTGAACCATTCCTTTATATATAAGAGATTGAATCAGACAGATAAAGCTCTCATCTACTGGTTCATTCATTGGATACCTCAATGGCTGGGACTAGGCCTGGGCAAAGCTAGAGCCAGGAACTGAATCCAGTTTTCCCAAATGGGTAGCAGGAACACAATTACTTAAGCCATCACTGCTGTTTCTGAGGTCCGTGTTAACTAGAGGCTGGAGTCAAGAACCAGAGCCAGGTATTGATCTCAGGTACTCTAAAATGAGCCATAGGAATCATTAGTCATGTCCTAATCCAGGCCAAAGACTTGTCCCTGGAGCAGCCATTTCTACAAAAGAAGTGAAGTCAATTGAAAGTTCATTAATGTCAAAAGCTTGCCTGAAAAGAAAGATTAAGAGGTACAATGGTATATTAAAAAGCATAATGATTTTTTTCTTTTTTTTTCTTTTTTACTTATTTGACAGGTAGAGTTAGACAGTGAGAGAAAGAGACAGAGAGAAAGGTCTTCCTTCCATTTGTTCACCCCCCAAATGGCCGCTATGGCAGGAGCTACACTGATCCGAAGCCAGGAGCCAGATGCTTCCTCCTGGTTTCCCAAGCGGGTGCAGGCGCCCAATCACCTGGGCCATCCTCTGCTGCCCTCCTGGGTCACAGCAGAGAACTGGATTGGAAGAGGAGCAGCCAGGACTAGAACCTGGTGCCTATATGGGATGCCGGCACTGCAGACAGAGGATTGGCCTTGTGAGCAATGGTGCTGGCCCCAAAGCATAATGATTTTCAACCCAAATCAGATTAGAAATATAATCCTTCTCCCTAACAAATTATCTAAAGTTGGTTAGCCAATATTTTAATATCAAATGTTTATACTAAAATACTATTATCTTAATATCAGCATTTCTTCATGTGACATTTAGCTCTTAGAGCTGAAAGAAATGAAATTACATGACATATGATTGCATAGTATATAAAATATTCAGCACCTTGGGTGATCAATGTATAGTTTCCAACCATGAATGCACAAATAAGAATATTATGATGTATCACTTTTATTGTGAAGAAATCAAGTAACAAAAAAGCAAGTTGATACTAGAAAATGTTCTATGATTTTCCCATTTAATGTTTCCAGAATCTCCTATGGAAATGACATTTGTAAGTATGAATGATGAAAGATTCTTGAATTCCAAGAGTGACGCCATTCTGTACATTATCTTCTTCTTAAGGAACTGGGATGCTGTATTAATATCTTATGCAGGTTTTCGATATTGAAGGATTCTAAATGTTCGCATAATTTTCAATAAAACAGAAAGCCTCCTTCATTTGAAACAACACCAGCAACAATAACAACCTGAGTGCTTGCTGTGTGGAACACTGGCCTCTGTGAAACATTTTATGTGAATTGTGTTGCTTAACCTTGCAACACACTGCGCAGTGAATTACCACCATGTTCTCCACTTTAAAATGGAAGAGACAAAGACACACACACACACACAAATAAGTAACTTAAGTGAGCATTGTACAACTGTTAATTGGCAGAACCAAGATATGAAAAGTCAGACAACATAATTCCACCACAAGCTTTCAGACGCACTGTAATATGCTGCGTTGCTTGCCTTTTGGGTTATCAAGATCTACTGTTCGACTTGAGTATGACACATATTTGTGTACTTATATCTGTCTTATGTATTTTCCGATATTTTTTTCTCTTCTCTTAATTTCTTTTCTCTCTCTTAATTCTACTTCACATTTTTTAAATATTTCCATGCCACCCTTTAGGACTCTCTGGAGCAACCTCCCTGCCTTGTGTTATATTTAAAGGCCAAGCACTCAGCTACTCATTAGCTAAAACCTTATTTTGGAATATCCATGCGAATTCCCACTACTTACTGTATTTCACAGCCCTTCAAACAAAGTTAGTTATATGTTTTAAGTACGTTACTAGGTATGAGTTGGAATATCATCCTATAAAGAATAACAAAGGCTTATACCAAGTTAATGATCCATTTTGTCTTGGGATTTCCTATAAACTTTATTAAAGGGTCTTTAGAATAGTATCAATGTAAAGCTTAAGTAAATAAAATCCAATGGATTCTTTACTGGGGTATTTGCATGTGACATTCATGAAAATTATGTGATCTAATTCATTTTAGAATTACTATTATAATTAAAAACTTTGAAAATGTATCTCTCTCATGTATTTGGAAGAAATATGATTATACTTTTATTGTGAAGTTTTACAAGCGAGGCAAATTTAAGACTCTTTTTCATAAGATTACACAGCCCTATCCTTTAAAGTTAAATAGCTGAGAAGGGGTTTGTAAATTTGAGAAGTGTCACTTAACTTTTCTTCTCTAGCTTTGCACTAATCTAAACTTTTGAGAGAGGAGAGAGGATGAAAAGGAAATTTGGGGAAGACAGTAAACATAAAATTTAGCATACTATCAAACTAAACTATTTGGTTGGATTTGATTATTTTTATCCAAAATCATCTTCCTGGAACAGGGTTTTTTCCTGCTGTAGGTGCGAGTAGCAAGTACCTTAGATAAAGATATTCTTACTGATTGAAAAGTTGTCTTTTTAAATGGTACCCTGAGATTAGACCCTTGAAAATCATATAAAACTCTAGAGCACTTCCCCATGAAAGAAATGTGTATGTTGGGGCAGAGATCTGAAAGCATTGTGGATTTTAAGTGTTCTATACAGCAAGGTTAAAGGGAAAATTTCAAAATCTATGTTCTGCCAATTTAACCATGAGCCTAATCTTTGTTACAATTATCTCTATTTTTGGTTGAGACTTGAGAGCTTTAGGAATGTCCCAGTTAGCTTAAAACAGATGGCCTGTTCTACTTCTTGTTATCAATCAGAAAACTTCACAGTAGCTGCTCAACTCTGGTTTCTGATTGCTTCACATTTTTCATTCTTTCTAGGATTTTTGGGCAGCGGTGTCTGTAATGATAGCTTATTGTGGCAGTTTATAGCAGTATACAATCTTCAAACCAGTTATTGTTTAAATTAAGTACTGTGCCTCAGTAATAATTATTGAATATTTCTTCTGTGCAAGCTTTTCAGGTCTTAAGTAGATTACGGAAAATAGACCAACTCTGGCCTCACTGTACCCGTAAGTGAGGTATCATTCTTGGTGGTACTAACAGCATATATTTCTTATTCTGAATGATTATTCAGCAATAGGAATAGAGCAGAGATGATTCATCAAAGTGTGAAGACCTTCAGTTGTTATCCCATGAATATCTGCTGATGAATCTCCAATCACATAATTAAACATTGAAGAGAGGCAAATTCACAGCCATGGGCTATTACTAAGCATTTTGCTTTAAAAGAAAGCCAACTATATGTGAAAACACATTATAGGATCTTATTTCATAAAATCATAGATCTGAAAAAGTTATGATCACCTCATATTCAAGTTTAAGAACTGGAAGACCAGAAAGTTAATTGATGCATAAAGAGTTACGCATATGTTTAATTAGTGACAACCAAGAATAGGACATCAATTTCCTAATTGAAAGCCTACTTGCTACTACCAGATTTCAGACTTTTGTCTCAAGAATGGGTTGCTGCACTTTAGGTGATGAGCATCAAAGTATGAGATTAATGGGAATCACAAGTTATGACTGCTTTCATCACACTGCAACCTCAGATGTACAATTCTGTCCCCTAGTGTACAGGAAATCCATGTCAAAGGCCCCCACAGTGGTGTGCCCATCTAGCCTTTCACTTTGTTCCTTCTCATAAAATTGGGAAGGGGTGGAAAGTTGAGAGTGGGTTTTGGGGCTAAGTTTGTGAACTTCTCTTTAATTTTACTTCTTAAGCTAAAAGGTAAAAAGCCATAGTTTAGTAAATAGTAATTACCAAATTTTATTTTTATTGTTTTACAAATGCACCATGATAATGTAAGATGGTAACACTGGGAGACTGTGGGTGAGAGACATACAATATATAGGGACTTAGAATTCTTGTAAATTTCCACAAATCTAAAATTAACCCGGGGGGGGGAAGCTTATTTAAAGTGAATAAAAGGGGAGTACTTCAAGAAGTTCATGGAAATTGTGTCTTATGAAATAACTATGCATGGTCAATAGATATGTAAATGAGTTTGATTGCAGCAATCATTTACAATATATATGTATTAAAGCATCAAGTTGTACACTGTACATATGCAATTTTATTTTTCAATAATATTTCAGTTAAGCTGGAGAAGAAAAAGACTCAAGCATGCACAAAAGGCCACTGAGTGGAAAACAAAATAATTACTTATTTATATAGTATAGCAAAAAGAACCTGGTTGTTTAAGTTAGAAATTATGTATTTACATCTCAGTTCTAATAGTTCCTTCTTTATTTTATTTTTTTGACAGACAGAGAGGACAGTGAGAGAGAGAGAGAGAGAGAGAGAAAGGTCTTCCTTTACTGTTGGTTCACCCTCCAATGGCCGCCGCGGTAGGCGCGCTGCAGCCAGCGCACCGCGCTGATCCGATGGCAGGAGCCAGGTGCTTCTCCTGGTCTCCCATGGAGTGCAGGGCCCAAGCACTTGGGCCATCCTCCACTGCACTCCCTGGCCACAGCAGAGAGCTGGCCTGGAAGAGGGGCAACTGGGACAGAAACCGGTGCCCCGACCGGGACTAGAACCCGGTGTGCCAGAGCCGCAAGACAGAGGATTAGCCTGTTGAGCCGCAGCGCCGGCCAGTTCTAATACTTCCTTCTAAAAGAGAGTATACTGGGGTCATTGCTGTGGTGTAGCAGGTAAGGCTACTACCTTCTGAGCCAGCAGCCTGTATGGTGCGAGCACTAGTCCCGGTTGCTCCACTTCTGATCCAGCTGCCTGTTAATGTGCTTGGGAAAGCAGCGGAAGATGGCCCAAGTCCTTGGACCCTTGCATCCACATGAGAGACCCAGATGATGCTACTGGCTTCTGGCTATGGTTTGGCCCAGCCATGGCTATTGTCAGCATTTGGGGAGTGAAGCAGTATATGGAAGATCTCTCTCTTTCTCTGTAAATCTACCTTTAAAATGAATAAATAAATTTTTAAAAAAAGAGAAAAAAACTGCACAACTTCTTTACCAGGACCCATAAAAAAAAAAAAAAAAAAAGCTTTTTGTGAGTTGGAGAATTTACCCAAATGCCTAGCAAAGTACCTGGCACAGTATGTGTTGGTGTTGTCAGAAATGTTGGTGCTCCACCATGGCCCATTGATCTGTGATAAGACCTAATCTGTAATAAGACCTGCATCTGTTTGCCAGAGGCAATCTGCAAGATTTGGGAAGGGTTTTTTTTGTTTGGTTGGTTGGTTGGTTGGTTATTTTTTCAGGCTGAGTTAGTGGGAGAGAAAAAGAGATAGAGAGAAAGGTCTTCCTTGTTGGTTCACCCCCCAAGTGGCTGCTGCGCCATTCCATCTGAAGCCAGGAGCCAGGTGCTTCCTCCTGGTTTCCCATGTGGGTGCAGGCGCCCAAGCACTTGGGCCATCCTCCACTGCCCTCCCGGGCCACAGCAGAGAGCTGGACTGGAAGAGGAGCAACCGGGACAGAGTCCAGCACCCAAACCGGGACTAGAACCCTGGGTTCCGGCACCACAGGCGGAGGATTAGCCTAGTGAGCCACAGCGCTGGCTGAGGGAAGGGTCTTCTGACAGCAGGCATGTCACAGGTGTGGAATCCATCCTCCTCAAGAACAGTCTTCAGTCAATGATGGATGTTAGTTGGTCTTCTCTGGTCCCAGAGATTCTCCACAGGATTGTCAGCCAAGATAAAATAAGCCTAGCTGAGAACAAAGAAGAATAAGGTGCATTTGAGGCTTATTAGGATTGCAGTCCAGGAGACACAAAATTCAAGCAGCCTTAGAGATGTGCTGGGAGGTTTTACAGCCCAAACTACAAGGGGGCTGTGAATTATACAACCTGTTTGTCAGGAACTACGATTGGTGCAGAAAAGGTTAAACTGCTTTGTTAGAGGGCATTGGGCACAGTATCAGGAAGCAAGGGCTTACCCTTACAAGCTATTGCACAGACTCAAGAATCTCCAGCCAGAAATGGCCCTGTTCTCAAGGTCTTCGCGACCCAGGTGGATATGTTCAAAACAGCTCGGTTCAAAAGTTCAACGTGCAGCACATCTGAGGCCTGTTTTGACAAGAGCACCCACTCACTCCATTTTGAGCACCCAGATCAATACTGTTCCTTCTTCTTTGGCAGGACTAGGCTCCAATTGTCTATAATGATAACTTTCTTGATTACATATTCTTCATTCTATGTGCCCCTTTCCTCTTGTTTCCTATAGATGTTTCCTAGACCAAAATGCAGACAGATCTGAGTTTAAAAGCCTTACATTGCTATTTGAAACAGGTTATTTATTTTTTAAATAAAAAGTTATTTATTATCATTGATTTTTTAACTTTTATTTAATAAATATAAATTTCCAAAGTACAACTTTTGAATTATAGCGGCTTTTCCCCCCATAACCTCCCTCCCACCTGCAACCATCCCATCTCCCACTCTCTCTTCCATCCCATTCTTCATCATGATTCATTTTCAATGATCTTTATATACAGAAGTATATACTAAGTAAAGATTTCAACAGATTGCACCCACAAAGACACACAAAGTATAGAGTACTGTTTGGGTAGTAGTTTTACCATTAATTTGCATAGTACAACATATTAAGGACAGAGGTCCTACATGGGGAGTAGTGACTCCCATTGTTGATTTAACAATTGACACTCTTATTTATGACGTCAGTAATCACCTGCGGCTCTTGTCATGAGCTGCAAGGCTATGGAAGCCTCTTGAGTTCACCAACTCCAATCTTGTTTAGACAAGGCCATATTCAAAGTGGAAGATCTCTCCTCCCTTCAGAGAAAGGCACCTCCTTCTTTGATGGCCCTTTAAACAGCTTATTTAATCTCTCTGAGCTTTACTCTTTTCATCTTTAAAATAGAAATAGTCATTCCTAAGGTGATGTGATCACTACTGAGATAATGGGTCAGAATATGGATAGTCATTACATATGTTCCATTGGGTTGGGGCATGTAATACAACGATAGGTGCACCCCTTACAGAGAATACAAGTAGCATCAGCAAAGTCATATCCAGGTGCCAATCAGAGGCTGGAAAATTCCAATACTGGTGGCTCCATTCTTGCTTTTAAGCTAACTCCCATTACAACCTGAGTCATTCATACCAAATTCTGTGGAACACCACTTTGAATTATAGGTTTTTTAATACTTGTTGTTTTTTCCTTTACATTATCTGCATATTCATATTTAAACACACATCTAAATCTGACTTAACAAGCACATCTGACTGGGTGGGTTTTCATGTTACTTAAATATTTAATATGATATAAAATATCCATCCATGGGTTTCCCTTAAATAACACGCTTCTATTCCTTCCATCAATGGTTTTCCCTTAAATAACATGTTCCTATTCCTAGCCTAACACATCTGTTAATTTACCAAATACTAATATAAACCAAAATTTTCAAGAATATATCTGTTGTACACAGTAGGTCACACTTGTACAAATTGTGAATGTATACATGTAAGTGGTAAACCTATGAAATCTAGAGAGTAAAATAATAAGAAATCCTCTTGAGGCTTAAAAGTGTATATTTATGCAAAATACTTGGTCCACGTTAAGGATGCAATGCAAAAATACACAGATTGAATTATCATGCTAATTATAGACTTTTCTAGATATGGTCATTAAGAGTTATTCAGCCTTTGAAATTGATTGCTTCTTTATATCACAAATCTCTTTTGTTCATTTAATTGATTTTTGTAATTGTAAGATTATTTAATGATATCCTTTGTTTTTATTAAATGGCAGTGTTTTCGGTATAGTCAGAGTCTACATTGTGTATTGTTTCTCTTTTGAAAATTTTCTTGAGAGAAAAAAATGAGCAGAAGCAGACAGACTGTTCTAGGACATCTTTAGAGACATGAGTTTCTCTGGCATAAAAAAAGATTGGATTCCAAATCGGTTAAATTGCTCCTTCTCTACAGTACAGTGACATGTTGTCTTGTTACAGTGGAACATGTGCTCTCATTTTGGACGAGCTGTTCTGTGAAAGCTTTATTTAACCATGTAGCCAATCCCCAGGTTTGTGGGTGGTACCTCCTCTCCACGTTAGCGGTTTTCTCCATTTTAATTATTGCTTCTGCTCTGTCAGCTGGAATACAGTTCAGCAGCAATCCTTTTAAACAGCACGATATTTCTCAAAATAGACAAAACAGTTGACTAGACAGAAAGGAGGTACAGTGTCAACAAAAGTAGGACTGTTGTGTGTTGTTCCTGAAACCACTCCTGAGAAACAAGCTTAGATGTGCATAATCAGATAGGCACTATATCAAAATATAATAAATGTCCTAATAAAAACTTTTATCCTTTTTTTATTAAGAAAAGCAAATTTTACAAAACATGATTGAGTGCAGAGAATACTTCTATGTTGTCCTTATGTTTAAGGAGTTGAAACAAATGTATTAGCTGGCTCTGTTCACTTCTTTTTTATGAGAACATTTCAGAATCTGTAGGTAAATGGATAATACTTCAATTAAATTAATCAACAGATAGGTCCTATGACTGATTGTATAGCTCATTCGGTTGAAAACAAGAAGCATCTTTTTTTCTCCTTTAGGGGAAGATATATTGAGTTTCATTATGTATAGTTTTCCAAATATAAGATTGTCAATGACACAAAAAGGTAGGCCACCATTTGGGACACCCAAATCCCATGTTGGGATGTTGGCTTATGTAACAGTCCCTCCAAGCAGCATTTTTACCATGAGCTTTTGCGCCACTTTCCCTCCCCCCACCCCATGCTTCTGCTAAAAGAAAAATTCGGTCAGGTAATATTTACTCTTCAGGAAAAGTGACATATTTCACTTTTGGGGACTTTCCTATAGTTAGCAAGAATGGCCAATAGGGGGACAAGCCCCCTCTAATCCCTTGTTTGTCTAGCAGAGAGGAAGTGACACCTCTTTCAGAGCGCAACTTAGAGGATGCCTGAAAAATTGCCAGCCCAGCAGCGTTCAGTCCCCCATCATAGCCCGTGCTCTACAGAGCTTCAGGCCCGTTCCTGCAAGGGCATTGCTCTGCAGAATTCTCCATCCTGAATAGAATGATGAAATTTCGTTTCTTGATTTTACCACTGCGTCTCCTCTCTTCTACAGTGCATTCAACAGTAATATTTTAGAAGATATATTTGACTTGCTTTGGTGATATTTCTTTAACTATTCTTGGATAAATTGTTTTTCTTTCTAAACCGTTTCTGTAAAAGATTAATCTTAGTTTTACCACATCTTACTTTATCACTGCTTTCTCTCCTCCCTCTCACTTAAAATTGTAGAGCAGAACATTTTAATGTGCATCCTTGGACCACACATAGTGAAATGGCTGCAGGAAGCCACAAGTCACCTGTAAATGTACACGAGATCATGTGTGGTTCTCCACATAAACACATAAATTAGGACCCGTGTCTTTCTTCAGATTCACCAAAAGGTGTATGTACCACCCAGTTTTAAGAACTATTGTCCCCTGGTTTCCTCTCTCCCACATGTATTAGGAAATACTACCTTGTAGCCACATGCCAGTGGATCCTACCAAATACACCTATCTCCACCATCCCTTCTCCATTATACTTCACTGCTGGCTTCATATTTTCTCTTATCTTTTTGAATTATGTGCCTTCTACATTCCAACTCATGAAACAGAAGAGGGGCTGATGCTGTGGCTCACTTGGTTAATCCTCTGCCTGCGGTGCTGGCATCCCATATGGGCACCAGATACTAATTCCGGTTGCTCCTCTTCTAGTCCAGCTCTCTGCTGTGGCCCAGGAGGGTAGTGGAGGATGGCCCAAGTTCTTGGGACTCTGCACCCACATGGAGACCAGGGAGAAGCACCTGGCTCCTGGCTTCAGATCTGCATAACTCCGGCCACAGCGGCCATTTTGGGGGTGAACCAACAGAAGGAAGACCTCTCTCTCTCTCTCTCTCTCTCTCTCTCTCTCACTGTCTAACTCTATCTGTCAAATAAAGAACAAAAAAGAAGAAGAAGAAAGAGAAGGAAATAAAAAAGATGTGATGTCCTAAAAGCTCTGCTAGTAACAGTGGTTGGCATTTTCTTCATGTGGCATCTAATTTAATGTCGTTGCCAATTAGCATCCTTGTCTTTACAAATGAAAAAACCGAAGCTCAAAGGTTAGTTATTCACCAGATTTATTTCTGTTTTGAATCTATAGTTAATTCCTTCCACAAAATATTTCTAAGTGATGTGAATGGCCATAATTTATGTACAGCATTGCTTTTCATAACCTATAACCCCTACATGGGATTATTATTCTCTGTCATCAAAAAGCACTTCCACTGCACTTTGTACATAAATCTAGTACAAATTTACAAATGCACATATGTTGCTCTATCTGCTTAAGTGCTCTCATATTATCTCATACCATCACTTAAGGACTATGTGTGCATTCATTAATGTGTTCACTTTTTAGCCTGCCATTTACTAAATCCTACTATTGCCTGATGATTTCAAAAGTTCTAGAATATATGATTCTAAGCCACACCTTCATATTAGATTCTACTTGGAAACTTTAAAAAAAATGCCCATACCTAGACTTAGCACCAGAAATTCTGATTCAGTTTATGGAGGTGGAACCTAGACAGTGTATTTTTTAAAAAGGTTTCCAGTGTCGTCAGCTTTGATTCCTTGTCCTAGAGTAGTGGTTTGTCAAAGTGTGGTTTGGCAGCATCAGCATCACCTGGGAACCTGCTAGAACGGCAAGTTCTCAGCCCTATCTCTATCTTTCCCACCTACGGTTCCAGAAATGCCAAGGCTAGAGCCTGTGATATCTTTACAGTCCTCACGATGTTTCTGATGCAAACTACAGGTTCAGACAAGGAGAATCAGCCACAGGACCAGTCACTAAACCTTTCTTTGTGGTCTCAAGGAATCCCTGTTTTAAATCTCCATTTTAATTATCTATCACAGCTCTGCGGTGTATAACTTGGATGTGTTATTACTTCTTCAGAAGTATAGTGGTTTCCATCTCTTCTCAGACAGTCATTAAGTTTAATGTTTGTAAGAAAATGAGTTGTAAGTTAACAAATATTAACAAAAGGCTTGTGAAAATTACACACAGAGAAAGAAAAGTATAAAATATTTCATTGTAAGATATAAAATTAGGCCAGCGCCGCGGCTCAATAGGCTAATCCTCCGCCTGCGGCGCCAGCACACAGGGTTCTAGTCCCAGTCGGGGCGCCGGATTCTGTCCCGGTTGCCCCTCTTCCAGGCCAGCTCTCCGCTGTGGCCTGGGAGTGCAGTGGAGGATGGCCCAAGTCCTTGGGCCCTGCACCTGCATAGGAAACCAGGAGAAGTACCTGGCTCCTGCCTTCGGATCAGCATGGTGCACCGGCCATTGGAGGGTGAACCAATGGTAAAGGAAGATCTTTCTCTCTGTCTCTCTCTCTCACTGTCCACTCTGTCAAAAAAAAAAAAAGATATAAAATTATAAAATATGACTCTTAAGGGGAAAATATTTCCTATAAAGGATTTTAAAGTTGTCTTTGTGTTATGTTTCCATTGTAGATCATGGCATTATCATTAATATTATATTTTCTATTCTTTATTAGTATAGCTTTTATAGACTTTTGACAGTAAAATTGACACAACAACTAGACATATTGAAAGCATGTAATTTCATAAATTTTGACACATATATGCACCAGTAACAAAAGACAGTTGAATGGAGCCATCCAATTCCATTATAGATATGTATTACCTGTGCAGGTTCCCTTCCCTAACCTGCGGCCCCTCCCCACACACACCTCCATCCCCGAAGGAAGAATGAGGTGGCAAAGAAGGCTTCTAAAGTAAGGTAACATGACATAAGAGACATTTTTGTTGTGAGCTTAGTTGAATAAAAAGGGCAAAAGTTTCACAGAAATGAAATAAAATTCATCTCACCTATCTAAAGTCGCACTGCTATTTGTCATGTAGCACTTTAAAATATTTACTTAACCCCCTCACATCTTGAAATTTCAATTGAAAAATGAGCTTAACAAGTTTAGTGATATATACAGCTCTGTCACTAAGAATTTTGATCTCCATTGCAATCTCTGCGGTTAGTACTTGCACTAGGTGTCTTGTTTAGTTTTGACCACTTTGTACTCTCAAATGGATATTTCTCTGCTGTATTTATTACCGACAAAACCATGTAGATACTTTTGCTTCTAGAGCAACAAACTCAAATTCCTTGCTTGTAATTTACTTTTAACTCTCTTTTTCTGTCTGAGCAAATTATGATGCCTCTAAATGTTCTTTTGCCATCACCCACATGAGCTGATCCTGGGACCTTCTACTTTAAGCTTAATTTGCTCTTCTGTCTCCCTTGCAGGTTGGCTCCATGAGTTGGGAAAGAGACTGGAATCCCCCTACTATGGCAACAACACCTTGGGGGGCCCCTCAATCCGCAGCGCCTACATCGCCGCGCTGTACTTCACCCTCAGCAGCCTCACCAGTGTTGGGTTTGGCAACGTCTCTGCTAACACAGACGCAGAGAAGATCTTCTCCATCTGCACCATGCTGATTGGTGGTAAGAGAACATCTCTAAACCAAGAAGGGAGCACATGTCTGCCACACTGTCGCTGCTCTGTTTGTCCTGAAACTCAAGAGATAAATGGGGACACACACGAAGAGTCTAAAGGCACTAATTGGGAATTCAGTGACAAACATTGGGTATACATGTGGATTGCAATGGACGTCTGTGATGCTGATGCATTCGACGTTCTGGGCAGATGAGTGAACAGCCATTTACCTGGTGGTTGATTGTGAAAGAGCAGGGACTTTATTTTCTTCGTAAGGTATTTTCCTCTTGTGTTTGTGTCTCATTGCCCTGAGTTACACATCCGGGACTGGAGCAACATTAGCAGCCTCTTGGTAGCCTTGGGAGCAGAGAATAGGAATTGTCATTTTCTGAAGAGCTACAGCATGCCAGAGCCTGTGGTGGCTGCTTCATACCCCATCTCATGGCTTATATAATTCCTATTCTCTTTGATGGCCTGTCTTAAACCCAACAAAATGGCAAGCACTTTACAGATGAATACAGACTGTACTTATGTATAGCATTTATCCATGTTTCTTCTATTCCTAAAGGAAAGTTTGGGAAACATTCAAATGCTCTAGACTTAAGCCTTTGATTTGAAACTTGAAAAATCTGTCAGGTAATTGAGCTTATTCTCCATGGAGCCATCCACTATATTGTGAGAGGTCTGAAACAGAAATTGTTCAGGAATAATATAGTCCCCACTGTTTACTGTAGGTAGGAGTTACACTGGTCACAAGGCAAAAAGATACAGGAAATAATCATTGTGTCACTTTTTCATTTGTTCGTTAAATGTTTATTGAGCTGATTTGCCTGTATAAAATCAGTGGGTTTTTTTGTTTTTTTTTTTTTTGTAACTGACATTAAAATATATAGGTGGCTTGTGCAGCACCTAGGAAATCATTGCCTTTAAATGCCAAGTGGCATCTAAGTCATTTGCATTTTTTAGTTAAAGAATCCTAGGTTTGTGATTGTGGAGAATAACTTTGTGTTATTGTGAAAAGTACTCTAGCCTGGGAGAAATGATCCTTGCATTTTAATATTTCTTAATTAAGTAATTACTTGTATGACATGGAGAACTAATATAAGAGCTCACAGTATTGATCAGTTTGTTCACTTAGTTCTCATATCACTATGAGTTAAAGATTAATAATGCCCAATTTGTCAATAAGGTAGCAGAGGTTTAGTGAGTCTAAATGATAGAATTCACTGAACCCTGGCAAACTTCTTGTAAATATGTGTTTAATTATATACTATAATTTATTCTATATAATTTTTTTTGACAGGCAGAGTGGACAGTGAGAGAGAGAGACAGAGAGAAAGGTCTTCCTTTACCGTTGGTTCACCCTCCAATGGCCACTGCGGCCGGCATACCACGCTGTTCCGATGGCAGGAGCCAGGTGCTTCTCCTGGTCTCCCATGGGGTGCAGGGCCCAAGCACTTGGGCCATCCTCCACTGCACTCCCAGGCCATAGCAGAGAGCTGGCCTGGAAGAGGGGCAACTGGGACAGAATCTGGCGCCCTTGGGACTAGAACCCTGTGTGCCGGCGGCACAGGTGGAGGATTAGCATGTTGAGCCACAGCACCGGCCTATTCTATATAATTTCTATAAATATATACAAATCATTTAGTTTTTAAAAGAAAAATTCAGGTGCTCATTACAATTATATCTAGGATAACTGTGTTGGAAATCTTTATGTAGGACCAAGGAAATTGCTAATTGAAGTGATGTAATGAAGAATAACTGCCCAAATTCAGATCATTATCTAGGACAGAAGGATATGGAGATTGGTTGAGGAGACCAATCTAGAGTACTCTGGGGACCCATCAGCATTTCCTGGAAGCGTTTTCATCATGTACATGTATAAAGTTCCTACTTAAGTGACATTACTAGCTTCTGTATAAGCATGTGCCATTACACAGTGTACAAAGTATAAAGCAAAGGAGTTAATCAAAAATAGTTCAAAATTTGTACCTAGACAAATCCACATAAACTCTGAGAGCACTCAGAACAAAGATGTGATCCCAAAACTTTCTAATAGCAGTTAGTCTTAATGGTAAATATAGTAAAGTCAATGGATACCAAATTAATATACAAAAATGAATTGTATTTCTATAAAATAGTAATAATTACAAAATAAAATAAAAGAAATGAAAAAATGAAATAAAAGAAATGATAAAAGCATCAAATCTGTAGGAATAAACCTAAAATATCTGCAATACTTCTACATAGAAAACATTAGTAAGAAAATTATGCAGATGATTTAAAATAATGGAAGGCTAGATAATGGCGGTTATAATGGATTAGATATTATGAAGAAAACAGTTTTACTCAAATCAATCTACAGATTCAATGCAATCCCAACAAAAATCCCAGTAGATGCATACCCATGTGTGTGTGTGTATGCTTGGGTCTTTGAAAACTGACAGCTCATATATGAAAATTAGTGCAAGTGAGAAGAGCTAAAATTCATCAAAGAAATCATGAAAAAGGAACAATTGGAAGACTTGTGCTGCAGATATGAAGGTGTATTACAAAATTCCAAAAATTAAGAGAAAAATGGGGGGGCAGCACTGTGGCACAGCAGATTAATGCCCTGGCCTGAAGCGCCCACATCCCTTTGGGCACCAGTTCGAGACCCAGCTGCTCTACTTCCAAACCAGCTCTCTGCTGTGGCCTGAGAAAGCAGTAGAGGATGGCCCTGGTTCTTGGGCCTCTGCCCCTACATGGGGGACCCAGAAGAAGCTCCTGGCTCCTGGCTTGGTATCAGTGCAGCTCTGGCTGTTGCAGCCAATTGGGGAGTGAACCAGTGGATGGAAGATCTCTCTCTCCCTCTCTCTAACTCTGACTTTCAAATAAATAAATAAATCTCTAAAAAAAGAATATATGATCTTTGCTCAAGAATAGAACAATAAACAAGTGAAATGAAAGTGTGTTAAGAATCAGGTCCACACATACATGGTCACTTCATTTATAATGTCAGTAACACTATCATGAAAAAGGGAAATCACAGTGCTTTCAAGAAATGTTGCTGAGTTAACTAAATATCCATGCATTTTCAAACCTTGACTCCTTTAAAAATGCACATTCAAATTAATTCCAGATGAATTTTGATCTAAATGGGAAAGAATAGGCAACAGACTTTTGAAAGGTATTAAAAGAGAATGTTTTCATGAGCTTGGATTTGGCAAAAGCTTCATAAAAACATAAAAAAAACTAACTATTAAAGAAAATAACAAAAAAGTCGAACTGCAGAACTTCTCTATCAAAAGACATTATTCAGAGTATGAGGGGCTGCATTGTGGTCCAGCAAGCAAAGCTGTTGTCTACAATGTCAGCATCCCGTATCAGAGCACCAGTCTGAATCCTGACTGCAGGTTAAAGTAATTGAGAAAGCAGCTTAGGATGGCCCAAGCACTTGGACCCTGGCCACCCACAGGGGAGACCTGGGTGGAGTTCCAAGTTTCTGACAATGGCCTGACGCAGCTCAAGCTCTTGTGGCCAGCTGGGGAGTGAACCAGCAAATGGAAGGTAACTCTCTCACTCCTCACTCTCATCCATTCTCCTTCTCTCCTTCCATCCCTCTCTCTCTCCTTCTTTCAAATAAATAACCGAATCTTTAAAAACCAAAGAGTATGGACAGACAACTCACAGGATAAGAGGCAATATTTCCAAATGTTTATCTGGAAAGGGACTGTTATCTAGTAAATACAAATAATTTTTACAAATCAATAAGAAAAAAGAAGACAATCCAAAAATGATCAAAAGCTTGAAAAAGCAGTTCCAAAATAGATTTCCAATGCCCAAATAGACAATAGATGTACTTTAAAAAGTGATCAAAATCATTCATCAAGGACATGCAAATTAAAACCAGAATGGTATACTTAAAAACACTGAAAACACCAAGTATTTGAGAATATGTGTAACATCTTGACTTCTCCTATTCTGTTGGGGGTGGGGAGCCAATCTGCCAAATCTAAGCATGCCTATACTCTGTGACTGAATAATAGTATTTCTGAGTGTAAGATCAGAGGAAATGAACAAAAACACATGCATAGATGCCTATAGAAGCATAAATGTAAGAATCTTTACCTGGAAATGTGCATTTAACAGAAGAGTGCCATTAATAGGAGAATGCCTATTAGTAGAAGAGCAACTATATGAATTATGAAATAACTCTTGAAGAGAGAATTGTACACTCATGAAGATGAATTAACTGCTATGCCATGCAACGTCATGCATGAATCTTACAAAATCAAATGCTGAATGGAAAAACCAGATACAAAGTAAATGCATCCCATATGACATTGTATAGAAAAAGCTAAAAGATTTTTATTTTTAATCTTGATTATAATATAATTCATAGTAAGTTGCCTCAGATGGTGGGATAGTTAGTGATTGTGAAGGGGATAAAAGGGAGGCCTCCAAGATGTTGATAAAATTCTGTTTATTCATCTAAGGGTAATTCTATACTTATGTTCACTCTGAGAAACTGATGAGCTACACACTCAGTATTTGTGTATATATATATATATATCTTTGATATTAATTTTTCTGTGAAAATAAATTAGATGAACTAAAAATAATACAAAATGTGTGATGAGAAGCTGAATAACAATGAGTTAAGTTCTTTGACATCAGGTTGGTTTTAGGTTGCCTTAACAATTATATGTCAAGCAATAGCAATAAAATCATGTTGTCTAAAATGTTGATAATAACCGCATAGGGACCTAAAAGAAATCATGTTTAAAGATTGCCTTTGGGGAGTAGGAGAGTACAAAAAAGGAAGGCTTGGGACTGAATTGTTCATCATAAATTTTCTTTTGTTTTTTATTTCTTATGTATTTGACAGATAGAGTTAGATAGTGAGAGAGAGAGTCAGAGAGAAAGGTCTTCCTTCCATTGGTTCACCCCCCAAATGGCCACTATGGCCAGCGCTGCGCCGATCCGAAGCTAGGAGCAAGGTGCTTCCTCCTGGTCTCCCACGCGGGTGCAGGCGCCCAAGCACTTGGGCCATCCTCCGCTGCCTTTCCAGTCCACAGCAGAGAGCTCGACTGGAAGAGGAGCAGCTGGGTAGAACCCGGGGTGCTGGCACTACAGGCAGAGGATTAGCCAAGTAGGCCACAGTGCTGGCCCCTCATCATAAATTTTCTAAACTACTTGCATACAATTATGAAACTTTGTAAAGAAAGTGTTGAACTATGGGAGGTTCGTTTTAGTTCCATAAATATTTATGGCACACATTAAATTATGCCAAGAACTATGCTAGATGCTTAGGAAACAAAGATGACTAAGACATGATACTTTCCTTCATAGAAGCTTGCAAAATTAGTAATGGAAATAGATATTTAATAGATGATGAACTTATTATATTTCACTTTTTTCCTATCATAATGCATATTTAAAAAAGACTGTAAAATATACAAAAACTTAAATTACTCATACTCCCATTACCAAAAGATGGTTTTTCAGCCTTTTTATAATGTTTTACATACCCTATTTTCTGACATACGTGTATTTAATGATGCATATCCTTTTTGCCACCAAAGAGAATATATTTAGAAAATATTCCATGTCTTTAATAGTTCTTTTGCCATATTTCACAGTTGCTGTTTGTAGACACCTAATGACTTTGTTTTTTTGTTTTTTTTGTTTGTTTGTTTTTTGGGTGCTTTTTTTTTATTTAATAAATGTGAATTTACAAAGTGCAACTTTTGTATTGTTGTGGCTCCCCTCCCAACCTCCCCTCCTCCCGTGGCCCTCCCCTCTCCCTCTCCCATCCCGCCCTTTATCGAGTTTCATTTTCCATTACCTTCATATACTGAAGATCAACTTAGTATATACTAAGCAAGGATTTCATCAGGCTGCACTCACACAACTGCACAAGGTATAGGGTATTGTTCAACTAGTAGTGTGTTTAAGTTTCATAGTAAAACACATTAAGGACAGAGATCCTACGTGGGGAGCATGTACCCAGTGACTCCCGTTGTTGATTTAACAATCGACACTCTTATTTATGACGTCAGCAATCACCCGAGACTCTTGCTATGAGCTGTCTAGGCTATGGAAGCCCCTTGAGTTCACCGACTCTGAACTTGTTTAGTCAAGGCTGTATCACAGTGGAGGTTCCTTCATCCCTTCAGAGAAAGGCCCCTCTCTCCTTGATGGCCTGTTCCTTCTGCTGGGGTTTTATTCACCAGGATCTTTCATTTAGATTGTTTTTTGCCACCATGTCATGGCTTTCCATGCCTGTGAGACTCTCATGGACCTTTTAGCCAGATCCTAATGCCCCAAGGGTTGATTCTGAGGCAGGAGTGCTGTTTTGGGCAGTTGCCATTCTATGAGTCTGCTGTGTGTCCTGCTTCCCCCGCAGGATCATACTCTCCCTTTTAATTCTATCCTTCATTATTTGCTTACACTGGTCTTATTTGTGAAATCTCTTCGACACATACCCTATCTTTTTGATCGGTTGTGTATTTATACTTATCACTTTACCAAGTGTGCTGGCATTGGTACCTGCCTCCTTGGTATGATTGAGTTGAAATCCCCTGGCACATTTCTAGCTCCACCATTGGAGGTAAGTCCGAGTGAGCATGTGCCAACCTATATATCTCCTCCCTCTCTTATTCCCACTCCTATGTTTAACAGAGATCACTTTTCTGTTAATTTTAAACGCCTAAGAATGATTGTGCATTGATTACAGAGTTCAACCAGTGGTCTTATGTAGAACAAACAGAGCAACAACACCACCACCAACAACAACAAGAATACTAAAAGTAATAAAATAGTAAGTTGTTCCTCAACAGTCTAGACAAGGCCTGGTCCTGTCATTCATTGTCTCTCATAGTATCCATTTCACTTAGCAACAACAATACTAAAAGGAATAAAATAGTAAGTTGTTCCTCAACAGTCTAGACAAGGGCTGATCATGACTTTGTCCCAGTTGAAAGGACCATCAGCTTAGCCTTGGAGGTTAGATAAAGCTTCCTGTACAGATGGTTAAGACACATCCAATTTAAATGAAGAATTATTGTCATGAAGCAATCAAGGCTTCCCTTGCATCCTCCCACCCAATAAGTACTATCCTGAAATAATTTTATTGGACCCATATGAGCTAAGTGTTCACAAATTCAGCTGTTCTTAAAATGTCTTTGCACTGGTATTTAAATTCATCATTTAGGAAATCTTTCTCACTCTGTTTTCTCTGCCATCTGCCATACACAACCTGGTTTAGTTGTAACAAAGGTTGGGAAATTCCAGAACCATGAGAGGATAGGAGAGAGGAGGGCAGTTAAGCTCACCCAAAATGTAAGCTGTGGTTTCCTTTTTTTTTTTTTATCAGAGGAAAACAATGCACATGTATACTTTGAGGTCACCCCAAAATAATTGACTAAGGAAATCAGTAATGAAATACATCCCAGGGGGCTGGTATTATGGCATAGTGGATAAAGCCACCTGCAGTGCCATCATCTCATATGGGTTCAAGTCCCAGCTGCTCCACTTCCGATCCAGCTCTCTGCTATGGCTTGGGAAAGCAGTAGAAGATGGCCCAAGTCCTTGGGCCCCTGCACCCAAGAAGCTCCTGGCTCCTGGCTTTGGTTTTGTGCAGCTCCAGCCATTGAGGCCAATTGGGGAATGGACCTGTGGATGGAAGACCTCTCTCTCTGATTCTCCTTCTCTCTCTGTATAACTCTGCCTTTCAAATAAATAAATAAATCTTTAAAATAAAAGAAAAAAAAGAAACTCATTGGAAAGCAGAGTTGTACTTTAAAAAAGAAGAAGAAGAAGAAGAAGAAGAAGAAGAAGAAGAAGAAGAAGAAGAAGAAGAAGAAGAAGAAGAAGAAGAAGAAGAAGAAAGAAATTACATCCCAGGAGAATAGTCTTGCCCAAAATTCAAAGGAGGAAAAAAGAAAAGGGATATGGAAAGAAAAGCAGGAGGGAGGGAGGGATGGAAGGAGTGAGGGAAGGGGAGAGAGACACAGAGAGAGGGAGAGACAGAGAGAGAGAGAGACAGACAGAGAGAGAGAGAGAGAGAGAGACCAAGACCATCAGGAAGTCCTATAGAAGTGCTTTTTCACTTGAGTTCTACTTAACTTTCTTATTTCCCAATTGTTGAGATTTCTTCAAATATCTGTTACCGAGATGGGATTTTACAAAATGTATGTTATGCAAAACTCCTACACAAAGAAAAAGAACCTCCCACAAACTCAGCAGGTCTAGAACTAAAGAATTATATATATCAAATTCACTCTGTATAAAGCAAAAGTGAGTTATAATTTCCAAACTGACCTGGATATAGAAGTTCCTAAGTCAAACTTTCTTAGCAAATGGAATGATTGGGCCTGACAGTTTCACATACTCTTTGCCAGAGTGAAATGATTACTGGTGACAAAAAAGTTAGAACAACTTTGGGAAATGAAAAGCTATGAGATCCATGATTTTATTTTTTTAACTCCTTAATTGGAAGTATTTTCTGTGTTGAAATGAGACATTGAAATTATGGTGACTCGGGCGTAGACTAATACTTTCCAACCACAGTTATGAATGCTACAATTCATCCAGTAATTCGCTTTATTGATAATGCACAATTAGTATGCTAAATGATCTGAATATGTTACTTCTCTTACTTTAAGTGCTTTACACATTATAATTAAGCAAAGTAAAGTTAAAATCATACACGTAATTAAGGAAAGCAGTATTAAAATAAATGAAATAAAATTGTTCTCTGTGCTCAGTTTAATCTCCATGAAAAGACTATTACATACCATTAAATATGTTAGGGCTTCCAAACACTTAGTCCATACATATATTAGTGGAGCCTGAAATCGGTATTTAATTTCCCTGACATGTAGTAAAATCAGTGCTTTTATTTGATGGGTGTTTATCATAAATAGATATCTTATCTTCCAATTAAAATATATGAGAATCATAATTGTTCTTTTAAAACCATACAAAAAGATAAACCTCTGAGTTATTATGCAATATACAATTTTCTAGAGGTTTTTTTTTTTTTACCTGTTGGGAGACAGTTCATTCTTAAACGTTTATAAATAATATATTCTTGCATGCCCTTGCAAAAATAGCGAGTACTTATTGAGTATTTCTTTAATTTCTTTCATCAGGAAATTTTTTTCACCAAAAAAGCATTCCTACCTATTTAAAAGTTTGCAGTAAAATCTTAGACCAAGATCCCAGTCTCCACTGAGCATGCTCACTATTCATGCTACCATTTTTCATGCTTATGGGGAAAATTAACATGAATTGAACACCCACTATTTTTGTACATAATATAATTAGAAACTTTTTGAAATACACATAAGTGTGTTATACATTATGTATTTATTTACTATATATGTTTATATAATGTATCTATATCTTTAAATCTCAATGTAGACTTAGGACTAAGGTACTATAAGTTAGCATGAACATGAGTTCATGCTGGGAAACTATGTAACTTGCCACCTTCACAGAATTAGAAAATGACAAATCCAAAATTGTCTGACTCTTAAATCCATATTCTCTCTGCAACATTACATTGCCTCCTCCTTTTTTTTTTTTTTTTTTTTTTTTTTTTTTTTTTTTTTTTTTGACAGGCAGAGTGGACAGTGAGAGAAAGAGACAGACAGAAAGGTCTTCCTTTTCCATTGGTTCACCCTCCAATGGCCGCCGCGGTAGGCGCACCGCGCTGATCCGATGGCAGGAGCCAGGTGCTTCTCCTGGTCTCCCATGGGGTGCAGGGCCCAAGCACTTGGGTCATCCTCCACTGCACTCCCAGGCCACAGCAGAGAGCTGGACTGGAAGAGGAGCAACCGGGACAGAATCCGGCGCCCTGTCCGGGACTAGAACCCAGTGTGCCGGCGCCGCAGGCGGAGGATTAGCCTATTGGGCCATGGCGCCGGCCGCCTCCTCTTTATAGACCTAAGATTAACCTTATTTCATCAAAGTTTTCTAAGATACTGAAGGCTAGTTTTGTCTTTTAGGGGCCAGGGCCACGGTTTAGCTGGTTTGTGTTCTGGATGCTCCACTCCCAATTCAGCTTCCTGCTAATGGCCAGGGAAATACAACAGGAGATGGCCCAGGTGTTTGGTCCCTGCTACCCACATGAGACATACAGATGAAGCTCCTACTCCTAGTTTGGGCCTGAACCGTCAGTAGCTGTTGTGGCCACCTGGGAGTGACCCCCCCACCCCCAGATGGAAGATCTCTCTCTCTTTTCTTCCTCTTCTTCTTCTCTTTCTCTCTGCAATTCTGCCTTTCAAGTAAATAAGTAAAACCTTAGAGAGAGAGAGAGAGATGTCTTTTCAGGCAGGGTGACCATTATTCCATAGAGAAATAATGATATACAATCTTGTAAAGAATTCTTATTCCAATGTTAAATTGGAATGAAATAAGCATGTCAGTGTTTGGTAATTTCTGATTAAGGTGGGGGAAAAAAGAATGTGCACTGGAAATGTTCTGAAGTAGACATAATAACATGTTGACACATTTGCTCTAATGTACCCATCTTCATGCTAAGAAACTTCTAACACTGCTCCCCAGTCATCAAGATTTTGATACAAGGATGTATAATTCTAATAGACAAACCACTAAATTTTTAGTCTTTATTTTAACTAGAAACTATGAAAACAGATTATTTTTACCCAGTCCTATGCTCCTTACCCTATTCTCAAATCCTGCTCCAAGATGGGGATCAAGGTTTAGAGTTGACTCACCCATAGATATCACAGCACTGAACTCTCATCCACCTGTCGATGTCACAGCCCCATACAAGTCCAGGACCTTCCCGGGATATCTGCATGGTCCGTTCCATTTCCCTTCTTCTAATAACTGTTGAGCACAAAGTCTTGTCATACCTTCTCTGCTTCTAGATACCCGGATACTCCCCAAAGTATGAACTTGGAAAGTGAGGTCAAACCTTCTGCCATACTTTTCTCCAAAAGAAAACCCATCTTCAATCCCCATCAACTCTTAGAGCCATGAAACTTTGGTGATAGTTCCAGACAGGAGGCTCTGTAAGGCAGTGAAGATTAAATTTTTTTGACAAATGTCATTGAAATAAGAGGCTCATAGGTGTGAACCATACTGGTATTTGTCAGGGTGGCAACAATGACTCTAAATAGAATATCTGTTTTTCTCTGAAATTTCCTTATTTCTTGAATGGACTCAAATTTGCTGCTGTCTTCCTTAAAATTACAGTGACTTCAAAGCAGAGCTAAAGCTTGGCATGGAAGTCATGTTAATGTCAGCCTCAGAATGCCAAAAAATGCTCAGTTGCATCGCTAACAATATCTTCAATGCTGGTATCAATGCAGATGTATTATATTTAATATTCTAAAGCTAATTTTAAATTATGGCTTTGGGGGAGTCACACTAAAATTCTGACAAGGGCTAGCCTGTTGTAGTAGTGTTATTTTTAAAAAGTTAGTTGCAGGGCTGGCATTACAAAGGTAAAGCTGCCCCCTGTGACATAGGCATCCCATAATCCCATATGGGTTACGGTTCCTGTCCCAAATGTTTGATTTCCAATCTAGCTTTCTGTTAATGGTCTGGGAAAGTAGCAGAATATGGGCCAAGTACTTGGATCCCTTGCTACCCGGAAGAAGCTCTTGGCTCCAGGCTTAGTCCTTGCACAGCCCTGGCTGTTTGCAGCCATTTGAGGAGTGAACCAACAAGTGGAAGATTTCTCTTTGTCTCTCCCTCTCACTCTCCCTCTGTAACTCTGGTTTTTTTAAAAGATTTATTTATTTATTTGAGAGGAAGAGAGAGTTACAGAGAGAGAGAGACAGAGAGAGGTCTTCCATCTTCTGATTCACACCCCAAATGGCCACAACAACTGGAGATGGGTTGATCCAAAGCCAGTACTCAGAATCTTCTTCCTGGTCTCCCTTATGGGTGCAGGAGCCCAAGCACTTGGGCCATCTTCTACTGCCTTCCCAGGCCACTAAAAGAGAGCTGTATTGGAAGAGGAGCACTAGGGACACAAATTGGTGCCTATATGAGATGTTGATGCCACAGGAAGAGGCTTAGCCTATTATGCCACAGCCATGGCCCCGTAACTCTGACCTTCAAAATAAAAACATAATTTTTTTTAAAAAAATTGTTATTATAATAAAAATAATTACTTTTAAACTTTTTAGCTTGGCTGGCACCACGGCTCACTAGGCTAATCCTCTGCCTGCAATTCCGGCACACTGGGTTCTAGTCCCGGTTGGGGCGCTGGATTCTGTCCTGGTTGCTCCTCTTCCCGTCCAGCTCTCTGCTGTGGCCCAGGAAGGCAGTGGAGGATGGCCCAAGTGTTTGGGCCCTGCACCTGCATGGGAGACCAGGAGGAAGCACCTGGCTCCTGGCTTCGGATTGGCATAGGGCGCCTGCTCAATGCACTGCACCGGCCGTAGTGGCCACTTAGGGGGCGAACCAATGGGAAAAGGAAGACCTTTCTGTCTCTCTCACTGTCTAACTCTGCCTGTCCAAAAAAAAAAAAATTAAATTAAATAAATAAAAAAAAAACTTTGTAGCTTATTCTATCAAACTGTGAAAAACTGTCTTATTGTAGCTATTTAATTATACATTATTATTTAAACAATATGGATGAGAATAGAGTGCAAAATAAAAATTTGTCATAGCCAGAAATACAGCCAGCAAATTGAGTGTCAAAGAGATCTATATTGTCTGTTGTTGAGTTTGTTTCTTTGTCTTTTAATTTGATAGGCACACACACACACACACACAGAGAGAGAGAGAGAGAGAGAGAGAGAGAGAGAGAGCTCAAATCCACTGGTTTACTTCCCAAATTCTCACAGTGACTGACGCTGGGCTGGGGCCAAAGCTAGGAGCTTGGAACTCCACCTGGGTGTCCCCTATGGGTGGCAGGGAATCAATCATTTGAACCATCACTGTTGCCTCCCAGGGTGCTCATTAATAGAAGCTAAAGTCAGACATAGGGCTGGGCCTCAAGTCCAGGCACACTGACATGGGACGTGAGCGTTGCAACCAGCAGCTGGAGCACTCGGCCAGATGTCCACTTCCTTATTGAGTCTTTTTTTAAATATATTTTTTACTGTGATCAGGCAATGTTGAATTCAAATGACTACTGTAGGAAGTGCACTGTGATAAATTGACTACTCCGAAATAGCCATATCCATGTGGCTACGTAAACTTGCTTTATTCTGATTCAATGTTTACAGACTATGCATTGAGAGTTGAGGAAAAAGTGTCCCTCTTATTTCCCTCCTGTTCTGTTCTGTGCTGTTCTCTCCAGCCCTGATGCACGCCCTGGTGTTTGGAAATGTCACGGCAATCATTCAGAGGATGTATTCCAGGTGGTCTCTCTATCACACCAGAACTAAGGATCTGAAAGACTTCATCCGTGTCCATCACTTGCCCCAGCAGCTCAAGCAGAGGATGCTCGAGTATTTCCAAACCACCTGGTCAGTCAACAATGGCATAGATTCAAATGAGGTAATGTTCACTTCTATTGATGATTTCAGGCAGAAAGCACATATTCTAAGGTAAAAGCAAGTTGGTCTAATGTAGGTATCAGAAGTGAAAAACATACCTGCCAACTTCTTTACCTGATTATTTTTACATCTCTTGGGAAACCCAGCCCATCTTTTTTTTATCTGCTTTGGTTTGTGTTTTACAACACTTTGGTTTGAACAATGTTTTACATTAATCGTCCACCTTAGTAGGTCAGGTGGATTTATTTTCATTCTCATTGCCCCTTTAGAATGTAACCAATTCTGATGATACTTTAATGATGTAATCTTGGATGAATCGAGGCAAATGTGTCTTTTAAAGTTGATAAAATTAAACTTAAAACATTGTCCAGCAAAGATGTTACCTGCTAATATCCAGAACACCCTAAAGCACCACTGTGAAAGAGGCCTCATATAAATTAACCAATATTACAACAACTCACCAGCCAAACCAATAGCCAATGTGTTTATTTATTTATTTGGGAGATGGTAGAGGGAAGAGGGAGAGACAGAGAGAGATTGATTCTATCCCGATTCACTCCCCAGATGGCCAAAATGGCCAATGACTGGAGCCAATCCTAAAAGCCATGAACTCAGTCCAGGTTCACCACATGGGTGGTAGGACCCAATTGCTTGATCCATCACCTCTGCTTCCTAGAGTCTGCAGTTGGAAACAGTGTCAAGAATTGAATCCCGGCACTCTGATGGAACACAGGAGTCTTAACTATTAGGCTGATTGCCTGTTTGATAACCAATGTTTTTAGTGTGATTGATTTCTCCTTTCTTTGTATGATCCTGATTCAAAAGGAAACACCAGTGAGTCCAAATTCCATATATTCAGTCTTGAATTAGAGTCTTTCTGAGAAGCAAGTTACAATGAGTTTTTTTTCCAATTCCAGAGTACTTTATTAATTTGTTCAATTGCCCTAGACTTATCAGCCACTGATTATTCATTAGCATAAAATGAAAATCTGTCACTGAAAAATGTCTTTAGGAATATACATATATAGATATCCTCTTTCTTACCCTCTTTGCCCAAACCAAAGGGGATCATCCCTGTTGTCTTCTGAAGTAAATCAGTTAAACTATATTTACCCCCATTTGACTTCCCATTTCATCTTCCCTGACAGCTTTTGAAAGATTTTCCAGATGAGCTACGTTCTGACATCACCATGCACTTGAACAAGGAGATACTACAGTTGTCCCTTTTTGAGTGTGCCAGCCGGGGCTGCCTCAGGTCTCTGTCTCTGCACATCAAGACCTCCTTCTGTGCCCCAGGGGAATATCTGCTACGCCAAGGGGATGCCTTGCAGGCCATCTACTTTGTATGCTCCGGCTCCATGGAAGTCCTCAAAGACAGCATGGTGCTGGCGATTCTTGGTAAGTCTGAATGGAAAAGTTTCTGTGAAATTTCACTCTGAAGCATGAATTAAGGAGATAAAATGTGGAGAAAAAGCTTGATAGTAAGAGTAGGAAAATTACAGATAGAAATGTCGGCTCCGGGTATTATTCTTCATTGGGTTTAATTTGCCACTTATATTCAACATGTCGTTTGATTCTTGTAAAGTCTCCAATGGCATATTATCCTCAATTTACAAAAGAATACTAGCACCTTAGTTGACTTGTCCCAATTATATAGTAAGAAAATTAACTTGACTTTTACTGATTTCCTAAAGCTAAATGATTAATCACAAAGTATACTGCCTCCTGGTGAAATAACTGTTCTGTTTTAAGAAGAAATTTCTCTATTTTTATGGAGAATCAAATCAAAGGACACAAAAATTAAGTTTCGTCTGTGCTAGAAATAGAACAAAAATGATAATGCTTCAAGAATAAGCTCCCATAGCCATGACTAACTTAACACTCTCAAAATGACTGTAGGCTCTTTTTACTTACGCAATTGGTGAAAAGTTTATACCACAAAGTTGACGTTAAATAGTAACACATTTTAGTCCTCACTGAGGGATCCAAGGCAGCTGAAAAAAGGCTGCACAGGAAGTTAATGAAGGAAAATTATTCATTTTTTGGAAATATCTTTTAGAAACTTCTCTATTGTTTGTTTATTTGATAATAATTATTAATGGTCTATGAATAATCAGCAATGGTCTTATATATTGAAAATGCAGCAGGAAAGAAAAAAATCATACTGAAATGAAGAAGATGGTGGGGTATAGGCCATGGTAGTAGCAGTAATGAATTCAGAATATGTTTTGAATACCAATATAATTTATAATTTGTATTAATAAGAAGAAGCTAATTCAGTACTTTATATTTTTATTTTTCTGTGAAGATGATATATGTAAACAACTGCTTGCAAAGTATTTTTACACATACAGCCTCATGCATGCCTTCACAGCACAGAGAGACAGAGAGGGAAGTATTTTCTCCACTTGCCCAAGTCAGAGCTGACCTGAATCTTGACCTGAATCAATGCTCCTTCCACATCTAACCAGTACCTACCATTCTAGAAAGTCGTTGCAGTCCTGGTATCACTGGGATCTGGCTGGTAAACTTTTGCACAGATTATAATTTGAAAGAGAAAAGAGAATTAACGTTTAATAAATCCCTAATATGAACAGGGTGTTTTTTGTCCATTATCCAAATGGAATCTTGCAACCTAGTTAAGTGCATCTCTGTGTGTGTGCTTGTGTGTTAAACTTTGAAAGTTTGGATCATCTCAGAATTCATCTGTTGAAACCTCATCACCAGTGTGATGGTGTAAGAGGTGGGGTCTTGGGAGATGATTGGGTGATGGAGGTGTCCTTTTAAAAGAGGCCCCAGAGGGCTGCCACGCCCTTTCCACACAACAGGGCGCAGCAGGAAGCCCCCATCGAAATGATAGGGGCCCTCACCAGACACTGAATATGACAGAGCCTTTATCTTTCCTGCCTCCAGAACTGTGAGAAACCATTTTTCATTGTGTATAAACGACCTAGTTTATAGCATTTTGTTACAGCAACTCTACTAGACTAGGGATTGTCTAAGAGTAGTAAGATTGTGCTTCCTTAATGGTGACAAGATGGAGTCACTGAGTGGGGAAAGCGTCATGTGACTTTTGTTGCTGAGTGTCGTCTTCCATTTACCACTAATAGATGAAATACAGGGCCTGCCTTTCGAAGTTTTAGCTCTGTTCTTCAATTACCATGCATGTTATTCTTAATAGAAAGGCATGGGATAGAAACTAAGAGTTTACTGTCAACTTGCTCAGGTCATTGTCAATATTAGAATAAGGCTTCTAGTGTGTGTCCGAGCATGTGTGTTTCCTTATATGCATAGAATTTAATAATCCTGCCTTTTTTCTTAACTTTGTGATGTTAAAGACCAGAGATCCTATAATTTATGATTCTAAATTAGAGTTGACAATTATTTCTGATTTGTCACAAAATAACTTTGATCATAAAAATATTTTTCTGCAGGTTTCTTTAGTACCACTATAAGTTTTATAGTCTGCCTGTTGAAACAACCTACTTTTTTTAAAAAATAATTATTTTTGAAAGGCAGGTATATATATATATATATATATATATATACACACACACACACACACACACTCACACACACATACATATATATACAAAGCAAGAGAGATCTTCCAGCCACTGATTCACTCACCAAATAGCTGCAACAGCTGAGGCTGGGCCAGACCAAAGCCAGGAGCCTGAAGTTCCATCCAGGTCCCCTAGGAGGGTGGCAGGGGCCCAGGTACTTGCAGGGAGCTGGATTGGAAGTGGAACAGCCAGATTTGAACTTGCGCTCATATGAGATGCTCGTGATGCCAAGTGGTGGCTTAGCCTGCTGAGCCATAATGCTGGCTCCAACACCCACTTTTTTTTTGACAGGCAGAGTGGATAGTAAGAGAGAGAGACAGAGAGAAAGGTCTTCCTTTTTGCCATTGGTTCACCCTCCAATGGCCGCTGCGGCCGGCGCATTGTGCTGATCCGAAGCCAGGAGCCAGGTGCTTCTCCTGGTCTCCCATGCGGGTGCAGGGCCCAAGGACTTGCGCCATCCTCCACTGCCTTCCCAGGCCATAGCAGAGAGTTGGCCTGGAAGAGGGGCAACCGGGATAGAATCCGGCACCCCAACCGGGTCTAGAACCTGGTGTGCCGGCGCCGCAAGGCAGAGGATTAGCCTGTTAAGCCATGGCGCTGGCCCCAACACCCACTTTTAACAGGACATTTAGCCCTTTTTTCAGAACCTTGTGGCTTAATATACATGAAAACAAAATAACACATAAATTTAAATTAATGTAATATGGGTTGTTTCCCATGGTTCTGGTGGATTTTTAAAGTTTGCGACTAGCAAGGATTTTAGAAATGGAATATGAAAACATTATCCATGACATTGGATCATAAAAATTAAGCTTACTGACTTCTCTGTAACTGCCATTGCTTATAGAACATGATTCAATTGGATTTTCTTGTTATTTTAAAAAATCTACTAACAGATGAAAGATTTAATGCATTGCTTTCTGCATGTAGCCCCCAACTTCCTCCATAAATTTCCATGATTAACATTTTAATGTTTTTGCTTCTATTGTGTCTATATTGAAAGTAATTTACATACAAATTGCCATATGACCATTGTAAACTCTGGTATGTGGCACTGGGACTAAATCCAACTACAGATAGTAAATTATTAACATTTTCTCTTAGTCATTAATAAGATAAACTATTTTATTTCCCCCATGGTGATATTGTCATTTGGGGCTAATTGAAATCCATTCTGACAATGATAAATTCAAGCACATGGCTTCACATTTGATCTATAGATATTTAATATATGTTCTCTGCCAATGAACTGAATTATTATACAGTGAAGAAGAAGTGTCATCAAACAGCTGTCAAACTACCAACTTATTCAAATAACTATGTTGCCCTGTCAATGCGTGAAGATGTTTCTTAATGTGATACCTGGAGATGTCATAGAGGTAGGAATTTGTATAGGGATAGAATTTGTTTGCCTTGTAGATCTTAGTTTTACATCTGTGTTTTTGTGTTGTCTCCACCAATTTTATCCTAATTACTTTAAGAACATGACAAAGCATGAACAAATGCACTTTGACAGATAGGATCCGTCTGTCAAATGAAAATTAAACACATGCTATAGCTCTAACATGGAGTTTTATAGATGCATCCTTACCTTTATTTCCCCACAGTGGAAAAATAACTGACTAGCAAAGATCAACAGTACAATTCTGGAAAATGGTGACCATAAAGGGTCATGGGTTTGTCACTTCTTTTAGAAGTAAGGTTGCTGAGATTCAGACTGGGAAACCTAACTCAATGTCCTAAATGTAGACAGTGAGAAACCTACCAGAGTAAAATCAGTGAGAGTGAGCAGCATGTTGTAAGTTGCAGTGTCTGCTTGCCAAGGCTCCACACAAGGCCAACACATAGGGAGTGTTCCGCAAGTATTCATTGAGTAAATACGTAAACTGGAATTCATTCTAGATGCCAAGTTTGGCAAGATGTTGGTGCTATTTTCATGGCTAGTGTCATTGTCACTGAAATAGCCATGCCATTGGAAACACAAAGTGTGAAAGTCTGACAACATTGAAGCTATTCTAGGTGCCAGCTTCGTGGTGTGACATATTAAGTAGTCGCCTGCATCACTGGCATCCCCTGTCCAAGCACTGGTTCCAGACTGGTTGCTCTGCTTCTGACCCAACTCCCTGCTAATGCACCTGGAAAGGTAGCAGGTGATGACCCAAGTACATGGACCTCTGCCATCCATGCGGGGGACAAGGATGCAACTCTGTGCTCCTGGCTTTGGCCTGGCCCAGCCCTGACCCTTGCGGCCATCTGGGGAGTGAACCAGCAAATAGACCACCTCTTTATGTCTCTCCCTCTCTTTCTCTGTCACTCCGCCTTTCAAATAAATAAAATAATCTTTAAAAATGAATTAAATGGTTATAAGTTTCCCATGGCTGCTGAATTAATGACTGTGACAAAAAGAAATCCAAAGTCTGAGTCATCTTCATATTAGCACTTTCAGTTATGCTCACTTTCCTGTCAATTTGAACTCATTAAATTGTCCAATATTATCTGATCAGCAAACTTGTTCTGAAACAGGTGAAATACAGCCTAAAACTGTGAGGCAGAAGCATTGCAGACAAAAATAAATCATGGGGAGCTGGAGGTGGGATGGGGCACAGAGTTTGAGTCTAGTGTCACAAGTGAGGACCTCAGAGTGCTTATTTATTCACTTGTTACTTTGATGGAGAAAATGGAGGTTTTACAGTGTCACAGGGCATTTCAGCTGTGAGTTGTGTGTGTATTTTCTGTAGTAGATTCATGGTCCATAATGTCGAACAACTTCCCCTTCCTCCCCAAATTCACTCAATGAGGGAAGGAGGGCTCTTCCTCCCATGTCACCTTCCTGTCTTGTGAACATGATTAGAGGTAAATAAAAGGACTGATTATGTTAGCAAGCTTGACAGTGCATGCTTGTGCTATTGTTCAAAGTGCCAAATCAAAATAATTCACAGAATTCTTGATGGTGAGAGAGAAAAATGATTTACCTCAGAGATGTGTCAGAGACAAATGATTTACCTCAGAAGCACAGAGCCATTTTCCCTCTCAGAAAAATCTGAGCCATTATTATTTCCCTTGAGTGATTAAGGCAATTATAAAAAAATCCATTGATTTGTCAGAATCCATTTACTGAGTCCTGTGAGGAGTCCATCTGGAGCCCATCTCTAACCTACAATTCCTAGCCCTGAGGCTCCTGGCTTTGTCCTCTCGTGAATGTTCTCAACCAGGGAGAGTGTTGAGGGGACCTGTGGCAGTGTCTGAAGATACTATGGGTTGTCCTAATTGGAGAGTGGGATGCAAGATGCTGCTACACATTCTCTATGCACTGAAAGCCCTCCTGGCTACTGCCCTGAATAGAATTGCTGAACCCCACAATTCACTACTGCCTTGTGCAAAATAAAGGTTCTTCCTCTCTTTTCAGTGTAATCTCAGGGAAAGGAAGGCCTGAAGTCAAAGGAAGTTACCAGTCCCAACCTTGCTTTTATTTTCTTTAAAAATTATGTGTCTTTTAAAAATGTTTTTTAGGGAAAGGGGACTTAATTGGAGCCAATTTATCAATTAAGGACCAAGTGATCAAGACCAATGCAGATGTAAAGGCTTTAACCTACTGTGATCTCCAGTGCATCATCCTCAAAGGACTCTTTGAAGTGCTCGACCTTTACCCAGAATATGCTCACAAATTTGTGGAAGACATCCAGCACGATCTCACGTACAACCTCCGGGAAGGTCATGAGAGTGATGTAAGTCTCATTCCTAATTAGCATGGAGATCTGAGAACACAGGGAGATGTCATGACTGCATTTGAAGTCTCTGGGGAGGGTGGGAATTTTGTACAGCAGTTACGATGCTGCTTGGAATGTCTGCATTCTATATCCTAGCCCCACCCCGGGAGGCAGCAGGAAATAATTAGGTACTTGGGTCCCTGCCATCTACATGGGAGACATGGATGGAATTCCGGCTCCAGGTTTGGCCTGGCCTATTCCTGGCTATGGCAGACATTTGTAGAGTAGACCTGTGGGTGGAATATATCTGTCTCTCTCTGCCATTCAAATAAAGAATTAAAATAAATAACAGTCTATTAATATGTTCATATGAGGCATGATTATTCAGCCACCAGTTGAGTGGTTAAATAATTAGCTAGAAGCCAAACTTAGCATTTGTTACCATAATTCTAGGAAAAATATTACTTATGGATGACTTCAGTGAATTCAGTTCTTTCCTGTTTATTTTCATGTGCTTATAACTAGAATCAATTTTAATGATTTAGCTAGAGATGTGTGATTTCACTAAAATTTAGTGATTTCCAGATAAAGTATATAATTCAGAGTTTACTAGCTTGTGATTGATCACTTATCCAATTTCTTATCATGGATTTTGCTTAAAAATAATCTTTTTTGCTTTAAAACAAATAGCATGCAAAATAATATTTCAAATATGACTACATAAAACTATTCAAGCCTAGGATTGTCAAACTGAATGGATAATGAACATTTTATGAAATTATATACTTGCTACTTGTTTCAATTGATATAAACAGCTTTCCTGTCAAAATATGTACTATACTGCATCCTATGATTAAGCTGATCATGAACACAGCTTCATTATATGTGTCAGAGAAACAAATAATTTAATAGGACGGATTACTGAAAGGCAAGCCAGAACACGCACACAGCATTGTGTAACAATCGCATCCTTGCTCCACTACTTTGGGCTTTGTTCCAGATATTTGCAACAGTTAATTTTTAGGGAATTTTTAAAAAGAAATTTTATTTATTTATTTTCATTTGAAAGGCAGAGAGACAGACAAACACAGAGGTAGGGATCATCCATCTCCTGGCTCACTCCCCAAATTCCAGGCTGAAGTCAGAAGCCTGGTTCTCAATCCTCATGTCCCACATGAATGACAAGGACCCAAGTGCTTGAGCTATCACCTGTAGGAAGCTATATTTAGAAGCAGAACTGAAACTGGAACCCTGGTCATCTGATATGTGATGTGGATATCACAAGAAGCATCCTAACTGCTGCAACAAATGCCTCTCCTCTCTTTAGGGATTTAAAAAGCTATAGTATTGACTAATACATGTTGTATAGATATTTTTGTTGGTCATTAATATTTTCCACTTAAATTTAAAAAACAAATTGTATATTCTTTCATTTTGATTGAGAATATTAAATCGCATTAAAAACATGAATGAGATCCCACCATTCTGAAGCTCGAGATTACCAGTTTTGCATGTGTGTCTCTCTCTGTTGGTGATGCCAACAACAGCGGAGGCACCACCATTTATTGGCAACCTGTTGTGTTCTACATACTTCACTTGTATAAAATATCTCATGTATTGCTTAAAACTATTAAGGTAAGTGTTATTCTGTTTCTGTGGATGAGAAAAGTAGGATTTGGAATGGTTAAGTCACCTGTAAATCGTCACAAAAACAGATGGCTGAGGCAGCGTTTGATTTGAAAGCCTGTGTTTTTTTTTTTCATTAAATAGGTTGTCTCTTCTTGAAATCACTTCCATGTCTTTCATTCAGTAGATTGGATTTTTAAACCACAGGTGTACTTTGTGCTTGCCATGACAGCATAAAATGACAACCATTTTTCAAGTGAGTTAGGGGATAGCAGCAATCAAGTGGAAGAAATGTGGAAAGACAGAAAAGAGCCACTGTTACTCAGCGTGGAAGAGTGAAAAATACTAGATCTCAATCTCTGTTTTCTTGTTATCCAACATGTTTTAAGAATCTTTATCTTTTTAAAATAATTTGTGATATGTGAGATTATTTTGAAGAGTGTACACTGTATAGTGATTGAATTAAGATAATTCACATACATTTTCTTCACATTCTTAGATATTTCTTGTGTCAGCACTTAAAATCCACTCTTAGTGTTTTTCTTTTTAATTTTATTTGTGTAGTACCATGTGTGATGTTTCAATACATGTGTACATCATGTATGCATTGTGTATTGTCCAATCAGGGTAAATATATCTAAAGTATCAAACACTTAACATTTCTATATGGCAAAATCGCCCAAAATCCTATCTGGTAGTTATTTTCTTTGTGTAGGGAAATATACAGGCCTGTATCTTTAGTCATCTTACTGTACAACAGAATATCAGAATGTCTTATTCCATTCTAGCTATAACTCAGTTCCTGTTAATCAACCTTTCCCCCTCCATCTCCATTCCCTGCTCCAGTTTCTGCTAACTACCATTATAGTTTTAACTTTAACAAGATTACCATTTTTGGCCAGCGCCGCAGCTCACTTGGCTAATCCTCCACCTCCTTGGGTTCTAGTCCCGGTTGGGGCGCTGGATTCTGTCCCAGTTGCTCCTCTTCCAGTCCAGCTCTCTGCTGTAGCCCAGGAAGGCAGTGGAGGATGGCCCAAGTGTTTGGGCCCTGCACCTGCATGGGAGACCAGGAGGAAGCACCTGGCTCCTGGCTTCGAATCTGCGCAGCGCGCCGGCCATAGTGGCCATTTTGGGGGTGAACCAATGGAAGGAAGACCTTTCTCTCTGTCTCTCTCTCTCACTGCCAAAAAAAATAGATTACCATTCTTAAAGTATATGATATACAATTATTTTCTATTTTGAACTTTTTTTATAAATTGTTATTAATCATAGCAATCATGTTATGCAATAGATTTCTTGAACTCATTCTTCCTAACTAAAATTTCATATCCTTTGATCAGCATTTCTTCAATCCTCCCAGTCCCCACCCCAACCCTGGGTAGCCACCATTCTAGTCTCTGCTTCCATGAGTTTGACTTTTTTAAGATTCTACATATAAGGGATATTGTGAAGTATTTGTATTTTTCTGGCCAGTTTATTTCACTTATCATAATATCCTACATGTTCATCCATGCTTCATAACTGCCATGATTTACTTCTTTTTAAAAGACATAATAGCATTCCAGTGCATTTTCTTTGTCTACTCCGCTGTTGATGAAGATTTAGGTTGACTCCATATCTTGGCTATTGTGCACATGCTAATATGCTCTTATGAACACAGGGATGTTCAAGTTGTGATTTTTTGAGGAACCATCATGGTATTTTCTATAGAACCTACACTAATTTGAATTGCCATCAACCAGTCTCTTCATTCTTACCAACACTTATCTTTCATCTTTTTGATAATAGGTAATAGGCTTGAAATGATATCACATTCTGACTTTGCGTTTTCCTAAGGATTAATTTTGAGCACCTCTTTATCTACCTGTACACCTTTTCTGTCTCTTTTTTCTTAAAGAAATATGCATTAAGTTTTTTAACCAATTTTAAACTGGCCATTTTGTTTTCTTACTACTGAAATATTTGAGTTTCTTATGTATCATGGATATTAATCCTTATTATATGTGTGGTTTGCAAATATTTTCTCCCATTTTTGAAAATTGTTTTTGTATTTTGAAAGTGAGAACTACAGAGAGAGAGAGAGAGAGAGAGAGAGAGAGTGGGGGAGGGGAGGGAGGGAAAGAGAGGTGTTCCATCTGTTGGTTCACTCCCCAGATGGCCTCAATAGGCAGTGCTGGAGCAGACTGACACTAGAAGCCAGGAGCATTATCTGGATCTCCCACAAAGGTGGCAAGGGCCCAAACACTTTGGCCATCTTCTAGTGCTTTCCCAGGCCATTAGCAGGGAGCTGGATCAGAAGTAGAGCAGCTGGGACAAGAACCAGTGCTCATATGGGATGGCAGCTACACCACAACTCCAGCTCCATTTTCTTCCGTCCTTTATGTTGTCTCTTTACTCTTTTGATTGTTTCCTGTGGTGTAAAGGGCTTTTTAATTTAATGTAATACAATTTGTAGAATTTTGCTTTTGCTGCCTCTGCTTTTGGCATCATTTGTAAAAGTGTCATTGCCTAGGCCAGTGTCATGGGGATTTTTTCATGTTTTTTTCTAGAATTTTGCAACATAAGGTCTTACATTTAAGACTTTTATCCATTCTGAGTTGATTTTAATGTATACAGTGCCATAGGGATTTATTTTCATTCTTCTGCATGTGGATAACAGACCTTATCTTTGATAGAAATTATTCTCTCTCCCTCTCTTCTTTCTATGATCTATCTATCTACCTACCTACCTACCTATCATCTATCACTGTCTCTATCTCTCATTTCAACCTATTTTAAAAGCAGGTATCATAATTTTTTTTTGACAGGCAGAGCGGATAGTGACAGAGAGAGAGAGACAGAGAGAAAGGTCTTCCTTTTTGCCGTTGGTTCATCCTCCAATGGCCGCTGCGGCCGGCGCATCTCGCTGATCCGAAGCCAGGAGCCAGGTGCTTCTCCTGGTCTCCCATGCGGGTGCAGGGCCCAAGGACTTGGGCCATCCTCCACTGCCATAGCAGAGAGCTGGCCTGGAAGAGGGGCAACCGGGATAGAATCCGGCGCCCCAACCGGGACTAGAACCCAGTGTGCCGGTGCCACAAGGTGGAGGATTAGCCTGTTAAGCCATCGGCGCCGGCCCATAATTTTGTTTAGATGGTGTTTATGAAGGATTGTTTATGACATTTTCCTCTAAGAAGAGTAACACTTTCCTTTGGCAGCCAGGCCAAGTATGACAAGTACATGTTTATCCTGTCCTTAGTTCATTGTAAGGTTTGTGAAACTGTTCTAGTTCAGTTTTTTCCCTAATCCTGGGGGCAGTTTTTACTCCTAAAACAGTTTTTCTGGAATCTCAGCTAAACCCTCATACATTCACCAAGTGCTTTCCTATTTGGCAGGGCTTGAATTCCCTATTATTGTGGAAATCTCTTTTCTGTAATTTAGACCACTTGCTAGTGTTTTCTTCTAAGCTTCCTGGGAATTCTCGTGCACGCTCAAGTTAGGTGTTGGCTCATGTCTCCATGGGAACATTAATGCAGGTACTTCTGTTGGACTATACTCAAATCCCACATCTTTTGGTTTGTGTGGACTTCATCCTCTGGCTGCTTAGCCAATAAAACTTCCTCCTATTAGTCTACTCAATACCACCTTACAATGAAATGACTATTAATTCTGAATTTTGACTGCTTCTTAAAGTGCTTTTTGGTCTTTATTTTATTTCAAAATTGGTTGACTGTCTAGACTGTCTAGTTACTCTCTGTGATACCTGATAGTTTTAAGCTACCTGGGGTAAAATACCACCTTACAATGAAATAGCAAGTGCCCTCTGACAAAAGACTGAGCTAAGTATACTGATCACATTATTGTTTCTCCCTTTATTCAAGATTTACAGCTCTTCTAGGTTTAACCTGAGTTGACTGCTCTCAAAATGCCATTAAACAGTTATTTATGTATTCCAGCTTTATAACTACCTTTACCTTCAGGGCTAGTTCTATCTGAACTTCCTTTTGGTTATTGCTTCTTTTGAAAGTTGATTCCTTATGAGCTGCAAGTTTAAGGGCACGTGGTAGTTCACATACACCTTTGAGGTCTTAATTGCTTTGTATTTCCTGATCTTTTTTCACTCAGAATTTCTACTCACATATCCAAGAACTGGAACTGCATTTCCTTCTAAATGCTAGATAACTTGGACCATCCCTTCCCATAATTCCAGATACCAGGGGAAAAGTCTTGTGCCCTCCCTTCCATAGTGTGACATTCAGAAGTATTTATATTCTGATAGTTACCCATATTTATGGATTCCTGCTGTCTGTTCTACTGCTGCACTCTGGTGTCAGACCAAATGTGGAACCAAGCCCATTTTCTTAATTTCCATGGTCACAAAAATATCCACTCACACGGATTTCTGGTACATTGAAACCTTTAGGGAAATTTGGATGATAGGTTGTAGAACGAGGAACATTTGCACAATGGGATGCAAAAAGCATAAATGTAATTTATTAATATGCCCATGCTCTTAAACATCATAGAGCAACTCTGCCACATTGTTCAGCGATTTGTTATTAATCCCACCTCCCTCATTTGCTCCCATTTCATCCCCAAATATACCATTATTATTGATACCTGGTAGCTTAATTCTCTCTTTGCTTACCTGTGTCTAATTTTGCCCTTAGGATGTAACTTGTTAAAAGATTTATTTATTTGTTTAAAAGTCAGAATTACAGAGGCCGGCGCCGAGAAAGAAGAAGAGACAGAGGGAGAAAGTGATTTTCCATCCACTTCTATCCACTGGTTCACACACAAAATGATCACAACTGCTGGGGCTGGGCCAGGATGAAGCCAGGAGCCAGGAGCTTCTTCGGGGTCTCCCATATGGGCAGCAGAAGCCCAGAATACTTGGGCCATGTTCTGATGCTTTTCCCAGGACATTAACAGGGAGCTGGACCAGAAGTAGATCAGCTAGGACTCAACCTGGCACCTATATGAGTTGGCAGCATCACAGATGTTGGCTTTACAGATTATACCCCAACACCAGCCCCAGGATGTCACTTATTATCCCAGGTAGCTTAAAACTATCAGGTAACATAGAGAGTAACTAGACAATCTAGACAGTCAACCAATTTTGAAATAAAATAAAGACCAAAAAGCACTTTAAGAAGTAGTCAAAATTCAGAATCAATAGTCATGCAGCAGCTGGCGCCGTGGCTTAACAGGCTAATCCTCCGCCTTGCGGCGCCGGCACACCGGGTTCTAGTCCCGGTTGGGGCGCCGGATTCTATCCCGGTTGCCCCTCTTCCAGGCCAGCTCTCTGCTATGGCCCGGGAAGGCAGTGGAGGATGGCCCAAGTCCTTGGGCCCTGCACCCACATGGGAGACCAGGAGAAGCACCTGGCTCCTGGCTTCGAATCAGCAAGATGGGCCAGCCACAGCTGCCATTGGAGGATGAACCAACGGCAAAAAGGAAGACTGTTCTCTCTGTCTCTCTCTCTCTCACTATTCACTCTGCCTGTCCAAAAAAAAAAAAAAAAAAAAAAAAGTCATGCAGCAGTTAGATTATGACACCTGGAACTGTGATGAAGTATATAATTCTAGAATGATAATTTATCCAATTCGCATAGGAAAGTTAATGAAAATGAACAAAATATTCTGGGTGTTTGTTGAAAAGGTTAGCTAGCACTGTTTTGACCTCTTGTTAATTATTCATCTTATGAAATCAGTATGTTTTCACATTTGGTCTTTTTCTGTCTCCTAATGACCTTAGAAATGGCATAGATTAATTTGGTTAGCTCTGTCTATACAGCTTATGAGAAATTTGCTTCACTGTTTCTCGTCGTAAACATGATTTTGGTACAAAATAATCTGTTGTTGATAGTTGTGAAATTTAACTTGCTTTATTGTAAGAATTTTGAATTTGTGATAAGCAAATAAAATGACTGAAAAATAATCAAGTATATACATATGTTTTCTCAAAAATAAATAAAGCAAAGGCATTGAAAGATATTGATATGACAACATGGAAATAATGTTTGTCCTTTAAATTTAGTTGTTTTTTGGATGATGGTGTTGTGGTTGTAGAGCAACAAATAGCAATAACTTCTTTAATAGATAAATCCTCTAGTTTTACCATACCAAAGAGATATTAAATGGCAACACATACTACTTTTCATACGTACGTATGAAAGGCAGAATTACAGAGAGATAATGTGAGATGGAGAGAGATTTTCAACTTCCTGTTGACTCCTCAAATGGCTTCAATGGCCATGTCTGGACCAGGCTAAAGTCAGGAGTCTGGAACTCCCTCCAGGTTTCCCAATGGGAGTAGCATTTGACCAAGTACTTGAACCATTGCCCACTGCTTTCCGGGGTCAGTAGCGGAGAGCTGGATTGCCAGTACAGCAGCCAGTACTTGAACTGGTACTCATATGTGAAGCTGGTACACAGGTAGTGGCTTAACCCACTGCACTACAATGCTGGCCCCATCCTATTAAGTTGTAAATGTGTTGGTCAACTCCTTTCTTCCTCAGTTTACCTTATTGACATACAATCTGTTCAGCATAAAAATAAATTTCTGTTTCAGCCTCCCCAACTCTTCAGTAACAAAACAAATATTTTTCCAATTTCCTAAGGGCCAGTGGCATCCAGCGAAGTCTTTGAATTCCTATCAAAGTAAGTATAAGAGTTTACACCAGGATTCCAAGATGGCTGAATAGGGAAAAGATGTGCTTCTTTGACCAGGGGGAAAGAGCAGAAGAAAAGAGGAGGAAGTGCATTCCCACAGGAGAGTGGAGAGAAGTTTGCAACGGAAATTCTACAGAAGGAAGAAGGATGCCATAGAGCAGTATAGAAAGTGTGGATGCACAGTAGTGAGTGAGGACACCACCCGTGAAATCTACAGCTGGGGCTGGAGGACACAATAGCATCTGACGCTGAGGTGAGAGCAGACTGTGGCAGCCCATGCCACCACTGGGTGATATTGCCTGAGGAGAGCCACGAGGATGACACAGACTTTGAGTCCGGCCTGGGACCCTAGCAGGGGGTAGGGTACCCACATTACCAGCAAAAGATAGGCATGTTTCTTACTCCTCATCCCCCAGTAAAGGACTTGGAAACCACCAGGAAAAGGCACCATCATGACACCACTTGTGGCTATGGTGGCTCAGGTGTACATGTGACCAAGGGATTTTACAGAGAGGAAAATCTTTGTTCACCACTGACTTTGAGTCTTGCTGGGAGTGTTGACATGGGGCTGGGCACCCATGAAGGACTGTGAGGTGCCGATATCCTCTCAGTATACCACCAGCTCTGGGGCTCAAACTGCCAAGGTGGACCACCCACAAGCAGCTGGCTCAGGGAACATCTCTGCTCTCTCCATGGACAGGGCAGGTTTGTACCACATGAATGTGAGAGCCTTGCATACAGTGACTATGTGAATGTACCACAGGACACAGGGTGTAGGTGGGTCTCTTGGCAATCACTGTGTCTGGTGACAGAGGCTCAGAGCTCCCTGACAGTCTGTAGTGTGTCGCTGAAGAATGTTCCATGCTCACACCAAGGACTGCAATGATCCTTTGTATGGTTCATTCACCAGCATGGATGCAGGTTGTATCCACATGGGCAAACCCCAGTCACTGATCAATTTGTAAGAGGAGGAGAGGTTGTGATTATGTCAACAAGTGTGACCATACCCTCTCCCTGCTTACAATAGAGGAGATCTAGCACACCACCTTGGGTGTCACTCTGGATTCTCACCCCACCTTGAGCTCTCACCAGAGTTCCCCAGCCCCACCCAGCAATGGCTATGATTATCCAATGAAAGAGTAGACATTCCACTAAGCTACAGAGGCAGAGTATGAACATTAAAGGCATCAGATGAAAAACCAACAAGAATTTCCACAAATGTCTAAAAATAAAAGCAGAAATACAAGAAACAAAAAGTAGGAAGACAACATAACCCCCCAAAAGAATACAACACTTCAATTTTAGAATATGAAAATGAAGAGGTTGATAAACAGCCTGAAAGGGAGTTCAAAAGAATGATAATAGGATTACTTAGAAGCAGTGAGGAGCAAATTTGTGAATAAAAAAAAAATCAATACATGACATGTATGAAAAATTGTCCCATGAGATAGAGATTTTAAAGAGAAATCAAACTTAGATATTAGAAATGAAAAATTCAGTATATCAAATTAGAAACACACTGGAAAACCTTAAACAGCAGATTTCATAATGCAGAAGAATATCTTAGCAAGAAAGCAAATCTTTGGAAATATTTTAGTCAGACCAAGAAGAAGAAGGTGGAGGAGGAGAAGCAGGAGGGGGGTGGATGAGGGGTTAAAAGGATTAAAAGCAGTATTTGAGATTTATGGGATACCGTCAAATGATAGAACATGCAGGACATACAAGTTCCCGAAGGTGTGGAAAGACAGAGTGGATTAGAAGGCCTAATAAGGAAAATAATAAAAGGAAATTTCCCTAATTTGGAGAAATAAATGGACATCCTAATACAGGAAACAAATAGAACTCCTAATAGACATGTCCAGAAAAGATCTTCACCATGACACATTGCAGTCAAGCTTTCAACAGTAAAACATAAACAAAAGATTATAACATGTGCATAAGGGAAATGCCAGATTACCTTCGGAGGATCTTCAATTAGAGTGACAGCTGCTTTGTCATCAGAAACCCAACAGGCTAGGGGAGAATGAAGAAACATAGCCCAAGTCTTAAGAGGAAAAAAAAAAAAAAACACTGTCAACCCAGAATACTGTGCCATGCAAAGCTCTCATTTATGAATGAAGGTGAAATAACAAATAGAAATTTAAAAAATTTGTCACCACTCCTCTAGCCTTACAAAAGATGCTGAAGGATGTGCCACACACAGAAACAGAAAAATACTCACCATTATGAAAGAATGTGAAGGCAAAATATCTTCCTAGTAAAAGTACAAAGGAAATTTAAAGCAAATAATGGGAATATTTATGGAAAAATGGCAGACCCACTTTGTTACTTATCAATAGTAACCTTGAATGAAAATGACCTAAAATCTCCAATTAAAAGATACACACTGCTGGAATGGATTAAAATATAAGGCCTATATGATGTTTTCAAGAAACACACATCACCAATAAAGATGCATGCAAATTGATTGTGAAATTATGGAAAAAAAGATATTCCATGCTAGTGGAAAGCAGATGAGCAGGTGTAGTCATCCTAATATCAGGCAAAATGGACTTTAACACACACAAAAAAATGTAAAAAGGAACAAAGACGGTTAGTAAAGTGCAAGATATACAAAAAAAAAAAAGTCTTTTATACATAGACAATGCCACAGCTGAGAAAGAACTTGTAAGACCAGTCACATTCACAAATGCTAGAAAAAGAAATGAAATACATTGGGAAAAGTTAACAAAGGTGAAAGATCTCTACAATGAAAATCACTAAACATTAAAGAAAGAAATAGGAGAAGACACAAAAAATGGGAAAATTTTCCATGTTCATGTATTGGAAGAATTAATATCATAAAAATGTCCATACTACCAAAAGCAAATCATAGAGTCAATGTAATCCCAATCAAAATACCAACGACATTGTTCTCAGATCTAGAAAAAATAATGCTAAAATTCATATGGAAACACAAGAGACACCCAAGACACAAGAGACCTTGAATACCTAAAGCAATCTTAAACAACAAAAAAGTCCAGAGACATCAAAGTACCAGATTTCAAGACTTACTACAGGGCAGTTATACTACAGCCTGATACTAGCACAAATATAGACATGTAGACCAATGGAACAGAATAGAAATTCCATAAATCAGTCCACATATCTATAACCAGCTGATACTTGACAAAGGAGCTAAAATCAATCCCTGGAGAAAGGACAGTCTCTTCAAAAAATGGTGCTGGGAAAATTGTATCTCCACGTGCAGAAGTATGAAACAAGACCCCTACCTTACACCTTAAACAAAAATCAACTCAAAGTGGAGCAAGGATCTAAATCTATGACCTGATACTGCTGAATTAGTAGAGGAAAACTTTGGGGAAGCTATGTAAGACACTGGCATAGGACAGGGTTTCTTGGAAGTGATCCCTTAGTCTCAGGCCATCAAAGTAAAAATGGAGAAATAGGATTACACTGAGCTAAGAAACCTCTACACTGCAAAGGAAACACTCAGAAAAGTGATGAGGCAACCAACAGAATGGAAGAAAATATTTGCAAACTATGCAATAGAGAAAAGATTAATATCCAAATCTATAGAGCTCAAGAAACAAAATGAACAATCCAGTTAAGAATGGGAAAAAGGACTTGAGCAAAGCATTTTTCAAGAGAGAAGATTCAAATGTCCAACAGACACCTGGAAAAAATGCTCAGGATAACTAGATATCAGGGAAATGGAAATCAAACCACAATGAGGTTTCACCTCACTGCAGTTAGAATGGCTCTCATACAAAAATCAGCAAACAATAAATGCTGATGAGGATGTGGTGAAATAGTACCTTATTCTACCATTGGTGATAATGTAAACTAGAACAGCCATTGTGGAAGATAATATGGAGATACCTCAGAAATCTGAAAATAAATCTACCAGCCATTCTACTCCTGGAAATTCACCCAAATGAAATGAAATCAGGTTATGAGAGTTATCTGTGTCCCCCATGTTTATTGTAGCTCAATTCATAATAGCTAAGATGTGGAATCAACCCAAATGCCCATCTATCGATGACTGTATAAAGAAAATGTGGCATATATAAACTATGGAATACTTCAGCTGTAAAAATAATTAAATCCTGTCTTTTGCAAAAAAAATCAATGCAACTGTAGACCATTATACTTAGTGAAATATTCCAGTCCCAATAAGACAAATACCATAGGTTTCCCTTGATCTGTGGTAACTACCAGTGTAAAAAGATGTTATATAGGTGCCAGCACTGTGGCGTAGTGGATAAAACTGTGATCTGCAGTGCCAGCATCCCCTGTGGGCACTGGTTCAAGTCCTGGCTACTCCACTTCTGATCCAGCTCTCTGCTGTGGCCTGGGAAAGCAATAGAAGATGACCCAAGTCCTTAGCCCCTGCATCCACGTGGGACACACAGATGGTATCCTATGACATTTCATGTAGGTCCCACTTAGTCTCATCTCTTAACATCTCACAATGGAGATTGAATTGAGTTTTGATGGGTAGCAAATACAAACTCCATGCCATTTGTGAAGTGATGCCTCATTTTCCCTACTGTTCTGCAATGCTGTAATGCCTTCTCTGTTTTTTCTTGAGTATTCATATATGGGCGGACATTTATGGTTCCTTCACTTATTTGTACTGATTTTTGTCCATTCTTGCATAGTAACACACTGTATTTTTAGTTCTCATTTATAACAAATTTTACCTTCTGAGAAGGCTACAAGCTTGACTATGCTCTCATGCTTTCAGGTACCTAATACTTATTGGACAATTATCTTCTTTCAATTCATTGAACTTATCAGCATAGAATTCTGGAGTTTATTGTTGATGTTGAGAAAACTTGTCCTGTGTGAACTGCTGCTCCTGTATAAGTGATCAGTCATCACTTCTCTCTAGTGTCTTGTGGTATCTTCTATCTTTAGTATTCTTCAATGCCACTATAATGTCTTTAGGCCTCAACTTCCCTCTCTCTCTCTCTCTCTCTCTCTCTCACACACACACACACACACACACACACACACACATCACCACCTTGGCTGCTGTTACTTTACTAGATACATCATAGGTCTCTGTGAATCTGATAAAAGCTATTGACTTCTGGATTATTTGCCATGGACCATATATCATGTCACATTGTCAGGGGGCTCACAGACTACTTCAAGATCATATACAGTGTACAGAAAACAGATTGAGGATATACATGTTAAATAATTCTAGCAGAAATAAGGTGGTTCTCTTCTGTCATAGATTCATGTAGAAGAATATATACACACAGAGATAAATATATTATGTAGCAACTTGCGAAGGATGAAGAGGCCAGATGTCAGTTGCAGCTGCCATTTCTTCTTGTTACTGATTTTTTTCTGAGATTCTGTGCAGATTTCATCCTATGCTGTCTTTACAGTAGTCATGCTACGTGGACATTGCTATTTTCACCAGCTGTGCTGTGTGTGCTGATTGACAGAAGTAAGCTGGTTTCTAATAAACAAATCAGCCTTCCCTCAACAGCCCATGGGGGTGGGGGGAGATGTGCATGTGTGTGTGGAGGGCTGGGGGTGAGCAGGGAGGGTTGTAGGTGCTAAAATATATCTATTTGACCATGAGGAATGAAAGTACATATAATAAGCTTCCTTGTTCTACTCTAATTCTCTCAATTATATTGTTTCATGCCGTAGCTTAAAATCATTCAATATTTTGAGCTCTTCATTGACTGATAATAACATTCAGGCCTCTTACCATAACTTCCAAAGTCCTAAGCCTTCCTACTCCTGCTTCCCTTTCAAAGTCACCTTATCCCATCTTGTGCCCAGCATGCACTCCTGCAAACTGGCCCACTTCTCCTTCCTTACTCATGGCAGGCTTCCATCTGCTTCTCACTCCACAGGGCCTTTGCATTTGCTCCTGTTACTTCCAGAAATACTACTCCCTTGGCCTTACCTGATGACTTGCTTTGGAGTTTGCCCTCTCTCAGTTATCCTCTGTCACATAACTTTTATAATTTTTTTCATAGCATTAGTCAAGATATGAAATTACTTGGGGGCCAGCGTTGTAGCACTGCAGCACTGCAAGTTAAGTTGCCGCCTGCAGCTCTGGCATCCCACATGGGCATCGGTTCAAGTCCCAGCTGCTCCACTTCCAATCCAGCTTCATGCTAGTGGACCTGGGAAAGCAGTGGTGGGTGGTGCAAGTCCTTGGAATCCATGTGCAAGACCAGGAAGAATCCCCGGGCTCCTGGCTCAGCCTGGACCAGCACTGGTTGTTGCCAGCCATTTGGGGAATGAACCAGTGGATAAAAGATCTCTCTCTCTCTCTCTCTGCCTCTCCCTCTCTCTGTCTGCCTTTCAAATGAATAAATAAATCTTTAAAAATATATCAAATTACTTTTAGTTAGTATTTTCTCCTGTTCTTGGCCAGCTTTTCTACCAGGACATCTACTTTATAAAGACTTCATCTTATACTACACTGTGTTCTGATTTAGAGCCTAATCAGAGTCAACATTCCATTTATAGTCAATGAGTAAATGAATGAATTTCAAGTTTTACTCTGCAGCCTGGAAACTATGAAATTTTATTAAGAAAATGAAGGGAGTCCTGAAAGCAGCCACTTATATGGGCAGTAAATGGAGTCTGAAGTGAAAATCTAGGGGAATTTTAAATTATATCCCTTAGCAATAACACAGCCAATGAGTGTCAATAGTGGGATGTGAAAAAACAAATTGAAAGCACAGCTAAATTGAATAACAGCTATTTTTCAGAAACAAGAGTTTCCCAAAAAATCATTTGAGGAATGTAAGCTGAATAGCCAAAAAAGAATTGCTTGCAATATGGGTAATAGAATTCCTTCAGCAAGTTTGATATCATAAGTACTGCTAAGATGAAAGAGGATTTGCCTTCAAATCTAAGCTAGTATTCCCATTTTCTGTAGAAACTGATGAACTAATATAATACTAATACCACCAGAAGGTAGAGAAGTACTATTAACAGTTAAATCATTCTGAACTTAATCACCTCACTATTATTGCCCAGGGCATAAGGCTATATATTTGAGGATGAAATGAATTTAGACATGGAGAACTCTAGGGTCTGGTAATCTGGTAAAGCAGTTCATCTGTGGTTATAAAATACTTAATCAAAATGCACTATATAGACCTGTTACCCTTAATGGTAAACTGTGGGCTATAGGACCTGCATTCGTAATGAAATCTAATCATGTGCTTCTCTGTTGCCTAATCTGCATTAGCTCAATGATATCTGAATATTAATGAATATTTCTTCCTATATTGGGTCCTATGTCTTTCATGCACAAAAGTGAGTCTTTACCTCGAGTTTTATGTTTTCAGAAAGTGGTCTCTATCTGAAATACAAGTAACACTGGAAAAAGTACCTAATTCCCATAAATTATTGAGTTGGATCTACTTGAACCACTTAGTACCATACAATTGCTTCTTTAATTAGACTATGCTTTGCCCATGAGATTCAACTCCATGCTTCCTCACTTAGATTTAAAAAAAAAAAAAGACTGCCTAGACCTTTCAAGCAAAATCTTAGATTTGCCAATTTGCTACCTTTCACTGTTTATCTGACTATACTGACTTAATTTAAATCTAGATTGTATAGGAAAGGGAAGATTTTTGTGTTTTTTTTAAAGGGACTTGGTTTAAACTTGGTCCCCATTTAAATTTGAAATAAAATTGGGCTGTTTGGAAGCAATTTTCTAGAAAATCATTTAGCAAATTGAAGTAACAATTTAAAAAATCCTATCTGATGGGCTGGATAGGTAGTTCTTCAAGAGTAGCCTGTGGTAGGTGTGTACCTGCTTGCACAGTCTTGCATAGTGAGAGAACATAATTAATTCTGCACCTTTCTGAGATAGCTGTACTTGGAAAATTGCACATTGAAGGACTTACATGTACTTTTTCATGCCTGCTTTCCTTTTCATCTCAGATACAACAGGTGTTGTGTTTATCAAGGGTCTGTTTCTAAAATACTTTTCCTTAGGAAGCAAAAATATCTCTTTTATATATCTTGTAGTTTTTCCTTATCTACCATACACTTTTAGTGTATTCAAGAGAGTATCAGTTGAAAAAAAAAAAAAAGCTCAATAAGTTGTGGCCTGGAAGTTCTACTTATATCCAGAATGCTTTTTTATATCCTGCAACTTTTCTCGTACTGTCTCTTTCAGGGACTCAGATGTGGCTGTGACAAACATAGTAGGAAGAGATTATACTTCTGTTAGTGTGTACAGAGCATAGCTCTGTGCTTACGTTTGTAGTATTGGATAAATGAAGATGACTGTTGTCATTTCCTCCCTGGTTATTAGCCTCATCCCCTTTTTGTTTCTCTTGAAGAGCTCACTGAGGATGGATTTTGCTGGATTCCATTGAACTCTAGATCCATGTTCCTTTCTAATACTGAGATTCTGTGTTTTCTGAGTACACCTTGGCCTCAAAAAGGCTTTTTACTAAAAGTTATGATACAAATAAAAGAATTTGCTCTAACCCCCTTCTCAAACTGTAGACTGATTCATTTTCAATTCTTAGTATAGAGCTATTGGAGTATATAGTATAGAGCTATATGGAGCTAGGAATCTTTGTAAGTTTGAGAAGATTCAGAAAGAGAAAACTGACTATAAGCAATAGAAATCTATTTTGAATATATTAATAGTAGGAGAATTTATTGTAAGAAATCCAAGTATCTAACAGAATAAAACAACATACATGCATACACATGCAAACATACATACCAACAAAAACCTGGATCTCAGGAACTTAGAAGCAATCACTTTCTCAAACTCTGTAACATTCTCCCTTCATTTCTTACTTTTCCTTTCTCTGTATATCCTCTCATGCTGCTCTTTCAATAGATTTGCCATCTCTCTTTTCTCATGCAAAGGGCATAAAATGACCACTGAAGCATGTCTTTAGTGTACATAGGCAGCAGATTAAGTATGATTTTCTTGGTTGATTCTACATTCCTGTAAAAAGACTCTGTGTGCTTAGGCTGAAGTCAAGTTACATCAGTTAATGTGTATGTGTTCTTGTGAGGGGACTGTCAAGGAAGGAGGGAGATCACACTACAGTAGCATGGCGGTTTCCATGGCAACCCTGTGGGCTGAAGAGTTGAGATAAGAGACAGTATCCAAGAAATGTGTAGATGCACAGAGGTAGTTGATAAACCAATAAAGCAAATCTACAGACAGTATGAATTGTGAGCCTCCTCTGTGTGTTTGCATCACTGTAGTTCTCCATGCAATCATATCTTAGCAATATTTTCCTAGAAACCAAATTCCATTTGAATATATAGCATAAGTAAAAGTATATAAAATAGAGAAGACACAAAAAGCTTTAATCTTCTTTGGATTTGTTTTTCTGTGTAGCTTTTTGTCATTTAAAGAGCATGACTGTAGCCCACAAAGAGTGGCTGCATTTTAGTGGCTTGAGTATTGGCAGCTTATGTTTGCAAGGTGAACAGTGGGTTGTTAAATTGTTAAGCACCTTGAGGGGAGTAGGAGGTTAACTGGATTGATTCTTATAGAGAGTGTAAGGCGGGGGTCTTGTTTCATACAACCACAAGTGTATATCTGACCTTCCCAACACTATTTGTTGAAAAGACTGTCATTTTTCCAAGGAATGATTTTAGCTCATTTATCAAAGATTAGCTGGTTATAGATGTGTGGATTAATTTCTGGGATTTCTGATATGGTCCAATAGACAGTTCTACCTGTCTATTTTTGTGGCAATACCAGATTGTTTGGATTATAACTACCCTTTAATATGACTTGAAATCTGATATTGTGATGCCTTCAGCTTTGTTTTTATTGTTTAAGATTGCTTTAGTTATTTGAGCTCTCTTGTGTTTCCATATGAATTTTAGAGTCATTTTTTAAACTTTATTTAAAGAATATAAATTTCCAATGTACAGCTTATAGATTACAATGGCTTCCCCCTCACATAACTTCCCTCCAACCCACAACCCTCTCTCCCGCTCCTTCTCCCCTTCCATTATATCAAGATTCATTTTCAATTCTCTTCATATACAGAAGATCAATTTAGTATATATTAAGTAAAGATTTCAACAGTTTTCACCCAAATAGAAACACAAAGTGAAACATACTGTTTGAGTACTAGTTATAGCATTAAATCACAATGTACAGCACATTAAGGACAGAGATACCACATGAGGAGCAAGTGCACAGTGACTCTTGTTGTTGACCCAAACAATTGACACTCTAGTTTATGGCACCAGTAACCACCCTAGGCTCTCGTCATGAGTTGCCAAGGCTATGGAAGCCTTCCAAGTTCGCCGACTCTGATCATATAGACAAGGTCATAAAAGACAGGGTGAGGATAGTAACCAATGATCCTAAGAGTGGCATTAACCAGGTCTGAACAATTATACAGCATTAAGTGGGGAAGAGGACCATCAGTACACACATGTTGGGAGTACAGCCATTGGAGGTAGAGAAGAGGTTATGATTACAAAGGAATGAGGCCCAAGTGCGCTAGACAGGGTCTAGAACAAAGGACAGAGTCATTATTAGAGGAGCTAAGAAAGGTGCTGTCTAAGCTACAATTAAGTTTTCTGATTGAGAGGCAAATAGAACCTGACAGAAGGGCTTGATAATAATCTGGTGGGCTTTAGGCCTTATAAGTTAAGAGGCCCAGACCTATCTATCTCTTCACATGGGGTATATCCTAAGAGAGGTGTGAACCTCCTAGGGGAAGGCACTCTGTTGACTTTCATTACTTGGCTGGCCTGGGAGGAGAGCTGGCCAGGTAAAGGCAGGGGGCATCTCTAACAAGAAATTTACACTTCTGCCTGCAATGTTGCTGACCCTACTTGACCATCCCCTCAGCTGCAGTGGTCACTTTGGAAGTTGGGCTGAGTGAAGGGCTTTTCAGCTTAGAGCCAATAAGATCTGTGGCTCTGACCTGGGCATCCTTCGACTCCAGGGCAGGTCCATTTCCAGTGATCCAACTCTTGGCAGAGCTGCCAGGGCTCTTCACAAGCTGACTTCTGCTTAAGCCCAGGCTTACCACATTGAAAGCCACTGCAGTGGACTGGCCTGTTGGGTCTCCTTGAGGGCAGATCACTGTACAGATCAGCCATTAATAGGCCTGCCACCCATTGCTTCTGATGCCTAGCTTTCTTTTCCTCCTAGTTTGTGTTAAAGCAGACCAGAGGATGCAAGCCAAGGGAGTGCCCAAGTCCCATCTCTAATCTTCGGTGGCCTGAACTACAAGTCTATAGTCACAGGCATGTTCTGCAGTAGTTTTTCTAAGGTAGACAATGCCCATGAGGAATATTATATTCTCACTTTAAAACTTTCTTTTCCTTTGGTCTGAAAGGGAGGTTTTTTCTACTTACTGTTTACTTCGATGTTGTCAAAGTAGAGATTATTATTTAAGCTCTTATTTTGGCTATGCTATTACAGAAAAATGTTAGCCATTTCTTTTATAAGATCTAAAGATTAAATTGTGCGTCCTACAGATTCCTTCATAATAGAATTAGTTTCCTACCTTGAAGAGAGAATGAAAGAACAAGGTGGGTTTAGAATAGAGAAATGAGAGAGCAAGTCCTAGATCACTTGCTGACAACAGCAATATCACATGAATACTTAGCAAACAGTTTCAACCATTAGATAACAACTTAAGAAAACATTTACCAGAAGGTCCAATGCCTTCTATAAATTTTAAGAATCATGTATTTGGAAACACCTTTTAAATATCTAACATGATGTAGTTTGTGTAACCAGTAAACTTAAGCACAAACATATAAAATGTTTTTAGTTTCTTTCTACCAACAAGTATAAAACATATGATACACAGATTCAGGTCACACAAATTAAAATGTATCTTTGATTAATTTTAGTAGCTTAAACTTATGGACAATCTTATCTATAAGCCATTGAAAAGAAAACTCTTAATAAAATTTCCCCATGTGGACATACAATATGTACACACATATAACATAGCATAATAGACCAATATAGCAATTTTAATAATAGCTTTTAAAATCTTTAACTCTTTTTGTAGATTGCCAATTGATTTGAATTGCTTTTTGTTTTTAGTAACCTCAGTTAACCATACTTTCTCTCAGTTGGTACTGTTAATACATTCTTGGCTTCATCTGTTTACAGAGCCATCCCAAAGTACTGAATACAATAGAAGTGGCTGGAAAAAATCCATAGGAACCTATAGGAGGACAGCTAAACACAGAACTAACAATGCTTTTCAACTTTTTTCAAAGTTCTATTTTCAGTTTACTTAATGATCGTGTAGTTAACCCTACACTAAGTAAAAGTTTTCAACAAATCATATGAAGAGAGAAAAAAAACCTGCTCCTCAACAGAAGAGACAAGGGCTATAAACAATCATTGAATCTCAAAATGTCTATATCACCCCAGTACATTACACTTCAGGTACTCTGTTACCTCAGATCAGGGAAAACATAGGATATCTGTCTTTTTGGAAGTGGCTTATTTCACTAGGTATAATGGTTTCCACTTATGTTCATTTTGTTGTAAAAGAAGAGGATTTCATTTTTTTTACAGCCAAGTAGTACTCCATAGTGTATATACCATAATTTCTTTATCTAGTCAACGGTTGATGGACATCTGGGTGGATTCCATACCTTAGCTATTTTAAATTGTGCTGCAATGAATGTGAGGGTTCAGATGACTCGTTCATATACTGATTTCTTTTGGTTTGAGTAAATTGGAGTGGGATGGCTGGATCATATGGTAGGTCTGTATTAAGATTTCTGGGTTACTGTCTTCTATAGGGACTGCACCAATTTATATACCCATTAAAGTGGATAAGGGTACCTTTTTCCCCACATCCTCATCAGCATTTATTGTTTGTTGATTTCTGTATGGGAGTCATTCTTACTGAAATGAGGTGAAACCTCACTGTAGTTTTTATTTGCATTTCCCTGATGGCTAGTAATCTTGAGTATTTTTTTCAAGCGTCCATTGATCATTTGAATTTCCTGTCTTGAAAAATGCCTGTGTGTTAATTTTATATCCTGCTACATTTCCAAACTCTGTCTTGGTTCTGGGTCTGTTTAGGTTTTCTATGTCTTCACGACTCAGTTTTGATAGATTGTGTGTGTCCAGGAATCTTCATTTCTTTTAGGCTTCCCAATTTGTTGGCATACAACTCTTTTTAGTAATTCCTGCTTATTCTTTTTATTTCTGTGGTATCTGTTGCTACATTTCTTTTTCATCTCTGATTTTATTGATTTTGGTCTTCTTCCTCTTTTGGGGGGCCAATGGTTTATCAATTTTATTTATTTCTTCAAAAAACATCTCTTCATTTCACTGATATTTGCACATTTTTAAATTTCAATTTTGCTTATCTTTTTCTCTAATTTGTCTAATTTATATTATTTCATTCTTTCTACTAATTTGGGGTTTGTTTGTTTTTTTTTTTTCTTGTTTTTCTAGATCTCTGAGATGCATTGTTACATCATTTACTTGATACTTTTCCAATTTCTGATGTAGGCACCAATTGCTATAAAGTTCCCTCTTTACACAACATTTGCTGTATCCCATGACTTTTTTAAAGTTTTCTTTATTTGATTGAAAATTAAAGTCACAGACAAAGAGGAAAAGAGAGAGAGGGAGGGAGGAAGGAGAAAGGGAGAAAGAGAGAGAGAGAGAGAGAGCAAGAGAGAGAGAAAGAATCTTCCATCCTCTGGTTTACTTCCTACATGATCACAGCGACCAGGGCTGGGCCAAGCTGAAACCAGGAGCAAAGGGCTTCATCAGTCTCCCATGTTGGTGGCAGGAGCTTAAACACTTGGGCCATCCTTCTGCTTTTCCCAGACCATTAGCAGGGAACTGCATAGGAAGTGGAACAACAGGGACAAAACCAACATGTATATGGAATGTCAGTGCCATAGGTGGCAGCTTTACCCACTATACCACAATGCTGGCCCCGTGTATTCATAAAATTTGATATGTTGCATTGTCGTCTTTATCCTTTTCTAAGAATTTTTTTTTTATTTCCACTTTGATTTCTTTTATGACCCCTGTTCATTCAGGAGCAGGTTGTTCAGTATCCATGTGTTTGTGTATTTTCTATAATTTCTTCTTCTTTTTTTTTTTTTTTTTTGACAGGCAGAGTTAGACAGTGAGAGAGAGAGAGACAGAGAGAAAGGTCTTCCTTCTGTTGGTTCACCCCCAAAATGGCCACTACGGCCAGTGCGCTGTGCTGATCTGAAGCCAGCAGCCAGGAGCCAGGTGTTTCCTCCTGGTCTCCTATGTGGGTGCAGGGCCCAAGCACTTGGGCCATCCTCCACTGCACTCCCAGGCCACAGCAGAGAGCTGGACTGGAAGAGGAGCAACTGGGTCAGAACCGGTGCCCCGTCTAGGACTAGAACCCGGCGCCCTGACCGGGACTAGAACCCGGGGTGCCGGCGCCGCAGGCAGAGGATTAGCCTAGTGAGCTGTGGTGCCAACCTCTATAATTTCTTATGTTGTTAATTTACTGCTTCATTCTGTTGTGGTCAGAAAAGATATATAGTATGAGTTCACATTTTTTTCAATTTGCTGAGACATGTTTTGTGATCTAAAAAGAAAGTTCTGTGTACTGATGAAAAGAATGTGTATTCTGAAGCTGTGGGATATGTTCTACAGTTATAAGTTATATCCGTTTGGTCAGTAGTTTAGATTAGCTCTGGTGTTTGTCTATTGATTTTTTTTTCTTCAAGTTGATCTGTTCATTGATGAAAGTGGGGCGTTTATATATCCCATTATTATTGTATTGGAGCATATGTCTCCCTTTAGACCCATTAACCTTTGTTTTAAACAGCCAGCTTACTCACAGTTGGATGCACACACATTTACAATTTTCACATCTTCCTGTTAAATTGATCCTTTAATCATTACGTGTTGCCCTTCTGTGTCTCTTTTAATACTTTTTGTCATAAAATCTATTTTCTCTGATATGAGTATGCTACTCCTGCTAGGTTTTTATTTATTTATTTTTTTTGGCATGGAATATCTTTATTCATCCTTTCACTTTCATGTGTACCTTTGTTAGTGGGGTGTGTTTCTTGTAGGTAAGTTTGTGTTTTAATCCATTCAACCAGTCTGCATCTTTTAACTGAAAAATTTAGTCAATTTACCTTCAATATTATTATGATAAGACTTGGTCCTATCATTTTTTGTATTGTATCACCTCTGTACTTATATTAGGGGGCTTTCTGCCTTCACATTCTTTCAGGAGGTCAATTATCTTTTTTCTGTTTCCATGTGTGGTGACCAATTCCTTCCATTTCTGTTTGTTTTGGAAGGTCTTTATTTCATCTTCAATACAAAAGAGAGAATTGCTCAGTACGGTATTCTGGGTTGACAGTTTTTTTCTTTTATGACTTGAATTATATCTCTCCATTCTCTCCTACCCTGTAGGGTTTCTGATGAGAAATCTGCTATCAATCCTATTTGAGTCCCTGGGACTTTGAGGATGTTTTTAATTCACAGATATGGGAATTGAGTTGTCCACAGGGTACACCATTTCAGATCACAGAATTAGTGAAAGGGTCAGTGTAAAATCAAGTCAAACTCCGGTTTTCTCATTATAAGTCTAATATATTTGTCCACTAAAACACCACCACAAATAAGAGAGAGTGGCTCATCTCTTCAAGCACTCATACAGCAGATACAAGGCTAAATTTCCAGAATAATGTTTACTGTACACTTCTTAACCTTAACTCTGTTACCTGTCAGATCTCAACAAAACCTGCTGTGACTAAACATTTCAGCAAAGACATCCCATCAGAAAAACTAAGACATAACAACTATTGTTCCTCGGCCATTCAACTTATCCACTTCCTTGGCATTTGTGTTCTTATTTGCTCAAAAAGTGCACCTATGTATTAAATAATCCTGTGGTAAGAGATAACCTCTAGGAGAATTTTTTCCCAAGCAGGTATTTGATTTTCAGCCCACTGTAGACATCATTGTTTTCCCCTTTCCTTTGTCCTATGATCCAGAATAAATTTGTGAAATCTGTGCTCCACTATCATTTCAAAATACACAAAATAGTATCTCATTTCTTTCCAGACTCAGTTTCATTCCTGTAAGAAGTTGGTAGATCTTATTGACTGAAATGAGTGAAAATCTATTTGGAATATGAATATTTCAGTCTTGCCAACAATACACATACACATATATACATATACATGTGTTTATGCAAAGGTATTGAGATTATAAAAAGTGAAATAAGCAATGTTTTAGTTTATATATTTAAATATAATATAAATATATATATTTAGTTTATATATTTCTCTGTTAATCAACAATAATTAACTGTGGATATGTTATGATAGACATAGTTTTTTTTTCTTTTTTAAAAACTTTTATTTAGTAAATATAATAGACATAGTTTTTTTCAAAAGATTTATTTATTTACTTGAGAGGCAAAGTTAGGGAGAGAGTGGGAGACACAAAGAAAAAGAGAGAGAGAGAGAGGGAATCTTCCATCTGCTGGTTCACTCCCCAAATGGCTGCAACAGCCAGGGCTGGGCCAGGGGCCAGGAGTTTCTTCCAGGTCTCCTACGTGGGTGGCAGGGTCCTAAGCTCTTCTGCAGCTTTTCCCAGGCCATTATCAAGGAGCTAAATTGGAAGTGGAGCACTGAGACTTGATTCAGTGCCCGTACAGGATGCTGGCATTGCAGGTGGCAGCTTAACCCACCACATCATGACGGAGGTCCCTCAGGACATAACTTTGTCTTGCTTTTTCTTTAACAATTTGACCTCCTGGGACTGCTTAGACTAATCTCGAATGTTTCTTTGCAGCATATACATCACCCTGTGAGACAGTGTGAGCTTAGTAGAGTTTCACAGGTCATCTTTGGTCTTTGGAACATTTCTTAGTCCTCTAATTCCAAACTCAGACTCAACTATGATAACATATGGTCAGTGGGTTGCATTATTGAAGCCTCTATAAATGAGCTAAATTGGTGGAAATTAAGTTAAAATTAAAAACGAATTATGGACTCCCAGGGTAAACATCTTTAATAGTTCTTTTCCCACCAAGTTCCCCAAAAGGGCGTAAACAGCAGCAAGAACGACATATGGCAGAGGCAGTCTGCAAACGCACAGCACAGACTGTGCCCAGCAGGCAGAGTTTGAGACCTACAGTCTGATCAGATTTGAGGAGTCTGTTTGCTCACCATACAAACACAGCACTCTGGGATGCCAAAAGAGTGACAGCTTTGAGTGTAGGAAACAGCAGCCAAGCAGTCCAAGAGACACGTCAAACAAGATGCCAAATTGGGATAAAAACTGAAGTCCCTTGAAATTATGAATTAGAGAGCCAGCATGTGATAATGGCAAATCTGCAAGGTGGGGGGTGGACCCAGGAAGATGTGTTTCTGTCCATTGAATTGGGATTTAAAGGATTTGATTTCCGTGTCATTGAGGAAAATGATTAAGGAAATTCTGAGGTGAACATCTGCAAGTTGCTAAGCCTTTAGTTATGCAGTAATCCCACTCACATTTTCTACTGTCAGGATTAAGGTCTCTAAAAGCAGGCATATGGTGACTGCTCTGCACTACATTTTGCCAGCATTCATACACAGTCCCAAGTCATATTTATATTCTAGCTGTACAGTTTACATTTCTCTTTGAGGCTATTAGTCATTCTTCCATCTTGATAGTATAAAATGTTGACACTGTATATGAAAAAACAAAACAGTATTCTGTCAAAAAGAGAAATGAATAAAGATCCAGAAATCCCTAAGTATTACATTCAATACACCTACAACAAAGGGTAGAATTGCTTTTCCAGAGAAAACAATGTTGCAGCTTTCCTGTACCCCTCCCAAAAAAGTGAACATGCACAATTTAATCCAATAGACAAGAAGCTTGAAGGACTGAAATTGGTTTGCCCAAAATCATATGAGTAGCCACGAATGCATAATCACTCCAGTAGGATCAATTGTCAGTATTTTACTACCATGGAAATAATAGCCCTAAAATTTGGAGAGAAAAGCATGTTCTGCAGAGAAGTAGATTATACATTTCATGTGTCTCACTAAAAGAATGATGTCTTCAGAATAACAGAATAAGCATTTCTGCAAATTCAGAATGACACCACTATGAGTTCTATCTATTCTAAACGGACCTACATCATTCACATTCTTATGAAGAGGAGCTCTTCAACAACTGTCACTGTGATTTCCCCCAAACTTGGAAATGGCAACTCTGTGACTGCATTGTCTCCCTGGTAGTGTGGAGAAAGCTTGTCTACATAGTGTAATTTCAGGAAAAGGGATATGGCTTTGCCCATCCTTCATTCAAACGTCTCCTCTGAATTCTTCCATGTTTATTTTAAAAGGCTAAGGAAACACAGCTTATGTAAGAAAAGAATTAGAAAATGCTTACTGCTGTGTGATAACTGGAGGATGGTCTCTTCCCCCACCACAAGCATGCACTAGGGGCAATGTTAATGGGTAAGAGACCCAGAAGGGAAAGTGGAGCTATAGCTGGCATATGTTATTTATGACATAATTTTTGTTCTGGGAACTTCCTTCTTTGAGAGCACCGTTGAAGAACTAAAAATGTCAAATCATGCATGTTCTTTCCTAAATTTCATTGGCTTGGAATACCACTATAAATTCTCATAAAGCCTTATTTTTTATCATCATATGATTAGTTCCTATTATCTCTCTTACAATGTATTTACACATCAATTCTGATACAATAAAACTGGAACAAGAAGCTTCACATCTCAATGAGACTGCTTCTTCATCTGGCTGATACCGTGATGAGCAGTATTACTCAAGTGTCAACGATTTCCTTTAGTAAATCATGCATGCTTCAGTCATATAGTATTATCCTATATTAGGTGTATTATTTTCTGTGGCTAAGCAAGCTCAACCAAGGCACAAGAGTTCAAATGAGCAAACTAACTCCTTTCAGTTTTCTGGTCCACCTACTACCTTCAACATGCAGGGATGTTGTGGTGTAACTTTTTCATTACAGTGCATATTTGGTTTCCTAGGCAGCAAATAAAGCATTTGCATTAATTCTGAATGGACCATTGGGAGTTGTGGTGCTCAAACTTCTCAACCAAACTGAGTATCTTTCTTTTTTTTTCTTTTTAACTTTTATTTAATGAATATAAATTTCCAATGTACAGCTTATGGGTTACAATGGCTTCCCCCTCCCATAACTTCCCTCCCACCCGCAACCCTCCCCTCTCCCGCTCCCTCTCCCCTTCCATTCGCATCAAGATTCATTTTCAATTCTCTTCATATACAGAAGATCAATTTAGTATAAAGATTTCAACAGTTTGCACCCACATAGAAACACAAAGTGAAACATACTGTTTGAGAACTAGTTATAGCATTAAATCACAATGTACAGCATATTAAGGACAGAGATCCCACATGAGGAGCAAGTGCACAGTGACTCTTGTTGTTGACCCAAACAATTGACACTCTAGTTTATGGCACCAGTAACCACCCTAGGCTGTTGTCATGAGTTGCCAAGGCTATGGAAGCCTTCCAAGTTTGCCGACTCTGATCATATTTTGACAAGGTCAGAAAAGACAGGGTGAGGATAGTAACCAATTATCGTAACAGTGACATTTACCAGGTTTGAACAATTATACAGCATTGAGTGGGGAAGAGGACCATCAGTACACACAGGTTGGGAGTAGAGCCATTGGTGGTAGAGGTTATGATTACGAAGGAATGAGGCCCAAGTGCACTAGACAGGGTCTAGAACAAAGGACAGAGTCATTATTAGATGTGTCTAAGCTACAATTAAGTTTTCTGATTGAGAGGCAAATAGAACCTGACAGAAGGGGGCTTGATAATAATCTGTTGGGCTTTAGGCCTTGTAAGTTAAGAGGCCCAGACCTATCTATCTCTTTACATGGGGTATATCATAAGGGATGTGTGAACCTCCTAGGGGCAGGCACTCTGTTGACTTTCATTACTTGGCTGGCCTGGGAGGAGAGCTGGCCAGGTAAAGGCAAGGGGCATCTCTAACAAGAAATTTACAGTTCTGCCTGCAATGTTGCTGACCCTACTTGACCATCCCCTCAGCTGCAGTGGTCACTTTGGAAGTTGGGCTGAGTGAAGGGCTTTTCAGCTTAGAGCCAATAAGATCTGTGGCTCTGACCTGGGCATCCTTCGATTCCAGGGCAGGTCCATTTCCAGTGATCCAACTCTTGGCAGAGCTGCCAGGGCTCTTCACAAGCTGACTTCTGCTGAAGCCCAGGCTTACCACATTGAAAGCCACTGCAGTGGACTGGCCTGTTGGGTCTCCTTGAGGGCAGATCACTGTACAGATCAGCCATTAATAGGCCTGCCACCCATTGCTTCTGATGCCTAGCTTTCTTTTCCTCCTAGTTTGTGTTAAAGCAGACCAGAGGATGCAAGCCAAGGGAGTGCCCAAGTCCCATCTCTAATCTTCGGTGGCCTGAACTATAAGTCTATAGTCACAGGCATGTTCTGTAGTAGTTTTTCTAAGGTAGACAATGCCCATGAGGAAAATTATATTCTCACTTTAAAACTTTCTTTCCCTTTGGTCTGAAAGGGAGGTTTTTTCTACTTACTGTATACTTCGCTGATGACGAAGTGAATCTAACTAAAAGGAAACAGGCAAACCAAAGAAAAGAAGAAGAAATTAGAAATCTAAAAAATATCTAAAAATAGTATCTACAGGATACTATTAAAAAACCTAACATTCGGGTTCTAGGAGTTCCTGAAGGCATGGAGAGGGAGAAAGGATTAGAAGGCATTTTCAGTAAGATACTAGCAGAAAATTTCCCAAGTTTGGAGAAGGACAGAGGCATCTTAGTACAGGAAGCTTATAGAACCCCTAATAAACATGACCAAAAGAGATCCTCACAATGACATGTTGTAATCAAACTCACCACAATGAAACAGAAAGAAAAGATTCTAAAAGGTGCAAGAGATTGATTTTAGCAGCTTAAATTTATGGACAATCTTATCTAAAAGCCATTTAAAATAAAACTCTTAATAAAATTTCCCCATGTGGACATACAATATGTACGCACATATAACATAGCATAATAGGCCAATATCAAAGATACATTTTAATTTATATGACCTGAATCTGTGTATCATATGTTTTAAACTTGTTGGTAGAAAGAAACTAAAAACATTTTATATGGTTGTGCTTAAGTTTACTGGTTAAACAAACTACACCATGTTAGATATCTAAGACGTGTTTTCAAATACATGATTCTTAAAATTTATAGAAGGCATTGGACCTTCCGGTAAATGTTTTGTTAAGTTGTTATCTAATGGTTGAAACGGTTTGCTAAGTATTCATGTAATATTGCTATTGTCAGCAAGTGATCTGGACTTGCTCCCTCATTTCTCTATTCTAAGCCCAACTTGTTCTTTCATTTCTCTATTCTCTTCAAGGTAGGGAACTAATTCTATTATGAAGGAATCTGTAGGATGCACAATTTAATCTTTAGACCTTATAAGAGATGGCTAACATTTTTCTGTAATAGCATAGCCAAAATAAGAACTTAACTAATAATCTCATAGCTAGATTCACATCGCCATCAGCGAAGTATACAGTAAGTAGAAAAAAACCCTCCCTTTCAGACCAAAGGGAAAGAAAGTTTTAAAGTGAGAATATAATTTTCCTCATGGGCATTGTCTACCTTAGAAAAACTACTACAGAACATGCCTGTGACTATAGACTTGTAGTTCAGGCCACCGAAGATTAGAGATGGGACACAGGCACTCCCTTGACGTGCATCCTCTGGTCTGCTTTAACACAAACCAGGAGGAAAAGAAAGCTAGGCATCAGAAGCAATGGGTGGCAGGCCTATTAATGGCTGATCTGTACAGTGATCTGCCCTCAAGGAGACCCAACAGGCCAGTCCACTGCAGTGGCTTTCAATGTGGTAAGCCTGGGCTTCAGCAGAAGTCAGCTTGTGAAGAGCCCTGGCAGCTCTGCCAAGAGTTGGATCACTGGAAATGGACCTGCCCTGGAATCGAAGGATGCCCAGGTCAGAGCCACAGATCTTATTGGCTCCAAGCTGAAAAGCCCTTCACTCAGCCCAACTTCCAAAGTGACCACTGCAGTTGAGGGGACAGCCAAGTAGGGTCAGCAACATTGCAGGCAGAACTGTAAATTTCTTGTTAGAGATGCCCCCTGCCTTTACCTGGCCAGCTCTCCTCCCAGGCCAGCCAAGTAATGAAAGTCAACAGAGTGCCTGCCCCTAGGAGGTTCACACCTCCCTTAGGATATACCCCATGTGAAGAGATAGATAGGTCTGGGCCTCTTAACTTACAAGGCCTAAAGCCCACCAGATTATTATCAAGCCCCTTCTATCAGGTTCTATTTGCCTCTCAATCAGAAAAATTACTTGTAGCTTAGACAGCACCTTTCTTAGCTCCTCTAATAATGACTCTGTCCTTTCTTCTAGACCCTGTCTAGCGTACTTGGGCCTCATTCCTTTGTAATCATAACCTCTACTCTACCACCAATGGCTCTACTCCCAACCTGTGTGTACTGATGGTCCTCTTCCCCACTTAATGCTGTATAATTGGTCAGACCTGGTTAAGGCCACTCTTAGGATCATTGGTTACTATCCTCACTCTGTCTTTTATGACCTTGTCTAAATATGATCAGAGTCGGGGAACTTGGAAGGCTTCCATAGCCTTGGCAACTCATGACGACAGCCTAGGGTGGTTACTGGCGCCATAAACGAGAGTGTCAATTTGTTGGGTCAACAACAGGAGCCACTGTGCGCTTGCTCCTGATGTGGGATCTCTGTCCTTAATGTACTGTACATTTTGATTTAATGCTATAACTAGTACTCAAACAGTATGTTTCACTTTGTGTTTCTATGTGGGTGCAAACTGTTGAAATCTTTATACTAAATTGATCTTCTGTATATAAATAGAATTGAAAATGAATCTTGATGTGAATTGAAAGGGAGAGGGAGCGGGAGAGGGGAGGGTTGCGGGTGGGAGGGAAATTATGGGAAGGGGAAGCCATTGTAATCCATAAGCTGTATACTGGAAATTTATATTCATTAAATAAAAGTAAAAAAAAATAATAAATAAAAGGTGCAAGAGAGAAACGTCAGATTACTCTTAGAGGATCTCCAATTAGACTCACAGCTGACTTCTCATCAGAAACCCTACAAGCTAGAAGGGAATGGGGAGACATAGCCCAGGTACTAAGAGAGAAAAACTGCCAGCCCAGAATATTATATCCTGCAAAGCTCTCATTTGTGAATGAAGGTGAAATTAAGACTTTTCATAACAAACAGAAACTGAAAGAATTTGTTGCCACTCATCCTGCCCTGCAAAAGATGCTTAAAGATGTGTTACACACAGAAACACAGAAACATGGTCACCAATATGAAAGAAGGTAAAGGAAGGAAACCTCACAGCAAAAGATCACAGGAAGCTCAATTTCTCTTTGACATAGAATTAAACTCTGATGCTCTGTTAAAGCAATGTGTTAAAGTAATCTAAAAACAAAAAGCAATTCAAATCAATTGGCAATCTTCAAAAAGAGTTAGAGATTTTAAAAGCTATTATAAAATTGCTATATTGGTCTATTATGCTATGTTATATGTGTGTACATATTGTATGTCCACATGGGAAATTTTATTAAGAGTTTTATTTTAAATGGCTTATAGATAAGATTGTCCATAAATTTAAGCTGCTAAAATCAATCAAAGATACATTTTAATTTGTGTGACCTGAATCTGTGTGTCATATGTTTTAAACTTTTTGGTAGAAAGAAACTAAAAACATTTTATATGGTTGTGCTTAAGTTTACTGGTTAAACAAACTACAGCATGTTAGATATTTAAGAGGTGTTTTCAAATACATGATTCTTAAAATTTATAGAAGGCATTGGACCTTCTGGTAAATGTTTTCTTAAGTTGTTATCTAATGGTTGAAACTGTTTGCTAAGTATTCATGTAATATTGCCATTGTCAGCAAGCGATCTAGGACTTGCTCCCTCATTTCTCTATTCTAAGCCCAACTTGTTCTTTCATTTATCTGAGTATCTTTCTTACGATCTGGTTGGGAACCAGAATACTCAGTGGGTATCCTCAAAATCTTATGAAATTAGCTATTGTGTTTTCTTACAATTACACAGTAGCTGACTTTACAAGCTAACCAGGAGCCATTGTACCCTAATCAGAAGCAGGTCACTGGGGACATGGGATTCAGGTTAATATAATGAGTTTACATGGCATAAGTTCTTTTAGAACAGATTACCTCCACTGAACTCCCAAATAACTGATTTGGGATGTAGCTTCTTAAACCTGAAGTATTCGAAACTCCTATTTCATTGCTCTGAGATTTCTAGTTAACTTTCTTCACATAATAGTGCATTTTTCCTCCTTTTCTATTTCTAGAATAATATTAGCAACATATTAGTAAATAACTTGCTCTCCTTCAAAACTGTCCTATATTTTCTAAGCTTTTAGATAAGTATAAAGGAACTCCTTTGGGTTTCCTTTTGATTCCAAAGCCTGGTATTTAATGGATTGGACCACAGAGACAATAGTTCTTGAGATAATTTGTCCATATTGTCAATCTTATTGACTGTATTTGTACCTATGGACAGTTTGAAAATGTCTTACTTTATTTAAGTGAAGCAGATAAAGGAGTTGGGAAAGAGACTAAAATACCAAGTCATTTCTTTATCTAATGTAATGTAATTATTATTATGCAAAGCAAGGTGTGTTTTTATAGCATTACATGATAATTGTTTTGCTAGGAGAGTAATTGTGAACAACTAAGTCCAGCCTGTGGTTGGTGCTGTGGCATAGCAGGTTAAGTTGCAGCCTGCAGTGCCAGCATCCCATATTAGTGCTGGTTAAAGTCCAGGCTGCTCCACTCCTGAACATGCTCCTTGTTAATGTGCCTGAGAAAGCAACAGAAGATAGCCCAAGTACTTGGGCCCCTGCACCCACATGAGAGACCTGGAAGAAACTCCTGGTTCCTGGCTTCACAGCCTGGCCCAGCTCTGGCTGTTGCAGCCATAAGGGAAGTGAACCAGTGAGGGAAGACCTCTCTCTCTCTCCCTGTCTCCCTCTCTGTAACTCTGCCTTTCAAATAAATCTTTTAAAAAAATACAGCTTGTTTGTTAAGGAATTCCACACAAATATTAATTTCAAGTGATACAAAGTCATGTGTGTGAATGTGAAGATAACCTTAACCTAACTCAACAATTTATGTAAAATGCCATAATGACACATTCCTCACAATAACCCAACTCAAATAAAACTTTTTCATAACTGATACATCAATAAAATATAATTAACGTTTGTTTTCATGAATTACTCTTGATGACAGACACTAGAGCAAGCACTTAACAAATTTAATGTAAAAAGAATGTTCTTCACTACAAATTCTATGTGAGAACTTGTGAATTAAGAAGTTAGAGTTACAAGAAGCTTACACTGCTCCTCAGATTCTGAATGCTTTTTTACCCTGGAGAAACAAAAGACCTAAAAGACATGACACCATCTATCAGTGCCTTTTGCAAGAATTCCAGGCATTATTGCCAGAGAAAGGCAATGAACAGAAAGGATATAGGGACATTTTTTTTTTTAGAGGAAAAGAATTCTCCTCTACATCTTTTTTTTTTTTTTTTTTGACAGGCAGAGTTAGACACTGAGAGAGAGAGACAGGTCTTTCTTCTGTTGGTTCACCCCCAAAATGGCCACTACAGCAGGCGCACTTCGCTAATCCAAAGCCAGGAGCCAGGTGCTTTTCCTGGTCTTCCATGTGGGTTCAGGGCCCAAGCACTTGGGCCATCCTCCACTGCACTCCCGGGCCACAGCAGAGAGCTAGACTGGAAGAGGAGCAACTGGGACAGAATCCAGCACCCCAACCAGGACTAGAACCCAGAGTACTGGCACTGCAGGCTGAGGATTAGCCTAGTGAGCCGCAGTGCCAGCCTCTCCTCTACATCTTAATAGTTTGTTTTGACCTCAAATCTCCGGGTGAAATTGAAAACTGTCAAAATCATCTATTCTTTCATTAAAATCTCATTTCTATTTCTACTTGTTATACAACAAGTAAAGAAAATATGACAGAAATTGTCTCACACAGTTGGGATTTCAGACCAACCTCAAAAATCTCTTCTTTAGATCAGAGATTGGTGAAATCTCAGACTGCTTTAGTTGAAAATTGATGCTTCTTTATTAAAGTCTACTTTCTCTCCAGAGATTTCCATTTCCAATTCCCATCTAACACCTGTCAATGGTGTCATTTGCTACTTATTGGCACCTCCACTTCAGTGTACAAGAGAAAGAAGCATATCACCAATGAAAATGAAAACTGTTGATTTGCTACTTGCCTCTATGATGTGACAATCATGTATGATGCTGCAGGGATGTATATTTTATCTCTGAGAGTTATGAGAATATTTATGACTGTGCTTCATCCATATTCCCTTTATCCCAAATAACCACTCATATTCATAGAAATGTTGCTATCCAGTGACCAAGATAAATATGAAAAAATGAATAACCCCCTTTCTGAATGAGGACACATTTTGTCAACCTGCTTTTTGCCTTAATTAATGTGCTACTATTAATGAATCAGACAATACTGTCTATCAGTCAGAAAGGAGAGCTCATTTCTGAACAGAGCTTTCAACTGTACATAACATTCCTGCCATAGCACTTCAGTGTCTTCTGAGATTCGATTCCATAGCCTAGTGGACATTTGCAGAGTCCTGTGAGGGTTTGGCAATTCTAACTTGCATACCAAGTAAACAGTGAAAATAGATCACTATACTTTGGGAGCCGTGGATCTGCTAAATTACAGTTTGAAATTCATAGATACATGCTGTGGGTTTCACTAAGATTTTCTTCCTTCCACCCAATAATACTTCTTGATGGTTTAGACTCCTGAAAGGAGCTCGAGAGTAAGGAAAGGTTATTGATAATGCCTCGCCACGACTGAACAACCACTCTTGTTCCTTCTAAAGGTAAAGCATCGGCCTTGCCTGACAGGGTGAGACTCAATATGTTACCATATTACCATCTGTCAGAATTCAGGGACATTAACTAAAGAACTTCTGGAAATTCCAAAGACAGGAAAATTTGCTATTGAGGAATTTAAGAACTTTAGGTGGAAAAAGTGAGTTTATTGGCCAAAGTCAGGTATGAACTTATAAAAGTTCTTATAAAAAATGTATTTATTCAGTAAAATAAAGAGAATTAGAGAAAACCATGGCACTCTTCACATTTGAAACTACCATTAATATTCCTAGTGCCTTTGGTTTCCACCTGCAATTCAAATGCATCAGTGGAATGCTAGGGATTTACTACTACAATTTGAAAGAAAGCAAAAGTTGTGAGTTTGCTTTCCTTTTTTGTTGTAGATAGTCTGAGCACTAAGAGATTATATTTTCTCTGTCCCTTGTATCAATGATCAGCATCTTTCCAATGTAAGAGTCTTCCTTCTCACTTCCTACCAAACTCACAGAATGATAGAGTAATTTAGATACTTAAGATAGGTGGGAAATGCAGAAGAAAAGCTATTTGTAAACTTCTCAAATCAACTCAGCATAACTGATATTTATTTCCCAGCCTACAAGGTGACAAAGCCATACCCCTGATCATGACAACTTTGTGTCAACACATATCCTTTTGCTCACACTTGTCTTCTTCTGTCCTGACAGAAGGAAGGATGCAATTCTAAGGTCTCAGTGTGCTGACCTCAGTCTTCTTTAACTCAAGACTATTTCAAACACCTGTATTCCTCTCATATCTGATTTGCTTCTTTTTGTTTTCCCAATCTTTGTAACTCTAGTCTCTTAAAAAATCCGCATTAGAGATGACTAGAGTTCTTCGTATTATCTAAAAGGTATAAAAATTTCAGGTAGAAAGGATTCAAAATAGGATAGGACTGCCCTCCTCAAAACATTCAAAATCTTCTCTAGGTACTAACACAAGAGAATGGGGTCAATACCATTTTCTATCCAAAACTTATAGTCATGCATTTTTTTTCCTAGGGAGAGAAAACCTATTTCAGAAAGATCTGTGACCCAGAAAAAGTTAAAGCACTGGTTGAATAATTTAGTATCATGAGTTTAGGGGGTCTTTTTTATGGTAATCATCAAACCATGTGCCCGATTAAATCCCATAATATATCTGACAAATAGTCTTTCAGTCTAAGTAATTATATTAAGATATTAACCCTTAATATTTTACTGTGAAGAAAGTGCCTGAGAAAACTTTGTTTCTGTGTAAGGAATAGTAGGATTCAGATGTGTGGTTCATGGTGGAGGTTTTGCTACTAAGTTGATGGATGAATGTAGTACATTATCTCATCTTCCCAGGCCAAGTTTATCTATTTATGAAGTTAGGGAGTTGAACTAACCCAGTGGTTTTAAATCTGATCTGGAGAACCTTGTAAAATTCTGGATCACTGGACCCAAACCACGACATATTGAAATAGATTCACTGAAGTCAGTACACTGGAATCTGGTTTTTTAAAGTTTCTCAGTATGTTCCATTATCTGCATGATGTAAACACTATTATAGTAGACACTGTAGCATTGCTTCTGCCTACAAAACCCTGGGTTTCCAATTCCCTATTCTTGCCAGATGCAGGATCGTTGTGAAACATGAGTCATCAAAATGAATGCATCATAGAACTCTGCTTAAACAAAAAGTGTTTCATACCATATATAAATAAAATGATTTATTTGGAGTCTATCAGACTTCTGGGGAATTACTAATCTCACACATATGTAGGAAACATTCTTGATTCTGCTTAATTCTTGACCATCAGTGAATTTGGTAAAAAATTATCTAGGGTAACTTGGGATGACAAACAGGCATCAAAAATATGAGGAGTAAAAATATTTTGACAGTCACTTTTTTTTCATTTTTTATTTAGTAAAAATAAATTTCCAATGTACAGTTTATGGATTACAATGGCTTCCCCCCACCGCAATTTCCCTCCCCCTCACACCCCTCCCATCTCCCGCTCCCTCTCCCATTCCATTCACATCAAGATCCATTTTCAGTTATCTTTATATACAGAAGATCGATTTAGTATATATTAAGTAAAGATTTCATCAGTTTGGACCCACACAGAAACACAAAGTGTAGAATACTGTTTCAGTACTAGTTATAGCATTACTTCACATTGGACCCTAATTTAAGGACAGATCTCACATGAGAAGTAAGTACACAGTGACTCCTGTTGCTGACTTAACAATGAAACACTCTTGTTTATGGCGTCAGTAATCTCCCTAGGCTCTAGTCATGAGTTTCCAAGGCTATGGAGGCCTTTTGAGTTCGCCGACTTCGATCTTATTCCGACTGGGTCATAGTCAAAGTGGAAGTTCTCTCCTCCCTTCAGAGAAAAGTACCTCCTTCTTTGATGGCCCTGTTCTTTCCACTGGGATCTCACTCGCAGAGATCTTTCATTTAGGTTGTCTTGTTCTTCTTCTTCTTTTTTTTTTGTTTTTTTTTCTTTTTTTTAACTTTTATTTAATGAATATAAATTTCCAGTGTACAGCTTATGCATTACAATGGCTTCCCCCTCCCATAAATTCCCTCCCACCCACAACCCTCCCCTCTCCCGCTCCTTCTCCCCTTCCATTGTATCAAGATTCATTTTCAATTCTCTTCATATACAGAAGATCAATTTAGTATAAAGATTTCAACAGTTTGCACCCACATAGAAACACAAAGTGAAACAAACTGTTTGAGTACTAGTTATAGCATTAAATCAAAATGTACAGCACATTAAGGACAGAGATCCCACATCAGGAGCAAGCGCACAGTGGCTCCTGTTGTTGACCCAACAAATTGACACTCTAGTTTATGGCACCAGTAACCACCCTAGGCTCTCGTCATGAGTTGCCAAGGCTATGGAAGCCTTCCAGGTTTGCCGACTCTGATCATATTTAGACAAGGTCATAAAAGACAGAGTGAGGATAGTAACCAATGATCCTAAGAGTGGCCTTAACCAGGTTTGAACAATTATACAGCATTAAGTGGGGAAGAGGACCATCAGTATACACAGGTTGGGAGTAGAGCCACTAGAGGCAGAGCAGAGGTCATGATTACAAAGGAATGAGGCCCAAGTACGCTAGACAGGGTCTAGAAGAAAGGACAGAGTCATAACTGGAGGAGCTAAGAAAGGTGCCGTCTAAGCTACAATCAAGTTTTCTGATTGAGAGGCAAATAGAACCTGACAGAAGGGGCTTGATAATAATCTGGTGGGCTTTAGGCCTTGTAAGTTAAGAGGCCCAGACCTATCTATCTCTTCACATGGGGTATATCCTAAGGGATGTGTGAACCTCCTAGGGGAAGGCACTCTGTTGACTTTCATCACTTGGCTGGCCTGGGAGGAGAGCTGGCCAGGTAAAGGCAGGGGGCATCTCTAACAAGAAATTTACAGTTCTGCCTGCAATGTTACTGACCCTACTTGACCATCCCCTCAGCTGCAGTGGTCACTTTGGAAGTTGGGCTGAGTGAAGGGCTTTTCAGCTTGGAGCCAATAAGATCTGTGGCTCTGACCTGGGCATCCTTCGATTCCAGGGCAGGTCCATTTCCAGTGATCCAACTCTTGGCAGAGCTGCCAGGGCTCTTCACAAGCTGACTTCTGCTGAAGCCCAGGCTTACCACATTGAAAGCCACTGCAGTGGACTGGCCTGTTGGGTCTCCTTGAGGGCAGATCACTGTACAGATCAGCCATTAATAGGCCTGCCACCCATTGCCTCTGATGCCTAGCTTTCTTTTCCTCCTGGTTTGTGTTAAAGCAGACCAGAGGCTGCAAGTCAAGGGAGTGCCCAAGTCCCATCTCTAATCTTCGGTGGCCTGAACTACAAGTCTATAGTCACAGGCATGTTCTGTAGTAGTTTTTCTAAGGTAGAAAATGCCCATGAGGAATATTATATTCTCACTTTCAAGCTTTCTTTTCCTTTGGTCTGAAAGGGAGGTTTTTTCTACTTACTGTATACTTCACTGATGGCGAAGTGAATCTAGCTATGAGATTATTATTTAAGCTCTTATTTTGGCTATGCTATTACAGAAAAATGTTAGCCATCTCTTTTATAAGGTCTAAAGATTAAATTGTGCGTCCTACAGATTCCTTCATAATAGAATTAGTTCCCTACCTTGAAGAGAATAGAGAAATGAAAGAACAAGTTGGGCTTAGAATAGAGAAATGAGGGAGCAAGTCCTAGATCGCTTGCTGACAATAGCAATATCACATGAATACTTAGCAAACCGTTTCAACCATTAGATAATAACTTAAGAAAACATTTACCAGAAGGTCCAATGCCTTCTATAAGTTTTAAGAATCATGTATTTGAAAACACTTCTTAAAAATCTAACATGGTGTAGTTTGTTTAACCAGTAAATTTAAGCACAACCATCTAAAATGTTTTTAGTTTCTTTCTACCAACAAGTTTAAAACATATGATACACAGATTCAGGTCACACAAATTAAAATGTATCTTTGATTTTAGCAGCTTAAATTTATGGACAATCTTATCTATAAGCCATTGAAAATAAAACTCTTAATAAAATTTTCCCATGTGGACATACAATATGTATACACATATAACATAGCATAATAGACCAATATAGCAATTTTAATAATAGCTTTTAAAATCTTTAACTCTTTTTGTAGATTGCCAATTGATTTGAATTGCTTTTTGTTTTTAGTAACCTCAGTTAACCATACTTTCTCTCAGTTGGTACTGTCAATACATTATTGGCTTCATCTGTTTACAGAGCCATCCCAAAGTACTGAATACAATAGAAGTGGCTGGAAAAAATCCATAGGAACCTATAGGAGGACAGCTAAACACAGAACCAACAATGCTTCAGTTTTATGAGCAGCAAATCATATATAACTGTGGATGACAAAAGACTTTAAGTCGCCATGTTTAAAATTATAAACTCATCAACCAACAAGAGGCACTTGCTTACTTCACAGTATTTTTGAAAGCACCTGTAGGATTTTACAAGTATTTAACCCTTTAGGCCTCTGGGGCTTTCTCATTAAGACAACCATCATGTCTAGTAACACAAAATCATTAGACTTTTTAATTCTCAAACATTTGTATTAAAAGTATTTTCCATTATAGAAACTTAAAGTTTGGTACCCCATCACATCTTGACAGTACTTCTAATATAATCCAAATAGCCTGATTAGTTGGTGTCTCTATAAGATGAGAGACATAGGTCCTTCAATTTTTTCAGTTGGGCCCAAACTGGAAAAACCGAAGTCCAGGATTTACTGGAAATTTTAGAGACCAGATTGTTTGAAACTTTGATTTTTTGAATGCCTGTCAAGAATGCCAAGAAGGCTCAAAATCCAAAATATCTGGTTGAAATAAGATTCCTTAAAATCATGACATAAAATAGACCAAATTTGATCATTGTTACAAGGTGATTGTTCAAATCTTTGAAAAGAAGCACATATTTAAATAACCCATAGCTCTTAATAAAATTTCAGCTGTTTTTGGACAATTAGAATTTAACAGACATCAAGAGAACATAATAGATTACTTTAGCACATTGCTCCAACAGAGCATCAGAGTTCAATTCTATGTCAAAGAGAAATTGAGCTTCCTGTGATCATTTGCTGTGAGGTTTCCTTCCTTTACCTTCTTTCACAAATGAGAGCTTTGCAGGATATAGTATTCTGGGCTGGCAGTTTTTCTCTCTTAGTACCTGGGCTATGTCTCGCCATTCCCTTCTAGCTTGTAGGGTTTCTGATGAGAAGTCTGCTGTGAGTCTAATTGGAGATCCTCTAAGAGTAATCTGACGTTTCTCTCTTGCACCTTTTAGGATCTTTTCTTTATGTTTCACTGTGGTGAGTTTGATTACAACATGTCGTGGTGAGGATCTCTTTTGGTCATTTTTATTAGGGGTTCTATAAGCTTCTTGTACTAAGATGCCTCTGTCTTTTCCAAACCTGGGAAATTTTCTGCTAGTATCTCACTGAAAATGCCTTCTAATCCTTTCTCCCTCTCCATGCCTTCAGGAACTCCTAGAACCCGAATGTTAGGATTTTTAATTGTATCCTGTAGATTCCCGTCAATATTTTTTAGATTTCTAATTTCTTCTTCTTTTCTTTGGTTTGCCTGTTTCCTTTCCTGTTCTCTGTCTTCTAAGTCTGATATTCTCTCTTCTACTTCGCCCATTCTGTTTTTAAGGCTCTCTAATGTGTTTGTCATTTGATCTATTGAATTCTTCATTTCATTATGATTTCTTGTCACTATTGCAGTTTCTTGTTCCACTAGTTGTTTCATTTCATTTTGGTTCCTCCTTAAGATTTCATTTTCACGAGACTGATTTTCTATCTTGTCCATTAAGGATTTCTGTAGTTCAAGAATTTGTTTTTGAGAACTTCTTAATGTTCTTATCAATTTTTTGAGATCCGCTTCTTGCATTTCTTCCATCTCATTATCTTCATAATCTTGAATTGGGGTGTCTTTTTCATTTGGGGGCGTCATAGTGTCTTCCTTGTTCTTGTTACCTCAGTTTTTGCGTTTGTTGTATGGCATGTTGGAGATATTTGTTTTCTTCACTGTGGTGTTTTTTCTCTGTTACACTATGGCTCTATATTAAGTGGACTGTCTGCTTTCAGTGGAGCCTTAGAGGCTTGAGATGAGTGTGGACTGAGAGCTGTGTTTGGTTCCTCAGGGTTGAGGGTGTGTCAAAGATGACACTCCCAGGTTAGGCGTGGTAAATCTCTCTTTCTTTCTGTTTTTGATTCAAAAGGGAAGTAATTCCACACAGCTGAACATAATTGGAGGTAGTTAGCAGGCGAATGATATACCCACAGGAGCCAGAGATTGGAAGCTCTTTCCCAAGGACCACACAGGGAATCTCTGCTGCCCTCAGTGTGGGCTCCAATTCTCCTGCAGTCTCCCACTGGGTTGCCAAGTTAGATGCTAATCTCCTGTTATTTCACCCCTCCCCCCAGAGTCAGGTGTTTCTGCTAGGCTCAGGGCCGGTGTAGAGCTGAGGTCGCCCTGCTTATGATGTATGTCCAAAATGGCGCCTGCTCTTTGTCTTGCTCGCCTTTGAGGGGTGAGCGGAGAGAGAGAAACTCGTGTCCGTATCGGTCACTTTTTTTTTCCTCTCTCTCTTCTAGTTAGCCTGGTGAACTTTTCCCCACAGAGTTTCAAGCCTCGTTCCCTCTAGCCTCCTCTTTCCGCTTGCCCGCTCTTGTCTCGGGCTATTGATGTTCGGCTCACCTCACGTTCCAGCGCTGGTGTGTTGAGTCTGCCACTGGTGTTCTGAACTTGGGCTCCCACGCTCTCCACGCAGGTTCACTGTGAGTCACTACTTCTGGAAGAGTTTCCTCTGCTGTTTCTTCTGCTACTCTTCCTTGACCCTGCAGTATCTCCACTTTTATTAAACTGTCTCTCCCCCGGACTAATAGTGTGCTCACTTCCTATTCCGCCATCTTGCCGCTCCAGATCCTTTTTTGTTTTGCCACAGTGTCTTGGCTTTCCATGCCTATCATACTCTCATGGGATCTTCAGCCAGATCCGAATGCCTTAAGGGCAGATTCTGAGGCCAGGGTGCTGTTTAGGACATCTGCCATTCTATGAGTCTGCTGTGTATCCCGCTTCCCATGTTGGATCCTTCTCTCCCTTTTTGATTCTGTCAGTTAATGTTAGCAGAAACTAGTCTTGTTTATGTGATCCCTTTGACTCTTAGACCTATCAGAGCCATCAATTGTGAACTAAAATTGATCACTTGGACTAGTGAGATGGGATTGGTACATGCCACCCTGATGGGATTGTATTGGAATCCCCTGGCACATTTCTAACTCCACCATTTGGGTCAAGTCCAATTGAGCATGTCCCAAATTGTGCTTCTCCTCCGTCTCTTATTCTCACTCTTATATTTAACAGGAATCACTTTTCAGTTAAGCTTAAAACACCTAAGAATAATTGTGTGCTAATTACAGAGTTCAACCAATAGTACTAGAACAAAAGAGAAAAAAATACTAAAATGGATGAAGTATTACATTGTACATCAGCAGTCAGCACAAGAACTATTCAAGTCACTGTTCTTCATAGTGTCCATTTCACTTCAACAGGTTTCCCCTTTGGAGCTCAGTTAGTTGTCACCAATCAGGGAGAATATATGATATTTGGCCCTTTGGGACTGGCTTATTTCACTCAGCATGATGTTTTCCAGATTCCTCCATCTTGTTGCAAATGACCGGATTTCATTGTTTTTGACTGCTGTATAGTATTCTATAGAGTACATGTCCCATAATTTCTTTATCCAGTCAACTGTTGATGGGATTTTTTGTTGATTCCAGGTCTTAGCTATTGTAAACTGAGCTGCAACAAACATTAAGGTGCAGACAGCTTTTTTGTTTGCCAATTTCATTTCCTTTTGGTAAATTCCAAGGAGTGGGATGGCTGGGTTGTATGGTAGGGTTCTATTCAGGTTTCTGAGGAATCTCCAGACTGACTTCCATAGTGGCTTAACCAGTTTGTGTTCCCACCAACAGTGGGTTAGTGTCACTTTTCCCCCACATCCTCTCCAGCATCTGTTGTGGGTAGATTTCTGAATGTGCACCATTCTCACCGGGGTGAGGTGGAACCTCATTGTGGTTTTGATTTGCATTTCCCTGATTGCTAGTGATCTTGAACATTTCTTCATGTGTCTGTTGGCCATTTGGATTTCCTCTTTTGAAAAATATCTATTGAGGTCCTTGGCCCATCTCTTAAGTGGGTTGTTTGTTTTGTTGTTGTTGCGTTTCTTGAGTTCTTTATAGATTCTGGTTATCAACCCTTTATCTGTAGTATAGTTTGCAAATATTTTTTCCCATTCTGTTGGTTGCCTCTTCACTCTCCTGACTGTTTCTTTTATAGTACAGAAACTTCTCAATTTGATGCAATCCCAATAGTTAATTTTGGCTTTAATTGCCTGAGACTGCTGGGTCTTTTCCAAGAAGTCTTTGCCTATACCTATATCTTGCAGGGTTTCTCCAATGCTCTCTAATAATTTGGTGGTTTCAGGTCGTAGATTTACGTTTTTAATCCATGTTGAGTGAATTTTTGTGTAAGGTGAAAGGTAGGGGTTTAGTTTCATGATTATTCACGTGGAAATTCAATTTTCCCAGCACCATTTATTGAATAGACTGTCCTTACTCCAGGGATTGGTTTTGCATCCTTGATCAAATATGAGTTGGCTGTAGATGTTTGGATTGATTTCTGGTGTTTCTATTCTGTTCATTGGTCTATCCATCTGTTTCTGTAGCAGGACCATGCTGTTTTGATAACAACTGCCCTGTATTATGTCCTGAAATCTGGTATTGTGATGCCTCCGGCCTTGTTTTTACTGTACAAGATTGATTTAGCAATTCAAGGTTTCCTGTGCCTCCATATGAATTTCAGCATCATTTTTTCCAGATCTGAGAAGAATGTCTTCGGTATTTTGATTGGTATTGCATTGAATCTGTGAAATGTTTTTGGGAGAATGGACATTTTGATGATATTGATTCTTCCAATCCATGAGCATGGAAGATTTCTCCATTTTTTGGTATCCTCTTCTATTTCTTTCTTTAAGGTTTTGTAATTTTCATCATAGAGATCTTTAACATCCTTGGTTAAGTTTATTCCAAGGTATTTGATTGTTTTTGTAGCTATTGTGAATGGGATTGATCTTAGCAGTTCTTCCTCAGCCGTGGCATTGCCTGTGTATACAAAGGCTGTTGATTTTTGTGCATTGATTTTATATCCTGCTACTTTGCCAAACTCTTCTGTGAGTTCCAATAGTCTCTTAGTAGAGTTCTTTGGGTCCGCTAAATAAAGAATCATATGATCTGCGAAGAGGGATAGTTTGAGTTCTTCCTTCCCAATTTGTATCCCTTTAATTTCTTTTTCTTGCCTAATAGCTCTGGCTAAAACTTCCAGAACTATATTGAATAGCAGTGGTGAGAGTGGGCATCCCTGTCTAGTACCAGGTCTCAGTCGAATTGCTTCCAACTTTTCCCCATTCAATAGGATGCTTGCCGTGGGTTTTTCATAAATTGCTTTGATTGTATTGAGGAATGTTCCTTCTATACCCAGTTTTCTTAGGGTTTTCATCATGAAAGGGTGTTGTATTTTATCAAATGCTTTCTCTGCGTCTATTGAGAGAATCATATGGTTTTTCTTCTGCAGTCTGTTAATGTGGTGTATCACGTTGATTGTTTTGCGAACATTGAAGCATCCCTGCATACCAGGGATAAATCCCACTTGGTCTGGGTGGATGATCTTTCTGATGTGTTGTTGTATTCTATTGGCCAGAATTTTATTGAGGATTTTTGCATCTATGTTCATCAGGGATATTGGTCTGTAATTCTCTTTCAATGCTGCATCTTTCTCTGGCTTAGGAATTAAGGTGATGCTGGCTTCATAGAAAGAATTTGAGAGGATTCCATCTTTTTCAATTGTTCTGAATAGTTTGAGAAGAAATGGAGGTAATTCTTCTTTAAATGTCTGGTAGAATTCAGCAGTGAATCCATCTGGCCCTGGGCTTTTCTTTGTTGGGAGGGCCTTTATTACTGTTTCAATTTCTGTCTCAGTTATGGGCCTATTTAGGTTTTCTATGTCTTCCTGGTTCAATTTAGGTAGATTGCATGTGTTCAGGAATCTGTCCATTTCTGATAGATTTCCCTGTTTGTTGGCATACAACTCTTTGTAATAATTTCTGATGATTCCTTTTTCATCTCTGATCCTATTGATTTGGGTCTTTTCTCTTCTTTTTTTAGTTAGTTGGGCCAATGGTGTGTCAATTTTATTTATTTTTTCAAAAAACCAGCTCTTCGCTTGGCTGATTTTTTGCAATGTTTTTTGGATTCAATCCTGTTGATTTCTTCTTTGATTTTAATTATTTCTCTTCTCCTACTAGCTTTGGGTCTGGTTTGCTGCAGTTTTTCTAGATCCTTGAGATGCGCTGAAAGCTCATTTATTTGGTGCCTTTCCAATTTCTTGATATAGGCACCTATTGATATAAACTTTCCTCTCAGCACTGCTTTTGCCGTATCCGATAAGTTTTGATGTGTTGTTATCCTCATTTATTTCCATAAAATTTTTGATTTCTCTTTTGATTTCTTCTATGACCCATTGTTCATTCAGGAGCATGTTGTTCAGTCTCCATGTGTTTGCATACTTTCTAGGGATTCCTGAGTTGCTAATTTCCACCTTCATTCCACTGTGGTCTGAGAAGCTGCATGGTATGATTCTAATTCTTTTAAATTTGCTCAGATTTGCTTTATGGCCTAGAATGTGGTCAATCCTAGAGAAGGTTCCATGCACTGCTGAGAAGACTGTAAAATCTTTAGATGTAGGATTGAAAGTTCTGTAGATATCTGTCAGATCCATTTGGGCAATAGTATCGATTAAATCTGCTATTTCTTTGTTGAACTTCTGTCCGGATGATCTGTCTATTTCTGAGAGTGGAGTATTGACGTCTCCCAGTACTATTGTATTGGGGTCTAAGTCTCCCTTTAAGTCCCTTAACGTATCTTTTAAATAAACCGGTGCCCTGTAATTAGGCGCGTATACATTTATAATAGTTACATCTTCCTGTTGAATTGAACCCTTAATCATTATATAGTGTCCCTCTTTGTCTCTCTTAACAGATTTTGTGTTAAAGTTTATTTTGTTTGATATTAATATGGCTACACCTGCTTTTCTTTGGTTTCTGTTGTTGTGAAATATCTTTTTCCAACCTTTCACTTTCAGTCTGTATGCTTCTATGTTGGAAAGATGTGTTTCTTGTAGGCAGCAAATAGATGGGTTTTGTTCCTTAATCCACTCAGCCAGTCTTTGCCTTTTAAGTTTAGATTTCAATCCATTAACGTTCAATGTGACTATGGATAGGTAGTAACTTTGCCCTGCCATTTTCCCAAAGATATTTTCTAGTATATGCTTTGAGTTTTCTATGGTCTTTTACTGGTAGGTTTTCTTCCTTTACCTTCTTTCATATTGATGACCGTGTTTCTGTGTTTCTGTGTGTAACACATCTTTAAGCATCTTTTGCAGGGCAGGACGAGTGGCAACAAATTCTTTCAATTTCTGTTTGCTGTGAAAGGTCTTTATTTCACCTTCATTCACAAATTTGAGCTTTGCAGGATATAATATTCTGGGCTGGCAGTTTTTCTCTCTTAGTTCCTGGGCTATGTCTCGCCATTCCCTCCTAGCCTGTAGGGTTTCTGATGAGAAGTCTGCTGTGTGTCTAATTGGAGATCCTCTAGGAGTAATCTGGCATTTCTCTCTTGCACCTTTTAGAATCTTTTCTTTATATTTCACTGTGGTGAGTTTGATTACAACGTGTCGTGGTGAGGGTCTCTTTTGGTCATGTTTATTAGGGGTTCTGTGAGCTTCCTTTACTTGGATGTCTCTGTTCTTCTCCAAACCCGGAAAGTTCTCTGCTACTATCTTGCTAAAAAGGCCTTCTAATCCTTTCTCTCTCTCCATGCCTTCAGGAATTCCTAGAATTCGTATGTTGGGTTTTTTAATAGTATCCTGTAGATTCCCGACAATATTTTTTAGATTTCTAATTTCTTCTTCTTTTCTTTGGTTTGACTGTATGCTTTCCTGTGCTGTGTCTTCTAAGTCTGATATTCTCTCTTCTGTTTCCCTGACTCTGTTTTTAAGGCTCTCTAATGTGTTTGTCATTTGATCTATTGAGTTCTTCATTTCATTATGATTTCTCATCACTATCACACTTTCCTGTTCTACTAGTTTCTGCATTTCATTCTGGTTCCTCCTTAAGATTTCATTTTCACGAGAGAGATTTTCTATCCTGTCCAATAAGGATTTCTGTATTTCAAGATTTGCTTTTAAAAACTTCTAAATATTTTTATCATAAATTTTTTGAAATCCGTATCTTGTGTTTCTTCTATCTCATCATCTTCAGAATCTTGGCCTGGGGTGTTTTGTTCATTTGGGGGTGTCATAATGTGTTCGTTGGTCTTGTTCCCATGGTTTCTGTGTTTATTGCTTGGCATTTTGGAGGAATTCTTTGAATTATTTCCTTACAGTGGTTTTTTTTCTTTTTTTTTTTTCTTGTTATATTATGACTGTGTTAAGTGGGCTGTCTGCTATTGGAGTAGCCTTGGTGGCCTGAGATGTGTGAGGGCAAAGAGCTTTGCTTAGTTCTTCAGGGTTAGGCGTGGTAGATCTCTCTCTCTCTCTCTCTCTCTCTCTTTATTTATTTATTTTCAGGAGGGTAGTAATACCACACAGCTGAGCAGAATTGATGGTAGTTAGTTTCCAATCTCTGGCTTCTGTGGGTATAGGAATCGTCTGCTTTTTTTTTTTTTTTCCCACAGATCACCCAAAGTATCTGTGCTGTGCTCAATGTGGGTTCAGTTTCTCCTTCAGTTTCCCACCGGGTTGCTAAGGTTACCGAATTGTAGCGTCTCTGGAGAGTAGTCACATGACCTCCACGAGCACTCTCACCCCACCGTCTCTCTATTTTTTTTTCCCCCACCTCAGTTCATTAGTTCTACCCTTTTATTAAATCCTAACCTCCTGGTATTTCACCTCCCCCTCCCCACCAGAGTCAGGATTTTCTGTCTGACTCAGTTTGAGCTCAGCTCTGAGTTCACGCGCACAGCCCTGTTGTGCACAGCTCTGACGTCATGCACAGCCCTGAGGGCGCACACCTTTTATGTATATCGAGAATGGCGCCTGCTCTTTGTCTCTTGCCTGCCTTTGCTAGGTGTGCGGAGACAGAAACTCGTCCGGACTGGTCCCCCCCCCGACCCCTATTTCTTTTTCTTCTCTCCTGAAGTTAGTTTGGTGAGCTCTCCCTGCACAGTTTCCAGCCCAGTTCCCTCTCTGTCTGCCCCTTCTCCAGCCAACGTCTTGGATTACTGAGCTCACCTCCCCCTCCAGTGTGGATGTGAAGACTCGGAGCCGGAGCCGTGAGCGTCCTTGCTCTCACCGCAGGTCGTCTGTGTCTCCTCCACTAGATCCAGAGGAGTTTCCTCTGCATTTTTTTCCCCTGGGCCTTTCCCTGTATTTACTGTAATTCCTCTTATATCAACCTATCTTTCCCGGATTATCAATGTGTGACCTCACTATTCGCCATCTTGGCTCTGCCCCCCGACAGTCACTTTTAAATATATGAGTATTATTTCATATATTCCCTGCAATAGCTAATACTGAGTTCATTTTCCTGCTCTTAGTTGTCACCTTGCCTTGTCAGTAGATATAACTATCTATTCACTTGGAATATCACCAAGCAATCAAATTCAAGTGGGAGTTTTATTACCTACTTCTTCCCAGGGTACCCTTAGCAGAAAACTGGATCAGAAGAGGAGTAGCTGAGACCCAAACAGGCACTCTGAAATGTAATGCAGATGTCTGAAATAGCATCTTAACCATGGTGCCAAATACTCACCTTCAGCAGCTACATTTTAATGAGGTCCCTAAGTGATTCATATGTTTGATTCATATATGTTTGAGAAGCACTGATTTAGGAAAACAACCCTGGGACTCAGCAACTTGACAAAGCTCATACTAGCAGTAAACAAGAGAGCTGGAGGCATGCCTAATGGCTAAAGCTATCTATATCCTCTTCCTGTTATGCCTCTCACATCACATTGGACCTGGGGGTGTTCAGGTTTCCTGAATCCCATTGAGATGTGTTTTTTTTTTTCTCCAATCCAAGCTGTAACAGAAAGATTTTAAAAAAACACGTAGCCCTGGCAACTCATGACTAGAGCCTAGGGAGATTACTGACGCCATGAACAGGAGTGTCAAATTGTTAAATCAGCAACAGGAGTCACTGTGTACTTACACCCCATGTGGGATCTGTCCCTAATGTGTCGTCTAAAGCCAAGTGATGCTATAACTAGTACTGAAACAGTATTTTTCTGTGTGGGCACAAACTGATGAGGTCTTTACTAATTATATACTGAAGTGATCTTCTGTATATAAAGAGAATTGGAAATGAAAAAAATAAAACAACCTGGTGTTCAAATGGAAATGGCATAGAAAATTAATTAATTTGAAAAAAAAATTATGTAGGATCTCTGTCTTTAATGTGCTGTACATTGCTATTTAATGCTATAATTAGTAATCCAATGGTAGTTTTTTCACTTTATGTTGCTATATGGGCAAAATGTTGAAATCTTTACCTAATATATACTAAACTGATCTTCTGTATACAAAGAGAATTGAAAATGAATCTTTACATGAATGGAAGGGGAAAGGGAGCGGGAAAGGGGAGGGTTGCGGGCGGGAGGGAAGTTATGGGAGGGGGGAAGCCATTGTAACCCATAAGCTATACTTTGGAAATTTATATTCATTAAATAAAAGTTTAATAAAAAAAAAACACGTGTTTGTGTCTAACTTAGTAACAAGAGCACTATATTTTTGTTTTATTTTCAAATTTTAAATTATTCAGCTGTTTTATTTGTTACCATATAGGGAATTATTGCAAAACTTATGTATAGAATACTTCTCATTAGTGCATATTTAAGCAACTGGGCAGATGTATAATGAGTTGACTGCTTTGATAAAATTAAACATTGATGAAATATATATTTGCACAGCAATAATGATGCCATAATTTGTATAAATAATAACACATGTGTTTCTCTAATCATTTAGAAGAAAAAAACATGCAGTGGTGAAAGAATCATCAAATATGTCTAGCTTACAAAGCAGATAATTTTCAAGTACAATTTTTTCATGTGAATAAAATTTTATTAATTTATAGCATCTATTACAACTTAAAAAAATGAAAGAAGTGTATTTGAGTCAAAAACAATGTGGTTGCTACCAGAAACCTGTTATCAGGATATTGTAATTTTTAAAACTTCTTTGTACATCATGGGAGGTACACCTTTTTAATATATTCCTCCATTGCAACATAGTTTGATTTTATACAAAATGTTTCCTGGGTTCCAAGCTTAAGCTTTTTTTTTCCCTTCCTCTTTTCTCTTCCTTACTCCCATTTCTTTTCTTTTAGAAATTTAATTGTCTTTAAAGAATAACTCAAGGAGGGTACATCCCCTGTGAGCTCTTAGACATAACTTTAACTTATGAGACATAGTAAATGGAGGTGATTCTTGAGAATAAGTTTTTACTATTAACTCTTTGAGGACAGAGGTCTGCATGGGAAGTTGGTGCAGAGTGACTCTTGTTGTTTATTTAACAAATAACAATCTTATGTATGACATCAGTAATCACCCAAGGCTCTTGACATGAGCTGCTCAGGCTGTGGAAGCCTTTTGGATCCACTGGCTCAACAGGGCCATAAGCAAAGTGGAAGTTCTCTCCTCTCTTCAGAGAAAAGTACATCCTTCTTTGGTGGCCATTTCTTTCCACTGGGGTCACATCCACAGGGGTCCTTTATGTAGGACCTTTTTTTCCAGTGTGTCTTGGCTTTCCATGCCAGAAATGCTCCTCCTGGGCACACCAGCGAGGCTGGAATGCCTTTAGGTCTGATTCTGAGTTCAGAGTGCTACTTAAAGCTATTGTCATTCTATGGGTCTGCTGTATGGACTACTTCACATGTTGGAGCCTTCACTTCTTTTTAATTCTGTCTATTATTGTTTCCAAACATGTATCCCTATTTATATGATCACTTTAACATTTGATCTTATCTATATGGTCACTTTACCATTTGTTCCTATCCATTTAATCTTTATATCTTTATTTTTACCAGGCAGCTAGAGGGATTTTGGGGTCCTATGGCTAACTGTTAAGCTGTACCCTTAGAAGTAGGTCCACAGGAATGTATGTAGTACTATACTGCTTTGCAGTTGCCAATTTCATACATTTCACAATTACAACTTTAGGATCCTGGTAATTCTCCCCACTATGCCCTCCCTCAAACCCACACTCCCACCCCTTCCTCTTTCCTTTCTTATTCTCACTCTTATTCTTTACTAAGATCTGTTTACATTTAGCTTTAAACATATATGATCAACTCTATATTAAGTACAGCATTCAATGAATAGTATGAAAGAGAAAATATAAGGAAAATATTATAAAGGAAAAGATAAAAATATAGAATAAGAAGCTGTTGCTCAACAGTTGAGAGAAGGGCTGTTCCATATCACTGCTTTGTAAAGTGTCTATTTCATTTCCACATGTTGTCCTTAAGGTTCTCTGTTAGTTATCACAGGTCAGGGAGAACATACAGAATTTATCCATTTGGAACTAGCTTGTTTCACTAAGTATGATATTTTCCAGTGCCCTTCATTTTGCTGCAAATGATCAGATTCATTTTCTTTTTAATGCTGTATAGTAATACATGTTGAACATATCCCATAATTTCTTTATCAAGTCTTCAGTTGATGGGTATTTGGGTTGATTCCATGTCTTTGCTATTGTGAGTTGAGCTGCTATAAGCATGGAGGTACAGATAGCTCTTACATATGCTGATTTCATTTCCCTTGGGTAGATTCCTAGGAGTGGAATGGCTGGTTCGTATGGTAGGTCTAGAGTCAGACCTCTGAAGTATCTCCACACTGTCTTCCATAATGGCTTTACCAGTTTACATACCCACCAACAGTGGATTAGGGTACCTTTTTCCCCACATCCTCACCAATATTTGTTGTTTGTTGATTTCTGTAGGAAAGCTATTCTAACAGGGGTGAGGTAAAATCTCAGTGTGGATTTGACCTGCATTTCTGCAATGGCAAGCAATCTTGAACATTTTTTCATGTTTCTATTGGCCATTTGGATTTCCTCATTTGAAAAATGTTTGTTTATGTCCTTTGACCATGTCTTAACCAGATTGTTTGTTTTGTTGTTGTTGAGTTTCTTGATCTCTTTGAATATTCTGGTTATTAATCCTTTATCAGTTATACCATTGAAAAGATTTTTTCCCATTCTGTCTGTTGTCTCTTCATCTTTCTGATTGTTTCTTTCATAGCACAGAAGCTTCTTAACTTGATGTAATCCCACTTGTGAATTTTGTCTTTGATTGGCTGTGCCTCTGGGGTCTTTTCCAAGAATTCTCTGTCTATGCTTATGTCTTGTAGGGTTTCACCAATATTCTCTAATAAGTTGATAGTGTTGGGTCCATTTTGAATGGATTTTGGTGAAAGATGTCAAGTAAAGGTCTTGTTTCATGCTTCTGCATGTGGCGATCCAGTTTTCCCAGCAGCATTTGTTGAAGAGACTATCCTTGCTTCAGGGTAGATTTTAGCTCCTTTGTCAAAGATAAGTTGGTTGTAGATGCTTGGATTGATTTAAGGTGTTTTTATTCTGTTCCATTAGTCCAATCCATCTCTTTTTGTACCAGGCTGTTGTGATTATAACTGCCCTGTAGTATGTTTTAAAATCTGGTATTGTGATCCCTCTAGCTTTGTTTTTGCTGTATAAGATTGCTTTAGCTATTCAAGGTCTCATAGAAAAATGGGAGTTTTTCTATATGAATTTCAACATCATTTTTCTATATCTGAGAAGAATGCCTTCGGTATTTTGATTGGTATCACATTGAATCTGTAAATTGGTTTTGGAAGAATGGACATTTTGATGATATTGATTCTTCAAATCCATGAACATAGAAGATTTTTTCATTTTTTATCTTTAATTCTTTCTTTAATGTTCTGTAATTATCATTGTAGAGATATTTGACATCCTTGGTTAAATTTATTCTATGGTATTTCAGGTTTTTTGTACCTATTGTGAATGGAATTGATCTTAGAAGCTCTTTTTCAGCTGTGGCATTGTCTGTGTATAGAAAGGCTGTTGATTTTTGTGTGTTGATCTTAAATACTGCTACATTTCCAAACTCTTCTATGAGTTCCAATAGTCTCTTAGTGAGGTCTTTTGGATCCCCTATGTGTAGATCATATCATCTGCAACTAGGAATAGTTTGACTTCCTCATTCCCAATTTGTATCTTTTGATTTATTTTTCTTGTCTACTGGCCATGGCTAGAATTTCCAGGAATATGTTGAAAAGCAGTGGTGAGAGTGGGCACACTTGTCTGGTTCCAGATCTCAGTGGGATTGTTTCCAACTGTTCAATAGGACACTGGCTGTGGGTTTGTCATAAATTGCCTTGATTGTGTTGAGAAATGTTCCTTCTATTCCCAGTTTTCTTGAAGATTTCATTATGAAGGCATGTTGTATTTTGTCTAATGCTTTCTCTGCATCTATTGAGATAATCATATGGTGTTTGATCTTCAATTTGTTAATGTGATGTATCATGCTGATTGATTTGCGAATGTTGAACCATCCCTACATACCACGGATAAATACCCCTTGATTTAGGTGATTGATCTTTCTGATGTGTTGTTGGATTCTATTTCTTGTATTTTGTTGAGGATTTTTGCATCTATGTTCATCAGAGAGATTGGTCTGTAGTTCTCTTTCTCTGTTGTATCTTTTTCAGCTTTGGGAATTAAGATGACACTGGCTTCATAGAAAGAATTTTGAAGCATTTCCTCCTTTTCCATTTGTATGAAAAGCTTGAGAAGAATTAGAGCTCGTTCTTCTTTAAATGTATGGCAGAATACAGTGGTGAAGCCATTCAATCCTGGGTTTTTCTTTGTTGGGAGGGTCCTTATTATTGATTTGAGTTCTTTCTTGGTTATTGGTCTGTTTAGGTTTTCTCTGTATTCGTAGCTTACTTTATGTAGGTCATATGTACCCAGGAACCTATCCATTTCTTTTAGGTTTCCCATTTTGGCATCCAGTTCTTTGTAGTAATTTCTGATGATCTTTATTTCTGTGGTGTCTATTGCTACATTTCTTTTTTCATCTCTGATTTGGCTAATTTGGGTCTTTTCCCTACTTTTTTTTTTTTTTTTTTTTGGCTAGTTGAGCCAATGGTGTCTCAACTTTATTTATTTATTTTAAAAACCAGTCTTCATTTTACTAACCTTTATATTATATTATTGATTTCAATTTTGTTGATTTCTTTTCTAATTTTAATTATTTCTGTTCTCCTACTAGTTTTTGGGTTTGGTTTCCTGTATATTTCCAGGTACTTGAGATGCATTGGTACCTCGTTTATTTGGTGCCTTTCCAATTTCTTGATGTAGGCTCCAATTGCTATAAACTATCCTCTTAACACTGCTTTTGCTGTAAGCCATAAATTTTGAATTGTTATGTTGTCACTTCCATTTATTTTCAGAAATTTTTTGATTTCTTTTTTTGATTTCTTCTATGACCTACTGTTCATTCAGGAAAGGGTGTGAAGGGCTGACTCCCTAATCGTTCATTTATTTTTTCCCCACATGGAACTTCAAAAGCAGTTCTCCAAGCACTCCCTCCCACTGCTATCCATGGCTCCATAAGCGTGCAGATTTCCCCATCACCTGGTCCACCATGCCAGTGCTGTCTTCTCCAGGTTTAAACCTCCATTGTTTTTTTTAAATTTGCTCTTTTGGCATGGACCTGGGCTGTCTCTGTTGTTCTTTCTGGGTTTCCCACTGCAAAGTCCCCATGGCTTTATGACAGGCGTGTAGTTCCTATCCTTCTTTGAATTATTAATTTTGCCCCATGTGATTCAGACCATCCTGTCACTATTCCACCATCCTGGAACCCCCAAAGCTTAAGCTTTTGTAAGATACATATTTATCCCATATTTTAGCATCTCTGAAATTGAGATTTGTATTTTAATTAATGGCATGTCACGATTTCATTGACAGCATTTTTTCCTTTTTGCAATCAATAGGATCTTAGATTCAATTGAAGAGGGGATTAAATTCCTCAGTAAGCTTAATCCTATTTCAGAAGGAACACTAAAATGAATCAAACAAATGGGACAGAATGGAGACATCAATCTCACCAGTATTCAGTCAATAAGGGAAGGAAGAAATATAGAATAACAAAGAGAGATTAAATCAATGAAGATCACATAGAACCACAGAGAAAGATCTGTAAAAGTGAGCAAATTTAGAAAAAGAGCAGGAAAGAAGAATAGAGAGATGGAATGCAAAAAGAAGAGAAAGTGAAGCATCAAGGTGGAAAATATAACCAACAAATCTACTGCTGTAATCATTATTGCCTAGATGTGTGTCCTGTGGCAGATATTGAACTTGCTGCCTGTTTTCATTACATACATTGGTCAGTAGGGGTCTTAGAGCATGCAGTGTGGTGGGTGTTCTCAGTACCTTCCAGAAAATATTTTCTCTTCTACCATATATAGGTAGACCTGCAGGAGTGGCCCCACCCCAATCACACACACACACACACACACACACACTCCCTAAACACTCCTATCTTTCCACTGCCTCTGACACTCTGATATTTCATTCAAAAAGAATAAAAAAAAAAACCTGCAATTGTCTTAAATGAAGGCTAACACTTCTGTTTGTTCTTTCAGGTGATAACAAGATTATCGAACAAATCTACAGTCCCACAGGTATGGCTTGTGCTAAAGAACAAAATTGTACTTACATTTTGAAGAATTTGTAATAAATCTGTCCTCCCCTTCAGGATTTTGTGTATTTATATTTTACTTTCTCTAACTGGTTTCCTAATGAGAGATGTGGTGACTGACTTTCTTGAGTTGGAGTATAGTGTAATATTGAAATGCATCTCTCTGTATTAAGTGTTGTTGTAAGGTATTTGTCACTAAAGTGTGCCAAAAGTAACAAAGTCCTGAAGTGTTGATCTTAGAAGTGTTTTTTCTTGGTCTGAAAATTGTTAGGCACATTTTTTATGTATGCATACAATTTCTTGCTAGTATCTATAACATTTAAAATATGGTTCAGAGATATCCAGGAAAGAGCTTAGCTTCTTCTAAAATAATTTCAACTTTTAAGGAACTTCGGATTTCACTGAAGACTTTCTCAAAGAAACGCTGGTTTCTCAGATTTATTAGCTAGACCTTTCTTACTAATAATCCAGCAACAGGAATCTTGTCAACAGCTTCTTTCCTTGCTTTGTACTTCTTTTAAAGTGGGCCTCACACATACTCAGAGTGGCAAAAACATACCCAGGTATACACATGCATGAGCACATAGAAACTCAGGCACACAAATAGACCCAACTATGTCATATATTACAAAAACAATGATGATTTACTGAAGATGGTAAGGAGAGAAAATAGGGTTTACTTTTAAAACTCTATAGAGAAACTTCTTTAAAGGCTTTTAAAGTACCTGAGTGCTTCAAGCAAGTTTTTCTTTGGCCTTATTTGTCTTCTCATCTCTACAAAGTGCCACCTCAGTAATCAGCAAAATAGTCTTAATGTTTTGACTCTTTCTTCACAGCAGCATTGCTTTTTTCCCAAACTTTCCTTGGCTCCATTAGTTACGAAGAACATTCTTACCTCTTTTTTTATTTTCCAATTTGAATTTTTCACTCATTCAAAGAACTCTGTGGAGGAAAATACATACCAAGAATAAAACATCTTTTACTTTCAACAGAAAAATCCCTCTATAGAAGATAGGCTGAACTTCATTGGCAATGTTAAAAAAAAAAAAAACCAACAAATGACAGAATTTTCAAGACAATAGGTATTTCTTTCTTTCTCATGGAACAGTCTAGAGATGGAAAATTTGACTACTTTAGTGAGTCAATATATTCCCGGGATTTATGGAAAATTTGACTACTTTAGTGAGTCAATATATTCCCGGGATTTCTTCCTTTTGCTTCACCATCTTCAGCATATGGCTACATTAATCAAGATCTCCTCATTGTCTAAGGTACCTGCTGAACATCCATCTCTTGCAGCCAAATTTCAGATTAGAAATCAGAGAAATGTAAGAGTTGGATAAAAGCTTTTCAGTTGCTAAAAGCCTTCCTAAAAGTTTATTAAAACTTGTGCATATGGAAGCCATGATCCCAGAAGTTTGCCTCACATCCAGAAGCTGAGAAAAGTGCTCATCAGACAAGGGGCATTACTAAGAATTCTGTTAACTAAGAAAGAGAGGTCGCATAAAATAGAGGTCACCCATACTCTCTGATGCATCTTCCTTGATAGAAATGTTATTCCCATTTTTCTATGATCATTATAATAATTGCTTGGGCAAGCACTTATTGAACTCTTTAGACATTGTAAATGCTTAATTTCCATTATCTAACATCTAATGTTTTCCTTACACCATCTCTAATTTACAGGTGAGATAACCAAGACATTTAATATATACAGCACTTGCTGGAGTTCACAACTGTTCATTCACACAACTACAAGGACTCTGTAACTGAGAGTCCATGCATTCAACTGCTGAACTCTTCTGCTTCCCCCTTAGTCAAGAGAGATCCAACTGGATCTAGTCATGTGTGAGCTTGAAGTAATTATCACAACAAAATGCCAGGGACTGCATTTGAGATTTCTTTTAAAATGGATGTGAAACTTCATTGCCTGTAGGAAAATGTTTTCCAGGAAGACAGTGAAGGGATAGGTCACATGAGGTGGGAGAAAGCTATGGCTGAGCCCTGTGACAGTGTATAACAGTTGAATCTAGCTACCCAAGTGAGGCAGGGTTTCCTACACAGAGGATGCAGGAGAATGTAACTGGTCCTCCTGCATAGATGCTAGATACTGAGCTAGGTGCTTAGTCATATAACAAATAGGTCCCTTCTGCAAGAGGTTAGGTGGGATCACTAACTCTTTTTGGAAGTAATGACTGTTCCCTTGATTGCAAGAATCAGTATCCAAGCAACTAATCGAAGGCACCAGATCACCATGACAGAATGGAAGTATGACATTTAAACGAATCTGAAGAACTACAAATGCTTGGTAGACTATTAGTCTGGAGATTATTAAAGCCAACAGAGCTTTCTTGAAACAAAGGAATGGTTAAATTGGCAATGCAAATACAAAAGGAGTCTAATTAGAGAATGTAGTCATTGTTTTTCATTTCTTTGATAAGTTTGCCCTGCTACGTCTTTAGCTATTTAAGCTAATTTTTCTATACCATAATGCTAATATACAAATGTTCCCTTAAAATTCCATGCAGGTCTGATTTTATTAAAAGGACAATGCATTAAATACTTTGAAAAACAAAAGGCAAACAAATAAAAGCAACATCATGAGTATCTCAAAAAAGAATTTTCGGCTTCACTGTTAACAAAACTAATGACACCTGCTTGGAAAGATGAGGCCAGGGATGCCATTCACTCAGGAAATTTTGAACCATTAACATTAGAATAGAATTGGTAGCTACGGCCTGTAAGTCACCACAGTTCTTTTTCACCTCTATCATTACAACTGTTATAGATATAGCAAGATCTATATCTACCCATTAATCAACTCTTGAAGTTATAATCATGTAAGCCATGAGTTATAAATAGTAAGTCAGAGATTTTTATGTGATATCTTATTTTTATTATAAATTATTTGTGAGCCAGTAAAATTGATGTATCTTCAAAAGAAAGTGATGCACAGAAAAATGAATTAAGTTCTTTTGGAAAATTTTAAAATATGTCTGTGGCAAAACAATATGCTGTGATAATGACTCTGTTGAGGGCATTACCTTAGCTTTTGCTGCCTTTTCTGCTCTTTCCTTGCAACATTACCTCTTCAAAGCAAGATCAGGTGGTTTGCACTATTTCTTGCTTGCGACCGGTGAGAGCAAAGAGAGTAGAAAACAGGGAGACTGAGATACTTCCAAAATCTTTCATCCATGTGATCCAACATAGGAAATAATTTTTCTCAAGGATAATACAATTTCAATGGCTGATATCCACTTAAAATGCATTTGATACACACTGAGAATAAAAACAAGGACCAAGACTCTCCATTAAAATGTAAAAGGTTTTTATTCCCAGGAGCATGCTATTGTATACTATTAAAAATAATAGGTTGATTAAAATCTAGATGCAGATATGGTAAAAATTCACCTTTCACACAGCTCTACATCAAGAGAATTTAAAACACCAAAGTGAGACTAAAATTAAAAAAGCAGAGAGGAGAAACTTGGAAAAGGACAAAAGTGAGAAGGCTTTCTTTTTTTTTTATTTGACAGAGTTACAGACAGTGAGAGAGAGAGACAGAGAGAAAGGTCTTCCTTCGGTTTCCATTGGGTCACTCCCTAAATGGCCACTATGGCCGGCGCTGCACCGAGCTGAAGCCGGGAGCCAGGTGCTTCCTCCTGGTCTCCCATGTGGGTGCAGGGGCCCAAGCACTTGGGCCGTCCTCCACTGTCCTCCCGGGCCACAGCTGAGAGCTGGACTGGAAGAGGAACAGTGGGGACTAGAACCCGGCGCCCATATGGGATGCCGGCGCCTCAGGCAGAGGATTAACCAAGTGAGCTATGGCACCTGCCCCAGGAGACTTTCAATACCTGAAAAAAATAATAAAAACTGAAAAACTTCAGTGTTAATGAGAGGTGAATTTCTAAAGGATTTGGTTTTGTTCACATAAAGAACTCCAGCATGAATGATGTCTCTCTTAAGAGATCTTTGCATCTGTACTAATCTATATTATCCACTGATTTAGTCAGAGCCCAAGGGAAATGGTAGCATCAAGAAGAGACTCCCATCCATTGTAGAAGATGAGGAGGAGGAAGAGGACGGGGAGGAAGAAGAGACAGCGTCCCTCTCTCCCATCTATACAAGGGGATCCTCCTCTTCTCGCAGCAAGAAGATTGGGAGCAACAAAAGTTACCTAGGACTAAGCTTAAAGCAGCTGGCCTCAGGAACAGTGCCATTTCACTCACCTATCAGAGTCTCCAGTTCAAATTCCCCCAAAGCCAAGCAAGAGACTGATCCTCCTAACCATGGTAAAAGGAAAGAGAAGAACTTGAAATTGCAGCTTTCAACCTTGAATAGTGTTGGGCCCCCAGACCTCAGTCCGAGGTAAGAGTTCCCATCATGTAACTCTTTTTCTCGGTAAAATGCTACTGTTTATACAGACTGGTACCTGTCTATTAAATTATCAAACCTGGGAATTTCCACGACAAAGGTGCCAAGCCTGAATTCTGCACACAGTAGGCTAGATCCTGTTTACCAAGAAAAGAAAACTAGTTAAACTCCTGATACTTATTTTAATACAACTATTTAACTCTTACATTGACCAAGACTAGAGTGGAAGTGTCATTAAATTTATTTTCTTGGATGCTGTGACCATTAGATTAAAACATTTTCTCCTGGCTAGACCACTGCTTTTAATGTGAATTTAGGTTAAAGGATTTCTGTCTATTAAAGTTTTAATCTAAGAATAAATGAGTCTACACTCTACAGTAATGCTGTCCAATAGATATATAATGTAAGGTAAAATTGGGAGCCACATACGTAATTAAAACTTTAAAAAGTTAAAAGAATTTTAATAATGCATTTCATTTAATATAAAGTAACTTTATTATAATTTTAAATGTGAACAATATAAAGTAATTAATGAAATAATTTGCATGGCTTTTTAAATGTTCAAAACCTTGTGCATATTTATTCTTGTAGCACAGAGGAATTTGAACTAACCACATTCTACATTGCAGGTACTCAGTCTCAGGCTACGTAAGTCTCATGGCTACCATAGTGCAGATCACTGCTCTAGACTATCTAGATATGTAGCACAATGTTTTCTAAGTCTTTTAGATATACAAGAACCCATAAATATAAATTCACAACCAACCAATTCCCTTTATTATATATAGAATTGTTGATGGGATTGAAGATGGAAACAGCAGTGAAGAAAGTCAGACTTTTGACTTTGGCTCTGAACGTATCAAACCAGAGCTCAGAATTTCTCCTCCTATTGGAGGTAAGTTCTATTTCCAATCTTCTCTCAAATGACAATATTTGCTTTGAACTTGTAATATATGGCATTGCCATTTCATTTTTGCCTTTCTGTTCTTAGAATATTCTCCCTGTGATAGAAGTTTACCAATGCTATTGAACAATGGATGTGAGTCTGTGCCATCTTAAAGTTATTACGAATTGTTTGTAATTGTTCTTCTGTCCAAGTTAAATGACCTACTGTTTATCAGCTAAGGTAAATGGTGTTAGAAGATGCGAATTACTACTGGTCATTAGTGAGTAACCCGTGTTCTCCTGGTGTACATTCAGACTAATACACAGGAAGTTTACCTTGAGGAAATGCCATGCTGGATGTATACTATAAGAATGTTGCCTAGGAGACCAGCACTGTGGTGTAGCAGTGAAAGGAGCCGCCTGCCATGCCGGCATCCTATCCCTACTAATGCCCTGTGAAAGTAGCAGAAGAGGGACAAAGTATTTGGGGCCCTGCCACAAACATGTAAGATCTGGAAGAAGCCACTGGCTTCTGGCTTCAGCCTGGCCCAGCCCTGACCATTGTGGCCACCTGGGGAGTGAACCAGCAGATGGAAGATCTCTTTATCCTTCTTTCTCTATAACTCTGACATTCAAATAAATAAATAAATCTTTATTAAAAAAAAAACCTTGTTGGTTATATTTAACAATTTATTTAGTGAGAGGCTAGGTTATTGCAATATGCCAGGAGTTAAACAATTTCAGAAGGATAAAGCATGTTGGAAATAATGAGGGTCATATGAATTACTAGCTTCTACTGATGGAGATTAGTATAAAAATACCACCAAATCCAGCCTAGACCTCTCTTCCTTTCAGTCATGAGTTAACTGCCCATTAAATGGAGTCTAGTAACATGATGAAAGCCATACATGACAAACTCTAAAGAAGACACGCACATATTTGATAAAGACAAAAATGAGAAGTACTAAACAGGCATAGGAAATTCAAAGTAATTGTCAGAGGCAAGGCTAGTAACCCTCTGCTAACCCTTTCTTTCCTTCCCACCAAGACCAGAGATCCCTGGATCAGAATTTACTGCTAATTAGCCAATCTCTCTGGAAAAAGCTAAACCCAAGAAAGATATTTGCATGTATAGTTCTGCAGGTGTGTCGCAGTCTGGGATACTACCAGTATTTCATCTCAGTCAGCATTTCTTCCTGACACCGATCACCTTCTGGGGAATTGAAGGGTCTTCATAAGACTTCTTGGTGGTGCGTGTCGGGTGAGGAGAGTACAAGAGGAGAAGTTCAATCTTGACTTGTTAATTCAGCTGACTTACATATGTTGTTGTTACTCTGCTTAAGGCAATGTTCAAAGAAATCAAATTACAATACATTAGTTAATTAGCCATGAAAGCTTTCATAAGTGTCAATTGGAACTTTCTTCTTTGGTTCACCTGGAGAAAATTCAGAGAATCTCTCCAGGTCTATCCACGTTTTCTTGGTCTCACCACCCACTTAGCTTCCTCCTTTCCTTTTCTGTATCATCTACTCCTCCACTATCTATCCAAGCAACAAATTCACCACATAACACCAGCTAAGTATCTCTCAGGCTTTTTAGTCTCACTGATATCACTTTTTCTTGGCAATATCTCATGCCTGTGTTACTATCAAAGTCTCTTCTCTGGTTTCACTATTTTCTGTATGGAGTGAACTTTTTAAAACTGCAAATTTATTTGTATTTCTTTACTTTTATGCTTTAAATCCTGGAATGATTTCCTTTTATGCTGAGAATGAAATCTGAAATTATTGCAAGTTACTTTTTAAATGTCTTGTTTCATGCGATATGCTCCAATATTATTATTCAATGGTGTCTAAAAGATTTATTCACTTACTTTGAAAGAGTTACAGAGAGACAGACAGACACACACACACACACACACGGGGCGGGAAGAGATACCTTCCATCTGCTGGTTCACTCTACAAATGGCTGCAATGGTCAGCACTGGGTGGGGCTGAACCCAGCACCCAGGAGCTTCATCCAGCTCCCACATGGGTTTCAAGGACCAAAGCACTTGTGTTATCTTCTACTGCTTTCCCTGGCTGTTAGCAGGGAGCTGGTTCAGAAGTGGAGCAGCCAGGACATGAACTGATGCCCTTGGGGGATGACAGAATTGCAGACAGTGGCTTAACCGACTATACCCCAAGATGAATGGATTTCCACTGAAAAATATCACTGCAAAATGAGATTTGGGACTCTGCTTTGGGCCAGTTTGAGTAACTTTTCTTCCTTCACAAATAAAATTTTTACTCATAATTTATCAAAATTAGGATGTTCATATAATAAGAGATATAGATCTTAATATAGATATAGCTTTATTCTGCCAAATATTTTCCATTACAGCTAGCACTGACTCATCTGTACGTTTTGTCCCTGACAGAAATAAATATATCTAGAAGAGCAATGCCAAAAAAAAAAGGTAGAAAAGAGGGATGAGGGAAATGGGAGAAATTACCTTTTAGAATGACACAGGAAGAGACAGGAAACACACAGTAAAGGTTAATACCGGAAAAAGGTGGAATAAAGATATTCTCACGCACACACGAATCAATAATTAGAAAGGGAAGAAAGGGAGAAAAGAAAATTTAGCTTGGGCACTGACTGTGGTACATTTTTAGAGACTAGGCAAAGAAGAGAAAATGTGCCATTCAGGAGCATCATGGCAATTGTGTTCAGGGGAACTGAAGATTTGGTATGGACATATCCAATCACTGTGGCCACAGTCACCATCATGATGTGTGCTTAGTGCACTGGGCACCATCCAGAGAAGTGCAAGAAACTTGTCTGGTCCCAAGAAGATACAACCTACAGTGCACAGACATCAGAGAAGGTTAAAGGCTGTAGTTTGCTCTCTCTTTCACATTCCAGGTGCCCCAGTCCTCAAATATGAAGTTTATTCCCAAAGTACTTATTCTTTATGTATGTCACTTTTCAGACCCAGAGATTGGAGCTGCTGTTCTCTTCATCAAAGCAGAGGAGACCAAGCAGCAAATAAACAAACTCAACAGTGAGGTATGGAATTTTCTTTGGTCATGCTGGAGTGGTAAGATTATAATTCTAGCTACAAGCAACAGTACAATACAGTAATTACATGCATGTACTCCATTGTCAAACCACCAGGAGTGAATCCCTCTTCTGCCTTATATAAGTTATGCAAGCTTTCACTCATGGGCTCTCAAACTCCGTTTCTTCAAATGTAAGGGAGAGGTGCACTGGTTAATCCAGTGCTTGAGACACCCACATCCCATAACATAACCTAGCTGGTTCAAGTGCCAACACAGCTTCCAATACAGCCTCCTGCTAATGCACCTTGGAGGCAGTGGATGATGGCCAAAGTACTAACGTTTACCACCCGGGTGCTCCACCCAGATGGAGTTTCTGGCTCTTGTCTTCAGCCTAGCCTATCCCCAACTGTTGTAGGCATTTAGGAGTGAACCAATGGATGGAAGATGTATTTGTGTCTTTGACTGTATCTTCCTCTCCCTGACCCTCTCTTTCTGTCACTCTGCCTTTCAAATGAACAAAAAAAGAATCTCTAAACATATATGTATATATTAACAAAAGAAAGAGACAGTATGGCTTACCTTAGGGTCCATTGTGAAAATAAATGAGATAACCTAGGTAAATCCTTTAGTGTAAAATACTCATTAAATAAATGATAATTGTTATAATTACTGTTATAAATTGATTGTTATTTGGTTTGATTTGCATTCTGTTTTTCAGCTTTTTTTTATGTCCTCCAGTTTTTAATGAGTTCATTAAAAGGTAATAGTCCATAGAAGGATGCTATTTCTCAGAGTAATCAAATGGCCTGAGCTATTTTATTGTGGTAGATCTACATGTCACAAAATTCCTCCATTTTAAGTGTACAATATCAAGATCTAGTAATTTTATTGAATGAGACAATCATCACCATAAATATATTTTAGAATACATTTTATCCTCAATTTTATCTGTCATACCCATTTACATGTAATCCTTATTCCTAGGATACTGATATTCTACTTTCCACAAATGGGTCTTTTGGGGCCAATACATATAAATAGAGAAATCAAGTAACTTTTGAATTACTACATTAATTTGAGTGCCCACATACACCCAAAGGTAAAGCAGATTTTGAGAAATTTTGAATGCAAACATTATTTTATTTGTGGAGGTTATGTAGGACGCAAAATAAATAGTAAAGGACAGAAAAATAAGAATGTGTTAATAAGATTATGAAATCTGTGGACAACTGGGTCTCCATCCTGCTGTGGACCTGGCTAGGACAATTGATCAACCAGAAGCATCAATCTCAATGCAGAGTCACAAGTAATATGAAGAAAACAAGATATCCTGATACTCCTAAAAGAGCACAATAACTTTCTGAACACAGATCCCCCCACAAAAAAACATATTGACAAAATACATCAAAGAGAATTTAACACAAGCACCAATGATTATAAGTATTCTGAAAGAGATAAAAAAAATACATACAGATGGTTAAATGAAATCAGGAAAACCATGTGTGATAGGAGTACGAAATTCATCTAGGAGATTGAAAGCCTATAGAACCAAGTAGAAATCCTGGAAATGGATCCTAGAAATGGGTAACTCGCTAAGTTAAATAAAAAATACAGTAGAAATATTTAACAATAGACTGGATCAAGTACATGAAAGAATACCTACAATTGAAGTCAAGTACTTTAAGTAAAAAAAAAAAAAATTAAATGAGTGAATACAGCCTCTGGGACCTTCAAGATACCATTCAAACAAACAAATTTTAGATTGTGAGAATACCTGAGAGAAAGGAAAGAAACAATGGCATAGAATCCTCTTCAATAAAATAAGAGCTGAAAACTTTCCCTATCTGGAAAAAGATACAGACATAGACAAAAATATGGACCCATAGAATCCCAACTAGACATGACCACAACAGATCTTCAGAATGACACATTACAGTTAAGCCCTCAAAATATAACACAGAGAGTTTGAAATTCTGCAAGTGAAAACTGCCAAGTCAACTTTAATGGAAACTCTATTAAAATAATGGCATACATGTCAACAGAAACCTTACAGGCCAGGAGGGAATGGAAGTATAAATTATGAAAGAAATGGCAATCCAGAATATTTTGTCCAGGTCAACTATCTTTCATAAATAAAGGAGAAACAAAGACACTTGAAGAAAAGTAAAAACTAAAGGGATTCATAACCAACATATTCACTTTACTGAAGATGCTTATGGGAGTCCTACAGAGAAAAGAAAAATAACCATCATGAAAACATAAGAAATTATAAAACTCACTGGAAAAAGAACAAAGAATATTCAAAATAAAAAATGTTGAAGTTACAAGTCTCAGTCATTAGTTATCAATAATAACCTTGAATGTAAATGGACTAAATTCCAATTACAATATACACACTGTCAAATTGGACTAAAAATATGACCCAAAAATACGCTGCCCACAAGACATTCACAGACTGAGAGTGAAAATACTGAAAAAGATATCTCATGCTAATAGAAAACTAAAGTAAGCAGGTATAGCTTTATTTTTGGCAGATAAAATAAACTTTAAGAAAAAAACTGTAAAAAGAAAGAAAGACATTGTATCATGATCAAGAAGTCAATTCAGTAATATATACAGTAAGTATATATGCTGGAGCACCCAATTCTGTAAAACAAGCTTTATTGTATCTAAATGGAAAGATAAACTCTACTACAGTCATAGCGGGAATCTTGGACAGAGACACGGGACACCAAAGCTCTTAGCTTTTATTGTTGCCAGCAGACCCAAAGTAGAGTTTTGTCTCCCAATTCTGGGCTCTGAACAAAGCGGGGCATTATCTAATTCATATTCAGGTACGTGGCTTTTGACTGGATATCTATTGCTGCAGCAGTACTTAGAAAACCGTCACACAGCCACACCTGCACGCCCCTGCGTGGCTGCTGCTGACCTGGTTGCATGGTGGCATTTCTCAGAAAGCCGCTCCACGCCCCTGTTTCCTGAAAGCCCCTGCTGAAAGCCTCTACCATTTTTTGCCTTTAGCCGTTGTTTTCCTTCCTCGAGGGAAGGGATCCCTGCCACACAGTAACAGGGGGAAACTCAAACCCCCACTTTCATCAATGGACAGATCATTGAAACAAAAACTTAAAGAAACATCAGAGTAAACTTAACTATAGATCTAATGAACCAAACGGACACTTACAGAACATTGCATCACAGCAGCTGCAGAATCCTCATTCTTTACCTCTGTACATGCAACATTTTCTAGGAAAGACCATATATTAGGCCACAATACAAATCTTAACAATTTCAAAAACATCAAAATCATTTCTTTTCTGACACAACAAAATAAAACTAGAAATAAACAACACAGGAAACACTAAAAATTGTACAAACACGTGGAAATTCATTGATGAAAATAGAAAGGAAACTAAAAAATTCATTGAGGGTAGGCACTGTGGCACAGAGGCTTAAGCTGCTGCTTGGGATGCCTACATCCCATATAGGCATGCTGGTTTGAATCTGAGCTACTATGTGCTTCCAACCCAGCTTCCTGTTAATGTGCCTGGAAGGCAGCAGATGATGGCCCTGCCACCCATGTGGGAGACTTGGATAGAGTTCCTGGCTCTTCCTTAGGATTAGCTAGCCCTAGCTATTGCAGGCATTTAGGGAGTAAACCAGCAAATGGAAGATCTCTCCCTGCCCTCCCCCTCTCCATCTCTCTCTCTGTGTTTCTCTCTCTATATTTATTATATATATATAATTTCTCTCGCTCTCACTCTACCTTTCAAATAAATGAATCTTTTTAAAAGCATCAGTGAAACTAATGAAAAATGAAGCACACATAGCAAAAGCAGTTCTGAGAGAGATCAGTATAGGGGCTGGCATTGTGGTATAGTGGGTAAAGCTGCCTCTGAAACACCTACATCCCATATGGATGTCGGTTTGAGTCCTGGCTGCTCTACTTCTGACCCAGCTCCCTGATAATGGCCTGGAAAAAGCAGAGAAGATGGCTTAAGTGCTTGGGTGACTGCCACCCATGTGGGAGACCTGGAAGAAGCTCTTGACTCCTAGCTTCAGCCTGGCCAACCCCAGGCCATTGCAGCCATCTGGGATATGAAACAGTGGATAGATGATTTCTCTCTCTCTCTCTCTTTCTCTCTGTCTCTCTAATTCTGCCTTTCAAATAAATAAATAAATAAATCCCAAATAAAAGAGGGATGAGTATAGAAATAAGCATATCAATCAAAAAAATATCAAATAAATGACTTAATAATGCATCTCAATGACCTAGAAAAACAAGAACTAACCAAACTCAAAGTTAGTAGAATGGAAGAAATAATAAGTATCAGAGAATAAATAAAGTAGGAACTAAGAACACAATATAAGGATCAATGAATTCAAGAGAGTTATTTCAAAATATAAAAAAAAAAGTCATTAAACCTTTAGCAAGGCTAATTAAGCTTGTGATTATAAAGTAAATTGAAAGTATATCATTGTAAAAATTAAAAGAAAAATAAGAGAAGGAGAGATTTGGGGAGTGAGGAAGGGAGAGAGGGTAGGATGGGAAGTACCATTATGCTCTTAACACTGAATATATGGAATACATGAAATTCATTCCCTATATGTGAATTTAAAAAAGGAACAAGAGGTAAGACTCAAGTAAATAAACTTAGACTTGAAGAAAGAGATATTACAACTGGTGCCATAGAAACATAGTGTATTATTAGGCACTGTTATGAACAATTGTGTGCCAGAAAATTGGAAAACTGAGAAGAAATAAATATATATATATATAAACATATAAATCTATGAAAATTGAACTATGAAGACATATTAAGCTTGATAAAAAAAATAAAGAAAACACCAGAACTAGCTGGCTTCACTGTTGACTTCTACTGAACTTTTTTTTTTCTTTTTTTTTATTTTTGACAGGCAGAGTGGACAGTGAGAGAGAGAGAGAGACAGAGAGAAAGGTCTTCCTTTTTGCCGTTGGTTCACCCTCCAATGGCCGCCGTGGTAGGCGCGCTGCGGCCGGCGCACCGCGCTGATCCGATGGCAGGAGCCAGGTGCTTATCCTGGTCTCCCATGGGGTGCAGAGCCCAAACACTTGGGCCATCCTCCACTGCACTCCCTGGCCACAGCAGAGAGCTGGCCTGGAAGAGGGGCAACCGGGACAGGATCGGTGCCCCGACCGGGACTAGAACCCCGTGTGCTGGCGCCACAAGGCGGAGGATTAGCCTGTTGAGCCACGGCGCCGGCTCTACTGAACTTTTAAGAAAGAATTAGTATCAACACTTCTCAAAGTATTCCCAAAAAAGGAAAGGGAAAGAATTATTTCAAACTCACTCTGTAAGACCAGAATTACTTTATTCCAGAACCAGATAAGGAAAGTCACTGAAATAAAGAACACCATTGACCAATACCTCTCATGAACATAAATACTAAAATTCTCAACCAAGTATTAGCAAATTGAATCCAAAAACAGATCCCCCAAAAGTCATACACCATGACCTTATCCCAGAGAAGCAAGGATGGTTCAAGGTCTGCAAATCAATAAACATACTATATCACACAAAAAGCATTTGATAAAATTCAACAACTGTTCATTATTTTAAAAAGAAAAGCACTCATAAAATATTACAGCAGGAACATAATTCAATATAATAAAGGTTAAAGGCAACAAATCCACATCCAGCATGCAATTGAATGAGGAAATGCTCATTTCCTCTAAGATCTGGAACCAAAGGTGTCTCTCTCACTGCTGTTATATAGTTATACACTATGCTGTTATGCAGCTGTTATACAACAATGAGAAGTTTTTATCAGAAGTTTTAGCCAGTTTATTCAGCATTTTTGGAAGTTTTAGCTGGAACCATTAGGTAAGAGAAATAAATAAAGGGCATATTAAATAGGAAACGAGGATGTCAAATTAGCCATTTTGGCAGATGACATGATTCTATATCCAGAGAAACCTAAAGATGCTATTAAAATACCATCAGAAGTAAAGTTGAAGGATACAAAATCAGCACCTAAAAATCAATAGTATTTTTATACACCTACAGTGAATTTGCTGAGAAGGAAATTATGAGAGCAATTCCATTCAAAATAGCTACAAAAAATAAAATTCCTTGGAATAAATTTAACCAAGGATGTGAAAAACATCTACAATTAATATTACAAAAATATTACAATATTAGAATATTGAAAGAAATGAAAGAGAAAAAAATGGAAAGACTTCCTCCCATGTTCATAGATTTGAAGAATTACTATTATAAAAATTTTCATACTACCTAAAGGACTTACCAATTCAATGTAACTCCATCAAAATACCAATGACATTCTTCATGGAACCACAGTCAGTGTCCAATTATCTGTAATAACAGAAGACTGGATAGCTGCCATAAAATCTGCAGATTTCCCTGAAACCTGTGCCTCTTCAGCTTAGTGAAGATTTGTGTTTACCTGCCAACTCTCCTTCCACATTCTTTGGAAGTGAGACTACTGCTGACATGAAGTAAAAGAGCCAAAGGGAAGATGAATGGGACAGAAAAAGGGAAACTAAGATGGCCCACTAACTACACTGCAAGTCTTTAAATCACAGACTTCACCATGCGCTGGATCATCCAACCTCTTGTTAAAAAATATATGGAGGTGCCGGTACTGTGGCGCAATAGGTTAATCCTCCACCTGGAGCACCGGCATCCCATATGGATGCCAGTTCGATTCCCAGCTGCGCCTCTTCCGATCCAACTCTCTGCTACGGTCTGGAAAAGCAGTTAGAAGATGGCCCTAGTTCTTGGACCCCTGCACCCGTGTGAGAGACCTGGAGGAAGCTCCTGGCTCCTAGTTTCGGATCGGCTTAGCTCCAGCCATTGCATCCATTTGGGGAGTGAACCAACAGATGGAAGACCTCTCTTCCTCTCTCTCTCTCTCTCTCTCTCTCTCTCTCTCTCCCTCTCTGTAACTCTGCCTTTCATATAAATAAATAAATCTTTTAAAAAATAAATAAAATAGATAACCCTTTGAAAAGAAAGCATTTTCTTAGCATGATTCAGTACTCATGATTCTGTTTCTAGTGAGATGACAAATCCTTTTTACCTTGTCAAGCACTGAAATAAAAAGGGCAAGATAAAATATCAGTAGTCCAATTATCTTTCTCTAAAGAATTAGCTTTTTCTTATAGAAAAATAACTGATTTCTTCATGGCTGAAATGTCAGTATAAAATCTTATCCTTTACACATAATTTAATTTATTCACCATTTTCATCTATCAGACAGTACATTACAACCCAATAAGATAGGCAGAATAAAAACACAAATTGGCTTCACACTAAAAAATTATCCCTCTTCCTAAACCTTATGTGTTCTTTCCTTGGATTTCCTGAAAAATCATGTTGTTTACATAGGGGGGAAAAACACCTTAAAAAAAAAAGTCCAAGCCAAATTCTTACCATTTTGGCTATTCCCTACTATTCACCTGCAAGACTCTTTGATTTCTCCATTCCTGTTTATTCAATGCTTTGGTTAGAGATAAGGAAGTGAAGACTTGATCTTACATGTGGATGGTACTGCATGGTGATATCTCTATCACAAAAAGGCCGACCTCAATGTATGTGAGTCGTGTTGTTCCGACTGTTGAGCATCATAGAGCATTACAGAATCCCTATTCTGATATTTGCTCAAAGATTTAAGATGTAAATTGTTGATTGAAGCATATATTTCACAATCATAATCCATTGGCTAAATACAGAATGAAAGCCACAATAATATTGGTAATAACCTACATTCACAGACCAGTTATCAGAGGTTAAAAAATGTAGTGTAGCTATTAATATTAGAACTGTTTTGACAAAACTACCATTGCTTTACAGCAGAGTAAGAAATAGTGTGACTCGAAGGAGATTCTTTGAAAATAACAACAAAAAGTCACTGTGGGGACCATTGACTATTTGAGCCAAATGCTCCATTTCTGAAAAGATTTGTAGGTGAGGGTTCGACAACGTTCTCGTTTCTGAAATCTGGTTGACCCAGAAAGACATTGCATGAGGTAAACCAAGTGAAACTGCTTTGGCCAGTGGGCATAAAGCATACCACACAATGTGGGAGACAGAGAAGGAGTTTTGGAGAGAGCAAATACTTAGATCCTTATTCTGTGGCTTCAGCAAAACAGTTTCCTTCCCTGAGCTCACAGTTTTCCTCTACTAACTAGTAGTAGTAAACTCTCCAAAGAGATTGTTGTGAGGACTTAATACAATATGTACAGCACCAATCATGACATCTTTCTTAATAAGTGACCAATAAACACTGATTGCTTCCTCATACAAGGTTATGATTCTGGCCAACAAAGAGGGACTGTCATAGGTCACACAAACATCCCCCTACTAACACTGCCCAGTACAGAGTAACAGGAGAAAGGGAAGTAATTGATGGGTATGAAATAGAATGAAAATGTCTGAATTTAAAAATACATTTTATTATTAAAATGATTTTTCATGTTAGAGGCTTACTTTTTTATGAAGATACTAATTATGAAATTAAAAGAGAAAATGATGCAGTGGTTTGTATTTCAAAACATTTGATTTTAGCAAAATAGTTTGATATGATTGTGCTGTAGTATTAATTTGTTCTGTGTATTAGCTTAGGTCAGATTTACAGAATTTAGACACGATATGCCAGTTTACCAATACTTAACCATTACCCAATATTATAATGAACATTTTAATGATAAAATAAGGCAAAAAAAAAAACCTCTGCCAAGCTTAACAGAAAAATAAGCATAGTCAGATCTGCATTACTAAAATGAGAGAATGCAGGTGATTTGTTATCCTTGCTCACCAAAGTGTGCTTTGGATAGAATGATTGTCATTTTTTTAACATTCTATTTTGTATATATGTAAGGGAACCATAGTTAATTGGAGACTGTTTTAATCCATCTTGAATCTTAAATATATTAAGGAAATGATATGTGTAGAAGCCTAAACAAATATAAGCCTTGTAGAAATATTAGTGCAATAACTTTTATTAATGTTTTTAAAAGAGAATACTTGGGCCTCCTATGCTCTTAGTTCTTTTTTTTAATTGACTTTCTTGAAATATAATTAACATGTCACATAATTTACTCTTTTAAAGTTTAAGATTTGATGACTTTTAATAATCACAGAATTGTGCTTCCCTCAACATAAGCTATTTTAAAACATTTCATTATCCACAAAGAAACCCCATTCCACATATCTTAATGGATAGAGAATGGGACTAGGAATGAGAGAGGGAGAAGGTGGGGTGGGAGGAGAAGGTGGGGTGGAAGGGCGGGTGTAAAGAAGCACTATATTCCTAAAGTTATGCTTATGAAATTTGTACTCATTAAATAAAAGGTCTCCTTGGGAAAAACAAACAAACAACAAACCGCACAGCCTTGCAACATCAGTCATCACCATGGAAGATAAACCCTAGTCATCTCCAGCATTAAACTGCCAGCCACATCAAAAGCACTCAGTAGTCTAATGATAAACGGATCTCAGTGTTTTAGCATGTTTGACAGCTGATCCTAAGTAGAAATGATGAACTGAGCAAATGCATCGAATTTGACCCCTTCCAGAACCCTGTTAAGATCCATAAGGGTGGGAAAAGGGGGTGGTGGTTAGTAAGAAACAACAGCCATACAACTTTGGAGTCTAGAGGGCAGTAAGGAGGCAGTTGGCAGGCCTGACTTAGTGGATGTGGAGTGAAAATGCAAACTGAAGTGAGGGAAACAGCTGGAGGGAACAGCTAGCATCAGGTGTTGCAGCATTTGGGGAATGAACCTGAGAATCGGAGCTCTGTCTTCTCTCTACCTCTCAATAAAATAAAAACAGAAATTCTGAAAGATGCAAAAAATAATTAAATAACCTTCCACTGGCCATCAGTGTTGTCTAGATAATACCTGAAAAAGTAACACAGCAACATCTTTTTTAAGTAAGATAACAATAAAATATAAATATAATGTTAAAAAAAAAGCGTGGGGCTGGCACTGTGGCGTAGCAGGTAAAAGCCGCCATCTGCAGTGCCAGCATCCCATATGGGTAGTGGTTCGAGTCCCAGCTGCTCCACTTCTGATCCAACTCTCTGCTATGGCCTGGGAAAGCAGAAGAAGATGGCCCAAGTCCTTGGGCCCCTGCACCCATGTGGGAAGACCTGGAGGAAGTTCCTGGCTCCTGGCTTTGGATTGGCGCAGATCCAGCCATTGCAGCCGGTTGGGGAGTGAACCAGCAGATAGAAGACCTCTCTCTCTCTCTCTCTCTGCCTCTCCTTCTCTCTCTGTGTAACTCTGACTTTCAAATAAATAAATCAATCTTTTTTTAAAAAAAAAAAAAAGTAACAAGAGGGTTTTTTTTTAAGAATTGCTTTAATACGTTCTAAGTGCTTATGAAAGATCAGGAGTCTGTCAATAATTCATATAAGGGAACTTACATGAGTAATATCATATGATAAAAATTCACTTCACAGTCCTGTGAATTAGTGTCACTGTTATATCCTTTCAGTAACAACTGGAACAACTGAAACCCACAAGCCTACCTAGTTATCCCAAAAACTGTCAATACAGAGATCTCTTTTCCTCATCTTGATCATACATAATTCTTGATCTACAATCCTCAAGAGGAAAATATAAACAAAGACTATACATTCACTTGGTGACATAGAAAAATAATCTGTTTAACTGCTGGCAAAACCATGCTGTGTTTTTCATTTTATGTACATATTATTAATATTATCATGACATTTTGTGGACACAGATTGTAAACTGGAATATATCCAATGAATTCATATTTGTAGGACCTCTTTTGATTACTTCTACAAATAGATTTGTGGCTCTCGTGAGAGTTTTACTGATTTTGAAAAAATATACTTATATCTATTTTCTTAAGAGGCAGGGAATAGAGTTGACTGGAGAGTAGAAAGTGGATGTGTTCTACAGATAAATGAGAAATCTACAGTGAATTGATTTAATGTGTATGCAAGAAAGGAGGGAAAAAATCAAATAAAATGTTTATAATTAGTTAGTAATCACTACTAATAATTGGCTGGTTAGTGGTGCTAGTTTTATCTGAAATCTAACTGATAGTTTCACATTATTTTTACCAAATGGATGTGGGTGTCCCCCATATGTTTTAAATAATTTATATGAGTAGATGTGTTTTTAAAAGTGTATAGCCCTGCCATTTTTATTCATCAATGAAAAAAATCAAGTTTAATTGCTCATCCAATTATGTTGGAATTTTTTTAGACTCTTAGAAGTTGAAAGGAACTATTGTTGGTGTGTCTTTCTCATCCTCTCCCCAATACATGAATTTCTCTTTTTAAAAAACTGAGAATACTTGTCTCTTTCAAAAAGGTCTCAATTCCTTTAGAATTGATTCTACCTACAGTCTCCTGTGAATTTCTTTAATCCTTCCATGATGAATCCCAGTCCCTGACTGTCATCCCTAAACTTTAGCAACTGCTTTTCACACCTTGCATTCAATATTTGCTTCTGTATATTTTTATATTATTTTTGTGTGTACCTTTCTTCCTTCTCCAAAGAGAGCACAAGGCTCTTGAGAACTTAGATTGTATTTCCAAAAAATTCTGCAAATTGTCTCTAAATTATTAATATTTACAGTATTCATATTTTATTGAAAGTGTAGCAGATCTCAATTAACTATGCCAGAAACTGAAATAACTGTTCATCAACTCAAAAAGTCTTGGTGTATTTTTCCAATATTTTTATTAGAGAGCAGTAAGATACCTAGAGGAATGCAGAGTGGACTTACCATTGATTGTGCACAATTAGAAATAAACATTATATATATATATATATATATATCTCAACACTACACTAGTTAGATTTCCTTTTTTTGTGCTAGTATGGCCTAATTATAGGATAAATTTTAAAATAATAATCCAGTGATTATAAATAATGAATCCTATGATCTGAATGTGTCTCACAAAATTCAGATGTTGAAATTTTAATCTTTGATGCAATAGGGCTGAAAGGAAGCGCATTCTGGGGATGTTTGAGAACTGAAACATCTATCATAGATTAATTCCATTCATTATAAGAGGACTTAATGCAAGGAGTTTGCCTTCCTTTTTGCCCTCCTGTCTTTTGCTGTTTGAGGACAGGGCATTCCTCCCCACCAGAGGCCTCAGACTTCAAAGCCCCATCTTGAAAACAGATAGCAACCCTTACTAGATGCAAATTCCTTGATCTTGTTTGTCCCAGCCTCCAGACCTGTGAGAAACAAATTTCTGTTCTTTATAAATCACCCTGCCGCACATCATGTGTGGTAGTAGCACAACAACTCAGACAGCAAGTCAAAGAGTAGCACTGGAGCAAATAATTCAGCACCTCAGCTTGAGACCATTACAGCTTCATGATATGATAGTATCATAGCATAAAACTTCACAGATATTTTTGAGGTCATGCTCAAGAAATTATTTGTTTTAAAGATTTTATTTATTTATTTGAAAGGTAGAGTTACAAAGAGAGAGAGAGAGAGAGAGAGAGGGAGAGAGAGAGAGAGATCTTCTATCCTTTATCCTCTGGTTCATTCTCCAGATGGCCACAATGTCTGGAGTTGGGCTGATCCGAAGCCAGGGGCCAGGAGCTTCTTCTGAGTCTCCCATGCCCATGCAGGGTACCAAGCACGTGGGCCATCTTCTGCTGCTTTTCCAGGCCACAGCAGAGAGCTGGATCAGAAGTGGAGCAGCCGGGACACAAACCGGCGCCCATATGGGATTCCGGCACTACAAGTGGAAGCTTAGCCCCCTACACCAGAGCACTGGCCCCAAGAAATTATTTTGCTGGAACATGGGAAAAAGGTCATAATGCCCTAGAAAACTCTACCCCAGCGGTTCCCAAACCTGGCTATTCTTCCAAATCTTCTGGGAAGATTTTTGGAAGCTATAAATATTTCTTATAAATTAATATATAAAATGATTATTTTTTTCAACTACCATTCCTGTAGTCAATAATGAATTCCTGTAGTCAATTATGAACCTCATAATTTCTAGTGTTGGTTCTGGACATTTATATTTTTAAAAATTCTCCAAATGATTCTGATGACAGCAAACTATGACAAAAACTGCCTTGCCCTGTTTCTCAAGCACATTAGCTTTTAGAGTCTTCTCTATAGTTAGCTGTCATAACTCTCTGCAAAGCCTATTATTCACTTTTCCTATTCTGTCCCTCTTGAGTTACATAGAAAAAGCTACATAATTATTCTTTTCTTCATGAAAATATTTCAAGTTTGAAGATAGCTAACATCCTTCCTGTTTTTGATTTCCCATATTTTCTTCCATAAATGTTTTATTTTCTTAGAAACATCAGTAATGTGACACAAAACCCATCAGCAAAATCAGCTTCCTGGAACTTTGCCCTCTCATCTTGAGCCAGTTTCTCAAAGAAAACCACAATTGACCCTAGAGTCCTACAGATGATATTGCTACCGCAGAGTTTATTGTCTGTAATAATGTCTTAGTTTAGAAACAGCTGAAACTCCTGCAGTTATTTTTAATCTCTGCTTTGAAAGCACATCCTCCTCATAACTGCACAGAAGGCTCTGAGGGCCTGGGATTCTGCATTTCTAATAAGGTCCCAACTAATGCCAATGCTGCTGCCCCATGCTCTGCAGGGTAGATCGTTAGTCCTATTTTATTTTTTTTAATTTGAAATTTATTTTTAAATTTTTTACCCAACAAAATTGTACATATTTAGGGTTTCTATTGTGATGTGTTGACTTATGTGCACAATGTGGAATGACTAAATCAAGCTAATTGATGCATTTATTACCTCATCCACTTACCACTTCGTGTGTATGTGTGCATGTGTGATAAGAACAGCTCAGATCTACTCTCCTAGCAATTTTCAAACATACAATGCATTGTTATTCTCTGTAATCACCATGTTGTACCATAGATGTTGTACCATAGATTTTTCAAATTGATTCCACCTCTCAAACTGGAATTTTGTATCCTTTGACCAACATCTTCCTAATCTCCACCCTCTGTGTTGTCCTAGTAGCCACCATTCTATTCGCTGCTCCTGTGAACTTCATGGATATAGAATGATCTCGTTCCTAATTCTTACTAAATTATTCCCTTATTTAATTTTTCACATACTAATTGTTCAGTATGAATTGTCTCAAATTCTCAGTTCCTTTCACAAGTCTGTAAGTGGAGAGGAGTTCTTCTACAAAGCACATAGTTTGGGTCATCTTTCTTACTGTGTTGTTAGCAGGAAGTGATGCACAGTCCTATGGTTTCTAAGAGGCAATATTTTATCTAATTCTGTAATTCCATTTAGCTGAACTAATTTTATGAGAGGTATTTCCCTCATAGATTATTTGATTTCTCCATTAAATATGGAAAGATAGGGAAAAAATGCTTAGTTTTCCATTTCATAGCAATAAATTCTAAATAAAATAAATTATTTTTCTAAAATCCTCTGGAGTTACATAATTATTTTTTAAATATTATAACAAATTCATTAACTGAAACATATTTGATGTCTTTAAATCCATTGTATTTCTCAGTCTTCCTGAAATCTAAAATTATATCATTCTACGCTAATGTAAAACACTTCTATTGACTCCTGAATTTTTTTTGATAGCTTTCCTGCTATATGGTGTGCTAAGGTGTTCCAGACTCATCATGCTTATTTCATACCCAAAAAGTTGAAACACACATTTATTATTATTTTTTATATTTTTTTAATTTTTTAAGGTATACAAATTTCACGTTTTTCATATATACAGATTCAGAAACATAGTGATGCTTTCCACCCTACCCTTCCTCCCACCCATCTTCTCATCCTTCCTCCTCCTCTCTCTCTTATTCCTATTCTTGTTTTTTTTTACAAAGATCTGTTCTTTTACTAGAAAACTGTATTTTAAGACCACAATCTGGGTTCTAGAGATACTCACTGCTATTGAGTTAGGTATGATTTTTACTGCTTTCTGCTAAAAGGGCTTGGAAATGTTTACATATATCTAATACTGCATTGGTTTATAACCCCTTCTATATTACATTTGTGTTTCCTTTATCCTCCACTGTGAACCCTGTTTATTGAGGTACAGAAAATGACAAAATTAGGATACCCCATGATTTACTCATTTTCTTTACTCCCATATCATAGATATGACAATCTTAATGTATCAATACCAAGGCTAATTAGCATTACAAATTATAATCATGGAAAAGAGTTAAAATTGTTTGCACATAATATTTTTATTATTTTCTCATTTTCCCTTTGTTAAAAAGTTTAGTTGTTTACTTTTAATTAGTACATGATAACTGAACCTATCTAGGGCATAGAATGTGTTACTTCAATGCATGTATGCATTATGCAATGATTGAATAATGGATTTTATCATATCCATCACCTCAAATATTCATCATTTCTTTGACATATGACCTTTCAAAATCCCCTATTCTGGCTTTTTGGCTATTTTGAAACATGTATTACATCATTGTGAACTAGTATTACCTTGTAATGAAACAGAACTGCAGAATTTTCTCCTTTGTACCCTTTGACTAACCTAATCTGTCTTCATCCTCTCCTGCTCCCTCCTTTCCCCAGTGTCTTCTAACCATTATCCTATTCTCTTGTTCTGGGAGAACAGCCTTTTTACATTCCACAGAGGCCCTTTCTCTTTTGTTTATGATTCTGTTTCATGCTCTCTGACAGAGTGTATGACCACTTCCAGCTATACTTTCTTCTCTAGAGCATCACTGGATTTTTCCTATAAATAAGTTCATATTTAATTCCAATGAACTTGTCATTATGATAATCAATTTCAACCAGTTTGGTTTCTAAAACCCTATTCTGTTGTATGTTCTTCAGAAAATTCTTCTGAGAAAAATATTCCCTGAGTTATCACATGTTGGTAATAATTTTATACTTCATGACCAATAATTTTGCTGACTATATAATCTTGTTCATATTTTCTTGTACTTTTAAATTTTTAAGGTATATAAATTTCATATATTTCATATATATAGATTTAGTAATATACTAATACTTGTAATACTTCCCATCTCACCCTCCCTTTCACCCATGCTCCTACCCTTCCTCCTCCTTCCTCTCTTATTCCTTGTCTTAATTAATACAATGATCTACTTTCAGTTTAGTTTATACTCATAAGATTAACCCTGCACTAAGTAAAGAGTTCAAAAAACAGTGAGAAGAAAAAACACTGTTCCTTATTAGTAGAGACAAGGGATGTAAACAATCATTGAATCTCAAAATGTCAATTTCACTGTTATACATTACATTTTTGGAACTCTATTAGTTACCACAGATCAGGGAAAACATTTGGTGCTCGTCTTTTGGGTACTGGCTTATTTCACTAAGTATAATGGTTTCTAGTTGCATCCATTTTGTTGCAAAAGAAAAGATCTCATTTCTTTTTGTGGCTGAGTAGTATTCTATAGTGTATATATACCAAAATTTCTTTATCCAGTGATCAGTTTTTGGATGTCTGGGTTGATTGTATATCTTAGCTATTGTGAATTGAGCACAATAAACATGGAGGTACAAATCACTCATTCATATGCTGATTTCATTTCCCTTGGGTAAATTCCCAGGAGTGGGATGGCTGGGTCATATGATATGCCTATTTTCATCTTTCTGAGGTATCTCCATACTATCTTCCACAATGGCCATACTGGTTTACATTCCCACCAACACTGGATTAGGATACATTTTTCCCCACATCCTCGCCAGCATTTATTGTTTGTTGATTTTTTATGAAAGTCATTCTCATTGGGGTAAGGTGAAACCTCATTGTGGTTTTGATTTGCATTTCCATGATGATGGCTAGTGATTCTGAGCATCTTTTCATGTGTTGGCTATTTGAGTTTCCTCTTTGGAAAAATGCCTGTTGGAGTCCTTTGTCCATTTCTTAACTGGATTGTTTGTTTGTTGTTGAGTTTCTTGAGTTCTTTATAGATTCTGGATAATAATCCTTTACCACTTGCATAGTTTGCAGATATTTTCTCCCATTCTGTCAGTTGCCTCTTCACTTCTCTGAGTGTTTCTTTTGCAGTGCAGAAGCTTTTCAGCTTGATGTAACCCATTTGTCTATTTTTCCTTTGATTGCCTGTGCTTCTGGGTTTTTTTCCAAGGAGATTTTGCCTATGGCAATGTCTTACAGAGTTTCACCAATCTTCTTCTTTAGTAATTTGATGATATTGGGTTGTAGATTTAGATGTTTGATCCATTTTGAGTTGGTTTTCGTATAAGGTGTAAAGTAAGTTCTCTTGTTTCATATTTCTGAACGTGACGATCCAATTTTCCCAGCACCATTTGTTAAAGAGACTGCCCTTTCTCCAGGGGACACAGATTAGTTGCTTGTAGATGTGTGGATCAATTTCTAGAATTTCTATACTGTTCCATTGGTCTAGATGTCTGTTTTTGTGCCATTACAAGGCTGTTTTGATTGTAACTGCACTGTATTATGTCTTGAAATCTGGTATTTTGATGCCTCCAGCTTTATTTTCATTGTACAAGATTGCTTTAGCTATTCAGAGTCTCTTTTGTTTCATACAAATTTTGAGGTCTTTTTTTTAGATCTGAAAAGAATATCATTGGTATTTTGATTAGGATCATAATGAATCTATAAATTGCTTTTGGTAGTATGGATGTGCTTTCTTAAGTATCATATACTTTGTTATTGCCTTTTCTTGCAAATTATTACTGCCAAAATTCTGATACCCTAGTTTCTCCTCTTTTAAGTCCTTTATGAGGTTTTTCTTCAATACATGCCCAAATAATTTCTTATTCTTCTTTAAGTCCCATAATTTAAGTAGAATATGTAATTAAATGTGTAGTTTTATTTTTTTAATTTCAGGAAAGACTACTGGACTGTCATTTTTAATGAAAAAGTTACTGATTTTTATACAATGCTTATCCTTTTGTCTTTTGTCACTGTAAATTTCAGTTACCCATTTTTACTACTGCAAATCAATGTCCACAAAAGCATAGAGAGAGGGGATAAGAATTTAAGTGGTGTGGTGGTGAAGATGCCACTTGGGACACCTGCACTTCATTTTGGAGTGCCTGAGTTTTAGTCTCAGGTCTGCTTCTAATCCAGGTTCCTGAGTGCACCCCTAAGAGGCAATAAATGATGTCCAAAGCATTTGGGTCTGCCACTCATATGAGAGACCTAAATTGAGTTCTAGACTCCTAGCTTCAGCATGGTCCATGGCTGGCTGTTGTGGGCATTTGGGGAGAGAAGCAGTGGGTGGGAGAGTACTCCCTGTCTCTGTTGGCACCTTTCAAAGAAAACTAAATAGATTTAAAAAATTGTAAGCCCTACTTAGAAAAACACAGATACAATAAGTGATGGTCTTCTTATTTCAATTAAAGCAAAGATGGTTCTTTTACTCTCAGAGTGACTGAGTAATAAACATTCACTCAAAGAGAAGAACTGATCCAGCCAGGCCTGGGAGAAAACCGCTGTAGCACCATGCTTCTGAAGTTTGGTTCAAGGCTTGCTAAAGAATTATTTTAAACCACTGGCAGATCTATTCCAAAGTCAAGAGGTTTTAAATAAAGCACATTTTTCTAATGAACTCATCAAAAAATTACTTGAACAGAAACTCCTCCATCTCCATGGTTGAAAAGATTCAGTTTAGAAAGTGAGCTTTCAGATAATCAACTGAAGTCAGCAGGTGACCACAGGGATAGTATGTGAATATCAGTTATTAAATTTGGTGAAAAAAATACCGCAAAAAGTATATGACCAGCTATTTCTCCCTTCTATTTTTCACTCATTTAAAATGTTTCATTGTTTATTTGCTTTAAAATATATTCATTTTATCATTTACTTAAAATATATTATTTTTAGCTTTGGAAATGCTGACATTGGAAGTATTAATAAATTTGAAATACATGTATAAGGACATATGTGCCAAACTTCAAATAATTTGTGGGAAATACATTTAAAAGATGTTTATTTGGGAAAAGATTGTGAAATCTAAAAATAGTTTTTCTATAGTAGGCATTTTCCGTGAGAATATGAGTCACCTCATATTCCACCTGGAATAAACAGCATAACTTACCAGGCTTTCTGAAAATCCCTCCTTAAAATTATTGTATCCTAAGTCATCTGTCTATGGATAAGCCACATTTCAAATTTAAGTACATTTATGGCTAATTTAAGAAATCAAAGACCCAAGTCTTTTTTATTTAAGATTTACTTATTTATTTGAAAGGCAGAATTGTGGAAGCTGGGTTAGAGAGGAAGAGACAGAGAGGGAGAGATTTTCTGTCCATTGGTTCACTCTCCACCCTGCTAGATGGAAGCTAACAGCTCAGAACTCCATCCTGGTCTCCTGCATGGAAGAGCACAAGCAGTTGGGCCATCCATCTTCTGTTGCTTTCCCAGGTGCATTAGCAGGGAGCTGGATCTGAAGTGGAGCAGCCAGTATTTGAACTGGTACACATGTGATGCTGGCCTGGAACTATCTGGGTCTCCTATATGGAAGCTCAGGCAGTTCAGGCAGCTGGCCCATCTTCTGCTACTTTCCCAGGTACATTAACAGGGAGATGGCTCAGTTGTGGAGCAGCCAGGACTTGAACCAGCAACCATTTGGGATGCCAGCAATGCAGGTAGTGACTTAACCTGCTATACCACATGCCATTTCTAAGACTCAAGGCTTGATGTGGGCTCCTGACATTTCAGAAGGGAATTTTTGATGATAGACAGAGATGTTCCACTTTGAAAGCTAATTCAAAAGAAGGAAAGCCTATTAGACTGTGCTTGTTATATTATTTCTATGTCTTTCTCTACTGCTTGATAAACTAATGCATGAGACCATCTCTGGGGCCTCAGTTGATTGTGATATCAGCATGTCACATGAAAGAATTTCTGATGTCTCTTCCTACTCAAAATATTCTAGTCAATGTTCTAATATCTGATAGTTAAAATAGATATAATTCATATTCCCAGTATCTTTTATTATTTTTATTTTTTTACTTACTCATTTTTAATTTATTTGACAGACAGTTACAGAGAGAGAATGGAGAGAGAGATCCTATATGCTTAGTCACTCCCCAAATGCCTGCGACAGTCAGGGCTGGATAGATGTAGAAGCTAAGACTGGCAATGCAACCCACAGGTCAGGAGCTGCAGCCTGGAATCAAATCCAGGCACCACATAGAACACAGGTGTTTTAGCTGACAATTTAACCACCCCAAGCATCTTTTATTCCATCAACAGCTATTAATCTGTGTGTACCATGTTACAACTATATAGCAAAGAGCAAAGTAGATAAAGTCTCATCCTCAAAGGATTGAACCACAATGGGAGGATAAGGACAATGAATAATGTAAATAAATAAATGTGAGATTTATATATATATATATATGTATATATACATATCTATATGAGAAAGACAAGTAGTATATGTATATACTATATGTAGTACAATAAAGATTTCATAGGGCCATGAGGGAAAATAAATTAGGAAGGAAAAAGAGAAGGTACATATGTTAGTTGAAAGGGCATTGCTATGTTAAAGAGCCTGGTCAAGGAAGAGCTCACTGAGAACTTGACATTTGAACATACACTCATTTTTTCAAGCTCCCCAAATGATTCTTGTACTCATTAATGAAATTCTTATACATATTAAAGTTGTATACAGCTGATATTTTGCAAGAGGACAGACTTCTGTTTGGGGTTTGCTGAAAGAGTGAAGATCCTTAATCAGACAACAATTTCTATATAATCACTCTTTGTCCCCAAAACCAGGAAAGCAAAGGAGGAAATCAATCCAAGAGTTGATAAACAGCAGATTACTACAGCACAACTTAAATAATAAAGTTGTGTCCAAAGTCCTGAGCTTGCAGAAATTCAATAAAACCATTGAAATAATCATTTTCAACACTGCTAACTGGTCATTTTGAAATGGTAATGCTCTATTTGTAATTCTTCTCTTATAATTTAAAAGGCATCAGCTGCACCTGCAAAAGTAAAACCCTGCATATTATTCCCATGTGACCTAGGACAAGCCACTTCACCTCCAACATTCTAGTCTCTCCAGATGTGGACAAAGATTTACAAGTTTCATTAGCAAGGGGATTGATATCCTCATTTGGAGGAAATGCATGCACGTGCTGAGTATGATTATTATTTTAGCTGATGGTTTAAAAGACTGTCACTTGTGTTTAAATGCTATGTGAAGCAAAAGACACAAGGATGAAATTTTGCCAATCTTCTTTTTTGTTTTGCCTGCTTATGGAGTTTGATTAAACTTGTCTGAATGCCATGTTAAATATGCAGTGCAAAAAAGAATTAAATGAATGACCATTTAATTACCTGAATCAGAGTTGAAAAAATGTGTATGTGTTTGTGGCAGGGAGAGAGGAGTGGTGTAATTAGTATTCCTGAATTTAGGAAAACCGTCTAGCAGGAAAATGTGTGCATGTTTGGCAAAAATTGAGTGACAGGTCAAGAACTCTTCAAGCTAAGAAGATTATGTCAACAGATGCATTCCCCATCTGCTCTCTGAATGCACAAAAATGGAAATTGGGTTTTCTCTGCCTATCAACTAGAGTTCCAGTTATACTCAGAGCCCATGAATTATAACACAGCAAGTCTGAGAAATATAAAATATATATACAATGAAGGGAAGATATTTCTATGTGGAATAAGTAGGTGGGGGGAGGGTCTTCTCAAACACGTTTTTTGTAATCTTCATTAAAATCACATACTCCTGTTCCCTAAAGGCACAATCTAAAAGATGCACAAGATCTGTTTTCAGCAAAACTCACAGGATCCAGCTATAAAAGCTGACGACTCATAGTGTTGTTGTGCAACAGGTCATCAGCACCACAGATGTGTTCTTTAATCCATGTAATAAAAGCATATTTTTAAATCACCCATTAATAAGTTGTAGAGACTTCCATGAGATACTGAGAGAAATCATATGAAACAATATTAGAGCTATGAATGTTTATCTAGCTTGAATATTATGTAGTGTTTTTAGGAGATATTGGTGAAAGTGACTTTTTTAAGGGGAGTTGAAAACAGCAAAACCTCTTATTAAGAAATTCAGCTGCAATTTACTACTCACTAAGTTATTCATATGTCAATAAATATTTGTAGAGTACCTACACCATGGCAGAATTTTTATAGGACGTTGGGCTATTGTTAAGAACAGAAAAGACCAACCCCCAACCAGCCTAAATTGATCTTTATTCAGTTTTGATCAACACCATGTATTTGTCTCATGTATCTATATAGAGAATTCTCAATCCACCATACAGCAGTTCCTCAAGCCTTGGACTGAACATATACGATTGTAACACATTTCAATGATTCCAGTTATAGCTATTACTATTTGCTACTATAAGGATCCATGCAAAATCATACTAAATGTTAGAGATGCTTTCTTCTGATATTAATTATGTAAAATCATTAGTAAATGATAGTTTATTTTCCATGCTGAGGCAAAGGAAGAGTTATATAAATAATTGTGGTTTTCATTTTCTTCATGTTCAATGTCTTCTGGAGAAGTATCTCCTACCATGCACAAGTTCTCCATTAAGTTTAGTGCCTCTGCTGCATTATCAATTCCAGCCACCTGGGATTTTGAGAATACTGGTTACATGGCACTAACATTTTAAACCCATTGTATTATTTAATCCTCATAACAGTATGATGTGGAGGAGAGTAAGAAGTAGCATTACATCAATGGAGTTCATTAAACATGGTAGGACCAAACCTCATACTCTGGAATTAGGGCAATAATGGCTGATTATAAGTCAACAGGAGTTCTCAGTAGCTTGGATGTGGCAGAAATAGAAAAGTTGTGGAAGTTACTGATTTCCCTTTTAGAAATGTGTAAAGATCAATGTGTTGTTTCTCCTGGGCAGCTTGCAGGTTCATCATCAGGTGTTTCTATTCTTGACAAGAATTGCTGCCCAATAAAAGCACATACACTGCTTACAGACATGCTAACATGTAATGCTTTATGTGAACAGAGAGAAGAATCTTTAGGTGCTCCAAAGCTTAGGGTAGAAAATGAACGACTTGAAAACCCAAATGGTGTTTTCATTACTTTTTCTTTCTAACAGTTGGAATTTTGGAAAGTATAGAGAAAGCCTGGATGTGAACAATTGGTTAAACAGATGGTGATGGTGAACTGGTTTTTCCAACATTTTTAAACTCCAGACTGATGGATTCTTATCAACAGATGAATATGGAGGAAGAAAAGGAGGAAGAAGAAAAAGAATGAGGAAAAATAAAACATGACTTAATGTTAACAAGTAAGAGCAGGATGTGCATTGTGTTTTCTTTATCCACTATCTTTTTAAGGAGGAAGAATTAGGCCACAGCTAAAATAATCACCCAGAGTAGGGACCAGGGATATAAGAGGTTTGACAAATTTCAGTTGATAAACACATATGAATAACATATTGAATTTGTCTCATGGCATTCATAATATGAGATGTAGGAATCTGGAAGTGGGGGAAATTTCTCAAGTGTTAAAACCACCCCCTTGAAATCAAGTCGATACTAGGACCAGTGACAAAGCAGTAAGTGAAGTCTCACAGAAGTCCTGGCATGGAAACCCATTTCTACAATTATAAAGAGAATATAATATGAGATAAGGGATCCTTTGCAGTAGAAATAGTATCTGTTCCTAGAAACTAGAGGATGGCCAAAGTGTCAATTTAGGAAATTTGTCTATAAAAATGTTGGCAGTCATATAATCCCTACTTGGGAATATCTATACTTCCAATGAAGGGGCCCAGTTACAGATTTTCCAATATAATTTTATACCAGGAAGTTTCCATCCAATATATTTATGATAAAACCATAAATTAAACTACAATGAAAATTGAAGGCAACATGAGAACCAAAACAGTCTTCAAAATGGCAAGCATTGCATTCATGCTTACATTCAAGATATATTGAGTATATGTGGTACTCTAGACAGGGAATACTGAAATAAATAAAAGTCTCTACCTCAGAGAGCTCATATTCTAGCTGAGAACAGTCTCGTGTGATGCAAGGTGGTCAGAGTTAAACTGTTCCATGAGTATAAATGAGAGATAAACAAATAAAAAGCTCTGCAGAGAAAATCAATTAGCAGAAATTTGAAGGGAAGAGAAGAAATTTACCAGGTGGAAAGGGTAGAGGAAAAGAGCTGCCAGTGGAGGCACCAGAGCAGTGAGATTTGGACCTCACTGTTTTCACTCCATTGGTAGGCAAGGAAGAAAGGCATGACATGGAGTCCTTAAAAATGAAATGGGGCAGGCTTTGGGATGCAGCGTTTAAAACCACTACTTGATATATTCTCATCTTATACAAGAGTGCCAGTTAGAATCCCAGTGTCTCTGCTTCCAACCCAGCGTCCAGCTAAAGCACTAGGAAAAACAGCAGAGGATGTCTCTAGGGCCCTCCATGTGGGAGATGAAATGGAATTCGAGGTCCTAGCTCTGGCCTGGCCCAGTCCTGGCTATTGCATGCATTTGGGAAGTAAATCGGGGATGGAGGAGATATTCTCTCTCTCTCTCTTGCACGCACGTGACTTTCAATAGACGAAAATAAACATTTAAAAAATTGAAAAGGGGCTTGTGCAACATTTTTCAATACCTCACAAAGAGATTGTGTTTTCTAATATGAGTAACTGAAGCACTTAAAGCTTTTGGGCTATTGGTGAGGTAAGTAGGAAGACTTTTGTTCATTGCGTCAGAACATGTTTTCATTGACTTTTTTATTGGCCTGTCTCTTTGCGGCACTCTGGTTTTAAGCTTCATTTTGTTTTTTTTTTTAGAAAATTTTTATTTAATAAATATAAATTTTGAAAGTGCAACTTTTGGATTATAGCAGTTTCCCCCCCCCCATAACCATGCTCCCACCCACAAACCATCCCATCTCCTACTCCCTCTCCCATCTTATTCTTCATTAAGATTCATTTTTAATTATCTTTATATACAGATCAACTTAGTATATGCTAAGTAAAGATTTCAACAGATTGCACCCACACAGACTTTGAAGAGACAGGTCCCTAAGTGGACAGAGCCTTGTTCACAAAGCTGCCCCAATGACATTTTTTCAGCAGATGCATGCCTTCTTACCACAGACACACTGGAGAAGCTTTTGAGCTCCCCACCTGCAGAAAGCAAACACTGCTTCGTTCATTGCTTCCTGCATTTTATTAAGTCTAAGTTCTTTCCCATTTTAGAATGACTTGTCAGCAAGCCTGGCATGGAGCAGTACACAGAAGTGCTGTAAAACTTTACTGCATTCTCTGTGGCAGTAGCAGAATGTTGTCTCCTTCAATGTCACTGTGGTCTCCACCTCCAGGAGCTGCCATCTCTCCTGGAGACAGCTGGCTTTGTCCTTGTAAAGCGAGCAATTCCTTGACTAATAAGGATTAATTCCCTCCTGTAACTGTAATGAGGTACAGGGGTGTGTCCTCCGAGACTCAATGACAGAAATCTTCCCTAACATAACTTGATCCTTTCCCCTAGAGCTAAAGAGAGCTCACTTTCTATGAGTTCCTTGCTCCTTGTAATTCAAGCTAGCATAGTAATTTATTTGCAGGAAATGCTAGTGTTTGTTTATATTACTGGATTCCCAAAGTTCCGGACCTAAAATCTATGGCAAATGCATAGTAAAGGTTAGATATCAAGACAATGGCCATGAAAATGTATTTAAGCTATGGGAAAATGCCTGTTTATTTTGAAAGCTAAAAATAGCTGATCAGAAATATGTCTGCTAAAATGTCTTCTGGTTCCAATTTTTACCCTGTAGCGATTTTTTTTTCTTTTTTGGAATGATATAATCTGTGATGATAAGAGTTTACTGCATTTAATCCGTCTCTTTTTTAAAAAACAGAAGCCACTGTTCACTCATTGCTGTTGAATTAATATTTAACACAGTTTTTACATACCTACTACATTTTTGTGGCATTATGCTCTTTACAAATTCTGACTGCACTAGCAAAATATTTCTCAACTCTTTCTTAGGCAACATCTCCTTTACTATGCAGTGATACTTTCACAGAAGGAGAACCAAATTTAGAAAGGACTGAATTCTAAGCATTCTAAACTAAGGACTGTCATTCATTAAATAAGAAGTGACTTTAATAAAGTCATTTCATCACTATGTTCCTAAATTTGCACATACAAAATGCATGAAGTTTGTATACCTTACCGAAAAGGTTTCTGGGGGCCATTGCTCTGGCAGACCAGGTAAAGCCTGTGGTGCTGGCATCCCATTTGGGCGCCAGTTCAGGTCCCGGCTGCTCCACTTCTGATCCAGCTCTCTGCTATAACCTGGGAGGGCAGTGGAGGATGGCCCAAGTTCTTGGGTCCTTGCACTGACATGGGGGACTTGGAAGAAGCTCCAGGCTCCTGGCTTTGGATCAGCCCAGCTCCAGCCATTGCAGCCATTTGTGGAGTGAGCCAATGGATAGAAGACTTCTCTCTTCCTCTCTCTCTGCATCTGTAACTCTGCCTTTCAAGTAAATAAATAGATCTTTTAAAAAAGAAGGAAAAGGTTTCTAGGTAAATAAATATATAAATATTTTAACATTAAAAACATTATATCACATTTGGGCCTTCATGTCCCCATTTTCCATGTTGGGATTTAATAACACTGTTTCCAGACTCAGTAAGGAAAATGCACCTGAAAGCATGTTGTATTACAAAGTTGCTGAAACATTTGTTGGATAACATAATTACTGATGTGCCTAAAATTCAAAATTGTCCATCATAGACTGTGTCTTTATACAATCCTCACTGAATGACCAATTGTAAGCATTTTATTGGGAGCTGAGCTAAAATAGCCCTCGTGAGTTTGATATAGGAATTAATCTTGGACAAACCACAATAATGAATGGTCAGTTTGTATTTCTACCATCTACTGAAAGTTTTGCTTCTGTAATTTTGATAGAACTAAAATTCAAGTGGGAAACCTCATGGATATCTGCAGGGGAGAGATCCTGTGCTAGTAACTTAAGTGGGATCCATGCATTTGGAATTGAGGCTTGGCAGTTGATGAAATTGACAACCTGTTGTGAAAATTTCAAAACTCATTGACTCTTTCTCAGATTAAATGTGAGGCTGACAGGCATAGAAAGGCAAATACTCATCTGGAGAAGCTGAGAACTTTGATGTCATAGATAAAACATAGTAGAATAGTGGTTATTCAAGGCACAGAATGGTAAAGAATGGGGCGATGGAGGTTGGACAGGTACTAATACATAGTTACATAGGAGGAATAAGTTCTAGTGTTGTACAGCACAGTAAGGTGACTGCAGTCACAACCTAAATATTTTATGAAGAAATAGAAGAAAGGATTTTGAAGGTTCTCAACACAAAGAAACAATAAATATTTAAGGAATGAGAATGGCTAATTACCCATTTTTGATCATTACACATTATAGGCATGTATCTAATTATCACACTGTGTCCCCATAAACATGTACAATTGTTATACATCAACAAAAATGTTTCTTCATGAAAGTAATAGAGAAATCAATATGAGGCTGATAAGCATCTTGTTGTCTCTGGAAGTTTTAGATCTGCTGAAAAGCCTGCACAAATATTTGGCCCAGTCTCTCAAGTTCCATGCCAGCATTCAGCAGAAATAGTTTTGGCCTGGCAATTTCAGGGCAGGTGCTAACAGTTGGTTTCCTGAACCATGGAAATACCTCCTTCTGGTCTCCTTTAAATGCCTGATTTTTGAACAGTGCTACCTCCCAGTGGACCTGCCATGGAGAATTAGTTTCAAATTGACTTCACAGGAAGTGGACTGAATTAAATTCCTGGATAAATTAGGTATGTGTACTTAAATATTGAAGAAAGTCTACCAAAAAAAAATTAGCTTTTATATCACTGAAATTGAATTCCTCAACATCCTCAATCTACTCCTTTTTAAAAATATATCTAGTTATTTGAAAGTCAGAGTTACAGAAAGAGTGAGAGAGAGAGAGAGAGAGGGATCTACCATCCACTGGTTCACTCCCCAGATGTCTGCAATGGCCAGGACTGGACCATGTCGAAGCCAAGAGCCAGAAACTTCATCCAGGTAGGTGGAAAGGGCCCAAATACTTGGACCATCTTCCACTGCTTGTCCCAGGCCATTATCAGGGAGCTGGATCAGAAGTGGAGCAGCTGGGACATGAACTGGTACACATATGGGATGCTGGCATCACAGGTGGCAACTTTACCCACTATGCCACAATGCCAGCCCCAACCCACTTCTTTTCTTCTCCAATGATGATGTTTGGCCAATAGGCTTAGATCCTTCTGTTTGGAATTTAGTGGTTCTTCATAGCAAAATCAAGTCATAAGGAAGTTCTATAGAAAATGCAAAATGTTGAGGGCGGGCAATGTGGTAGTGAGTTGAGCCAATGCTTGCAACTCTGGAATCCCATAGAGGAGTGCTTGTTCAAGTTCCAGCTACTCTATGCTACCAAGCTTCCAGCTAATGTGCCTGCAAAGGCAGCAGAAGATGGTCCAAGTGGGCTCCAGCCACCCACGTGGAGACCAGGCTGGAGTTCTGGGATCCCAGCTGCAGCCTCACCCAGGCCTGGTTGTTGGAGCCATTTGAGAAATGAACCAGCAGATGGAATCATTCTCTCCCTCGTCCTCTCCCCCTTCCCCCTCCTTCTCCCTCTCTTTCTCTCCTTCTCAAAAAAATACATAAGTCTTAAAAAGAAAATACAACATGCCATTGCAATGAAGGCAAAACATTACAACATTGAATTTGTATTACGAATTTAAGCAAAGACTAGAAAATGTGTGTGTGTGTGTGCCCTGATTTCTGATACATAAATTTTCCTCACTTTGAGGAATGCAGATTTAAGAAAAGCTATATTTAAGTCAAATTTAGTCTTCTGGTGGCCTTCCATGCTCAAAAACTTGATGTGGTTGCTAGAAAAATAAATCCTCCACAGCATGCTGGTGTGATTTCTTGTTTACTGCCTTCACCATCACTGAAGATCACTTTTTCTGTGGATGTGTATAAAGCACAGAGCTCAACTGGAAAATGACAGAAAGGAGAAGTACTGTGCACTTGGTGGCCACACTAGACAGGTAGTGGTGCTGTGTGGGCTGGAGCACTTTACATACAGTAACTGCCACTCCACACTGTTTCAAAGGGGCAAGTGACACAACTATTCACTCAGAGGAAGCAAAAAGTACCACCAGTGTTTAAGAGGAGATGGATCCATGCCTCCAATCCCATGCATAAATTCCAGAATCACTCATTAAGTATCCCAGCCTACATATATCTCTGCAGGTCCCATTGAAAGGAGCATGGCTTTATTGTGTCAGCCCTGATGCTTACTCTGCCCATTCACCACTTGTTCTTGGTTGGATTTGGAGTTGGAGTAGCCTTTCAGGTCTTCTCATGAAGATGTCTCACCTCCTTACTTCCTGCCCTGAAATCTGTTCGATCCCATGCACCTCTAATGACAGTCTTTTGCTTTGCTTCATCCACACAGGTAACGACACTGACTCAGGAAGTCTCCCAGCTAGGTAAAGATATGAAGAGTGTGATGCAGCTTCTGGAAAATGTTCTGTCACCTCAGCAACCATCCCAGCTTTGCTCTCTGCATCCCACTGCTGTGTGTCCCTCCAGGGAGAGCTTGCAGACAACAATGAGTTGGAGCACGCACCAGCCGTGCCTGCACTTGCAAACAGCTGGGGCTGCTTATACCCAAGCACAACTGTGTGGCAGTAATGTCACCTCAGACATTTGGGGTGTGGATCACTCTTCTTTGGGGAGCAGCCCCCAACGAACTGGAGTTCGTGAGCAACACCCTGCAGACAGTGAACTTTGTCATTCTCCAAATATTGATTATTCACCTTCCCACTACCAAGTTGTCCAAGAAGGTCATTTGCAATTTTTAAGGTGCATCTCTCCACATTCAGATACTACACTGACACCTCTGCAGTCCATTTCGGCGACCCTCTCATCCTCGGTCTGCTCCTCCTCAGAGACATCTTTGCACCTGGTTCTCCCAAGCAGATCAGAGGAAGGTAGCTTCATTCAGGGAGCTGTGAGTTCTCTCAGTCTGGAAAACTTGCCAGGATCTTGGGACCGAGAAGGAATGGCATCAGTCTCTACCAAACCCTTGGAGAACTTTCCCCTGGAAGTCGTCACAAGCACAGCAGAAACGAAAGATAATAAAGCCATAAATGTATGATAGCAGCACACATGATGGCACAGCTGCCAATTTCAAGCGCACTACTGCATGACAGCTTTAGTTTGCCTTTTTTTCTTGCCTCTGATAGGCATTGAAGACTGAATAAAGTTGGGAACTCTGCAGAAGAGTGCATAAGGGGCCAGGGAAAGGCACAACCACCTCCATACTGTAGCAAACAATTTGTAGATCCTAGAAGCATATTTATGTACACATATTAACTTACTGGTCTGTTTGACAGACTCTGGTAAAGTTCCAATGACCTTGAGGGTCTGAGCAGCTAGAAGTCCCGGACAATTTGTGCATTCGTTTTGTCCTAGGTGGCTTTTGTGAATTGCAACAAAGGTTTTCCTTGAGTGCCGGCTTGTCATTCTTGAACAATATCCACAGCACTGTTGGCCTCAGGAGTGCGCAGTGCCTGCAGATCTGTTTTTCTTTTGGAGAAGCCAAAGGGAGAATTATCACGGCATGTCATCTCTCAGACAATCAGTCCAATAGCGCTGGTGACCAGTGGTTAGCTATCCGCACGTTATTTGCCATGTAAATGAAAATGTCTTTATTTATCAAAAAAAGAGAGGCTATTTTTATATCCTTGGTATGAAATATGTATTTAAAATATTTAAAATATTTATAAAGAAATGAATGTTTTCTTTTCATTTTGGAAAAAAAGCTTGCTGTTTTAACAAGAAATGCACTATTGCTATGTATATAGTAGATCAAAGATTATTATTAAGAGGATGTAGTTTCAAAAGGAACCCCTCTTTTATCTGCATGAAGTTTGCAACTAATGTATCCTCATCCTTCTGGAATACAAAAGAAAACTTAGTCATATTTCATTAATGATATAAAAACATGGCTACAGGCCAACTACTTGAGATTTGGCATGGTGGTAAAGAGGGTTCCTGGTAGTCCCTGCTAACTCACAACAACCACCTGAATTAATGTTGCCACCAGTGTGCCAGCAGAAGTGTCTCTCCTCTGATTTTCACATCTTGTTGCTTAAGCTGTGGACTGTAAGATCACACCTCCATTGAGCCACTTTGAGCACAAAACTTGGGTGTATCTTTCCCCAGTGCTTTGTTTTTAGGAGAGGCTATGACCAGCAAGCATTCCCAAATGGAGCCAAGACTTTGAGCTGCGATGCTAGCAGCAGGTTTATTAGCTCACCGTGGATCAGAACTCTACCCTTTTTCTTCAGTGTTGCCCTCCACACTGTAAGCTATGCAATGCAATTGCTTTCATTCGCATTTGACGAAAGAACAAAAAAATTCCCAGAGATCACACAGCTAGGAGGCCAGCACAGTATGGAATCCACAGGGCTCCCCACATCTCACACTCATATGCCAACTCAGAAGCTGGCCTTGGGAACAATTTTTGAATGTGTTTTTTTATTTGAAAGGTAGAATTACAGAGGGAGACAGAGGTTAAGACAGAGAAGGAGATCTTTCATATGCTGGCTCACTCCCTAAAAGGATACAACAGCTAGGGCTGGGTGGGACCAAAGCCTGGAGCTTCTTCTGGGTCTCCCAGGTGGGTACAGGGGCCCAAACACTGGGGTCAACTTCCACTGCTTTCCCAGGCACATTAGCAGGGAGTTGGATTGGAAGTGGAACAGCCAGAAATTGAACCGGGGCCCATACAGAATGCCGGTGCTGCTGGCGTTGGCTTAACCTGCTACACCACAGCACCAGCCCCTTGGAAATGGCTTAAATTTGAATTAATTTGAATTTTTATTTTACATTTGAGAATATTTAGAGCCCAATTGTTCTAGACTTTCCTACAGAACCTACTGAATTCGCACTCTGAAGTCCTGTGTTTATTTCCCACCACAAAGAATAAGCATCGTATCACTAAAAACATAAAAAAACAAAACTTTTGATATTGTGCAAATCTTGCACCCTAAAACTAGCTAGATCAGCAAGGAGAAAAGCCACTGTATAGACATAATGAGACAGATTCCTCCAGCCTCAGCCCCTACTCCTTCCACATTGCAAAAATCCAGTTCTCCCTTCTTTCAAGGGGAAACTGAGGCAAAGGCATATTTCTAGCTTTTGCATACTCATCTCCATTCCCTCTGTTGCTCATGGTAGCCTGCGTAGTATGGCACACACCATTCCCAAGGAGTGAATGGGGGTTGGTGCATGCATGCCCATCTGGCAAACTCTTACTATGATTACAGACACTAATCACAGCAACTAGCATTCTGTTTTCTGAGTACAACAAGTCTGTACCCACAGATGGTTAAAGATGAATATATGTTATGTTTCCTCATATAGTCATCCAACAATGCTACTGGAATTACTTGTTATTATGAACCCTATTTTACAAATAAATAAAAAGGACACACTTTTTTGAAACTTACCCAGTTACATTATTTTATTTTTTAATTTTTTTATTTACTTAATGACAGTTACAAAGAGGAAGAAACAGTGGCTTTCTCTGGATGGTAGTGGGCACAGGAACCAACTTCCTGATGTGTGGAGCTGCAGATGGACAAGAGTGAGTGGGCACATGGGAAATGGTAAATGCCCACCGGAACAAGCCTCACCTTATTCTTTACCTACGGTCTCCCTCATCTGACAAGCAGGAAACCCAGAGTGATACATTTTTATCTTATTTTGTTTATGCAGATTGTATATTATTCTAATAAATGAGATCTCAAAGTTTCCCTGGGTATTTTATTTTCTAAGCATTACTGCTATGTAGATCTCAGAGGTTTCTCATCAGGAATACATTTTTGTAACCTTACACGTCCCTCCATCATCCAACGTGTATTGAAAAAGCAAAATGGAGATCCAGAAGGAACCAAAGCAGCTGTTTTCTGGGTCAAATATATTTTCTTAAAGGTGATATCAAGAACAAAGACTTCTTTGTAATTCTAAGGGAGATAACCAGACATTAGCTGAGACTTTATATTAATTCAGTGTGAGGCCAAATCTCTGTTCATTTACACTATTTACAAATAGAATCTGTTGCTTATCCCCTGTAGATCAAGTGTTCTCTCAACATCTGAATGACTGACAGGAATTGGGTTCTACAGAAGAACTCTGCACTAGGTATAAGGTTATCAGAATGCCTGCATCAGAATCATGGGGTTGTACATTTAAAGGGAAAAATCCACCATTTAATAAACTCCTTGGGCCACCTGCATTGATGGTGAAATATTGGTCTAAAATCTGTAGAAGTACAATGTGAGTCCTAGTCAGTTTATATATAAAGGGGCTTTAATAAGTGCTATTAAATTAAGTTCCAAGTCCATAACTGTGAGACAGAGAAGTTTAATTAACCCCTAAATCACATAGCTTAAAGACTTGAGTGCAAATAATATATTTCTGGAAGATCTTAAAAGAGAGTGGCGCCAACCACTAAGCCTTGGGCTATGATGCAAGTGATTCTAGGGCAGATGGTCCAAGAAACAAAGAACCCACACAGTCATCCCCACCTAATGAGGAGTTGTTCCCGCTGGAAGAAGGAGCAGCTGGATTCAAACCCTTCAGTCAGGCAAGTGTCTGTAATAGTATTTCTGTCCAGCTTGTAACCTATCAAGGATTTCTTTTCATCAAAGTGATTGGCACTCTTCTCCCAGGGACATTGAATGGGCATTCATTACTTCATCTACAAAGGGTTGAGTGCCTACTACGTGTCACGTACCAATGATACCTCTTGGTTTTTGGTGTGTCTCTGTTTTCTTGCTCCGTTTGCATTTTCTAGAGGAAGAAAAATTAAGACGCCTTCTGAAGTCTCATAAACTGGTCAGTTTCTTTTGCTTAGGAAGAAATCATTTCAATGAGAAAAACAACGCAGCTATTTTGTTAGAGGATTACAATTGTGATAGATGGCTGCTATATGGAGTGAAACCAGTGAGGGCAACATCATGATTTTATCCTGAACACTGAAGACAGCCTGCTCCAAATACTTCTTGCTAAGGCTGTATCTTCATGAAGTCTAAAGTTTATTTTCTAAGGCCATCCTTTTAAAACACTGCTTTTACTGTTGCAGAAGGACTTCCATTGCCTCCTGCCTTCAGTTTATTCAAAGGCAAAGGCTCTCAGTAAGGGGGATTCTGAGAAAGGAGCAGGAATTGGGAGGGACACTGTAGTGCTTGCTTCCTGTCACGTTTGCCTCATCCTGTGCTCTCAGATAGGTTATTTACCCTCTGGACCTCTTTCTTCATCTGGAGATGAAGACGTAACATAGATCTAATCTGCAGGGTCTGTGTGGAGGCACAGGATTGGACATATAAGGAATGCTAAGCAAATGTCAGCTCATCTCCCCTGGATGTCCACCCTATCCTTGCCTTCCTTCCTCTCCTCTCATTCCCCTACCTCTCCCTCCCCATTCCTCTGCCTGTCCTGTCCCTCAGCTCCTCTTCCACAGTCTCTCCCTGCCTCTCTTTTTCTCTATTCTCTCCTCTGTTTCCATCTTCTCTCCCTTCTGCCTTCTACCTTCCTCTCCTTACTCCCCTCAGTGTTGCAGGCTAACTTTTGGAAATGTGACACCGTCACCCCTTCCTGTGGCATTTCTTGGCAGAGGCCACAACCCCACACTCATGATCCATTGCTCACAGTGCATTCATCACAGAGTTAACTGGTGCATTAGCACTGTTAGCACCACCTTTAAAAAGATGTTCTCTGGCAGTGCCGCGGCTCACTAGGCTAATCCTCCGCCTGCGGGAAAAGTACTCCAGGTTCTAGTCCCGGTTGCTCCTCTTCCAGTCCAGCACTCTGCTGTGGCCTGGGAAGGCACTGGACGATGGCCCAAGTGCTTGGGCCCTGCACCTGCATGGGAGACCAGGAGGAAGCACCTGGCCCCTGGCTTTGGATTGGCGTAGCTCCAACTGTAGCGGCCATTTTGGGGGTGAACCAATGGAAGGAAGGCCTTTCTCTCTGTCTCTCTCTCTCACTGTCTAACTCTGCCTGTCCAAAAAAAAAAAAAAAAAAAAAAAAAAGTTCTCTGCTCCCTGCTACCCTAACCCCAATCCATGTAAGTTCCAGGTTTATCTGAATTTAATAATTAAAGCTTTATTTTAGGGCCGGTGCCATGGTTCAACAGGCTAATCCTCTACCTAGTGGCTCCAGCACACCGGGTTCTAGTCCCGGTCGGGGTGCCAGATTCTGTCCCGGTTGCCCCTCTTCCAGGCCAGCTCTCTGCTATGGCCCGGGAGTGCAGTGGAGGATGGCCCAAGTGCTTGGGCCCTGCACCCCATGGGAGACCAGGAGAAGCACCTGGTTCCTGCCTTCGGATCAGCGCAGTACGCCGGCCTTAGCGGCCATTGGAGGGTGAACCAACGGCAAAGGAAGACCTTTCTCTCTGTCTCTCTCCTCTCTCTCGCTGTCCACTCTGCCTGTCCAAAAAAAAAAAAAAAAAAAAAAAAAAAAAAAGCTTTATTTTAAACTTTTTACAGGTACAGAAAAACCCAGGAAGCTTAATGACTGCCATGAACGTATTCCAAAAATACACGCCATTTTCCCCAAAAAAAGTGTCTTCAAGGGAATTTTCTGTTGCTTCAGACATCACACTCATTTGGACGGCAACCCACCACCCAGGCTCAGGCACACCTGAACACTGAACCGAAAGCCTCAAAACTTCCTCCAAAGCAAATGGTCTGGTGGCCTGGTCCTCTTGTCTGCGGTTCTTCTGACAGCAGAGCTGATGCCTTCCAGGCTTCCCCTTGACATACCAGCGAGCGAGTGGGTCCCAGCAGAGAGGATAAGTGAAATGTCACTCCCTGCAGCTTGTGTCCTGAAAGAACCTGTTCCTTGGGTTGTGTCCCTCAACAGAGCCCTGAATAAAAGAAAAGTGCACAAATGATGTAAGAACAGCCCCGTGAGGCAGAGGCTGCACATCCCCACCTGTCATTAAATAATTAAATAAGCAATGTGTTCCAGAAAAAAAAATTGGGTGAGCAGAAGGTGTTCTAAGGACAAAATTGTGCTTTCTCAGACTGTTTCCTCTTGCCTAGATTTTTGTCCTGGGGAGATAAGAAGCTGGAAGTGGTATGGAATCTGTAGTTAAAGCTAAGCCTTTTTTTTTTTCTGGGTTATTGTTTTTTCCTTACAGTTAGCTTGACAAAAATAGAATGTTTATCTGTGATATATTTAATAACAACAAAGAATAAAATGAGAAGAAGTGAGACTTTGAAATATGTGCTTTTCATTTTTGCAAAAACTCATTATTTTGAATAGTCGGAAAGGACTACTCGCTGCGGACAATTTTGGTTTAAGAATTCCCTCCAGGGTAGAGTACGCTATCTCTTTGGCACTCTAGCTTTCAAGGGTAAATTGATGTGCTGAGATCCCTGACCTCTGGCTGGCAGCTTTATTCTGCAGTATGCTTTATTTGCCCTGAAGGAGCATCATTTCTGAGCTCAGCATGTGGATTGGCACAAAATGTTGCCAAGGAAAAGGCTCATACTCAGCTCACTTCTGAGGGACACAGAGCCTTCCAAGAGACTGTAGATCGAGGCTCTGAGCACTGTTGGGGTCCCTTTGCTATGACTGTCAGTGATGACCAGGCACCTACAGGTTGAAACACAGTTTCCTGAAAGTTGCCATGGTAACCTGTTGCTCAAAATTAGTCACACAAGTTCCTCCTGCTGTAACACTGTAGCCTATGGAATAAACATCAGATTGTTACTTTTGCCTTCTGAGACCCAAAATGTATGTGAACCCCCCCGCCGCCCCGCCCCAGGATCACTTTGTACATCTCTGGTTAACAGCATGAAAACTCAATCTATAGAAAAGGGATGAAGAAGACAGGGTGTCCGACTTCTGTGTCTCAAAAAGTGTGATCCAGGAAGCAGCAGAAGTTTCATCCAGAAGCTTGTTAAGGATGCAAAATCCTGGGCCCCATCCCAGAGCTATTGAATCATAATTTGCATTTTAACAACATTCCTAAGTAATCCGTGTAATGCTGCTGTTTTAGAAACACTGGCATACACATTGGTTCTTGACTCTACCCATTAGAATCACTTGTATCTGACACCGGATTTCAGCTTCCTACCAATGTCACTCCTTGTAAGCAACAATGATGTCTGTAGTGGGTGGGTTCCTGCCACCACATGGGACGCCTGGATTGTGTTCCCAGATCCCAGCTCCAGGCTTAGCCCAGTGCCAGTCCTAGCTGTTGGGGTCATTTGGAAAGTAAACCATTTTTAAAAAATAAAAAGCAGATTCTTCATCCCACCCTCAAAGATTCTGCTTTAGTTTGTCTGGTTGGGACCCAAGTATTGGTAATGTTTAAAAACTCCCCAGATGACAATGGTATACCTGCAGAGTTGAAGTAACACTGCTCTCCAACAGTAGTTCTCAAGATAAGTTCTCCTAACCAGTGGTGAGAGCACCACCTGGAACTTATTAAATGTGCAAATTCAAAGACTCCACTCTAGACCTACAGAATCAGAAACTCTGGTAGGACCAGTGATGTTTGGTGATTCCGATGCCAGTTCAGGTTTCAGAATGACTGCCCTGAAGAGGAGGAAGTGAGACAGTGAAAGGACAGAAGCCAACAGAGGATGTACGACTGAACAGTCACTAAGTATCAGAGTCACCAAAGGAGCTCTAGGAGTGGAAGAACCTGTTTTGAGCTGCCTAACTATTGACAAGGAAACTAAGTGGTCCTCTGGAATTCCTATTTGTCAGTGACTGAAGGTTGCTCCCAGAGACTTCAGCGCCATAGCATGCCTTGTGCAAACCTCTGCAAATACAAAAACAAATCCTCAACAAGGAGTCTCCAGTGCTTGTAGCTGGATGTTCGAGCATGGCAGGGTGGAACTGTGTATACAATGCATCAGGTTCAGTTGAAAGACAGAAATGACACAGTAACCTGAACTAGACACGCTTATTATAAAGAATTATTATAGGGCTGATGCTGTGGCACAGTGGGTTAACGTCCTGGCCTGAAGTGCCGGCATCCCATATGGGCACCAGTTCGAGACCCGGCTGCTCCACTTCCGATCCAGCTCTCTGCTATGGCCTGGGAAAGCAGTAGAAGATGGCCCAAGTCCTTGGGCATCTGCACCCACATAGGAGACCCGGAAGAAGCTCCTGGCTCCTGGCTTCAGATCAGCACAGCGGCCAATTGGTGCATGAACCATCAAATGGAAGACCTCTCTCTCTCTCTCTCTCTCTCTCCCTCTCCCTCTCCCTCTCCCTCTCCCTCTCCTCTTTGTGTAACTCTGACTTTTGAATAAATCCTTTTAAAAAAGAATTATTATTTATGGAGGATAAACTCTTAAGAAAAGATAAATGAGAATGCTGTGGTGAAGAGAGGGTACCCCAGGAAGGAACAGATTTGTAAGCAGGTCCCCAAGGTTAGGATGTGGACTTGGTGGAGAAGGTGTAGGCACAGCCTACCTGAGGCTTGTTAGGTTGCTAGTCACTGGATGAAGTTGGAGGGCAGGGAAGTGTGGATACAAAGAAAGTCTGTGCTGGCATGGAGGGGGACCAGAACTGTTTCTAGAGATAACCAACTGAAGGTGAGCAACAGTGGACTGTGTAGCACAGAACTCGTCACCTTGTACCTCTGGAGCCAACCAGGAAGCAGCACAGGAAATGCCCCTTACTCCTGTGGAGTCTCTCTGGCAAAGGGAAAATATTTACAAGTTACAAGCAGGGTAAGGAAAGTTAAATTTTGGGGTGAAAGATAATCTGACAGAAGGTAACATCATTTACATAAGATCATTACATAAAATGAAAATTAATGTATTAAAATTATTTTTACACTATAAAATTTCCCTTGATGGTATCATTTATTTTGAATATTTTAAAATTGACACATAAAACTTGTACATATTTTTAGGGTAATATGATATTTTGGTACATGTATGCATTTTATATGTCCAGTCAAGGTAAACATAAATATATCCTCAACCATGCAAGTTTCTTTTTTTTTTAAATTTATTTATTTATTGGAAAGAGTTACACACAGAGAGAAGGAGAGGCAGAATGAGAGAGAGAGAGAGAAAGGTCTTCCATCCACGTGATCACAGATCAAGAGCTGGGCCGATCTGAAGCTAAGAGCCAGGAGCCTCTTCCCGGTTTCCCACACAGGTGCAGGGGCCCAAGGATTTGGGCCATCTTCCACTGCTTTCTCAGGTCATAGAAGAGAGCTGGATGGAAAGTGGAGCAGCCAGGACTTGAACTGGCACCCAAATGGGATGCCAGTACTGCAGGCAGCAGCTTTAACCACTACACCACAGCGCCGGACCCATGTAATGTTTCTTTATGGTAAAAGCACTCAAAATCTTTTCTCCTAAGTTTTAAAGAGAAATATATAGTACATTATCACTATCTATAGTCCTCTAGTATTCACTAGAATACCAGTATTTATTTCTCTCATATAATTATAATTTAGTATCCATTAAACAACCTCTCCTATACCCATATCTCACTGCCCACTACTCTCTCTAGCCTCTGGTAACCACTAATCTCTGTAAGATCCATTTTTTTAGATTCCACATATAAGTGAGATCATGCAATACTTGCCTTTCCATGCTTGGCTTACTTCACTTAACATAATGACCTCAATTTCATCCATGTTGTTGAAAATGACAGGATTTCATCCTTTTATGACTAGCACTCATGTGCGTATGTAATGAATTTTCTGTACCCATTCATCAGTGGATGGACACTTAGCTTGTTTTCATTGCTTGTCTATTTTGAATAGGGCTGCAATAAACATGAAAGTGCAGATATCTCTTCTACCAATGGATTTCATTTCCCTTGGACATATTCCCAGTAGCAAGATTGCTGAATCATATAATGACTCTATTTTTAGTTTTTTGAGGAGCCTCCATACTGTTTTCTACAATGGCTATACTAATTTACATCTTTACCAACAGTATGCAAAGGTTCCCTTTTCCCCATATCCTCACCATCATTTGTTATCTTTTGTGATTTGATTATACTTAATCTAAGTGGAATAAGTTTATGTCTCATTGTGGTTTTTATTTGCATTTCCTTGATGATTAATGATTATGAGAATTTTTTTGATGTATCTGTTTTCCATTTGCATGTCTTTCTTTGAGAAATGTCTGCTTAGATCTACTGCTCATTTTGAATTGATTTGTCTTTTCCCTATTGAGTTATTTCAGTGCCTTATATATTCTGATTATCAACAACAGCTTCCATTTTCTCCCATTCTATAGGTTTTCTCTTTCCTATTTTCAGTATTTCATTTGCTATGCAAAAGCTCTTTAGTTTCATGAAAACTCATTTGTCTATTTTGTACTTTTTGTTGTTTCCTGTGCTCTTAGGATCACCGTTATTTAATGCTATAACTAGTACTCCAACAGTATTTTTTTCACTTTGTGTTGCTATATGGGGGCAAACTGTTGAAATCTTTACCTAATACATACTAAACTGATCTTCTGTATATAAAGAGAATTGAAAATGAATCTTGATGTGAATGGAAGGGGAGAGGGAGCGGAAAAGGGGAGGGTTTGTGGGTGGGAGGGAAGTTATGGGAGGGGGGAAGCCACTGTAACCCATAAGACGTACTTTGGAAATTTATATTCATTAAATAAAAGTTTAATAAATGAAAAAAAAGGATCTGATCTAAAAAATCATTGCCCATTCCAGTGTTCTGAGGCATTTCCCTATGTTTTGTTCTAATAGTTTCAAAGCTTCAAGTCTTACATTTAGGTTTTCATCCATTTTGAATTGATTTTTATCCAGTGTAAGACGTAGGTCTAGTTTCATTCTTCTACATGTGTATGTTCAATTTTCCTGGCATCACTTACTGAGAAGACTGGCCTTTTTGCCAATACATGGTCCTAGCACCTTTGTCAGATACTTTGTCAAACTCATGCTAAGATGCATGTGTTTGCTGCTAGAATTTGTTCTGTTCTGTTCTATATCTCTATTTTTATGCTAATGCCACAATATTTTAATTGCTGTAGCTTTGTAATATATTTTAAAGTGGTTTAGTGTAATACCTCCTGCTTTATTCTTTTTGCTCAAGAGTGCTGTGACTGTTGAAGGACATTTTCATATTTTTCCTACTTCTGTCAAGAATGTCATTAGTTGGCCGGCACTGTGGCTCAACAGGCTAATCCTCCGCCTTGCGGCGCCGGCACACCGGATTCTAGTCCCGGTCGGGGCACCGATCCTGTCCTGGCCTCTTCCAGGCCAGCTCTCTGCTGTGGCCAGGGAGTGCAGTGGAGGATGGCCCAAGTGCTTGGGCCCTGCACCCCATGGGATACCAGGAGAAGCACCTGGCTCCTGCCATCCGAACAGCGTGGTGCGCTGGCCGCAGCGCACTACCACGGCGGCCATTGGAGGGTGAACCAATGGCAAAAGGAAGACCTTTCTCTCTGTCTCTCACTGTCCACTCTGCCTGTCAAAAATAAAAATAAAAAATTAAAAAAAAAGAATGTCATTAGTATTTCTAAAGTGATTGTGTTAAATCTGTATTGCTTGGGCTTATATGGACACCTTAATGATACTGAATCTTTCAATCTACAAATTAGAGTGTATTTCTATTTATTTATGTCCTTTTTAATTGCCTTCATCAAGATTTTGTAGTTTGCACTGTACAACTCCTCTTCACCTCTTTGGTGAAAGTAAAGCACCTCCTAGGTATTTTATTTTTTGTAGCTATTGGAAATTGGATTGGTTTCTTGATTTCTTCTTCTTGGTGTATAACAATGGTGGTGAGTTTTGTACATTGCCTTCATATCCTGCAACTTTGAGAAATATGTTAGTTTCAAGTAGTTTTTTTGGTGGAGTCTCTGGAGTTTTCTATTTATAAGATCACATCACCTGCAAACAATGACACTTTGACTTCATTCCAATTTGGATGTTCTTTGTCTTTTTCTTGCCTAATTGCTATGAAACTTCCAGTAGTGTGTTGAATAAAAGTGGTAGAAGTGAGTATCATTGCCTTTTTACAAATCTCAGAGAGAAAAGAGCAGATTTTCCCCAATGTGATGAATGCTATTAGCTTCTTATATCTGTTGAGATGATCATATGATTTTTGAACTTCATTCTGATGATGTGATGTATCACACCTATTGGTTTGCATATATTGAACCACTCTTGCATCTCAGGGTGAATCTCACTTTATCATGGTGAATAATCTTTTAAGAATATTGTTGGATTCAGTTTTCTAGTATTTTGTTGAGGATATATTTGCATCTATATTTACCAAGGATATTGACTTGTAGACAATTGTGCCCCTGTCTGGTTCTGGTATCAGAGCAATGTTGGCCTCATAACTCCTTGATACTATTTCTAAATGCAAATTTTTAATCAAAAAAGATATTAAAAATTACCATTAACAATAAATTGTGCTTTTACCATGATTGATCATTTTTAAAACTATCCTTAACATATGATCTTCCTAACAAAATTTGTCTTCTGTGTACAAATGTATGAATTAACTTCCATATTCACAAACATATCTTATATCCTAAAATCCATTAATGTGAGTCAAGTCTATATTCTACAATTAGTGAAAGGTGTTATACTTGCATATGTATTTTAATCCATAGATTAGCCAAGCTGTAACATATCTTTGTTCACTTTTCAGCAAATTTTGGTAGTCTGTGTGGAAAGTGAAGAATATGGTCTGTGCACAAGTTTGATAAGCTGTTATTATGCAGGTAGAATGTCTTTGCTTCTCCCTTAAAAGCCCTTCAGGAAGTACATCTCTATCTCACAGAGGCAGAGTTCAGTGAAAGTCCAAATAATAAGTTGGAATCTTCCAATTTAGCACAATTTTATCTCTTGATATTTCCCACTAGTGTTACAACTGTCAATTAAAATATCTCCTTGCGACGTCTTCATCATATACTCATCCAGTTAATTAACCTTTCCACTAAATGAATTAATCTCTTGACCCATGAATATGCTTCTGGCTGTAAATTTATTGTTTCCATCTAATTACCATTGATATTCATAACCATTCATATCTCTTAAAAATAGAAACACAGTCTTGTCATCTTATGATAGGTCAGAAATCCTCCTGTCTTATTGCTTCATGTGTTTTTTAGGGCATCAAATGGATGCATTACCAGGATAGTCTGACTCATGGTCATAGAAACCAACAGACAACAGGAGGTGACAATGGTCGGAAACATACACTTTTTCCATGCATATGGCAGAGGCATGGCATTTTTAAGTTAATTTTAACACAGTGATCCAAATGTGACTAGATGACAGCTAATCAAGCCCATTGAAGTGTTGATGTACGAGGTGAATTGAATTGGAGAGGTGGCTTCTAAAATTTTTTCACTAGAGAAAAGATTTTTTAAGAGGCTATAAGACAATTCTATGGTCATTTTTACTGTGTAGGTATGAACAAAATTCAAACTGATAATTCATAGAAACAGAGAAAGTGACTGTCTACCTACAAAAATGAGAAACAATTCAGATAGTAAATAGACAAGTTTCTTATGCCCCCAACTCACAAAGTTTGAATAAACCCAGCCTTTGAACCACCAGAAAGAATTCTACTCCTACTTCCCTCTGATGCTAGAAATGATTTTGGACCAGTTGCTGCATCCTGCTCTTTTCAATATGAAGCAGATGGTTTGCAACAAGAGACATCAGTATGGGTGGTACTAATGATATCTTACATGTTAAAGTGATCATTTTAAGTGTGTGCATGGTCATATATATAGGAATAAGTGTCAAAGGGATCACATAAACAAGACGAAGTGTCCGATAATAAAAGATAGAATTAAAAAGGAAAGAATGATCCAACATGGGAAGCAGGCCACTCAGCAGACTCATAGAATGACAAATGCCCTAAACAGCACTCTTACCTCAGAATCAGCCCTTAAGGCATTCAGATCTGCCTGAAAAGCCCATGAGAGATTTCAGACATGGAAAGCCATCGTGGCAAAAAATTATCTACATGAATACCACTATGAGTGAGATTCCAGTGGAAAGAAGGGGCCATCAAAGATGGAGGTATTTTTCTCTGAAGGGAGGAGAGCACTTCCACTTTGCATATGGCCCTGTCTAAATACTGATGGAGTTTGTGGACTTGAAAGGCTTCCGTAACCTTGGCAGCTCATGACAAGAGTCTTGTATGATCACTGGCATCATTAATAACAGTGTTAATTGTTAAATCAACAACAGGAGTCACGGTGCACTTACTCCACATATAGGACCTCTGTCCTTAAGGAGTTGTACTATGAGAATTAATGGTAAAACTTGTCTTCAAACAGTACTTTATACTTTCTGTATCTGTGTGGGTGCAAACTGTTGAAATCTTTGCTTGATATAGAGTTGTTTTTCTGTATATAAAGATAATTAAAATGAATCTTAATGAAGAATGGGATTTGAGAGGGAGTAGGAGGTGGAATGGGAATGGGGGTGGGAGGACGGGTATATTCCTAAAGCTGTACCTATGAAAGCTTTATTTATTAAATAAAAGCTTTCTAAGGAAAAGAGAGAGAGAGAGAGACAGCAGTAAACAGCAAGCTAGAGGGGACGGTGCTGGCATAGTGGGTAAAGCTGCTGTCTGCAGTGGCAGTATTCCCAGCTGCTCCACTTCCAATCCAGCTCTATGCTATGGCCTAGGAAAGCAATAGAAGATGGCCCAAATCCTTGGGCCCCTGTACCCACGTGGGAGACTGGGAAGAAGCTCCTGGCTCCTGGCTTTGGATTGGTGCAGCTCCACCCATTGCGGTCAATTAGGGTGTGAACCAGCCCATGGAAGACCTCTCTCTCTCTCTATCTGCCTCTCCTTCTCTCTTTGTATAACCCTGACTTTCAAATAAATTAATTAATTTTAAAAAACAGTAAGCTATAAAGTGGTAGAATTGAGGACTATGCCCACAATATCCAGACAGCATGGGCTTAGATCTAGGGAAATTTGCATCGTGCTGCTGGGGTTTTTGAAAATAGGCCTCCATATTCAGACTCAACATCCTTCTTCCATGGTTTTCCTTCCATTTACCTTTAATTCATACATTTTTTCCTCCTCTTTTCGTATCAACATAAGTTGACTTCTGTTGATTGTCTATTATATGACAATTATTTAAATATAATCTTCACAACTCTATAAAATACAGTTCCTTATCTGTTTATCACAAATAGAAAGCAGAAACTGTGAAACTGAACAATTTGTTTTAACTTTTATTTAGTAACCATAAATTTCCAAAGTACAGTTTATGGATTACAATGGCTTTCCCCCCAATAACTTCCCTCCCACCCGCACCCCTCCCATTTCCTGCTCCCTCTCTCATTCCATTCACATCAAAATTTATTTTCAATTATCTTTATATACAGAAGATCGATTTAGTATATATTAAGTAAAGATTTCATCAGAAACTGAACAATTTTCCATAGAAAATGGGAATTATAATCTTTGTCCTCAGACTCCAAAGATCCCACTCTATACAACTCCACAGTGTTGTTAGGACTCTCTAACATTCCCATGGATATTATAAGTTTGTACTTAATTCTGTCTTAAGCTTAACTTGGGAAACAAATCTTATTAATAAGTAGATGCATTTGTACAGTCCATTAAAAATGCTTTATTTTGAGTCTTTATGAGCCTATTACACTTTTAGACCATATAATATTAAGCTTATTTTATCAATGAGGTTATTGCAACAAGATTAGACAAGGAGATGAAACTGGAATGAAATGATAATAGCTAGTATTTAATGAATATTTATGCTCAAAACTTTATGTATCAATTCATTTTGTCCTAATAATCTTATCAGGTAGTCACTATTATTATCTTCACTTCATAACTGAGGAAACTGAGGATAAAATAAATTAAATAATATACCCAAAGCCATGCTTCTAGTAATTAGCAAAACTGGACTTAAATCCAGTTATTTTGGCTGCAGCATCCTTGCTCTTAATTCTACATCACATCTTAATTTTGGGCTTATTGTTTGTATGCATTTTCAGGTTGAAGGGCTTTCCAAGGCAGCCAAAGTCTTTCAATAGCTTTCTATCCACAAACAACATTTGAGAAAGATGCAAAATGGCTGTTTGACAAATGTGGTTGACATTGTGATGCAGTGGGTTAAGCCGATACTGCCAGCATCACATATTAGAGTCCCAGATGCTCTGTTTCCAATCCAGCACCCTGCTAATGCACCTGGGAAGATAGTAGGTGATGGCCAAGAAGTTGGGCCCCTGCCACCCACTCTGGATGGAATTCCAAGCTCTTGGTGCGACCTTACCCAGCCCTGGATATAGCAACAACTTGGAGACTGAACCAGAAGACAGAAAATCTCTCTATCTCCGCTCTCTTTGTATCACTCTGCCTTTCAAATAAATAAAATTAAATCTTCGGGATTGAGCGGCAAGATGGCGGAATAGGTAGGGAGCACATTGATAGTCCATGGAGAGACAGTTTAATAAAAGTGGAGATACTGCAGGTTCAAGGAAGAATAGCAGAAGAAACAGCAGAGGAAACTATCCGGAACTAGTGATTCACAGTGGACTGGCGTGGAGAGCGTGGGAGCCCAAGTTCGGGACACCAGCGGCAGAATCAACACACCAGCGCTGGAACGCGAGGTGAGCCAAACCTCAATAGCCTGAGACACCAGCGGGAAAGCAGAAAGAGGAGAGTAGAGGGAACGAGGCTTGAAACCCCATGGGAAAAAGTTCACCTGGCTAACTAGAAGAGAAAGAGAGAGAAAAAAAAAAAGTGACCGATAGGGACACGAGTTTCTCTCTCTCCGATCACCTCTCAAAGGCGAGCAACACAAAGAGCAGGCGCCATTTTGGACATACGTCATAAGCAGGGCGACCTCAGGTCTGCACCGTCCCTGAGCCTAGCAGAAACACCTGACTCTGGGGGGAGGGGTGAAATAACAGGAAATTAGGATTTAATGAATGCGTGGTGCTAATGAACTGAGACTGTGAAAAAAGAGATGGTGCAGGAGAGAACTCACAGATTTCACGTTAGTACTCTCCAGAGACGCTACAATCCAGTAACCTTGACAACCCAGTGGGAGTCTATAGGAGAATTGGAGCCCACACTGAGGGCAGCACAGATTCCCTGTGTGGTCCTTGGGAAAGAGCTTCTGACCTCTGGCTCCTGTGAGTATATCATTCATCTGCTAACTACCTCCAATTCCATTCAGCTGTGTGGAATTACTTCCCTTTTGAATCAAAAAAAAAAAAAAAGAGAGAGAGAGAGAGATTTACCACGCCTAAACTGGGAGTGTCATTTTTGACACACCCTCAACCCTGAGGAACCAAAGCTCTCAGACCACACCCATCTCAAGTCTCTAAGGCTCCATCGAAAGCAGACAGTCCACTTATCCTAGAGTCACAGTATAAAAAGAAAAAAACACCACAGTGAAGAAACCAAATATCTCCAATATGTCAAACAACAAATGCAAAAACCGAGGTAACAAGAACAAGGAAGACACTATGACACCCACAAATGAAAAAGACACCCCAATTCAAGATTATGAAGATGATGAGATAGAAGAAATGCAAGAGGTAGATTTCAAAGTATTGATAAGAATATTAAGAAGTTCTCAAAAACAAATTCTTGAACTACAGAAATCCTTAATGGACAAGATAGAAAATCTCTCTCGTGAAAATGAAATCTTAAGGAGGAATCAAAATGAAATGAAACAACTAGTAGAACAAGAAACTGTGATACTGATGAGAAATCATAATGAAATGAAAAATTCAATAGATCAAATGACAAACATATTAGAGAGCCTTAAAAACAGAATGGGTGAAGCAGAAGAGAGACTATCAGACCTAGAAGACAAAGCACAGGAAAGTATAAAGTCAAACCAAAGAAAAGAAGAGGAAATTAGAGAACTAAAAAATATTGTTGGGACTCTACAGGACACTATTAAAAAAAACAACATTCGGGTTCTAGGAGTTCCTGAAGGCATGGAGAGGGAGAAAGGATTAGAAGGCCTTTTTAGTGAGATACTAGCAGAAAATTTCCCAGGTTTGGAGAAGGACAGAGACCTCCTAGTACAGGAAACTCATAGAATGCCTAGTAAACATGACCAAAAGAGATCCTCACCACGACATGTTGTAATCAAACTCACCACAGTGAAACATAAAGAAAAGATTCTAAAATGTGCAAGAGAGAAATGTCAGACCACACTCAGAGGATCTCCAATTAGACTCACAGCTGACTTCTCATAAGAAACCCTACAAGCTAGAAGGGAATGGCGAGACATAGCCCAGGTACTAAGAGAGAAAAACTGCCAGCCCAGAATATTATATCCTGCAAAGCTCTCATTTGTGAAGGAAGGTGAAATTAAGACTTTTCATAGCAAACAGAAATTGAAAGAATTTGTCGCCACTTGTCCTGCCCTGCAAAAGATGCTTAAAGATGTGTTACACAAAGAAACACAGAAACATGGTCATCAATATGAAGGAAGGTAAAGGAAGGAAACCTCACAGCAAAAGATCACAGGAAGCTCAATTTCTCTTTAACATAGAATTAAACTCTGATGCTCTGTGAAAGCAATGTGTTAAAGTAATCTATTATGTTCTCTTGATGTCTGTTAAATTCTAATTGTTCAAAAACAGCTGAATTTTTATTAAGAGCTATGGGTTATTTAAATATGTGCTTATTTTCAAAGATTTGAATAATCACCTTGTAACAATGATCAAATTTGGTCTATGTTATGTCATGATTTTAAGGCATCTTATTTCAACCAGATATTTTGGATTTTGAGCCTTCTTGGCATTCTTGACAGGCATACAAAAAAATCCAAGTTTCAAACAATCTGGACTCTAAAATTTCCAGTAAATCTTGGACTTTGGTTTTTCCAGTTTGGGCCCAACTGAAAAATCGAAGGACCTATGTCTCTCATCTTATAGAGACACCAACTAATCAGGCTATTTGGATTATAGTAGAAGTACTGTCAAGATGTGCCCATGTGATGTGATGTCGTACCAAACTTTAAGTTTCTATAATGGAAAATGCTATTAATACGAATGTTTGAGAATAAAATCTAGTGATCTTGTGTTACTAGACATGATAGTTATCTTAAAGATTAATCCCCAGAGGCCTAAAGGGTTAAATACTTGTAAAATCCTACAGGTGCTTTAAAAAAATACTGTGAGGTAAGCAAGTGCCTCTTGTTGGTTGATGAGTTTATAATTTTAAATATGGCAACTTAAAGTCTTTTGTCATCCACAGTTATATATGATTTGCTGCTCATAAAACTAAAGCGTTGTTGGTTCTGTGTTTAGCTGTCCTCCTATAGGTTCCTATGGACTTTTTCCAGCCACTTCTATTGTATTCAGTACTTTGGGATGGCTCTGTAAACAGATGAAGCCAATAATGTATTAACAGTACCAACTGAGAGAAAGTATGCTTAACTGAGGTTACTAAAAACAAAAAGCAATTCAAATCAATTGGCAATCTACAAAAAGAGTTAAAGATTTTAAAAGCTATTATTAAAATTGCTATATTGGTCTATTATACTATGTTATATATGTGTACATATTGTATGTCCACATGGGAAAATTTTATTAAGAGTTTTATTTTAAATGGCTTATAGATAAGATTGTCCATAAATTTAAGCTGCTAAATTTAATCAAAGATACATTTTAAGTCCTGTGACTTGAATCTCTGTATCATATGTTTTATACTTGTTGGTAGAAAGAAACTAAAAACATTTTATATGGTTGTGCTTAAGTTTACTGGTTACACAAACTACACCATGTTAGATATTTAAGAGGTGTTTCCAAATACATGATTCTTAAAATTTATAGAAGGCATTGGACCTTCTGGTAGATGTTTTCTTAAGTTGTTATCTAATGGTTGAAACTGTTTGCTAAGTATTCATGTAACATTGCTATTGTCAGCAAACGATCTAGGACTTGCTCCCTCATTTCTCTATTCTAAGCCCAACTTGTTCTTTCATTTCTCTATTCGCTTCAAGGTAGGAAACTAATTCTATTATGAAGGAATCTGTAGGACGCACAATTTAATCTTTAGACCTTATAAAAGAAATGGCTAACATTTTTCTGTAATAGCATAGCCAAAATAAGAACTCAAATAATAATCTCATAGCTAGGTTCACTTCACCATCAGTGAAGTAAACAGTAAGTAGAAAAAACCTCCCTTTCAGACCAAAGGGAAAGAAGTTTTAAAGTGAGAATATAATTTTCCTCATGGGTATTGTCTACCTTAGAAAAACTACTACAGAACATGCCTGTGACTATAGACTTGTAGTTCAGGCCACCGAAGATTAGAGATGGGACTTGGGCACTCCCTTGACTTGCATCCTCTGGTCTGCTTTAACACAAACCAGGAGGAAAAGAAAGCTAGGCATCAGAAGCAATGGGTAGCAGGCCTATTACTGGCTGATCTGTACAGTGATCTGCCCTCAAGGAGACCCAACAGACCAGTCCACTGCAGTGGTTTTCAATGTGGTAAGCCTGGGCTTCAGCAGAAGTCAGCTTGTGAAGAGCCCTGGCAGCTCTGCCAAGAGTTGGATCACTGGAAATGGACCTGCCCTGGAGTCGAAGGATGCCCAGGTCAGAGCCACAGATCTTATTGGCTCTAAGCTGAAAAGCCCTTCACTCAGCCCAGCTTCCAAAGTGACCACTGCAGCTGAGTGGACGGCCAACTGTGGTCAGCAACATTGAAGGCAGAACTGTAAATTTCTTGTTAGAGATGCCACCTGCCTTTACCTGGCCAGCTCTCCTCCCAGGCCAGCCAAGTAATGAAAGTCAACAGAGTGCCTGCCCCTAGGAGGTTCACACCTCCCTTAGGATGCATCCCATGTGAAGAGATAGATAGGTCTGGGCCTCTCAACTTACAAGGCCTAAAGCCCACCAGATTATTATCAAGCCCCTTCTGTCAGGTTCTATTTGTCTCTCAATCAGAAAACTTAATTGTAGCTTAGACAGCACCTTTCTTAGCTCCTCTAATAATGACTCTGTCCTTTGTTCTAGACCCTGTCTAGCGCACTTGGGCCTCATTCCTTTGTAATCATAACCTCTACTCTACCTCCAATGGCTCTACTCCCAACCTGTGTGTACTGATGGTCCTCTTCCCCACTTAATGCTGTATAATTGTTCAGACCTGGTTAATGCCACTCTTAGGATCATTGGTTACTATCCTCACCCTGTCTTTTATGACCTTGTCTAAATATGATCAGAGTCGGTGAACTTGGAAGGCTTCCATAGCCTTGGCAACTCATGACGACAGCCTAGGGTGGTTACTGGCGCCATAAACTAGAGTGTCAATTTGTTGGGTCAACAACAGGAGCCACTGTGCACTTGCTCCTCATGTGGGATCTTTGTCCTTAATGTGTTGTACATTTTGATTTAATGCTATAACTAGTACTCAAACAGTATGTTTCACTTTGTGTTTCTATGTGGGTGCAGACTGTTGAAATCTTTACTTAATATATACTAAATTGATCTTCTGTATATAAAGAGAATTGAAAATGAATCTTGATGTGAATGGAAGGGGAGATGGAGCGGGAGAGGGGAGGGTTGCGGGTGGGAGGGAATTTATGGGAGGGGGAAGCCATTGTAACCCATAAGCTGTACATTGGAAATTTATATTCATTAAATAAAAGTTAAAAAAATAAAAAAATAAAATAAAAAATTAATAAATAAAATTAAATCTTCGAAGCAGGTCAGTGATTAATATATCTTATAATCTAAACAATGGCCATTAATAAAAGGATTAGTAAAAGGCTGGTCCTCATAATGTTCATCATGACACAATTAGTATTTATAGCCAATAATTAAAATGGCTTTAAAAATCTTGCATCAAATGTGCAGCAGAGGCAGAATGAAAGCAGGATTTGGTGTTGTGCATTATCTGTGTTCCAAACTGTCTCCCACAGACAAGAAGGCTTTCCACTCAGCACATTCCACATAATCTCTTTACATGATTAACCCCTTTCCTTAATGTAGCCTTCTTTGAGAGACATTTTGAGGATTTGCATACCTCAGAGCATTGATTATTCAGCAAATAAATAACCTAAATACTTAACATTAACGTCCTTATTTCTTAAGAAATGGAAGCCTAAGGAAGTGGCATCTTTTCTTAAGGCTTAAAGTTTCCGAATTGCCCAAATTCAATAGCTGTAAACTAGCCCTGCTGGTGGTAAATAGGACAGAGATACACACAAAGGATTCTATCGCTCTGTCCAAACCAAAATGCAAGGCATTCACAAATAGACATTCAAGACAGGCAGACACTTTTCTTCTCAGCCTCTCATTAAACCAATCACAAGTTAAACGTGACCCTCTTTGTCCCATTTGAACCATTTTGAGTTAAACATGAATTTTTTATTGAGGCTCTAAATTTTTAGAATTTCTCATCATGGAGTTTTCTTTCTTCTTTTTGTTTTAAACCAAGTTCTTATTATTTATGAAGCTAAAGGATTAAAGAAATTCTGTGCCTTTCTTTTCTTTCCCTCGTTTCACCTCTTCCTTGTTCCCCTCTTGTACCCTGTCCTCAAGGCATCCTTATTCTCTAAGTTGAAATATTAGCACAAGAGTATTGACTTAAATGTGTGATAAAATATTTCCATCATCAGCTCAGAGACCTCTGCCAAATATCAAGGTTGTTGACCCACACACAGTGTAAATATACTTTGAAAACCACATGTCAAGAGATCTTGGCTTGCACTACTCACTTGGGCCTGCTCAGTAGCAGATTGTTCAAAGAGAAGACCACATCTGAGGCAACAGTGAGAGGAAAGCTACAGTGTAGTTGCTTTTCTATTGCCCCAAATAAAAGAAAGTGTTAGTCGCTTTCTGTGATTCATTGGTTGAAGAACAAACAGCTGCATTTTTTTATTTATAGAAAGGATATTTGATAGAATAAAGAAGACCTTCTATTTTTTCTAAGTAATTATCTATATTGGTTTTCAATAGTTGTGACAAACTCCTGTTTCTGCTACAATAGCTCATAAATGGATAAGAGTGACAGGCAGCTTCTGACACTGTCCCGATGGTCCCTGTCTCCTGGTGTTCATGCTCCTGTGTAATCCATGCCCCTTGAATGTGGCCTGGACCTAGAGACTTTTTTCTAACAAATAGATTATGGAAAAAGTGATAAAATATCACCTGCTAAATTAGGTAATGAAAGACTATGGATTTCTGTGAGGATCTCCTAGCTGACTTACTGTGATGGAAGGCACCCCAGGCCAGTAGCTAAAAGCATCCTCTGGCCACCACCCTACAAGAAATTAAGGCCTCCAGCCCAAGAAACAGTAGAGAGATGAGTGTAATCAACAACGGTTTCATGAGCTGAAGCTGATCCTACCTTAGCTGACCCTTGAATTAAGCTTTGCAGTACCTGTCTCTTTCACTTATTTTTAAATTGATAACTAAAATCTGTATATACAATGGTATTCAGTTTGTAGAAACTAGATTTAAAAGATGCTTATTTTGATGAACTTTTTTATATCCTTGTATTGTTTTTTCATAGTAAGCATTCCCCATGAACTCCTTGAAGACCGAATCCTTGTGTTTTTGACATACAGCATTAATGTCTTGAAATATGTATACATTGTGGGAATGACTAAATCAAGCTAGTGAACATATGTATTACCTCACACATGCCTCTTTTGTTTGTGGTGAGGATACAACATCTAGTCTTCGCAATTTTCAAATACACAGAGCACTAATGTTAATTGCTGTCATATTGTACAACAGGCTCCCTATTTACATATTCATTGAAGCCTTACAGAAAACCCTGAGAGAAGACCCATTCCAGCTGTGCTCAGACTCAAGACCTATACACCCTAGGAAATAATAAATACGTTTTGTATTATTCACTATGTTTAGGGATAGTGTGTTATACTGCAGTAGGTAACTAACACAATAAGAAAGTGGAAGCATGCCCTTCAAATTGGAAGAAGTCAATACATCTCTCCTTATCATAAACATAACTAGAAAAATTTTAAAAAAAGAAATAACTTCATGGTTATGCCATAGACATGACACAGGTAGAAAGGAATTTATGGCTGTAAGAGCTATTTCATCCATATTTTAAGAGCTCTTAATCTAAGGACCAAAAACAATGTTCTCTCTTTTGGGAAGGAATGGAAAGCACTTGTGAATTTTCTGTTCTTTCATCCAGACTGTCTTTGTACAATGCAATTGATTTGTTTTTTATTTCCTAAAATTGCTTCTCAAGATTCACAACCCTTTGATCACACTGATTGGCTTGCATTATTTCCAAGCCTACTGCAGATGGTTCTACTGTCCATCTTATGCTGATTACTACTAGTTTCCATCTCATTTCCAATAATTACAGTATTATCAGCTCCATATATGCATAAGGAACTCTGAGAGAGGCCACGTGACCTATAAATGGAAGAGCCAAAAATAGTCCATGCCTTGGGTCACTAAACTCAACATCCTTTCTTCTTGATCTTTTGTGGAAATATAAAATGTTTTTCAAGTCTGGTACATTAAATAGTACTTATAGATTCCAAGGCTACCTGTTTCTACACTAACATTCTGTGTTTGATATCAGCCTCTTATATTCCTTGATTCAATGGTCTCTGACCCAGTTTTGTACCATCGAAAACACAATATGATCCCAGAATTCATCCAAATTCAGAATCTTAGACTCTTTCTCAAATATTCTCTCTTGCTTCCTGGAAGGGCTTAGAAAAGGAGTGGATTTGAAGTCTACATTCTTAGGTTCCAGTTCTGTTTCTATCATCGACATTTGAGAAAGATTCATAACATCTCTGACCCTCAGTTTCTTAACAGGTGAACAAAAAAGAAGCAGCAATGTGTTTTGATAATTGAATGAGATGACACTCATGGGGCAAAGCACAAGCACAGTGTTTGTCACACCTTAGGTGATCAATATCTCTTAAATCTCTCCTACCTATCACCCCATCCTAGTATTGCTTCCATACTCTTTCTGATATACATGAGAGGGATCAGACTATTTTTCTTGACTAATCAGCTATTTGTTCACCTTGACAAAACCTATAATGAACTGATAATATTTTTAAAAAATGATTAAAACCTAAGAATTCCTCCAAGGTTCTTTCTTGGATGGTGTGGCAATTTCTTTCAGCGTTGTCCTACAGTAGTGCTTCATCATGTTAGCTGTCAGGTATCAGAGCAGGCACTTGGCTTATTGGCTAAGATGATGTTAAAGACACCCAGGTCCCATATCAGAGTGGCTGAGCTGAATTCTCGGCTCTGGTTTCAGATTCTGACTTTTTGCCAATGCAGACCATGGGTGGCAGCAGAGAATCTCACAGAGCTGAGTCACAGCTACCCATGCAGTATACTAGGATCAAATTCCCAGTTCCTGCCTCCAACCCTGGTAATTGAGAGCACTGGGGAGTGAACCAGAATATGGGAGCTCTGCTTGACTTTCATTAAAATAAAGTTCATGGGAAAATGAAATTAAAAGTTAAGTTGAAAAAAAGATATCAGGTATCATCCCAAGGCTGTGGGAGTGCTGGGACATGGGTCATGGTGATATTAATTCCCAAGTTAATGGGAACATTGGCTTCAGGCAGGTCTGTAAACAAGTATATTAGCTTATCTGCCTTTACCGAGTGCTGTAAACTCTTATAGCATCCATAAAGTCTATCCAAAGATCACTAATGCAGATTGTAAATCAGATGCCATCTGACAAGCTTTATTTCTGGATGTGTGCCCTCTTCTAGGTTTATTGTTTATTCCCCCTTGATGAGTTCACATGATGTAGGGAATCAGAAGCACACATCACAGACTTGCTCTGACACCACTTAAGCCATGTGTTATTACCCTGTCTTTGTTTCCAAAAAACCTGTATTCTTGGATTGTATTTACTCATTTTTCTAAAAATCTCTGGTTTTCCTCTGTACTAGGGAAAATGGCCTCCAATTCTAAATGGGATTGCATTTCGGGCACTAAAATTTGAATGTCTATCCACTTTATTGATGCCTCTAGACTGAGACTCAACAGGTACTGTGTTCACTTGAGAACAAGAGAGGAGCCTGTTGAACCAGCCAGAAGCCTGTTGCTGATTTCCTGACCTCCATCCCAGGATATACTTTCATCATTCTCTTCAAGAATAGCCAGTGAAGCCACTGCCTGCAGTGCTGGCATCCCATGTGGTTGCCAGTTCATGTCCTGGTTGCTCTACTTCCAGGCCAGCTCTCTTCTGTGGCCTAGGAAAGCAGTGGAGGATGACCTAGGTCCTTGGACCCATACACCCATGTGGGAGACCTGGAGGAGGCTCCTGATTCCTGGCTTCAGATTGGTCCAGCTCCAGCCATTGCAGCCATTTGGGGAGTGAATCAGTGGATAGAGGACCTCTCTCTTTCTCTCTTCCTCTCTCTCTCTCTCTCTCTGTAACTCTGCCTTTCAAATAAATAAATAAATGCTTTAAAAAAGAATTGCATATGGATTTTCAAGGATTTCTCACTCACAAGCCACAAATTTCTTTCTTATAGGAAGGACAATGTTTCAAGCTTTAAGTCCTTTTCAAAGATTAATTTATTTATTTGTAAGGTAAAATTATAAGGAGGAGAGAGAGAAAGAGAGGGAGCGAGATCTTCCATCCACTGGTTCACTCCCCAAATGGCCACAACAGCGAGGACTGGGCCAGGCTAAAATCGGGAGCCTGGAGTTCCATCTTGGTCTCCCCCGCATGTTGCAGGTGCCCAAATGCTTGAGCCTTCCTCTACTGCATTTCCAGGAACCTTCGCAGGGAGCTGGAGCAGAAGCAATGGAACCAAGACTCGAATCAGTGCTCCAATATCAGATGCTGGCATTGCAGGCAGCAGCTTAGCTTGCTGAGCAACAAGACTGTGCTCCACCCCAAATCATTTCTTAAAGGAAGCAAGAACCAATGGGATTCTCTTCTCAGAAAGTTTCTATGTGAAAAGTCAGGCACTATTGTCTGTCATTATTCTTTATCCCTGTAAATTACTTATTTTTCACAACCTGTATGAAACTAGCTCCCATTACCATTTTAATGTGAAATGGAACATCTTAATAAGATACATATACAATTCAACCTTCAGGTCCCAGCTCTTTAATAGAGTTTAAACTAAAAATGAATAGTACTTACTTGATTAACGTCTCTGTCCTCATCAGACTGCAGATTCTTGTTTGGCTCACCACTGTATCCATAGAAATCATAGAAGTTACTAAAAATTATCCTTAAAGGAGTGAATTAATGAAATAATGAATAAGTGAATAAGAGACTGAAGTCAGACTTCTGGTAACATAGAAACTGTATCTTTAAGACATCTTGTTAACACCAAGCCAATATGCAATTTGTCTCTGTATTTGCCATGTTTACTGCTTCATAAGATAATGGAACCACAGGGCCAGCATTGTGGTATAGAGCAGCGCTGACATCTCATATGGGGGCAGATTTGTGTCCTGGACGCTCCACTTCCAATCCAGCTCAAGAAGCTGAAAGTGGCCCAAGTGTTTGTGTCCCTGCCATCCATGAGGGAAACCCAGATGAACCTCCTGGCTCCTGGCTTTGGACTGCCACAGTGCTGGTCATTATTACCATTGTGGGGGTGAACAAGCTGAAGGAAGATCTCTTTCTCTCTGTAATGCTGGCTTTTGAAATAGATAATCATTTTTTTCATTTTTCATTTTAATTGATTTTTAACAGTTTCTATATGATTTGTAGATACAAGTCTAAAAATGTAATGATATTCTCCTTCCACCCTCCATCATACTCACCCTCCTTCCTTCTACCCTTTTTTTTTAAGTAAAATATTTTAAATTTACATTACAGTAAAAGGCTTTAAAAAAATAATGGGTTGTCCCATGGAAGTCAGGGATTATTGAATTCTATAAGGCCAGTTGTAATTTGGAGTACAGGCTTGCGGCTGGGTGATGCACAGCCAATATTTCTAGGTTCTGCACATGTTCCAGGTTCTGACTCAGTTGAGTGGAGTCAACTCAGAATGGCCTGCATAGAATCACAGAATTTCCCAAAAACCTGAAAGCAGTTTTGAACCCAGAATTCAGCCATACTTGAAAGCAGTGGAAGAAAATGAAGGAGGGAAAGAGATGGGAAGTGAAAAAAGGAAAACATTGGAGGAGAGCATTGAATTTTTTAAACAAAATCATTGGGAACAAAGAAATTAATAACAATTCTTATTTACCTTGTTATATATTTAAACAGTTATTGAGTAATTATAGTATATTTCTCAAAACCCAATTTTTTTTTAATTTGATTAGTAGACTATTGAGATAGTGGTATTATCTCTTCTGACTAAATATGTTGCTATTGGGAGCATAGTAAGTTACTTGGTGTTTATATTTAATATAACTTTCTGTCTTTTATCTCTCAGGGAAAAATTGAATAACACTGTGATTTAGAGTGCCTCAAAATTTCTTAGCTGTAACTTGGTATGCAGGTATAATTAATCGTGGGAATGGAAAGTCCCTGAACTGGGAATTCTGATTTTATTGCTATTGAATCCTCTGCACAGAGGTTAGGCCAGAAGGTCTTGGGACTACATGTTTTACTTCTCTCTTCTGCTCTGTCCTCATTTCTACTACTGAGTAGATTTTCTCCAAGAATAAAAACATCAGATGTAAACAGCACCTGTTGCCATAGCAGCTATAAAATTCAGTCCTACCTTCCTCCTCTCAAGCGGACCTTAATGCATTCAGTACCTTTCTTGAGGTTAGAACATATGTTAAGAGGTAGGCTAGGATAAGACTCAGATATTCTCTTAAGCATGGAAAACAACCGATGTGTGATTTTATTGACTGTTGAGATTCCAAATATTCATCAGATCACTTGTATCATGAAAAAAAGAATCAAGTATGTGATTGGTTGATGGTTCTGTATTATTTCTATTTGTCTAGGGGCTCTTCTGAGCCTTCTGTGGCAACAGAGGAACTAACTATTCTAATTGAGCTTGAACTTTGTGTAGTTTAGAAAGTTGGTTACATCTCAAGTTAGATTCACATGTTTGTTTCCCTACAGTTTAATTTCCCATTAAAGTTCACCTTTTCTCTGATTCAGTCAGATAATTGCTTGCTTATACATCCGAGCTCTCACATCACTTCCAGTTTCTTTTGTTTTCTCAATGGAACTACGGTTTACTTGGTTAGTTGGAATAATGAAATCCTTACTGAGGGTGAAGCAGGATTCTTTGAAGTGGCTGCTGTCTCTGTCTCTGAAATAAAGTCAAGAAAGGCATGAAGTCCTACAAACATTGTCACTAACTTATTGCTTGTAAGCTTGTCCGTGCCTGTCTATGTCAGAGCATGATTCCTTCACACTATAGAAAGTGAAATGGGGAGATGGATTCTAAGATTCTAAGGAAGAAAAGCCAAAAAAAACTGACAAGCATATGTCCAGATAAGAAAATTGTAGAGTGATGTTCAAAGTAACTTTATTAATGAGGGTGTCAAACTGGAAACACCCGAATGTCCACCAACAGAAGAACAGGTGCAGAAAAATGCTGCTCAGTAATAAAAAAGAGTAATCTAAAGCATGGCTAAATCACAAAGAAATTTGGGAATGGATTACATTTATATGAAACTCTAGAAAACAAATCTAATCTATAATGGCAAAAAGTAGATTAGTGGTCAACTGGAGCCAAGGAGGGAAAGGAGAGGATTAACTGGAAATAAATACAGTGGCCCTCTGTGGACTGACAAAAATTGGGGGTATATTTGTTATAGTGGTGGTTATGTAGACATACAAATGTATCAAAATTCATCAAAATGTTTAAAACCATGCATTTTATCGTATGTATAAATATATCTCAACAAATTTAACATTAGATAGATAGATAGATAGATAGATAGATAGATATCCTTTATTTCTTACTAACAAACGTTGTCAACAGAGACTATACTTTTCCCTGGACTTCTTCAAAAAAGAGAAACAGTCTAAAAGAAAAGTTTAGATTCCCTGTTACATGTTTCCTTGGATAAGAGGAAACTTACCTATATTTAATTGCATAGTCTCCCCAAACATATTGTGTCTGAATTTCCAAACCCTGTGAATGGAAAATGGGTCTTTGCAGATATGAATGAGTTAGGGATCTTTTCTTGAACCATATGGGTGGGAACCAAAATGCAAAAGGAGTCCTCATACAAAGAGGCACTAAGGGAGTACGCACAGAGAGAAGGCAATGTGAAAATAGTAGTGGCAGAGATTGGCATGATGCATAATCACACAAAGGAATGTTGACAGTCATCAGAGCAGAAGAGGTAAGGAGAGGTTCTCCCTTGGGGCCTTCAGAAAGAGAGCAGTCAAACTGGATTTTCACCGACTGATCCTGCTTTGAGACTTCTGGCTTCCAGAACAGTGAGGAAACCATTTTTCTAAGACTGTAGTAAGCCATGACAGAAAACTCAGTACAATAGTTTTGGTAAAATTTCCAGGCCCCTAGAGGTTTTTAAGCTCCATTCAATCAGAAGACGATTTAATGAATGAGTATTATGAACAAGTCCTTATGGAGAACTCAGCTTAAATCTTTCAACATCAAAGGAAGAGAGAGATTGTAGAACACTAGGCAGAAGAAATAAGAACTGTAATAGACAGGAGAGAAAGATCAGGTCTGACTAAAGGAAACATAGATTGTTTTAGAAAAGGGAGTGGGGAATGGCTGGCTTCAAATCTGGTCTTCAAGAATTGGTAAAATGCAGCAAGAATGTATCAAGGATTCCTGGATATATTTTAGAGTCACTTGTATAAGTTTATTAATTAATATGATTATTGGGGCTCTTGATAATGTAGCACCAACCAGCTTGTGCTTTATATAATACTCTGAAAAATTACAGTGCTACTTTCTCAGGATGGAAAATTGATAACATGGGTGTTGTTCTTATACCCTGACATAGCCAGAATGTGGACATTCCTCAGTATTCCCTCCATTGTAGGAAAATATTATATTCAGGTGAACACTGGAAGTACAGTTTTCTTTGATGTCAACCATTTAATTGCGTCCCAGGGGCCCAAGGTTTTATAGTCAAAAGCAGTCCTAATATTTCAGAGACTCATTTTTCAAACACAGATACACACACACATACACTCACACACAAAAAAATATTGTAAGAAAAAATGAAACATCTGAAGTGTGTCATCACAAAAGACATTAAGCAACTCGTGATCAAAATAAGGACCAGATTCCAAGATTTACAGTTACATAACCTGGAAAACTCCTTATAACTTTCATAAGACCCCATCATCCCCCCCATAAAGCACCTTACAGTGATTAAAGCAGCAGAGTTCTGGAGAGAGACTACAGCAGAGCTGCAGGGTGCAAAACATAAAATTAGAGTTATACACAAAGATCAATGGGAATCTGGCATATTATACAGCTAATATTTCCCATCAAAGGGCAATAAATGATACTAAACCACTAGCTTTAAAAGGAATAACCTGGATTCAACTCATCCTCTTGCACTGAAACATGAATCCTAAATGAATCAAAGATTTGGATATTAGAAACAAGGAATAAGGCCGGCGCTGTGGCTCACTAGACTAATCCTCCGCCTTGCGGCACCAGCACACTGGGTTCTAGTCCCGGTCGGGGCACCGGATTCTGTCCTGGTTGCTCCTCTTCCAGGCCAGCTCTCTACTGTGGCCCGAGAAGGCAGTGGAGGATGGCCCAAGTCCTTGGGCCCTGCACCCCATGGGAGACCAGAAGGAAGCACCTGGCTCCTGTCTTTGGATCAGCGCAGTGTGCCGACCACAGTGCGTCGGCCACAGTGCACCAGCCACAGTGGCCATTGGAGGGTGAGCCAATGGTAAAGGAAGACCTTTCTCTCTGTCTCTCTCACTGTCCACTCTACCTGTCAAAAAATTTTTTAAAAATTAAAAAAAAGAAACAAGAAATAAATGTTAAGTACCAGAGGAATATTCTCACACTCAGATCATCTTTGAGTACAGAATTCCTTTCCTATCAGGACACAAATGTAATCTTTAAAGACTAATAGCTTGAAATCATACAGAGAAAAAGTTGGTAAATTTGATCACATAAAAAGGAAAACTTTTCCACTAGAAAAAAAATTACCATTCACAAAGTCAAAAGTCTGGACAATATATGCAACCAAATACAAATTGCTAATTTCCTTAACAAATGAAGAAATTATAAATGTCAATTAAAATAAAATATATGTATCCCATGGCAAATTAACAAAGAACAAAGAAAATGATAGCTAACAAATACCTGTTCGTGGTGTAAACAATTGGCATCACCTTTTACAGGGAAACTTGGCCACATCTGTCAAATTTTAAAACTCATGCACACATAAGTCAATGGGGGGTTTCTAGTTCTAGAAATTTATTCTACAAACATTCTCAACCAAGTACCTACAAGTATACATACTTAAATGTACAAGAATAGATTTTATATGAATATGTAGCAACATTGTTAAATCCTGTTGGCATATAAAATTTTCATCAAATTTATCCATTAAATGAAATCCTTAATTGTTTATAATATATTTTCTCTTTATTATTTGACAGATAGAGTTAGACAGTGAGACAGAGACAGAGAGAAAGGTCTTCCTTCCGTTGGTTCACCCCCCAAACGGCAGCTATAGCTGGAGCTACGCCAATCCGAAGCCAGGAGCCAGTTGCTTCCTCCTGGTCTCCTATGTGGGTGCAGGGCCCAAGGACCTGGGCCATCCTCCACTGCCTTCCCAGGCCACAGTAGAGAGCTGGACTGGAAGAGGAGCAACTGGGACTAGAACCTGGCGACCATATTGGATGCCTGTGCCGGAGGCAGAGGATTGACCAAATGAGCCAAAGCGCCATGCTAGCCCCTTGTTTATAATAGATAAGGATTACCCAAATCCTATGGAAAAAGACATGCACTTTTTGAAAGATTTTATTATTTCATTAATTTTTTTTTATTTTATTTATTTTTCTTTTAAAGGCAGGGTTGGGGGAGAGAGAGAGACATCTTCTATATGCTGCTGCTTCATTTCCCAAGTGGCCACAATAGTCAGGGCTGGGCCAGGCCAAAGCAAGGAATTTGGAACCCAATCCAGGTATCCCTCAAGAGTGATAAGGACCCAAGTACTTGAGCCATCATCCTACTTCCCCCTAGGGTGCACACTAGCAGGAAACTAGTTAAGAGGCAGAGGAGCCTGGATTCAGAATAAGCACTCTGATATAGGATGCAGATGCCCCAATCAGTGTCTTCAGCGCCATACCAAATGCCCACCCCAAGATTTATTATCATTATGTCTTGAAACTACATTTTTTAAAATGTATTTATTTATTTTAGAAGTAGAGTTACAGGCAGAGAAAGGGAGAGACAAAGAGAAAGATCTTCCATGAGCTGCTTCACTCCCCAGATGGCCTCAATGACTGCAGCTGAGCAAATTTGAAACTGGGAGCCAGGAACTTCCTCCAGGTCTTCCCACATGGGTGCAGAGGCCCAAAGATTTGGGCCACCTGCTACTGCTTTCCCAGGCCATAGAAGAGAACTGGATCAGAAGAGGAGCAGCTGGGATATGAACTGGTGCCCAAATGAGATGCCAGTGCTGAAGGCAAAGGCTTAACCCACTATACCACAGCACTGGCCCCAGAGAGCTACACATTTATTGAGAGCACTAGTGCAAAGTATTATGATTATCCAAATAACCATTAAAGAGATTATAAAAACTAAAAAAAAAATTCATTTTTTATTGGAAAGGTCACTAAAACAGTATTAGGAAGAGGGAGAAGCAACCTGTATTCAAAGTCAGTTTGTGGCCCGCACCGTGGCTCAATAGACTAATCCTCCACCTGCGGCGCCAGCACCCTGGGTTCTAGTCCCAGTCAGGGTGCCGGAATCTGTTCTGGTTGCTCCTCTTCCAATCCAGCTCTCTGCTGTGGCCTGGGAGTGCAGTGGAGGATGGCCCAAGTCCTTGGGCCCTGCACCCGCATGGGAGACCAGGAGGAAGCACCTGGCTCCTGGCTTCGGATCAGGGCGGTGCGCTGGACGTAGCTGCATTTGGGGGGTGAACCAACGGTAAAGGAAAACCTTTCTCTCTCTCTCACTGTCCACTCTGCCTGTCAAAAAAAAAAAAAAAGCTATTCTAAAAAAAAAAAAGTCAGTTTGTACCATTTTACTTCAAAGAGAAGGGCAATGGAATTTCAAAAAAGTCTGTAGTTTATAGTTATCTTCTATGACTACAGATATGTTGAAAGTCAGTCATAATCAGTTTCTAAGGTCTCTGCTTAATGACTTTACAAATGTCTCGCCACTGATGGTTTGCAGATGGGAGGTTGGTTATGGGAGGAAGAGCCGCTATAGTCCAAAAATTGTACTTTAAAAATTTACATTTATTAAATAAAATTTTTCTATAAAAAACAAATAAATGTCTCCCACTGCACTAGTAAATAAGTGAGAAACAGTCATATAGCAGAAATCATTTGGGGTAGGTACTTTCTGAAATGATATTTTAGCCATCAAAATGAAGCATTTCGTGTGAGTGTTTGACACAGTCGTTAAGATGCCTTGGGATGACTGCCTCCCAGGTTGGTCTGCCTGTGTTTGGGTCCCAGCTACTCTTCCAATCTGAGCTTCCTACTAATGCATGTTCTGGGAAACAATAGTAATGGTTCAAGTACTCGGGTTCCTGCCACACATGTGACGCACCTGGACTGAGTTCCAAGTCCCCGACTTCAGCCTGGCCCAGCCCTGACTGTTGCAGACATTTGGGAATGAACCAGTAGATGAAATATCCCCCTTTCAAATAAGATGAAATTAAATAAATACATATTTTTAAATGAAACACTAACAGGATTCACGAGAGTGGTCTAACCTGAGTAGAAACAGGCATGAAACGTTCCAGACAGAGAGCTGCTTCAGCCACTTCAGCAGCCTGAGCAAGTTGCTCAGATTTCTCTAGGCATACAAAGCGACCTATGGGAGATCCATAAGACAAGAAAAACCCTTAATTCATTTTCACCTGTAATCTAAACCTGCAGTGACTCAGGACATAAAGCCTCTGTTCTACCAGCCCTCGAGCTGGAAATCTTGTTGAAGTACCCTCCAAAAGGGTTTTAAACTTCAGCAAGCATATGAATCTTTCACTTCGGGGAAGGATTGATTGCCTAGGAACTCTAATTTCGACCAATAGTAGAGTCAAGAAGAGGGGTGCTGGGACACCAGCCCATACCCTCTCAGTGCAATCTTAAGATTTAACCCAACATTCATAAAATGCAGAAGATTCTGGGTTTTGCAGTGGCCTCACTCTGATGATTACCCTGGTCTCTAAAATAAAATAGCCAGCCCTTATCCCTGTTTTTCACAGAAATTAAATGATTTATCCCAACATGCATGACTGTAAAGTTGCAAAAATTCCAAACATAAACCAGTGTTGTTGTATGCCACCATGACCATCATGTTCTGATATGCTCATATCATTTGCTCTCTGGAGCACTAAGTGTACTAATATTGATGCAGTTCACATGATAGCATAACTCACTTTCATCAGGCTAAAAAATACTGGTATATTTATTTTCCACTTATTTCATAAGTAAATTCTCAGAAAAGTCATCAGTTGTATCTTTAAAGTGTGAGAAATGCCTATTGTCAACCCACTTAATTTACTTTTAAATTATGCTGACCAAGTTTAAAATCTATGTATCAGTTATAACCCAAATTTATCAGCACAGGGTATTCTCATTTAAAAAAATAAAAATTATTTATGGTTGCTGTGTTTTGCATTTCTATCATTAAATCATATGAGCAATATTTCACATTATTATTTTCCAACTGTGCTTCCTCTTTGGAATCATCAGATCATGTCTCTTGCCTGCTTATCTTTTGTAGCCTTGATATTTTTCTCATAACTTTGAGTCCATCCTTAATATTTTATAGATATTAAATTGTGTCATATCTGATGTAAACATGTTGTGACACATATTTTTTCTTTACTATTTTTCATCATAAGGATCATTTAAAATTGTGTATATTAACATTTTGTTTCTTCCTATTATTATTTAAAAGTTGAAAAACCTATCATTCCTTCCTATATTTGATAACCATACTATTTCCTGCCAGTTCTTCTATATTTTGCTATTTTTATATTTAATCCTCTAATTTGATGCTTCTTGACATTTCACTCTCCTTCAGCACACAAACAGAAACAATAAATTGTAATTCCCACTTCCAGTGATAACTATAAAGCTACCTCTTTTTCACTCACGAGCATGTAACAGAGCTGGACCTGCAACAATGCTTAATACTGCCAAATCTCTCTGTCCACTTCCACTGCCCTCATTCAAATGAAGTACATTTTGATGAACAGTATAAAACAATTTCTTATGTTTCAAAATGCTAATCAATTATGAAAAATTGACATTCTTAATGGTTTTTCCTTTCCCTATCCATTTTTAGTAAATATATTAATCCTTGTGAAATCTACTTATATATTCTGAAGCTATCCTATTATTTCATGTTTCTATTTTATAATGAATTCAAAAATACATTAAACTTTGTTGTTTCATCCCGGGTTTTAATATCTAGCAGATATTTTGTTCCTGTTGTTGTTGTTTGTTAATCTATTTATGCTAATTTGTTTTCACACGTTCAGTTTTCAAGTGAATTACAAGCTGTTACTGGGGGCTGGCAGTAGTGGGTTAGTCCACCCTCTGCTTGTTTTATTTGCTGAGATAAAGTGGGACACCACTATCTCCCACCTCAGTTATTTATCAGTGTCTCTATTTCTTTTGCTTGTGTGCCATTGATTATTACATTTTTATTCTTTCTTTTCATTCAGAAACTTCTGTTTTCCATACCTTGTCTGAAATCTCTTATATTCTTTTTCATCTTTTAATTAATGTCTTACATTCCAAGATGTTATATTCCACCAGTCTGGTTTCTGCATACTGTGTCTGCTTTCTATTATCTTCAGAGAGTGTGGAAATTGGCTAACAGTAGAATTCTACCTTTTTTCTTTCATAATTTAAATATCCTATTTTATCACCAAAAATATATAACTGCTGTCTTCTAAAAACCATTATGCATCTCCTGCACAAAATCCATTTCAAGTCTTGTTATCTGATTATTAGGAAACTAATCTTAGGAAATATGAAGAAATAAACAAGTCAATTATTTACTCAGTCATAAATATCTACAAACAAGGAAGGAAAAGAGGAAAGTGGGAAAATAAAAAGTTTGGGTTTTTTTCTCATCTATACATCACTATAAAATCTCTATTCTTTTTAAAAAATATTTTATTTATGTGCAAGGCAGAGTTACAGAGATAGAGGGAAAAGGAGAAATAGAGAGCTTCCATTTGCTGGTTCACTCCCCCAAATGTCTGCAACAACCAGGGTTGAGTTAAGCCAAAGCCAGGAGCCAGGAGGTTCATCCAAGTGTCCCACGTGGTTGCAGAGGCCCAAGGAATTTACCATCTTCCACTGCTTTAGCAGGTGCATTTGCAGGAATGGGAAGAGGAGCAGCATGGACTTGAACCAGCAACTGTATGGGATGCTGACCTGGCAGGCTGTAGTGTAACTCATTATGTCACAAAGCTGACCACAGGATTCATACTCTTAATTCCATTCTGTCAGTGGGCATGCTGTTGAAGGGTAGACACACCAGGTGTTGAAAGAAGCTCACACTTTTCGTACTTCAGAATATTTTAGGGCCGGCACCGCGGCTCAAGAGGCTAATCCTCCACCTGCGGCGCTGGCACACCCGGTTCTAGTCCCAGTCCAGGCGCCAGATTCTGTCCCAGTTGCCCCTCTTCCAGGCCAGCTCTCTGCTATGGCCCGGGAAGGCAGTGGAGGATGGCCCAAGTCCTTGGGTCCTGCACCCCATGGGAGACCAGGAGAAGCACCTGGCTCCTGCCTTCGGATCAGCGTGGTACGCCGGCCGCGGCGGCCATTGGAGAGTGAACCAACGGCAAAGGAAGACCTTTCTCTCTGTCTCTCTCTCTCACTGTCCACTCTGCCTGTCAAAAAAAAAAAAAAAAAAAAAAAGAATGTTTTAGCAAATGGAGACACCTGGTTGAGGCATAGGATGTAAAGCCTTCACTTTCAATGCCGGCAACCCATATGGGCACCAGTTTATGTCCCAGATGCTCCATTTCCAATCCAGCGCCCTGTTAATAACCTGGGAAAACAGCAGAAGATGGCCTAAATCCCTGGGTTCCTGCCACCCACATGGGAGACCCAGATGAAGCTCCTGCCTTCTGGCTTTGGTGTGGCCCAGCGATGGCCACTGAGGCAATCTGGGTACTAAAGCAGTAGATGGAAGATCTGTGTGTGTGTGTGTGTCTCCCTCTCTCCGTGTATCTCTGACTCTCAAAATAAATAAATCTTTTTTAAAAAGGAAACAGAATGAAAAGATATTACTTTGGTTTCAAAAAATTCTGAAATCCATGCATTTTTTTTGTAACACATATTTCTCATCAATTTTTTAAGATCCTTAGTATTGGTTTGCTACAGTTTCCAAAATAAAATATGACAAATAAGGTGGCTTAAACAACAGAAATATATTCTCTCACAGTTTTGGAAGCTGGATCACCAAGATCAAGGTATAAGTAGGGTTGGCTCTTCCTGAGAGCTGTGAAGGAAAGGCTGTTCCATGTGTCTCCTCTAGCATCTGCTAGTTTGCTAGAAATCATTGACTAGGCTGGTAGATACTCAGCCTATATCTGCTTTAATATTTGCCCAGCGTTATCCCTGTGTGTATCTTTCTCTATATTCAAATTTCTCCTTTTTCACAATAGAAAATGGAATCAATTAGCAAAGGGCTAAGTAAAGGGCTTCAGCTTGGGGCAGCAGTAACCCTCCTGTATTTGTATTTTATTCAAGAGGTACCAAGTTAAAGGCTGGAGACCAAATTAGCGATTTCAGATTATTTTAATCCTACTCTTTCAATATGGAGTTTATAGGTATCCCTGTTCTAATTAATCTAATTATTCTAATTAATCTAATCTGTTTTTTTATTAAACTTTTATTTAATGAATATAAATTTCCAAAGTATAGCTTATGGGTTACAATGGCTTCCCCCCTTCCATAACTTCCCTCCCACCCGCAACCCTCCCCTTTCCCGCTCCCTTTCCCCTTCCATTCATGTAAAGATTCATTTTCAATTCTCTTTGTATACAGAAGATCAGTTTAGTATATATTAGGTAAAGATTTCAACATTTTGCCCATATAGCAACATCAAGTGAAAAAACTACCATTGGATTACTAATTATAGCATTAAATAGCAATGTACAGCACATTAAAGACAGAGATCCTACAAAATATTTTTAAAAAAATTAATTAATTTTCTATGCCATTTCCAATTTAACACCAGGTTTGTTTTTTTGTTTTTTTTTTTTATACAGAAGATCAGTTTAGTATATATTAGGTAAAGATTTCAACATTTTGCCCATATAGCAACACAAAGTGAAAAAACTACCATTGGATTACTAATTATAGCATTAAATAGCAATGTACAGCACATTAAAGACAGAGATCCTACATAATTTTTTTTTCAAATTAATTAATTTTCTATGCCATTTCCGTTTTAACACCAGGTTGTTTTTTTTTTTTTCATTTCCAATTCTCTTTATATACAGAAGATCACTTCAGTATATAATTAGTAAAGACCTCATCAGTTTGTGCCCACACAGAAACGCAAAGTATAAAAATACTGTTTCAGTACTAGTTATAGCATCACTTCGCTTTAGATGACACATTAGGGACAGATCCCACATGGGGTGTAAGTACACAGTGACTCCTGTTGCTGATTTAACAATTTGACACTCCTGTTCATGGCGTCAGTAATCTCCCTAGGCTCTAGTCATGAGTTGCCAGGGCTATGGAAGCCTTTAGAGTTCGCTGACTTTGATCTTATTCCGATAGGGTCATAGTCAAAGTGGAAGTTCTCTCCTCCCTTCGGAGAAGGGTACCTCCTTCTTTGATGGCCCTGTTCTTTCCACTGGGATCTCACTCACAGAGATCATTCATTTAGGTCTTTTTTTTTTTCCATGATATCTTGGCTTTCCATGCCTGCTATACTCTCATGGGCTCTTCAGCCAGATCTGAATGCCTTGAGGGCTGATTCTGAGGCCAGAGTGTTGTTTAGGACATCTGCCATCCTATGAGTCTGCTGTGTATCCCACTTCCCATGTTGGATCTTTCTCTCCCTTTTTGATTCTATCAGTTAGTATTAGCAGATACTTGTCTTGTTTGTGTGATCTCTTTGACTCTTAGACCTATCAGAACTATCAATTGTGAGCTGAAATTGATCACTTGGACTAGTGCGATGGCATTGGTACATGCCATCTTGATGGGATTGTGTTGGAATCCCCTGGCACATTTCTAACTCTGCCATTTGCGGCCAGTCCGATTGAGCATGTTCCAAATTGTTCATCTCCTCCCTCTCTTTTTCCACTCTTAGATTTAACAGGGATCACTTTTCAGTTAAAATTTAAACACCTAAGAATAATTGTGTGTTAATTACTGAGTTCAACCAATAGTACTAGAACAACAACAACAACACCAAATACTAAAAAGGATAAAGTATTACATTGTACATCTAAAGTCAGGACAGGAGCTGATCAGTTCATTGTTGCTTATAGTGTCCATTTCACTTAACAGGTTTCCCCTTTGGCGCTCAGTTGTCACCGATCAGGGAAAACAAATGATATTTTTCTCTTTGGGACTGGCTTAATTCACTCAGCATGATGTTTTCCAGATTGCTCCATCTTGTTGCAAATGACTGGGTTTCGTTGTTTCTTACTGCTGTATAGTATTCTATGGAGTACATGTCCCATAATTTCTTTATCCAGTCTACTGTTGATGGGCATTTGGGTTGGTTCCAGGTCTTAGCTATTGTGAATTGAGCTGCAATAAACATTAATTGCAGATGGCTTTTTTATTTGCCAAATTAATTTCCTTTGGGTAAATTCCAAGGAGTGGGATGGCTGGGTTGTATGGTAGGGTTATGTTCAGGTTTCTGAGGAATCTCCAGACTGACTTCCATAGTGGCTTAACCAGTTTGCATTCCCACCAACAGTGGGTTAGTGTCCCTTTTTCCCCACATCCTCTCCAGCATCTGTTGTTGGTAGATTTCTGAATGTGAGCCATTCTCACCGGGGTGAGATGGAACCTCATTGTGGTTTTGATTTGCATTTCTCTGATTGCTAGTGATTTTGAACATTTTTTCATGTGTCTGTTGGCCATTTGGATTTCCTCTTTCGAAAAATGTCTATTGAGGTCCTTGGCCCATCTCTTAAGTGGGTTGTTTGTTTTGATGTTGTGGAGTTTCTTGATTTCTTTGTAGATTCTGGTTATCAATCCTTTATCTGTAGTATAGTTTGCGAATATTTTTTCCCATTCTGTTGGTTGCCTCTTCACTTTCCTGACTGTTTCTTTTGAAGTGCAGAAACTTCTCAATTTGATGCAATCCCAAATGTTAATTTTGGTTTTGACTGCCTGTGCTGTTGGAGTATTTTCCAGGAAGTCTTTGCCTGTGCCTATATCTTGCAGGGTTTCTCCAATGCTCTCTAATAATTTGATGGTTTTGGGTCGTAGATTTAAGTCTTTAATCCATGTTGAGTGAATTTTTGTGTAAGGTGATAGGTATGGGTCTTGCTTCAAGCTTCTGCACGTGGAAATCCAATTTTCCCAGCACCATTTATTGAATAGACTGTCCTTATTCCAGGGATTAGATTTGGATCTTTGGTCAAATATAAGTTGGCTGTAGATGTTTGGATTGATTTCTGGTGTTTCTATTCTGTTCCATTGGTCTATCCATCTGTTTCTGTACCAGTACCATGCTGTTTTGATAACAACTGCCCTGTAGTATGTCCTAATATCAGGTATTGTGATGCCTCCGGCTTTGTTTTTGTTGTACAGGATTGCTTTGGCTATTCGAGGTCTTCTGTGTCTCCATATGAATTTCAGCATCATTTTTTCCAGATCTGAGAAGAAGGTCTTGGGGATCTTGATGGGTATTGCATTGAATGTATAAATTGCTTTTGGGAGAATAGACATTTTGATGATATTGATTCTTCCAATCCATGAGCATGGAAGATTTCTCCATTTTTTGGTATCCTCTTCTATTTCTTTCTGTAAGGTTTTGTAGTTTTCATCGTAGAGATCTTTAACGTCTTTGGTTAAGTTTATTCCAAGGTATTTGATTGTTTTTGTAGCTATTGTGAATGGGATTGATTTTAGAAGTTCTTCCTCAGCCGTGGCATTGCCTGTGTATACAAAGGCTGTTGATTTTTGTGCATTGATTTTATATCCTGCTACTTTGCCAAACTCTTCGATGAGTTCCAGCAGTCTCTTAGTAGAGTTCTTTGGGTCCCCTAAATAAAGAATCATATCATCTGCAAAGAGGGATAGTTTGAGTTCGTCCTTCCCGATTTGTATCCCTTTAATTTCTTTTTCTTGCCTAATAGCTCTGGCCAAAACTTCCAGAACTATATCGAATAGCAGTGGTGAGAGAGGGCATCCCTGTCTGGTACCAGATTTCAGTGGAAATGCTTCCAACTTTTCCCCATTCAATAGGATGTTGGCCGTGGGTTTTTCATATATTGCTTTGATTGTATTAAGGAATGTTCCTTCCATACCCAGTTTGCTTAGAGTTTTCATCATGAAAGGGTGTTGTATTTTATCAAATGCTTTCTCTGCGTCTATTGAGAGAATCATATGGTTTTTCTTCTGCAGTCTGTTAATGTAGTGTATTACGTTGATTGTTTTGCGAATGTTGAACCATCCATGCATACCGGGGATGAATCCCACTTGGTCTGGGTGGATGATCTTTCTGATGTGTTGTTGCAATCTATTGGCCAGAATTTTATTGAGGATTTTTGCATCTATGTTCATCAGGGATATTGGTCTGTAATTCTCTTTCAATGTTGCGTCTCTTTCTGGCTTAGGAATTAAGGTGATGCTGGCTTCATAGAAAGAATTTGGGAGGATTCCCTCTTTTTCGATTGCTCTGAATAGTTTGAGAAGAATTGGAGTTAGTTCTTCTCTAAATGTCTGGTAGAACTCAGCAGTGAATCCATCTGGCCCTGGGCTTTTCTTTGTTGGGAGGGCCTTTATTACTGTTTCAATTTCTGTGTCAGTTATTGGTCTGTTTAGGTTTTCTATGTCTTCCTGGCTCAATTTAGGTAGGTTGTATGTGTCCAAGAATCTGTCCATTTCTGATAGATTTCCCTGTTTGCTGGCATACAAGTCCTTGTAGTAATTTCTGATGATTCTTTTTATTTCTGTGGCGTCTGTTGTTACGTTTCCCATTTCATCTCTGATCCTATTGATTTGGGTCTTTTCTTTTTTTAGTTAGTTGGGCCAATGGGGTGTCAATTTTGTTTATTTTTTCAAAAAACCAGCTCCTCGTTTGGCTGATTTTTTGTAATGTTTTTTTGGATTCAATCCTGTTGATTTCTTCTCTGATTTTAATTATTTCTCTTCTCCTACTGGGTTTGGGTTTGGTTTGCTGCAGATTTTCTAGATCCTTGAGATGACTTGAAAGCTCATCTATTTGGTGCCTCTCCAATTTCTTGATGTAGGCACCTATTGATATAAACTTTCCTCTTAACACTGCTTTTGTTGTATCCCATAGGTTTTGGTATGTTGTGCTGTTATCCTCATTTACTTCCAGAAAATTTTTGATTTCTCTTTTAATTTCTTCTATGACCCATTGTTCATTCAGGAGCATGTTGTTCAATCTCCATGTGTTTGCACGTGCTCTAGGGATTCCTGAGTTGCCAATTTCCAATTTCATTCCTTTGTGGTCTGAGAAGCTGCATGGTATGATTCTAATTCTTTTGAATTTGCTGAGACTTGCTTTATGGCCTAGTATGTGGTCAATCCTAGAGAGGGTTCCATGTACTGCTGAGAAGAATGTAAAGTCCTTAGATGTAGGATGAAATGTTCTGTAGATATCTGTTAGATCCATTTGGGCTATAGTGTCATTTAAATCTACTGTCTCCTTGTTGATCTTCTGTCCTGTTGATCTGTCTATCTCTGAGAGTGGAGTATTGAAATCCCCCAGTACTACTGTATTGGGGTCTAAGTCTCCCTTTAAGTCCCTTAACAAGTCTTTTAAATAAGCTGGTGCCCTGTAATTAGGTGCATATACATTGATAATCGTTATATCTTCCTGTTGAATTGATCCCTTAATCATTAAATAGTGCCCCTCTTTATCTTTCTTAACAGTTTTTGTGGTAAAGTTTATGTTGTCCGATATTAAGATGGCTACGCCCGCTCTCTTTTCATTTCTGTTGGCGTGGTATATCTTTTTCCAGCCTTTCACTCTCAGCCTGTATGGATCATTGTTGGATAGATGGGTTTCTTGTAAGCAGCAAAAGGATGGGTTTTGTTCCTTAACCCAATCAGCCAATCGGTGTCTTTTAACTGGACAGTTCAAGCCATTAACATTCAATGTGACTATTGAGAAGGAGTAACTTTGCCCTGCCATTAGCCAAAGATACTTTCTAATATATGGTTTGAGATTCCTGTGATCTTTTGGTGTGAGGTTTCCTACCTTTACCTTCTTTCCTATTGGTGACCGTTTTTCTGTGTTTCTGTATGTAACACATCTTTAAGCATCTTTTGCAGGGCTGGACGAGTGGCGACAAATTCTTTCAGTTTCTGTTTGCCGTGAAAGGTCTTTATTTCACCTTCATTCATAAATGAGAGCTTTGCAGGATATAATATTCTGGGCTGGCAGTTTTTCTCTCTTAGCACCTGGGCTATGTCTCGCCATTCTCTCCTAGCTTGTAGGGTTTCTGAAGAGAAGTCAGCTGTGAGTCTAATTGGAGATCCTCTGAGAGTAATCTGGCGTTTCTCTCTTGCACATTTTAGGATCTTTTCTTTGTGTTTCACTGTGGTGAGTTTGATTACGACGTGTCGTGGTGAGGATCTCTTTTGGTCATGTTTATTAGGGGTTCTATGAGCTTCCTGTATTAGGATGTCTCTGTCTTTCTCCAAACCTGGGAAATTTTCTGCTAGTATCTCACTAAAAAGGCCTTCTAATCCTTTCTCTCTCTCCATGCCTTCAGGTACTCCTAGAACCCGAATGTTGGGTTTTTTAAGAGTATCCTGTAGATTCCTGACAGTATTTTTTAGATTTCTGATTTCTTCTTCTTTTCTTTGATTTGATTGTTTCCTTTCCTGTTCTCTGTCTTCTAAGTCTGATATTCTCTCTTCTGCTTCGCCCATTCTGTTATTTAGGCTACTGAAGACTTATTTTCTTTCTAGATTAAATGATATCCTATGCCTTGAGGGGAAATTATAAGAGAAGACTACTGGTATTTTCCCTAATTCAACTTATTCCCTGACATTATCCATTGGCAATTATTGTCAGGAAGAAAAAGACCCTGTCAACTTCAGTCAAGATACAAGTTATTGTCAATGTAATGGTATCATTTCTATTTCCAAACATCCAAAGAAATGCTTAAGACAATTGACAATGGGAATAATACAACAGTTCTGAATAATTGTACTGATACTTTATGATACTCTGCATTCTTTCATATCCACAAACCCATACGTTCATTCATTTTCCAGAAGTTGACCAAAATTAAATGGAAAAACCCTGTATTTAGATGTTACTTTTGTCCCAGTGAAAAGTAATTGTAAGCCGGCGCCGCAGCTCACTAGGCTAATCCTCCGCCTTGCGGCGCCGGCACACCCGGTTCTAGTCCCGGTCGGGGCACCGATCCTGTCCCGGTTGCCCCTCTTCCAGGCCAGCTCTCTGCTGTGGCCAGGGAGTGCAGTGGAGGATGGCCCAAGTGCTTGGGCCCTGCACCCCATGGGAGACCAGGAGAAGCACCTGGCTCCTGCCATCGGAACAGCACAGTGTGCTGGTCGCAGCGCGCCTACCGCGGCGGCCATTGGAGGGTGAACCAACGGCAAAGGAAGACCTTTCTCTCTGTCTCTCTCTCTCACTGTCCACTCTGCCTGTCAAAAAAAAAAAATAGTAATTGTAAGAGAAACCTCCAAATATATCGATTCTCTCTGTTTTATTTTAACACTTCCATTTGGAATGGATTCTTCTATGAAATACTTTATTCCCTTACTACATTTACAAAGTTACAGCATGTTAAGCTCCAATAAATATTGAAGTTTCAGTTGTTGTTCAAACAAATGGTTGAATGAACACAGATTACGTTTCTTGAAGAATGTGGTTTTCAGCCAAGCTCAGTAATTGCTAGGTTCTTTATCTTTGAACCACTCCTGATTAAATAAATTGAGATTGGAGTGTTGTGGCACAGTGGATTAAACAACCACCTGCAACACCAGCATCCTGTATGGGCTCCAGTTCAAGTCCTGGCTGCTGCTCCACTTCTGATGGATCTCTGCTAATGTGACTGGGAAAGTACCAGAAGATGGTCCAAGTGCTTGGGCCCCTACCACTTGCGTGGAAGACCACGATAGAGTTTCTGGCTGAGTCTCTCTCTCTCTCTCTCTCTCTCCCTCGCTCTTCCCTTTTCTCTCTCTTTTCAAATAAATCTTTTTTAAAAAAATAGAAATAAAAAATAAATCGGGCTGATTCTTATGAAAATACTAGCTATGCATTGAGACAAATTTATTTTATATTTCCACCGTGTTAACACATGCTATATAGTATGGAATATTCTGCCAACTAATTTGTATTCTACTATCAAATATAACTCAATATTAAAATACTTATCAGTTGCCAGTAATCATATGAACTCTTACTTCCATCAGTGGCAAAGTGAAATGTATTTTATCATTTACCAGTTTTTCACAATTATTTGGATAGTGGAAAAATCATTCTTATTTCTGAAATTCCTCCTCAGATTAGCAGATAAAATTGGCAGCCCCATTTCCATCAGCCAGAGGCCACACTAAATCTAGAATTTCGAATGCGGTCAGAATGACTATGTCTCCAGTGATTGGAAATGGTCATTGACATTCAGACAGAGTCATCTTTTTAGCATTTCTTTTCTTTATTCCCTACCTTCAATATGCCTGTCATTGCTCAAACAGCTAGGAAAAACAAAAAGGATTGGGATAAAGAATGACAATGTGGTCAAAAAATGAGAGCTGAGCAATCGGAGCATGACTGGACATAATGTCTGAAAGGTTATAATGCAGTTAGCTCCCAGAATTACTTTCTGCATTTACAAAACTGATCATCATGGCGTTGAGTAGAGTTTCATTTGTTATTTTCACTCAAGCTGCTATGGAAATCCAATATTTCATTTTCATTGTATAACTTAAGGGATACTTTCATTTGCCAAGGACAGTGTAAGAAATGAAAAAGGTAAGAATTCAGAGGCCATCATGTTTAGTGAAATAAGCAAGTCCCAAAAAGAAAATTTCATGTTTTTCCTGACTCCTGGTAACTAATATATAGAGTACAAAAAATATATAATCTATATTAGTGAAAGCGACAATTTCAGATTTGATTATTGCTTATAGCCATTTCTATACTCCTGAGGAATAGTGGTTTTTCTACTTATTATCTGTTGAATTCTGCATTTTAGTGGCAGGCTAATCTTGTGATTTTAAAGTAAATTGACAGTATATCATTGTAAAAATTAAGAGAAAAATGTAAATCAAGGAGTGAGGGTGAGAGTGAGAGGATGAAAGGGTACAGTGGGAAGTATAATTATGTTTTTAAAACTGTATATATAAAATATATGAAATGTGTTCCCTCTATATAATAAAAATTTAAAAGTAAAAATATTTATCTTAAATATGTGTTTTCTAATACTCTGTAATGATTTTAAGAGGGAAAAGTCGAATTTTTCACCAAATCTTGCCTATGTATGACATAGCTGTAGGTCACACTAAATAGTACTCAGAAGACAAAAGAAGAATTCAGAGGCAAAGAAAGGAAAATCGAAAACAAATTCATGATCTGAAGATTTCTGACAATACAAAAATCAATATAAAGGAGGCTATGGAGGTATTTCGGAGGGTAAATGCTGGTACCCAAAGTGATGTGTAACTGTTGCATATGCTAAGACTCCAAATCCTAGCTGACAGAATTGTATTATTAAAATGAAAGAAATGCCTTGTACAAATAGGATGGAAATGGCTCACATAAATGAGGGACGGAAAGCAGAGAACAATGTGCAGTATCTTGATCTATGTCCACTGCTTCTGGGTTGATGTAATGGCTATGGAATAAAATATCAGAGATATATAAATTAGTCCAACAGTTTCCTGACATTCTGGCAACTATGGGTGATGCCATGACCCAGAACTGACTGAGGAGCTATAACTGGGCATCTGGTGGAACTTTCTTGATGAGTACTCCTCTCCTCTAAATAGGTGCTGCCCCTTCCACTCCCCTGTTCCTATTTCCTTTCAGGCCAGAATGTGGACTTCATGCTTGATTATGCTAGATACATCAAGAGACCTGTCATTAAGAAGGTAGACAGCAGGTGGAAGAAATCTGAGGAGCTGGTGGCATCACTGAATGATTTCTTGACTTTATTTGGAAAAACTACTTAAGACATAGTTTATGGATTTTCTTCTGTTTGAAATTGAGTATACTCCTAATTGGTGTAAATATTGATGAACACAAGTTACATATCTATGGTCAAATTTTGGAAGTTAAATATACTCTTTAAATTTCTATTGTTATTGAGTTATCCCTGGTAGTGGAGGCTTTTAGACTGCAGTAACACCCCTCCCATGCTTCAAAATTTTCTATATATATTTCATTTCAGTTAAAACATCCACATACTTATGCATCAAGATGTGCCATTTTCCCAGTGCGTAACAGTCTTGATGCTGACACCTGATTAGTTTAGCTGAATTACAGAGGTTGCGTTGAGGCAAATACTATTATGGCTTCTGCTTCTCTCAATCAATTGGCGTATTTCCCTAGAATTACTTTAGATTTTGTTATCACCCAGAAACCTGCTGCTGTGAGTGCAAGAAAATGAGCCAAAAACAATTGGAAAGACTTAGCAGGGTAAATTTAAGGTCATTGTGCAACATCCCTAAGTTTAGGATACAAATCATATCCTTCAAGTTTGAACCCCACTAAGTACTCTGGTCACTAACCAGTCTCTAAACTACCATACATATCCATACCCAGACCAGTAGAAAAAAGTAATAATAATCCAGATTAGCTCCATGTTGTTTTCTCTTTTCACTGTATGGTCCCTTTAGAATGAGAAACAAAATTCAAAGTTTAATTATTTTGGAATTTTCCATTTTATTTAATTTTTTATTTTTCATCAAATTACCAATGTTTATTGAACAAAGAGCCAATGTAGACTCCGAGCTGACACAGAGACTCTCCTTATCTCCCTTACATCAGTTATGCCTTTTCACCCCCTGAAAGAAATCCATAGGGCTGTGGAAGTGCATAGAAATCAAATCCATGGCATTACCAGGCACCTCTGAGTCCTGTTTTCCCCAGAAGTACTCTGGAGAGATTCACTCAGACACTCCTAGTCCTGCCAAGTCTAAGACAAGCTTTATTTTAGTATTTTTCAACTACTTCACGGGATACATTCTTATCTCTTTTTTTCTAGCAAACTCAACTGCAACTTAACTTGTATCAACAATTTCACCCAAAATATCTATTGAACTAACTTTCCAAAAAAAATCACATAACTGTGTGTGTGTGTGTGTGTGTTTGGTCTCTCGCTCTCTCTTTCCCTCCCCTTCCTCCCTCCCTCCCTCTCCCTCTCTGCCTCTCCCCTTCATTCTGGCATTCTTTTAAAGAAAATAAATAAAACTCTTTAAAAACACTCACACAAAAACAAAATAGTAGCTAATAAGGAAAAAATGTTTCTATTAGATGTAACTATATAATTTTAACATTGAAAATTTCTGATATTTTGAAATCTGATTACTCAATTGTTAGAGGTGCAACACTGGCACAACAACCTAGGACTTCTGCTATGAAGAAGTTAAGGCTGGTTATTTTAATAAATTATCACATTTTCAAAACAATTTTGTTGTTTCTAAGACTATCCATGAAAAGATTCCCTGTTCATTTTATTCTTATTTGAGTTTTAGACAAAGAACGAAAATCTAAACATGGCTACTTGATGATAGCTCTTTGTACAACAATAGAACGTCTTATACATTATGGTTCGAAAATGGAGTTGATGCCTGATTATCATGAGAATTGCCATCGAAGTAGGAGACCAGATCATCTTCTCAAACGTCACAGACAACTACTCTGAGATTGTCTTGCATATCGTGAGTAACCACACAAAAGAAACTCAATGTGATGCAGAAAGGTGAAGATGGAACAATAGGCATGAGAGAGAAGGGGCATAAGTAGAGAAAAACCTTATGGACAAAGAGATATCTAAAACAGATATTTATTGAGAGCTTACTGTTTGGGATGGAAAAGAATCTGCTGCCTCCTCAGAAACCTGCAGTAATGTTGACACTAATTTTTAAAGCTTATAGTAGTGGACAGGGTTTTTTTTAAAAGCAATATGAATATTGGGTGACTGGGCTTATACTGGTAATAGTGCTTGGGAGTCACTATTTAAATTATATAAATTTAGACACAGTGCTGAGGAGTGCTGTGAAGAAAGCATTAAGAGATCCAGTCCTAGGAGTGCTCAATCTATCATGTCAACTCCAAGCTGAATGGTGTCAGGGAGTCACAGGGCATCAAACACATCTTGTGGTGGATCTTGGAATATCATTGCATGCCCAGAGGGAAAATTGGGGGAAATAATGCCATTTTAAATTATATGCTCTTGGCATATAAAATTGAATGCAAAAATTGAATGTAAATAGTATTACGTAAATTCTCTAGACTATGGGAGTCTAAAACTTTGCTCATGCAATTTCCTCTTGGAAAATGGTTCAAAACTTGGTCTTAATGATCTTTTGGTTTCTTCAGATTTCAGTTTAGTGGGATTTTCTCTGAAAGAACTGATGGACTAAAAAAAATTACAAAAAATAAAATAAAATAAAAAGAAATAAGCCAGCGCCGCGGCTCACTAGGCTAATCCTCCGCCTTGCGGCGCTGGCACACCGGGTTCTAGTCCCGGTCGGGGCACCGATCCTGTCCCGGTTGCCCCTCTTCCAGGCCAGCTCTCTGCTGTGGCCAGGGAGTGCAGTGGAGGATGGCCCAAGTCCTTGGGCCCTGCACCCCATGGGAGACCAGGAGAAGCACCTGGCTCCTGCCATCGGATCTGCGCGGTGCGCCGGCCGCAGCGCGCCAACCGCGGCAGCCATTGGAGGGTGAACCTTTCTCTCTGTCTCTCTCTCTCACTGTCCACTCTGCCTGTCAAAAAAAAAAAAAAAAGAACTGATGGACTAACTGAAGATACACTGGGACTAGATCCAATCTTTTGTCCTTCCAAGTATACAACAAGTTGATATTATGGAATTGACTTTTACTTGGAACTAAAGAGATTTTTGCATTAGATATCTAGTCTGCCTTCTACCAAAAATTGGGGTAAAAAAAAAACTTTGGGAGGCTGGCACTGTGGCATAGTGTGTAAAAACTTCCACCTGCAATGCTGGCATCTCATACGGATGCCAGTTTGAGTCCCAGCTGCTCCACTTCAGATCCAGCTCTCTGCTGTGGCCTGGGAAAGCAGTGGAGGATAGCCCAAGTCCTTGGGCCCCTGAGGCCACATGGGAGACCCAGAAAATGCTTGTGACTCCTGGCTTCAGATTGGCACAGCTCTGGCCATTGCGGCCATCTGGGGAGTGAACCAGTGAATAGAAGACCTCTTTCTCTCTCTGTCTCTGCCTCTGCCTCTCTGTAACTCTTTCAAACAAATAAATAAATTTTAAAAAATAAAAAAAAACTTTGAGGCATTATTATAAGATGCTGTAGAGGTAATAACAGGAACATGATCCTTGCTTCCTGTGGGCTGTTGTGTAATCACCCCCATTGAGTGTGAGCTGAAACGAGTGCCTCCCTTCTACTGAACAGAATTTGGCAAAAGTAATGTGATACCATTTTTTTGTGTTGATTACAAAAAGACTATGGCTTCCATCATGGGAAGCCTCTTATTTTTTCACTCATGTGCTCTGTAGGAAACCAACTGCCATGTTGTCAGGTTCTATGGTGAGTCGTACATGGTGAGGGACTGATGTCTCAGGTCAACATTCAAGGGGACTAGATGTCTGCCTACCATGTAAGAAAGATTGGAAGCAAATCCTCCCCTAGTTGACCTTTGGAAGAACTACAGTGTGATTGATACATGGTTGTAGATCGAAGGTGATGCTAAGTCAGAGGCATGCAGCTATGCTACACCTAACTCTCTGCCCAAAGAAATTGTGAGATAATAAATGTTGTTTTAATCTGCTAAATGCTGAAGTAAATTGTCATGATGTCATAGAAAACTATTAGATTATCATGGATTCAAACCTTCAAAGGCTGAGAAATACTGCAGATTAGTTAAGACTGGGTTCAAATTTAGATGTTACTTTTAGATTCAAGACTACACTAAGGTTTCCAGATCGTGGGGCAGTTGTCCCACCAACCTAGAGATAATATCCCACAAATTAGCAAATAGTAGGGTTTCCAGTCAAGCAGCCAAAGAGAAATATTTTGTCTTTGGTTCATATGTATGAACTTTTTAGAATATAATTATTCTTTTTTATTTTTGTATTTATTTTATTTTTATTGATTTATTAATACATTGGATTCTCAGGGTAACAGCAAATGCATGATAATTACTACAACATAATTCTAATCAATTATCATGTTAATGTGATAAAATACAAAGAGAACAGATTCTATGTAATTCATAGATACAATTCTAAGAATATAATGATATTTATCTTCCTTTCCTCTCCCACTCCTTACCTCCCTCCCTCTCCTTCCTCCACCTCCTTTCCTCTCCCTCTCTCTCTTCCTTCCTTCTTTCCTTCTTTTTTTCTTTCTTTCTTTTATTTCTTTTATTCCTTTCATCTTTTGGATTTTTTTATTTTACTTTTAAACAAAATATTTGTAGAATGACTCAATGCTACTTTAAAAATTTAACTACCTGTAAGGAATATGAATTATATTCATTATTGTGATTTGTTTCAAAAAAACACATAATTACAGCTTAAGTAAATTTCCTGTGAAAAAAATCATCTACAATTCACATGTTAAGTGTTTTCCACTCTATATATTAGCTACCACAAATAAAAAAAAACATGTAATATTTGATCTGGCTTAGTTAACTAAGAATAATGGTCTCCAGTTGCATCCATTTTGTTGCAAAGTACAGAATTTCATTCTTTTTATGGATGAGAAGTATTTCATTGTGTATATATACTAAATTTTCTTTATCCAGTCATCTGTTGGAAGGACATCTGCTATGATTCCAAATCTTAGCTATTGTAAATTGTGCTGCTATAAACATAGGGGTACAAATAATTATTTCATATGCTGATTTCATTTCTTCAGGGTATATTCCCAGGAGTGGGATGGATGGGTAATATGATAGATCTACTTTGATATATCTGATGATTCTCTATACTATCAGTCTACATTCCCACAAATAATGCAGTAGGGTACCTTGTTCTCTACATTCACCAGCATTTGTTATTTTTTTTGTTTTGAGAATAATAGCTATTCTAACCTGTGTGAGATGGAATATTGTGGTTTTTATTTATGTCTTCCTGGTGGCTAGTGATCCTGAACATTTTTTTCATATTTCTATTGGCCATTTAAATTTCATCCTTTGGAATAGGCCCATTTATGTCCTTTGTCATTTCTTAACTGAATCATTTGTTTTGTTTGGTTGATTTTCTTTTATTCCTTATATATTCTGGATAATAATCCTTTATCACATTCATAGCTTGCAAATATTTTCCCCTATTCTGTTGGTTGCCTCTTCACTTTGTTGAGTGTTTCCTCTGCTGTGTAGAAGCTTCTTAATATGATGTAATCATATTTGTCCCTGTGCTTCTGGGGTCTTATCCCAGAAGTCTTTGACTGTACCAATGTCTTACAGCACTTACCCTATGTTTCCTCTATTAATTTTATGGTTTCAGACGTTGGGTTTAGATCCTTGATCTATTGTGAATTGTTAGGGACCAGGGCCATAGAGCATGCCTAATGCACAGGGCAGAGTAGCTAGTAGTAGGACCAGAAACTTGGGAGGTCCTAGTGTGCACATCTGTTCCTACCTCCTCATTCAGTGCTGTAAAGTCAGTAGCTTAAAACTGGCAATAGCGGGAAGCATTTGGCTCAGTTGGTAAGTTGCAATTTGGGATGCACACATCCTACAACAGAGTTCTTGGGTTGAGTCCTGGCTACTCCTCTTTGACCCAGGTTTCTGCTAATGTACACCCAGGAGACAGCAGGTGATGGTTCAAGTACCTGGGCCTCCTGATGCCTGTGTGGAAGACCATACTGGGTCCCAGGATCCAGGTTTCAGTCTGGTTCAACCCTAGAGTTTGTGGTTATTTGGAGAGTGAATCATCAAATGGGAGATCTCTCCCTGTCTCTCTCATTCATTCAAATAAAATAAAAATAAACAAATAAAAATAAATTAAAATGGCAGTATTTACCAAAAAAATTGGCGAAAGCTACAAATAATAAATTTTTTCAAGCATCAGCTATTAAACATTTACCAAGGTGCCACTGTCTATAATCAAACACTATTAATTATCTTAGACATCATAATAGATACAAAGAGCTAACTGATTGTGCTTCTGGTGAAGTAAGTCATGGCTGAGGGGGAAAAAAGGTAATCCATGACTTCCTTTAAAGAACCCAATAGAAAAGTTGAATTGAAATATAAAATGTTGATTTGGGACTGCACATATTAGTGCAGACATAGGGAGCCTAAATTGATGCAGGTATGCTTTACCCTTTTGGCTTCAGGTTCAAATAAGTGAGACCACATTAGTGGGGCTGTTGCTGTGGCAAAGCTGGTAAAGCCACTGCCTGCAGTGCCAGCATCCCATATGGGTGCCAGTTCAAGTCTCTGCTGTGTCACTTACGATCCAGCTCTCTGCTATGGCCTGGGAAAGCAGTGGAAGATGGACCAGAGGAGTCCTGGAAGAAGCTCTTGGCTCTTGGCTTCGGATCAGCTTAAATCTGGCCATTGCAGCCATCTGGGTAGTGTCCAGCAGATGGAAGACCTCTCTCTCTCTCCCTCTCTTGCCTCTGCATCTCTGTAACTCTGCCTTTCAAATAAATAAGTAAATCTTAAAAATAAAAGGCCATATTAGCTACATTTACCAATTAGTAAATATTTTAAAAAATAATAATAATTAAATCCCGTTCCAAGACCACAGAATCAGCAAGATCAGAGCCTGCACTTGAATCTAGGTTGCTATGGTGCCCATCACCTCTCACACTGCATTGTCTCTGATCCTTTGATTTTTAAATATCTCAGTAACAGCTGTGAGGTCAATGTAAAATGAGAAACTGTTAAGGTGAAAAAATCTACCAAGAAATTTGGGAACAATATAATGTGAAAATTAAAGAATTCCATTCTAGATATTTTTATAGTGTATCATAAATTCCACAGAATAGGAAGGAAACTTACACGATAATCAAACACATGCCTAATGTCTTTTAAGTTTCCATGTTCTCAATATGAGAATGTGACAAAGTCTGTGACACCATCTCTGGCACAATCATTTCCTAAGGTTTCTAGTTCCCACACAAATTAGTTAGTTTTTAACAGGCAAAATGCATAACCTAAATAAATATAAACTAGTTTTTAAAACATCACATAGTCTATAAAAGAATTCAAAACCATATTCTAGGCCATGCTAGCCTGAAAACAAAATAAAATGCAAATGGAAAGCCAAGACACTGTGGCAAAAAAAAAAATGACCTAAATGAAAGATCTCTGTGAGTGAGATCCCAGTAGAAAGACGGGGCCATCAAAGAAGGAGGTACCTTTCTCTGAAGGGAGGAGAGAACTTCCACTTTGACTATGACCTTGTCTAAATAAGATTGAAGTCGGCAAACTCAAAAGGCTTCCATAGCCTGGCAGCTCATGAAAAGAGCCTCAGGTGATTACTGACGCCATAAATAGGAGTGTCAATTGTTAAGTCAACAGCAGGAGTCACTGTGCACTTAGTCCCCATGTAGGATCTCTGTCCTTAATGTGTTGTACTATGTGAATTAACGGTATAACTAGTACCCAAACAGTACTTTATACTTTGTGTTTCTCTGTGGGTGCAAACTGCTGAAAGCTTTACTTAATATATACTAAATTTATCTCTGTATATAAAGATAATTGAAAATGAATCTTGATGTGAATGGGATGGGAGAGGGAGTGGGAGATGGGATGGTTGTAGGTGGGAGGGAGGTTATGGGAGGGGAAAAAGCCACTGTAATCTAAAAGCTATATTTTGGAAATTTATATTTATTAAATAAAAGTTTAAAAAAATAAAATGCAAAACAGAAATCATGTCATATCTGGCCTTTCTGGTTGCATTAAAGCTATGAATTAAGTTGAATTCTCTAGACCCAGCCTTAATGACAGAACAAACATTGGTAAATACAGGAACATGAATTAAAGTTCCCAGGGACACCTGTGAAAGACAATGAGCTCCTGGGTGACTTGCTGAAGAGATAAAAGATAAGAGGATCCAGAGGATTAGTTTGTACAGAAAACAATAGCAATCCCAAAAGCAATGTTTTTTTTTAACTTTTATTTAATGAATATAAATTTCCAATGCACAGCTTATGGATTACAATGGCTTCCCCCTCCCATAATTTCCCTCCCACCCGCAACCCTCCCCTCTCCTGCTCCCTCTCCCCTTCCATTCACATCAATATTCATTTTCAATTCTCTTTATATACAGAAGATCAATTTAGTATATATTAAGTAAAGATTTCAACAGTTTGCACCAACATAGAAACACAAAGTGAAACATACTGTTTGAGTACTAGTTATAGCATTAAATCAAAATGTACAGCACATTAAGAACAAAGATCCCACATGAGGAGCTAGTGCACAGTGGCTCCTGTTGTTGACCCAACAAATTGACACTCTAGTTTATGGTGCCAGTAACCACCCTAGGCTGTCGTCATGAGTTGCCAAGGCTATGGAAGCCTTCCAAGTTCACCGACTCTGATCATATTTAGACAAGGTCATAAAAGACAGGGTGAGGATAGTAACCAATGAACCTAAGAGTGGCATTAACCAGGTCTGACCAATTATACAGCATTAAGTGGGGAAGAGGACCATCAGTACACACAGGTTGGGAGTAGAGCCATTGGAGGTAGAGAAGAGGTTATGATTACAAAGGAATGAGGACCAAGTGTGCTAAACAGGGTCTAAAACAAGGGACAGAGTCATTATTAGAGGAGCTAAGAAAGGTGCTGTCTAAGCTACAATTAAGTTTTCTGATTGACAGGCAAATAGAACCTGATAGAAGGGGCTTGATAATAATCTGTTGGGCTTTAGGCCTTGTAAGTTGAGAGGCCCAGACCTATCTATCTCTTCACATGGGGTACATCCTAAGGGAGGTGTGAACCTCCTAGGGGAAGACACTCTGTTGACTTTCATTACTTGGCTGGCCTGGGAGGAGAGGTGGCCAAGAGGTTTTTTCTACTTACTGTTTACTTTGCTGATGGCAAAGTAAATCTAGCTATGAGATTATAATTTAAGCTCTTATTTTGGCTATGCTATTACAGAAAAATGTTAGCCATCTCTTTTATAAGGTCTAAAGATTAAATTGTGCATCCTACAGATTCCTTCATAATAGAATTAGTTTCCTATATTGAGGAGAATAGAGAAATGAAAGAACAAGTTGGACTTAGAATAGAGAAATGAGGGAGCAAGTCCTACATCGCTTGCTGACAACAGCAATATCACATGAATACTTAGCAAACAGTTTCAACCATTAGATAACAACTTAAGAAAACATTTACCAGAAGGTCCAATGCCTTCTATAAATTTTAAGAATCATGTATTTGGAAACACCTCTTAAATATCTAACATGCTGTAGTTTGTTTAACCAGTAAACTTAAGCACACCATATAAAATGTTTTTAGTTTCTTTCTACCAACAAGTATAAAACATATGATGCAGAGATTCAGGTCACACGAATTAACATGTATCTTTGATTAATTTTAGCAGCTTAAATTTATGGACAATCTTATCTATAAGCCATTTAAAATAAAACTCTTAATAAAATTTTCCCATGTGGACATACAATATGTACACACATATAACATAACATTATAGACCAATATAGCAATTTTAATAATAGCTTTTAAAATCTTTAACTCTTTTTGTAGATTGCCAATTGATTTGAATTTCTTTTTGCTTTTAGTAACCTCATTTAATCATACTTTCTCTCAGTTGGTACTGTTAATACATCATTGGCTTCATCTGTTTACAGAGCCATCCCAAAGTACTGAATACAATAGAAGTGGCTGGAAAAAGTCCATAGGAACCTATAGGAGGACAGCTAAACACAGGACCAACAACGCTTTAGTTTTATGAGCTGCAGATCATATATAACTGTGGATGACAAAAGACTTTAAGTTGCCATGTTTAAAATTATAAACTCATCAACCAACAAGAGGCACTTGCTTACTTCACAGTATTTTTGAAAGCACCTGTAGGATTTTACAATTATTTAACCCTTTAGGCCTCTGGGGCTTTCTCATTAAGATAACTATCATGTCTAGTAACACAAGATCATTAGACTTTTTAATTCTCAAACATTTGTATTAATAGCATTTTCCATTATAGAAACTAAAAATTTACTACTACATCACATCTTGACAGTACTTCTAATATAATCCAAATAGCCTGATTAGTTGGTGTCTCTATAAGATGAGAGACATAGGTCCTTCGACTTTTTCAGTTGGGCCCAAACTGGAAAAACCAAAGTCCAGGATTTACTGGAAATTTTAGAGACCAGATTGTTTGGAACTTTGATTTTTTGAATGCCTGTCAAGAATGCCAAGAAGGCTCAAAATCCAAAATATCTGGTTGAAATAAGATTCCTTAAAATCATGACATAACATAGACCAAATTTGATCATTGTTACAAGGTGATTATTCAAATCTTTGAAAATAAGCACATATTTAAATAACCCATAGCTCTTAATAAAAATTCAGCTGTTTTTGAACGATTAGAATTTAACAGACATCAAGAGAACATAATAGATTACTTTAACACATTGCTTTAACAGAGCATCAGAGTTTAATTCTATGTCAAAGAGAAATTGAGCTTCCTGTGATCTTTTGCTGTGAGGTTTCCTTCCTTTACCTTCTTTCATATTGATGACCATGTTTCTGTGTTTCTTTGTGTAACACATCTCTAAGCATCTTTTGCAGGGCAGGACGAGTGGCAACAAATTCTTTCAATTTCTGTTTGCTATGAAAAGTCTTAATTTCACCTTCATTCACAAATGAGAGCTTTGCAGGATATAATATTCTGGGCCGGCAGTTTTTCTCTCTTAGTACCTGGGCTATGTCTCGCCATTCCCTTCTAGCTTGTAGGGTTTCTGATGAGAAGTCTGCTGTGAGTCTAATTGGAGATCCCCTGAGAGTAATCTGATGTTTCTCTCTTGCACATTTTAGGATCTTTTCTTTATGTTTCACTGTGGTGAGTTTGATTACAACATGTCGTGGTGAGGATCTCTTTTGGTCATGTTTATTAGGGGTTCTATAAGCTTCCTGTACTAAGATGCCTCTTTCCTTCTCCAAACCTGGGAAATTTTCTGCTAGTATCTCACTAAAAAGGCCTTCTAATCCTTTCTCCCTCTCCATGCCTTCAGGAACTCCTGGAACCTGAATGTTAGGTTTTTTAATAGTATCCTGTAGATTCCCGACAATATTTTTTAGATTTCTGATTTCTTCTTCTTTTCTTTGGTTTGACTGTTTCCTTTCCTGTTCTCTGTCTTCTAATTCCGATATTCTCTCTTCTGCTTCGCCCATTCTTTTTTAAGGCTCTCTAATGTGTTTGTCATTTGATCTATTGAATTCTTCATTTCATTATGATTTCTCGTCACTATCACAGTTTGTTGTTCTACTAGTTGTTTCATTTCATTTTGATTCCTCCTTAATATTTCATTTTCATGAGAGAGATTTTCTATCTTGTCCATTAAGGATTTCTGTAGTTCAAGAATTTGTTTTTGAGAACTTCTTAATGTTCTTATCAATTTTTTGAGATCTGCCTCTTGCATTTCTTCTATCTCATCATCTTCATAATCTTGAATTGGGGTGTCTTTTCATTTGGGGGCGTCATAGTGTCTTCCTTGTTCTTGTTACCTGGGTTTTTGCATTTGTTGTTTGGCAGGTTATACTATGGCTCTAGGTTAAGTGGACTGTCTGCTTTTGATGAAGCCTTAGAGGCTTGAGATGGGTGTGGCCTGAGAGGTCTGTTTGGTTCCTCAGGGTTGAGGGTGTGTCAAATGTGACACTTCCAGGTTAGGCACAGTAAATCTCTCTCTCTCTCTCTTTTTTTTTTTTTTAAATTCAAAAGTGAAGTAATTCCACACAGCTGAACGGAATTGGAGGTAGTTAGCAGGCGAATGATATACCCACAGGAGCCAGAGATTGGAAGCTCTTTCCCAAGGACCACACAGGGAATCTGTGCTGCCCTCAGTGTGGGCTCCAATTCTCCTGCAGTCTCCCACTGGGTTGCCAAGTTAGATGCTAATCTCCTGTTATTTCACCCCTCCCCCCAGAGTCAGGTTTTTCTGCTAGGCTCAGGGCCGGTGCAGACCTGAGGTCACCCTGCTTATGACATATGTCCAAAATGGCGCCTGCTCTTTGTCTTGCTCGCCTTTGAAAGGTGAGCAGAGAGAGAGAAACTCGTGTCTGTATCGGTCACTTTTTTTTCTTCTCTCTCTCTTCTAGTTAGCCTGGTGAACTTTTCCCCATGGGGTTTCAAGCCTCGTTCCCTCTAGTCTCCTCTTTCCACTTCCCTGCTGGTTTCTCAGGCTATTGAGGTTCGGCTCACCTTGTGTTCCAGCGCTGGTGTGTTGAGCCTGCCACTGGTGTCCCAAACTTTGCTCCCATGCTCTCCACGCAGGTCCACTGTGAATCACTAGTTCTGGAAGAGTTTCCTCTGCTGTTTCATCCCCTACTCTTCCTTAAACCTGTAGTATCTCCAATTTTTTTAAACTGTCTCTTCCCGGACTATCAGTGTGCTCCCTTCCTATTCCGCCATCTTGCCCAAATTCCAAAAGCAATGTTTTTTTTTATTTATTTTTTTTATTATTTTTGACAGGCAGAGTGGACAGTGAGAGAGAGACAGAGAGAAAGGTCTTCCTTTTGCCGTTGATTCACCCTCCAATGGCCGTCGCGGTAGCGCGCTGCGGCCGGCGCACCACGCTGTTCTGATGGCAGGAGCCAGGGGCTTATTCTGGTCTCCCATGGGGTGCAGAGCCCAAACACTTGGGCCATCCTCCACTGCACTCCCTGGCCACAGCAGAGAGCTGGCCTGGAAGAGGGGCAACTGGGACAGGACCGGTGCCCCGACCGGGACTAGAACCCGGTGTGCCGGCGCCGCAAGGCGGAGGATTAGCCTGTCGAGCCACGGCGCCGGCTAGCAATGTTTTTTATTTACTATAAAAATATTTAAAGAGATTATGAAAAAATTGTTAGCACATACAAAAAACAGGTATCATAAGAAAATAACAAAAAATAAAATGAAAAAACTATCATACAATCATATAAACATGGGTAAATTCTTTCCTTTTGGCCACCTAAATTCCACCTCTATGGAATTTTAGAAAAGTACTAAGCCTCTGTACAAGCAATTCTGTGAGGTGATTTATCTGTATAACTTTAAGATCCTCTCACAAGAGCATAATTTTCTGATATCTCAATACATTTTCTTCCTTACTAGTTTCTGCCCTATGACATAGTCATAGATTCTCATGAGGCAAAGCATTAAAATGTTCCATGAATAGGGTCTTCTGAAAGCACTGACATAGTAATTTATACCACTAGAGAGCACATTTTAAAAGACATGCTATCTTTGTTAGACATCATTAGTAACAATAAGCATATTATGATGTTACTGCTGGACAGTATGATTGCAAAGGACCCATTGTGGCTTCTACTGCTATTAGTTATGCTGTTTCTTGATTTGGACTGATAGCATGAATATTCTCCAGCTTGTGAAAATACAGTGAGCTATTCACTTACAATCCATTCACTTCTCTCTGTGTACACTATACTTCAATGAACATGTCACCAAGACCAAATGAAATGATATCTAAGTGGAATCACTGCCCCAGCTGTTTGGGGAAGACTAATCTATCTGAGAATACATATAAATCACCAAACAGGAATAACAAACTGTTCTAGGTACTATATGATGGGATTCCTCTTTGTATAGGAACACTTCATTCAATAAAAGAGAGACAAAACTCACCACCAGTCCATGCACATTGCAATATAAATAACATGAAGAGCCATAAGGACCAATTGTTACAAAGGTAATGTAGATGCAGCATTAGTGTTACTTAAGTTGGAAAAAATGCAGAATCCTTGGGCCGGCGCTGTGGCTCAACAGGCTAATCCTCCGCCTTGTGGTGCCGGCACACAGGGTTCTAGTCCTGGTTGGGGCGCTGGATTCTATCCCGGTTGCCCCTCTTCCAGGCCAGCTCTCTGCTATGGCCAGGGAGTGCAGTGCAGGATGGCCCAAGTGCTTGGGCCCTGCACCCCATGGGAGACCAGGAGAAGCACCTGGCTCCTGCCTTTGGATCAGCGCAGTGCGCCGGCCGCAGCGGCCATTGGAGGGTGAACCAACGGCACAGGAAGACCTTTCTTTCTGTCTCTCTCTCTCTCTCACTGTCCACTCTGCCTCTCAAAAAAATGCAGAATCATTTTTGGTGGTAGAAACCAAAATATGAATATTCTATAACTTTTTCTTCCTCTTCTGTCTGGTGTCCCAATATACTTTACATATACTGGGGATTAACCAGGTAAATGCAGGCAGATAGGGACATAGCAAAGACAAAGACAGAACTAGTCCTAATCCCACTTCCATCACTTTTAGACTGTGTGAGACTTTGAGCAATTTATAAGTAGTAATTAACTATTGGGTTTTTTTCCTAACCCTTCTTCCATTTCAAACTGAAATTATTGCAGGGGAATAGTTTGCTGCTGCAAGGGAGACAACCCATCATAATAGAGGTAAAATTTGTTGCTGCAGTGGACAACCCACCATGGTACCATATCGCTTGCCACTTTTATTGGGCACGTAACCCGTACATTACTACTCAGAGTTATTGTCAATGTATTTTGCATAGCAAAATTGTGAGAAAGAGCTTCAAGAGGCCAGATTACCAGCCACGATGCAAGCACAAACGTCAATGGGTCATGATGATATTCAGAAAACTACAGAAGAGTAAGCCTGGCACCTTTGAACTATCAAAGCTGGTTCAAACTGGGTTTTAGTCACTTGTAATCAAAAAGTCATGACTAATACCCTCCCTCATGAATGTTGGTTTTCTCATCTGCAAAACTGAGAATGAAAATACATGAGGGTACTCAAAATGTAAGTGTAGAGGTTGGCATTTGGCCTAGAGGTTAGGATTCCAGTTAGGATATCTGCATCCCATATTGGAGTGCCTGGGTTGGATATCTGACTCCAGCTCCTCACTCCAGCTTCCTGCTAATGCAGAACTTGGAAGGCAGTGGTAATGGCTCCAGAAATTAAGTTCCTGCCACCCACTTGGGAAACCTGGATTGAGTTTCTGACTTCAGCCTTGGCCCAACCTTACCAGCCATCTTGGGCATTTGGGGAATGAACCAGTGGATGGGAGTGCTTTCCTTCTCTTTCTCTCTTTGTCTGTCTGCCTCTCAAATAAATAAATAAATAAGCATAAGCTTATTTTGGTGTAAAAAACTTGAAATCCATACTTTTAAAATAATTTGTAGTTTCAATAAATTCTAGAAGTCCTCTCATATAATACATAATGTTCAAATTGAAAATGAAACATTTTATTATATATAAAGTACAATTGTTCAGTATTAATTCCTTACAATGTCCTAGCAGTATAAGTATCTCCAGCACCCATTTATGAATTCTCCATACTAATAAAAGAATCTGCAGGTGCTGTGGCTCAATAGGCTAATCTTCCACCTTGCAGCGCCAGCACACTGAGTTCTAGTCCCAGTCGGGGTGCTGGATTCTGTCCCAGATGCACCTCTTCCAGGCCAGCTCTCTGCTGTGGCCCGGGAGTGCAGTGGAGGATGGCCCAAGTGCTTGGGCCCTGCACCCCATGGGAGACCAGGAGAAGCACCTGGCTCCTGCTTTCGGATCATCGCAGTGGGCCGGCCACAGCGCACTGGCCGTGGCGGCCATTGGAGGGTGAACCAACGGCAAAAAAGGAAGACCTTTCTCTCTGTCTCTCTCTCTCTCTCACTGTCCACTCTGCCTGTCAAAAAAAAAAAAAAGAATTGTATATCCGATCCCCATTATCCAACAAAGCCAAAGACCAGATGGATCTCAAACATTTCCTGTAATGCTATTTTCTTTTTCCCTAATCAGCTTTCATTTCAAAACCATGCTTGTCCAATTCACCAGATTGGTCTCCATCCCAAATTTGATCCTGCCGCTGGCTTATTGTACTAAGTTCCTACTTTTACTTTTCTGTAGCATTTTAGTTTGCAGTATCCCTGAAGGATAATTTTACTTGACACACACTCAAACTCTGCTTCCTCCAGGGATATTTAAGTGTAAACACACTTCAAAAAGTTCACAGAAATGGAATTAAAATATGAGTTTACTTTATTTCAAAAATTTTCTGAAATCCACAGGTGGTTGGTATATTATCCATACTTTCCATGAACTTGATGAACACTCCTTATATGTACTTAATCTGAATTTCAACAGCTGGCACCAGCTACATGGTTCACATTTCTGGTCAGGTAACTATACTAGTGTTCAGACTGTTCCAAGAAAAGAGTCCAAAAAAGCTCAAATACCCCACAAAATCTTACAGGACAGTCATAACCAAAATTCTTGGAGTTCTTACTATGTTTCAACTTCTATGCTCACCTGCATGCTTACATTATTTAATCTTTACAAAAATACTATGTAATAGGTGTTAATAATTTCCTTAGTTGCTAGACAAAGAAACTGAATCATATTTATACACATCTTTTAGTCTATAAAGTTTTTAATATCTTATAACTAGTTCAAGTTTAAACACTAAATACTACATTCTAAATACTATGAAAAGATACACAACAAATCAGATAGCCAATTTCATCTTGGTCCCATCTTTTCTTCTCATACCCTGACAATTTTATATTATAATATGAATTCCCAAGGCTGGGCTTTATTATGAAAACTACCAGGAACACAGGAAGGCAAGTGTGTAGATCATTTTGTTTTACATAGATCAACACAATATAAAAACACTACTATCAATTTTACTTTTCCCACTGTCATGGACTTTTCTTTTTTTTTTTTTTATTAAACTTTTATTTAATGAATATAAATTTCCAAAGTATAGCTTATGGGTTACAATGGCTTCCCCCCTCCCATAACTTCCCTCCCGCCCGCAACCCTCCCCCCTCCCGCTCCCTTTCCCCTTCCATTCATGTAAAGATTCATTTTCAATTCTCTTTGTATACAGAAGATCAGTTTAGTATATATTAGGTAAAGATTTCAACATTTTGCCCATATAGCAACATCAAGTGAAAAAACTACCATTGGATTACTAATTATAGCATTAAATAGCAATGTACAGCACATTAAAGACAGAGATCCTACATAATTTTTTTTTCAAAATAATTAATTTTCTATGCCATTTCCATTTTAACACCAGGTTGTTTTTTTTTTTCATTTCCAATTCTCTTTATATACAGAAGATCACTTCAGTATATAATTAGCAAAGACCTCATCAGTCTGCGCCCACACAGAAACGCAAAGTATAAAAATCATGACTTTTCTATCCTAGGGAATACAAAAACACATTCATCAGAGATAAAATAATTAGAATTCAAAGCATGAGAAAATAGGTTTATTACAAAAATGTGGTTTGTCAAATAGAAAGTACAGCATGAATTTAAGGAGAAAAGCTGAACTTATTAAAGTTACAAACTTACATAAACCTGTCCATAGTAAAAACCAAAAGCTTCTTCACATGATTATCACGACCAGAAACGATGTTACATATCTTTGGAAATCACCTTCACAAAAGTCAGGTCATTTTTATCTTTTTAGAGAATGAGTAATTTAGAGGAACTGTCCAAAATTTCATTAATCCAGAACTAGACAGGATGACCCCATTCTTTTCGGTTTATCTCATACTGGGACACCAAGTACATGTAATGGTGGCAGAACACAGGGTTCATTTTGCTTCCATGTTGGCCATGATTGACATGGCTATGATAGCACTAGACAACAGTTAGGTCATCTGTGTGACCTGGAGGATAATAAAAATACCCTGTGGCTAACTCAGAAAGTAGGTCATTGATAAAGTGGCTATTCCTATTAACACTTCATGGAAGGAACACTTATAGGTAAGGTATTTTAATGAGCCAACTCACCTCTGTCTTTCCTCAATTTAAAGAAGACAATTTAGTCCTACTGAAAGAAAATGGACTCGGAGATGGTAAATCTGAGTCCTGGTTTCATAAATTACCAGGAGTTTGACTTCAACAGAGCACTGTATTGTGGATGATGTGGAACACAGTGATTGCATTCCTTTTGCTAATGGGGCTTTTCTATAAAGGCTCATGGGGCATAATAATATTAGTGAGAGTACAATCAGTGAAGCAGACCTCCTAGGAGACATATAAAATAAAATATTTATTCTAAGAATTTGATCTTACACTGTCGTGGGGCTGATCAAGTGTTTACTAGGTCTGTTGTTTGTGTGTCTGGTGATGGAAACTTATGCCTACAAAAGATGGCAGTCAGAAAGGGAAGTTGCATATGTAGTGGGAAAAGCAGTCCAGAATACAGAACAACTACAACCCAACAACAGCAACAACTACAATAAAAGCAACTAATAACAAATGGGAACAAGTCTTGAATAGACAAAGATGTTTGGTATTATTAATCATCAGACAACAACTCAAAACTACAATGAAATACCACTTTACCCCATTAGGATGGAAACTAAAGACAGCAGCAAAAACAAAAACCAGAAGACATCTAGAGTTGGCAAGGATATGGAGAAACTGAAACCATTGTGCCTCGCTGGTAGGAATGTAAAATAGCGCACCTGCTGTGGAGAACAGTATCATAGCTCATCAAAAAATTAAACATAGAACAACCATTTGAAGTAGAGACTCAAATAGATATTGAGTGTCTATTTTTTTTAACTTTTATTTAATGAATATAAATTTCCAGTGTACAGCTTATGGATTACAATGGCTTCCCCCTCTCATAACTTCCCTCCCACCCGCAACCCTCCCCTCTCCCGCTCCCTCTCCCCTTCCATTTGCATCAAGATTCATTTTCAATTCTCTTTATATACAGAAGATCAATTTAGTATAAAGATTTCAACAGTTTGCACCCACATAGAAACACAAAGTGAAACATACTGTTGGAGTACTAGTTATAGCATTAAATCACAATGTACAGCACATTAAGGACAGAGATCCCACATGAGGAGCAAGTGCACAGTGGCTCCTGTTATTGACCCAACAGATTGACACTCTAGTTTATGGCGCCAGTAACCATCCTAGGCTCTCGTCATGAGTTGCCAAGGCTATGGAAGCCTTCCAAGTTTACCGACTCTGATCATATTTAGACAAGGTCATAAAAGACACGGTGAGGATAGTAACCAATGATCCTAAGAGTGGCATTAACCAGGTTTGAACAATGATACAGCATTAAGTGGGGAAGAGGACCATCAGTACACACAGGTTGGGAGTAGAGCCATTGGTGGTAGAGTAGAGGTTATGTTTACAAAGGAATGAGGCCCAAGTGCACTAGACAGGACCTAGAACAAAGGACAGAGTCATTATTAGAGGATCTAAGAAAGGTGCTGTCTAAGGTACAATTAAGTTTTCTGATTGAGAGGCAAATAGAACCTGACAGAAGGGGCTTGATAATAATCTGGTGGGCTTTAGGCCTTGTAAATTCAGAGGCCCAGACCTATCTATCTCTTCACATGGGGTATATCCTAAGGGAGGTGTGAACCTCCTAGGGGAAGGCACTCTGTTGACTTTCATTACTTGGCTGGCCTGGGAGGAGAGCTGGCCAGGTAAAGGCAGGGGGCATCTCTAACAAGAAATTTACAGTTCTGCCTGCAATGTTGCTGACCCTACTTGACCATCCCCTCAGCTGCAGTGGTCACTTTGGAAGTTGGGCTGAGTGAAGGGCTTTTCAGCTTGGAGCCAATAAGATCTGTGGCTCTGACCTGGGCATCCTTCGACTCCAGGGCAGGTCCATTTCCAGTAATCCAACTCTTGGCAGAGCTGCCAGGGCTCTTCACAAGCTGACTTCTGCTGAAGCCCAGGCTTACCACATGGAAAGCCACTGCAGTGGACTATTTTTTTGACAGGCAGAGTTAGACAGTGAGAGAGAGAGAGACAGAGAGAAAAGTCTTCCTTCCGTTGGTTCACCCCCAAATGGCCGCTATGGCTGGCGCTGTGCTGATCTGAAGCCAGGAGCCAGGTGTTTCTCCTGGTCTCCCATGTGGGTGCAGGGCCCAGGGACCTGGGCCATCCTCCACTGCACTCCCGGGCCACAGCAGAGAGCTGGACTGGAAGAGGAGCAAGCGGGACAGAATCCAGCGCCCCAACCGGGACTAGAACCTGGGGTGCCAGTGCTGCAGGCGGAGGATAAGCCTAGTGAGCCATGGCACCAGCCGACTGCCTGATTTTAAGTCTTGCTTCACTAGCAATTCCAGCTTCCTGCTAATGTAGACCAGGTTGAGAAGTACTGGCACCACCTGGGAGAGGGTAATGGATGCCAGAATCTTGAGCCTTACTCCAGAACAATCAACTCAAAATCTGTATTTTCACAAGATTACCAGGAAAGTTATAAGCAAATTAAAAATGCTGATCTATTATTAAACTATATAACACTAAAAATGAGTATGCAGTTTTAAAATCTCCCTAGATTACTATATATCTTTATCTGAGCACGTTGATTTATAGCATAGGAGATTATTAAATGCAGACTATCAAAAACTGATTCATTCTTTAAAGTAACCCTTTGATATTGGTAATACATGTACTACTACTATTCCAATTCCACAGAGGAGAAAACATATCTACAGCTGTTAAGAGTTCTGATAAGCAGGGAAGCCAAGACTCAAACCACAAGGTAGGTCCTTGAGGTTCATGGTTGTAGACGTAGCGCCTTTCTCTACCCACTCTCAGCATGGAACCTTTCTTAGGAATAAACTCTTTTTGCATAGGTTGTTGGTTGAACATATCCTTTCTCGAGCTAGACTGAAACTCCTTGATGGCAGAACCACTGACTGCAATTTCTCATAAATAGAAGAATCAAGTTGTAGATGAGACAGGGAAATCATGAAGACCCAGATAGTGGCCAGCCTTAAGGAGATTAGACATTATTCTGGGAGTAAAAGGAAGCTACAGCAGATAAGAGGTTATAGATCATAATACTAATCCGGACTTATTTTTTAAATGAGTGTTGTAACAGACACTGTCAGAAACTATTCCAGATCATGTCACCCACAAAAATCTGGCAACAGAAGTGTTGTCAATGCCAATTTAGTTTCACGTTTATACATGACACATGAGTAAATTCTTGAAGGTTGTTCTCACCCATTTTAGGACACTTGTTCTGTTCCTTTTAGTCTTAGCGTTAACATTTATCTGAGCTCTGTCACTGATACTTAAATATGTAGTCAATTGTAATTATTCATAGATAACTGATCTTGTGAAAATGCCTTTTCAATGAAATTTGCTTGTAATCCTAAAGTCAATACTCACAGTTTTCACAGTCATTTGTGAACATACACATAATGGCCAAATATTGAGTTACTGTCACCTCATGTCCTTTGCTGAGGTCAAACAAGATGATGTTCTGTCATCTTTCAGCTCCCACACTGAACAAAGTGCCCTTTCAACGCCCATTTAGTGCTATGTTTTCCACAGTTTGTGCTTTTGTTGGTTATGCCTCTAAAATACCACCAAGCATAGTGCTGAATTGCTATCAAGTGTTCCTAAATAGAAAAAGACCATAATGTTCCTTATACTGAAATACATCTGTTAGATAGGCGTAATACAGGCTGGAGTCACAATGCTTCCGGCCTCTACATCAATGTCAATGAATTGGTAATATTTATTGAACAAGGTGCCTTCAAACAGAAACCTACATAAAACAAGATTATATAATAATTGGTTAACAAGAACATCGTGACCTAACTAACCCTGTAGTAGCAACAGTTAAGTATTCCCTTATTCAGTGTTTGTCCTACAAGCTGTTTCCTATGCTGATGTCTTGAAGTTTTTCCCTTACATTTTGTTCCCGCAGCTCCATAGTCTTAGGTTTTAAATTTAGGTGTTTCATCCATTCTGAGCTGATTTTTGTATATGGTGAGAGATGTGGTTCTGATTTCATTCTCTGCATATATACATCTAGTTTTGCCAGCACCATTTGCTGAAGAGATTATCCTTACTCCACTTTTGTCAATTGGCTGTATGTATATGGGTTAATTTCGGGGATCTCTAATCTGTTCCATTGATCGATGTATCAGTTTTTATGGCTGTACCAGGCTGTTTTAATTAATATTGTTCTGTAACATGCTTTGAAGACAGGATTTGTGATGCTTCCAGCTTGATTTTTCTTGTTCAGGATCACTTTAGTTATTTGGGCTCTTTGGTGATTCCTTATAATTTTTAGGATTGTTTTTTCTAATTCTGCAAAAAATGTTATTGGCATTTTAATAAGGATTGGATTGAATCTGTAGATTGTTTTAGATAGTAGAGATATTTAACGATATTGATTTTTCCATCGCTTCTCGGCCTTTTGGCTGAGATCAAGTGTAGTATCTGTTCTTATCAGATATTGATTCTTCCAATCCGTGAGCAAGGAATATCTTTCCATTATTTGTGTGTGCTTCATAATTTCATTCATCAATGTTTGATAATTTTCATTGTAGAAATCTTTCACTTCTTCGGTTAAATTTATTCCTAAATATTTGAATTTTTGTGGCTAATGTGAATGGAATTTCTTTTTTGATTGCTCTTTCTCTGAGTTCATTAGCATCCAAAACGTTAGTGTTTTGTGCTTATTTTATAACCCACAACTTTATTGAACTGATTTATTGTTTCCAAAAACTTTTTGATGTAGTGTTTAGGTTTCTCCATGTACAACATCATGTCATCTGCAAACATGGATAATTTCACTTCCTCTTTTCCAATTTTGATTTCCTGTATTTCTTTCTCCTCACTAATTGTTCACTAAAATTTCCAGTACTAATTTGAATAAGAGTGGCAAATGTGTTGTTCCAGACCTAAGTGGAAATTCTTTCAGCTTTTCCCCATTAATTTATGATATTGACTATTGATTTGTAATATTTAGCCTTTATAATTTTGAAAGATGTTCCATCTGTACCTAATTTATGAAGAATTTTTTTATCACAAAGTGGTGTTGAATCTTATCAAATTCTTTCTCTACATCTATTGAGATGACCATATGATTTTTGTTCTTCATTGTATTGATGTGATTTATGAAGTATATTGAGTTGTGAATGCTGAATCAACCTTGCAATTCTGGGATAAATTCCACTTGATCATGATGTATGATCTATCCATCTCCCCTCCCTCTGTAACTCTGCTTTCAAACAAACAATAAAATAGAATCTTTAGAAAAAAATATTTTTTATTTTACTATAGGTTCCCTTAGGATAGTGTTCTCAAGTATGATATGTGAATTGCCTATATTAGAATTGCTTAGCCTCAGTTAGAATAATGACGTCTCAGCGAAGGCATGCATTTACACATCATTAGATAGACCAGAAATCTGTGGGGTTTTGTTTTGTTTTGTTTTGTTTTGTTTTGTTTTGTTTTGTTTTGTTTTGTTTTGTTTTTAGACAGGCAGAGTGGATAGTGAGAGAGAGAGACAGGGAGAAAGCTCTTCCTTTTTGCTGTTGGTTCACCCTCCAATGGCCGCTGCAGCCGGCGCATCTCGCTGATCCAAAGCCAGGAGCCAGGTGCTTCTCCTGGTCTCCCATGCAGGTACAGGGACAAGGACTTGGGCCATCCTCCACTGCACTCCCGGGCCATAGCAGAGAGCTGGCCTGGAAGAGGGGCAACCGGGATAGAATCCGGTGCCCCAACCGGGACTAGAACCCGGTGTGCCAGCACCGCAAGGCGGAGGCTTAACCTGTTAAGCCATGGCGCCAGCCAGAAATCTGTGTTTTATCTGCTTTTTGTTGTTGTTGTTGCCATGAAAGCTTGAGAATCGCTGCTACTATAGAAGGTACTAAGTAGTAAATACTTAATGAATAATAATAGTAGCCTCATATCAGAATCCTTACATTTGCTTTTAGCCCTATGCTCATATTGTTTTAAACAAAGTCTGAGACTAGCTATCCCTCAAGGGAGGGATGAGGCAGAGCTGCCCATCTAAGCTATTTAACCAAACCAAATCTAAAGCAGAGACTCCAGCCTGCCCACAAATACTCATAACTAGATGAGATTGCTAATGCAGAAAAACACAAGTGATCTCACACAATAGCAGTCAAACCTAATCAGATTCATAAGCCTGATTCATAATCTGTAATATAAAACAATAATATTTAAGCTTTAAAATTATGCAGAACATCTTAATGATATACCCTCTACACAGCAGATGCTTTCCTGTTACTAATTTTCAATTAAAATTGATATATTCTCAAATTTGAAATATGTCTGGCTGGCAAACCCTAAAAATGTCCCTTGCAATAGTCTTAATATTTGCATCCTTTCAAAATTCATATAAGAGGTCTATTTAAAAATTCATAGAAAATGTACAATATGAAATTAATGTAGGCTTTCAAAAAAATAACTTATCTGTTAGTTCCATTGTTCTACAAGCCTTTTGAAAACCCTTCATATGAATCTTTACTTAATATATGCTAAATTGATCTTCTGTATATAAAGATAATTGAAAATTTAAAAAAAGAACTTAATACTTTACCCTTTTAGTATTTTTTATGTTCTACTTAAAACTATTGGTTGAACTCTGTAATTAATACACAATTATTCTTAGGTGTTTAATTAATGCTTTAACTACTACTCAAATAGTATTTTACACTTTGTGTTTCTGTGTGGGTGCAAACTGTTGAAATCTTTACTTAATATATGCTAAATTGATCTTCTGTATATAAAGATAATTGAAAATTAAAAAAAGAAAACCCTTCGTATATTGAAATATAATCCCCATTGTGATAAAAATTGAGGTGGGACCCTTAGGAGGTGATTAGGTCATGATGGTGGAGGCCTTATGAATGAGATAAGTGCCTTAACTTTTAAAAATTTGTATTAATATAAAGAGGACAGATTTCATTTTCCCTCCCTTCCTCTGTCCCTGCCTCAACTTCCCCTTCCTTCCTTTCTTCCTCCTTTAATTTTATTTAAGGTATACTAATTTCATGCACTTCATATAAAAAATTTAGGAACAGAGTGATTCTCCTATCCTACTCTCCCTCCCACCTGCACTCCCACCCTTCCTTCTCCTCCCTCTCTTATTCCCATTCTTATTTTTTTAAAAGATCTATTTTCAGTTAACTTTATATTCATAAAATTAACACCACACTAGGTAGAGTTCAACAAATAGTATGAAAAAAAAGAAACCACTGTACATCAACAGTCAAGACAAGGGCTATTCAGAATCATCACTTCTCAAAGTGTGAATTTCACTCCCACATATTACCTTTTAGGTACTCCATTAGTTACCACAGACCAGGGACAAAATATTGTATTTGTCTTTTTGGGACTGGTTTATTTCACTAAGTATAATGTTTTCCAGTTGCATCCATATCCATTTTATTATTTTATTGCAAATGAAAGGATTTCATTTTTTTTTACAATGTGTAGTATTCCATGGTGTATGTATCATGACATAATTTATCTAGTCTTCAATTGATGGGCATCTGGGTTTATTCCAATCCTAGCTACTGTGAATTGAGCTGCAATGAACATGAGGATACAGATAACTCTTTCAGATGTTGATTTCATTTTCTGTGGGTGAATTCCAGGAGTGGAGTGGCTGAGTCATAAGGTAGGTCTATATTCAGATTTCTGAGGTATCTCCATACTGTCTTCCACAGTGACTGTACCAGTTTACGTTCCCACCAGCAGTGGATTAGGGTATCATTTTCCCCACGTCCTCACCAGCATTTGTTGTTTGTTGGTTTCTGTATGAAAACCATTATAACTGGAGTGAGGTAAAACCTTCTTGGGGATTTAATTTGCATTTCCCTGATGGCTAGTAATCCTGAGCATTTTTTCATGCATCTATTGGCCATTTGGACTTGGATATTCAAGTACTTTGCCCATTTCTTAACTACCCTGTAGTATGTCCTGAAATCTGGTATTGTGATGCTTCCGGCTTTGTTTTTGTTGTACAAGATTGCTGTAGCTAATCGAGGTCTTCTATGCCTCCATATGAATTTCAGCATCATTTTTTCCAGATCTGAGAAGAATGACTTTGGTATTTTGATTAGCATCACATTGAATCTATAAATTGCTTTTGAGAAGAATGGACATTTTGATGATATTGGTTCTTCCAATCCATGAGCATGGAAGATTTTTCCATTTTTTAGCATCCTCTTCTATTTCTTTCTTTAAGATTTTGTAATTCTCATTGTAGAGATCTTTAATGTCCTTGGTTAAGTTTATTCCTAGGTATTTGATTGTTTTTTGTAGCTATTGTGAATGGGATTGATCTTAGAAGTTCTTCTCAGCCATGGCATTGCCTGTGTATAAAAGGCTGTTGATTTTTGTGCATTGATTTTATATCCTGCTACTTTGCTGAACTCTTCTCTGAGTTCCAATAGTCTCTTAGTAGAGTTCTTTGGATCCTCTAAATAAAGAATCATATCATCTGCAAAGAGGTATTGACTTTTTAAAATACCTATTTATTTTATTTGAAAGGCAAAGTTACAGAAAAGCAGAGGCAGAGTGAGAGAGAGAGAGGCAGATACAGAGAGAGAGACAGAGAGAGAAACAGAGACAGAGAGACAGAAAGAGAGGTCTTCCACCCACTGGTTCACTCCCCAAATGGAGGCAACAGCCAGAGCTGAGCCAATCTGAAGTCAGAAGCCAAAGTGTTTTTCTTGGAATCCTGTGCAGGTGCAGGGGCCTAAGAACTTTGGCCAATTTTAACTGCTTTCCCAGGCCGTATCAGATTGTCAGATTGGAAGTAGAGCAGCCAGGACCCAAACCGGTGCCCATATGGTATGCCTGCACTTCAGGTGGCAGCTTTACCTGCTATTGATTTTTGTGTGTTAACTTAATATTCTGTCACTTTACCAAACCTTTTTTTTGAGTTCCAATAGTCTCTTAGTGGGGTCTTTGGCATCTCTTATACATAGAATCATGTCTTCTGAAAATAGGGATAGTTTGACTTCTTCCTTCCCAAATTGTATTCCTTTAATTTCTTTTTCTTGCCTAATGACTCTGGTTAAAACATTGAGGGTTAAATTGAATAGCAATGGTAAGAGTGGGCATCCTTGTCTGGTTCCAGATCTCAGTAGGAATGCTTCCAAATTTTTCCCTTTCAATTGGATGTTGGTAGTGGGTTTGTCATAAATTGTCTTGATTATGTTGCAAAATGTTCCTTCTATATCCAGTTTGCTTACGGTTTTCACCATGAAATGATGCTGTATTTTATCAAGTGCTATCTCTTTATCTATTGAGATAATCATATGGTTTTTTGTTCTTCAATTTGTTAATGTGATGTATCACATTGATTAATTTGTGAATGTTGAACCATTCCTGCCTACCAGGGATAAATCTTACCTGGTGTGGGTGAATATTCTTTCTGATGTGTTGTTGGACTCAAGTGGCTAGTATTTTGTTGAGATTTTTTGTGGCTAGGTTCATCAGGAATATTGGTCTTAGTTCTCTTCATCTATTGTATCTTTTTCAGGTTTAAGGATTAAGGTGATGTTGGCTTCATGGAAGGATTTTGGGAGGTTCTCTCCCTTTCAACTGTTTTGAATAGCTTGAGAAGAATTGGAGTTAATTCTTTAAATGTCTGGAAGAATATAGCAGTGAAGCTTTTCTTTCTTGGGAGGGTCTTTGTTTCTGATTCAATATTTTTCTTGGTTATTGGTCTGCTTACGTTTTCTATGTCTTCATGGCTCAATTTAGGTAGGTTGGATGTGTCCAGGAACTTAGTCGTTTCTTCTAAGTTTCCCTATTTGTTGGCAAACAGCTCTTTGTAGCAATTCCTGATGATTATTTTTAAAATTTATTTTATTTTAGTTTTTATTTAATTATTGCATTTTTCCATAGGTACAACTTTATGAATATAGTGGTTCTTTCCTCCATATGCCCCCCAGCTCCCATCCCACCTCCCTCTCCCTCTCCCATCTCCTTCTTCATTATGGTTCATTTTTAGTATGACTTTATATACAGAGGACCAACTCCATGCTAATCATAGACTTCAACAATTTGCACCCGTGTACATAAACAATATATAGAGTACAGTCAGGGGAGAAAATTTGCAGTCAATTCTCATATTGCAATTCATTAGGGACAGAGGTCCTACATGAGAAGCAAGTGCACAGTGACTACTGTTGTTCCTTTAACAATTACCACTCTTTTTATGACGTCATTGATCCTCTGAGGCTCTTGCCATGGGCTGCCAAGGCTATGAAAGCCTTTTGTGACCATAGACTCCATTGGTTTTTGGACATGGCCATAGGCAAAGTGGATGTTCTCTTCTCCCTTCAGAGAAGAGTGTATCCTTCTTTGATGACCCTTTCTTTCCTCTGAGGTCTCACAGAGATCCTCAGGGTAGGATATTTTTTTGCCACAGAGTCTTGGCTTTCCATGCCGGAAATGCTCTCACAGGCCTTTCAGCCCAACCAGGAAGACTTAAGGGTTGATTCTGAGGTCAGAGTGTTATTTACAGTGAATGTCATTCTAGGAATCTTTTTTTTTTTTTTTTTTTTGACAGGCAGAGTGGATGAGAGAGAGAGAGAGAAAGGTCTTCCTTTGCCATTGGTTCACCCTCCAATGGCCGCTGCGGCCAGCACACCACGCTGATCCGAAGGCAGGAGCCAGGTGCTTCCCCTGGTCTCCCATGGGGTGCAGGGCCCAAGCACATGGGCCATCCTCCACTGCGCTCCTGGACCACAGAGGAGAGCTGGCCTGGAAGAGGAGCAACCTGGACAGAATCCAGCTCCCTGACTGGGACTAGAACCCGGTGTGCCGACGCCACAAGGCAGAGAATAGCCTATTGAGCTGCGGCGCCAGCCTCTAGAAATCTTCTGTGTGGACTGCTTCCCATGTTGGAACATTCTCTCCTTTTTAATTCTGTCTATTTTTATTACCAGATGCTTGAAGACCCATATCCTTAATGAACAGATGACATAGATGCAAAATTTCAATAAACACTAGCAAATTGAATGCAAAACCACATAAAAAATGGGATTTATCCCAGAAATGCAAGAGTGGTTCAACATTTGCAAATCATTAAAAGTCATAAATCATATCAATAGAATGAAGAACAAAAATCAACTCAATAGATGCAGAAAAAAGATCTGATAAGATTTAAGACCCCTTCATGATAAAAAAAAAAAAAACTCCTACAAATTAGTAATAGAAGGAATATTCCTGAAAATTATAAAGGCTATAAATCACAACCAACCAATATCATACTGAACGGGAAAAAATGAAACAATTTCCCTGAGATCTGGGACAAGACAAGGATGTCCACTTCTGGTACACTTATTCAACATAGTACCGGGATATTTAGTAAAAGCAATTAGTGAGAAGAAAGAAATACAGGGCATCAAAGTTGGAAAAGAAGAAGTGAAATTACCCATTATCAGAAGACACCATGTTGTACATGGAGAAACCTAAACTCTCCACCAAAAAGTTGTTAGGATTGATAAACTAATTGAGTAAAGTTGCAGGCTACAAGATAAACATTCAAAAAAAGCTTAAAAAACAAGCTTTTTGTATGCTAATTATGAACTCAGAGAAAAAGAATTCAAGAAGGAAATCTCATTCATAATAACTACAAAAAAATCAAATATTTAGCAATGAATTTAATCAAAGAATTAAAAAATCTCAAAAATGAAAATTATCAAACACTAATGAAATAAATCATCAAGGACACAAAAAAAAAAATTCCTGAGCTAAAATTTAAAAAACAAACCAAAAGAAATAAAAAAAAAAGTCTGTGTTTCAGTATTGCTGCAAATATAGTAAAGCTTTCTTTTATACCTTTGAGAAATCAATACTTAAGAATGTGGTACTACTATAGTTTTAATGACCTGTGATTACTTTAAAATTTAGGTATATGGGTGAAATGGTCTTTTTACAATCAATTATTGTTTATAGCCATTGTCTTATTCTCACTAAACTAGTCTTTTTGCTTTATTATTTTCTAAACTTCTTAGGTGAAGTATTAAGCCTTTTTTACTGTAATATAGATTTAAAATGTTATCTCAAATACTAAAAAATAAAGAAAGAGAAAGAAAAAGAATAGGAGAGGAAGGGAGGGAGGGAAAAAAGGAGAAAGGAAATACCAATATGTTTTTTTTTTTTTTTTTGGACAGGCAGAGTGGACAGTGAAAGAGAGAGAGAGAGAGAAAGGTCTTCCTTTGCCGTTGGTTCACCCTCCAATGGCCACCACGGCCAGCATGCTGCGGCCGGCGCACCACGCTGATCCGAAGGCAGGAGCCAGGTGCTTCTCCTGGTCTCCCATGGGGTGCAGGGCCCAAGCACTTGGGCCATCCTCCACTGCACTCCCTGGCCACAGCAGAAAGCTGGCCTGAAAGAGGGGCAACCAGGACAGAATCCGGCGCCCTGACCAGGACTAGAATCCGGTGTGCCGGCGCCACTAGGCGGAGGATTAGCCTGTTGAGCCACTGCGCCGGCACCAATATGGTCTTAGAATAATAACTAAAAATCACATTGACTTTGCTAAAAATTAGCTAAAAATTAAATTTGCAAAGCTATTCATGGCTTAGTGGGTGAGGCCACCACAGCAGTGCTGGCACCCCATATGGGCACCAGTTCAAATCCCGGCTGCTCCACTTCTGATCCAGGTCTCTGCTATGACCTGGGAGGGCAGTAGAAGATGGCCCAAGTCCTTGGGCCCCTGCATCCACATGGGAGACCCAGAGGAAGCTCCTGGCTCCTGGCTTCAGATCAGCGCAGCTCAGGCTGTTGCGGCCATCTGGGGAATGAACCAGCAGATGGAAGACCTCTCTCTCTGCCTCTCCTTCTCTCTCTGTGTAACTCTTTCAAGTAAATAAATAATTTTTTTAAAAAAAAAGCTATTCATGTATAAAAACATAAATTCTTTATCAATGGCTAAAGACACCAGCACAGGTTGTACCTTACTCTTAGGCGTAGATGAATTTTCTTAGTAAAGATATTTCCAAAAAAGTTCCCTGTCAGCCTAATTACTCTAAGTCATTACTTTCATTCCCTTGACTTACATGACATCCTTGGGAACATGAAATGATTTCTAATGATTCATTGTTTGATTATGACCTCTATTCATTAGATTGAATAATCTCTATTTCTTAGAGTTGCTGATCAGTATGCAAACATTTTCTCTTTCCTGAGATAAATGTATATTACAGGAAATTAGAACACATTCATTTGAAATTTACTTCTTTCTAAAGGCAGCCATATTTTAGTAATTAAATTTTGAATTTTCATGCAATGTTTGTTTTCTTGGTAGAACAGATTTTTACCCAATTTTGGCTTTGTTTTCCATTTCCAGGTTGTTAATGACTCCCTCAGCAGGGGTCTAAAGTAGGAATCATTTCAGAGTACACAGAAATGCATTCACTGAAATGAACTATTTCAGGTCCAAGGGAAACAGAAAGGACTTCCAATCTCACAGGCTATAATTTCCCAAGGGGGATTTATTCAAGGTGGTGAAGTTTATGAATCTGAAGAAAAGTTAGTGAAGCTTCACCAGTCTTTGAGACCTTCAAACATAGCATCTCATCCTAAAGCCAAGAACAAAGTCAAGGAAAGATTGTGTCAGGGCAAATAGAATTAATTCATAAAAAGAGTTCTGGAGCCCGTGCCGCGGCTCAATAGGCTAATCCTCTGCCTGCGGCGCCGGCACCCCGGGTTCTAGTCCCGGTTGGGGCACCGGTTCTGTCCCGGTTGCTCCTCTTCCAATCCAGCTCTCTGCTGTGGCCCGGGAGGGCAGTGGAGGATGGCCCAAGTGCTTGGGTTCTGCACCCACATGGGAGACCAGGAGGAAGCACCTGGCTCCTGGCCTCGGATCATCGCGGTGCACCAGCCACAGCAGCCACTTGGGGAGTGAACCAACGGTAAAGGAAGACCTTTCTCTCTGTCTCTCTCTCACTGTCCACTCTGCCTGTCAAAAATAAATAAATAAATTTAAAAAAAATAGTTCTGCACAGAATAGCAATTTCAGGAGCTGGCATTGTAAAGTAACAGTCTAGCAGATTAAGTCACTACCTGCAATGCCAGCATTCTATTTGGGCACCAGTTCAAGACCTGGCTGCTCCACTTCCAGTCCAGCTCTGCTAATGTGCCTAGAAAAGCAACAGAGGATGGCGCAAATTCTTGGGACCCTGCCACTCATGTAGGAGACCCAGAAGAAGCTCCTTGCTCCTGGCTTCAGACCATCCCAGCTCCAGCTGTTATTGTGTTGTGGTTTGAGAAGTGAACCAATGGATGGAAGAGCTCTTATCTCTCTCTCTTTCCCCCATGTATAAATAAATAAATCTTTGAGAAAAAAAAATTGCTATTTCAGGACATCACCAAGATGGCTGACTAAAGGCCTGTGTTTGGTATAACAGGATATAACAGGATAAGCTGTTGCCTGCAACTCTGGCATCCCATATCACAGCGTCCTTTTGAGTTCTGGCCCCTCCACCTCCAATCCAATTCCCTGCTCATGTGCCTGGAAAAGCAGAAGATGGCCAATTCCTTGGTCCTATGCCAACCATGTGAGAGAACAAGATGGAGATCTTGGCTCCTGGCTTCAGTTTGGCCCAACCACAATCGCTGTGTCCATTTCAGAGTGAACCAGCATATGGAAGACCGATCTCTCTCTCCCTCTCTCTCTCTCTCTTTCAAATAAATAAATATTTATGAATAAAATAGACAACTGATTAGAGGTTCCTGGTATACCTGGTATATCTCCCTCTGCAACCCAGGACCAAATCAAAGGAAAAAATAATAATTCACTGGAATATTTGAAGTAGAATTTTGGAGAGAAGCCGAGATGTGGCAGAGATGTTCTGTAGCATGGAGATCCACAATGGCCCTATGAAGAGGAGAACTAAGCACACAGCCTCTATTGTTCCATTTCATGAACTCAACCCTGAACACAAAGGGACTCCATTTGGTGGGATGTGAACAAGACAGCTATTTATTTGTGAGGATGAGAGGGAAAGATAAATCACTTTGTACACTACTTCAGAGTTTTGAATGGAAAATTAATCTATCGATGTTTTTCTACAGGATCAACAAATAGCTGTGTAATATGTGTTGCAAAAGTGAGGAACATGCCTATTTGGTTATTAACAAACTTTGTGGTGGATTTGAAATTTTTAAAGTTGCTAAGAAATTAACTTTGTAATTAAAAAATGTTTATTTATTTATTTTCTTTTTATTTGAAAGCAGAGAACAAAAGAGAAAGAGACAGAGAGGAGAAAGAGAGAGGGGAGAGGGTGGGCCAAAGGAGGAAGGGAGAAAGAGAGAAGGAGAGAGAGAGAGAGATTCATTGCTAGTTCACTTCCCAGATGGTTGTAAGCGCTGGTCAAAGCCAGGAACCATGAACTCAGTCCATGTCTCAGCTGGTGGCAGGCATCCAACTACTTGAGCCATCACTTGCTGCCTCCCAGAATGCCTGTTAGTGGGGAGCTGGAATCATTTGCATAACTAGAATTTAAATTGAGGTACTCTGAATGGGATATGGATGTCCTAGGTGGTATCTTAACTGCTGTGCCATATACCTGCCCCAAACTTTGTTGTTTAACAATACATTTTTAGGTCTGTAATCTGTTTTATTATTTGTTGCTTGCGGTTTTTTGGAGGGGCAGATTTTTTGAAAGATTAATTATAATAATATTCACAATGGAACTTAAAAGAAAAACATTAAGAATGTAAAAACTATTCAGAATGTAATGCAGATAGTTTATTCTTGCCAAGTTCTTACTCTTGAAATCACAGAACATCTTATTTTGCCTTTTTGGATAAATTGATGAATGAAAGCAATATTGAATTTGTAAAGTCATACTCATTCACATTGATTTTACAAAATTTGATATTTATATAATTAGACTCAATGTGTTAACATAGAAGGACTGTTCTAATTTCTCAATGTTTTCTGAAGTCTTCTCTCACCCACTAGATTCCAGGAAAGGGGGAGGATTCCAAAGCTGCAGCAGTATAGAATCCTGCTCAAGAAATGTGCAGGTTACCCTGAGTCCAGGTCTACCTCTGACTTAGTAAACATTGTTAAAAAATTGATTTCTCATCGCTAAAATAGTGCAACTATATTAATTAACCTCTGAAACTTCTATCTCTATGAAAGAAGTACTGGTGCAGATGAAAATAAGCAAGAGCTGCTTTGATAGATTTTCAGTGTCCCCTTCAAATAGTGCATCTCATCACAGATAGAGAGGTCAGCAGATGGGGGAAGGATTCTAGGGATTCAGGGTGGCTACTGCGTCCCGTCTGAGGACACAAGGGACTGACTGTGATATCTAGTTCAAATGATAGGTTACACTGATAGTAAGTCATGTGCTATATTGATCAGAATTGATGGTTTCAAATGGTAAACTATCAACTACAATTAATTTTAAGAGAAAGAGAAGGAAAGGGAAAGGGAGAGACAGAGAATCAAGAGAAATTGAGAGAGATCTTTTGTATACCCCAAATGCCCACAATAGTTAGTAGTGGGTTAGGCTGAAGGAGGAGGCAGAAACTCTATCCAGGTCTCCACATGAGTGGCAGGGGCCCAAACATTTGGGCCATCTTCCACTGATTCCCAGGCACATGGGCAGGAAGCAGGATGAGAAGCAGAGCAGCTGGAATTAGAACTGGCCCCAATATACATTCCCAATATAGGATGACAGCATTGCAATCAGCAACTCTACTAATTTCTTCACAATGACAGTCCCTAGTGTTCAGATCTGTATTTTCATGTTTTCCTGAAGGTAGTTATCATCATTTCAATGTATGATTTCCTTGTGCATTTATTACAGGACAGGTGATTTCTTCTGTTTTGCTTTTTATGGAAAATCTTTATTTTTTTCCTTCATTTATGAAGGATAGATTTGCTGGGTATAGTATTCTTAGTAGTAAATGCATGCTTTTTTCATCTAGGATTTTGAATATTTCATCCATTTTCTCTCAGCCTGACAGATTTCAGATTTTTTAAAAGTTTGATTGTAAAAAGTTTCAGGGAAGATCAACTCTGCTGTAGGTTCTGGGTTTTCTAACCTGAATGTGCATATCTTTCACAATGTTTGGAAAATATTCAGTGCTAATTTCATGGAATATATTTTCTATGCCTTTTCCCTTCTCTTCTCCTCTGCAAAATCCATAATGCAAATATTTACTAGTTAAATGGTATCCCATAATTCTTTCTTCCTTTCCTTTCATTACCTTTCTTCCTTTGCTTTCCTTCTCTCCCCCACCTTCTCTTTTTTTTTTTTCTCTCTCTCTCCTCTTCTTTCTTTCAGACAGAGTTATTTCAAAAGATATGTCTTCAAGCTTAGGAATTCTTCTGCTTATTCATTTCTACTATTGAGGATTAGTTGTTTTTCAAAATTTCCTATATTGAGTTATTTAGCTCCAAAATCTCTGATTTGCTCTTTTCTTCTTATGATCTCTATCTCTTTGCTGAATTTTTCATTTATGTCATGAATTATTTTCATAATCTCACTGAATTGTCTGTTTTCCTGTTATTTCATTAAGTTTTCATAGGATTGTCCTTTCAAATTTACTGTTGGACAAGTAGTTGATCTCTAGTTCCTTGTGGTGTTAGAGAGTTAAGTTCCTGCCAGGTGTCCTGTTACCTTTTTTTGCTTCAAGCTTCTTTACTCCGTATTAGATTTTATGCATCTGGTGTGTAGTTGCCTGATTTTATAGGGTAGAATTCAATAGCAAAAGACTTGCTAGCAAAGTGTCCTAGGGTATTGATTGGATAAGCAGATTACCTATGGTTCCAAGTGAATAATTCAGTATTGTGTCTGTGTAACTTCTTCAGTTGAAATCAATGTTAGTGATGTTTGTGGGTATTTCATTGGCCTGAGATTCTGGAGTTGTGAAATGCCCAGCTAAGGGCCAGCACTGTGCCATAGCAGGTAAAGCCACAGTCCACTCTGTCAACATCCCATATGGGCACTGGTTACAGCCCTAGATTCTCCATTTCTAGCTCCTTGCTATTGTACCTGAGAAAGATGGGGAGTACGGCCCAAGTACTTGGACCCTGTACCCACATGGGAGACCTAGAAGAATCTCCAGGCTCCTGTCTTTGGCCTAGCCCAGCCGTAGCAGTTGTAGCAATCTGGGGAGTGAACCAGCAGATGGAATATATCTCTCTCTCTTTCTCTCTGACTGTGCCTTTCAAATAAATAAAAGGCTCTGTCAATTAATCTGTCAATAAAAGGCTCTGTCAATTTGGTTGCCAATCACTTAGTTGGGGTCAGGTTTGTTTGCAACCCCAGATGCTGTGTGTCCATATGTAAGTGTTTGGCACCTATTAATTTCTGTGGGTTGTATGAAGGCACACTCCTATGGGTACAGCTGAATGGGAGACATTGCCCATGGTATTACTATGGGATACCTGAGAGTTCCATGGGTCACAAAGGGTCAGGCCATACCAGTTTGTCTAGGTGAAGTACGTTTCAGTATCCAGTGACTGTATCAGTACATCTACGGAGTCTCTGGGGGCCAACTTGATAAGGAAGTTTCCCTGCTACATCCTGTGGCCAAGGATGAGTAGGCAAGATTGAGAATCTGCTTCTCAGGATCTCAGTGAGAAGAGCATTTTAGAATGGGCTGCTCGACTGCTTAGTGGGGCCACAGGAGGGCGAATGGGGCTGCCCACCTGCTTCCTTGGTGGGCTTCAATGAGATGGCTACTCAGGGAAGGCTGGCTGCTTCTTGGAGTCACAGGTGGGTAGGCAGGGCCACTTATATGCTATCTTGGGCCTCTGTGGGCAAGCCATTAAGGGCTGGTTGCCTAGTTGCTTCCTGTGGCCAAGACTGTGTGAGTGGGGCCATTCAGCTGCTTCTGGAGCAGTGAGTGGGCAGGGATGACTGAATTTTTCTATTAGTAGTTGAAGGGTGCTCAGGGCCATCGGACTTTCCTGGTGCACTCTGCCTCTGAATCAGTTGAGATGAGTAGCTAATTTCTTCCTGGGACCCTAGGAGAGTGGGTGGAGCTTCTTGGATGCTTGGCAGGGCAGGTTCAATCAGGGTAACTTTGTAGTATCCCGAGTGAGTGAAGTGTCAAGATGGTTGCATGCAGCAAGAGCCTGAATGGAGGAGGCTGTATCTTACGCTAGGCTCTTTCTCCAGGCAATGCAGCAGTGTGATGACTTGGCAAATACCCAAACTGGGATCAGTTCTCAAGGACTACAGAGCTCTCCAACTGTAAATTCCTCATGCATCTATGGCATGACTGGGAATCCCTGGGAATTGCCAGGGATATCCCTTGTATCATTTTAAATACAGACTTCCTGCATAATAATCCCTGTTTAATATCATCCTTTATTTAGCACTCTCCGGGTTCCTTGCTTCATGAAGTACAGGTCCAATTAAAGAACTTTGGTGGGAAGTTCGGAGAAGGAGCTTAACTAACTTTTTTTAAGAGTTGAAATGCTCAAAGAAAACACACCCAAAGTCTTCTTGAGAGTTACTGGGACATTTATGCAGGAGAGAACCAACTGTTTCACATTGTACTCTTTTCTAATAAAAGTTTTCATTCTTAATCCCTAGAAAGGGTAAATACCATATCATAGGTGTTTAGTTACAAACAACTTTGATGACCAGGTATCCTACATTTTTTGGAAGAATATAATTTTATAGGCTAGAATAATATTTACTTGAGAGAATGGAGACCAACATATGCATTATTTATGCATGACAAATGGTAAGTACTCCAGGTTTTTGGATTTGATTCCCTCAAAGGTATATGATAATGTATCATATAATATATATATATAAAATGTCCCATGATTATTTTAATGAGCTGAGAGTATAAGCTACAGACAGAGGCATGTCCTTAATGTATGCGCAACACAGAGACAAGTAGGCTCAAAAATATTTCCAAGTAGCTAGCTCATTTCCACCTACTCCATATATTCCTGTTAAAGGAACAGGGACTCAGCAGAGCCTTAGAAAATAATTTGCATATGATACTTAGAGATTGTTCTGCAATTACCAAGGTATTGAACTGGAAAGGTTACTCCTTTCTGAGTTATTTTTACAGGCTTCCATCAAAGATACCTTTCAGGTTCTGTTCCATTAAATATTGCTAACAAATACTTTTTTCATTAAAAAGAGCCCCCTATAGTGAAACAGATTTGAAAAATACTATATCCTTTACTCCTCTTAGAAATTAATTTTTCTTTGAATAATAAAACTGCAATGAAGTCCTAATGGAAAGGTCACTGCTTAATTTTGTTTAACCTTATTTGGTAGACAGGGTCTCCGAAGGTGTCTATGTTATAATTCCCAGAATCTGTGACTATGCTGTGTTATATGGCAAAGGGAAAATAGGTTGCAGATGGAATTAATGTTGCTAATCAGTTGAGCCTGAGATGGACAAATTGTTCTGAATTATCTGGGTAGGGTCAATGTAATAACCAGAGTCTTTAAAACTAAAATGGGAGAGAAGAAAAGTAAGATTCAGGGTCATGGCTGGCTTTGAAAATGGAAGGAGGGGTTCTCTCAAAAGATAAGAAAATGACTCCCACTCCCTACAAATACAGCCCTTTTGACATCTTGGTTTTAACCGAGAGAGACATACTTTAGACTCCGACTACCAGAAATGTAAAATGCTGAATTAGTGTGCTTTTAGGCAACTAGTTTGTCATAATGTTTAAAGTCCTTAAGAAATTAAACTCGGGGCCGGCGCTGTAGTGTAGTGGGTAAAGCCTACACCTGCAGTGCCAGCGTCCCATATGGGCACCAGTTCGAGTCCCAGCTGTTCCATTTCCAATCCAGCTCTCTGCTATGGCCTGGGAAAGCAGTAGAAGATGGCCCAAGTCCTTGGGCTCCTGCACCAGCACAGGAGACCCAGAAGAAGCTCCTGGCTCCTGGCTTTGGATCAGTGCAACTCCAGCCATTGTGGTCAATTAGGGAGTGAACCAGCAGATGGAATACCTCTATCTCTCTCTGCTCTCCTCCTCTCTCTGTGTAACTCTGACTTTCAAGTAAATAAATAAATCTTTAAAAAAAAAACAAATTAAACACACACCATTTTTCATTTATGTGGTCATAGTATCACCTACTAACAAATTCTGGGTTTAGTATCATAGAGAAACAGATCTGTAGATAATGCTGGTCTCAGCTCTTCTTTCTTATCTAGATAAGCCCTATCCAATAAACTTTCTTCAGTAATATAAGTATTTTATGAGTGTTATGATAATCACTAACAGCAGGTAGCATGGACCACTTGAATTGTGGTTGAAGGATTAAAGAATGGAAATGTTCATTTTACTTTATTTCAACTAATTTAAATTTAAGTATCCAGAGATTCCAAGATGGCAGAATAGGGAGGGAGCATACTCCTCTAAGTTAGGGGAAGATAGTTTTTTTTTTTTTTTTTTTTTAAAGTGGAGAGCGGGCTGGCACCGCAGCTCACTAGGCTAATCCTCCTCCTGCAGCACCAGCACTCCGGGTTCTAGTCCCAGTTGGGGCACCGGATTCTGTCCCGGTTGCTCCTCTTCCAGTCCAGTCCAGCTGAGGCCCGGGAAGGCAGTGGAGGATGGCCCAAGTGGTTAGGCCCTGTACCCACATGGGAGACCAGGAGGAAGCACCTGGCTCCTGGCTTCGGATCAGTGCAGCGTGCCGGCTGTGACGGTGTACAATCTCAGGAAAGAGTTAGAAAACTCCAGTGGAAATTCCATGGCAGGAAGAGGGACACTGTGGCTCTATGTGGAGGATGTGAATGTGTGGAATGAGCATGGATACAATACAGGAAACCTCAGCACAAGCTTTGGAGAGTGACATGAGGCCAGACTATAGCAGCCCAAGACACTGGCAATAAAGCTGAAGAGAGATCTTAGTTTGAGTCTGGCTTGGAGAAACCGTGCTCCAAGGGACAAATTAATTACCTGCCAAAATAGAGGGGAAAACGGGGGCATGTTTCTTTTTCCCATCCCCAGACAATGGTTCCCTGCAAATGGCTGGGAGAAGGTGGGCACCATTTTGGACATCCTTAACAGCTGTGCCTGCTTGTGTTTGCACCCCAGCAACCAGCCAAGAAACGCCTGATTCTGGCTGGGAGGATTGACAGGGTGTGGGGCACCTGCTTAGGACTGTGAAGTACCCAGCCTCCCATCATAACACAGGCTCTGGGGCTCAAACTGCCTGGGTAGAGCACCCGTAGGCCAGCTTACTCTGGAAATATCTCCATCTCTCTGTGTACAAGACAGACTGGCAGTGTAGAGTGCATCACTGGCAACCTGTGATTGTGGAAATCTTGTGTGCTGGGACTGTGGAAACTGTGGCTGCATGAGAGAGCACGGCATGTGGCTGAGTCCCTAGACAGTGATGTGGGCAGCTCCACACTCCCAAGGCTCACTGATTATCTGGGGTGGATCATTGCAGCAGGATCCATGCTCACAGTGAAGACTGCATGGGTCCTTTATGTGGTTCTTTTGACTCTTTTGATGAGAAATGCACCCCCTGTGGGCTAGTGCCCGGACATTGATCACTTTGGAAGTGGAAAGGTAAGGGTGTAACTATGCCAACAGAGCTTATCAAACCCTCCCCACTAAAAAAAGGAGAGATCTACCTGCCCAACTCCCTGGCCACAGTGAGCACAAAGCTCTGGATATTCCCTGAAAGAGAAGATGCTTCACTAAGCCACAGAGGCTTAGTCCAAAGATAAAAGCCGTAAGAGGGAAAAGAAACAACAAGTAACTCCACAAATGCTGAAAAATAAACACATAAATTCAATAAACAAGGAAAAGGAAGACAACCTGATTCTCCCAAAAGAACACAACACTTCAATATTATAATGTGGTAATAAAGAAATTGATGAAATGCTGGAACCAGAATTCAAAAGATAAATTATAGGATTACTCAGAAGCATTCACAAGTAAAGCCACAAACAAAAGAAATCAATACACAACATGAATGAAAATATTTCCCATGAAATTGAGATTTTAAAGAGAATTCTAAATAAAATATTAGAAATGAAAAATTCAAAAGATCAAATAAAAACTGTAGTAGAAAGCACTAACTACAGACTGATTGAGTCAGAAGAAAGAATATCTGAGCCAGAAGACAAGTATCAGCACACTTTACAATCAGACCAAATATATATATATATATATATATATATATATATAATATATGATGAAATTAGAAACCAAAAAGAAATACAAAGTGTCAGTGAAGCAAAGAGATGGATTTTTTGAAAAAAGTAAACAAAATTGATACACAATAGCCCAGCTAAACAAAGAAAAGAGGAAGAAAACTCAAATCAGTAAAATCAGAGATGAAAAAGGAAATGTAATAAAAGATGCCACAGAAATAAAAAGAATTATCAGGAATTACTACAAAGAGCTGTATGCCAAGAAATTGGGAAACCTAGAAGAAATGGATAGATTCCTGGACCCAAACAATCTACCAAAATTGAGTCAGGAAGACATAGAAAACCTAAACAGACCAATAACCAAGACGGAGATTGAATCAGTAATAAACACCCTCCCAAAAGAAGAAAAGTCCAAGATCAGACAGCTTCACTGCTGAATTCTGCCAGATATTTAAAGAAGAATCAACTCCAATTATTCTCATGCTATTCAAAATAATTGAAGAGAATTCCCCCAAACTCCTTATATGAAGCCAACATCACCTTAATTCCTAAACCAGAAAAAGATGCAACAGAGAAATAAAGCTATAGACCCATCTCCATGATGAATATAGAAGCTATAATCCTCAACAAAATACTAGCAAATAGAATCCATCAACACATCAGAAAGATCATTCACTTGGATCAAGTGGGATTTATTCCTGGTATCCAGGGATGGTTCAACATTTGCAAATCAATGTAATGCGATACATTACATTAATAAACTGAAGAAAAAAACCATATGATTATCTCAATACATGCAGAGAAAGCATTTGATAAAATATAACATCTTTTCATGATGAAAACCTTAAGCAAATTGGGTATAGAAGGAACATTGCTCAACACAATCAAGGCAATTTATGACAAATCCATGGCCAGCAACTTATTAAATGTGGAAAATTGGAAGCATTCCCACTAAAATTAGGAATCAGACAACGATGCCCACTCTCATTGTTGCTATTCAATATAGTCCTGGAAGTTTTAGCCAGAGCCATTAAGCAGTAAAGGGAAATCAAAGGAATAGAAATTGGAAACGAGGGAGTCAAATTATCCCTATTTACAGATGACATGATTACATATATAGGAATTCATAAAAGAGTTTGGTAAAGTGGCAGGAAACAAAATTAACACAAAAAATCAATAGCCTTTGTATACACTGAAAGGGCCATAACTGAGAAAGAATTTCTAAGATCAATCCCATTCACAATAGCTACAAAAAATGTAAATATCTTGTAATAAATTTAACCAAGAATATCAAATATCTCTACAGTGAGAAATACAAAATATTAAAGAAAGAAACAGAAGAAGACACCAAAAAGTAGGAAAAATCTCTGTGTGCATGGATTGGAAGAATCAATATAGTCAAAATGTCCATAATACCAAAAGCAACTTACAAATTCAATGTGATACCAATCAAAATACAAAGATATTCTTCTCATATCTGGAAAAAACAATGCTGAAATTCATTTGGAAATACAGGAGACTCTATATAGCTAAGGCAATATTATACAACAAAAACAAAACCGGAGTCATCACAACCATATTTCAAGACATACTACAGTGCATTTATAATCAAAACAGCTTGATACTGGCAAATAAAAAGATCAGATGAGTAGACCAACAGAACAGAATGGAAACTCCAGAAATCAACCTCTGGAGCAAGCTAAAATCAATCCCTGGAGAAAAGACAGTCTCTTCAACAAATGGTGCTGGGAAAAATGTATCTCCACATGCAGAAGAATGAAGCAAGACTCCTATCTTATACCTTACACAAAAATCCACTCAAAACAGATCAAAGACCTAAGTCTATCATTTGATACTATCAAATTATTAGAGAACACTGGGGAAACTCTGCAAGACCTTCACATAAGCAAAGAGTTCTTGGAGAACTCTCAGAGGCAAAATTGACAAATGGAATTACAACAAATTGAGAAGCTCTTGCACTGTAAAAGAAACACTCAGCATAGTAAAGAGGCAACCAACAAAATGGGAGCAAATATTTGCAAACTATACAGCTGACTAAGGATCAATATCCAGAATCTTTAAAGAGCTCAAGAAACTCAACAACAACAAAACAAACAATCCAGTTAAGAAATGGACAAAGGACTTGAATAGCCATTTTTCAAGAGAGGAAATTCAAATGGCTAACAGACACATGAAAAAAGTCACAGGATCACTAGCCATCAGGAAAATACAAATCAAAACCACAATGAGGTTTTACCTCAATCCAGTTAGAATGGCTTTTATACAGAAATCAACAAACAATAAATGTGGCAAGGATATTGATAAAATGGTACTCTAATCCACTGTTGGTGGGAATGTAAACTGGTGCAGCCACTGTGGAACACAGTATGCAGATATCTCAGAAATCTGAACATAGATCTACCATATTATCCAGAATCCCACTCAGGAATTTACCCAAATCAGAAGAAAAATCAGCAAATAAAAGAGTTTTCTGTATCCCATGTTTATTGCAGCTCAATTCATAATAGCTAAGATATGGAATCAACCCAGATGTCCATCTACTGAAGACTGGTTAAAAAAATTACAGTATATGTACACTATGGAATACTACACAGAGAAAAAATGAAATCCTGTCTTTTGCAACACAATGGATGCAAATGGAAGCCAATATACTTAGTGAAATAAACCAGTCCCAAAAACACAACTACCGTATGTTGGCCCTGATCTGTGGTAATTAATATGTCTTCTTTGGAACTGAAATTAACACTTTGAGATGCAATGATTTCAAAATCATTGCACTTGTCTCAACTGTTGAGGAATATTTTTTTCATACTGTTTGTTGAACTCATTACTTAGTATAGGGTTAATCTTATGAACATGGAGTAAATTGAAAACAGATCTTTGTAAAAAAATATAAGAATAGGAGTAGAAGAGGGAGGAGGAAGAAGGGTTGGAGTGGGGATGGGATGGAGGACAAGGTGGTATGAATCACTATGTTCCTAAATTTGTACATATGAAATGAATGAAGTTTGTATACCTTAAATAAAAGATTTCTAGGTTTACAAAAGATGTTAAAATTGGAATAGGATAGGGAGGTGGAAGAAGGGAAGGTAGAGTGGGAAGAACCATTATCATCCTAATTTGTATATATGAAATCCATTAAGTTTGTGTCCTTAAATGAAAGTTTTCCAGGTTAAAAAAAATTAAGTATCCATGATGCTAGCAACCAAATTTTCCAAATGCATTTGCCTACAGGGGCTGGGCAGGACATACAAAAATGTGAAGTAAATCAGATAGAAACAATACAGCAGCAGAGGAATTATGATGAATGGCACTAACTCTTGGGCCTTAGTGCTCCAGAGCAAGATGAGAAATAGTAGAGAATTGAGGATGTGCCTTCTTCAGAGGCATGCCTCGTCTGCAACAGTTAATGCTAGTCTATTCCTGCAAGCTATCGTAAAGGGGAAACAAAGCCTTACTGTTGTCAAAATTAATATTTTAAGACAAGCAGGAAATTTTAGATTTATCATACCTACCTATTCCAGACAAAAGCAAGCAAGCTCTGGGGTTCATCAGCCTGTTTAGTTTAAGCTCTTCTAGTTTATAAGTCCCTAACAAACTTAAAAAATTTTTATTGTAGTTCTGAAGCCCTTACTTAAGAATATATCCAGGGGCCAGCACCGCGGCTCACTAGGCTAATCCTCTGCCTGCATCGCCGGCACTCTGGGTTCTAGTCCAGGTTGGGGCAACGGATTCTGTCCTGGTTGCTCCTCTTCCAGTCCAGCTCTCTGCTGTGGCCCGGGAGTGCAGTGGAGGATGGCCCAAGTGCTTGGGCCCTGCACCTGCATGGGAGACCAGGAGGAAGCACCTGGCTCCTGGCTTCGGATCGGCGCAGCGCTCTTCATTACAATGCTTACTTCGCTGATTTATCTTTGTAGTTCCAATGCCTGCTAACATGGAGACCTTGCATAGACTCTGCTTAATAGATACTTGTTAAAGGAACATTCTCTCTTATTTTAATCTGCCCACTCTCAGTGTTATTTTTTTCTACTTCTGCTTTTTTGACTGTTTTTTTCTCTTTGTGCCCTTATATGCCACTGACGCTTCTTCACTCTCCTCTCTGCCTTCATCATTCCATCTCTGGCCTCCTCCTTCCCCCTTCATCACTTTCTGAAATGCTCTCATCTTAATGTCTCACTTTGCTTTTCCTTTTCCTCTCTCTCCGCTCATTTTACCTAGCTCAGCTGGTCTGCATTTGTCAATATGTTCCCTCAAGCACCGCTTTAGAATCCACAAAATAGAGATAGCAAGAAGTGCAACACATCAATCTCAAGTCCCCAAGTGTTTCTTTATCATTTTCAGGCTTTTCCTCTGTCCAAGGGGTGGATCCAGGTTGGAGATTGAGTGACAGTGCTTCCAAATATGAAAATCTTTCTTAAAACATCAAGGTAAGGCCACTTGCAAAGTCATTGACCTTCAGCAGCAGGAGCCTGCAGGTGGCAGCTTTCTGCTTCTGGCTCCATTTTTTTCATCTTAGAAAATCAGCTGGTAGCCTCAAAGTGGAATTTTCTGCTGCAAATGAGAGTCAACCAGCTGCTTATTTCAGTTTCCATGGAGCCCACTCTTCTTGAACCAGAAGAGGTAGCAAGCCAGACATTCAGGGAGATAAGGCTGGCTCTGCTGCCTACCAGCACCAAGGGGGAGGAGGAGCTGGGCTGAGGAGGTGAAAATGAAAGCAGGAACCAGGCCGTGTCTTGCTTTCTTTCAGCCTTGTTTTCCGAAAGCAGTTATGAAGATGCAGAGCTGTCGTCATACGTTCCACACTGGGTCACACGGACTAGATACAGGTGTTCTCCAAGAGCTGTCTTAATAATTCAAGATATATTAGAAGCAAGTTATCATCAGTTTTAATTAAACACCCGCACTCTGGCATCTAATTTTTATATGGTGGATGTAAAACATGTGTCTGGTTGTGAAAAGTAATTAGGAAGTCCCACTGAGTCCCCTTTCTTTGGTGAGGAAGGGAAATCAGCTCACCATAGCAACTGAATTCAGAGGAGAGCTTGCGTTCAGGGGTAAGTTTCTCAGTTTTTTGTTTTACCATATATTAAAGAATCATTGGAAACTCTCATTCAAATTGTGAGCAAACTCAGTGAGAACCTTTAAATTTTCCACTTCCTCAAGTATGTTTCAATTATTTCTTGGTACTAGTACTTGTGCCTGACATGTAGTTCATTGAGCAGAGCTGACAATTCCAGAGGGAAACACATATGCTCTCCCTTAGCTTTGTTGGATTTGCCACATTTCTTCTTGCCGCCAGACTTTTGCTCACATTGTTTTCCATGGAATTCTCTTTACCCTCTCCTATTTCATCTTCGTTCACCCCTTAGTTGTGGTCACATGTCAGTCCTCCAGGGGCTGAATTGGCTTCCTGACTATTATTTATAATAAGTTTTCCAGATTCACAGTTTCACATGATGTGTATCTCTTTTTCATACATTTGTACTAGTTGCTACTCAATATTTCTTTCTGTGTTTATCTGATTAGTGTCTTTCGTTCTTGCCAGCCAACATCCTCTCCAAATAGAGTGGCTTGCAGCAGTCACTTTGCATCTACAATGCTTGGCCCTGAACTTAGTACCCCATGAACAGTTGATGTTTGTTGAGTGAACGGATGGATGAATTAAAAAACAAGGCTACGCCTGCAGTGTGAGTCCAGCGAATCAATTTAGCCACTGCCTTTCATATTATTATTTAGTAACTTTAGGAAACAAATTAGAAATTAGGTCTCAAACTCATGGGCTCCAGAAAGAGAAATTCTTGCAGTGGGAAAGGGAGACTTGAATGGCTATTAGAGATGATTCTGAGAGAAAAAGGAAAGGAGAGATATTCAAAGCAAAAAAAGATGGCAGCCCTGGAATGACCAATTGAGTGTTTCCTCACAAATGTGGTCACTTACAGTTAGCTACTGCTGGTTGAGAGTGTCTAAGCATCCAAGAACATTGTATATCCTTCATCTGCAAATCAAATGTGGATTTGGGTAAGAAAGCACATGTAGTAGCTTGGAATACAAACCTCTGGGGAAATAGCTTATAAAGGTAGTGAGAGTGGTTCAGGGGTCATCTGAGAATGGACAATACCCAAGGTTTCCTAAGTTCTCTCTATAAGATTACAAGGAAGAAATGGTGCAAAAACACAATGCAAAAAATATTCACAATGGCCAGCATCGTGGCTCACTAGGCTAATCCTCCGCCTTGCGGCGACGGCACACCGGGTTCTAGTTCCGGTCGGGGCACCGATCCTGTCCCGGTTGCCCCTCTTCCAGGCCAGCTCTCTGCTGTGGCCAGGGAGTGCAGTGGAGGATGGCCCAAGTGCTTGGGCCCTGCACCCCAAGGGAGACCAGGATAAGCACCTGGCTCCTGCCATCGGAACAGCGCGGTGCGCAGGCCGCAGCGCGCCAACCGCAGCGGCCATTGGAGGGTGAACCAACGGCTAAAAGGAAGACCTTTCTCTCTGTCTCCCTCTACTGTCCACTCTGCCTGTCAAAAAAAAAATATATTCACAATGGCAGGGTACTGGGGTCAAATATCCAGGGGAAGCAAGAGTACACAGTAACTGTGACCCCTCAAAATTGCATCCTTACCAGATTGTTTCTGTAATACAATATTAACCTGAGAGAGAATTCCCTTCAGTTCTTAACAGTCTGATCTTTCCATCTTCCCATTGACTGCACATTCTTCCTTAGAACCTTCCAACAAATTATTTTTCATTTGCCCAGAATTAATCCCTTTGCTTGCAAACAAGAAATCTCAGACTTCCATATGAAATGTCAGAGCAAATATTCCCCCTGACATATTCCCTGAGCAAACACTCGTCAAACTAAATGCAGTAAACTGAAACGGCCAGAGGTGGGAAAGTGTGGATGCTCTTGGCACATCAGTGAAGCCTCAGCAAGCAGAAAATCCAGAACAAGCCTTGGGGGTTCACCATTTCCTCTGTGGCTTCAGTTCTCTTGGGGATAATCTTCATAAGACCCACCTCTCTACTAATCTGCTGGAACCCAAAAGTTTGGATTCTTAGAGTTGAAAGAGATAATCTAATTCACAACAGAGGTTTTCAAGTGGGAGAAGTATGTCCCCTGGGGGCATTGAACAATGTCTGGAGATACTTCTGATGTTACAAATGGAGAAAGGGTTTATCCTGGCATCCAGTGAGTAGAAACCAAGGACGCTATTAAATATTCCATGATGCACAGGGGAGTTCACAAGAATTAGCCACCAAAATGTCAATAGTGTTGCAATTGAGGAATTCTGATATTAATAATTGTGCCTGAAGTTCTTTTGCTTTTTAGTAAGGTCTCAGATTGAAAAACCAAGACTTAGAGCAGATTTTTGTAATAAAAAGGCTAATTTAATATTTTGAGATAATATCTAGAACTACCATGTCTGATGGAGGTGCAATAGTGACACATGGTTATTGAGCACTTGAAATAGGACTAGTGTCAGCTGGAATATGAGGAATATATAAAATGCACACTGGGTCTCTTAGCAGGAAAAGATGCAAAAAATACTCATTAATAACTTTAAAAGAATGATTACATGTTGAAATGATAATTGAAATATTAAGAGAAGTAAATTATTAGATTATGAAAATTAATTCCATTTGCTCATTTTTACCATTTTCAATGTGGCTATTAGAGAACACATCCCGAAAATCTGTCTAAAAATAAATTGACTAGACCCAGTGTTTCTTTTCTAACCCAGGTATCCACAAATACCCTGTCCCCTTTAAAAATCCTGTTAGCTTGCAAAGTTGGGGTGTAGCACATTTGGGACTGCAGAGTCCACCTTCTTCTGGGTGGCAACTGTAATGAACATACTGTCTCACCGGAAAAAAAAAAAAAACAACCTTGAAATCACAAATACGGCTCACATTTCTGTTGGGCAGCTGTAGCCTAGAAAAGGACACATTTATGAGTTAAAGGTTTAGGACAGAAGATATTGTGCTCCTGCTGAAAAGAATAAAAACTAAAAGAGTCACTTACTCCTTAAATCCATCATCCAGCAGACATTTTTTAACCTAGGTTATGTTCTAATGTTTGAGTGTATTAAAGAGAATCATCTCTTCTTTTATGGAAAGCTCATAGACTACTGAAGAAGTCAGAGAGGTTATACAAGGGAGTGCAGACATGTGTAAGTGTTAGCGTGTACAGGGAAAAGGGTGATGAGTCACCTGGATGAGTCTGCAATATGCCCACAGAGAAGGGGATAATTGCATGGGAATCTTCCTCTCCACCCTGGGACTATGGCCTGACCATTCCCTCTTTCAGGCCTTCCTACCTGGCTTGTAGTATTCACTCTATCAGCTGACACCTGCCTACCCTGAGCCAAATGACCAAACCCTATCTGGACGACTGCAGCCCAAATGACCCCCTTTTTCACAGTTAGCTGTTTTGGTTTGTTGATGTCCTTAGGTATTTGGTAATTAGTACTCGTGCCAGTACTGTCATGTTATTCTGTAAACTACGGTAAACACTAAAACAGAAATATACAAATAAGTTTGTCGGACTAAATTAAGTCTTCTTACAATTCATTCGTGGGCTTACAGGGCAATGCAGTAACATCCAGGCTGTGTATTGAGTTTTGCCCTGGCTGTGCAATCCCCTCTACGCCTTACATGCAATGTTTCCTGTGCATTGTTCCACGCTGCCCTTTGCCTGCATAACTCCAGTTTAGTCTTCAATGCCACCCTCTCTGTTAAATTGCACCTAACCACTGCCACCCTGCAAGAATTATGAGTCCTCATCCTAGGGGACTGTTTGTCTCAGAAGAGTGTTTCTCTTCCTCTATGCAAATGCCAGTTTCATGTTCCATCTTCTTCATTCAACTGTGAGATCCAAGGAGCAGTATCTGTGTCTCATTCACTCTTCATTATATTCTGAACATCCATGCTAAAGGCTGACACGGTGTATATGTTCCCCAGAAACAGTCACCAGGGCAAAAAATGGTGTGATTTCTTAGCAAAGTGTTCCTAGCAGAAAGAGAGCTGGCAGATCAGGACAGGCAAACGGAAGAAGCCAAGCAAGGGTGCAGTTTCCAGCGATGGCCCAACATCAATCTGAACCGACTGAGAGCTCTAGAGTCTAATTCCTCTGAGTTTTTTCCAGCTCAGGGAAAGGGAATCAGAGCTCCTAAATTAACCACTCCTGGAGGCATTAACTTCCTGGATCCAATTCTTTATGCTTACAGAAAGAGAAAAATTGCCTTTAGTAGACCAAAGAAGTTTTCTAAGAGGATGCAGGGCAAGGCCATAAAAAGTAAAGCACAGACACTGGAGAAGGAGTGCACAGAAACTATGAAGGAATAGTATGGATCTATATGGTACAGGCAGTGTCTTCTACATAACAAATGCTAAGTAACTATTCTTGATGAATAATTTAAAATTCTCTTTCCGACTGACAGCAGCACAATTAATGCAAGCTGTTATGTGGACATTCATACCTAAAATAGTTATAAAAGTGGCCAAAATGAGATTACGCTTTGATAATTTCAGAATTTAAAAAAGTTACATTTTATACAATGAGTGGGTAGCAAATTGATTGATCTGCCTAAAAACAGTTTAAGAAACATTTAGATGAACTAACGAACTATAAATTCACAAATCAAGATCTCTCAAAATATTATCTAAAATTTTCAACTGATTTTAAAGAAAAAAGATAAAAATCTATATAAAAGTCTTCTCTCAATACCACAGTCATGGGGATTCTTTTGTTGCTGAGATAGCTATTTCCATTGAAGGAAATAACACAGTACAGCAAAACTCGTGAGAACTGTAAAAATATTTTATGGCATCTTCACTCTGACCCCAGGGCTGGATAGAAAAATCTGATGCATGAAATCTTTGATCAGTCTCTCTCCATCACTACGGCAGTCGCAATGCTTCCCTTGAGTTGATGTAGTTGTGCTGCCCTGACATCGGGACCATTACACATTATGTAAGCACTTCGACCTCACTGGGATCACTTCTCTGGCGGTGGTTGCTCACGGAGTGTGCCTTTATCACCTAGTATAGAGCAAATATAAATCATGCTGTGTTTACTACAGAATAAAAGAAAGAGTGATGAGGGAGTGATCGTTGTAATGGAGATTTTAACATGAATGGTGTCAGAGCAAGTGCATGAGCCTTCCTGAGGCAGAAATCTTATTTTTAGGAACAGTCTAGTTGAGATCAACCCTGTGCAAGATTATTTACAGCACCACTGAGTGTACACTTTCCATTTCTTTCAGCAATGTTAGCAACTTGAGGAAAACAGAACTTCTACAAGGATAAATTAAGGCAGAATGTTTCGCCATTCAGAAGGAAACACCAATGTCACCTCAGATTTTGCATTTACCCTTGTAAATGTGAGCAGTACTGACTTCCTTACTAACAAGTGAACCAACGATTTTATCAGAAGATACAGTAATATATCTCAATGTTCTGGAATTTACCATTAATCTGGTTATAGGGGACATTGCTAACAACAGTGAAAAGGAAAATTTACTCACCACAGGTAAAATTGTTACAGCCCCATGACAAGGATGTGAAAATTTGTGTACTTACAGTAATGGGGTTCTTCAATTTAAACAAAACAGGAAATTATGCAAACATGTAATACGAAAGAGGAATCAGGTACAGAGACCACCCCCATGGGCCTGTTCGGGTGTGCCACAGTGTTCACAATAGCAGGGTGAGTTCCTGTCATGTCTCAGAGCCACATGGTGGCAAGGCTCTACCAGCACGTCAGTGCCTAAAAGCTCCACAGGCGGCCAGCGCCGCGGCTCACTAGGCTAATCTTCCACCTTGCGGCGCCGGCACACCGGGTTCTAGTCCCGGTCAGGGCACCGATCCTGTCCCGGTTGCCCCTCTTCCAGTCCAGCTCTCTGCTGTGGCCAGGGAGTGCAGTGGAGGATGGCCCAAGTCCTTGCCCTGCACCCCATGGGAGACCAGGAGAAGCACCTGGCTCCTGCCATCGGATCAGCGCGGTGCGCCGGCTGCAGCGCACCTACCGTGGCGGCCATTGGAGGGTGAACCAACGGCAATAGGAAGACCTTTCTCTCTGTCTCTCTCTCACTGTCCACTCTGCCTGTAAAAAAAAAAAAAAAAAAAAAAAAAAAAAAAAAAAAAAAAGCTCCACAGGTAACTTCACAGGAACGGCCCTGCTCAGGGAGATCTTCTCAGGTTCTTCCTGACGCCCAGGATTGGAGAGCACCCGAGTGTCTGCTTCTCAGGGCTCAGTGGGCCAAGGATCTGAGAACGGGTTCTCAGCTGAGTCTTAGGGCCACAGGAGGGCATATGGGTGGCTTGTTTGCTTTCCAAGGATCCTACCCAGCTCAGCCTCTCAGAAAAACCTGCTCAGCTGCTTTCCGGGTTAAGGGTGGGTGAGAAGGGCTGCGCATCTGCTTCTCTGCTCTTCCATGATCTGAGCCGTTCAGGGCAAGTTGTCTAATTGCTTCCTGGGGCAAAGGGACAGGGGCAATGCGCCTGGCCTATTCCAGGACAGCAAGAGGGTAGGAGGGGATGCATACTTGTTTTCTGGAGGATTTTGCAGGCCAAGACCCTCAGGATGCCATTCCCAACCTCTTTTCAGGACCATGGAAGAGAGCCTTCAAGGCTGGCTTACAAGGCTGGGTCTGTGGAACTTCCAGGAGCAAACGCTTCACAGGGTTTCAGATGGACAAAGTCTCAAGATGGCTCCATGCAGCAAGAACCTGGATGGGGAAGAATGTAAAGGGGTTGGGCTCTGTCCTCTGTGCAATGCAGCATTGTGGTGAAAGGACAGCTCCATAGCTGGGCTCGGTGCCTACGGGGGCCTCAGGGTTCCTCAGCAGTAGATAGCTCTGTTCTCTGTGGTAGGAAGAGGGACTGCTGGGGACCTCCTGCCTAGCCCTTCCCTTGTGAGTGAAGTCCCTGTTTGTTCAGAGTTGATCTGAAAAGAAGCAGTGGTGGATGCTGTGTGCATATTTTCCTTCCTCATAAGCCCCGTGCTTGTCTTTCTGTCCCACTCCACTATGAGTGGAGTCTTTCTTTATGTTGTGCTGCCTGAGGTTGTGCTGATGGATGGGCTGCTAGGGGCAATCTCTTGGCCGCCTGGCTAATGCAGTTCTAAAGATTCAGTACATGGGTACTGGCCTGGAGGCAGGAACTGTGGGGCTACCAGTATTGGCTTTCACAGTGGAAAACTTGGTACTGGGCCTGGTACTAAGGCCTGATCTTAACTCCCTCCCCACTCTCCCAAGTGAGAAGCGTCTCTTTCTCTCTACACTGTACTGATTACAGTTGGAGAAAGGGTGACATGAATGACCATTTTCTTCCTTCCTTCTTCCATATATCTTTCATTAATATGTTAAACTAGGTACTACGATCAGTCACATGGCTTCTCCAATTCTTACAGATTGGTGCATGAATAACTATTCAAATCGGTGTCTCTGTGGGGAGATAATCTGTGGTAGATCCTACTCAGCACCTTCTTACTCCACCTCACTTTGGTCCCTTTCACTTATTTCTTTAGGTTCAATACTGAAATCACTGTAACAAAAAGTATGTACTTACACCCTTACACCTCCACTCTCAAAATAAGACTACTAATTTAGACTCTTATAAGCAATGTGTGATAATGTTGGTTCCCATACCTTTATACCAAGTATTAGTATCCTTTGTACTATTTGACAATTTGGGTGTGATGACTCATGAAACTGATAATTTTTATATGCTTATATGCTTAAACAGGATGCCAGGAGCCCTAAACCTTTGGTTTTATATATATTTGTGTTGAAAATTTAAGCACTCAATGAAAGAATTCTTTAAAATTTTGAGCTGCAGTTTTAATGTTGGAACTTCTAGAAACTATATGAATAAGAATAACTGCTCTGGATACTTCCAAATACTTCCAAAGATTTAGGAAGCATTGGGTAGTTGAAAACTGGGACACATAGAAACATAGAAACAGTCACCTAAGGTATGTCAGGTAGAGGGAAAAAATTAATTTAATAAATGTTTTATGCAGTTGAGGCCTTCTCTTTCACATTTATCAAGTCATAGTTTCTGTAAGAGCTCACTGAAAATAGTTTAAAAATAACCCATTTTCATTTTTTTAAAGATGAATTTATTTTTTGAAAGTGAGAGAAAGAGAGAAAGAAAGAGAGAGAGAGAGAGAATCTTCCATCTCCTGATTCACTCTCCACATGGCTAAAACGGCCAACACTGGATCTGTCATGTGGGTGACAGGGGCCAAAACTCTTGTGCCATCTTCTGCTGCTTTTCCCAGGCCATTAGCAAAGAGTTGGTTGGAACTGGAACAGCTGGGATGAGAACCAGCTCTCATATGGGATTCTGGCATTGCAGGCGCCAGCTATTACCTGCTATGCCAAAATGACAGCCCCTCGAATACCAGCTTTTCAAGATTTCCCTACATCGATTGAAACCACATTAACTGGGAAAATAATGCACTAGCTGCCAAGTCAACCTGTACAGAACTAGTTGGTCAAGGGTTACAAAGGCAGAGTCCTTGTCTTTTGGGAGAAAAGTCCTGTGATATAATTTATGCTCTAAAGGCATCTACCTACCACCAATGGATCTGGTGAAAGGATGAATTCTATAGACAATAAACTTGCTAGGCTCTTTCCTTTTTGTCATGTTGCTTTATTCACTCACAGGTTCCTTCTGAGAGTACTTCCCTCACAAATCACGTGTACCTGAATTTCTGGCTTAGGCTCTGCTTCTAGAAAACACAAGGTAAGACAGGATCAGTTAGCAAGACTTTGTGGAAGTGGGAAACTTTCTGTTGATCCTAGTTATATAGGTAGCTATTTTACATTCAATTGCTAGGGAATGCTTTGAGCATTTCATGTACGTAGAATGGTAAAGGAAAGCAATGAGACAGGCTTGGGAACTATAGGTGCCTTTACTATTAAACTACATGAAGAAAGATGTAAATTTTAGACATGAAAACTTAAAGACAGGAGGCTGATGCAGTGGTCTGCTTTAAGTCTTACAGGAGCCTTCAGCAATAATGTCCAGAATCCAATCTTCTAACTACACTTTGTAGCTGACATCATGAGAGATTATGCACATTACTGAGCAGAGAGAAGCTAAATATTATTACATATGTTTTGCCTAACTTACAAAGAGACGATGGGCTCAGATTTTTTTTTCAAAATACTCAAACTTGCAGCAAAAGCACCAAACTTTACCAAATGACCAGTCATAAAGACAAAGCATAAATTAAAATAAATAAGAAGAGACCCACTACTCAGCAAGACTCATTGAATGCTCAAGAATTTACACTAATTAAATGACCACATGGCTGATGAATTAAGATGGCATCCTGTTTGGAATGAAGTACTGGTACATTTGTTGCCCAAGTTGTGGGGGGTAGTGATGAGGAGGGACAGAAGAGACATAACTGAATTTGAAACTAAAAAGTAATGAAAAATGCTAGGAAAAGAAAAAAAAAAACATAGACAGTAATAATGGGAAGTGCAGCAATTTAGGTGACTATCCCAGAGTACAAGAAAATAAGAATCTAGATGCTTTATAGGGCAGACAAAAATTGTGTGATCTTCAACTCTTTTAAAGAAAACAACTTGAAAGCTGGCAGCTAATGGACTGATGATGTATTTATTCGACACCACACCTTAAGCAAGTACTCTGTGAAATAAGTTCTAACTTTAGGAGCTAAAAATATTCATATTTTCCAAGGGAAAGTTATTACTTTAATTACTAAAATACCTCCAATAGGCTTACTGAAATACTCTGCTAATGGGCAGCAAAATGCAAGGAGGACATCTGGTCCAGGAAGGTTGTGACACAGTAAACGTGATGTCCTTTGAATGTCCCTGTACTTCGTCAACCTCTGTAACTCAGCCAAAATAGAAGCAATTCTACTATTTTTGGCTTTTGCAAATTAGTTTATTAATAAAAAATTATATTTATAAAATTTATATTAATAAAAATTATTAAAAATGAAGCTACAGATATCTTTTTCTAGAACAATTCCTACTTACAGATGTAGAGAAGGAGTACCGTAGTAAATGTGACAATTAAAAACACTTCGCTAAAAAAAAATGATTGGGCCCATCTCAACTTAGGAGGGAAGTAAGAGTCATAATTAAAATTTTTATTTAAAATGAAATAATTTCAGTAAATTCTATTGCTTGTACTAGCCAGTGAGACCTGATCATGAGAGTGATAAAATTCCAGTGTTATTAAATCTATGTCTCTCCTTAAAATATAATATTTAAGTCCATAATAATTAGGCCACCAGTTCCTTGACTATACTCAATGAAAATTAAGTAGTTTCCTCTGTCATAACAACCTGAAACAATGAGGGACCAGTTAGTAATGAAACAAGCAGTATTTCAGATATAAGTGAGAGGAGGAAAAACTAAATAGAATTTAAGTGTTTCCCACAACTTTCTACTCTGCATGATTCCATGTGGTTACCCTCTAAATATAAAGAGCATCACACATAACCAAACCTATTACCTAGGTGTAATAATTACCAAGGCGTTTTTCCCATTCAGGTACGTCCTGGAGAATACCCAAACTATGAGAATATTCCATCCCAAATCGCCCTCTAAAGTTTGTGAGATGCAGGAAGAAATGAGTAGATATCACTGTGAATCCCTACTCCTTGTATCTGTCTACTTTTTCTATTAAATACTCATTTTTAAAGTTTCAAAAATTTAGTACAGAGTATTCAATTCATCTGACTCTGAAATTAATTAAGAAAAACTTTGGTAATTTTCTGTTCCACCCTATCCTAACGTCATGCTAATTTACTGCCTGGCTCAGATCAGTCACCCAGAATAGGAGGGAAAGAAGATATGCTTTGGCAATTCCTCCAGATAAGCTCAATCTTAGACACATAGAATAAGTAGGGATCAAATATATGTGGTTAAAATCTAGACTACTGCATTATTTTCAGATAGGTAAAATGAGGCTCAGTAACATTGACCGGGGGCCAGCATTGTGGCATGCTGTGTTAAATCACTGTCTGCAATGCCAGCATCCCATATGGGCGCCAGTTAGAGTTCTGGCTGCCCTACCTCTGATCTAGTTTCCTCCTAATGTGCCTGGGAAAGCAGTGCAAGATGGCTCAGCTCCTATTTGAAAAAGCAGATTGTATGTCTTACCCAACATGTCACAGTTAAGAGAGTTAGAAGTAGAACTCAAATTGTCTGTCAGTAAGGCTCATAGTTAACCAATATTTATTGAGAGTTAAACTGTACTAGATGTCGTACTAGACCCTGAAGATTTAAAGCTGACAAGTATCGCTTGGCATAAGAAAAACACATTGATAAGCTTGTAATAGCACCAAAAAATGAAATATTTAGGTGCAATTTTAGCAATGTATATGTAAGATTCAAATGCTGGAAGTTATCAAATACTTATGTAAGAACTCATAGAACGAAATAAATGGAACTACAATTGATATTGCTCAGATGTCAATTCTTTCCAATTACCATACAGATTAATTGAATCCCAATCAAAATCTTAGCAAGACTTGTTTTTGTGTATGAGTATGTCATTAACAAGCTGATCCTAAAATATGAATGGGAAGATAAAGTAACTAGAACAATCACACTTTTTTTAAAAAGTAAAAAGTTAGAATATTCATACCATCTGACTTCAGACTCACCCTAAAACTGTATATTGGCAAAAGAATACATGAATCAATGGAGAAGAATAAGCATTCCAGAAATAGACCCTCAAAAATTTGGTAAATTGATTTCAACAAATTCAAAGTGGTTTCATGGAGTGAGAATAGGTTTTTTAGCTATGGTGCTGAAACAATTCAATGTTCATATATAAAAAAATATGATCCATAAATTGTACTGTATAAAAAATTAGCTCAAATTTGGTCAAAGACCTAAATGTTGAACCTAAAGATTCTCTAAAAGAAAACTAGATGACGACTTTCTCAGCCATTGAGAAGTTATCAGGAGCATAACTGATAAATGAAAATATTGATAAATTAGATTATATCAAAATAAAAAATATTTCCTCCATAAAAGATAAGGTTGAGAAAATATAAAGGAAGCCATTCATTGCAACAAAAATATTTCCAAGTAATATTTGATAAATAATCTGTATCCTAACATGTAAGAACGCTCAAAACTCAATAATAAGATAACAATCTAGTAAAAGTAAAAAATTATCAAACATAAGTAAATGTTCAGAGACACTGAATAACTTATACATTACTAGAAGGAATGCAAAAACATGATCGCAACTTAGAAAATAATTTTGCAGTTTCTTCTGAAACTAAGCATGAATTTATCTGGCAATCATATCCCTGAGCTTTCACCTCAAAAAAAATGAAACAAATACCTACAGAAAAAAAAAACTATATATTAAAATTTGTAGCAGTTTTTTATAATAGTAAAACACTGGAAACAATCTAAATATCCTTCAGTGAATAAATGCTTAAATAAACTTTAATACATCCATACACAGAATATTATTAAATGACTTTTAAATGAATGAGCTAAAGGATTTTGCTAAGTGAAAACACCCAGTCTCAAAAATTTACATATTGTACAATTTCATTTGGATAGCCTATTTTTCATTTTTTAATATTTTAATTGACCCATAATAATTGTACACATTTATGTGATACTATATAGTGTGGCATTTTAATATGTGTATGTAGTGTGTAATAATCAGATCAGAGAAACTGGCATATCTATCAGCTCAGAGATATTATTTCCTTGTGATAGGAATATTGCAAATCCTGTCATTAGATATTTTAAAATATTCAATTAATTGTTGTCAACCATAGCCATCCTCCTGTGTATGTTGTCTACTGATATCCACAACAACTTTGGTGAGTCTCAAGAGAATTATGGGTGATATAAAAGAGACAACTTAATTCTCCACAAGTCTCTCAGAATTCAGACAGACCATCATTTACCGCTGAGGAAGGAAGCTGAAGAATCTCTGTATAGAACCTCAGCAGCCCAGGAGTTAAAGCCAAAGAGAAGGATATCACGGGCTTCCCAACAGACTTCTAACCTGACTGCTCCTTACTGAAGGGCTCAGTGAGCAGGGTCCACAAAATCACACGTCTTCAGAACTTCTACTCAGATTTTCTTCACCATCTTTTAACTGAAAGTGAGCTAACAAGGATCGACAAATCCAAGGAAAGTCTTAACACAAAATATAAGGACTAAATGAAATAGAAAACAAAAGAAAATTGGAGGAAATCACCCCCTGATAAGAGAATATCTCTCTCTCTCTCTCTCTCTCTCTGCTTCTCCTTCTCTCTCTGTGTAACTCTTTCAAGTAAGTGAATAAAACAAGAAAGAAAGAAAGAAAGAAAGAAAGAAAGAAAGAAAGAAAGAAAGAAAGAAAGAAAGAAAGAAAGAAAGAAAGAAAGAAAGAGAGAGAGAAGAGAGAGAGAGAAAGAAGGAAAGAAAGGAAGGAAGGAAGGAAGGAAGGAAGGAAGGAAGGAAGGAAGGAAGGAAGGAAGGAAGAGTAGAGAGGAGGAGGACTGGAAGTCAATTTAAAGATCTAGTGTTAAAAGACAAAAAAAAAAAAAGAAATAGAATAAAGGGAAGAAAATAGAAGACGTTAAGAGATCCGATCAACCCAACAGGCGCAGAAAATGACACTAGAGAAAATAGGTGCAGGAAACTATCAATAACAAATTCTGATAGAAGACAAATATATTTTATTATGACAGGATTATAATATACTCTCAGAGAGGAAATTCTTATGGCAAGAACTTGTGAGAATAAGCATGTTACAGAAACAAGATGTACAAAGGTCTCTTGATTACATTAAGATAACAACAACAACAAAAAAAAACCCTATATTTTCTCAGAAATATACGGTCATTGTTATCAAACCATGTCTGCTCCATAAGAACAGGATATTATTTGCCTCATCACCAATTTTATACTTTTATTTTTAAAAACATAAGGGTGGGCATTTGGCTTAGCAGTTAAAACACTTGTATTTCCATATCAGAGTACCTGGATTTGATACCTGCTTCTGGGCTCCTGACTACAGATTCCTGCTAATGCAGATCTTGGGAGGCCATGGTAGTAGCTCAAGTAGTTAGGTTCCTGCCATCCATGAGCGCTATCTAGGTTGAGTTCCCAGCTTCCATGGCACTGCAGACATTTAAGGAATGAACCAACAAACAAGTGATATATATATATCTCTCTCTCTAATGATAGATAGATAGATAGATAGATAGATAGATAGATAGATAGATATAGATAGATAGATAGATAGATAGATAGATAGATAGATAGATAGATACTGAAGGATAGAAGATAGTTCAAAGGGAACGGCGCTGTAGTGCAGCGGGTTAACGTCCTGGCCTGGAGTGCTGGCATCCCATGTGGGCGACAGTTCGAGTACGGGCTGCTCCACTTCCAATCCAGCTCTCTGGCCTGGGAAAGCAGTGGAGGGTGGCCCAAGTCCTTGGGTCCCTGCACCCATGTGGGAGAGCCAGAAGAAGCTCCTGGCTCCTGGCTTTGGATCGGTGCAGCTCCGGATAGGCGCAGCTCTGGCTGTTGTGGCCAGTTGTGGGGTGAACCAGCAGATGGAAGACCTCTCTTTCTCACTCTCTCTGCCTCTCCTCTCTCTGTGTGACTCTGACTTTCAAATAGATAGATCTTTAAAAAAAAAAGATAGATCAGTAGAGAGAGCAAGAGAGAGATGATACATATGATATAAAGAGATAAATGATAGATGAAAGCATGTCTGCTTCAAGTTTTTTTTTTAAAGATTTATTTATTTATTTGAAAGTCAGAGTTACACAGAGAGATAAGGAGAGGCAGAGAGAGAGGGAGAGAGGTCTTCCATCCGCTGCTTCACTCCCCAACTGGCCTCAATGCCTGGAGTTGTGCCAATCTGAAGCTAGGAGCCAGGAGAGTCTTCTAGGTCTCCCACGTGGGTGTAGGGGCCCAAGGACTTGGGCCATCTTCTACTGCTTTCCCAGGGCATAGCATAGAGCTAAATTAGAAATGGAGCAGCCGGGACTCAAACCGGCGCCCGTATGGGATGCCAGCACTGCAGACAGCAGCTTTACCCACTACGCCACAGCGCCGGCCCCTCAAGTTTTAACTACAATTTAATTTCAAGAAATTGAAAAAGTTACAATAGCAAAATCCAACAATGGAGTGTGGCATTTTATTTTACAACGAAAATTTATATTTTTAACAAAGTAAAAGCACTCCCAGCTTTCTGGTTGGATAGATCCATTAGGATACCTGTAGCTTTGTTCCCTCTGGAAGACTTGAGAGGCTTTCCATTGCAGTGACATCCTTCTTGACATTCAGAATCTTATAGAGACTGATGAAAATTGTTGGCAATTCTCTGCACTCTGAGCCAACTACAGGAGAACAAGTGGGTAGGTGCCTTTGCAGTTCCCTTCTCTCCTCCCTAATCCATTGTTCAGATGTCCTTATGAAGGGAGACAAGGCACTGTCATGAAGGGATATGAGTTAACTTAAGAGGTCCATCTTTTTAATAAGACAGCTCTTGTAAGCATCTTCAATTTATCACATACGAAACAGATTTGATTTTTTTAAACAAGTTGTTCATATGCAGCCAAGAATGTTTTGTCGTATGTTGTGAATTACTTGTTTTCAATGAACATTCCCAGAAAATACTGGCATGGATCTTTTCTGCTTGAGGGGGCAGCAATGCACAAAGAACAAAACCCAAGAAAAGAGGCTAACTTGATTCATTATAGGTGTAGAGACTCAAGTGACAGATCCTGGTGGATCTCCCTCTAAATCTCATCTACTTTTTCTCTGCCTTTTCCTCAGTTTATTTCTCCTCTCAGTCCCCTCAAACATTGCTTCCTGCAGACTCTTTGATGTTGCACATACTCATATACAAACATATGCTAAAACACAGATGCAGTAAACACTTATGCTTCAAAAATGTTGAGTTTTGGGGCTGGAGCTGTGGCATAGTGGGTTAAAGCCTTTGCCTGTGGCACCAGCAAGCCATATGGGCAATGGCTCAAGTACCAGCTGTTCTTCTTCTGATCCAGCTCTCTGCTATGGCTTGGGAAAGCAATAGAAGATGGCCCAAGTCCTTGAGCCCCTGCACCCACGTGGCGAACCTGGAAAAAGCTCCTGGCTCCTGGCTTCAGATCAGCCCAGCTCTAGCCATTGCAGCCATTTGGGGAGTGAACCAGCGAATGGAATAATTCTCTCTCTCTCTCTCTCTCTCTCTCTCTCTCTCTCTCTCTCTCGCCTCTCCCTCTCTCTGTCTGTAATTCTACCTCTCAAAATAAATAAATAAAAATAAATAATTAAAAACACAAAAATATTGAGTTTTGTTTTTATGTGACGTATTGTGCCATGAATTGAAAATATTGTGTTAATCAAAAAGAATAATCTTTGTGGGGTTTATAACCCAATGCTGGAAAACTTGAAATTCTTATATTATAAAATCATCCATCCATCACATTCCTCTGCATCCATATTTATCACCCATCATTTTCTCTTGTCACATATAAACAGGACAGGGACATAGCAACTAATATAATTTTTTTTTCATTTTCAATTATCTTTATATACAGAAGATCAATTTAGTATAAAGATTTCAACAGTTTGCACCCACATAGAAACACAAAGTGAAACATACTGTTTGAGTACTAGTTATAGCATCTAATCAAAATGTATAGCACATTAAGGACAGAGATCCCACATGAGGAGCAAGTGCACAGTGGCTCCTGTTGTTGACCCAACAAATTGACAGTCTAGTTTATGGCGCCAGTAACCACCCTAGGCTGTCGTCATGAGTTGCCAAGGCTATGGAAGCCTTCCAAGTTCACCGACTCTGATCATATTTAGACAAGGTCATAAAAGACAGGGTGAGGATAGTAACCAATGATCCTAAGAGTGGCATTTACCAGGTTTGAACAATTATACAGCATTAAGTGGGGAAAAGGACCATCAGTACACACAGGTTGGGAGTAGAGCCATTGGTGGTAGAGTAGAGGTTAGGATTACAAAGGAATGAGGCCCAAGTACGCTAGACAGGGTCTAGAACAAAGGACAGAGTCATTATTAGAGGAGCTAAGAAAGGTGCTGTCTAAGCTACAAGTAATTTTTCTGATTGACAGGCAAATAGAAACTGACAGAAGGGGCTTTGATAATAATCCGGTGGGCGTTAGGCCTTGTAAGTTCAGAGGCCCAGACCTATCTATCTCTTCACATGGGGTATATCCTAAGGGAGGTGTGAACCTCCTAGGGGAAGGCACTCTGTTGACTTTCATTACTTGGCTGGCCTGGGAGGAGAGCTGGCCAGATAAAGGCAGGGGGCATCTCTAACAAGAAATTTACAGTTCTGCCTGCAATGTTGCTGACCCTACTTGGCCGTCCCCTCAGATGCGGTGCTCACTTTGGAAGCTGGGCTGAGTGAAGGGCTTTTCAGCTTAGAGCCAGTAAGATCTGTGGCTCTGACCTGGGCATCCTTCGACTCCAGGGCAGGTCCATTTCCAGTGATCCAGCTCTTGGCAGAGCTGCCAGGGCTCTTCACAAGCTGACTTCTGCTGAAGCCCAGGCTTACCACTTTGAAAGTCACTGCAGTGGACTGGCCTGTTGGGTCTCCTTGAGGGCAGATCACTGTACAGATCAGCCGTTAATAGGCCTGCCACCCATTGCTTCTGATGCCGAGCTTTCTTTTCCTCCTGGTTTGTGTTAAAGCAGACCAGAGGATGCAAGTCAAGGGAAGGGAATGCCCAAGTCCCATCTATAATCTTCGGTGGCCTGAACTACAAGTCTATAGTCACAGGCATGTTCTGTAGTAGTTTTTCTAAGGTAGACAATGCCCATGAGGAAAATTATATTCTCACTTTAAAACTTTCTTTCCCTTTGGTCTGAAAAGGAGGTTTTTTCTACTTACTGTATACTTCGCTGATGGCGAAGTAAATCTAGAGATTATTATTTAAGTTCTTATTTTGGCTATGCTATTACAGAAAAATGTTAGCCATCTCTTTTATAAGGTCTAAAGATTAAATTGTGCGTCCTACAGATTCCTTTATAATAGAATTAGTTTCCTACCTTGAGGAGAATAGAGAAATGAAAGAACAAGTTGGGCTTAGGATAGAGAAATGAGGGAGCACGTCCTAGATCGCTTGCTGACAATAGCAATATCACATGAATACTTAGCAAACCGTTTCAACCATTAGATAACAACTTAAGAAAACATTTACCAGAAGGTCCAATGCCTTCTATAAATTTTAAGAATCATGTATTTGGAAACACCTCTTAAATATCTAACATGGTGTAGTTTGTTTAACCAGTAAACTTAAGCACAACCATATAAAATGTTTTTAGTTTCTTTCTACCAACAAGTTTAAAACATATGATACACAGATTCAGGTCACACGAATTAAAATGTATCTTTGCTTGATTTTGGCAGCTTAAATTTATGGACAATCTTATCTATAAGCCATTTAAAATAAAACTCTTAATAAAATTGCCCATGTGGACATACAATATGTACACACATATAACATAGCATAATAGACCAATTTAGCAATTTTAATAATAGCTTTTAAAATCTTTAACTCTTTTTGTAGATTGCCAATTGATTTGAATTGCTTTTTGTTTTTAGTAACCTCAGTTAACCATACTTTCTCTCAGTTGGTACTGTTAATACATTATTGGCTTCATCTGTTTACAGAGCCATCCCAAAGTACTGAATACAATAGAAGTGGCTGGAAAAAGTCCATAGGAACCTATAGGAGGACAGCTAAACACAGAACCAACAACGCTTTAGTTTTATGAGCAGCAAATCATATATAACTGTGGATGACAAAAGACTTTAAGTCACCATGTTTAAAATTATAAACTCATCAACCAACAAGAGGCACAACAAGAGGAATCAGTAATGCAGAGCTGTCAAAATGCTAAAAGTAGATATATGAAAGAATATAAAAGGTTTTGAGAATATCAAACCAACCAAAAGAGTTATTTTAAGCATCTACCTGGCTATCAGATTATGTTTGACTACAATTGCAAAACAGCTGCTCAAACCCTTTATCACCTGTATTTCCTGGGTCCTACCAGTTTGGGACTGACAAGGAGTCACATTTATAGAAACACAGCTGTTTTCTAATTCTTCCCTCACCTATTATTAAATATATTCCAGATCCCCTTAAAAGTTTCCCCTAAGTATTTCTGCCTATCAACTTAAGATTTCCCAGAGGTGTGGATGAGTGAAGTTCTCTCAACTCCCTCTTCTTCCTCTCTTGATCTGGCTTCAGCTCTGGCTCTGTGTGGCAATGTCAGTAAGCCCCCCACACTTTGGAAAGTTAGGTAATGTGCAGTTTCATTGATGCCACCTCTGATGAGGTCTTTTGCCAACCTGCTGAAGATCTGCTGTACTCATGTTGTGCCTTGCTGAAACTGCCAAATTTCCAGTATCACCAGTGCCCTCTCCTGCTGATTGTCCAGTTCCCTCACTTCAACAGAGCAGCTACATTCCATGTGCTCCATGACAGTGGGTTAAACAAAGACTCACCTGTGTGTCACTCTCTGCTACACATACATGAAAAATAACAAAGTACTGATTTCTTTACATAGGAATCTCCAAAATGTTGGGTCCTTGGATGGCTGTGTTGGAAACTATAGTTAGGAAGCCCAAGCTCACCCCTACAACTCCCTTCTATGATGAGATCTTACAGCCCTTGTGTTTAAGTGGGCACACAGAGGCCTAACAGGGCCTGCAATTCTAGAGCACTTACACAAATAGGCCTGCAGTTCCCATCCCGTTAAGACACAGAACACAGGAGTCTGGAGGATGATGAGATGAATACCCTTACTATCAGGACAGATATATGGAAGCCTTTCCCAAAAGATAGCTCAAGAAATAAGAAAGAACATCGACATTCATCTTAGGTAGTGTGAGTTGCCCGTCTGCCTGCTACACTGTGCTCCTGTGACGTGGAAGAATCTTTACTCTGAATGAACTGCTTAAACACAAAGTCAGGTGTCTCAGTGAGGATCAAGGAGGCCTTAAGGAGCTTCCACTACCTTGTCTAATGAAACTGTAGTAAAATAAAATAATAATAAAGCAGGGCCAAAGAAATTATCCTTGCTAATCCTACGTCTATACCCATCTTTTACGTGTGGTCTAGTTCACAAGGCTTTCTTCAGAAGGTGGGCTGTGGGCCCTTCCTACATGAAGACAAAATACATGAAGACAAAAACTGGCAGGAAGTAGAAGAATGGATATGAAGACATGTCACATGGGAACACCATGCCCACTAGTAGACAAATCCCAATTGCACAAAGCTCTGCCTAACACAACTAGTTATTGCAGCTCCTACCACAACCCCTAGGAAGAATAAGAGAAATCAAAAGCATCTTCTCCATTATCAAAGGGTGAATGAGAAATTTCAGCCAACCCTCAAACCCATAATGTGCCTTGACAGGAATTTAAGGACAGAAGCACAAAAGATCTGTGCCTTCAATATTATTTATAATATTGAAGAAACTTAATTTTTAGCTTCATTAGTAGCTTCCCTCTTTATAACTGAAACCAACCCATGTATGCAGTACCTGAGGAAGGTCTGCATTTTGTATTTAAATTAACTACGGGGGCCCGGTTCTGTGTCATAGCAGGTAAAGCCTCTACCTGTAGTGCCAGCATCCCATATGGGCTCCAGTTCGAGTTCCTGAGGCTCTACTTCTGATCCAGCTCTCTGCTATGGCCTGGGAAAGTAGAGATGGGCCAAGTCTTTGGGCCCTGCACCCATCTAGGAGACCGTGGGGGAAAGCTCCCGGCTCCTGGCTTTAGAAAGGCACATCACCGGACATTGTGGCCAACTGGGGAGTGAACAAGTGGATTGAAGACATCTCTCTCTCTCTCTCTCTCTCTCTCTCTCTCTCTCTCCTCTCTCTCTGTCTCTCTGCTCTCCTTCTCTCTGTGTAACTATGACTTTCAAACAAATAAATTTTTTTAAATAATAAAATAAAATAAGATTAACTACGGGGTCAGTGCTGTGGCATAGTACTTTGGGCCTCCCCCTGCAGCACTGGGATCCCATATAGGCACAGGTTCAAGTCCCTCTGCTCTATCTCTGATCCAGATCCCTGCTAATGGCCTGAGAAAGCACTGGAAGATGGCCCAAGTGCTTGGGCCCCTGTACCCACATGGAAGGTCTGGAAGAAGCTCCTGGTTCCTGGTTTCAGATTGGCCCAGCTCCCACTGTTGCGATCATTTGAGGAGTGAACCAGCAGATGGAAGACCTCTCTCTCTCTTTCTCTCTGTCTCTGTCTCTCCCTCTCTCTAACTCTGCCTCTCAAATAAATAAATAAATCTATAAAAAATTAAAATTAAGATAATAAACCAACTAGTCCCTGTTGATGTTTGAGGGTTTATATTGTACCAATAGTGCCAATGAACAAGTTTCTTGATTCACTTTATTTTTATAAGAAGATTGTTTTGCAGGGGAGGAGCCAAGATGGCGGAATAGTGGGGGCGTGCACTGATAGTCCAGGAAAAGATAGTTTAATAAAGGTGGAGTTACTGTAGTCTCAAGAAAAGGCTCGGGAAAAAATTACAGAGGAAACTCTTCTGAATCTGTGGATTTGACACAGAGGACCTATGGGGAGAGCAAGGATGCCCACGGCATGGAAGCTGAGCCGCGGAAGCCAAGCCGCAGAAGCCGAGCCGAGGAGTCTGCACACCAGCACTGGAAGGGGAGGTGAGACAAAAACCTCAGTAACCCGAGTCATTGGCGGGGAAAGGCAGAAAGAGCCTAGAGGGAACGAGGCTTGAAGCCCTGCTGGGCTCAAATGATGGGCCTCCAGGCTGACTGGAGGAGAGAAAAAAAAATGAATAAATAAGGGGAACCGGCACAGACACTAGCCTCTCTTTCCACGCACCTTACAAAGCCGAACAAGACAAAGATCAGGCACCATTTTGGACATACTTAAGCAGCGCCCGCCATCAGCCAAGCAGAAAAACCTGACTCTGGTGGGGAGAAATAACTGGAGGTTAGAACCTAGTGAAAGTGTGTAGCTAACGAACTGACTTAAAATCTAAGGGTGGGTGAGAACTGACCGAGTACACAAACTCGGTAACCTTGGCAACCCGGTGAGAGACTGCTGAGAAATTTGAGTCCACACTGAGGACTGCATAGACCCTTCGTGTGGTCCTTGGGGTAGAGCAGACTAATACCCACAGGGGCCAGATTTCATACATCAACTACCCTCAATTCCACTCAGCTGTGCGGAATTACTTCCCTTATGAGTCGAGAGAGAGAGAGAGAGAGAGAGAAAACAAACTGGGTGAGTCACCTGTGGCATACCCTTAACCCTGAAGAACCAAAGAGAGCTCTCTGGCCACAACCTCAGAGCCTCTAAGCATCCATCAAAAGAAGACAGTCCACTTAATCTAGAGCCATAGTATAACAAGAAAAAAACACCATAGAAAAGAAACCAAAGAATATCTCCAAAATGCGAAACGACAAACACAGAAACTGAGGTAACAAGAAAAAGGAAGACACTACAACACCCCCAAATGATAAAGACACCCCAATTCAAGATTATGAAGATGACAAGATAGAAGAAATTCAAGAAGCAGATCTCAAAAAATTGATAAGAACATTAAGAAGTTCTCAAAAACAAACTCTTGAACTACAGAAATCCTAACTGGACAGGATAGAAAATCTCTCTCATGAAAATGAAATATTAAGGAGGAATCAAAATGAAATGAAACAACTAGTAGAACATGAAACTGTGATAGTGATGAAAAATCATAATGAAATGAAGAAATCAATAGATCAAATGACAAACACATTAGAGAGCCTTAAAAACAGAATGGGTGAAGCAGAAGAGAGAATATTGGAATTAGAAGACAGAAAACAGGAAAGGAAACAGGCAAACCAAAGAAAAGAAGAGGAAATCAGAAATCTAAAAAATATTGTTGGGAATCTACAGGATACTATTAAAAAACCCAAAATTCAGAGTTCAGGAGTTCCTGAAGGCATGGAGAGGGAGAAAGGATTAGAAAGCCTTTTTAGTGAGATACTTGCAGAGAACTTCCTGGGTCTGGAGAGGACAGAGGCATCCTAGTACAGGAAGCTCTTAGAACCCCTAATAAACATGACCAAAAGAGATCCTCACCATGACACGTCGTAATCAAACTCACCACGGTGAAACACAAAGAAAAGATCCTAAAATGTGCAAGAGAGAAACGCCAGATTACTCTCAGAGGATCTCCAATTAGACTCACAGCTGACTTCTCAGCAGAAACCCTACAAGCTAGAAGCAAATGGTGAGAAATAGCCCAGGTACTAAGAGAGAAAAACTGCCAGCCCACAATATTATACACTGCAAAGCTCTCATTTGTGAATGAAGGTGAAATAAAGACCTTTCATAGCAAACAGAAATTGAAAGAATTTGTTGCCACTCATCCAGCCCTGCAACAAATGCTTAAAGATGTGCCACACAGAAACACAGAAACACGGTCATCAATATGAAAGAAGGTAAAGGAAGGAAACCTACCAGTAAAAGATCATAGGAAGCTTAAAGCATATACTAGAAAATATCTTTGGGAAAATGGCAGGGCAAAGTCACTACTTATCAATAGTCACATTGAATGTTAATGGCCTGAACTATCCAGTTAAAAGACACCTATTGGCTGAACGGATTAAGGAACAAAACACATCTATTTGCTGCCTACAAGAAACACATCTTTCCAACAAAGATGCATGCAGACTGAAAGTGAAAGGCTGGAAAAAGATATTCCATGCCAGCAGAAACCAAAAAAATGCAGGTGTAGCCATCTTAATATCAGACAACATAAACTTTAACACAAAAATTGTTAAGAGAGACAAAGAGGGACACTATATAATGATTAAGGGTTCAATTCAACATGAAGATGTAACTATAATAAATGTATATGCACCTAATTACAGGGCACCGGCTTATTAAAATGTATGTTAAGGGACTTTAAGGGAGACTTAGATTCCAATACAATAGTACTGGGGGACTTCAATACTCCACTCTCAGAGATAGACAATCAACCAGACAGAAGTCAACAAGGAAACAGCAGATTTAATCGACACTATTGCCAAAATGGATCTAACAGATATCTACAGAACTTTCAATCCTACATCTAAAAATTTTACATTCTTCTCAGCAGTACATGGAACCTTCTCTAGGATTGACCACATACTAGGCCATAAAGCAAGTCTCAGCAAATCAAAAGAATTAGAATCATAACATGCAGCTTCTCAGACCATAAAGGAATGAAGGTGGAAATTAGCAGCTCAGGAATCCCTAGAGAGTATACAAACACATGGAGATTGAACAACATGCTCCTGAATGAACAATGGGTCATAGAAGAAATTAAAAGAGAAATCAGAAACTTTCTGGAAGTAAATGAGGATAACAACAAAAAATTAAAACTTATGGGATACGGCAAAAGCAGTGTTGAGAGGAAAGTTTATATCAATAGGTGCCTACATCAAGAAATTGGAAAGGCACTATATAGATGAGCTTTCAAGTCATCTCAAGGATCGAGAAAAACTGCAGCAAACCAGACCCAAATCTTGTAGAAAAAGAGAAATAATTAAAATCAAAGAAGAAATCAACAGGATTGAATCCAAAAAAAATTACAAAAAATCAGCCAAACGAGGAGCAGGTTATTTTAAAAAATAAACAAAATTGACACCCCATTGGCCCAACTCACTAAAAAAAGAAAAGACCCAAATCAATAAAATCAGAAAAGAAAAAGAAAACGTAACAACAGACACCACAGAAATAAAAAGAATCATCAGAAATTACTACAGGGACTTGAATGCCAGCAAACAGGGAAATCTATCAGAAAGGGATAGATTCCTGGACACATGCAACCTACCTAAATTGAATCATGAAGACATAGAAAACCTAAACAGACCCATAACTGACACAGAAATTGAAACAGTAATAAAGGCCCTCCCAACAAAGAAAAGCCCAGGACAAGATGGATTCACTGCTGAGTTCTACCTGACATTTAGAGAAGAACTAACTCCAATTCTTCTCAAACTATTCAGAACAATTGAAAAAGAGGGAATCTTCCCAAATTATTTCTATGAAGCGAGCATCACCTTAATCCCTAAGCCAGAGAAAGATGCAGCATTGAAAGAAAATTATAGACCAATATCCCTGATGAAAATAGATGCAAAAATCCTCAATAAAATTCTGGCCAATAGAATACAACACATCAGAAAGATCATCCACCCAGACCAAGTGGGATTTATCCCTGGTATGCAGGGATGCTTCAATGTTCGCAAATCACTGTGATTTACCGCATCAACAAACTGCAGAACAAAAACCATATGATTATCTCAATAGATGCAGAGAAACCATTTGATAAAATACAACACCCTGTCATGATGAAAACTCTAAGCAAACTGGGTATGGAAGGAACATTCCTCAATACAATCAAAGCAATTTATGAAAAACTCACGGCCAACATCCTATTGAATGGGGAAAAGTTGGAAGCATTTCTGCTGAGATCTGGTACCAGACAGGGATGCCCACTCTCACCACTGCTATTCAACATAGTTCTGGAATTCTTAGCCAGAGCCATCAGGAAAGAAAAAGAAATTAAAGGCATACAAATCGGGAAGGAAGAACTCAAACTATCCCTCTTTGCAGATGATATGATTCTTTATTTAGGGAACCCAAAGAACTCTACTAAGAGACTACTGGAACTCATCGAAGAGTTTGGCAAAGTAGCAGGATATAAAATCAATGCACAAAAATCAACAGCCTATGTATACACAGGCAGTGCCACGGCTGAGAAAGAACTGCTAAGATCAATCCCATTCACAATAGCTACAAAAACAATCAAATACCTTGGAATAAACTTAACCAAGGGCGTTAAAGGTCTCTACGATGAGAATTACAAAACCTTAAAGAAAGAAACAGCAGAGGATACCAAAAAAGGGGAAAATCTTCCATGCTCATGGATTGGAAGAATCAACATCATCAAAATGTCCATACTCCCAAAAGCAATTTATAGATTCAATGCAATACCAATCAAGATGCCAAAGACATTCTTCTCAGATCTGGAAAAAAGGATGCTGAAATTCATATGGAGATACAGGAGCCCTCGAATAGCAAAAGCAATCTTGTACAACAAAAACAAAGCCAGAAGCAACATAATACCAGATTTCAGGACATACTACAGGGCAGTTATAATCAAAACAGCATGGTACTGCTACAGAAACAGATGGATAGACCAATGGAACGGAATAGAAACACCAGAAATCAACCCAAACATCTACAGCCAACTTATATTTGATCAGGATCTAAAACCAATTCCTGGATCAAGGATAGTCTATTCAATAAATGGTGCTGGGAAAATTGGATTTCCACGTGCAGAAGCTTGAAGCAAGACCCCTACCTTTCACCTTACACAAAAATTCACTCAGCATGGATTAAAGACCTAAATCTACGGCCCGAAACCATTAAATTATTAGAGAGCATTGGAGAAACCCTGCAAATATTGGCACCGGTTAAAACTTCCTGGAAAAGACCCTAGAGGCACAGGCGTCAAAGCCAAAATTAACTATTGGGATTGCATCAAATTGAGAAGTTTCTGTACTGCAAAAGAAACAGTCAGGAGAGTGAAGAGGCAACTGACAGAATGGGAAAAAATATTTGCAAACTATGCTACAAATAAAGGATTAATAACCAGAATCTACAAGGAAATCAAGAAACTCCACAACATCAAAACAAACAAGCCACTTAAGAGATGGGCCAAGGACCTCAATAGACATTTTTCGAAAGAGGAAATCCAAATGGCCAACAGACACATGAAAAAATGTTCACGATCACTAGCAATCAGGGAAATGCAAATCAAAACCACCCCAGTCAGAATGGCTCACATTCAGAAATCTACTAACCACAGATGCTGGTGAGGATGTGGGGAAAAAGGGACACTAACCCACTGTTGGTGGGAATGTAAACTGCTTAAGCCACGATGGAAGTCAGTCTGGAGATTCCTCAGAAACCTGAATAGAACCCTACCATTCAACCCAGCCATCCCACTCCTTGGAATTTACCCAAGCAAAATTAAATTGGAAAAGAAAAAAGCTGTCTGCACCTTAGTGTTTATTGCAGCTCAATTCACAATAGCTAAGACCTGGAATCAACCTAAATGCTCATCAACAGTAGACTGGATAAAGAAATTATGGGACATGTACTCTACAGAATACTATACAGCAGTCAAAAACAATGAAATCCGGTCATTTGCAAAAAAAAAAAAAAATGGAGGAATCTGGAAAACATCATGCTGAGTGAAATAAGCCAGTCCCAAAGGGACAAATATCATATATTCTCCCTGACTGGTGACAACTAACTGTGCACCAAAGGGGAAACCTGTTGAAGTGAAATGGACACTATGAGAAACGGTGACTTGATCAGCCCTTGCCCTAACTGTTGATGAACAACTTGATACTTTATCCCTCTTAGTATTTTTTTGTTTGTTCTACTTAACACTATTGGTTGAATTCTGTAATTAATATGCAGTTATTCTTAAGTGTTGATACTTAACTTAAAAAATGATCCCTGTTAAATCTAAGAATGGGAATAAGACAGGGAAGAGATGTACAATTTGGGATATGCTCAAGCTGACTTACCCCAAACAGTAGAGTTAGAAACATACCAGGGGATTCCAATTCAATCTCATCAAGGTGGCATGTACCAATGCCATCACACTAGTCCAAGTGATTAATTTCTGTTCACAATTGATCATAATGATAGGACTAAGAGTCAAAGGAATCACATAAACAAGACTAGTGTCTGAAAATACTAACCTATAGAATAAAAAAGGGAGAGAACGATTCAACATGAGAAGCAGGATACACTGCAACTCATAGAATGGCGGATGTCCTAAACAGCCCTCCAGCCTCAGAATCAGCCCTTAAGGCATTCAGATATGGCTGAAAAGCCCATGAGCGTATTTCAGGCATGGAAACCCAAGACACTTTGGCAAAAAAAAAAATGACCTAAATGAAATATCTCCACGAGTGAGATCCCAGTGGAAAGAACAGGTCATCAATTTAGGACATGCTCAGTCGGACTTGCCCCAAACGGTGGAGTTGGAAACGTGCCAGGGGATTCCAATGCAATCCCATCAAGGTGGCGTGTACCAATGCCATCTCACTAGTCCAAGTGATTAATTTCAGTTCACAATTGATGACTCTGATAGGTCTAAGAGTCAGAGACTCTTACTGATAGAATCAAAAAGGGATAGAACGAACATGGGAAGCAGGATACACAGCAGACTCATAGAATGGCAGATATCCTAAATAGCACTCTGGCCTCAGAATCAGCCCTTAAGGCATTTGGATATGGCTGAAGAGCCCATGAGAGTATTGTAGGCATGGAAAGCCAAGATACCATGGAAAAGAAAAAAAAAAGAAGAAGACCTAAATGAAAGATCTCTGTGAGTGAGATCCCAGTGGAAAGAATGGGGCCATCAAAAAAGGAGGTACCTTTCTCTGAAGGGAGGAGAGAACTTCCACTTTGACTATGACCCTATTGGAATAAGATCAAAGTCAGCGAACCCTAAAGGCTTCCATAGCCTTGGCAACTCATGACTAGAGCCTAGGGAGATTACTAACGCCATAAACAAGAGTGTCAAATTGTTAAGCCAGCAACAAGAGTCACTGTGTACTTACATCTCATGTGGGATCTGTCCTTAATGTGTTGTCTAATGTGAAGTGATGCTATAACTAATACTGAAACAGTACTTTTACACTTTGTGTTTCTGTTTGGGTGCAAACTGATGAAATCTTTACTTAGTATATACTGAATCTATCTTCTGTATATAAAGATAATTGAAAATGAAAAAAAAACCTGGTGTTATATTGGAAATGGCATAGAAAATTAATTAATTTTTTAAAAATATATCATGTGGTATCTCTGTCTTTAATGTGCTGTACACTCTTATTTAATGCTATAACTGGTACTCCAACGGTATTTTTTTCACTTTGTGGGGGCAAACTGTTGAAATCTTTGCTTGATATGTGCTAAACTGATCTTCTGTATATAAAGAGAATTGAAAATGAATCTTGATGTGAATGGAAGGGGAGAGGGAGCGGGAAAGGGGAGGGTTGCGGGTGGGAGGGAATGTATTTGGGGGAATCATTGTAACCCATAAGCTGTACTTTGGAAGTTTATATTCATTAAATAAAAGTTAAAAAAAAACAGGTCATCAAAGAAGGAGGTACCTTTCTCTGAAGGGAGGAGAGAACTTCCACTTTGACTATGACCTTGTCTAAATATGATCAGAGTCGGTGAACTCAAAAGGCTTCCATAGCCTCGGCAACTCATGACAAGAGCCTAGGGTGTTTACTGATGCCATAAACAAGAGTGTCAATTTGTTAAGTCAACAACAGGAGTCACTGTGCACTTACTCCTCATGTAGAATCTCTGTACTTAATGTGCTGTACATTGTGATTTATTGCTATAACTAGTACTCAAACAGTATTTTTCACTTTGTGTTTCTATGTGGGTGCAAACTGTTGAAATCTTTACTTAATATATACTAAACTGATATTCTGTATATAAAGAGAATTGAAAATGAATCTTGATGTGAATGGAAGGGGAGAGAGAGCGGGAAATGTGTGGGTTGCAGGTGGGAGTGAAGTTATGGGGGGGAAAGCCATTGTAACCCATAAGCTGTACTTTGGAAATTTATATTCATTAAATAAAAGTTAAAAAAAAGAAGAAGATTGTTTTCAAGTGGGCTGTCAACATTCCCACCAACAGACTCCTGGTGAGCCCTGTCCCTACCCACTCACCGCACCCCTAGTCTTTCAGACAAGCCTCACTGCAACTTAATTTAGTGTACGTACACTGTGGCAAAGTTAAGATGTGCATTAAAATAGCTTTTCCTAACCTTGTATGACACATATATTTACCTTTCTGTCCAGCTAACCAAACTATTTACATTGTCCTCAGTACATATATATTTATAAGTATAATAGAGTAGGATTACGATGATGATGATGATGATCATTAGATAGATAGACAGACAGAAGATAGATAAAGGTAAAAAAAAAATTCTGCCATAAGGCAAATAACCAAAGCATTTGGACCAAGGAGTTCATAACAATATAAACACAGGCATAGACATCCCCAGTCCTCCTTCAATATTATATCTACTCAGATTTTTTCAAGGTTCATATAATAGTCAATGAGAGAAACATCTTTTTGTGGATCTGACTAAATTATAGACTGCTACTTTAAAAGAACTTAAGTTGATTTTTTATTTTATGATGTAATTATTGACATTCATTGAAGACCTAGGTCATTGCCTCTGGACTGCAATATTTGCATATTGTCTTCCACATGTCTATAATTATTATGCTTAGTATTTCTGAAATTACAAGGTTTTAATTGCACTTACCAACATGAGATTAAAAGAACAAGCATGTTGATTAGCATTCTTTGCAAAGGAGTAAAATATTCTAAAATTAAAGGCAACTTACTCCAGACGAAATAGTAGAGGTCTGGAATACAGTTGGGAAAATAAAGTTTAAATAAATGTCCTATAAATTTATCCATTTTAAAATCTTTGAAAAAATACAAAACAGAAAATAATTATATTAAACAGTGCTGGATCTGATGTTCTCTGTGGTACAATGCATCATTAAGCCCAATTTTTCACACTTGCCTCCTGTGCCCACACCTTTTTAGAATTACTTATCTATTTATTCCAGAGACAGAGGGACAAATAAAGACAGAGAGAATTCACATTACTTGGTTCATTCATCAAATGCCCACAACGGCTGGAGAGGGAGACAGGTAAGAAAACCCAATTCTCCTCTGTGAGTGATGGGAGACCAGCTATTGGAGCATTGCTGCTGGTTTCCAGATCCGCATTACCAGGAAGCTGGAATCAGAAGTTGGAGTTGGGACTGGAACCCAGGAAGTTTGATGTAGGACATGGCATCCTAACCAATGCCTTAACTGCTAGGCCAAATGCTACTCTTTATCCACACTTTTTGCCATTTGACTTTGTGGTTACATTAAATGAGACTTGCTTGTGTCAATAGAGAAAGAGACAAAATTGAAATTTTACCAGTTCCAGCCTAAGTCTTAGGTCTGTGTGTTTCTGCTTGCATTATTGTGTTTCTACCAGCTCTGAGAGAAGTACATGCCCGAGTCTGCCCACTGGCCGTAAGAGATAGTGAACAACAATGGGATCAGAACAACACAGTTTAAAAAAAATACAGTTAAGCACTCCAACCAGAAGGCCTATACCAACTGACCCCCAGACCACCACAATGACTGAGTCCAGCCAGGACTAGCAAGACTAGCCTGCCAAATGCAGTCTAGAATAGCTAACTCCCAGCTGATCTATAGGTGCATTAACAAAATAACATTATAGGTATATGCAATTGAGACTTTGTGGTTGTTTGTTAAGTACAATAGAAATCTAATTAATAATTACTCTAATAATTAATGATTGAATTAGATTTTAGGTATATGCACTTAAATTATTGAATTTAGCTAGTTTTAGAAATCTAGGTTTTTGGGAAAGCTAAGTTCTATCTCCTCTTGAAACTTAAGTTGCCAATAGAAGCAAAGTTCTGGACTTTCAAATCTATGCATGATAGAGTGAACAGATGCATTTTTTTATTATTTGTTTCCAAGGCAGCTAAAACACACACACACACACACAATGTAAAGGACTAGACATAGATGACTATAAATAGAAATCAAAATATAAGGGTCTTCAAAAAGTTCATAAAAGTGTATATTATGGGGACTGGCACTGTGGCATAGTAGGTTAACCATCTGCCTGTAGCACCAGCATCCTATATGGACACCAGTTCAAGTTTCAGCTGCTCCACTTTAATCCAGCTCCACGCTAATGGCTTGGAAAAGCAGCAAAAGATGGCCCAAATACTTGGGCCCCTGCACCCATGTGAGATACCCAGAAGAAGTTCCTAGCTCCTGGTTTAGTATTGGCCCACCTCTGGCCATTGAGGCCTTCTGGGGAGTGAACCAGCAGCTGGAAGACTTCTCTCTATCTCTGTCTTTCCCTCTCTCTGTCTGTAACTCTGCCTCTCAGGTAAATAAGTAAATCATTTTTTTAAAAGAAAGGTGAGTTAATTTTTAAAAAGAAAATGTGTATTATGAACAAATCATGCATGGATTTCAAAAATTTCAGCACAAAAACAAACTTAGTTTTTTTAATTTATTTATTTTTGACAGGAAGAGTGGACAGTGAGAGACAGAGAGACAGAGAGAAAGGTCTTCCTTTTGCCATTGGTTCACCCTCCAATGGCCGCTGCGGCTGGTGTGCTGCAGCCGGCCCATCGCGCTGATCCAAAGCCAGGAGCCAGGTGCTTCTCCTGGTCTCCCATACAGGTGCAGGGTCCAAGCACTTGGGCCATCCTCCACTGCACTCCCGGGCCACGCAGAGAGCTGGCCTGGAAGAGGGGCAACGGGATAGAATCCGGCGCCCCAACCGAGACTAGAACCCAGTGTGCCAGCGCCACAGGCAGAGGATTAGCCTATTGAGCCGCAGCACCAGCCAAACTTAGTTTTTAATTACATTTGTCCATAAACATTTTGAAGCACCCTCATAACAACAACCCACTGATCTCCTGTTGCAACTCTAAGCAATTATATCATAGCCAAATTGGCAGATTTACAGCATATCAATGTCCTACTCTCATCCTACAAGTTTTCAAAAGAAGACTATCCCACCTCACCAAACACTCCACAGCAAGACATCAAGTTATAAAGAAACCACCCGTCTCCAAATGGTGTAAGAAGGCAGATAGAGGGTTAGCAACTAGAGATCTACTTTAGTGATTTTATCTAAGTGCCATCTCAATTCAGTCAGTAACAAAATAAGGATTCAGTAGGAGAAAGCTAAGTCAACATCTATATTTTGCCTTTTCAGTCACTGCCATAAGCCATTTTAGGATGCATCCACAAGCACATCTCAGTCTCCTAAAATCTCACAAGTGATATAAGTTTCATTAATAATAATTACTGATTATTTTATTTTTCTTATTAAAATTAAAGTGAAATCATTCCACAGATGCTATGCTAACAGATAATGTAGAAGTGTTTGTTTAAATTAAATCAAATTATTAATCTTTTATTTGCTAACAAGACATCTTCAATTAGTTATTGAACATTAAAAAACTAATATAATATTTCCTTATTTTTTATATTAATTACTGTAGACTTAGTTTTGTGATGCTTATTAAAAATTAAATTTTTATGGATATAAAAAATATAGAAGAATGAAAGATGAGGTTAATTTTATATGCTAAGTAGCATACAATTTTATATTTAAATCCATTTTAAATATTCCAATTTTTTTTAAATATAAAAATTTACTGAATCCTTTAAGAGTTAGAAATTACTACAGTCTCATTAATTGGACTTGATAAGAAAATGCATGAAAATTTTAGTATAAATCTGTGGAAAAGCATCGTGCCCTTAAAACCTATTTATAAATTATTGTTTCATTCATTCAAGACTCTTGTTGAACTCCGTTATCCATCATTTCTCAGCAGAGAGTAGATGGCATATTCCAGTTAGGATATTTTAAGAAGGGAACCATTACAAATGTGGGGGCAATGTGAAGGCCAACCACAAAGAATGCTGGAGGAATGCCAGAATCAAAGCAGATTCACAGGAACTCTAAATCTACAGGTACAACGTGTGTTAATCAGCTCGTAGTGACAGTGCTCCTATTTAATCTGTTCCACTTTATCTGTCCCCCTTCAATTAAACTGATAGTGTCTTTACTGTATAATCCCAGCTCTGTTTCTGGCCTCTGTTGAGAAGGATGATTAAGTCAATGACTCACACATGTTATCTTTTTATCAAATGATTATTCAAACATATTCTTAATGGTGCTGTCAGATCACTATTTCTGATTTTTTGCACTAGTGATACATTGAGAGCTCTTCAAATCTTCACATTCTAGATTATTTTGCTTAACAATCAATAAATCTCTCCTTCTACATTTCAGTATAAGCAGGAAGGAGAAATCAAATTTCTTCAACAGTTTGCTTAGAAATATCTTCAGTTAAATATTCTTCATTAGCCATATTTTCTACCTTGCAGAAAACACTGGGACACAGTTCACTCAAGTTCTTTGCAACTCAATAAAAAGAATCATCTTTATCTTCATTTCTCTGCATTTAACTTTAACATTCACATTTCTACCAAGAACCTCAAAGCTCTTGAAGCTTCTGCCAGTTCCAACACAGAGATCCCATATAACTATCAATGTATTTCTACTATTAACACCTCATCTTGGTGTATTTGTCACAACTATGAACCATACACTTCCCATATTTTGTCTTATTCAAATTCTTTTTATGCCTCCTAAACCTTCCAGCATCTAGTAATCGAAATTGGTATTCAGATGGAATTTTTTTGAAATTTTAGTTTTCACATATAAAGGAGAACATGCAATATTTGTCTTCTGAATCTGTTTATTTCATCCAACAAGATTTACTCCAGTTCCATCCATTTTGTTGCAAATGACAGGATTTCTACATTTTAATGGCTTATTATTATTATGTTGTGTATATACCATATTTTTTATCTATTCATCTTATGATGGACACCTTGGTTGATTCCATATTTTGGCTATTGTGAAAAGTGTTGCTATGAACTTATTTAGCAATTATCTCTTTGAGTCAATGAATTCAGGTCTTTTGGGTAGATACACTCTAGTGGGATTGATGGATCATCTGGAAGCTTTGTTTCAGGTTTTTAAAGAAATTTTCATACTGTTCCACAGTGGCTGCACTAACTTACATTCCCACCAAAAGTTTATGAGAGTCCCCCTTTTTCCATCTCCTTACCAGCATTTGTTAGTTTTTTTGTGTGTGTGGTGGTTGTTGTGAGTCATTCTTTTTTTTTTAATTTATTTTTAATGAATACAAATTTCATAAGTACAACTTTAGGAATATAGTTGTTCTTCCCACCATATCATCCCTTTCACCCACAATCCCACCCCTCCTCCTCCTCCTCCCTCACCCCTTGCCAGTTCCATTCTCCATTAAGATTCATTTTTAGTTAACTTTGCACACAAAGCACAACTGTATACTAAGTAAAGATTTCAACAATTTGCACACACACACACACATAAACTGTTTGAGAACTGATTTTACAGTTAACTCAATACATTAAGGACAGAGCGCCTGCATGGGAAGTTAGTACACAGTGACTCGTTAATTTAATAATTAACACTCTTGTGTATAACATAAGTGACCACCTGAGATTATTGAAATGAGCTGCTTAAGCTATGGAAGCCTTTTGAGTACACAAACTCCATCAGTATTTGGACAAGGCCATAAGCAAAGTGAAAGTTCTCTTCTCCCTTTAGAGAAAAGAACATCCTTCTTTGATAGCCACTTATTTCCACTGGAGTCTGTCTCACAGAGATCCTTCAAGTAGAACAATAGTAGAACAAATGTTGCCACAGTGTCTTGGCTTTCCATGCCTGAAATGCTCACACGGGCATTTCAGCCAGACCAGGAAGCCTTAAGGGCTGATTCTGAGGTCAGAGTGTTACTTAAGGTGATGGTCATTCTATGAATCTGTTGTGCAGACTGCTTTCCATGTTGGACATTCTCTTCTTTTAAATTCTATCTATTATTATTATTGCCAGGCACTTGATCCTATTTATATGATCTCTTTAACACTTAATGCTAGCTATATGTTCATTTTAACACTTAATATGATCACTTTAACAATTAAGATGACATTTTTACCACGAATTTTAATGGGATTTGGAGTCCCATGACATGTTTTGAAACTATACCCTTAGAAATAAGTCCAGGCCAGCACCGCGGCTCAATAGGCTAATCCTCCACCTGCGGCACTGGCACCCCGGGTTCTAGTCCCAGTCAGGGCGCCAGATTCTGTCCTGGTTGCCCCTCTTCCAGGCCAGCTCTCTGCTGTGGCCTAAGAGTGCAGTGGAGGATGGCCCAAGTGCTTGGGCCCTGCACCCACATGGGAGACCAGGAGAAGCACCTGGCTCCTGGCTTCAGATCAGAGTAGTGTGCAGGCCGCGGCAGCCATTGGAGGGTGAACCAACGGCAAAGGAAGACTTTTCTCTCTGTCTCTCTCTCTCACTGCCCACTCTGCCTGTCAAAAATAAAAAATAAAAATAAATAAATAAATGAATGAAGGAAGTAAGTTCATAGGAATATATTCAGAACTATACAGCTTTACAGTTACAAACTTCCCCCTCCCTCACTTATTCCCATTTTTGTTTTTTTTATTGAGATCTATTTTCAATTGACTTTATATACACATGATTAGCTCTGATAAGTAAACAGTTCAACAAGTAGTATGAAGGAAAAAAAAAGACAAAGAAAACAAAGAAAGCAAAACTGTTTCTCAACAGTCAAGACAAAGGCAACGCAAGTCATCCCTTCTCGAAGTGTCAATTCCACTTCAGATTTCATTGTAGGTGCTCTATTAGTTCGTTGTTGTGAGTTATTCTAACATGGTTGAGGTGATATCTTTTTGTGGTTTTGATTTACATTTCCCTGATGGCTAGTGATATTTAATAGCTTTTCTTGTATTTGTTGAACATTTATATTTCTTCTTTAGGGAAGTGTCTATTCAGGTCCTTTGCCCATTTCTTAACTGGATTGGTTGGTTTTTGTGATGTTGACTGTTTTGAGTTGTAGATATATTCTGGATATTAATCTTTTGTCATATAAGTACTTACAAATATTTTCTCTCGTTATTTTTGGTGTCTTTTCACTCTATTGCTTCTTTTGTTGTGCAGGAGCTTCTGAGTTTGATATAATTCCATTTATCTGGTTTACTTTTGTTCCCTGTACTTATGGGGTCCTAGTCAAAATTTCATCACCTATACCAATATCGTGAAGTGTTTCTCACTCTATTTTCTTACGGTAATTTCATAGTTTGGGGTTTCACATATAGATCAATGGTCCATATTGAGTTTGTTTTTAGATATGGTGAGAAGTAGGATTCTAATTTCATTCTTCCACATTTATACGCCCAATTTTGCCATCATCATTTATTGAAAAGACTATTCTTTCTCAAAAAATGTTCTTGGCACCTTTTTGAAAAATCAGTTGACTGAATGTACATGAATTAATTGTTGGGCTCATTGTTCTGTTTCTTTGATCCATGACCAATTTTTATGCCACTACCATGATGTCATAATTCCTATAGTTGAGTAGTATGCCTTGAAATCAGGTATTGTGATGCCTCTAGTTTCTTTTCTTTCCCCTCTCAGAATATTTTTGTCTTCTTTGGGCTTCTCATGATCCCATGTTAAATTTAGAATTTTTTTTCTAATTCTTTACAAAATGTCATTGTTATTTTGATAAGGATTGCAATGAATCTATAGATGGCTTTAGGTAGCATAAACATGTGTCCATGACGAATTCTTTTTTATTTTTTATAATTTTTTTATAATTTTTTATAATTTTCATAATATATGTTTTTCACTTCATTGACAAAGTTTATTCCTAGATACTTAATGTTTGTAGCTATTGTGAAAGAGATTTCTTTTCCAGTTCCTCATTTCAAGATGTCAATTTAGCATTTGATGGAGTTCTGTCTTGTAAATATTTTGGTATAGTTAAAAAGTACTGGAGGCAATGGCTTTTTCCACTATAACACAAGCCAGCTCCTGCAATCTATATTCTATTCTAGTTACCTTCTGCCACTTCCACCATTTTAATAACTATAATTTGTGATATATTTTAAAGTCAGATAATGTAATGCCTCTTGATTTGTTCTTTTTCCTCAAGATCACTTTAGCTATTTGGGGTCTTCTGTGGTTTGATACAAATTTTAGCAGTGTTTTTTCTAGTTCTTTGAAAATGTCATTGGCATTTTTATGGATATTGTGTTGACTCTGTAAATCTATTTGGGTAGTATGCACATTTTAATGATACTGGTTCTTCCAATCCATGAACAAAGCATGTCTCTCTTTTCCTTTATTTCTTCTTTAGTTTCTTTCATTATTAACATATAGTTTTAATTGTAGGAATCTTCCACTTCTTTGGTTAAATTTATTCCCAGATACTTTAACTTTAATAGTTATTAAAAATTGGATTGCTGGGGCCGGCACCGTGGCACAGTAGGTTAATCCTGCACCTGTGGTGCCAGCATCCCATATGGGCGCCGGTTCTAGTCCCGGCTGCTCCTCTTCCAACCCAGCTCTCTGCTGTGGCCTGGGAAGGCAGTAGAAGATGGCCCAAGTCCTTGGGGCCCTGCACCCATGTGGGAAATCCGGAAGAAGCTCCTGGCTCCTGGCTTCCGACGGCGCAGCTCCAGCTGTTGCAGCCAAATTGGGGAGTGAACCAGCGGATGGAAGATTTCTCTCTCTCTGCCTCTCCTCTCTCTGTGTGTAACTCTGACTTTCAAATAAATAATAAAAATAAATCTTCAAAATAATTGGATTGCTTTCTTGATTTCTTTTTCAGATGATTCCCTATTGGTGTATAACAATGCTGTAGATTTTTTTACATTGACAATGTATTCTGCAATTGGCAGGTTTTTTTTTTATTATTATTTCTAACATCTGATTTATATGTGATCTTTAGAGTTTTCTATGTGTAAGATCTTAGAATCTGAAAAGAGTGATCATTTGACTTCCTCCTTTTTTTCTGGATGTCCTTTATTTCTTGTTTTTGCTTAATTGTTCTAACTAGAACTTCTAGTACAATGTTGAATAAAAGTGGTGAAAGTAGTGGCAGGCATTGTGGCACAGCAGGTTGGGCTACTACTTGGGATGCCTGCATCTCATATCAAATACTGTTTCAAGTCTCAGCTACTCGGTGCTTCCAGACCATCTACATGTTTATATGCTTAGAAGGCATCTGATGATGTTGGGTCTCAAAATCACAAGTTCCCCAGGGCTACTGTCTACCAAGCTCACCAGAGGCTGGCAGCAACACACACAAGAATGAGTTCAACTTTCTGGATTGCAGGTATCCTCTTAATTCCAGGCAACTCTAGAGACTCACCCTGTGGATACTGGCAGAGGGCTAGTATCGTACCTTTGGGTTTTGCTGGGTATTGAGTCTGTGCAATATGACCAGCTCTGATCCTTAGCTCCCTCTCCTAGCCTCTTCAAGGTGCTAGAGCTTTGCTTTTCTGCCAACAGATAGGGCAGTTGGGGCAGAGGTCATCTGGCTGTGGAGGCTCCATATATTCACTTGACCAGTATTAACCTAGTGGCAGGAGCTGGAGGCAGACATCTTGGCACATAGATTCAGTTTCGCTCTCAATCCCTCAAGCTGAGGGAGGGGTGACACTGGCAACTTCTTGCCTACTGCAACTTTTCTTCTGATTATAACCTAACACTGTGGTCTCTCATCTGGCTTCTGCAGTTTAGGTGAAGGTAACTTGGTGTTTATATAGCTGCTCACATTGGTGGCTCTGCAAGGTGGGGGTCTGGTGCATCTACTCAGCTACCATCAGGTTCACTTTCCAGTCCTAGGATAGTGTCTTAAGCATTAAAAAAATGTATAATAGATGATTGCTGCTCTAAACACAGAGCTCTACAAGTAAAAGGTAGATCGATCAGTGTTCTGCAGGGATATAAAAAAGAGTTATAGACAATAAGCAAATCACATGATGTCAGTTTATCTCAACACATTAAGGCTTTTTGTGCTCTACAACCAGAGGAAACATGGTGTTTGTCTTTGGGATCTGGCTTAGTAGAGCGATGTTGAGTCTGTGATTATAAAGTAAATTCAAAGTTTATTATTACAAACAATCTTTTAAAAAAAGAAACGTAGGAGGGAGAGAGGGAGTGAGAAAGGCAAGAGAAAGGAAAATCTCATTGTATTCTTGGAATAGTATCTATAACATTTATGAAATATGTTCTCTATAAATTAATTTAAAAGTGATAATCAAAAAATATTAAATAAAAGATGTGATTGCTGCATTTAATGTAGATGGAAAGACTATAATTGATAACATTTTTATTTTTTAATTTAATTTTTTATTTATTTCTGTAATTGGCTAAGTAAAACAACACGTGAAAACCCTTATTTCACATCTTACTTCTTCAGGCTTTCACATGTGTCGCCTCATTGCATATACAAGATTCTTTTCCTAACATGTAAGTATTTCTTTTCTGATGATAAACACATGAATTTTAACTACAGAAAACTGAATACTAGAAAAGCACAGCAAATTTGATATATTTGCAGCAAGTATTCTTTATTCTATGTTGTATTAAAAACTTGAAGTGAAATGGACACTATAAGAAACTATGACCTGATCAGCTCTTGTCCTGGCTCTAGATGTACAATGTAATACTTTATCCTTTTTAGTATTTGTTGTTGTTGTTGTTGTTGTTGTTGTTCTAGTACTAGTGGTTGAACTCTGTAATTAACACACAATTATTCTTAGGTGTTTAAATTTTAACTGAAAAGTGATCCCTGTTAAATATAAGAGTGGGAATAAGAGAGGGAGGAGATCTACAATTTGGGACATGCACAATCTGACTTGCCGCAAATGATGGAGTTAGAAATGTACCAGGGGATTCCAATACAATCCCATCAAGGTGGCATGTACCAATGCCATCTCACTAGTCCAAGTGATCAATTTCAGTTCACATTCGATGGCTCTGATAGGTCTAAGAATCAAAGGGATCACAAAAACAAGACAAGTGTCTGCTAATACTAACTGATAGAATCAAAAAGAGAGAGAAAGATCCAACATGGGAAATGGGATACACAGCAGACTCATAGAATGGCAGGCGTCCTAAACAACACTCTGGCCTCAGAATCAGCCCTTAAGGCTTTCGGATCTGGCTCAAGAGCCCATGAGAGTATTGTAGGCATGGAAAGCCAAGGCACCATGGAAAAGAAAAAAAAAAAAGAAGAAGACCTAAATGAATGATCTCTGTGAGTGAGATCCCAGTGGAAAGAATGGGGCCATCAAAGAAGGAAGTACCTTTCTCTGAAGGGAGGAGAGAACTTCGGCTTTGACTATGACCCTATCGGAATAAGATCAAAGTCAGCGAACCCTGAAGGCTTCCATAGCCCTGGCAACTCATGACTAGAGCCTAGGGAGATTACTGACGCCATGAACAGGAGTGTCAAATTGTTAAGTCAGCAACAGGAGTCACTTTGTACTTACATCCTATGTGGGATCTGTCCTTAATGTGTTATCTAATGTGCAGTGATGCTATAACTAGTACTGAAACAGTATTTTTACACTTTATGTCTCTGCGTGGGTACAAACTGATATGATCTTTACTAACTATATACTGAATCAATCTTCTGTATATAAAGATAATTGGAAATGAAAAAAAAAAACCTGGTGTAAAATTGGAAATGGCATAGAAAATTAATTAATTTTTTTAAAAAAATATTATGTAGGATCTCTGTCTTTAATGTGCTGTACACTCTTATTTAATGCTATAACTAGTACTCCAACAGTATTTTTTTTCACTATGTGTTGCTATATGGCGGCAAACTGTTGAAATCGTTACCTAATATATACTAAACTGATCTTCTGTATATAAAGAGAATTGAAAATGAATCATGATGTGATTGGAAGGGGAGAGGGAGCAGGAAAGGGGAGGGTTGCGGGTGGGAGGGAAGTTTTGGGAGGGGGAAGCCATTGTAACCCATAAGCTGTACTTTGGAAATTTATATTCATTAAATAAAAGTTTAATTTTAAAAAAAATTTGATATTATGCCAAAAGAGTATTACATTATTTTTCCATGTAATATATTACAGCAATTTTCCATCTGTTTAAATAATATTTGGAACATGATGTAAAACCATTATTGATTCTTTCCTGAGGAATGGCTTGTTTATTCAGAAAAAAATATATTTTATCATGAATTTGTAGTTGTAGAACTTAAAAACTGACTCCTGATATAACTTTATACACTGATATATGAATTAAATGTCCCCAAAATGATGATGTTGGTGATCAATAACTGTGACAAATATCACATAAAATCAATTTGTTATATCAGATGACAAAGATACATAATAAGTATGCTTAGATGGGTGGATGGATGGGTGAGTAGATAAATGAATGGATTCAATGAACAGGTGATGGATAGATTTGATGAGTCTCAGGCAGACTGCTTTCTCTATGAAGGAAAATACCTAAAATCTGAAAGCTTCACATTTTCTCTATACTTCTGAGCTAAAAAAGTAAGCATGAAATTGTCCTCACCAGGCTAGTCTCATCAGAAAATGAGAACCCAGAAACACCCTTGAAGGGAATGGATCTTTTTATTTTACTTGGAGCAAGGAACTACAGTTCTCTCTAGTGTTCTATCTATGTCATACACATTACCTGCTCTATTAGCCTGTAGCAACAGTAAGGCATACTGTCTGTATCTCACTTGAATTCCTTCTCATCATTTTACTAATAAATAATTAAAGGATTATGTTTTAAACACAAATGGGTGAAATGATAGATTCCTTTTTAAAACCATAGTCATCCTGTCAACTTACAAGAAATTAGCATTAATTTCTTTTTTTAAAACTTTTATTTAATGAATATAAATTTCCAAAGTACAGCTTATGGGTTACAATGGCTTCCCCCCTCCCATTACTTCCCTCCCACCCACAACCCTCCCCTTTCCTGCTCCCTCTTCCCTTCCATTCACATCAAGATTCATTTTCAATTCTCTTTATATACAGAAGATCAGTTTAGTATATATTAAGTAAAGATTTCAACAGTTGGCCCTCACATAGTAACACCAAGTTAAAAATACTGTTTGAGTACTAGTTATAGCATTAAATCACAATGTACAGCACATTAAGGACAGAGATCCTACATGATATTTTTTAAAAATTTATTAATTTTCTATGCAATTTCCTATTTAAAACCAAGTTTTTTTTTCATTTTCAATTATCTTTATATACAGAAGATCGATTCAGTATATACTAAGTAAGGATTTCATCAGTTTGCACCCACACAGAAACACAAAGTGTAAAAATATTGTCTCAGTACTAGTTATAGCATTACTTCACATTGGGCAATACATTAAGGACAGATCCCACATGAGACGAAAGTACACAGTGACTCCTGTTGTTGACTTAACAATTTGACACTCTTGTTTATGGCGTCAGTAATCTCCCTAGGCTCTAGTCATGAGTAAGAAATTAGCATTAATTTCTTAATTCAGGTCAATCTTCAGATCTCTCTCTCCCTTGCTCTCACTCTCAGTTTTCTGTTCAAATAAAATCTTATATAATTTCTCACTGTTTGCATTTTACTGGTTATAACCCTCTTTTGATGCATAATATATTCCCATGCTTCTGTGTTTCCTATAAATCAATATTGATTATTTTATTTCTTATATATCTAGAGCCTTGATCAGATTCAGATCTGAATTTTTTTGTAAAGTCATTCCTTTTAAACATCCATGTAAAGTATTGGGATTTTGTATGCCATACTATCATATAGTCATTTTGCTTCATTTTAATGCCTGTCACACCCTTACACTTTTCATGAGACCTTGGAAGCATAGGCACACCCTGGCTGTCATGCTCACATCTCGCACTATGATGAAGGTTCATTTGTCCTAAACAATGAACTCTAACTTGAGGGGAAGAAAAGGGTTCCTATCTCCCCTGAAGCTTTAACAGATCCAGCAAAGTTGCAGGAGAAAGGAAGCACTAGCTTGGGCTGATAAATGCCCCAATTCTCAAGTTCAGCACAGAGCAGGTAGACAAAAACCACAATCACTGGCTGTTTCTTTTAGAGGGAAAGAAGATATATATTGGGGGCTGGCATTGTGGCATAGCAGGTAAAGCTGCTGCCTGCAGTACTGGCATCCCATATGGGCGCCAGTTCGGGTCCCAGCTGCTCTTCTTCTGATCCAGCTCTATGCTCTGGCCTGGGAAAGCAGTAGAAGGTGGCCCAAGTCCTTCGGCCACTGCACCTGTTTGGGAGACCAGGAAGAAGCTCCTGGCTCCTCGCTCTGGATAGGGGCAGCTCCGGCCTTTGCAGCCAATTGGGGAGTGAACCAGTGGGCAGAAGACCTTTCTTTCTGTCTCTTCCTCTCACTGTCTGTAACTCTACCTCTCAAATAAATAAATAAATCTTTATAAAACTATTCAGATTAAGGGACTGCTCTATGGTGTAACAGGCAAAGTCTCCACCTGAGGCACGGCCATCCCATATGGGTGCTGTTTCAAGTCTCCACTGCTTTGCTTCTGATCCAGCACCCTGCTACTGTGCCTGGGACATGAGCAAAACATGGACCAAGTACATAGGCCCTTGCACTCAGGTTGTATATCAGGAAGAAGCTCCTGGCTTCTGGCTTCGGATCAGCCCAGCTCTCGCCATTGCAGCCATTTGAGCAGTGAGCCAGCAGATGGAAGATTTCTCTCTCTGTCTTTCCCTCTCTTCCTCTATAGTTATGCCTTTCAAATAAATAAATAAATTTAAAAAAAAAACCCATATTAGTGATGGTTGTCCACCATAAGATAAAGACATTTAAAAGGACCATTTTTCAAAAATCTGTGTGTGTCTGACTGTAGGCAATATTCATTATAAAACTGCAGCAATCCTGAAGCAAGAAGGAGGAAGAAAGAATATGCTAGCTGGGCCTAGGAGACTGGCAGAATGCCTTGGGGGATAATTTCTAACTGATGCAGATGCAAAGTGATGGTATTGTTCTGGCAAGATGCAGCTTGTCCTGTTTTTTGGCTCCAAAGCCATGAGCTTGCTTTTCCTAAGCTATTTATCTATCCTTTTGCCATTCTCTCATTTGATGTCGAATGTTTTTGTGTAAACGTTTTTCCTCTTGCCATTCAGCACTATCATTTTTTAAAACGTGTGTATATATAATGTTGTGATTTAGTTGATAACCCAAGTTTTGAGGAACAACTTTGAAACTAATCTTATTCACTTACCTTTGTAAAATGTTCAGCTAGGTAAAACCATTGGAGAGTATCTTTGTCCCACAATCTAATTCCTAGCTGTGCTCTGACGTGTTTAAACCTGAAAAAGAGCAAGGAACATGAACAGGATCTGTCATTTTGCTCCCTTTTAAGATGGTTAGAACCAATGGCAGATCTTCTAGCATATTCTCCGTAAAAGGACCAGTTTACATAGAAAGTGTATGATCTTGTAAAAAAAAAAAAAGTGTATGATCTTGTTATAATCATCTTTTCCTAATCTATCTTTTGCAAAACAGTGTCACCCACACATCCACCCATCCGTCCACCAATTCATGTGACTATCCACATATGCATTTATCCATTCATTCATCCAACAAAGAGTGGTAAGTTTTTTACTCTGCTAACCACCACTGTTGATCCCTGTGTTTTGAGTAATCTTATGGTCATTCTTTTGAATTCTTTTTCAGGTACTCCATCAATCTCTTCATCTTCACATTTCTTTAAAGATTTATTTATTTGAAAGAGTTGCAGAAGAAGAGAGAGACAGAGAGAGAGAGACGGTGAGGACTTCCATCTGCTGATCCACTCCCCAAATGACCACAATGGCTGGAATTGGGCTGATCTAAAGACAGGAGCTTCTTCTGTGTCTCCTACATGGATGCAGGGGCCCAAACACTTGGTCCACCTTCTACAGCTTGCCCAGGCCATAGCACAGAGCTGGATCAGAAGTGGGGCAGCTAGGACTCAAACCATCACCCATATGGGATGCTGACACTGCAGGCCAGGACTTTAACCCATTTCACTATAGCATGGGCCCCTCATCTTCACATTCTTATATAGAAATGTTGTGTTCTTTCAATCATGTGTTAAACATAACAAATGGCCAGACTGTTATAGCAACAAAAAAGGCCAGTAGAAACCTTGAGATTTCAATTACCAGGATATCCTCTACTAAAAAACTTCTGATTTTAAATATGGATTTCTCCCTGTTAGGCTAGCATATAAAGAAGTAACTCAAAGATGAATCAAATAAATGAAATAAAGCCAGGAACATAGTCTTATAATGGAGGAATTTTTTTTTTTAAGTTAAAGAGTAACCACAGAGAGTTTTCACTGAGATCCTTCACTAAGACAGACGTGAAGAAATTTATATCCCTTTACCCAATCTCATATGTTATTTTAGAGTGGATGTTTATTGTCTTAGAAACACGAATTTTCAGGGCTGGCGCTGTGGCACAGTGGGTTAACACCCTGGCCTAAAGCGCCAGCATCCTATATGGGTGCCGGTTCTAGTCCTGGCTGCTCCTCTTCCAACCCAGCTCTCTGCTGTGACCTGGGAAAGCAGTGGAAGATGGCCCAAGTCCTTGGGCCCCTGCACCCATGTGGGAGACCCAGAGGAGGCTCCTGGCTCCTGGCTTCGGATCCATGTAGCTCCGGCCATTGCAGCCATCTGAGGAGTGAACCATCGGATGGAAGACCACTCTCTCTCTGCCTCTCCTCTCTCTGTGTAACTCTGACTTTCAAATAAATAAATAAATCTTTAAAAAAAAAAAAGAAACACAAATTTTCTTTCAAGTTCCACTTCTACCAGAACACAGCCCTATGACCTTGAACAAATACCACCTGAGAACCTTATGTAAAAATTGACATCTATTTCAGCTACATTGCTGGAATTGGGAAGACATAAAAGAACAAATGGGGGCTGGCATTGTGGTGCAGAGGGTAGAGCCGCCGCCTGCAGTGCCAGCATCCCATATGGGTGCCAGTTCAAGCCCCGGCTGCAGCACTTCTGATCCAGCTCTCTGCTATGGCCTGGGAAAGCAGTGAAAGATGGCCCAAGTACTTCGGCCCCTGCACCCACGTGGGAGATCCAGAAGAAGCTCCTGGCTCCTGGCTTTGGATCGGTGCAGCTCCAACTGTTGTGGCCAATTGAGGAGTGAACCAGCAGATGAAGGACATATCTCTCTCTCTCTCTCTCTCTCTCTCTGTCTCTGCCTCTCCTTCTTTCTGTGTGCAACTCTGACTTTCAAATAAATAAATAAATAAATCTTTTAAAAAATAAATAAAATAAAAAAGAATAAATGCAGGAGAGCTTTATAAACTGGGAGACATATTCAATCTATTTCTCTAACTTTTTAAATTATGAAGACCTAGGAAAGATCTACATACTTCAAAAAAGCATAGAATGATCAACTCTAAAAATATGCACATCATATATGGCAATTATAGTAGTTCATTTTTATGGATAATCATCTTACATGATTTCTTCTACATGGTGTAGAAACCATAGGTGCAAAAAAAAAAAAAAGATAAACATCAAAGTAGAAGGACTACCAGGACAGTCCAGCTTCTAAGAGAGTGATATACAATGGGGACCGGCACTGTGGCATAGTGGGTAAAGCCACCGCCTGCAGTGCAGGCATCCCATATAGGTGCCAGTTCAAGTCCCAGCTGCTCCAGTTCTGATCCAGCTCTCTGCTATAGCCTGGGAAAGCAGAAGATGGCCCAAACGCTCATGCTCCTGCACCCAAGTGGGAAGATCCAGAGGAAGCTCCTAGCTCCTGGCTTCGGATCGGTGCAGCTCCAGCCGTTGCAGCCAATTGGGGAGTGAACCAGTGGACAAAAGGCCTCTCTGTCTCTCTGCCTTTCTTTCTCTCTCTGCGTAACTCTGACTTTCAAATAAATAAGTAAATCTTTAAGAGAGAGAGACAGAGAGAGATACAAACAGGAAAACAATAATTACATTTATAATAAGATGTTACTTTCATTCAGTCTAGAATATCCACTCTATTGTGATAAGCACATTCTCTTGGAACATGCAGAGCTCTCTGGGAAGGCAAGTTACAGATGACTGATTGCCTGGTGATCATGAGACCAAAGTATGGAAATTAACGGTATTATTTTTACATAGATTGTTATCAGACAAATTGTAGCCCCATATACTCACGTTCTGAACTGGAAGCATGCATGCCTATTGTATCAAGTGCACATGCTACTTGTCAGGATATGGGTATTTTTCTGTTAGTCCTAGCGATTGTCTTGACAGAGTGCCCATTTCCATTTTTCTGGTCTTCCTTCCTGCATTCACCAAGTTGACCAACCATTTTTCTTTGTTATCTTTTTTCTAAAATATGCAAATAATTTCAATCAAGGCTCAGAGCCTTGGGCCATTCAATCTTACTAAAATGATCTTACAAAATTCTGAAGGAATCAACTGTGCTACAATTCAAAGTCATTTCATTCTCCCCAGTCTATAGATTATTCCCCTCATTTCTAAGTCACTTGAGAGGCACTTCACTGTTGTGACTCCTTTATTCTCTCAAAGACAAATATATATATATATGTATATATATATATATATATATTCAAAGAATGAAATGTCAGCTTGTATATTACTCCACCATTCACTGCCTCCCCAGGGTGGAAATTCACCTACACTTGTCTCTTACAAAACCTGAGGGACCTCCATCAGGAACAGAACTGCAGCCTAAGAATAGTCTTTCCCCAAAATCAGAAAGTCTCTGAATAACAGCAAGGTGCAAATCATAAAGACCTCTGGAAGTGGTCTCCAGAGATTAAAAATAACTTCTTTAAAGTAGTGACAAAGGGACTAAACTTAGGTTTTTGAATTCCCCCAATATTCTCCTAACTTTGTTCAAGATATTTCAAAATGGCAAAACTTTTAACAAACAGTGTGGAAGTAGAAACATATTCACTGAAGTGCTTTTTAGTACCTACTATACCTCAGTGCTTATAGCAGGTGAGCAAAATTAAGTTAAAGTCATTGTCATGGCTCTCAGAGAATGTATATCCAGAATAAGAAGCAGAAGAAATAATCAATAACTGTAACAACACGTGAAAAACACTTTTTGAAACCAAAAGCAAGAGGAGTGGATTAAGATAGCAGAGTAGGGAGTGAGCTTGCTGTTGAGTCTAAGAGAATATAGTTTTAAAAAGTGGGAAGATTGTAGGCTCAGGGAGAGTTAGGGAAAAAAACAGCAGAGGAAATGCTACATAAATTGGAGAAGCACAATGGAACGAGATGGAGAGTGAAGGCATGCACCACTTATGACCCCAGCAGCTGAGAACCTCTGCACCAGCATTGGAGAACGAGGTGAGATGAGACTGCAGCAGCCCAAGCCACTGGTGAACAAGATGCAGGAAGTCTTGGAATATATCCAAGACTTGAAACAGCCCTTTGACTTGGCTAATTTTTACCACTCTGATTACAATTTGAAGGACCAGGCCGGCGCCATGGTTCACTAGGCTAATCCTCTGCCTGTGGCGCCAACACCCCAGGTTCTAGTCCTGGTTGGGGCGTCAGATTCTGTCCCAGTTGCTCCTCTTCCAGTCCAGCTCTCTGCTGTGCCCCGGGAAGGCAGTGGAGGATGGCCCAAGTGCTTGGGCCCTGCACCTGCATGGGAGACCAGGAGAAGCACCTGGCTCCTGGCTTCGGATCAGCACAGCACACCAGCCATAGTGGCCATTTGGGGGGTGAACCAATGGGAAAAGGAAAACCTTTCTCTCTGTCTCTGTCTCTCACTGTCTTAACTCTTCCTGTCAAAAAAAAAAAGAGTAATTAGAATTATATTAGATTTACTAATAGGACTAGTAATAGAGAAATATTGACTGCTTACAAAGAGTTATGAGTGACCTTAAACTCTTTCATTAAATATTTTGCTAGATCTCATTTGGATGAAATGAAGTATGTAACACTGTTACTCTTGTCTAACAGATATGGAAATTGAAATGGACAGAAATTAAGTAATCCACAAAAATACACAGCACAGTTGAGGCAGTATAACTCCAGAGCCCATGTTCTCAATCTGGATATCGGACTGTGTCTCAAGAGTGTCAAATGTATTTGGAAATTTATATTCATTAAATAAAAGTTTAAAAAAAAAGTGTCAAATGTCAATTGTTCAGTCTTTGGAAAAAAAAAAACCTAAAATAACCATTCTTAAATTTAAAAAATAAAAACAGTACCTGACTAGTTCACCTAAAGTAATGTAATTTGCAAGTGGCAGGGGTAGGATTTGAACTGAGATCTTTTTTTCCTTAAAATTGATTGATTTATTTAAGATAGAGTAGAAAAGATAGACAGATTTTCCATCTGCTCAATCACTCCCCAAATTTCTGCAACACCTGTGGCTAAGTCAGGCTAAAGCCAGGAGTCAGGAACTCCATCCAGGGCTCCCATGTGAATGGCAGAGACTCGAGTACTTGAACCATTATCCACAGCTTCTGAGGCACATAAAAAGGAAGGTAGACCTGAACTGGAATAGCTGGGACTCAAACTGGTGAATGTTGGCATTCAATCTGCCTCACTACAACACCTGCCCCACATCAAGGTTCTGGTACTGAATACTCTGCAGTCAATGTAGTAGATTTCCTCCACGCCTTTACTTTGCCCAAAGCGCTTCCCCCAAGAGCACAGCCTTTGCACCAAGGCTGGAGCTTGGCAACATTGCTTTATCTTCTATCATTTAATGAATGAGGGCTTAAGAAAACAGCAAATGAATAAAATAGGTGGGAACCTACCACTGCCCTTTCTAATTGATGTACATTCCAAACAAGACTTGACAAGTAGAAATCAACATCTGGTAAATACTAGCCAAACTGCTATTTCTATGCTTGCTGGAAGAGATAACAAGTCACCAAATCCAGTTTAATTATATTATTTATAAACATGGCTACATCCTTTCACAAAACCAAAGACTTTGATAAATTCATAAATGTAATAAACGTAATATGAGATATGTCAAAATTTTACTTAGAAATAACATTATATACTATGTTATAATTAAAACTAATTAAATTAATATAATTTTATGTGGTTGATATATGTAAATATATAATTATATATGATTTGCATATAATATAACTAATTAAATTAAATTTGATAATTAGAATTTAATAAAATTATATATACATGGGCAAAAATTGATAGATACTATGGAACTGAAGTCAATTATTGTGGAGTCTTTTTCATTTATAAAATTTTCATTATTTCTATTATTATTCTTGTAATAGATTAATTCACCTTTCCAATTTTCTGAATAATTTTGAATCTACTCCATGACCTTTCCTGTGATTTGAAAAACCTTCTAAAGACAAAAAATATTACTGATTTATTGATAACATATAAGGAAATTTTTACTAAAATAGTGCTTTTTATAAATAGAAAAGATTAATCAATCAAGTGAACTGAACCAACAGAATCCACTATTCAGATTCTGTCCATCCTCAAATTTTGTGTGGATCTCAAGGATGCACACACTCTCACATCAATCCAATAAGTCACCAGGTACTGAGTTTAAAAGTAAATCATACAACCAAAATACTAAAGCTTCTTACAGATTTCTTTCCGCATCAAGGCTGGGAGAATTGCATGTATTACACAAAATCTTAAAAAAAAGAGAAAAACCTTTGAGGATAGGGCTGTGACTGCATGCACAGCACAAAGATGGCCTTTTTTAAAAAAAAAAAATTGTTTTTTAAAGATTAGCCGGCGCCGCGGCTCACTAGGCTAATCCTCCGCCTTGTGGCGCCGGCACACCGGGTTCTAGTCCTGGTCGGGGCACCGAGCCTGTCCCGGTTGCCCCTCTTCCAGGCCAGCTCTCTGCTGTGGCCAGGGAGTGCAGTGGAGGATGGCCCAAGTCCTTGGGCCCTGCACCCCATGGGAGACCAGGAGAAGCACCTGGCTCCTGCCATCGGAACAGCTCGGTGCGCCAGCTGCAGCGCGCCTACCACGCCGGCCATTGTAGGGTGACCCAACGGCAAAGGAACACCTTTCTCTCTGTCTCTCTCTCACTGTCCACTCTGCCTGTCAAAAATAAAAAATAAATAAATAAATAAATAAATAAATAAATAAAAGATTTACTTATTTACTTCAAAGTCAGTTACACAGAGAGAGGAGGAGAGGCAGTTACACTGAGAGAGGAGGAAAGGCAGTGGTCTTTTTTTTTTTAACTTTTATTTAATAAATATAAATTTCGAAAGTACAACTTTTGGATTATAGCAGCTTTTCCCCCCATAACCTCCCTCCCACCCGCAACCATCCAATCTCCCGCTCCCTCTCCCATCCCATTCTTCATCAAGATTCATTTTCAATTATCTTTATATACAGAAGGTCAACTTAGTATACACTAAGTAAAGATTTCAACAGTTTGCACCCACACAGATACACAAAGTATAAAGTATTGTATGAGTAGTAGTTTTACTGCTAATTTGCATAGTACAACACATTAAGGACAGAGATCCTACATGGGGAGTAGGTGCACAGTGACACCTGTTGTTGATTTAACAATTGACACTCATATATGACATCAATAATCACTCGAGGCTCTTGTCATGAGCTGCCAAGGCTATGGAAGCCTCTTGAGTTCGCCAACTCCGATCCTATTTAGACAAGGCCATAGTCAAAGTGGATGGCCTTTTTTTTTTAACATTTCAATTACACTTCTGTCCTAGAAAGTGTACAAATGTAAATCTATAAATGAACTTCGTAGTTTTTTTTTTGAGAAGGTCAGTTCCCACTTTACGCAGTTCCTTCACATAGTTTATAAAAAAGAACATAATGTTATGCCTTAAATTCCTAGTCAACACCCTAAAACACAACTTCATTGTGTTAAAATTTATTGTTCATCTCTCCATATCAACCACAAACCTGAGAGTAGCTTGAGAGAAGAAATTTCTTGTATTCATCATCAAACCCATTATGCCTCCTAGAGCATTGCAAGGCAATACAGACAGAAGCTGATAAATAGACATGGGCAACTGCAAATGGAAATTATGGGTTTCTAAGGCACCAGCCAATTATTGATGATAATAACAAGTGTTAAAATTCATAAACTTCCAGAAATAATGTTAAGTCCTTTATGTATACCCTTTTCTTTAATCCCCACCACAACTTCATGGTGTTGGTATGACTATTTTCCTCATCCTATAGACAAGGAAATAGATTCAGAGAGATAAATAGTTTGTTCAATGCCTCATGAATAAGAAAAAGAAGGTCTGAATTCAAACTCAGATATTTTCATTCCATTCTTGCCAAGTGTTGTAAGTTATTTTCAGTGCTAAGAGATAATTATCTAGAGATAATTTGGGACATTCTCCTTCTATATCTAGAAGAGGCACACAAAATAACATAGAGAGAATAAAGTTGCCGTCAGTTCCTCGCCTGTACCTATAAGTCTTCCAGGCTTGTTCCATCTCCAGGTTTTGGAAAATATACAAAATATAACTCCCTGCAGCGCTGAATTCAGGAAATTCCTCTAGCTCTTGCTTTCTTTGCTCCTGCTCTCTGTCAGGAAATATACCATCTCTCCATCCTGATTCTTTTCATATTTCTCTGAAGTTTGACTTTAAAATCTAGTTCCATGGTATTTCGGTTTGACTGATTCAGAAACCGTGAGGGCCAGTCTACTTGTTTCAGCAGATGCTCCGGGCAAAGACCTTAGGCTATGACCCTTATGGAGCACAGGACCCAAAAAAATCACTACCCCTTCCATCTCAGACCCAACCCACAAACACTTCAGGGAAGGGTCATCATCCAACCAGAGTTAGTTTTAATTGAGAATGTTAAGGTGACCAAAAATTCATTCACAATCTCTGACCATCTCCAAATGTCATTCGTCACTATTAAAAAAAAATCAGTGTTCTTACAGACTAAGCCAACCGTGAAAGTCACCTGCTCTAGGTCTCTCCCATATCAAGTCTTCCTTGGTTCTCTACATCGGGAAGTTTGCTGGAGTGCAGATCTCAAGAGACTCCTCAATACCTAGGAAACATTGTGGTAAATGACAATCTCCCTTTAGTGAAATCCTAAAATATTTTCTACAGTCTCATTACTACAAAGTAAGTTCTTATTCCTCCATATTTTTCCAGTTCATTCCAATATATTCCATGTTTCCCTATGTAACTGGGGTGAGGAAGTGAAACTCCAATAAGATCAAACAAAGATATCACCATTTTTCTCTTCTGTCTTTATTTGTGTCTATCTTGAGAAGTTTATTGATTCAAGGATGCTACTCTGAATGTTGTTTGTTACATTAGATCTGTCATCTTACTTTCTTCTTGTACACAATGCCTTTGCTCAGGCAAAGAATATGATGTATAAATCTTATCTTAAAAGCTACCATAGTATCTGGCCACAGCAGATGACACATATTTGCTGAATAAATGAATGAGACCATTTTCCTTGCATATATTTATTTTATGAATTAACTCCCATGTGAGATTATAGAACCCTAGGAAATAGTGTCTTGTCTTATCCATCTTTGTTTTTTCAAACTAGCAGAGTCCCTTATATGTAGTAAGTGATTCATAAATATTTATTAAATTGAACTAAATTGGTCACTGAGCATGAAAAACATGTCACTTACCAAATTTGAGGATTTAATCTCAGAGTGAAGATCAACCTAATGTCAAATAAGCAGAATGGAGAAGGCATTAAACAGAACAAAGTAATTATTGTCATTAAAATATAATATGATGAAATCATACCTGAGGGAAAAGAAAAGATCTGCACATTAATTTTTTAGTGATTTACTGGGCTCAGGATTATTTCTTGATTTTTTATGCTTATACAAACAGGACAAACTCAACTTCTTTAAAAGATTTTGTGTTGTAGTAAAAATGCCATTGGCATTTTTCTTTTTGTAAATGGGGGACATGATAAGGCATTTCTTTTATAGATTGTTGTGAAGATTAAATAAGACTGTAGAGAAGGGGCTCAACATGGATGTTTATGCTTCTTATTAGGTGCTGAATAAATGTTTATTTCCTTCCTCTTCATTGGAGTAATCAAATACCATTACAGTACCCTGTTCATTCATTTATTCATTCCTCATTTAGTGGAATCAATGTTTCAAAGAGGAATAATACCGAAACCCTTTAAAGACAAAGAAGATTTCAATGAACAGGCAAAAGGAAAGATTATTAGCTTGATAAAAACATACACAATAGCACAACTTAAATGTGTTTTGAATTCAAGGTAAACTGGAGTTTAGTAGTTGAATTTGAAACTTAAGAATCATCAGATGATGACTAAAAAATGGTGACTTTTAAGTGCCAAAATATTTGAATGTTCATCCTTCAGGCTGTTGGAAATCACCAGACTGTTGGTATCACCAGTCCTCTTCTCAGCTCACTCTACAGTTCTTTCTAAGTAGCCTCCATCTACTCCTATGTGATTATGATAAACAATTACACAAATCTACATACCCAGCCCAGACCACTTCTCTGAGTTCACACCTATATGTACAACTGCCTAAAAAAAATCTCCATATGAAAATTGCACAGACACACTTCAATAAACCATGTAAAAATTGAACTCACCATTGGTGCCAGTTGTTATCTGTATCAGCTTAATTCCCCCATCATCCATCTAGTGCTTGTAGTCCAATCCTGGTGATTCATCCTCATACTTCTTTCTCCTGTATCTTCTACAATAAAGAACAACAGTCTCTAAAATTCAAACTCAAACATCTCAAATTTTTCTGTTCCTCTCATCATAATTGAATCAACACTAGCACAGGCCACTTTGTATTTCACCTAGGTGGTCACTTACCTGGTCCTCTACTTCTACTTTTGTCATTCTCCCACTCGTTCTCTATGCAAAAATAAAGATTACATTTTTAAAAAGTCAGCCAGAACATACAATATTCTCCTGGCTGACTTTAACACACAATTATTTTTAGTCATTTAAATTTAACTGAAAAGTGATCCTGGTTAAATATAAGAGTGGGAATAAGAGAGAGAGGAGATGTACAATTCAGCACATGCTCACTCAGACTTACCCCTAATGGTAGAGCAAGAAATGTGCCCAGGGATTCCAATTTAATTCCATCAAGGTGGCATGTACCAATGCCATCTTACTTGTTAAAGTGATCAGTTTAAGTTCATAATTGATCAAAAAGATAGGATTAAGTGTCAAAGGGATTATATAAATAAGATCAATGTCTGCAAATAATAATTTGTAACGTCACGAAATATAGGCTGCATTTGGTGGCTTCCTTCTCAACGAAAATGGTAAAGACTGGAACATGAAGAGCTGTTTGATGAATCCATCCCTTCTAAGCAGTCTGAGTGTGGGGCAGCACTTCTACTCCCTTTTCATGGGTTTGTGTAGACATTTGTGGTGGATTTTAATTTTAATTCCCGAATCTTGATGTGGATGTCAGTATCTTTTACTATACCCACCTCTTTTTCCATTGTAATTGTAGTAGACATTCAACAAATTCTTGAACAGCTTCCTGAGTTTGGTTTCCAGTTTGCCCAAGACAAACTTCCCATCTGACAACAGGAGGATTCAGCATGGTTCCGATTATGTCTCTCCTATTTACTGGAGCCTTTATTGAGGAGCTACTATTTGCCAGATATTGTCTAAGCATTGGGATGGAGGGTTAAGATTGCTCTTGTGAGACCTTCCCAGGAAGACCCACATTGCACGAGGCATTATATACTAAACACACAAGGGATGGTGTTAATCATGCTGGTGGAAGAAGAAGAAGGTGAGATTTCTAAGAAGAAACTGGATGTATGAAGATATTCACATCAGAGGAGCCTAACTGGAGTGCAGCACTCCAGTTATTAAGAAATAAAGAACGTTATTAAGAAATAAAGATAAAGATACGCATGGTTTAAAAAATTGTGTTGTGTCTTGTAAACCACCTTAAGGATTTATAATTCTACTTTTTGACTCAGTGTATTGGGAAAGCCACAGAATGATTAAAAACAGGGAGCAATGTGCTCTGGCTGACTTTTTATTTTATTGCTTTTTGCTTTTTATTTTATTTATTTTTTTCAACTTTTATTTAATAAATATAAATTTCGAAAGTACAACCTTTGGATTATAGTGGCTTTTCCCCCCATAACCTCCCTCCCACCTGCAACCATCCAATCTCCCATCCCATTCTTCATCAAGATTCATTTTCAATTATCTTTATATACAGAAGATCAACTTAGTATATACTAAGTAAAGATTTCAACAGTTTGCACCCACGCAGACACACAAAGTATAGAGTACTCTTTGAGTAGTAGTTTTACTGTTAATTCACAATACAACACATTAAGGACAGAGATCCTACATGGGGAGCAAGTGCACAGTGACTCCCGTTGTTGATTTGACAATTGACACTCTTATTTATGATGTCAGTAATCACCCGAGGCTCTTGTTATGAGCTGCCAGGCTATGGAAGCCTCTTGAGTTCACCAACTTCAATCTTATTTAGACAAGGCCATAGTCAAAGTGGAAGTTCTCTCCTCCCTTCAGAGAAAGGCACCTCCTTCTCTGATGACCCATTCTTTCTACTGGGATCTCACTCACAGAGATCTTTCATTTAGGTCATTTTTTCTGCCACAGTGTCTTGGCTTTTCATGCCTAAAATACTCTTATGATCTTTTTAGCCAGATAGGAATGCCTTAAGGGACGATTCTGAGGCCAGAGTGCTGTTTAGGACAGCTGCCATTCTGAGTCTGCTGTGTACCCAGCTTCCCATGTTTTACAACCGAATATTGATTGTTGTAAATAAATTATTAGAATATTTGAAGAGAAAGGCGTATTTTGATGGTATGAATGTGTCCCCCAAAGTTAATGTTTTGAAATCATAACCCCTGGGGAATCAGTGTTGACAGCTTGGACTTCTAATAGGTAATCAAGTCACAAGGGATTTTCCCTCTTGAATAGATTAATGTCATTATTGCAAGAGTGTTTTTTATACAGGGGCTGAATTACAAAAGCAGAATGAATTTGACCCACCTCTCTCTCTCCCTCATACTCTCCTGTGCTTCCATCTTCTGCTATGGGATGACACAGAAAGAAGACCCTCATCAAATCTGGGTTCCTTCACCTTGGATTTCTCCACCTTCAGAACTGTTAGGAATGAATCTCTGTTGCTTTTAAATTACCTAGTTCCAAATATTCTGTTATAGCACCACAAAATGGACTGAAACAGCAATTAGTCATCATTTTGTCATTGTAACAAAAACCTGAGAGGAACTATTTAGGGGAAAGAAGGTTCATTTAAATTCACAGTTTTGGAGGTTTATATCCAAGATCAGTTGTTCCCACTGGTCTGGCATCTGATGAGGGCAATGGACACAGAACACGTGCAGAGGAAAGGTCACGTGGTGAACCAGAAAGCAGAGGCTGGAAGATGCATGCTCCCTGTCTGTGTGGTTTTTCCTTATAAAGTCACCATGATTTGATCTTGAGAGCTCCAATTCAAAAGTTACCAATCCAAAAATTACTTCATAAAGGCCCTACCTTCAATCTTCATAATTGGACCAAAGCTCAATCTTTTAAGGACCATTAGTCCGTGATTCGGGGACCTAGACGTCCGCATGAGTTGGGGAGCCAAACCCTGTTCAAACTACAGCAAAACATACCATCAAAAACTTTAAGTCAAAACCCAGCAAGTCAATAATCCACTGAGAAACAATTTTAAAGTCCATTCTAGGACCTTTACCTTCCATGGCCAAATATGTTTCTAAGAAGTCACTTAAACAAAAACAGGGTAAATAATTGACCTTTATTCCTATTCATTGCTCTGGACTCCTCAACACCACTAAGGGAATGACTCTTTCCTTAAATCAGGAAAAAAAAGACATATAAAACTTTATAGAGTTTCCGTGAATTAGGTTTGAAGGAAGTGATAATATTACGCAACAGTATGCAATGACCTTGAGCAAGACACTTCTCTGCCTTAGTTGTCTTTCAAAAGAAAAAGACTCAGCCAGGTGGTCATTAAAATCTCCTGCTCCTGGGAAAATATCTCTCAGTCTGAAGAGAAAGTCAGATATTTTAAAACAAAATGTTATACAGAATGATATGTGCAAAAATAAAATTGGAGGTAATGAGCCACTATTTCTAACTGGAGATATTGAGGGAGAACATTTTCAAAGGAAAAAAAAAAGTTCTTGAAATGAGGTCTCCAAAGACAAATCGGAGTTGGATGGAATGTCAAAGGAAGAGAAGGCATGCCAGGCAAAAGCAGCAGTTTGGACAGAGGCCTGGAGGTCTGAAACAGCATGTGGTTCCAGAAAACAGCAAGAGTTTTATGATAGCTGAAGTAGAGCTTGCCAGAGACAGGGCTGCAGGAAGTGAGCATGGAGAGGCAGGCTGGATACAGAAGAGTTGATTTACACTGGGTATGGAACTTTGGAGGATAGGGTGAACATCAAGGGATTTTAAGGAAGCAAGAAAAATGAAAAGATTTTCATTATAGCAAAGTCACTTGGAAGTAATATCAAAGAATGAAAAGAAAGTGAAAAAAGAGGAAGACTACCTAAGGCTATTGCTTGGTGTTGTAAAAGGATGAGTGGCCGAGAGAATGATAGGGAATTTTTAAGACACACCACACACACACACACACACACCACAAATCCCTATTGTCAGAGCTTGATAAATGATTACTTGTGGGAGTGAGAGTTGGATAAAGTTGATGCTGACTTTCATAGGGAAAAAAAAACAATAAAGGTACTAACAATGCTGGTGGCGATGTAAAATAGTGCAAACACTGCAGAAAATACTCTTCTAATTTCTCAAAAGATTAATTATATTTACCAAATAACCCAAAATCTTTCTCCTAGATATATTCCCAGAGAAAGTATTGGGAGCTCAGAACCCAGTGTCCCCAAGTATGGCTCTTTGATGTATTGGTTACTTTGACCTGAAGTTTATTGGAAGGACCTCAAAGGCAAAGATTCTCTGACCCCTGCTTCTTACCCTTCTTTCTACCCCAAAGCAAAGCTCATGAAAACCAGACTTCCTTTTCCCCAAGCCAGGTCATAGAAATTAGAGCTTGTCTCTTGTAAAACAAGTCACAAAACCTATAAATGTCACTCTCTTCTCTTTTCCCTTCTCTGGAATGAAAACTTTCCAGAGAAGTTCTGCCCCATACTGAGAAGAAAGAAACACTTCAACAGGGAGGCTGAGGAGAAACTGAACAGACAGGCCCTGCTGGGTTCCCATCTCAGTCCATCACCACTAGATCCTAATCTTTTGTCCAATCACGTTTCTAGATGTCTGTTCATTCTTCATCAAACAAAACATAAAAGTAGATTTTCCTGGATTTTGAGCCTTCATTTTACCAAAGAAAACTCAATTTTCCATGTAATGGAAAACTTTGATTGGGTATATTTTTAGGCTTTCTTTTGTTAATCCATCTCTTATTATAGGAGTGTCAGGCATGGGCCTTATGATGAATGAAGAAAAGTATCATACTTTTCCTTTCATGTGTGTCTACACAAAAACTTGTACAAGAATGTTCACAGCCACATTATTTATAAGACTCAAAATGTGGAAACAACCCAGATGTTGATCAGCTAATGAATAGTAAACTTTGGTACAACCACACAATAGAATATTATTTAGCAATAAAAAAGAATGAAATACTACTACATGCTAAAACTTGGATGAATCTTGAAAGCATACTAAGGGGGCCGGTGCTATGGCATAGAAGGTAAAGCCGCTGCCTGCAGTGCCAGCATCCCATATGGGTGCCGGTTCTAGTCCAGGCTGCTCCTCTTCTAATCCAGCTCTCTGCTATGGCCTGGGAAAGCAGTAGAAGATGGCCCAGTCCTTGGGGCCCTGCACCCTTGTGCAGGAAGCTCCTGTCGGTGCAGCTCTGGCCATTTGCAGCCAACTAGGGAGTGAACCAGTGGATGGAAGACCTCTCTCTCTCTCATTCTCTCTTTCTCTTTCTCTCGCTCTCTCTCTCTCTCTCTGTCTCTGCCTCTGTAATTCTGCTTTTCAAATTAATAAATAATTTTTAAAAAAAAAAATGTTAAATGATTCCACTTGTATGACATTTCCAGAATAGGCAAATCCATAAAAACAGACAGTGTATTGGTGGTTCTTAGGGCTGGAAGGTCAAGGAGAAATGGAGAGAGACCATTAAAGATATAGAATTTCTCTTTGAGGTAATGAAAATTCCTAAAATTGATTGATTGTGGTGATACTTGTGAATATACTGAAAACCTTTGAGTTGTCACTTTAAAATGGGTGAATTACATCATATGTGAATTATGTCTCAATAAAGCAGTTATTTTTAAAAAGTGCTAGCAGCACCGACTCCCAGCCAAGATCTCTCAAGGACAAGGACCATTCCTCTGGCACAGTAGTACCTTGGAAAAACAACTTATTGAACAGAAAATCACTTGTATAAGTCAGAATGAAGACAATAACTACTCATCACAGTGTAACAAATTGCAAAATCTTTTCAACCATGGGCATGCAGCTAGAATTAAGAATCACCCAGAAAAATATCAAAATGATAACATTTGCTCTATGTTCCACCTTTCAGGTGCTAGCAAGCATCAAGGTGGCTGTGTTAGCCCTCACTTAAAAATGCAGGAGTAATTGTCCCTAAGCCAGCTCTTCTAGGATGAGCTAATGACTAAAATCAGTTTCTCTCAGTTAGATCTCTTACTCTGGAGAACTGAATTTAGAGGTGAGATACAAACACAGAAATTGGAGCTGGACTTTTTTGTTCAGTACTTTTTCAGTTGGTGTTTGGTTTGATTTTGGTTTAGTCATTTGCTTTGGTTTTTGAAGGTAATGAAAACCACAAAGGAAGATTTTAGCTCTGAGAAGCTATAGTTGACCCTTCTGAATACTGCATCAGATAGGACTTTTCTGACCAGTCCAGACATTTTTTGTCTTTGGACTTGTGCTTTGATTTCCTTTGTGTTGCACTGCCATGTCTGGTCTGGCCTGACTTTGCTTTGCTTTGTGCATGTCTGCCTTTGTAATCAAGCAGCATATATCAAGGCAGGCATTAGAATAGTGAGTCCAGCATTTGTGCTAAACAAAATACACCCAAATTTAGCCATCATATAAAGTGATAAAAGACATCTACTTCAGACTCAAAGTGTAATTTTAAGAAAACACCAAACAGCAAACAATTAAAATAATTTGGAAATGAATACGGCCCCTCCACCACACACAAGTTTACATAACTCGACATTCTCTTATTTCACCAGGTATATAGGCAAGTTCTGGATAATCTAAACAGGAAGAGTCTTAGAGTTTATAATCCTGGGCTCCAGAGGAGAGATTTGTTGAAAGACTAAGTTGGAAATGGTCATTTCCTTCAGTCTTAGTCCTTTGGCAGAGATATCCTGATGTATTCTGCTAGCCACCATTAGCACCAGTAGGAGTTTTCCATTTAGATTGTCATCTGTCTCTAGAGGGAAGTAGTATACAAACATGAATCCTACCATTTGTCAACCATGTAAGCAGAACTCCTTAGAACCCACTGCCAGTTCTACTATTTAGAGCTCTAAAGATAAATACAGAACTCATCAAACAGATTGATGCTGAAAGATGAGCAAAATTGACCAGAAAGCATTGCTGGAAGCATGTGCCTCCAAAGGAAGATAATTAATGTGGCAAATCCCAACCACTGTGACTACATCCTAAATCCACATGCATCCCTTCTATGCAACATAAATATGTTTATTTTTTCCCAGAAATATGAACAATTTAGAAGTTTCAGGTATATTTTACGAATACATAGCATTTATTCATTTTTATTTTTAAAATGTTTATTTATTTATTTATTTGAAAGTCAGAGTTACACAGAGAGAGGAGAGGGAGATATTGAGAGAGGTCTTCCATCCAATGTTCACTCCCTAATTGGCTGCAACAGCTGCAGCTGCTCTGTCCGAAGCCAGGAGCCAGGAGCTTCTTCCGGGTCTCCCACGTGGGTACAGGAACCAAGGACTTGGACCATCCTCTACTGCTTTCCCAGACCATAACAGAGCTGGATCGGAAGTGGAGCTGCCAGGTTGAACCGGCATCCATATGGGATGCCAGTGCTTCAGGCCAGGGCGTTAACCCGCTGCACCACAGCACCGGCCCAAATACATAGCATTTAAACTAAGAAGAGAGGCAGGCACTGTAACACAGCAGTGAAGCCACCACTTGTGGTGCCCACATCTCATGTAGGAGTGCCTCGGTTCTAGTTCTGGCTTCACTTCTCATCCAGATTCATGCTAATGAACACCCTGGGAGGAAGCAAACAATAGGTGCTGATGGAGTTCTGGGTTCCTGGCTTCAGGCTGACCCAGCTTTAGTGTTCCTGTGGAGTGAACCAGACAATGGAAGATATCTCCCTCCCTCCCTCCCTCCCTCCCTCTGTGTGTGTGTGGGGGGGGGGGGGTGTTGTATTTTAACAAATAAATAAATAGGTCAATGTGAAAAATCAGCTACTGAGTTCTACCCTCAGAATTGCCTTCAACCCTCAGAAATGACTTCATTGCAGCTTATTTTACTTTTGCAATGCACTCTAAGAATCTATGCAATGTAAAATAATGACAGCAATGCAAATATCGGCTTTCATTAGATGCCCTGGCATTCTTTGTAAGGCTGCATACTAAGCATTTAGTAGAATAACAACAAAAATAATAGCAAATGCTTATTAGGTGTACTCTGTATCAAGCACTGATCTAAGAGCTAAGTATGTATTAGTTCATTTCATTTGCACAACTCATTTAATCATTACAACAATAATTAGTTCATTTCATTATTACAACAGTAATAAGTAAATTATTATCCCACTGAATGTTAAAGAACTAAATTACGGCCGGCGCCACGGCTCAATAGGCTAATCCTCCACCTGCGGCGCCAGCACACTGGGTTCTAGTCCCAGTCGGGGCGCTGGATTCTGTCCCAGTTGCTCCTCTTCCAGGCCAGCTCTCTGCTATGGCCCGGGAAGGCAGTGGAGGATGGCCCAAGTGCTTGGGCCCTGCACCTGCATGGGAGACCAGGAGAAGCACCTGGCTCCTGGCTTCGGATCAGCACAGCGCACCAGCCAGAGCGTGCCAGCCATAGTGGCCATTTGGGGGGTGAACCAATGGAAAAAGGAAGACCTTTCTCTCTGTCTCTCTCTCTCACTGTCCACTCTGCCTGTCAAAAAATAAAAAAAAAGAACTGAATCACAGAGAAATTGAGTAACTTGCTCAAATCATATGTACTAATTGCAATCTGGTTCCAGAGTTTATACTTTTTTTTCAGAGTTTATACTTTTAACCATTACAAAATACTACCTTAAAGTAAAAGACATTATACAAAAACTGAGGACTTGAATTAATAATGGTATCTTCAGAATTTATATAATTCAATCCAAAATAATTCAATTAAACCTAAAATAAGCTTTGATAATATATGATATTTTAATATATTTGCCATTTATTGAATGCTGTAAGTGTAAACACACTTCGTTAAAGTCTTGACAAATAGTACCTCATTTAACATTCACAACATGCTTATGGTTAGGGGTTATCATCATCTCTATTTTATACATGAAGAAATAAGATAAGGAAGTGAGAAATAGGGGCCAGCAACGTGGTACAGTGGGCAAGCCACAGCAGCAACCCAAATGAGCCCTGAGTACGGGCTGCTTCACTTCCTATCCAGGTCCCTGCTAGTGCTCCTGGGAGAGCAGCAGCAGACGCTTCCACTGCCTGAACACTGCCACTCACACGAGAGACCTGGATGGAGTTCCTGGCTTCTGGCTTTGGCCTGCCCAGCCCCAACTCTTGCAACCATTTAGGTAGTGACCCACTAAATGGAAGGCGTCTCTCTCTCTCTCTCTCTCTGTCCTCTGCCTTTCAAATAAACAAATAAATCTTTTTAAAAAGAAGCGTTAAATGATTTATCCAAATCACTAGCAACCCATTGGCAGAAGGAGGATTGAATCCATAACCCATGTTTTAAGGTTTCATTAAATGACAAACAACTTCATATTTGTTTATTTATTTATTTTTTTTTTTGACGGGCAGAGTGGACAGTGAGAGAGAGAGAGAGAGAAAGGTCTTCCTTTGCCATTGGTTCACCCTCCAATGGCTGCCGCGGCCAGCGTGCTGTGGCCTGCGCATTACACTGATCTGAAGTCAGGAGCCAGGTGCTTCTCCTGGTCTCCCATGCAGGTGCAGGGCCCAAGCACTTGGGCCATCCTCCACTGCCTTCCTGGGCCATAGCAGAGAGCTGGCCTGGAAGAGGGGCAACCGGGTCAGAATCTGGCGCCCCGACTGGGACTAGAACCCGGTGTGCTGGCGCCGCAGGTGGAGGATTAGCCTATTGAGCCACGGCGCCGGCCACCAAACAACTTTAAAATGTGTGCTTTCAGTTTCCAAAAATTTTCACTTAATATACATCTTTCAAACACATCAAGTGAAAATTCATACCAAACATTTGTGATTACTCATTAATAAAAATTATGATTTTATCTGAAAATGGGGGGAAATGTGAAATATTAAATGTTCACTCTCTGCTGTGGCCCGGGAGTGCAGTGGAGAATGGCCCAAGTGCTTGGGCCCTGCACCCCATGGGAGACCAGGAGAAGCACCTGGCTTCTGCCTTCGGTTCAGCGCGGTGCGCCGGCCACAGCGCGCCGGCCACATCGCGCCAGCCACGGCAGCCATTGGAGGGTGAACCAACGGCAAATGAAGACCTTTCTCTCTGTCTCTCTCTGTCTCACTGTCCACTCTGCCTGTCCAAAAAAAAATGTTCATTGAGTGAACACATTACTCATCAATTTTTTCATCAAAAATCGAAGTTTGTGATGTGTGCTTTTCTCGTTAAACTCTTCTCCCATGCATATTATGGAATAACAAGAATAAATAAATAATCATAAAGTCCATAATGATTTTCAGTATCAACATGCACAGAAACTGGAAAAGGAAACAGAGTCTTCACACATCAAAGAGATCAATGGGTGGCATCCATTTGTTCTTGCATCCCCTTCTTTTTCAAATTTCTTTCTTCCTCTTCATATAGATTGTCTTCTGGGCTGTGTAAATGACCTTTGCTTCAGGAAATCCATGAGATTTTCACAACTGAATTGACTATAGACAGAGCTCTTTTCCATTAACTCTGTAGGAATCCTACCACCCTGTCTATATCAGCAGATAGGAATATCACAGTGTTGCCCACTGGGCCTCAGCAGGTCCAGGACTCACACCATCCTGAGGTCTCCAGACACCACACGTGTAGCAAATCATCATTTAGTTATTACAGTGAGATTACCTTTTAAGTGAATTGCAGTTTTAGAATCTCCTTTTACACCAATTTCTTTATTTAAACACCTGGGTATTTAGATTTCAAAATAAATTATCTTCTATAAAATTAGTTACACTCCAAATTATAAATAGAAATTCAGATAATGGTTCATAATTAGCCTCCTAGCGTGTTCACAGAAGACAATCATCATGTTCAGGCTATCATGTTAGAGAAAGAGAACTGGATTTAAGAAAAAAAAAAGTCCTGAATTTGAGTCCAAGTCATGAACAATAATGTATTTAAGGTTTTTATTCACAAATTTTTATCTTTCAAAATAATTACTTATGGGACTAATAAAAAATTTGATATTTTGATGTATAAATTATAATGTCCTTTCCAAATATTTATTGTTAACACTGACAAGATAAATCTTTCATGTATTTCCAAGACTGAATTAAGTCCTCTTTCATACTGTGTATCACCTCATGCTTATTCTTTATAGCAAGTCTATTGGAACCAACCTAGATCCTCCTGACAACCTCAATTCCCTTGCTGGGAACCATCTAAGGTTTTCTTTGCCCAAGAAATGTGGATCAGCTAAAACACAGGGAAGGTAGAGAATTGCCAGATATTTATCTCAAGAGCATCCCTCAGCCAATGAGTGACTACAGGTGATGAATAAATATATACACCCCCTAAATAACTGAAGAAACTCTGAGTATATTGTCCACACACTCCAAGAAAACTCTGCAGGACTCAGCCTTAGTTGTTCATAATGGCAACTTGCTGATTAATACACCCTGTAATAGCTTCCTTCACTTTCCTGTTTCATTTCCCTACTCCCTATTGATGGTAGATAGAATCACCTCATACACACACACACACACACAAAGTATTCTCAACACTCAAATCCTAATCTTGGGAGGCAATCTTGTATTCCTGCCTAAAGCACCTTATTTTGCTCTATGAAATTGCCTTCCTGTTTGTCTTCATCTCAATCACATTCACCACTGGATCTCTAACACATTGCCTGGCTTTTCTAGTCTCATGTCTAAAATGCAGTCTATTCCCAATAAAATGTTATTAAATCAATCAATCATTTTCTCTGTTTCTTCTCATTAATCATTTGTAACCTTTTCTGTTGTAGAAGCTATGGATCTTGTCCCTTTACAACTGCTGAAGTTCACACACTAGGATATACTTGGACTGAGTAACAGCAAAAACATTGTTCAGCCCCTACCACACACACACACACACACACACACAAATCTGTTTTTTAAAAAAGAATATTCTTGGACCGCGGCTCAATAGGCTAATCCTTCACGTGCAGCGCCGGCACCCCAGGTTCTAGTCCCGGTTGGGGCACCAGATTCTGTCCCGTTTGCTCCTCTTCCAGGCCAGCTCTCTGCTGTGGTCCGGGAAGGCAGTGGAGGATGGCCCAAGTGCTTGGGTCCTGCACCTGCATGGGAGACCAGGAGAAGCACCTGGCTCCTGGCTTTGGATTGACTCAGCACACCGGCAGTAGCGACCATTTTGGGGGGTGAACCTTTGGAAGGAAGACCTTTCTCTCTGTCTTTCTCATTGTCTAACTCTGCCTGTCAAAAAAATAAAATAAAATAAAATAAATAAAAAAGAATATTCTTGCTTTGTTGTGATGAGAAAACATATCATGAGTTCTACCCTCTTTACAAATTGTAAAGTGTACAGTAAAGTGCCAGCAACCATACAATGTTGCACAACAAATATCTAGAACTCATCACTTTGTTAGACTGAAACTTGATGACTACTGACTGCCTACCACCCCTCCATCCAACCCTGGGCAACCAGCTTTCTACTTTTTGCTTCTTTGAGTTTTGACTATTTCCAAAACTTCATATAGGTAGATTCAACAGTATTTGTCCTTCTGTGGCTGACTTGTTCCACCAAGTATAGCATTTTCAAGATTCATTCATATAGTTGCATATGTCAATACTTATTTCTTTTCAAAGGTTGAATACTATTCCATTGTATGTATATACAGCATTTTCTTTATTTATTCGTCTATCAATACATTTAAATTTCTACTCTATCTCAGCTATTGTGTATGAACATAGAAATGCTAGTATCTTATGAGATTGTGAATTTAACTTTTTGGATTTTATGTCTAGTAGTGATTGTTGGATCACCGTATGGAGAAATTCAATAATGTTTCCATAGCAAATGCACAATTATAGGCCCCCCCAACAGTGTGTAAGGATTCCAACATCTCTAAATCCTCACAATGCATATCTGTTTTTTTTTTTAATGGCTGATTTGTATTTTTTTTTTTTTTGGACAGGCAGAGTGGACAGTGAGAGAGAGACAGAGAGAAAGGTCTTCCTTTTTGCCGTTGGTTCACCCTCCAATGGCCGCCGCGGTAGGTGCGCTGCGGCCGGCGCACCGCGCTGATCCAATGGCAGGAGCCAGGTGCTTCTCCTGGTCTCCCATGGGGTGCAGGGCCCAAGCACTTGGGCCATCCTCCACTGCACTCCCTGGCCACAGCAGAGAGCTGGCCTGGAAGAGGGGCAACTAGAACAGGATCCGTGCCCCGACCGGGACTAGAACCCGGTGTGCCGGTGCCACAAGGCGGATGATTAGCCTAGTGAGCCGCGGCGCCAGCCTTGCATATCTGTTTTTATTAGCCATCATAACAGGTAAAACGTTATAGTTCATTGTGTTTTGATTTGCATTTCCCTGATTATTAGTGATGCCAGGTGTTCTTATTGGCTATTTGCATGTGTTCTTTGGAAAAATGTCATTCTTTTATCCATTTTTAATCAGGAGATCTATGCTTTTTTATTATTAACAGACAAATTTATATTTTCTGTTTATATGCATATATACATATTTTTATTTATTTATATTTTATATATAATGGAATATTATTCAGCTGAAAAACAACAGGTTAAATCCTGAAATTTGTAGCAAAATGAAGAACATTACATTTAGTGAAATAAGCCAATCACATAAATAGAAATACTCCGTATTCTCACTCATATGTGGAATTTGGGGGAAAAATGTCAGTTTGAACTTAGAATACTGATTACTATAAGCTGGAAAGGGTAAGGGGAGAGGGAATAGAAAGAAGGTATAACCTGAGTACTGAGACTGTCTAAAGAATTAGAAGCAGGGGGACGATAGGCTCCAAATATACAGAAAAGACAAGGTAGTAGAACTTCTTTCATGTTCATTAGCTGATTTAATCACTTTATGCTGTATATCCATGTGTTGAAATACTGCCCATAAAAATGTACAAATATTCCATGCTAATCCTAGTGTCGGCAGCTATTTCTCCCACCATGTGGTTGCCTTTTCACTGTTTATTGCTTCCTTTGTCATGCAGCTTTGTACTTTTACGTAGTCCCATTTGTCTATTTTTGCTTTTGTTGTTTGCAAACTTGGTGTCATATCCCTGAAGTCATTGCCAAGATCATTATCAGAAAGCATTTCCCATATGTTTTCTTCCAGGGTTTTATTGTTTCAGGCCTTATATTTCCGTGTTCAACCATTTTGAGTTGATTTTTGTGTACAGTATAAGGGTCTAATTTTATTCTTTTGCATGTGAATATCTAGTTCTCCCAACACAATTTGCTCAAGAAATTATTCTTTTCCAATTTTGCATTTTTTATGATATTATTATAGATAAGTTGGCCATATGTGTAGATTTATTTCTCGGCTTTCCATTCTGTTCTGTTGATCTGTCTGTATGTCAATACCAAAATTATTTGATAATTACACTATCTTAATCCATTTTCTGCTGTTATATCAGAATACCTGAGACTGGTTAATTTATTAAGAAAAGGGATTTATTTTGGTTTATTGTTCTGAAGGTCTGGCTTCTGGTGAGAGCCTCACACCAGAGGGTTATGCAGGCAACTAAGGAAAAGACCACAAGGCAAGAGAGGAAGAGAGGAGAAAAAGAAGCAAATCATTTCATTAAAATCCTCTTATGAGAACAAATCTAGCCTCACGAGAAAAACATTACTCTCTTACAGCACCCCCCACCCTGTTAACACCTGTCACAGTGGAGTCCAAGTCTTAACATGAATTTCAGTGTGGACAAAGCATAGTCAAACCATAGACTGTAGCTTAAATATGTATTTTTAAATTAAGAAATATGACATCTTCAAATTCTTCTGCTTTAAGATTGCTTTGGCTATTCATTATTCCTTTGGCTATTCAAGGACTTTCTCAAGATTACTCTGGTTATTCACAAACTTTAGGATTTATTTATATGTGTAAAAAAATACCATTGAAATTTTAATAGATATTCATTAAATATATAGAGCTTTTGGGATAATATTGACATTAAAATAATATGAAGTCTATCAGCCCCTGAACACAGAATGTCTTTGTATTTATGTGTGTCTTGTTCAATTTCTCTCATAAATGTTTTGTAGCTTTTTATATATACAAGATATTTAAAAAGTTTATGAAAAATACATGTGATGAAAGTGCCATGCATAGACATTGGCATAGGCAAGGGTTTCGTGGATAAGACCCCAGAAACACAAGCAATAAAAGCAAAAGTAGAAAATTGGGATTAGGTGAAGCTATAAAGTTTCTGCATCACAAAGTAAACACTCAACAAAGTGAACAGGCAGCTGACACAAAGGGATAAAGTATTTGCAGACCATGCAACTGATAAAGGATTAATATCCAAGATGTATAAGGAGCTCAAGAAACTTGACAACAACAAAACAAACAATCCAGTTAAGAAAATTGGCTATGATATGAACAGGCATTTTTCGAAGGTTTAAATACAAATAGCAAATAGACCCATGAAAAGATGCTCATAAATATTAGCTATTAGGGAATTGCAAATAAAAACCAAAATGAGGTATCACCTCACCTCTGTTAAAAAGGCTATCATCCAAAAACCCAAAAATAACAAGTGCTTACAAGAATTTAGAGAAAAGGTACCCTGATGCATAGTTTGTGGGAATGTAATCTGGCACAAATATTGTGGAAGACAGAATGGAGATTCATCAGAAATATGAAAATTGATCTACCATATGAGTCAACCTCCTGCGAGTTTACCCAAAGGATATGAAATCAGTATATGAAAAAGTTATCTGTACCCCCATGTTTACTGAATATCAATCCACAACAGCTAAGATATGATATCTACCCAGATGTCCACCAACTGATAGCTAGATAAAAAAAATAGTACATTAATAAAATGGAGTACTACTCAGCCATAAGAAAGAACGAAATCCTGTCTTTTGCAACAAAATGAATGCAACTGAAGATCATTATGCTAAGTGAAGTAAAGCAATTCCAAAAAGACAAATATCATGTTTTGTTTGATGTATAGCTGATAAATAGAGTACCAAAAAATTTAATGTATATGAGTGAAATTGTCATCTTGAGATTTGATTAACATTTGTAATCTTTGTCTATACTACTGTTCAATAGCGTTCTTTCTGCTTTCTACTTGTCGGATTCTTTATTTAGTGGAAGATTAAATTTAAGATTATCAAGTAAATTGAAAGTATGTTACTAATGGTAGGATTAAGTGTCAAAGGGATAACATAAACAAGATGAAGTGTCTGCTAATACTAACTGATAGAATTAAAAAGGAGAGAATGATCTAACATGGGAAACGGGATACACAGTGGACTCATAGAATGGCAGGTGTCCTAAATAGCACTCCGGCCTCAGAATCAGCCCTTAAGGCATTTGGATATGGCTGAAGAGCCCATGAGAGTATTTTCGGCATGGAAAGCCAAGACACTCTGGAAAAAAAAAAAAGAAGAAGAAGACCTAAATGAAAGATCTCTGTGAGTGAGATCCCAGTGGAAAGAATGGACCATCAAAGAAGGAGGTACCTTTCTCTGAAGGGAGGAGAGAACTTCCACTTTGACTATGGTCTTTTCTAAATAAGATCAGAGTTGATGAACTCAAGAGGCTTCCATAGCCTGGCAGCTCATGGCAAGAGCATCAGGTGATTACTGACATCATAAATAAGAGTGTCAATTGTTAAATCAACAATGGAAGACACTGTGCACCTATTCCCCATGTAGGATCTCTGTCCTTAATGTGTTATACTATCCGAATTAGCAGTAAAACTACTACTCACAGTACTTTATATTTTGTGTATCTGTGTGGGTGCAAACTGTTGAAATCTTTACTTAGTATATACTAAGTTGATCTTCTGTATACAAAGATAACTGAAAATGAATCATGACAAAAGATGGGATGGGAGAGGGAGTGGGAGATGGGATGGTTGCAGGTGATAGGGAGGTTATGGGGGGGGAAAGCCACTATAATCCAAAAGTTGTACTTTGGAAATTTATATTTATTAAATAAAAGTTTATAAAAAAGAAAGTATGTTACTGCAAAAATTAGAAGAAATAAAGGAAGGGGAAGAAGGCTGGGAAGTATTATTATATATGAAATCTGTTCTATTTATATAAATAAAAAATTAGAGAAAAATTGTGATTTAGAAAACATCATCTTGAAGCTGTTAATTACCTTGCTAGCAACCTTAGAGATGATGATGGAAACTTCCAGAGTTGTTGAAACCTTGGGTTTTTTTCTGCTGGGTGGGGTCATTGTTTTCTTTATTATTTATGTGAGAAGCAGATAAAGAGACAGTGGGATAGACAACTAGAAAGTGCTCTCATCTGCTGGTTCACTCCCCACATGTCTGCATCAGCCAGGGTTGGACCAGAGCTAGAGCCAGGAATCTGAAAATCCATTCAGGTCTCCCACATAAGGATTAGGACTGTAATTATTTGAGCTATAGTCACTGTCTCCCAGTAGCTGCATCAGTAGGATGTTGGGGTTCAGAGCCTGTGCTGGGGGTTGAAAACAGGCATTCCAGTGTGGGACAAGAAGGTCTTAGTCATTAGACTGAACACCTGCTCCAAAAAGTTTGTTTCCCTTTTTTATGATTCATTCATTCATTCATTTGAAAAGCAGAGAGACAGAAAACAAGGGAGAGACAAATCTATCTTCCATTGACTGGTTCACGTTAAAAATTCCTCCCACTTCTGGACCTGGGCCAGGCCAAAACCAGTAGTCAGGAACTCAATATGTGTGTCCCATGTGTGTAGGAGGAACCCGAGTACTCAGGCCATCATTTGCTGCTTCCCATATGCATAATCTGGAAACTTAATCAGAAGCAGAAGAGCCAGGACTCAAACTGGCACTCTCACATATGACATAGACATTGCAAGCAGCTACTTAGCCTGCTGCACCACAATGCCCACCCCTAAGACCTTGGTTTTTGTCTCTTGATCACTCCTTGCCTAGAGGAATGAAAATGAAAAATTCCATATGTGATTCTTCATCTGCTACTGGTGTCTGCATCAAAATACCATCCCCATTCACAAGAGTTGAGGAAAAGGAGAACAGATCATAAATTAACTCATTTTTTGACTTAGTGTTGTTCAGTGGCAAGTAACAGAAACCCAGTGACTAAATTAAACAAAAAGAATTTTTATTACCTATGCAAAATGAGACAAAACAAGAACCAGACAAACAAAACACACTATGGAGATTTTGATAGGAACATATTGAATTTAAAGACCAGTTTGGGGAAAATCAATATGTTGACCATATTGAAAATTTAATCTATAAAAATTTGTTATGTCTTCACTTAGGGGTCTTCTATTATATTTTTCAACTAATATTTATATCCTTCTAGTAAAAGGCGTTGCACATCTTTTGCTATATTTGCTTATAGATTTTTCTACATATTCATAATCACATACACACAGAAGGGTGTATCAATATTTAATATTTAAATATACATTCTAGTGGTTATTTTCTAGATACACAAAAATTAGGTTGAACACTGTATTGATTGTATATGCTGTATAGTCCGTCATAAGCAACAAACTACCTCATAGTTCAGTGGCTCATGTTCTAATGCCTCCATTATGAGAGGAGAGGATAAATGCACTCTTCCATAGCCATGAAACAAAAGCTCTCTGGTCCACTTTATTGGACACAGTGTGAACTTGAGAAACTGGTAGATGTGACCCTCTAGGAGGATTCTAACACTCATTCCTAAATCCTGTTCTACTTGAACAATAACATCTCACATCCCACCTGCTCTTCTACATAGCCTTTCTAACAACTCTTTAAGAAGTGGCACCAAGTGCCTTCCCCTGGAATTATGGCAGGTGTGTGGTTGTTTTGATGAATCAAGTATGGCAGCAGTGGCATTGTGACTTCTGAGTCTAGGTCTTAAAAGACAATAAAGCATCTGCCTTGCTCAGCAAAAACACCTGCATTTAAAGCTCCAAGCCACTCTGAAAGGAGCCCTGAAGTCTCCATGCCTAAGAGGAGGTCAAGCCCTCTAGGAGGATGGCACACTAATGCTCAGGTTCACACATTCAGCCAAGGTCCCAGACAGAAGCCAGCACCAACATCCAGAGACTCAAGTGAATAAATCATATTTGGAAATAGATTGTCTAGCTCTCAGGGTAGTTTTCCCAGTGGAAGGGCTAGACATCACCATGTAAAGAAATCTATATCCTCTACGCCTTTATTGAATTGCTAGCCAAAAGGATTTAGAGGCATAAAAATGGTTATTTTTCACCACTAAGTATGGGATGGATTGTTATACAGCAATAGCAAACAGAACAGGGGTTTAACCAAATCATCCTGAAGCCTCCAATTATTGGAGTCTAGAACATTATTTCTAAATTCTGCTGTGAAATGAATCACATCCCAGCAAAGCTCTGCAGGATGCTGTTGTCTAAATCCCAGCCCACCAGTCCAAGGGAGAGAGGACTCATTTGCTCTCGGAATGATGCATAATTCAGAGTCAGGGTTTGCCCACTCAGAGCTATGTCATCCCCAAGATCTCTGTTTTTCCAATCCAGGCTTTAACACCTTTGCTGCTACTTTGGAGTGCGGCATCAAGGGATCTTGCAGAAAACATAGTTGTGCTCACTGCATCTCTGAGCAACTGACACAGCGAAGCTTTCAACTGGTGCCTGATTCACCCTCCTTAGCTTTGTCTTGTGTTCTATATTGGTATGCTTGACTCAGCTGCTTTGGTAATTTTCTTTTTTTTTCAGGGGAACTTTAGACAGACACAAACACACACACACACACACAAACACAGGGGAGAAGCTGTTAAAAACACCCATTGTGTTGAATACTTAATTGCTCCCCAAAATGCAATTCAGCTGACAGAAGCTGAACTGAATTCAAATCAACTACTGTCTTCCATTTGCTCGTGTTGACTGCTCCTTCTGGGAATCCAAGCAGCATTTCTCTAACTTCTCTTTTGACTGCAACAAGGAGAAAAACACCCTGAAGCCTGCCTATTACACTTTCCTTTTTCAAAGGAATTGCCTAGAATATTACCCCAGTAAATCCCGAAAATCATATTTAAAGTGTTTTTTTTATTTCCAGTGTGAGTAATTCACACAACTGTCACAGCCCAGCTCACCATAAAGAGAATGCTGTGCTAAAATGATATTATTTGATTATAAAAATCTGAAGCTGGTGAGTTGTGGAAGGAAGCCAAGAGAACCCTTTGGGGGAATTGGTGTTGCTGTCTTGTCCACACTTGCTTGTTTCCACTTGGAAAGGAAGATGCAAGTGTCTCAATTCACAGTGTGAGGCACCTTGCCCCCTCCAGGAAAGTATTCCAGCTGTCAAAATCCCAAGATAGGAGCAAGCACTCAGCACAGCAGTTTAGATGCTGCTCAGGACATCTATATCCGGCATCAGAATGCCTGGGTTTGAGTTTCCCCTCTGCTTCCGATTCCAGCTGCCTACCAATATGCACCCTGGGTGGCAGCAAGTGATAGTTCAAGTACTCAGGTCCCAGAGACCCACATGGAAGACCCAGATTGAGTTCCAGACTCCTGGCTTCAGACTGGTCCAGCCATGGCATTTGGGGAATGCACAAGCAGATGTAAGATCCCGCCCCACCTCCTTCTCTCTCTCTCTCTAGCAGTATGGGTCTGTCTGCCTGTCTCAATGTCAATTTGCCTATTAAATAAAATGAAAATAAATTTTAAATTTAAAAATTGAGTAGTAAAAGATGAAATATTTTTAAAAATTTCAGGAGAGTAGAACTAATTCAAAAGGCATCTTGTTGGGACATTGTGTGTCCCCTGACAGTCATATTTTCATCTTTCTGAAGTAGGTTTTTCAGAGGTCTGCTTATTTCTGACAACCAAACCCAAGTCACTTCTTTTAATGGGAATAGTCCAGCAACTTATAGCTTTGCTTTTAAGGTTTTCAAATCTCACAGAAGGATGTTTGAGGGGAGGGAATTGTTATAAAAGAAACCCTAGCAATAGGAAATTCACAACCTACAGAGAGAGTAGTGCTGTAGGCACTAGTCTAAAAAGAGACCACCCAGCAATCTCCTGACCTCTATTTGTGTGTACCACTGCTGCATGCAGAGTAGAACTTTCACCTTTGCCCTTGAATCTGTGCTCTATTTTCAATTTCCTCCATCAGTAGAATGATGACATGGCATTTTGATACATCTCATACTTGTTCCTTCCTCAAAGAAACATAACTTTCATGAAAGAAATCCAGACACCTTGCTAGAGAGGATGGTGAGACACCAAGTTCAGAGATAGGTCATACGTAGGAGTACGGAAGTACAAGATATCCAATGCTTGTCAGCTCTCTGACTCATAGTATTATTGAACTTTCCTGAACCTCAGCTTCTGAATTTTTAAAAATGAGGGTAAAACCCAATTCACAATGCTCTCATGAAATTACGTGAAATAATTGTGGTTTGTTTATTTAGGTTTATTAAGCACCTCCAATGTGTCAGATATTGAAGATGTAGCAATATATAAATCATGAGAGTGTTGCTTTACAAGAGCCCACATCCTACAGGAATACACAAGGAACAAGCTTACACTTAGGCCTGAGTTTGTTTTGAAAAAGGAATAATAATGATAGTGTGGTATTTAAGCCATGAAGGACATGGAGAAGATTCATGACTGTGAGACAGGGATGTGCATTCAACCTAGTGACTAGGATGCCATTTGGGATACTCACAGCCCACATGGGAGTACATGGGTTTGAGTCACAGCTCTGCTGCTAATTCTACCTGCTTGTTAATGTGAACCTTGAGAGGCACCAGTGATGGCTGACGTACTTGGGTGTCTTCCACAAACACGGGAAACCTAACTGAGTTCCAGGATCCCTTCTTAAGCTCAACTTCAGCTATTGTAGTCATTTAAAGAGTAAACCATTGGATGGAGGCCCCTCTGCTTGTCTCTCTGTCTCTTTATCTCTCAAATAAATTAAATAAATAAATAAATAATTTTTTTAGAAAAAAGTGATGTTAACATTATTATTTTTAAAAGACTATAAAACAGTGGTTGGCATTGTGACTGCCTGTGTTGTCAGGATTCCATATAGGCACCAGTTTGAGTTCCAGTTGTTCCACTTTTGATCTAGCTCCCTGCTGATGCAACTGGGAAAGTGGCGGAGGCTGGCACCTGGCTTCAGGTCAGCCCAGCTCCAGCCTTTGGGGTGTTTGGGGAGTGAGTCACAGATGGAACATTCTTTCTCTCTCTCTCTCTCTCTCTGTATGTCTCTCTTTCTGTATGTCTCTCTCTCTCTGTATCTCTCTTTGTAACTCTGCCTTTAAAATAAATTAATAAATCTTTTTTTTAAAAAAAAAGACTGTAAAACATAATTCTTCTCTTTTGATATAGTTAAAATCTAAGACTAACACATGAAAGAATGCATTAATACTGGCAATAGAGGCCTGAATTAAGCAGCTTTTGCAAGTTGGAGTGCCAGTTCAAGTCCCTTTACTCTGCTTCCCAGCCAGCTCCTTGCTAATGCACCTGGAAAGGCAGAAAAAGATAGCCCAGGTACTTGAGCCCCTACACCGATGTGGGACACCTGGATGGAGTTCCTAGCTTGTGGCTTCAACCTAGCTCAGCCCTGGTTGTTTAGCCATTGGTGGGGTAAACCAACAGATGGAAGATTTCTGTCTCTTTCTCCTTCTTTCTCTGCCACTCTGCCTGTTACATAAACAAATATTAATAAAAGAATACTGACTACATGTAATTTTGTTTAAACTTTTCAAATGCTGTCCAAGAAATTGAAAAACTGTAAAATGCAGCAGAGAGTGGTCTTGCAAGGCATGATGGAGGTGATATTGAGCCAAGCTTCAGTGAGACCCGTGGGCTTTGCAGAGGTAGTGATGCGGGAAACTGATACTACTGAATGGAAACAACTTGAGCGAAGTGATGACTAGAGCAGAGCTGTAAATAGAATTTTCTGCCATAACAGCAATGTTCTAACCTGTGTTACCCAATGCATTTGCCCCGGCCACATATGTGGCTATTGCACAGCTGAAGTGTGGCCAGTGTGACTGAGGAACTGAAGCTTAATTTATTGAATTTTAAACAGTTCAGTTTTACATAGCCACAAGGGACTAGTGGTTGCATTAAATAGTACACTCTCAACGGACTTGCGGAAGACCTGTCACAATTTTTTTCAAGATAAGTAACCCTTAGGGCCGGCACTATGGAGCAGCGGGTTAAAGCCCCAGCCTGCCCTACTGCCATAGGGGTGCCAGTTATAGTCCCAGCTGCTCCTCTTCCGATCCAACTCTCTGCTATGGCCTGGGATAGCAGTGGAAGATGGCCCAGGTCCTTGGGCCCCTGCACCCACATGGGAGACCCAAAAGAAGCTCCTGGTTCCTGGCTTCAGATCAGTGCAGCTCCCGCCATTGCAGAGTGAATCAGCAGGTGGAACACCTCTCTCTCTCTCTCTCTCTCTCTCTACCTCTCTCTGTAACTCTGTCTTTCAAATAAATAAAATAAATCTTAAAAAACAGATAAGACCCTTGCTCACCTGATTTTAAAATTGTCTTCCTGACATTATTACACTCCAACTACCCTTTGAAGGCAAAAAGACACTCTAAAATAGAGTGTTTCTCTACAACATGATACCAGAGCAACGTTACGAGCTGACGTTATTTGCACAGCTTCATCCTGGCTTTATCTGAACCAATGCTTTTCTCTTCAGATGACTGTTGTTTCCCTACAGAATCCAGAAACTGGAAGTGGAAGCAAAACAAAACAGGCAACCATGAAGAAAGCAATGATGAAGGTCCATTTACCAAAAAGCTTTCAGTGTGTATCCATTTCCATGATTACAGGTAATAGAGAAAGGGGGAGCAAGGGGTGAAACCATTTGTTGCATTAAAATCTGGGATAAAAGACCAGAAAAAGGATTCAAAGCTGAGTGATATTTAGGGCACTAGCAACACAAAGTGGGAAAAGGCAGCAAGTATTCTGATGGCCAAAGGCAAAATGAAATCTTTCACGTGAAATTATCCAGGTAATTCCACAGGGCAGGATTATTTTGAGGGGGTGGATTCTCAATAGCCCGAGACACCAGCAGGCAAGCGGAAAGAGGAGACTAGAGGGAACGAGGCTTGAAACCCTGTGGGGAAAAGTTCACCAGGCTAACTAGAAGAGAGAGGAAAAAAAAAAGTGACCGATACGGACACGGGTTTCTCTCTCTCCACTCACCTCTCAAAAGCGAGCAAGACAAAGAGCAGGTGCCATTTTGGACTTACATCATTGGAAAGGCACCAAACAGATGAGCTTTCAAGTCATCTCAAGGATCTAGAAAATCTGCAGCAAACCAAACCCAAATCCAGTAGGATAAGAGAAATAATTAAAATCAGAGAAGAAATCAACAGGATTGAATCAAAAAAAAAAAAAAACATTACAAAAAATCAGCCAAACGAGGAGCTGGTTTTTTGAAAAAATAAACAAAATTGACACCCCATTGGCCCAACTAACTAAAAAAAGAAGAGAAAAGACCCAAATCAATAGGATCAGAGATGAAAAGGGAAACGTAACAACAGACACCACAGAAATAAAAAGAATCATCAGAAATTATTACAAGGACTTGTATGCCAGCAAACAGGGAAATCTATCAGAAATGGATAGATTCCTGGACACATGCAACCTACCTAAATTGAGCCAGCAAGACATAGAAAACCTAAACAGACCCATAACTGAGACAGAAATTGAAACAGTAATAAAGGCCCTCCCAACAAAGAAAAGCCCAGGACCAGATGGATTCACAGCTGAATTCCACCAGACATTTAAAGAAGAACTGACACCAGTTCTTCTCAAACTATTCAGAACAATAGGAAAAGAGGGAATCCTCCCAAATTCTTTTTATGAATCCAGCTGGAAAAAGATGCAGCATTCAAAGAGAATTACAGACCAATATCCCTGATTAATATAGATGCAAAAATCCTCAATAAAATTCTGGCCAATAGAATGCAACAATACTTCAGAAAGATCATCCACCCAGACCAAGTGGGATTTATCCCTGGTATGCAGGGATGCTTCAATGTGCACAAATCAATCAATGTGATACACCACATCAACAAACTGCAGAAGAAAAACCATATGATTATTTAAATAGATGCAGAGAAAGCATTCAATAAAATACAACACCCTTTCATGATGAAAACTCTAAGCAAACTGGGTATGGAAGGAACATTCCTCAATACAATCAAAGCAATATATGAAAAACCCACGGCCAACATCCTATTGAATGGGGAAAAGTTGGAAAAGGAAGCATTTCCGCTGAGATCTGGTACCAGACAGGGATGCCCACTCACACCACTGCTATTCAATATGTTCTCAAAGTTTTAGCCAGAGCTACTAAGCAAGAAAAAGAAATTAATGGGATACAAATTGGGAAGGAAGAACTCAAACTATCCCTCTTTGCAGATGATATGATTCTTTATTTAGGGGATCCAAAGAACTCTACTAAGAAACTATTGGAACTCATTGAAGAGTTTGGCAAAGTAGCAGGATATAAAATCAAAGCACAAAAATCAACAGCCTTTGTATACACAGGCAATGCCAAGGCTGAGGAAGAACTGCTAAGATCAATCCCATTCACAATAGCTACAAAAACAATCAAATACCCTCAAATAAACTTATCTAAGGATGTTAAAGATCTCTACAATGAAAATTACAAAATCTTAAATAAAAAAAATAGAAGAGGATACAAAAAAATGGAGAAATCTCCCATGCTCATGGATTGGAAGAATCAACATCATCAAAATGTCCATTCTCTCAAAAGCAATTTATACATTCAATGCAATACCCATCAAAATACCAAAGGCATTCTTTCAGACCTGGAAAAAATGATGCTGAAATTCATATGGAGATACAGGAGACATCGAATAGCTAAAGCAATCTTGTACAACAAAAACAAAGCCAGAGGCATCACAATACCAGATTTCAGGACATACTACAGGGCAGTTGTTATCAAAACAGCATAGTACTGGTACAGAAAGAGATGGATAGACCAATGGAACGGAATAGAAACACCAGAAATCAATCCAAACATCTACAGCCAACTCATATTTGATCAAGGATCCATAACCAATCCCTGGAGTAAGGACAGTCTATTCAATAAATGGTGCTTGGAAAATTGGATTTCCACGTGCAGAATCATGAAACATGACCCCTACCTTTCACCTTACACAAAAATTCACTCAACATGGATTAAAGACTTAAATCTACGACCTGACACCATCAAATTATTAGAGAGCATTGGAGAAACCCTGCAAGATATAGGTATTGGCAAAGACTTCTTGGAAAAGACCCCAGGAGCACAGGCAATCAAAGCCAAAATTAACTATTGGGATTGCATCAAACTGAGAAGTTTCTGTACTGCAAGAGAAACAATCAGGAAAGTGAAGAGGCAAATGACAGAATGGGAAAAAATATGTGCAAACTATGCAACAGATAAAGGGTTGATAACCAGAATCTGCAAAGAAATCAAGAAACTCCACAACATCAAAACAAACAACCCACTTAAGAGATGGGCCAAGGACCTCAATAGACATTTTTCGAAAGAGGAAATCCAAATGGCCAACAGACACATGAAAAAATGTTCACGATCACTAGCAATCAGAGAAGTGCAAATCAAAACCACAATGAGGTTTCACCTCACCCTGGTTAAAATGGCTCACATTCAGAAATCTACCAACCACAGATGCTGGTGAGGATGTGGGGAAAAAGGGACACTAACCCACTGTTGGTGGGAATGCAAACTGGTTAAGCCACTATGGAAGTCAGTCTGGAGATTCCTCAGAAACCTGAATAGAACCCTACCATACAATCCAGCCATCCCACTCCTTGGAATTTACCCAAAGGAAATTAAATTGGCAAACAAAAAATTCACATTAATGTTTATTGCAGCTCAGTTCACAATAGCTAAGACCTGGAATCAACCTAAATGCCCATCAACAGTAGACTGGATAAAGAAATGATGGGACATGTACTCTATAGAATACTATACATCAGTCAAAAACAATGAAACCCGGTCATTTGCAAGACAGAGCAGGCACCATTTTGGACATACGTCATAAGCAGGGCGACCTCAGGTCTGCACCGGCCCTGAGCCTAGCAGAAAAACCTGACTCTGTGGGGAGGGGTGAAATAACAGGAGATTAACATCTAACTTGGCAACCCAGTGGGAGACTGCAGGAGAATTGGAGCCCACACTGAGGGCAGCACAGATTCCCTGTGTGGTCCTTGGGAAAGAGCTTCCAATCTCTGGCTCCTGTGGGTATATCATTTGCCTGCTAACTACCTCCAATTACGTTCAGCTGTGCGGAATTACTTCCCTTTTAAATCAAAAAAAGAAAGAGAGATTTACCACACCTAACCTGGGAGTGTCATCTTTGACACACCCTCAACCCTGAGGAACCAAACACAGCTCTCAGTCCACACTCATCTCAAGCCTCTGGGGCTCCACTGAAAGCAGACAGTCCACTTGATATAGAGCCATAGTGTAACAAGAAAAAACACCACAGTGAAGAAACCAAATATCTCCAACATGCCAAACAACAAACGCAAAAACCAAGCTAACAAGAACAAGGAAGAAACTATGACGCCCCCAAATGAAAAAGACACCCCAATTCAAGATTATGAAGATGATGAGATAGAAGAAATGCAAGAAGCGGATCTCAAAAAATTGATAAGAACATTAAGAAGTTCTCAAAAACAAATTCTTGAACTACAGAAATCCTTCATGGACAAGATAGAAAATCTCTCTCGTGAAAGTGAAATATTAAGGAGGAATCAAAATGAAATGAAACAACTAGTGGAACAAGAAACTGCGATAGTGACGAGAAATCATAATGAAATGAAGAATTCAATAGATCAAATGACAAACACATTAGAGAGCCTTAAAAACAGAATGGGCGAAGCAGAAGAGAGAATATCAGACTTAGAAGACAGAGAACAGGAAAGGAAACAGTCAAATCAAAGAAAAGAAGAAGAAATTAGAAATCTAAAAAATATTGTCGGGAATCTACAGGATACTATTAAAAAACCCAACATTCGGGTTCTAGGAGTTCCTGAAGGCATGGAGAGGAAGAAAGGATTAGAAGGCATTTTCAGTGAGATACTAGCAGAAAATTTCCCAGGTTTGGAGAAGGACAGAGGCATCTTAGTACAGGAAGCTTATAGAACCCCTAAGAAACATGACCAAAAGAGATCCTCACCACGACATGTTGTAATCAAACTCACCACAGTGAAACATAAAGAAAAGATCCTAAAAGGTGCAAGAGAGAAACGTCAGATCACTCTTAGAGGATCTCCAATTAGACTCACAGCAGACTTCTCATCAGAAACCCTACAAGCTAGAAGGGAATGGCGAGACATAGCCCAGGTACTAAGAGAGAAAAACTGCCAGCCCAGAATACTATATCCTGCAAAGCTCTCATTTGTGAATGAAGGTGAAATTAAGACTTTTCATAGCAAACAGAAACTGAAAGAATTTGTTGCCACTCATCCTGCCCTGCAAAAGATGCTTAAAGATGTCTTACACACAGAAACACAGAAACATGGTCACCAATATGAAAGAAGGTAAAGGAAGGAAACCTCACAGCAAAAGATCACAGGAAGCTCAATTTCTCTTTGACATAGAATTAAACTCTGATGCTCTGTTAAAGCAATGTGTTAAAGTAATCCATTATGTTCTCTTGATGTCTGTTAAATTCTAATTGTTCAAAAACAGCTGAATTTTTATTAAGAGCTATGGGTTATTTAAATATGTGCTTTTTTCAAAAATTTGAATAATCACCTTGTAACAATGATCAGATTTGGTCTATGTTATGTCATGATTTTAAGGAATCTTATTTCAACCAGATATTTTGGATTTTGAGCCTTCTTGGCATTCTTGACAGGCATTCAAAAAATCAAAGTTTCAAACAATCTGGTCTCTAAAATTTCCAGTAAATCCTGGACTTTGGTTTTTCCAGTTTGGGTCCAACTGAAAAAATCGAAGGACCTATGTCTCTCATCTTATAGAGACACCAACTAATCAGTCTATTTGGAGTATATTAGAAGCACTGTCAAGATGTGATGTGGTACCAGACTTTAAGTTTCTATAATGGAAAATGCTATTAATACAAATGTTTGAGAATTAAAAAGTCTAATGATCTTGTATTACTAGACATGATAGTTATCTTAATGAGAAAGCCCTAGAGGCTTAAAGGGTTAAATACTTGTAAAATCCTACAGGTGCTTTCAAAAATACTGTGAAGTAAGCAAGTGCCTCTTGTTGGTTGATGAGTTCATAATTTTAAACATGGCGACTTAAAGTCTTTTGTCATCCACAGTTATATATGATCTGCTGCTCATATAACTAAAGCGTTGTTGGTTCTGTGTTTAGCTGTCCTCCTATAGGTTCCTATGGACTTTTTCCAGCCACTTTTATTGTATTCAGTACTTTGGGATGGCTCTGTAAACAGATGAAGCCAATAATGTATTAACAGTACCAACTGAGACAAAGTATGGTTAACTGAGGTTACTAAAAAGAAAAAGCAATTCAAATCAATTGGCAATCTACAAAAAGAGTTAAAGATTTTAAAAGCTATTATTAAAATTGCTATATTGGTCTATTATGCTATATTATATGTGTGTACATATTGTATGTCCACATGGGGAAATTTTATTAAGAGTTTTATCTTAAATGGCTTATAGATAAGATTGTCCATAAATTTAAGCTGCTAAAATCAATCAAAGATACATTTTAATTTGTGGGACCTGAATCTGTGTATCATATGTTTTAAACTTGTTGGTAGAAAGAAACTAAAAACATTTTATATGGTTGTGCTTAAGTTTACTGGCTAAACAAACTACACCAGGTTAGATATTTAAGAGGTGTTTTCAAATACATGATTCTTAAAATTTATAGAAGGCATTGGACCTTCTGGTAAATGTTTTCTTAAGTTGTTATCTAATGGTTGAAACGGTTTGCTAAGTATTCATGTGATATTGCTATTGTCAGCAAGCGATCTAGAACTTGCTCCCTCATTTCTCTATTCTAAGACCAACTTGTTCTTTCATTTCTCTATTCTCTTCAAGGTAGGAAACTAATTCTATTATGAAGGAATCTGTAGGATGCACAATTTAATCTTTAGACCTTATAAAAGAGATGGCTAACATTTTTCTGCAATAGCATAGCCAAAATAAGAACTCAAATAATAATCTCATAGCTAGATTCACTTCGCCATCAGCGAAGTATATAGTAAGTAGAAAAAACCTCCCTTACAGACCAAAGGGAAAGAAAGTTTTAAAGTGAGAATATAATTTTCCTCATGGGCATTGTCTACCTTGGAAAAACTACTACAGAACATGCCTGTGACTATAGACTTGTCGTTCAGGCCACCGAAGATTAGAGATGGGACTTGGGCACTCCCTTGACTTGCATCCTCTGGTCTGCTTTAACACAAACCAGGAGGAAAAGAAAGCTTGGCATCAGAAGCAATGGGTGGCAGGCCTATTAATGGCTGATCTGTACAGTGATCTGCCCTCAAGGAGACCCAACAGGCCAGTCCACTGCAGTGGCTTTCAATGTGGTAAGCCTGGGCTTCAGCAGAAGTCAGCTTGTGAAGAGCCCTGGCAGCTCTGCCAAGAGTTGGATCACTGGAAATGGACCTGCCCTGGAGTCGAAGGATGCCCAGGTCAGAGCCACAGATCTTATTGGCTCTAAGCTGAAAAGCCCTTCACTCAGCCCAACTTCCAAAGTGACCACTGCAGCTGAGGGGATGGTCAAGTAGGGTCAGCAACATTGCAGGCAGAACTGTACATTTCTTGTTAGAGATGCCCCCTGCCTTTACCTGGCCAGCTCTCCTCCCAGGCCAGCCAAGTAATGAAAGTCAACAGAGTGCCTTCCCCTAGGAGGTTCACACCTCCCTTAGGATATACCCCATGTGAAGAGATAGATAGGTCTGGGCCTCTTAACTTACAAGGCCTAAAGCCCACCAGATTATTATCAAGCCCCTTCTATCAGGTTCTATTTGCCTCTCAATCAGAAAACTTAATTGTAGCTTAGACAGTACCTTTCTTAGCTCCTCTAATAATGACTCTGTCCTTTGTTCTAGGCTCTGTCTAGTGCACTTGGGCCTCATTCCTTTGTAATCATAACCTCTACTCTACCACCAATGGCTCTACTCCCAACCTGTGTGTACTGATGGTCCTCTTCCCCACTTAATGCTGTATAATTGTTCAGACCTGGTAAATGCCACTCTTAGGATCATTGGTTACTATCCTCACTCTGTCTTTTATGACCTTGTCTAAATATGATCAGAGTCGGCGAACTTGGAAGGCTTCCATAGCCTTGGCAACTCATGACAACAGCCTAGGATAGTTACTGGCGCCATAAACTAGAGTGTCAATTTGTTGGGTCAACAACAGGAGCCACTGTGCACTTGCTCCTCATGTGGGATCTCTGTCCTTAATGTGCTGTACATTGTGATTTAATGCTATAACTAGTACTCAAACAGTATGTTTCACTTTGTGTTTCTATGTGGGTGCAAACTGTTTAAATCTTTATACTAAATTGATCTTCTCTATATAAAGAGAATTGAAAATGAATCTTGATGCAAATGGAAGGGGAGAGGAAGCGGGAGAGGGGAGGGTTGCGGGTGGGAGGGAAGTTATGGGGGGGGGGAGCCATTGTAATCCATAAGCTGTATACTGGAAATTTATATTCATTAAATAAAAGTTAAAAAAAAAATAAAGATAATTCAAAGTGTATCTTGATGTGAATGGAATGGGAGAGGGAGCGGGAGATGGAAGGGTTGCAGGTGGGAGGGAAGTTATGGGGGGAGGTATCCACTGTAATCCATAAACTGTACTTTGGAAATTTATGTTTACTAAATAAAAGTTAAAAAAATTTTTCCCAAGAGTTTCAGTGGTACACTGGGTTTGTTGAAATCTTTACTTAGTATAGAGTTGGTCTTCTGTATATAAAGTTAATTAAAAATAAATCCTAAGGATGGGATGGGAGAGGGAGTAGGAGGTGGGATGGGTTGGGGGTGGGAGGGCAGGTATGAGGGGAAGAACCATTATATGTATCTATGAAATTTGCATTCATTAAATTAAAGCTTTCTAAAAAATAAATAAAAATAAAAGTGGGCATGAATTGAGATAGGGAGATAGGAGAGGTTAAGAGCAGCAGGAGCAGCAGCACCTCCCAACCACTACTGCTTATATTTCTATTAGTAGACTCCGGTGGGCTATTCTGTGATGCGTAATCCTATTTCTCTCACAGTGGACCAATGAAAAAGTTACATCTGAGTTTACAAAACATGCATATGGATGCCCTGATTCACAAAACTATCCCTGAGGGGAAAATGCATTCATTAGATTAGTTAGTGAGAAAGAGATAAACCAAACAATAAGAAATAAACTCCACAATCAGTCTGGATATATTACCCTGGATGCTAAATTCCTTTCTGACAAAACAGCAGATCTAGAAAATCAGAGTGGATGCTATAGTATATTACACCAGGGAGAAATTTTTAAGTGGTGAATTAAACTCAGTGTAAGACATGCAGCAATGACTGGTCTTGCTCTCCAGCAGGTTAAAAGACCAATATCATGTAGCCAGGCTCTCTAAGTGTGCATTAGCCACAAAAGAGTCCCCCCACTGTTCAGTACATTGTGCTGAAGCAATCGGATTTCCAGAAATAGACTCACCCTAATCCCCTTTTTTATATTTTCCAGAGGTGAACCTGAACTTTCAATGAGCTTGACTTTGCTTTTATTTTTTCATTCTTCTTTTCATAGATGATTGAATTTCCTCGTGCTGCTTTCAGATCAGATGTTATTTGGAGCACTACTCAAAGAAAGCCATCCATATCCATTGAGAAACAGTGGGTGGCAGAAAAGTTCAGCTTCATTCCTGATTAAGCAAAGAGACACATCAGGGGGTGTGGGAGAAGGTGGAAAAAAACACCGAAGGCACCAAGGTCATGGAGAAGTGCAAGAATTTCACTGCATAGGATGATGCTGGCTGATGCTCAAAGTCTACCAGGTTTAAAGAAGGATTCACGGTTTTTGTAAGAACTACAGGAGCTATTGTTTTCCCACGTGCTAACATCACAAACAATATATTTAATCATTACACTTGCAAATTAGAAATGTTAGCACCAGCAGCTATAGAGTTACAATGGAAAAATATCCCTTGATGCAATAGTGGAATTCTTGCAGTAAAACCTGGTTAACCTTTCCCCAGTAGCAGAGAAACTCTCCAGTCCTAGTTCATAATTTATCCTCAAAACCTGTTTCCTCCCTCTTCTAACCTCTCTTGCTCTCACCTGCCAGAAATGAAGCAGGAGATGTTTGTTGAACCTGACAGCATGTGTAAAAACCCTGGGCGGAATCAGCTCGCTTCATTTTTGTAACAACACATGATAGAAAATTGGGACTCCAGTAGATAAATAACTTGCCCAAGAAAATAACAATCTGTTCATAATCAAATATGACTGGTTACAAAGTTCACTATGGAAGTGTTTTTGCTTGACCATAGGAGAAAGGGGCATTTATTGAAATCCAACGCATGGATGTTGAGATGGAATAATGTGAGTAAGGCAGTCCCGATTACTTGCAATAACTTACTCACCCATACGAAGGGACCTCAAGTCATTATTTTTCTCTTTCTTATTCCAAGTTTTATTAGAGAAATGATTTGATTTTAATTTACTCTCCAAGGACCCAATAACAAAACATATCAGCATCTTTCAATTGCAGACACAGAGTTGAAATGATTGACGTGCTTTCCTTCTGGGCATTCTTGTGCATCAGCAATCACCTGGGGCAGCACCCACGCAGGCTCCCCTGTCCCATCTCAGCCGGGCCCTCCTCTCCAAGCTCCTAACGTGGGTCCTAGGCTAAGAAAACCTGCTGTGCTCAGGGGAAAAACCACAGCAACAACAAAAGAAAACCACAGCAGCCCACCCACACATCTGTTTTGTGAGGCTAAAATTGAGTAAGGTGATTAACTGAAAACAGGCTTAATATATTCAGAGACCTAGAGGTTTGCCCATGATTTTTCACCTGCTTTACACCTTCCCCTGAAAACATTTGAGCTCTCATTGAAGATGTCTTAAACAAATGAAAAACGTGTACCGACTTTGCTGTCATAACCTATCTTAGCTTTCAGAGAGAACTGTAGAATAAGGAACAACACCTCACACTGACACTTCTTGGTAGCAGATTGTACACTCAGAATCAAAGAAGACAATTCTCTTGTTCCAAGCCATCCTTAAGAAAATAAAAGTGACACCAAAATGCTATTATCCGGGAGGTTGGCAAATATTTATGCATGATTTTCTTCATCATTTTTGCCAATCTCCATTTACTATTTTTAAATGATCACATCACTTATGTTTTTAAAGATTGTTTTATTAAGAAAGAAAATCAGGGGCCAGCACTATGGCATAGCTATCACCTGCAGTACCAGCATCCCATATGGGTGCCAGTTCAAGTCCGGCTGCTCAACGTCTGATCCAGCTCTTTCTTGGAGCCTGGAAAGCAGTAGAAGATGGCCCAAGCCCTTGGGTCTCTGCACCCACATGAGAGACCCTGAAGAAGCTCCTGGTGCCTGACTTCGGATTGGCCCAGTTCTGGCTGTTGTGGCCATTTGTGAACTGAACCAGTGGTTGAAAGACTTTTCTTTCTCTCTGCCTCTCTGTAACTCTGTCCTTCAAATAAATAAATATATCTTTTAAAGAAATTTAAATAAATTTATGTACAAAAATTGACCCCCAAAAATCTGGTACATTCCTACTTCAGAGACTACTAGAAAGAAAATACATTTTTAAAGGCTATGTGGGGTCCATATTGTTCTCAGGGTTCTTTGCCTTGCAAGAATGGAGAACAGCCATTCCATGAGCCATAGAAGGCCTGCAAAATCATTTGGTCTAGCCTTGCCAAGGCAACCACAGATGCAGTTGAAATGCAATAAATCTACAACAGGCTACTTTTAAAGTTGATAATTGTGTATGGCCTGAAAATGATGTTATAAAAATCCAAATGGCCCTTGGCAGGAAAAAAAGATTCCTCAGCCCTGGTAGGAATTTAAAACACAGGCATGAATACAGTGTCGAAGTCCCCCTGGGCAGACCTTCTAGATTCGTATCCCTGTAATGTCAGTCAATGGTGGGGTGACCTTGGGCAGATCATTTAACTTCTCCTGTTCTGCTTCTTAAAGATTATTGATTTATTTACTTGTTTATCTGAAAGGCAGAGTGATAGAAAGAGGGAGGGAAGACAGAAGTGAGAAGGATGTTCTGTCTGCTGGTTCACTTCCTAAATGGCTGCAACTGCCAGGCCTGGGCCAGGCCAGATCCAGGAGTCAGGATCTCCATCTGGGTCTTTCACATGGGTGGCAGGGGCTCTGCTACTTAAGCCATCATCTGCTGCTTTTCCAGGTACTGTTAAAGGGCTAGATTGGAAGCAGTGTGGACAGGACTCAAACTGACACTCCAGGGAATAAGAGAGGGAAGAGATGTACAGTTTGGGACATGCTCAATTGGACTTGCCCCAAATGGTAGAGTTAGAAACGTGCCAGGGGATTGCAATACAATCCCATCAAGGTGCCATGTACCAATGCCATCTCACTAGTCCAAGTGATCAATTTCAGTTCACAATTGATCATAATGATAGGACTAAGAGTCAAAGGGATCACATAAACGAGACTAGTTTCTGCAAATAAAACTGATAGAATAAAAAAAGGAGAGAACCATCCAACATGGGAAGCAGGAGACACAGCAGACTCATAGAATGGCAGATGTCCTAAATAGCACTCTGGCCTCAGAATCATCCCTTAAGGCATTCGGATCTGGCTGAAGAGCCCATGAGAGTATTTTAGGCATGGAAAGCCAAGACACTCTGGGAAAAAAAAAATTACCTAAATGAAAGATCTCTGTGAGTGAGATCCCAGTGGAAATAACAGGTCATTAAAGAAGGAGGTACCTTTCTCTGAAGGGAGGAGAGAACTTCCACTTTGACTATGACCTTGTCTAAATATGATCAGAGTCAGTGAACTCAAAAGGCCTCCATAGCCTTGGCAACTCATGACAAGAGCCTAGGGTGATTACTGATGCCATAAACAAGAGTGTCAAATTGTTAAGTCAACAACAGGAGTACTGACTCCTCATGTAGGATCTCTGTCCTTAATGTGCTGTACATTGTGATTTAATGCTGTAACTAGTACTCAAACAGTATTTTACACTTTGTGTTTTGGTGTGGGTGCAAACTGTTGAAATCTTTACTTAATATATGCTAAATTGATTTTCTGTATATAAAGAGAATTGAAAATGAATCTTTATTCATTTTTCTGTATATAAAGAGAATTGAAAATGAATGTGAATGGAAGGGGAGAGGAAGCGGGAGATGGGAGGGTTGCAGGTGGGAGGGAAGTTATGGGGGGGGGGAGCCATTGTAATCCATAAGCTGTACTTTGGAAATTTATTTTCATTAAATAAAAGTTAAAAAAAACTGTCACTCCAAAATATGGAATGCTGGTGTTGCAAGTGGTGGCTTAACCCACTGCACCAAAACAGCAGCCCCATCTGTCCAGTTCTTGATTCACTTATTAGAACTAGGCGAGATACACTGGATACGCTCTAAAGACCGCTTACGATCCAAAGTACTCTCAGCATCTCATGCACTATGCCGTATTTAAGCTGTAATGAATGCTGCTGCTGGAAGTAATTAGATATCTTTGGGGACTGCAAGATGGAAAATGGATGCCTGTTTCTCTCAAAGGACATTATTCCCCCATCTGCCAATTCCCTTGGGTCAGGATAATAATCATTATCCTTTCCTGAATTTGTTCTTGTATCTGTTATTGCACATACAGTTTGAAAATGACGTACAACCTCCTGTCTCTGACTGATATCAAGGCACACATTTTTATCTGTCTTCTCATCAGTCCTATAGTCAAATATTCATAAGCTTTAACCTGCTACAGAATACCACACAATGTCAAAAGTACCCAAAAACAGTGTGATTAGATGGGATGTCATAAATGCTATGATAGAAAGTACCTGGAGCCATCATTTCTATGTAGGCTTGCCAGAGGAAGCTTTTTGGAAGAAGAGAGATTGTAGGTAAAATGTGGTGTTAAAAAAATTGGATTGAGAAACACAAGGATAGCACTTCCCAGGTGCAAGGAATAGTATGTACAAAGGTCTTTAGGTGGAGAAGAGATTGCCTTATTCCAGGAACTTAAAGTATGCCAGTGTGATCAACAAAGAAGAAAGCAACATAACAAGGCTGGAGGTTGGGAAAACCTGGTTCATATAATTTGCTGTGCTACAGTATCCTGCCCAGTGTAGCAGGGGCCACTGCACAGGGTATGGCATGACCTGAACTGAATCTTTGAAAGAAAACATACCTTGACAATTACAGGGAAAATGGATGTTTAGAACACAGACAGCAAGAATTGTGGGAAAATGCTTCAATGGTTCAGAGAAGAGCTGGCTGGACTACTATAGTGGCATTGGAGACAGAGAACTAAATGAATCTGAGATACATTTTGGAAGTAGAAATAATAAACCTTACTAACAGATTAGAGTGTGGGATGGGGTAGCTCAGAGAAGCAATACTGACTTTTCAGATCCTAACTCATGTAACAAGGAGGTGGGGTAACTGAATGAAATGAGAATTACTAAAAGAAAATGGAGCCATGTTGTAAAAGCAAGACTGTCATGTAGAGATGGCATTTGAGCAATGAAAATAGATAAGCTCACCAGGGAGAGCAAGTAGCCAGCAGAGGGTAGCTGGAACCAATACCATGGGACTGCAACATTTGCACTGGAGTCTGAGAAGGAACAAAGAAGAGGAAACCTAAGAGAGGGTTTTTATCCTAGAACACAGAACATTTCAAGAGGACAAAAAGATAATCCAGGTATGCTGCTACTCAGAAATTTGGTAAAATGAAACTGAAAAGTGACCCTTGGAAGTGAAAATATGGAAAGCAATTTTCATGACATGATAAGGGAGTCAGCCTCAGTGTGTTCTGGGATGGATGGGAGTTGAGAAAGCAAAGTCAACACTCGCACACAATGCCTTTAGTTGGTTAATTTAAAATTTTTGAATAGGAAACACATTAAAGTGACTCAAGTGGTACCAAAGGAGGTATTCGAAGAAGAATACTTGCATGGGCCCATCATCCTTACTGCTTTTCCCAAAGTATTCTGCACAAATATGAGCAATAAACATGTCTCCTTTTGTTTCTTTTTTATACAACTGCCAGTTCACTATATATACAGTTCTGTACCTTGCTTCTTCACCTAAAAACATACGTTACATCATTCTATATTCCTATACAGTTTTCTTTCTCATTTTCGACTTCCATAATATTCCACTGAATTAATCTAACAGTTAACTGAACTACTCCTTGTTTGATCTTTCACCAAGGAAGCAGAGATGCAAAAAATATTTTTGTCTATGTAATTTTGTAAACATACAGGTGCCTCTAAAAATTAAACTTGAAAGTGAGGTTGCTATATCAGAGTGTGTTCCTTGGTAACTCTGGAAATGACTGTCAAGTTAATCTCAATAATGGTTGTGGGCTGGCGCCGTGGCTCAACAGGCTAATCCTCCACCTTGTGGCACCGGCACACCAGGTTCTAGTCCCAGTTGGGGCACCAGATTCTGTCCCGGTTGCCCCTCTTCCAGGCCAGCTCTATTTTGTGGCCCAGGAGTGCAGTGGAGGATGGCCTAAGTGCTTGGGCCCTGCACCCCATGGGAGACCAGGGTAAGTACCTGGCTCCTGCCTTCGGATCAGCGCGGTATGCCGGCTGTGGAGGCCATTGGAGGGTGAACCAACGGCAAAGGAAGACCTTTCTCTCTGTCTCTCTCTCTCACTGTCCACTATGCCTGTCAAAAATAAAAAAATAATAAAAATGGTTGTGCATTGACCATGAGTGTGTGAAATTATGTGTTCCCCAACTCTTGACAAAACAATATAGCAAGCTTCTCACCTTTGCCAATTTAATAGGTGAAGAAGACGTCTATGTGCATATTTTTAAATGTTACATTGATGATTTCATTGTGTTTCTTAATGATCTGAGATTTTTGCAAGACTAGTTAGAGAGAAGATTCTAAAATGTGCAAAAGAGAAATACCAGATTACGTTCAGAGCATCTCCAATTAGATTCACAGTGGACTTCTCATCAGAAACCCTACAGACCAGGAGAGAATGGCAAGATACAGTCCAAGTCTTAAGAGAAAAAACTATCATCCCAGTATATTAAACCCTACAAAACTCTAATTTGTGAGTGAAGATGAAACAAAGACCTTCCATAAATAACAGAAGTTGAAAGAATTTGTCACCAACTGTCCAGCCCTACAAAAGATTCTCAAGGATGTGTTACACACAGAAACACGGAAATATGATCATCATTACAAAAGAAGGTAAAGGAAGAAAATCTCTCAGTAAATGTTCAAAGGAAATTCAAAGTAAAAAACAGGAATATTATGTAACTGATAAAGGATTAATAACCAAAATCTATGAAGAGATCAAGAAACTCCAAACAACAAAACAAACTTAAGAGATGGCCCAAGGACTTAAACAGACATTTTTCAAAAGAAGAAATCCAAACAGCCAACAAACACATGAAAAAATGTTCAGGGTCACTAGCCATCATGGAAATGCAAATCAAAACCATAATGAAGTTTCACTTCACCCCAGTTAGAATGCCTTTCATACAGAAATAAACAAACAACAAACGCTGGAGAAGATATGGAGAAAAAGGCACATTACTCCACTGTTGGTAGGAATGCAAACTGGTAAAGCCACTATGGAAGTTAGTTTGGAGATTCCTCAGAAATCTGAATATAGTCCTACCATACGACCCAGCCATCCTACTCCTTGGAATTTACTCAAGGGAAATTAAATTGCCAAATAAAAGAGCTGTCTGCACTTCAATGTTTATTGCAGCTCAATTCACAATAGCTAAGACATGGAATCAATCTAAATGCTCATCAACAACAGACTGGATAAAGAAATTATGGGATATGCACTCTATGGAATACTACATAGCAGTAAGAAAAAAATGAAATCCTGCCAATTGCAACAAAATGGAGGCATCTGGAAAACAGCACACTGAGTGAAATAAGCCAGTCCCAAAGAGACAAATATCATATGTTCTCCCTTACCAGTGACAACTAACTGAGCACCTAAAAAGAACCTATAGAATTATGAGAAGCATGATTCTTAAAATTTATAGAAGGCATTGGACCTTCTGGTAAATGTTTTCTTAAGTTGTTATCTAGTGGTTGAAACGGTTTGCTAAGTATTCATGTGATATTGCTATTGTCAGCAAGCGATCTAGGACTTGCTCCCTCATTTCTCTATTCTAAGCCCAACTTGTTCTTTCATTTCTCTATTCTCTTCAAGGTAGGAAACTAATTCTATTATAAAGGAATCTGTAGGATGCACAATTTAATCTTTAGACCTTATAAAAGAGATGGCTAACATTTTTCTGTAATAGCATAGCCAAAATAAGAACTTAAATAATAATCTCATAGCTAGATTCACTTCACCATCAGCGAAGTATACAGTAAGTAGAAAAAACCTCCCATTCAGACCAAAGGGAAAGAAAGTTTTAAAGTGAGAATATAATTTTCCTCATGGGCATTGTCTACCTTGGAAAAACTACTACAGAACATGCCTGTGACTATAGACTTGTAGTTCAGGCCACCGAAGATTAGAGATTGGACACGGGCACTCCCCTTGACTTGCATCCTCTGGTCTGCTTTAACACAAACCAGGAGGAAAAGAAAGCTTGGCATCAGAAGCAATGGGTGGTAGGCCTATTAATGGCTGATCTGTACAGTGATCTGCCCTCAAGGAGACCCAACAGGCCAGTCCACTGCAGTGGCTTTCAATGTGGTAAGCCTGGGCTTCAGCAGAAGTCAGCTGTGAAGAGCCCTGGCAGCTCTGCCAAGAGTTGGATCACTGGAAATGGACCTGCCCTGGAATCGAAGGATGCCCAGGTCAGAGCCACAGATCTTATTGGCTCTAAGCTGAAAAGCCCTTCACTCAGCCCAACTTCCAAAGTGACCACTGCAGCTGAGGGGATGGTCAAGTAGGATCAGCAACATTGTAGGCAGAACTGTAAATTTCTTGTTAGAGATGCCCCCTGCCTTTACCTGGCCAGCTCTCCTCCCAGGCCAGCCAAGTAATGAAAGTCAACAGAGTGCCTTCCCCTAGGAGGTTCACACCTGCCTTAGGATATACCCCATGTGAAGAGATAGATAGGTCTGGGCCTCTTAACTTACAAGGCCTAAAGCCCACCAGATTATTATCAAGCCCCTTCTATCAGGTTCTATTTGCCTCTCAATCAGAAAACTTAATTGTAGCTTAGACAGCACCTTTCTTAGCTCCTCTAATAATGACTCTGTCCTTTGTTCTAGGCCCTGTCTAGTTCACTTGGGCCTCATTCCTTTGTAATCATAACCTCTACTCTACCACCAATGGCTCTACTCCCAACCTGTGTGTACTGATGGTCCTCTTCCCCACTTAATGCTGTATCATTGTTCAAACCTGGTAAATGCCACTCTTAGGATCATTGGTTACTATCCTCACTCTGTCTTTTATGACCTTGTCTAAATATGAGCAGAGTCGGTAAACTTGGAAGGCTTCCATAGCCTTGGCAACTCATGACGACAGCCTAGGATGGTTACTGGCACCATAAACTAGAGTGTCAATTTGTTGGGTCAACAACAGGAGCCACTGTGCACTTGCTCCTCATGTGGGATCTCTGTCCTTAATGTGCTGTACATTGTGATTTAATGCTATAACTAGTACTCAAACAGTATGTTTCACTTTGTGTTTCTGTGTGGGTGCAAACTGTTGAAATCTTTATACTAAATTGATCTTCTGTATATAAAGAGAATTGACAATGAATCTTGATGCAAATGGAAGGGGAGAGGGAGCGGTAGAGGGGAGGGTTGCGGGTGGGAGGGAAGTTATGGGAGGGGGAAGCCATTGTAATCCATAAGCTGTACACTGGAAATTTATATTCATTAAATAAAAGTTAAAAAAAAAGAAGTATGAGAAGCAATGACTTGATCACCCCTTGTCCTGATTGTCGAGGAACAGTTTACTATTTTATTCTTTTTACTATTTTATTTTTCTACTTAATACCATTGGTTGAACTCTGTATTTAGCACAGAATTATTCTTAGGTATTAAATCCAACTGAAATTTGATCCTGTAAAAAAATAAGAGTGGGAATAAGAAAGGGAGGAGATGTACAATTCAGCACACATTCCCACAGACTTTCACCTATTGGTAAAGCTAAAAATTTGCTATGAGACTCCAAACTCCATTAAGTTGGCATCTTACATGTTAAAGTGATCATATTAAGTGTATAACTGATCATATAGAAAGTACTAAGTATCAAAGGGATCACATAAATAAGACCAAATGCCTGGTAATAACAACAGACAGAATTAAAAAGGAGAGAATGATCCAACATGGGAAGCAGGCCACACAGCAGATTCTTAGAATGACAAATGCCCTAAATAGCATTCTGGCCTCAGAATCAGCCCTCAAGACATTCAGATCTGGCTAAAAAGCCCAAGAAAGCATTTTAGGCATGGAAAGCCAAGACACTGTGGCAAAAAATGGTCCACATAAAAGATCTCTGTGAATGAGATCCCAGTGGAAAGAGGAGGACATCAAAGAAGGAGGTATCTTTCTCTGAACGGAGGAGAGAACTTCCACTTTGATTAAGGCCTTATCTAAATAATGTCAGGGCCAGTGCCATGGCTCACTTGGTTAATCTTCCACCTGTGGTGGCATCCCATATGGGTGCCAGGGTCTAGTCCCGGTTGCTGTGGCCCGGGAAAGCAGTGGAGGATGGCCCAATTGCTTTGGCCCCTGCACCCACATGGGAGACCAGGAGGAAACACCTGGCTCCTGGCTTTGGATCTGCATAGCGCCGACTGGAGCAGCCATTCGGGGAGTGAACCAACAGAAGGAAGACCTTTCTCTCTGTCTCTCTCTCACTGGCTAACTATCTGTCAAATGGAAAAAATAAATAAATAAAGTCTCCATGGAGATTTCTTTAAAAAAATAAATAAATAAATGAATAATGTCAGAGTCTGTGGACTCAGCTCATGACAAGAACCTTGGCTGATCACTGACATCATAAATAAGAGTGCCAATTGTCAAATCAACAACAGGACTCACTGTGCACTTGCTCACCATGTAGGACCTCTGTCCTTCATGAGTTGTACTATGAGAATTAACAGTAAATCTTGTATTCAAACAATATACTTTATGTATCTATGTGTGTTCAAACTGTTGAAATCTTTACCTAAGATAGAGTTGGTCTTCTGTATATAAAGATAATTAAAAATTAATCTTAATGTAGAATGGGATGTGAGAGGGAGTAGGAGGTGGGAGAGTTTGGGGGTGGGAGGGGCATTGCAGGGGAAGGAACCACTATATTGCAAAAGCTGTACCTATGAAATTTATATTTATTAAATAAAGGCATTCTAAAAAAATAAAATAAATGCGTTTTTAAAATATATTGTTTTTAAGATGTCAACTCAAATTCATTCATTTTTCTAAGATCATCAAGGAAACTCAAAACTGGATATTAGATGAGATTTATGAGTGTTATATTTTAGAGGTATTTTGAAGTATTTACAGATAAAATAATATTTCTGAATTTCCTTCCCAATAATCCATGGAATGGCAGGAACAGGTAATGTTTTAGATCAGTAAGATAGCATCCTGTCTCAATGATTGTTGAAGCTGAATGATGAGTATATAATGATGAATATATTTATTTTCCTATGTGAAAGAAATTTCACAAGATAGAAAGATAAATTGCTTTTATGATAAAAAGGAAATAGAATATTTTAGAATAAATGATGTATTTCCTATAAAATGAATAAAAACTACCATAAATAATGCTATATAATGATATTTAATGATGATAAGATTTTATATATTGCCAAAGAACAAAAACATATGATTTCAAAATACATATATATTTAAAGGTATATGTAATAATAAATAATAAATATATAATTTACATTAGATAATAAATATAAATGCAGTTGGTTGTACATAAATATGGACTAGACAGACATAGTCTGAAATTTTATTGATTACCACTTGGCGTTGCTATTAGAGGCGCTTACTTTGTTCTTTTGTAATAAGGAGAAAGAATTATTTAAATCTACAAAAAGGGAAATATAATCTCGAGTGTTAGAAATAGAAACTTGAGGAATATTTTATTAGCTAATCTTTCATTTATTTATTTACATGTCATGTTTTACTTTTAAATATAAGAAAATGTTTTGATTAAGAGCTTTGCAATATATATCTGACGCACATACGTTGTTACTCAGCACACAATTTTTCCAGCTCTTTCTAAAACATTTTAAACTGGGATTATTGACCATGATTCCTACTGGAAATAAAATCACAAAAACATTTAAGATATTTTTAACCATGTATTATTTCTGATTTTAGGTGCAGAAGAAAATGAGCAATTTTATTAAGAAGCGTAAATGGATGAGAGCGGCAAGATGGCGGAATATGCAGGGAGCACACGATTAGTCCGGGGGACAGACAGTTTAATACAAGTGGAGATACTGCAGCGTCAAGGAAGAGTAGGGGATGAAACAGCAGAGGAAACTCTTCCGGAAGAGTACCTGCGTGGAAAGCGTGGGAACCCAAGTTCGGCACACCAGCAGCAGACTCAACACACCACCGCTGGAACCCGAGGTGAGCCAAACCTCAATATCCTGAGACACCAGCGGGCAAGCAGAAAGAGGAGGCTAGAGGGAACGAGGCTTGAAACTCCGTGGGGAAAAATTCATCCAGGCTAAGTAGAAGAGAGAGAGGAAAAAAAAAAGTGACCGATACGGACACGAGTTTCTCTCCGCTCACCTCTCAAAGGCGAGCAAGACAGAGCAGGCGCCATTTTGGACATACATCATAAGCAGGGTGACCTCAGGTCTGCACCAGCCCTGAGCCTAGCAGAAACACCTGACTCTGGGGGGAGGGGTGAAATAACAGGAGATTAGCATCTAACTTGGCAACCCAGTGGGAGACTGCAGGAGAATTGGAGCCCACACTGAGGGCAGCACAGATTCCCTGTGTGGTCCTTGGGAAAGAGCTTCCAATCTCTGGCTCCTGTGGGTATATCATTTGCCTGCTAACTACCTCCAATTACATTCACCTGTGCGGAATTACTTCCCTTTTGAATCAAAAAAAGAAAGAGAGATTTACCACACCTAACCTGGGAGTGTCATCTTTGACACACCCTCAACCCTGAGGAACCAAACACAGCACTCAGTCCACACTCATCTCAAGCCTCTAAGGCTCCACTGAAAGCAGACAGTCCACTTAATATAGAGCCATAGTGCAACAAGAAAAAACACCACAGTGAAGAAACCAAATATCTCCAACATGCCAAACAACAAACGCAGAAACCAAGCTAACAAGAACAAGGAAGACACTATGACACCCCCAAATGAAAAAGACACCCCAATTCAAGATTATGAAGATGATGAGATAGAAGCAATGCAAGAAGCGGATCTCAAAAAATTGATAAGAACATTAAGAAGTTCTCAAAAACAAATTCTTGAACTACAGAAATCTTTAATGGACAGGATAGAAAATCTCTCTCGTGAAAATGAAACATTAAGGAGGAATCAAAATGAAATGAAACAACTAGTGGAACAAGAAACTGTGATAGTGACGAGAAATCATAATGAAATGAAGAATTCAATAGATCAAATGACAAACATATTAGAGAGCCTTAAAAACAGAATGGGCGAAGCAGAAGAGAGAATATCAGACTTAGAAGACAGAGAACAGGAAAGGAAACAGGCAAACCAAAGAAAAGAAGAAGAAATTAGAAATCTAAAAAATATTGTCGGGAATCTACAGGATACTATTAAAAAACCTAACATTCGGGTTCTAGGAGGTCCTGAAGGCATGGAGAGGGAGAAAGGATTAGAAGGCATTTTCAGTGAGATACTAGCAGAAAATTTCCCAGGTTTGGAGAAGGACAGAGGCATCTTAGTACAGGAAGCTTATAGAACCCCTAATAAACATGACCAAAAGAGATCCTCACCATGACATGTTGTAATGAAACTCACCACAGTGAAACACAAAGAAAAGATCCTAAAATGTGCAAGAGAGAAACATCAGATTACTCTCAGAGGATCTCCAATCAGACTCACAGCAGACTTCTCATCAGAAACCCTACAAGCTAGAAGGGAATGGCGAGACATAGCCCAGGTACTAAGAGAGAAAAACTGCCAGCCCAGAATACTATATCCTGCAAAGCTCTCATTTGAGAATGAAGGTGAAATTAAGATTTTCATAGCAAACAGAAACTGAAAGAATTTGTTGCCACTCATCCTGCCCTGCAAAAGATGCTTAAAGATGTGTTACACACAGAAACACAGAAACATGGTCACCAATATGAAAGAAGGTAAAGGAAGGAAACCTCACAGCAAAAGATCACAGGAAGCTCAATTTCTCTTTGACATAGAATTAAACTCTGATGCTCTGTTAAAGCAATGTGTTAAAGTAATCTATTATGCTCTCCTGATGTCTGTTAAATTCTAATTGTTCAAAAACAGCTGAATTTTTATTAAGAGCTATGGGTTATTTCAATATGTGCTTATTTTCAAAAATTTGAATAATCACCTTGTAACAATAATCAAATTTGGTCTATGTTATGTCATGATTTTAAGGAATCTTATTTCAACCAGATATTTTGGATTTTGAGCCTTCTTGGCATTCTTGACAGGCATTCAAAAAATCAAAGTTTCAAACAATCTGGACTCTAAAATTTCCAGTAAATCCTGGACTTTGGTTTTTCCAGTTTGGGACCAACTGAAAAAAATCGAAGGACCTATGTCTCTCATCTTATAGAGACACCAACTAATCAGGCTATTTCCATTATATTAGTAGGACTGTCAAGATGTGATGTGGTACCAGACTTTAAGTTTCTATAATGGAAAATGCTATTAATACAAATGTTTGAGAATTAAAAAGTCTAATGATCTTGTGTTACTAGACATGATAGTTATCTTAATAAGAAAGCCCCAGAGGCCTAAAGGGTTAAATACTTGTAAAATCCTACAGGTGCTTTCAAAAATATTGTGAAGTAAGCAAGTGCCTCTTGTTGGTTGATGAGTTTATAATTTTAAACATGGCGACTTAAAGTCTTTTGTCATCCATAGTTATATATGATGTGCAGCTCATAAAACTAAAGCGTTGTTGGTTCTGTGTTTAGCTGTCCTCCTATAGGTTCCTATGGACTTTTTCCAGCCACTTCTATTGTATTCAGTACTTTGGGATGGATCTGTAAACAGATGAAGCCAATAATGTATTCACAGTACCAACTGAGACAAAGTATGGTTAACTGAGGTTACTAAAAACAAAAAGCAATTCAAATCAATTGGCAATCTACAAATAGAGTTAACGACTTTAAAAGCTATTATTAAAATTGCTATATTGGTCTATTATGCTATGTTATATGTGTGTACATATTGTATGTCCACATGGGGAAATTTTATTAAGAGTTTTATTTTAAATGGCTTATAGATAAGATTGTCCATAAATTTAAGCTGCTAAAATCAATCAAAGATACATTTTAATTTGTGTGACCTGAATCTGTGTATCATATGTTTTAAACGTGTTGGTAGAAAGAAACTAAAAACATTTCAGATGGTTGTGCTTAAGTTTACTGGCTAAACAAACTACACCATGTTAGATATTTAAGAGGTGTTTTCAAATACATGATTCTTAAAATTTATAGAAGGCATTGGACCTTCTGGTAAATGTTTTCTTAACTTGTTATCTAATGGTTGAAACAGTTTGCTAAGTATTCATGTAATATTGCTATTGTCAACAAGCGATCTAGGACTTGCTCCCTCATTTCTCTATTCTAAGTCCAACTTGTTCTTTCATTTCTCTATTTTAGCAGCTTAAATTTATGGACAATCTTATCTATAAGCCATTTAAAGTAAAACTCTTAATAAAATTATCCCATATGGTCATACAATATGTACACATATATAACATAACATAATAGACTAATATAGCAATTTTAATAATAGCTTTAAAATCTTTAACTCTTTTTGTAGATTGCCAATTGATTTGAATTGCTTTTTGTTTTTAGTATCCTCAGTTAACCATGCTTTCTCTCAGTTGGTACTGTGAATACATTATTGGCTTCACCTGTTTAAAGAGCCATCCCAAAGTACTGAATACAAACAGAGGTGGTTGGTAAAAGCCCATAGTAATCTACAGGAGGACAGCTAAACACAGAACCAACAACACTTTAGTTTTATGAGCAGCAAATCATATATAACTGTGGATGACAAAAGACTTTAAATTGCCATGTTTAAAATTATAAACTCATCAACCAACAAGAGGCACTTGCTTACTTCACAGTATTTTTGAAAGCGCCTGTAGGATTTTACAAGTATTTAACCCTTTAGGCTTCTGGGGCTTTCTCATTAAGATAACTATCATGCCTAGTAACACAAGATCATTAGACTTTTTAATTCTCAAACATTTGTATTAATAGCATTTTCCATTATAGAAACTTAAAATTTAGTACCACATCACATCTTCACAGTACTTCTAATATAATCCAAATAGCCTGATTAGTTGGTGTCTCTCTAAGATGAGAGACATAGGTCCTTCGACTTTTTCAGTTGGGCCCAAACTGGAAAAACCAAAGTCCAGGATTTACTGGAAATTTTAGAGTCCAGATTGTTTGAAACTTTGATTTTTTGAATGCCTGTCAAGAATGCCAAGAAGGCTCAAAATCCAAAATATCTGGTTGAAATAAGATTCCTTAAAATCATGACATAACATAGAGCAAATTTGATCATTGTTACAAGGTGATTATTCAAATTTTTGAAAATAAGCACATATTGAAATAACCCATAGCTCTTAATAAAAATTCAGCTGTTTTTGAACAATTAGAATTTAACAGACATCAGGAGAACATAATAGATTACTTTAACACATTGATTAACAGAGAATCAGATTTTAATTCTATGTCAAAGAGAAATAGATTAGTATACTTGTAACATTTTCGATCTGCCAATGTCCTTGATTTACATTTTGAAATAAACTGTTAAAAATCTTCAAATTAGGATAACATTTTAAATAAGATAACACAAATTTTAGCCTGAGCTGTTTTCATTTCTGTTGGAATGGTATATCTTTTTCCAACCTTTCACTTTCAGTCTGCATGCATCATTGTTGGAAAGGTGAGTTTCCTGTAAGCCGCAAATAGATGGGTTTTGTTCCTTAACCCAATCAGCCAATCTTTTAACTGGACAGTTCAGGCCATTAACATTCAATGTGACTATTGAGAAGGAGTAATTTTGCCCTGCCATTTTCCTAAAGATATTTTCTAATATATGCTTTGAGCTTCCTGTGATCTTTTGCTGTGAGGTTTCCTTCCTTTACCTTCTTTCATACTGATGACCGTGTTTCTGTGTTTCTGTGTATAACACATCTTTAAGCATATTTTGCAGGGCTGGACGAGTAGCGGCAAATTCTTTCAATTTCTGTTTGCCGTGAAAGGTCTTTATTTCACCTTCATTCTCAAATGAGAGCTTTGCAGGATATAATAGTCTGGGCTGGCAGTTTTTCACTCCTAGTACCTGGGCTATGTCTCGCCATTCCCTTCTAGCTTGTAGGGTTTCTGATGAGAAGTCTGCTGTGAGTCTAATTGGAGATCCTCTGAGAGTAATCTGATGTTTCTCTCTTGCACATTTTAGAATCTTTTCTTTGTGTTTCACTGGGGTGAGTTTGATTACAACGTGTCGTGGTGAGGATCTCTTTTGGTCATGTTTACTAGGAGTTCTATGAGCTTCCTGTACTAGGATGTCTCTGTCCTTCTCCAGACCCGGGAAATTTTCTGCAAGTATCTCACTAAAAAGGCCTTCTAATCCTTTCTCCCTCTCCATGCCTTCAGGAACTCCTAGAACCCGAATGTTGGGTTTTTTAATAGCATCCTATAGATTCCCAACAATATTTTTTAGATTTCTAATTTCCTCTTCTTTTTTTTTTTGTTTGACTGTATATTTCCTGTGCTCTGTTTTCTAAGTCCAATATTCTCTCTTCTGTTTCACTGACTCTGTTTTTAAGGCTCTCTAGTGTGTTTGTCATTTTATCTATTGAGTTCTTAATTTCATTTTGATTTCTCATCACTATCACACTTTCCTGTTCTACTAGTTTCTGCGTTTCATTTTGATTCCTCCTTAAGTTTTCATTTTCTCAAAGAAGATTTTCTATCCTGTCCAGTAAGGAATTCCGTAGCTCAAGCATTTGTTTTTGAAAACTTCTATTTGTTCTTACCATAAATTTTTTGAAGTCTGTATATTGCATTTCTTCCATCTCATCATCTTCATAATCTTGGCTTGGGGCGTCTTGTTCATTTGGGGGTGTCATAATGTCTTCCTTGTTCTTGTTTCCTCGGTTTTTGTGTTTGTTGTTTGGCATTGTAGAGATATTCTTTGGATTCTTCTTCCCTCACTGTGGTGTTTTTCCTTGTTATACTATGACTCTATTAAGTGGACTGTCTGCTTTTTAGGAGCCTTAGAGGTTTGAGATGGGTGTGGCCTGAGAGTTGTGTTTGGTTCCTCAGGGTTAAGGGTGTGCTAAAGGTGACACTCCCAGGTAGGCTTGGTAAATCTCTCTCTCTCTCTTTCTTTTTTTTGATTCAAAAGGGACGTAATTCCACACAGCTGAGCAGTATTAGAGGTAGTTAGCAGGTCAATGATACACCCACAGGAGCCAGCGATCGGAAGCTCTTTCCCAATGACACACAGGGAATCTATGCTGCCCTCAGTTTGGGCTCAAATTCTTCTTCAGTGTCCCACTGGGTTGCCAAGGTTACCAAATTGCAGCATCTCTGGAGAGTACTCATGTTAATTCCTTGATTTCTCTCCCCCAACATCTCTTTTTTCACAGTTTCAGTTCATTAGCACCACACATTCACTAGGTCCTAATCTCCTGTTTTTTCACACACACACATTCCCCCTGGAGTCAGGTTTTTCTGCTTGGCTGAGGGCTGGTGCAGCCCTGAGGTCACCCCGCTTATGGCTATGTCCAAAATGGCACCTGCTCTTTGTCTTGCTCACCTTTGAAAAGTGAGCAGAGAGAGAGAAACTCGTGTCCATATCAGTCACTTTTTTTTTCCTCTCTCTACTAGATAGCCTTGTGAACTTTTCCTCACAGGGTTTCAAGCCTCATTCCCTCTAGTATCCTCTTTCCGCTTGCCCGTTGGTGTCTCGGGCTATTGAGGTTCGGCTCACCTCGCGTTCCAGCGCTGGTGTGTTGATTCTGCCGCTGGTGTCCTGAATCGTGGGCTCCCACGCTCTCCACACAGGTCCACTGTGAATTACTAGTTCTGGAAGAGTTTCCTCTTCTGTTTCTTCCCCTACTCTTCCTTGAACCTGCAGTATCTCCACTTTTATTAAATTGTCTCTTCCTGGACTATCAGTGTGCTCCCTTCCTATTCCGCCATCTTGCTGCTCTCCCTGTGTTGTCATTTTCATTTGTTTCCAGAAATTTTTTAATTCCTCTTTTGATATCTTCTATGACCCACTGTTCATTCAGGACAATTTTTCTCAGTCCCATGTGTTTGCATATGATCTAGAAATTCTTGTGTTGTTGATTTCAAGCTTCATTCCAATATGGTCAGAGAAGATCCATAGTATGATTTCAATTTTTTTTATCTTTCTGAGACTTGATTATGGCCTAGCATATGGTCTACCCTAGAGAAAGTTCCATGAACTGATCAGAAGAATATGTATTCTGCAAATGTGAGGTTAAAGTCCTGTAGATATATTAGGTCCATTTGGTCCATGGTTTCAGTCAGCACTGTTATTTCTTTGTTAAGTTTCTGTGTAGTTGATCTGTCCATTGATGAAAGTGGGGTATTAAAGTCCCCCCTTACTACTATTTTATTGGAATCTATGTTTCCATTTACACCCATTAGCATTTCTTTTAGATAGTCAAGCACCCTGTAATTAGGTGTATATACAACAATAATAGTTACATCTTCCTGTTGAATTGATACCTTAAACATTATATAGTGTCCTTCTTTGTCTCTTTTAACAGTTTTTGTATTAAAAGTTTTTTGTCTGATATTAGGATGGTGACAAATGCCTTTTTGTTCTTTCTGTTAGCGTGGAATATCTTTTTCCATCCTTTCAGTTTCAGTCTGGATGCATCTTTGTTGGTGTGATGTGTTTCTTGTAGGCAGCAAATAGATGAGTCTTGTTTTTTAATTCATTCTGCCTGTCTGTGTCTTTTAACTGTAGAGTTGAAGCCATCTGCATTCAAGGCAACTGTTGATAAATAACTTGGTGCTGCCATTTATTCATAAATATTCTTAGTGCTTACTTTAGATTTCATTTTTGCTTTTACTGGGAGATTTTCTGCCTTCACATTCTTTCACAATGATGGCTATCTTTCTATGTTTCTGTGTGTAGCACATCCTTAAGCATCTTTTATAAGGCTGGACAAGTGGTGATATATTATTTCAATCTCTTTTTGTTATGAAAAGTCTTTATTTCACCTTCATTCAAAAATGACAGCTTCGCATGGTACCATGTTCTGGGTTGACAATTTTTGTCTCTTAGGACTTGGAATATATCTTACCAATCTCTACTAGCCTGTAGGGTTTCTGATGAGTTGTCAGCTTTAGTCTAATTGGAGATCCTCTGAACATAATCTGGCATTTCTCTCATGCATATTTTAGAATCTTTTCTTTATGTTTTACTTAGGAAACTTTGACTACGATGTGTCATGGTGAAGACCTTTTCTGGTCATGTCTATTAGGAGTTCTATGTGCTTCCTGTACTTGAACATCCCTTTCTTTCTCCAAATTGGGGGTGTTTCTGTAATTATTTCACTAAAAAGGCATTCTAATCCATTTTCTGTTTCCACACCTTCAGGAAATCCTAAGACTAATAGTTGGGTCACTTGAATGTATCCAATAAATCTCTAACACTGTTTTTGTTTTCCATTTTTTTTTTTTTTGGTCTGACTGACAGATTTCCAAAGATTTTGTCTTCTTACTTGCATGTTCTTTCTTCTGACTCACCAAGTCTACTGTTAAGGCTTTTAACCACATTTTTTATTTGTTTTATTGAATTATTCATTTCTAACATTTCATTCCAATTTCTCTTTTAAAATCTCAATTTCATCAGAAAAATTTTCATTAATGTCCTGTATGTATTTCTTTAATTCATGGATTTGTTTCTCATTGCTTCTAAGTAATCTTATCATTAATCTTTTAAATTCCATTTCTGGCATTTCATCAATCTCTTCATCTTCACATTCTAATATTGAAATGTTACTGTGTTCCTTTGGAGGGGGGTCATGGTGTCTTCTTTATTTAGGTTTCTTATATTTCTGTTTTTATTTTTAGGCATTTGTGGAGTTAATTGTTGTTTATTTCCTCTGATGGCTTTTATCTTTGAGTTATGCCTGTGTGGCTTAGTGGAATGTCTGCACCTTCAGTGAATACCAAGAGGTATGTGGTGGATATGGCCAGGTAGCTCTGGTCAGTGCTCCAGGGTGGGGCAAGTATCCATGGTAACACCCAAGTTGGGCATGGTAGATTACCTCTTGTTAACAGAAGGGGGTATAGTCATCTCTGTTGTTGTGGTTACCCATCAATCCTCTCCTCCAAGGTGAACAATGCCCAGGTGCTAACCCCCAGTGTGTTCAACACTCATCTACATTGCTGTATGAACCACACAAATGATCTGCACAGTCCTCACTGTGAGCACAGTTGTCACTGCAATGACCTGACCCAGGCCGCCAAGAAGTTCCGAATGTATGGAGCCACAAACAGTAATTTCCCAGAGACCCAGCTACACCCTGCACTCTCTCACATAACCACCAGGTTCCCACAGTCTCAACACAAAGGGTTCCCACAGTCACTGGCTGCAGAGGTTTTGCTCTTCCCTGCCAGCCTGTCCAGTCAACAGACCGGCAGATGCTCCCCAAACCATCTTACCATGGTGCCTTGATCCTGTGAGGCTGAGGGTTCCTCACAGTCCTACGTGCATCCTACATTGAGTCCCAGTCAGACTCAATGGCAGTAGGGACTGTAGATTTTTCCCTCTGCTAGAATCTCTGGATCACACGTGTACACAAGAGCCACTGGCCAAACATTGCTCTCTTCCCACCACTGCCACCAGTATTACCAAGAAAATGGTGTCCAGTCTTAGCCAGTTGCTGTGCATGAGCCCAAAGGCTTCCTCAGCTCCAACCCAAAACCAAAATGATGCCCGCCCATCCTCAGCCAGGAAGTATGTGCTATTGTGGGGAAGTTGGGATGAGATAATAATTCCCCCTCTACTTCCACTTTGTCTGCAGGCAACTGTTTGTAATCACTAGCCCCAGGACTTCAGTCTGGACTCATGCCACACTCTCACTCCAGCTATATCACCACGGGTTTTTGCAGTCCAGTTTCCTACCAATCCCCTAGCTGCTGCCCACTCTGGCTCTCGGCTGTTGTAGTTGTGTGTTGTGTTCATGTTCATGCTGTGTGTCTGCACCCTCTACACAAGTCCATGTTGTTCCTCTTTCTTTTGTAGGAATTCCAGCGTACTTTTCTCTGCAATTCTCCTCCTGAAAGTGTACTTCTTACCTTTTTTTACTATTTATCCCTAACCTAGAGCAGTATGGAATCTCTTCAGATAATATATTTTTAATTCACATTATACTCAAAGGCTTAATACTCTACTAAATAAAAATATTTAGCAAGTAAAAAGCAAAAATTCCATCGTGTGTGTGTATATATATATGACAATTATTCAAGTATTTTCCTGTTATTAAACATTTGCATCGCTGTTTGTTCACTATTTTAAATAATTTATAGTTGCCTTTCATTGTTTCATGCATGAATGCTGAACTTCTTATTCAGTTCCTGATCAACTCAAGTACAAGTCATCTGCAATCTTTATTTCCCAAGAGTCAAACCCTGTAGAAACTCCCTCAGAGTGTGCTTTTTTAGTGAAAAAACACATGTCCTAATGATCAATTAGAAACTAATCATATGTGGGGATCAGTGCTGTGGCATAGCAGGCAAAGCTGCCGCCTGCAATGCCTGCATCCCACATGGATGCCCGCTTGACTCGCAGCTGCTCCATTTCAGATCCAGCTCTCTGCTATGGCCTGGAAAAGCAGCAGAAGATGGCCCAAGTCCTTGGGCTCCTGCACTTGTGTGGGAAGACCCAGAGGAAGCTTCTGGCTCCTGCCTTTGGATCGGCGCAGCTCCAGCAGTTACACCCAATTGGGGAGTGACCCAGCAGATGGAAGACCTATTTCTCTCTCTCTCCTTCTCTCCGTGTAACTCTGCCTTTCAAATAAATAAATAAATTTTTAAAAAAGAAAAAAAATTAATCATATAATTATAAATCATCAAGGAACACTACACCAACATTGAAAGCAGCCATCAGCATACACTTGACTACACGAGGCTCTCAGAAGGGTAGAATGGAAGCACCCCATGCATTCATAAAATTCTGCAGAGACAAAAAGCTGTTTTCCTTATTATATCAACACCGGTGGAAAGATTGAATTCTGTTGAAACTACTGAAGACAACTCAAGTGATTTATGAAAGCTCTTCAGTGAGTAAATGTTTCATTCATAAACCATATATCTTATATAAGTTAACAGAAGATCCCAAAATGAGACAAGCAGCAGTGTGCAGGGAGAAGACAGATGAAAAGATCTATAGATCTTCCTATATGGAAACGTTTTAAATGTTTGCCTAATTCTCCGGTGTCACAGTTGTATTACCTACATTGCTGCCTGAAAGCAGTGAGGAGTACCAGATTGCCATGGAGTGACTCCTGTCTGCCAGTCCCTCAAGTAGACACTTGGACAAAAAGGGACTTCTTTTTTTTAATTAATTAATTTATTTTTTTGAGAGGTAAAGTTATGGACAGAGAGAAGCAGAGACAGAGAGAAAAGTCTTCTGTCTGTTGGTTCACTCTCAAAATGGCCACAACGACCGGAGCTACACTGGTCTGAAGGCAGGAGCCAGGAGCTTCTTCCAGGTCTTCCACGTGGGTGCAGGGGCCAAAGGACTTAGACCATCTTCCAGTGCTATCCCAGGCCACAGCAGAGAGCTGGGCTGGTAGAGAAGCATCTGGGACTAGAATCGGCACCCCTATGGAATGTCAGCGCCACAGGCAGAGGATTTTATCATACCACACCCCAGCACTGGCCCCGCGATTCTTACGGAGTTTACAGAATAGAAATTTAGTGGAGAAGGATAATGAGGAATGGAGATAATCACACTACAAACAAACAAACAAATCACTGAAACCAGGGATGACTGCTATGAGGGACTAAGAATTACTTGGTAGGGGGCAGGAGACTACATAAAGTAAGACCTTATGGTGAGAAGATCTAGACATGAGACTTGCAGGTAAGCGAAAATTAGCCATACAAAGAGGGGAGGGGAGGGAGTAGTAGAAAGAAGATGAATATTCTAGGTAGAGACCACAGCAAGTGCTTGGCCGTGAAGAAGCCAATTTAACCTCAAAATGCCCCCCACTATCCTTTTTTCATTTTCACAACCCAGGGGCTCCCATTCTGGTTTCCTGCCTCAGCCTCTCCTCAATAGTCCATACCAATTAAATTTAAACTGTGTTTCACCACCATAGCATCCTTCTCTCTAACACAGTAATTTATTTTGATATTCTCAGACTACATTATATCTCGTATTGTACAACATTTTTACACAGTTTAATTTTGCCTATAACACCAATTAAATTTATGGAGGGTAGGCACACATTAAAAAAATTATCAGCAGCATATCCAAAGTATATCTAGAATTAACATTTATGTGTTTACATTTAGCCAAATAATAATTGGACATTCAATGATCACTCTAAAAACCTAACTTAATTTAAAAATGTCAATAGTTTCTCAAAAAATCAGGATTCTACATATTTTTAAATTACAATATTTTATTTACTTATCAAATAAGTGTTGAAAGTGAGATGGATTTTGCTATCTTCTTGATGTAGGGAAACATCCTCACAGCCTATTTAAATAGTTGAACTGATTCAAGTTTATTAAATAAGACCAATGAGTTAATTATCACAAAACTATCCTGCCGTGGAAAGCATAATGTACAGACTTAAGTGAAAAAAACACAATTTTTTCTGCACAAATATTCTAACAAATACATTTTGTCATAACAGTAGTAAAATTATTGCAATGAAATTTTCAACTTAATACTACTATCTAAGCATTTTAAGAAATAGACATAAGTTAAAAATGTTGATTTACATTGAGTGTCATAGTAAATAGTAAGAAATATTCTTTTTTATAGTTGTTCAATCAATGGAAGCAAAATGTTCTAACTATAACCTCTAAGCTCTCAATCGATCTTGATTCAATATCTCTCCAGGTTTCTATTGCTGAAGACTATAAATTCTGATCCTAATTAATTATTTTTGTTAAATAAAGGAGACTATGTCAAACTTAAAAAATTTCTTCACAGCAAATAAAACAATGAACAAAGTGAAAAGGCAAGCTACCGAATAGGAGAAAATATTTGTAAAACACATATCTAACAGAGTTAATCTCCTAGATATATAAAGAATTCCTATAACTCAATAGCAAAAAAAGAAAACTAATAATACAATTAAAATGTGAGCTAAAGATATTATTTGACATTTCTCCAAAGATACACAAATGGCCAACAGGCATATAAAAAAGCATTCTAACGTAAATCATCATCAACGAATTGCACATAAAACCACAATGAGATATCACTTCACATCTGCTACACTGAGTGATATCCAAAAAAAAAAAAAAAGTGAGTGGAGATGTGGAAAAATTACAGATACTATATGATCTAGTAAACTTACTTCTTGATAAGGTATCCAAAATAATCGTGGTCAGCACTGGGGCATAGCAGGTTAAAGCCCCAGCCTACAGCACTGGCATCATATCTGGAAACCGGTTTGGGTCCCAGCTGCTCCACTTCCTATCCAGCTCCTTGCTAATGCTCCTGGGAAAGAAGCAGAGGATGGCCCAAGTACTTGGGCCTCTGCACCCATGTGGGAGACCTGGAAGAAGCTCCTGGCTTCAGCCTGGCTCAGCCCCAGTCATTGCAACCATTTGGAGAGTGAATCAGTGGATGGAAGACCTTTCTCTCTCTCTCTTGCTCTCTCTCTCTCTCTCTCTCTCTACCTCTCTCTAAAACTCTACCTTTCAAATAAATAAAATAAATACTTTTTTAAAAAATATAATATAATTAAAATAAGGATCTCAAATAGATACTGATAATACCAAGTTCATTGTTGCATCATTTGCAATACTCAAGACATGGGAAAAAACTAATTGCTCGTGGAGAGATTAATGAATTTTTAGAATGTGTAATAAAGATACAATGGATACTATTTAGCCTATAAAAGAAATTCTGCAGTATGTGACAACATGGATGAAACTTGAAGGTATTATGCAAAGTAAAATAAGCCAGCCATAACATGACAAATGCAGCACAGTTCCACTTATATTAGGTATATAAAATACTTAAGTGGCATAGAATCAAAGAGTGAAGTGGTTGTTGTCAGAGGCCGAGGAGAGACGGAAGCCAGAAATTACTAATCAGTAGGCATAAAGTTTCAGGTAAGAAAGATGAATAAACTCTAGAGGTTTTCTGTACAATATTGTACAACAATAATATATTGTACATATAAAAATTTATTAAAAGGGTAGAGCTCATGTTAAGTGCTCTTACCACAGTAAGATAATTTTTTAAAGATTAAATAAAAATAACAGGGCCAGAAATGTGGCGTAGCTGGTAAATCTGCCACCTGCAGTGCCCGTGTCCCATATGTGCACTGGTTCAAGTACCAGCTGCTCCACTTCCTATCTAGCTCTCTGCCATGGCCTGGGAAAGCAGTGGAAGATGGCCCAATTCCTTGGACCCCTGCACCCACGTGGGAGAACCAGAAGAAACTCCTGGCTCATGGCTTCGGATCGACTCAGCTCTGGCCATTGCGGCCAACTAGGGAGTGAACCAGTGGATAGAAGACCTCTCTCTGTCTCTCCTTCTCTCACTGTGTGTAACTGTTACTTTCAAATAAATAGATAGATCTTTAATAAATAAAATAACACCATAAGGTACCCTACAAATATATAAAACTTTTACATAGTAGTAAAAAGAACAAATTAATCTTAAAAGATAGCATAAAAATAAACTATCTAAGGCCTAAAGAATAACAACAGAGGAATCTACTTGAACACAAACTCACCACACTGGTTAAGAAATAGAGCAGTGGCTGGCGCCGTGGCTCACTAGGCTAATCCTCCACCTGCAGCGCCGGCACCCTGGGTTCTAGTCCCAGTCGGGGTGCCGGATTCTGTTCCAGTTGCTCCTCTTCCAGTCCAGCTCTCTGCTGTGGCCCAGGAAGGCAGTGGAGGATGGCCCAAGTCCTTGGGCCCTGCACCCGCATGGGAGACCGGGAGGAAGCACCTGGCTTCTGGCTTCGGATCAGAGCAGCGCGCTGGCCGTGGCAGCCACTTGGGGGGTGAACCAACAGAAAAAGGAAGACCTTTCTCTCTCTCTCTCTCTCTCTCTCTCTCTCACTGTCTAACTCTGCCTGTCAAAGAGAGAGAGAGAGAGAGAGAGAGAGAAAGAAAGAGAGAGAGAGAGAGAGAGAGAGAAAGAAAGAAAGAAAGAAAGAAAGAAAGAAAGAAAGAAAGAAAGAAAGAAAGAAAGAAAGAAAGAAAGAAAGAAAGAAAGAAAGGAAAAAGAAATACAGCACCACCTGGAACAGGGATTTGATTCAGTGGTTAAGACACAGATTGGGACATTCACATCCCATATCAGAGCGCTTGGGTTCACATCCAAGCTCTACATCTGATTCCAGCTGCCTGCTTTTGTGCACCCTGGGATGGTTCATGTGCTTGGTTCTCTGTCACCTCCATGGAGACTAGCCCAAGCTGTTGCTGGCACTGGCACTGGATAGGAGATCTCTGTCTGTCTGTCTGTCTTCTTCTCTTCTTCTCTCTGTCTCTCTTGATTCAGATCTTCAGATCGGAGCAGCGTGATGGCCGTGGCGGCCATTTGGGGGGTGAACCAACAAAAGGAATACCTTTCTCTCTGTCTCTCTCTCTCTCTCTCACTGTCTAATTCTGCCTGTCAGCTATATATATATAGCTACATTGTTTGAAAAACTGTAGAAGAAAACACATAAAATAAAACATATAAAAAGTAAATAGTAGACTAAGAGAACAACTGTGATTCCATGACAACAAAGATCAACAAATGATACATCAAAACAGGATTCATAAAACAGAAGTATCACACACAAATTGCCAACAGGTACTTTGTCACTAGGGAAGGGCATGAGCTTGAACACTAAGCCCTAAAATGGAAAATCCCTGAGTCAAGAATTCAAAACAGAATAAATGCTATTTTGGTGAAAGTGGTTCACATTACAATTGTCTTAGACACACACACACACACACACACATATATATGTATATATATATACATATAAGTATTGCTAACAGGAGATATACTCCACCCAAAACAAACAAACAAAAAAAAAACTGGAGGGGATGTGTGTAAGGTAACAGCAACCAAGGGACATCATCAGTTGAACACCAAGGATTATTTCCAGCTCATATTAGTCATAGATACTGTTCTCTTCAGAACTGTATATCTTAAATATGTAAATGTATTAATTCACTAATATTTTATTTAGCACTGAGTACTTCTAGGACAGCTTACATTAGCATTGTGTATAGCTAGGTATTATCCTTTTTTATTAAGGTCAGAGAAAGAGAGATGTAGAGACAGGCAGACAGAAAAATCTCCCTCCACTGGTTCACTCCCAAAATGCCTGCAACAACTTGGACTGAGCCAGGTTGCAGCCAGGAACCAGGAACTCAATCCAGGTCTTGAGGGGGAAGGGATCTAACTACTTGAGCCATCACTGCTGCCTCCCAGGGTTTGCATTAATTAAAAGCTGGAATCAGAAGCAGAGAAGGGACTGAACCAGGCCCTCTGATTTAGGATACAGGCATCCCAAGCAGCATCTAACAACTGTACCAAATGCACCCTTAATTTTTTTTTTAGATTTTAACTGCCTATTTCTTTAATGTTTCCTTTTCTTTCTATAAGTTCCAAAGGAGCTTTGACCATGACATTTTCACTACTGTTTACCCAAAATGCACAACAGATGTCCAGCACATGGAAGATGCTCCTTAAATATTTGTGGACTGGCTGCAAATAAATTCATTGTTTCAAGATGTATCCACTGAGAAATAATAAAATTGATTTTATTAACAGCCCCAAAGCTTTTCAACTTTCAAAAGACCTTTTCATTATCTCTCCAAGTCCACATCAATCCTGTATGTTTGAAAGAATTAATCCATCATATTAAAATTAATAATTTACCCCAATATTAAACAAAAGCATATAAAACCCAGTCCATGCTTCCAAAGGTCTCCAGATCATCAGTACTATCTCTTTAAATTCTCTGCTATTCTATAACAGCAGCCAGAATGAAGGAGCTCTATGTTGTTATAACAAGCCTCTCTTGCCTAATAGCCAGACAATTGCCTTAAGGCATTTGAAATATTCAAAATAGCTCAGAACTGCTTTGCAAACTTCTTCTCTGGGCTCTATTTAAATTAATCCCTTTTGTTGACATGTCAGTTACAACCTTAAAAATTGTCCTCAGTTCTTATTTACAGGGGGAAAAAATGCTCTTTACATTTCACCAAAGACAGTAACTACACAGAATTGCCTTCCTCTCCCCCAGCCAGGGCCTCATAGTGATAAGACTGCCCACAAACAAAAGAATAATACTGACCCCTGGGCCCATACACAAGCAGAATGATACTGGATTTGAGACTGTGGCCTTGTTCAATGTAAAGCTACACCAAAAATTCAATTTCCTTAAAGACTCATGAAACATTAAACTGCATTAATTTTGCTATGTACGTACTGGTACTGGGGGGTATTTTGCTCATAAAATATTTGGCAGAGGGACTCCAATGTATTCAAATTTTAAGAATTCTAAATTCTCCTGAGTCCAGACTAATAAAGTGAATTCTTTTTCCTAAGAATCAAGCTTGAAAGATAGACAAGGAGACAAATTATTCTCTCTCTCTCTCTCTCTCTCTCTCTCTCTCTCTCTCTCTTCTCTCTCCTCAAAAAAAAAAAAAGTATTCACTGTTTAAAGAATTTAAGGATTGGGGTCAGCGCTGTGGCGTAGCAGGTAAAGCTGTTGCTTTCCGTGGTAGCATCCTAAAGGGGTGCTGGTTCACTTCCGATCCAGCTCTCTGCTGTGGCCTGGGAAAGCAGCAGAAGGTGACCCAAATCCTTGGGCACCCGCACCCACGTGGGAGACCTGGAAGAAACGCCTGGCTCCTGGCTTTGGATTGGTGAACCTCCAGCCATTGAGGCCAATTGGGGAGTGAACCAGCAGATGGAAGACCTCTCTCTCTCTCTCTGCTTCTCCTTCTCTCTGTGTAACTCTTTCAAATAAACAAATAAATCTTTAAAAAAAAATCTAAGGGTTGGGGCAAGTGATTGTCACAGCAGTTAAGGCTCCACTTGGGATATCCACATCCCATATTGGAGTGCAGAGAATTGAATCCTGACTCAGCTTCCAACTCCAGCTTCCTGCTATTGCACACCTTGGGAGGCATCAGGGATGGCTCCGGGGTTTGGGTCCCTGCCACCTACAGAGCAAGCCTAGATAGACTTCCCAGTTCCAGGCTTGGACCTGGCCTAGCCCCAGCTTTTGAAGGTATTTGGTAAGTAAACCAGTGATCTATAGCAGATATCTCTCTCCTACATACTTTTTTTTTATTTTTATTTTTTGACAGGCAGAGTGGAGAGTGAGAGAGAGAGAGAGACAGAAAGAAAGGTCTTCCTTTGCCATTGGTTCACCTTCCAATGGCCGCCGCGGCTGGCGCTCTGCGGCCAGCACACCGTGGTGATCCCATGGCAGGAGCCAGGTGCTTCTCCTGGTCTCCCATGGGGTGCAGGACCCAAGCACTTGGGCCATCCTCCACTACACTCCCGGGCCATAGCAGAGAGCTGGCCTGGAAGAGGGGCAACCGGGACAGAATCCGGCGCCCCGACCGGGACTAGAACCCAGTGTGCCAGCGCCATAAGGTGGAGGATTAGCCTATTGAGCCGCGGCGCCAGCCTCCTACATACTTTTTAAAAAAGAAATAGATAATCTCATCTTTGTCTACAGCCATATCAAAGTGTGTCCAGTCTCAACTGATAAACTCAGTTTTAGGTTCTAGGGAGTCTTTCAAATCCACCATTTAAAAATAAATTCAATTGTAAGCATTAAGTTTTCTAACAATCAAGAATGGTTCTGCGTGTGCACGGCAAGGCATTCACTCTTGACTCTTTCATATTGTGGTTGACAATTGTGAAGAACTTCTTAGGCAGAATCTGCCTTACTGAAGATTCTTCACTTTCATCATTTGTGTTCTTTCTGGAGCTTCCCCATCTCTAGAGCTGCTACTGACTATTCTGTAAGAACTTATTTATCACCCAGAAGAATCAGTGTTTTCCCAGTCTGCCCAAGGTTGACAGCACATTAAGAATCTAATTTTTTTCACAGGCAGAGTTACAGTGAGAGAGAGAGAGAGGTCTTCCTTCCATTGGTTCACCCCCCAAATGGCCGCCACGGCCGGAGCTGCGCCGATCTGAAGCCAGAAGCCAGGTGCTTCCTCCTGGTCTCCCATGAGGGTGCAGGGCCCAAGGACTTGGGCCGTCCTCCACTGCCTTCCCGGGCCACAGCAGAGAACTGGACTGGAAGAAGAGCAATTGGGACAGAATCCGGCGCCCCAAGTGGGACTAGAATCCGAGGTACTGGCAGGATTAGCCTAGTGAGCTGTGGCACCAGCCAAGAATCTAATTCTTAATCACACAAGCACCAACTCTGATGTAGGCTTTCTTTTCTTTTATGTATCAATAAATTTTGTATGGTGACCTCTTGGATATGATTGCAATTTAGGCTATAATCTTTCAGAAGGCTACAGGGAGATTTGTGACATAAATATAACTTACATCCTGATATTCTAATTAAAGAGTAGTCCAAGAACTAACAGCATGGGCATAACTTGGGAGCTTGTTAGAATGGCAGAATTTACTAAGGGAGGTGTGAAACACACCTCCCTTAGGATATACCCCAAGTGAAGAGATAGATAGGTCTGGGCCTCTGAACTTACAAGGCCTAAAGCCCACCAGATTATTATCAAGCCCCTTCTATCAGGTTCTATTTGCCTCTCAATCAGAAAACTTAATTGTAGCTTAGACAGCACCTTTCTTAGCTCCTCTAATAATGACTCTGTCCTTTGTTCTAGACCCTGTCTAGAGCACTTGGGCCTCATTCCTTCGTAATCATAACCTCTACTCTACCACCAATGGCTCTACTCCCAACCTGTGTGTACTGATGGTCCTCTTCCCCACTTAATGCTGTATAATTGTTCAAACCTGGTAAATGCCACTCTTAGGATCATTGGTTACTATCCTCACCCTGTCTTTTATGACCTTGTCTAAATATGATCAGAGTCGGTAAACTCGGAAGGCTTCCATAGCCTTGGCAACTCAGGACGACAGCCTAGGGTGGTTACTGGCTCCATAAACTAGAGTGTCAATTTGTTGGGTCAACAACAGGAGCCACTGTGCACTTGCTCCTCATGTGGGATCTCTGTCCTTAATGTGCTGTACATTGTGATTTAATGCTATAACTAGTACTCAAACAGTATGTTTCACTTTGTGTTTCTATGTGGGTGCAAACTGTTGAAATCTTTATACTAAATTGATCTTCTGTATATAAAGAGAATTGACAATGAATCTTGATGCAAATGGAAGGGGAGAGGGAGCAGGAGAGGGGAGGGTTGCGGGTGGGAGGGAAGATATGGGAGGGGGAAGCCATTGTAATCCATAAGCTGTACTTTGGAAATTTATATTCATTAAATAAAAGTTAAAAAAAAAGAATATCATATAGAAAAAAAAAAAGAATGGCAGAATTTCAGAGCCTATCCTGATCTTACTGAACCATCAACTACAGTTTAAAATATTCCAGGTCATTCTTATTCACATTGCTTTTGGAGAAACCCTGTACTAACTGACCTTAACCCATTACAGCCAAGGCATTCAGAGCCACTTGAATGCCAACAAACACTACTCCTAACATTTTATATCAAATTAATCCTATTTGTTCACCAGTGTTAGTGAGCAATTAAGCACATTTTTTAAAGGTTTATTTATTTATTTGAAAGGCAGAGTTACAGAAACACACAGAGGCAGAGAAGGACAGAAAGGTCTTCCATCCACTGGTTCATTCCCTACATGTCCTCAATGGCTGGAGCTGCGCCAATCTGAAGCCAGGAGCCAGGTGCTTCTTCCAGGTCTTCCACGTGGGTGCAGGGGCCCAAGGACTTGGGCCATCTTCTATTGCTTTCCCAGGCCATAGCAGAGAGCTGGATTGGAAGTGGAGCAGCTGGTACTTGAACCAGATCCCATATGGATGCCAGCACTGCAGGCAACAGCTTTACCTGCTATGCCATAGTGCTGGCCCCAAACACATTCTTAAGATATAGTTTTCACATACTGGTGTGAAATATTCGTGACAAACTTATTCCTGGGTAGAGAGAATTAATAGAATTAATTTTGTAAATAATACTTCAGAAATTGATTTCCACAGGCTAATATCTCTTGCACCTAAGATGACATTCTAACTCAAATGGTAACAGATAAACCTATTAATTTCTCTGAAGGTCAGTTTTCTCATTAGCAAAATAGGGATAGCAATAAATAATCTAGTGGGATATGTTAAATATTAAAGGAGAAAATGTGAATGAAGCATCTTCATCTCAAAGTGTATTTTATTTTAAAGATTTATTTATTTGAGTGACAGAGAGAGAGAGAGAGAAACCTTCCATCTATGGTTCACTCTCCAAATGCCTACACCATCCAAGCTGAAGCCAGGAACCAGGAACTCCGTTTGAGTTTCCTACATGAGTGATGGGACCCAAGCACTTGGGTCATTAACAGCTGCCTTCCAGGTAAATTAGCAGGAGGCTGGATCAGAAACAGAGTGTCACTGGGATCCAGCCAGACCCTTTGATAAAGGATGTAGTGTCCCAAGCAGTGGCTTAACCAGCTGTACCACAACATCAACCCCACACTTCTGTTTTCTTGACTCGTGGGTCACTTGCTCTTCCACTGGAGGTGGCTCTTTCCATGTGACCAGGGAAGATGTAGCAGGTTCACAACTCCAACAATTCACAGTTTCAGACACAAACTCTCAGAAAAAAATTAAAATAAAAATTTACTAGTCCTTAACTGGAAGATACTCCATCGAGTATTCTAGAAGCCTGGCTCATTTTCCTGACCACAAAGTGGGAGTACAGATAGGAGCGGGAAAACGGGGCCTGCCCAATACACATTATGTAACTGAAAGGTAGGGTGATATTGCCTTTCTGAAAAATAATCAATGAGAAATATGTGCCTAGCTACTTCCAAGACTAAAGGCATATAATTGTCAACTTTAGATGCACAACATAATGACAAGGAAAATTATTTAAATTCCTCATACCCAGAGGACACCCTTAGACCAATTAAATTGAAATCTCTGGGATTGAGACCCAAGCAGCAGTATTCTGTATGTTTCTCAGGCTAAGACAACATATAACCAAGGTTAAGACCCATTGGCTGCTAGGGAATGAGAGAGGCAAGAGTCAGAGAGCCCAGTTTAGTCAGCGAGTCCAATTACATTCATGCACATCAGATACCAAAGAAGTGTGGAATGTTGTTCATGGTGATGGAAATGAACAGCTTCTAGCCTATGTATTAGGAAAAAAATCAACAATTGCTGCTGAATTGGTGGCAAGCAGAGATGGACTGTGGGAAAACAATGAAGCAAAGGTGACTCCTACATATCTGAGTATAGAGATGCTTCTCTCATATAAGCACTGTATTTGGAGAAAAACAGGCCAGATGGGAAGAAATAAAAGTTCAGTAAATTTTGCATTTGAAATCGAAGTGAATCATTCAAATAGCAAAGTCAAGCATGTAATTTGATTCAGTGAAATAATTGAACTGGAAACGCAAATATAGGTATCATCCAAATACAGATGATATGTACAGATACAGGTCATGAGAATGGATTAAATATCTCAGTGAAAATGTGAAGAGAGAAAGGAGAAAGAAAAACATTATGTAGCAATGCAGATGACACACTGGTGTATTTCTAGTCTCCCAGAGAATTCTGATAGTGAGCCAGACTGAAAACTAGAGTTTTACAGATTTTTTCCTAATAAACTCTGGTGAAGCTTCTTCTCCCATGTTTTGAATAATTCCAAGAATATTGTTGGGAAGGGGAATATGCCTCTCAAAATATTCAGTAAAAATATTTATTGGGAGAACTTAGAAAAAAATCATTAAGACAAAAAAATCACAATAAAAGGGAGAAGGTATAATGTATATTGGAACTAGGTTTCTTAAAGAAAAAAAGATGACCAATTGGATAGAATCAATATCCTGAATATCCTGATTTCTTGTACCAGCCATCTGAAACCAGATACTTGAACACACTCTAAGTACATCTATTTTTTTCCAAAAGCTTGAACCGAACTTCTGAGATCCTGTTAGTGTCAGAAGGAATCATGAATGGGCAGACAGAAGCACTAAAATGGAGCAGTAATTACAGTAAAAGAGCATAACTATTCCTTATAATGACATGCCTCACAGGAGTGCCTCTTTCCTTCTCGTTCTAGAGGTTTGACCCCTTCTGAGGTAGAATAATCGTAAATACTAGAGGAGGAAGACAGATTTAAAGGTTATCTGTCCAAGGAGGGCAGCACACACTTCATAAAATTCTGTGCCTTTCTGAAAAGGGACTAAAATAAGATGATGAATGTCACCTTTTTTAAAATGGTCCTTAAAATCAGATTCAGCAATTTTATTTAAATGTTAAATTTCTTTTATTTAAATGTTAAATTTCATGATAATACCAATAAGTTCTAATGGATAATAAAGTAGCATAGAAAGTAGTTTTACTCTATGTAATCTACTAAAGTTAATAAATCTTCAGTCAACATCTCAGAGTGCTGGTTCAAGTACCAGTTCCTCTGCTTCCAACCCAGCTTCCTGCTAATGTATCAGGAAAGGCAGAAGAGAATGGCCCAAGAACTTGAGTCCCTGCCACCTATGTGGGTGACATAGATGGAATTTATCACCCCTGGCTTCAACTTGAGCCAGCCTGATTGTTCTGGGCATTTGGGAGGTGAACCAGTGGACAGAAGATCTCCCCGTCTGCCTCTGTCACTCTGCCTTTCAAATAAGTAAATAATTTTTAAATTTATTTTTTAAAAGAGAGCGATTCATAGAAAATTTTTACAGACAGAAAGCAAATGAGAAAATCTAGATAGTATATCAATTCTGTGGATAACATATTTCCATTCTAGACTTTACCAAATGAAGTATTCCATCCAAAAACTGCTGATCTCTCCGCAATCCTCTTAACAATCTTATTCTTATACATCACCCATGTTGATGTAGGTAGCTCCCAATCCTGACTTCTTTTCCAGTCACTGATTTCACGTTTTTCAATGACCCGACGAACATTTTTAACTAGACAGTTTCAAGCTCACTCTGTTCAAAATTGATATCCTCTTCCTTTGAAAACTTCTTCTCACGCTTTTTCTGTCCATCTCATCATATCCTTTCTTGTCACCTCTAGACTGGAAATTTAAGATCCATCTCTGTCTTCTCTTCTTTTTTGCCTCCAGCATTCAACAATGGCCAAGCCCTGCACTTTGACCTATATAGAGGCTGATGTTTGGTCCCTTACTTCCAGTTCCTTCTAGAATTTTCCTGTAACTCTTTGTTACCATGACCATCATTGTAGCCATCCTACATAATATCCCTCTCAGAGGTGGATTTCCTAGGAAGCTAATGAAGCTTACATTTGAGAACTCAGCACTAAGGTTCTGTCACGTCAAATTCATTATATTGTATACTTTTCTTGAATGGCATAGTGACTGCTGTGACTGACCTTGCCACGCTCTGACTCTCTGGCTCAGCATGCACCCACCCAAGCTAACTACATAATGAATTCGTTCTCCTTGGCCTAATTGTAAAAGCTTCTTTGGTCTTGCCCAAACACCGATGTTCCTATTACTCTACTTTTGTATACTATTTGTATACCAGATTGAATTGCTTCTGCCATACATTTCCTGCCCAACTCCACTATGTTATGCTTACTTGTTTCTTTACCAAGAGTTTCCTCCCCACCTTGCCTTCACTTTTCTCCCTAACATTGCCCTAACACTGATGTTCAGATTAAGTCGTCACCCCATGAAGTCCTCTTAAGTTGTTGCCAGCTGGATGCAAGTTCTCCTGCCTCCAGATTTACTTAATGGAATTTCTCAAATGTAATTATTAAGTGCAAGAATCAAATCTACCCTTAGCGAAATTCCATTTTATTAGAACACGGCCACACCCTGTTGTTTACATATTGTGCTATGGCTGCTGTTTCACAAGAATTGAGTAGCATTAGGTAGTCACAACAGATCCCACATGTCCAACAAAGCCTGAAATATTGCATATTTGGCTCTTCCCAGAAATAGTTTTCCAGCCCCTAATCCAGGTTATCTTTTTTTTAATTAATTAATTTGTTTATTTGTTGACAGGCAGAGTGGATAGTGAGAGAGAGAGAGAGACAGAGAGAAAGGTCTTCCTTTTGCCGTTGGTTCACCCTCTAATGGCCGCCGCGGTAGCGCGCTGCGGCCGGCGCACCGCGCTGTTCCGATGGCAGGAGCCAGGTGCTTCTCCTGGTCTCCCATGGGGTGCAGGGCCCAAGGACTTGGGCCATCCTCCACTGCACTCCCTGGCCACAGCAGAGAGCTGGCCTGGAAGAGGGGCAACCGGGACAGGATCGGTGCCCCGACCGGGACTAGAACCCGGTGTGCCGGCACCGCAAGGCGGAGGATTAGCCTGTTGAGCCACAGCGCCGGCCTCAATAAATATTTGAAGAGGAAATATATTAATACATACCATATACTTCTTTAAAGATCTTTTCTATGTTTAAATAAAAATAGTTCAGGCATAATATTTCTATCATTATCCCCATCACTATTAGGAACTTAGAATATTTCACTTATACACACACACTTTGAAATCTATCTTGTAACTTTCACCCAGACTGTACATATTTTCATCTGTTTACCTTCCTAAAATTAAGGAGTTTTCTTGTTAGTCAATAGTTAATTAGACTTTTTTCTCCTTTCCTCCGCCATCGTGGTGAGTGTACCTGACTCTTCCTCGCCATGTCTTCTCACCAGACCTTCAGAATCAAGAGATTCCTGGCCAAAAAACAAAAACTAAACCATCCCATTCCTCGATGATTTGGATGAAACTGTAATAAAATCAGGTGTAACTCCAAGAGGAGACACTGGAGAAGAACCCAGCTGGGTCTATAAGGAATTACACTTGAATGGCTGGCACACATATTTCTGCTGTCTCAATGTCACTATCTTTATCACCACAACAAGCTGAAGATGTCACCATATGCACAGCTAGACATGTTTGATTAGGTCTGTGACCAGTGGGTTTGTTCAGCAATAAATATGTGAGACCTGTTGAAAAAAAGTTAATTAGGTGATCCGACTGATTATAACAATTTTTATTTTCATTATTATTTCTTAAATTCCAGGTGAAGGTATTAGCATGTGCAATGATACCTAGAATACAAGGAGCATGGACTACACATGGTAAGGTGGATGCCTGGGTACAAAAGGACACTGACTAATTATTTATTAAGAAAATCCCTGTAGATGCGAAGATTTGTGGATGCAGAAATCCTATATCATAGATGTCTTATGACAATGAAATGTGATACTCAGAAACCCCTTCAAGAAAGGACCTATTGCCTGGCTGGGAGGAGTATGGTTAGCTGATAGCCTTGCCAACACAATGTGAACTCAAACTTTTTGACTTCTACCAACACAATAGGTGAGAAGTGAGATTTCAGTGCAATTTCAATAAGTACTTTTTTTCCATGAAGTTGGTTGAAAACCATTTTTTCATATGTTTGAATGACTTCATTGCTATAAAGTGTCTGTTAATGTCCTTTTCAGTTGAGTTGTTAACATTTTCAATATTAATTTGTAGAAATTCTTTGTATATCATCGAAATTAACCATTTATCCACAATGTTAAGCTGTAATTTATTTTCCTAGATTTTCATTTGTTTTTGACTGTGTTTTGGTGCATAGAATTTACTAAATTTACTAAATTGTTTTTGCTGAACTACCTGTACAACATTAACATCTGGTCTAGGTATAAACTGATAGTGTTGCTTTGTAAACATGGGCTTTAAGTGAGTTTGGGAGTAATTTATACCAACTTGTTAATGTTGTTTGATAACTGTGAGATTGATTATTTGGAATTGTTCTCATGAAGACTCTAGAAGAGCTTTGTCATAGGGGGTGGTTACTTAGAAATAACATGCCTAAATGACCAGCAAAGTAGAAAGAGCAGCATCTGAACTCCATTTGAGTCTCCTTTGTTCCCAGGTCTCTTGTACACATGTCAGTAGTTCCTGATCTGAGAGATAAAGTGAATCCTGGTATGAACCTTTATAGAGAATACAGATGGAGTTTGTACCTACCTGCCCCAGGACCTTTGCTGCCAGGCTGCCTTTAGATGTTATGCATACCTTTATTTTAAAGTTGTTTTTGTATCACACTCAAAACAAAACTAAACAAAACAAAAATCCTGTAACACAAGCATTGTCACTTGGATCCTGTGTGTCTTCTTTAGCAATCAGCCCCAATCAAACTGCCATCATCAATGCAATGGCTTTCATAACACAAATTTCATTCATCTTTACACAGTCAAATGTTTAATGATTTATTTATTTGACAGACATAGTTGCAGAGTTACAGAGAGAGGAGAAATGAGATAAAGAAAGAGAGAGAGATAAAGAGAGAGAGAGAGAGAGAGCTATCTTTCATCCACTGGGTCATTCCCCAAGTGGCCTCAGTGGCCAGGGCTGGTCCAGGCCAAAGTCAGCAGCCTGGAGCTCCAACTGGGTCTCCAAAACAGGTGGCAGGGATCCAAGTACCTGGGCCGTCTTCCACTGCTTTCCCAGACACATTAGTAGGAAGCTGGATCAGAAGTGGAACATCTAGGACTTGAACAGGTTCTCACATGGGATGGAAGGATCACAGACAGAGGCTTAACCCACAATGGCAGTCCCACACAGTCAAAATTTTTATCTGCTATATGGCTTTGGAATTTGATGTCTTGTTTTTTATCTAGACTAATTTTTTATCCATTTATTATTGATTTATTGCACCATCATTCTTGAGGTTTCTTAATTCATTGTAGAATTTTGAGTCTGTTTTATACGTTTCTCTCTCTCTCTCTCTCTCTCTCTCTCTCTCTCTCTCTCTCCCTCTTCCTCTTCCTCCTCCTGCTCCTTCTTATCCTCCTCTTCCTCCTCTTCCTCATTCCAGGTGGACCTTCAGTCTTATATTGATAATTTTCAAGTTCTCCTTCCAAAGTGATTTGACATAATACAGCAAAACCAGTTCACTTACTGAGCCAGTGATGGAATTGTTCAGTTCCTTTCAATGTGGCCAAATTCTATTCCCTGGGCCCACAGATTCCTATTAGTCATAGGCCCACAATAGCCTCTTTCTATCTCATTTCCAGAATAGAGGACATTAAATAGTGATCCCCCTTTAATCCTTGCATGTTCACCTAATGTTCAGCAAAACTGCATTTGAAAACTATCAAACATTTGATATTTCTACCCTTATAGAGAAAGTTTCTCTGGATTTTTGAGCCTACTATATGCCTTTTGTATTTTTCTATAATCTCACATATTTAGAGCAGAATTTACAGCTTGATTAGAAATCTATGATAATATGCAAACATACTTACTGAAATTTTCCTTACATATGCTGAAAGAAAATGTGACAGATTTCATAGATATATTTTACTATTTATAGTTATGCTTTCAAGAACTCTCTTCTAAAACCATGACCAGGAGAACAAAACACAGCCTTCAGAAGAGTTTAACAAATATCCTCCAATCATTCTCAATCAGGAATCCAGCCAGAATTTCTGACATTGCTGCAGATTTTAATAACCCTAACCACTCACCAGGCAATCTTTCCGTGTAACAACAGATCACAGACATGTCATTCTCACTAACATTCCGAGTGTGTTACTTTGATTAAAAACTAAATTGCTAAACCTCGTACAATAAAAACCAGGTTGCTGTAATTATGGGTTTAAGCAGCTGAAAGCATTTGCAAGAATAGCCTCTGATCCCATCTTTCATTGATGTAGGCAGGAGGATTAAAGTTAAAAGACCATCCAGAGGTCTGATATCTAACAGAACACATAGATCAAGTATCCAAAGTAAGAAACGTTATGATTCAACTGAGATCCAGGTTAAGAGCATTGCAATACAAAGCCATTAGCTCCCAGAAAGGGGGCTCAGCTTCAACTAGATCTCTAGAGAACTATTGTCCTCCTATTGTAATGAAGTGGAGAAAACTGGGTTCACCAGAATTCCTTTGCAAAGATTACACTAGCTCTGTTTAGAAATGATTCCACCATACACCAGCCTCAGATAGACAGCAAGACTTGCAGGTAAACTGAAAGTTCATGGAAAGGACCAGAAATAAATTCTTGGTTATGTCAGGTGGAGAGAGGAATAAAACAAGAGAAAGAAGAATGGGGTATTGCAAACAAGATGGCAAGAGTGTACAATGTGTTTTGTGATCCTTTCTTACATCATTTCCCCCCAAATCCAGTAAAGCCCTCAAAAACCTGTAAAGATTTCATGGGAATGATTTTTATGTATCTGTGGTGACATAAAAGGGATGGAATTATATATCCAGGGTGTCCTGGGGCAAATTAGAAATAGATCACCTGGACAAGGGAGTAAAGGAGCAAAGAGAAGCACTAGGCATAAGGTCTTCAAAGGTTTTCTGTAAAGGATCATACAGTAAATATTTCAGGTCTCATGAGTCAACAGTCTCTGTCATAACTGCTCAACTCTGCCATTATAACATGAAATCTGTCGTGATCAATACAGAGTCAACTGTAAAGCTTGTTCTCAGTTTTGTTTGTGAGTGTGAGTGCAGGTAAATTGCTGAACTCTACTTAGTATAGAGTTAGTCTTCTGTGCATGAAGTTAATTGGAAATGAATCTTCTATGTATAAAGTTAATTGAAAATGAATCTTAATGGAGAATGGGACTGGGAATGGGAGAAGGAGGAGGAATAAGGGTGAGAGTACTGGGAGGGCAGATACGGTGAGAAAAAACACTATATTTCTAAAGTTGTACATATGAAATTTGTATTCATGAAATAAAAGGTTTCTTTGGAAAAAATAATTAATTGATTTTTAAAAAGACTGGAATTCATTGCATCATTGAATTACTGTCTTAGAAGCCAGAAGATGAAGATCCTTCTTCTCTGACACCTCTGAGCTACCCACCTTCCCCTAGGGTTGGAGGGAAGTGAAGACCAAAGCAGCTGAAACTCCCATGAGGCCTCAAAATGATAGTGTAGCAACTCTCAGGTAAGAAGAGAAATTCTATGTGTCCATGAGTCACTCAAATGAAAAGCGCTGAAAACCTGGGAGCCATACGTTGAAGTTGGAGTAATAGAAACTAGAACTTATGGGGAGATAAAACAAGGGGATGTGGACAGACTGATGAGTTTAAGAAAAGAAATAGATCAGAATTTACATTTCATTTCAGTTTCTATGTCAGTTTTTATTTTTCCCCTGGCATTTTAGAAAGTCAATTTTACTTCATAGGTAAAATTTCCTTTCAATTTTATATATTATGACATTTGAAAACTATTACTGGGGCAGGCATTTGGCCTAAGGCTTAAGATGCCAGTGTCCCTAGTCAGAGGACCTGGATTACAGACCTGCCTCCAGTTCCTAACTCCAGAATGCTTAAAGGAGGAAAATGATTGCTTGTAGTTGTGTCCATGCCACCCATGTGGGAGATCTGGATTGAGTTCCTGGTTCCAACCTTCAGCACAGTACAGCCCTACCTACTGTGAGCATTTGGGGAGTGAAACAGCAGATAGGAGAGCTCTCTAGCTCATTCTCTCTCTTTTCCCTCTGCCATTCAAGTAGCTGAAAATAAATAAGATTTAGAAAAAGAAAAATCTTCCCAAAAAATCCTAGACATGGTACATAAAATATAAACATCTTGGTTTATGCTAGGTAAATATGGAACACAAAAACTATTAAAGCCTTGATGGTGCATTTACGCTGTGGTTGTTCAGAAGTTCTAAAGCTTCTATAACTTTGGAAATTTTAACTCACTTTAGCCACCACTTCTGAGTTGAGTGCAATACCAAAAGGAGTCATAACAACTTTGACTTGTAGTTTAATGATTACTGGTGTTCATGAGAGGTCACTGCTAATACTTGGTGATAATTTAAGGAAACAGCTAAAGAGTTTTCATGCTATGAGAATCTTTAAGTTGATTTATGGCTCTAAACTCATTGTGAGTTCCTTCTGACTTTCACATCTTTTAAAAAAAAGATTTATTTAGGCCAGCGCCGCGGCTCACTAGGCTAATCCTCTGCCTTGCGGCGCCAGCACACTGGGTTCTAGTCCCGGTTGGGGCACCGGTTCTGTCCCGGCTGCCCCTCTTCCAGGCCAGCTCTCTGCTGTGGCCAGGGAGTGCAGTGGAGGATGGCCCAAGTCCTTGGGCCCTGCACCCCATGGGAGACCAGGATAGGCACCTGGCTCCTGCCATCGGATCAGCGCGGTGCACCGGCCGCAGCGCGCCAGCCGCGGCGGCCATTGGAGGATGAACCAATGGCAAAGGAAGACCTTTCTCTCTGTCTCTCTCTCTCACTGTCCACTTTGCCTGTCAAAAAAAATTTTATTTATTTATTTATTTATTTGAAAGGCAGAGCCACAGACAGGCAGAGACAGAGATTTGCCATCCACTGGTTCACTCCCTAAATGGCCACAATGGCCTGATCTGGGCAGATCTGAAGCCAGGAACCAGGAGCTTCTTCCAGGCCTCCCACATGCATACAGGGGCCCAAGAACTTGGGCCATCTTCTACTGCTTTCCCAGGCCAGAGCAGAGAGCTAGATTGGAAGCAGAGCAGCCGGAACTCATTCTGGCACCTATATGGGATGTCGCCACTGGAGGTAGCAGCTTTACCTGCTAAGCCCCCCATCCACATCTTTTTTTAAAACAAAGATAGAGCTAGAACGAGAGAGAGAGAGAGAGAGAAAGAGAGAGAGAGAGAGAGAGAAAATGTTCCATCTTCTGGTTCATTCCCTAAATGGCCACAATTCCCTAAATGGGCTAGGCCAAAGCCAGGAGTCAGGAAGTCCATCCAGGTCTCCTACATGAATGGCAGGGGCCCAAGAACTTGGGCCATCATCCATCACCTTCCTAGGACCATTACCAGGAAGCTGAATTGGTAGAAGAACAGCAGGGACTCAAACTAGCACTTAGAAAGGAGATACTGGAGTTGCAAGCAGCAGCGCAACCACTGGACCACAATGAGGCCACTCCTCCCACCATCACATCCTAAGCAAAATTTGAAAACAAATTATCAAGAGAAATTTTTGTTTTATCAGATGTAGATAGCCTTTATTTACCATTCATGTACTTCAATATCTTACAGATCCTTACAAAGATACTATGATCTGTAAATGGCATCCCTACCTATTGGACTGCAGTCCACTGTGGTTCACACTCAAACCCACCATCTGGATGAGAAATCCTGGCAGCTTGTAGAGCTCTGTTCCATTCTAGTACAGCGCTCTGCAATGATGTTGACTGTGGAGATATTTCAAAACACACAGTCAAATTCCCAGCCCATTAGCTTAGCTTTCCAGAATGGCCCAGCTCTACATTAACTTGGAAAGTTCTCCTAGGTAATGAATATCCCTGGGTATATTTGAGCCATTGGCTTAGTACTTTGTCTAAATCTGCTTTTGTTGTCAGATTGCTGGGTAGGATTTAATTGCTGCATCTACTTGGTGCTAATCTCTTCCAGTTGCATATTTTTGTACTGCCGGACCGTTGCCTTCTCTTTTTCCAGTTTTTGAGAACATGAAAGACTTTTATAATTAAAGTTGTAGAAGAAAAGAAATTCAGTGGCTGGCATGGTAGCACAGCAGGTTAACCTGCCTTCTGTGATACCAGCATCCCATGTGGGCATGGGTTCAAGTCCCAGCTACTCCAACTCCATCCAGCTCCCTGTTAAAGCACCTGGAAAAGCAGTGGAAGATGGCCCAAGGACCTGGGCTCCTGAAAACCATGTGGGAGACCCAGACTGAGTTCCAGGATCCTATCTTGGGCCTGGAACACCCCAAACATTGAGGTCATTTGGAAAATGAACCAGCAGATGGAATATCTCTCTCTCTTTCTCTCTCTCTCTCTCTCTCTCTCTCTCATTTTCCCTCCCCCTATACCTTTCTCTCTGTTTCTCTCTGTAACTCTGTCTTTCAAATAAATGAATATATCTTTATAAAAAAACAAAATTTAAAAATAAATATCTTTGGGTTGTTTTCAAATTATTTTTTTCTTATCTTCCTTTTTTTATTTTTTTAAGGTCCTAGGGGGAAAATCCCCAAGTAACAGAAAGAAAAAGGAAGCTACACATTAAGGCTTGCTCAGATGTTGTAGTATAGATATTGGTAATTAGAAGCTTAAGTTTTCTCTGAGCAGGGAGGGGTGTATTTAAGTCAATTTTATTGGTTAATAATGTACATTCAGAAGAATTGGCTCATTTTAAATGTGTGTCTGAATGAGTTTTAACAAATTCTTCACACAGACACACTTTAACTACCACTGTAATCAAGGTATAGAATTCTATTACCCCCAAAAAGTTTTTCTGTGCCCATTTGCTGTCAAGTCTCCTAAACCCTAAGCCCCAGATAACCATTTGTCTGCTTTTTGCTTCTGTAGACAGGTTGCCTTTACCAGAATTTCAGATAAGTGGAATCATGCCACTTGTAACTATTGAAGATTAGACTTCTATCATTTTACATAGCTCTATCCTGACTATTCTATATTGCTACATATATTGCTTTTGACGGCTGTTTGACATTCTGTAATATGGATACATCATGGTGTCTTTATGCATTCACCAGTTGATGAACATCTGAATTGGATTCAGGTTGGGAACCATATGTATAAAACTGCTACAAACATTTTTATGCAAATCTTTGCTTGGATATATGTTTTCTTCTCTCTTGGGTAAACACCTAGAGAAGTGGAATTTCTCAGTCATGGTTAACATTTTAAGAAAATGCAAAACTTTTAAGTTTGTACCATTGTGTACTCTCAGTGGCAAGGCACAGTGTTCCACATCCTTTCCAGCACTTTGTGTGGCTGGATATTTTCATGGTAGTCAGTCAAGTAGGCTTGCAAATCAAATCTTATAACTTTAATTTGTATTTTTGTGCCAGTGATGTGCAGTATCTTTTCATATGCTTACTGACTTTATTTGTAAGGTATCCACTCAAATGTCTTACCATTTCTCCTGGTTTATCCTATTATTATTGAATTGTAGAGTTTACTATGTATTCTAGAGAGAAGTCCTTTGTGAGATATCTGTATTGTTAATCATTTCTCTCCGCCTATGCTTTGCATTTACATTTTTGTCAATTCAAACTGCCACACCAGGTTACACTAAAAGGGGCTGCTTCAATTATCTGGTGAACCATAGGGCTTCATGGTGTTTCTTTTCATTAATTTTTATTGTAATTTTTAATTAGTTTTTAACAGATTCAATGGGGATATGTAGATGCAATTCTAAGAACATGATGATAGTCACTTACTCCCTCCCTTCTTCATGATGTTTCTTTCTTTTTTTAAGAAATTTTTGGGGCCGGCGCCGTGGCTCACTTGGTTAATCCTCCCCTGCAATGCCAGCATCCCATATGGACACTAGATTATAGTCCTGGTTGCTCCTCTTCCAGGCTAGCTCTCTGCTGTGGCCTGGGAAAGCAGTGGAGGATGGCCCAGGTACTTAGGCTCCTATACCCACATGGGAGACCAGGAGGAAGCATCTGGCTCCTGGCTCCAGATCAGCACAGTGCCAACCGTAGCGGCCATTTGGGGGGTGAACCAATGGAAGGAAGACCTTTTTCTCTGTCTGTCTGTCTCTCTCTCTCTCTCTCTCTCACTATCTTATCTCTACCTGTCAGATACATAAATAAATAAATAATAAAAAAATTTTTTAAAGAAATTTTTATTTATTTGAAAGTCAAAATTACAGAAGGGAGAGAGAAAGAAAGTGAGAGAGAGATGCCTTCTATCCACTGGTTCACTCCCCAGATGGCTATAAAGACCAGAGCTGGGCCAGGCCAAAGCCAGGAACCAGGATCTTCTTCCAGGTCTCACATGTGGGTGGCAAGCGCCCAAGACTTGGAATCTTATGCTGTTCTTCCCAAGGCATAAATAGAGAGCTGGATTGGAAGTGGAGCAGCTGGGACAGGAACCAGAACTCAAACCAGCATTGCAGGCAGTGGCTTTTCCCACTACACCACAACACTGACTCCTCCATGATGATTGTAAAGTCTCAAGGAGATGAGGCTTGGCTAAAGTGCTTTATCTATGGGGCAGTAAATCTGGAGTAATTTTATTAAAATTCTATAAGAAACTAGATAACCAGGTTTCATCAAACATCTTATTTTCCAGCACAGTGCTTCCCACAGGGAAGTGTGGTTAGTATCCCCACTGTGAATCAGAAAGTATGAAGTAGGACCTCCAATTCTGCATTTCTAACAAGCTCATATGATGTGACTCTTCCAGGGACCACACTTCAAGTGGCAAAGTGAGTACAGCCAAAACAGTTTCAAAAACAAAAATACACAAGAATTCATCCCAGTATTTTTAGCAAAATGTTCTAGGACCACTCATAAACCTGTCAAGTCTGTCCTATCAACACCATTATCCCTATGTATTCCAAACATCCCAACCTACATCATGCCACTCACAGGGACTGATTTGTAAGTAAAGGTGTCTGAGAAGTAATATGGCGCAAGAAATAAGGGAAAGAGGAGAGGATGAGGAAGGGCCAGAAAGAATAAAATGTCATATGTAGACTGAGTTACTAGGTTAGCTAAATATAGTCAATTTTTCATATTATTCTACATACAAATCAGTGTTTATTTTTATTAGATTTTATCTTTAGAGCTTTAAATTGAATGGAAGGTATAGAGATTTTTGATATACCTTCTGCAAGTTAATGTTTTCAATGCTAAAAAACATGATTTGGCCAATTTAGGACATAGCATAAGTATCCCTTTAGATGTGCGGTGTGGGAGGCAAAATGGTTCTATTTCATCAACTCACATTTAGGAAGCTTTAATACAAGATTTTCAAAAGCATAAAATGGCCAAGCAAGAATGCTTTATAACAGCTGGTATCAAAAGGCTCATCCTCAACCAGCAGCACTTAATGTATTCCCATTAAGTAAACTCACACCTCAACTTCAGTAACTCAGAAAGTCATTCCTGTCTTCCATCACTTTAACACTTGGCAAAGTAAAACTTCTGTGTCTTTGTTTTGGAATCAAAATCCAGTCGACCAGAAATTGTCCCAGGAAGAAGAGATGATGGGCTATTGCTGTGGCATAGCCGGTGAGGTCATAGCTGCAGTGCTGGCATCCCATATGGGTGCCAGTTCGAGTTCTGGCTACTCCACTTCCAATCCAGCTCTCTGCCATGGCCTGAGAAAGCAGTAGAAGATGGACCAAATTCTTAGGCTCCTGCACCCATGTGGGAGATAGGGAGGAAACTCCTGACTCCTGGCTTCAGATTGACTCAGCTCCAGCCATTGCAGTCAACTGAGGAGTGAACTAGTGGATGGAAGACCTCTATCTAACTAACTATCTATCCATTATCTATCTATCTATCTCTCTGCCTCTGCCTCTCTGTAACTCTGTCTTTCAAATAAATAAGTAAATCTTAGAGAGAGAGAGAGAGAGAGAGAGAGAGAGAGAGGTGGGAATTGTGATATCTCAGCCATCCCAAACTGGGAAACTAATATGAATAAACTCTCAGTTTCCTGAAAGCAACTTAACCACATTAAATCACTTTTTATGACTAAACCAATAGCAAAGTTTTTCCAGAACCTACCCCAAAAATTCACTTTCTTTCTTGTCAATTCCTGTACTACCATTACTATTTGACACTGATAATTGCCTACTAAAATCCATTATCCTGTTATTCTAAAATAATATAATTTAAGCAATAGTTGACCTACTAACATTATATTTCCTCACCATTCTTGAAGCTAAGTGTAGCCATGTGATTGTTGTCATCAGTTTAAAATAAGCATTACTGTCCAACTTGACCTTTCACTTATTTGTGAGAAAAAATTACCTGGGGGTGCCTGAAGTTCAGATTGACCATGCAGATGAACATAATACCCAAGACTAGGGAAGAACCACACAATACAAGAAACCTAATCCCAGAATCACTGTGTGGAGCAGAGACATCCTTGCCTGGACTGCTCACCTCAAAACTCCCATAAGCCACATTCTTCTTTAGAGCACAATATTTGAAGGCTGTGTTGTTAGAGCAGCTTTTCCGCAGTCTTTGGAGGAGGCTGTCAACAACAGATTCTCACTACAGTATTCAGATAAAGCAATTTTAAATGTTCCTAGGAAAACTATCCCAGCCATCCGTTATAATCTACTGTATTTTCAATAATAAAACAGATAGCTGTGGACAAAACTATTTAAAGGAGATTGGAGAAGTTATCCATTTATATCACTGTCTGTCCCTGAACTTTAAATAATAAGAGAAATATATTTAAAGGCAAAACAATTTAAAAGATTGGAAAAGACAGTCATTTACTTCATTATTAATCATTTTCATTTCCTATACACAGTAAAATATGATGTGTGGTATAAAGGAAAAAAATTGCTTGTCTAAATTATCAAAGTGAATTTTTTCTTTGTGTGTTTGGCACAGAAGTTAAGTCATGGCTTGTGCTGCCTGCATCATCTCAGAGTGCCTGATTTGAATCTCAGTTCTTCTGCTTCCCGTCCAGCTTCCTGCCTGTGTGCACCCCAGGAGGCAGCAGGGAACGGCTGAAGCACTTGGGGTCCTGCCGTGTGTGTGGGAGACATGAATTGGTTGCTGGCTTCTGGCTTTGGCCAGCCCTGGCTATTACAGGGATTTGAGGAGTGAAGTAGCTTATGAGAGATCCATGTTTGTCTGCCTCTCTTTCTGTCTCTCTTTCAAATAAAATGAAAATAAATTTTTTAAAAATTTAAACAAAGGTACATCACTGTGGTCTACTGATACTAAAATGTTAATTTTAAATAATGGATAAATTTCTGACAACAAATTCAACTTCTTAGATAAAGTGAACAAATTCATTGAATGGTACAAAGTAGCCTCTAGGTTTAAAGGTATTCCAGCTGACATCACATGGAAGAGAGACAAACTGTTCATACTGGACTCTGCTCAAACTTCATATTTGAGTGTAAAATAAATAATGTAATTTTGAGTCACTAAAGATAGTTTGCTGTACAACAACATATAAACTGGGGCAAAAGCTGTTCTTAAACATGAGAGAGAAATTTTAAGGAAATAGAATACTCAAGTAAACAATAAGCTGATTCACAAAACACGTCTCACCAAACTATAAAGGATAGCCATCACTCAGAATATATCCATAAAATTACTTATCAAAGAAATGCTAAAACATCTCAAAAATTTTATAATTTGAGCATTATTCTTCTAAGAACCACAAGGATAAAACAAAAGCTATAATGACTACTCTAAAATATATTTAATCAAATGGTAATAAAAATATCATTAAATCAGCCAACTCTGTGCTGACAGAAAAATCTGTAATTTCAAATGCATACGTTTGGAAAGAAGGAAGCCCAAGTCCTTGGGCCCTTGTACTCAAGTGGGAGACCTGGAGGAAGCTTCTGATTCCTGGCTTCAGATGGGCCCAGCTCCAGCATTGCAGCCATTTGGGGAGTGAACCAGCAGATCAGCAGATGATATCTCTCTCTCTCTCTCCCCCTCTGCCTCTTTCAAATAAACAAATAATTTTTTAAAAAAAAGAGTGAGCACGACCTTTCTCTCTGTCTCTCTCTCACTATCCACTCTGCCTGTCAAAAAAAAAAGAGAGAGTGAGCAGAAAATCAGGCTGAGAATAGAAGAGAGAAAATGATGAATTGAAGAGCAGAAATAAAGCAAAGAGAAGTCAAACACATAATAGAAAATAGAACCAAGCATCAATTGGTTGCTTAAAAACATCAATAAAACTGCTAAGCTTATGGGCAAATAATCAATAAAAATACAAGGAGCAGGTTAAGATGCCTCCATCTCACATCAGAATATCTGGTTTTCATTCCTGCTTCTGGCCCCTGATTGTAGCTTCTTGTGAAGGCAGACCCTGGGAGGCAGTAATGACAGCTCGAGTAATTGGGTTCATACCACACACATGGGAAGACATAAAGCTCCCAGCTCTCAGCTTCAGCACAGCTCACCACCTATTGATGCAGGCATCTGGGAAGTAAACCAGCAGATGGGAGTGTTTTCTCTCTCTCTCTCTTTCTTTCTCTCTCTCTCTCTCTCTCTCTCTCTCTCTCTCTCTCTCTCTTTCCATATAAAATACATGCACACACACATACATATACATATATATCTGTCTCTGCCTCTTGAGTAAATAAAGTATTTAAAATTTTAATAATTAGAGAAAAAAGAAAAAATTTGAAAATGTCATAAATTACCATTGTCAGGAATGAGCAATGTAAACACTAAAAGTTAAACAGGCTATTATAAACTAACTTAGGCAAATGAATTTGAGGTTACAAGTAACATAATCAAACTCCTATAAAAAATACACAACTTACAAAAATTGACATAGGAAGAAATAGAATATCTGAAGAGACTATATACATGAAATTAAATCTTCCAATAAAAATTTCCAAGAAATCTCCAAGCTTAGATTTCTTCCCTGACAAAGTCTTCTAAACAATTAGGAAAGAAATCATAATAGTTTTTACAAGCCTCATCTATTTTCAAGTCAAAAAGAGGATGTTTTCCAAACAGATGTTGGCCCCGCAGCCATTAGTCACCCCATGGGCCTCTGAGATACAGATATACTGCCAAGCAAGATCAAAGGCACACCTTTGATAGATCAGCATACCTTGATACCAAAACCTGCTACCCACATGGGAAACCTGGAAGAAGCTCCTGGCTCCTGGCTTCAGCCTAGCCCAGCCCTGGCTGTTGTAGCCATCTAGGGAGTGAACCGGTGGATGGAGGATCTCTGTGTGTGTCTCTCCCTCTGTTGAACTCTGCCTTTAAAACAAATAACTAAATCTTTAAAAAAAAAAAAAAAAGCACCACTTGTACCAATTCCAGTGATCAGGGAGCTCCCACTACAGCCAGACACCAGATTAAACTGAGTCTGTTCCTTTCCAATAGGATGACCTGGACACTCTGGAATGGACTTGTTTGCACTGGATGCCCCTCTGTTGAGTCCTTCTTTTCATAGTGTGGAACAATCTTTCTTCATTCCTCTGAACTCACCTCTAGTAAATCCTTTAAAAAAAAAACTGGAAAAACTGTCCCCCAGCCCTTGAAAAAGAGGCAGCTGGTTTTCCTTCATAATGTTGTCTGACCTTAATACAAGCTTCCAGAATGGCAGGCCTGGCCCTTGACCAGAACTCTCAGATACAACACTGTCCATCTTGCAATCTTCCCAAATGTTTCAAGGACCTTGTGTTCAATCCTTCATGACTCTATCCCAAAACCCTGACCTATGCAAAAACAACTGACTATACCTGATTAAATTTACAGACCCATGGACAATCCTGCCGTACTGGATAATACCTCCTTTACCCTCACCCAAAACTAGCCTCTTTGCAATGAATCAACAGCCCCTCCACCCTACCACAGAACCCATTGTCCCCTTCACAGACCAGAAACGGCATTGCTTATGATCATTAAGAGCCAATTCCTCCAGTTTCCCAACATAATATCCTACCTTTCATCAAGTGGACAATGAGGAAATGGGGACCATCAGAGCTTATGTTCTCTTCACCGTGTCACAGCTCTCTCACATAGAGACCAAACTGGTTCTTTTATCCAGGACCTTTCTCATTTTATAAAAGAATTACAGGGACTCACTGTAGCCTTTGATTTTTGCTTTGCAATATATCTATATTCAAGAGGCCCATGGGGCAACCAATGGCTATAGGGCCAACATCTGCCAGGGCATCTACTTATACCTATTTCTGCTGCCACCAACCAGGACACAAGAGTCAGGACTACCAAAAGACCACCTCCTGGACCCTGCCCAATTTGTAAGTATTTGAGACACTGGAAGCAGGACTGTCCTCACCTTTGTGTGAAAGGATCACACCACAACCAAGGACCCCATCTGTGAAGAAATCCAGGATAATGACAAAGACCCCTGACCCTATTACTTGACTATGAACCCAATGAAATAGATGAGGTGACTCCATCCTTCTCAACCAACAGGGCCAAGAGGCTGCATTTTCCCTGTATTTTCTATCTCTGTGACTGAGCATCAAGTCAACCTGGATGTAGTAGACAACAAAATAGAATTTTTGGTAGACATGTGGACCACCCACACTGCGGCTACTACTTTCTCTGGACCTATCTTTCAGTCCTCAATCCTTCTTACAGGCATAGACTGCCAAACAAAGCCTGGCAGCTTCACTTCTCCTTTAGTGTGCACCATAGAGTAAAATGTCTTCACACATACCTTGTCCTGCCAAATTATCCCACCCTTTACTTGGAAGCAAAAAACATGCTCACTGGAACAGACACAATAGAGACCCTAGGCTTTGGTTCACAAGCGCCGTGCTGAAGAACTTCATTTCTGTACTCTCTCCTGCCCCTAGTGATTCCTCTAGCATCCCTCCTCTTTGCCTTAACTCTTGGGCCTCCTCTTGTAAACAAACCAACTCAAATTATCTCTTCCAGAATATAGCAAATCAATTTCTAAATGATAATGCAATCATTATCATTATGAAGAGGATATCAACCTCTTCAGTGCCAACTTTCGAGGGGTTAGATGGGCTAATAAGCAGTTAAGTCAGATCCCAATAGGAATGAGAAAAAGGAGTAGAGTCCCATTGAGAGTAGACAAAGTACTCAACTCCTCCCAAAGGTTCCCTGTAGCAACATTTAGTTTTGTTGTGTGTGTGAGAGAGAATAGGCTAGACAACATTACCAATCCCCATCCCTCTAATGGGTTTCTTAGTTTTATCATGAACAGGCTAGACAGGATTGCAGTTCCAGCTCCAGGATGGGTTTTATCCTTACCTCTGATTGGCTGTTATTATAGCCCTCTGATGGGTTGTTAGCTGTCATTCTGCTTCTCCCTGACTGGCTAAACCTAGATAGGCACTTTTGTGTATAAAAAACCCAGCACTGGGGGGCGGAGCCAAGATGGCAGATAGTGAGGACGTGCGCCGTAGTTTGGGAAAATAAAGTTTCATAAAAGTGGAAATTACTGTAGCCTCAGGAAAAGACTCAAGAAAAAAACTGCAGAGGAAACGCTTCCAGATCTAGTGGATGTGACACAGAGGACCTACAGAAAGCCCACCACGTGGAAACCCAACCGCGGGAGACGAGCCCCAGAATCTCGCCAGCGCGGGAATGAACGGAAGGTAAGACAAAGACGTCAGAAACCCAAGACATTGGGGGAGAAAGGCAGAGGCCACTCTCTTCACTCACTGAGCAAAACAAAGAGCAGGTGCCATTTTATATATGTAAAGCGCTGCCAATGAGTACACAAACTCAGTAACTTTGGAACTTTGGTGAAACTTGAGAACACATTGAGGGCTGCATAAACTCTTTGTGTGGTCCCAGGGGTAGATCAAACGAATACTCACAGAGGCCAGATTTCAACTACCCTCAATTCCACTCACCTGTACCGAATATCTTCCCAACTGAGTCAAAAAAAAAAAAAAAAACAGAGAGAGAGAGCGATCCAGCAAGGAGCAAGGGACAGAACAATCTGGGTGAGTCGCTTTTTGCACAGCCTTAAACCTGAAGAATCCAGCGGAGCTCTCTGGCCACACCCATCACAGCCTCCAAGGATCCATCAAAGCAGACAGCCCACTTAGAGGCATAGTATAACGAGAAAAAAAACACCACAGCAAAAAAAAAAAAAACAACACCATAAATTATCTCCAACATGCCAAACAACAAATGTAGAAACCGAGGTAACAAGAGCAAGGAAGACACTATGATGCCCCCAAATGAACAAGACACCCCAATGCAAGATTATGAAGATAAAGAGATAGAGGAAATGCAAGAAGCAGATCTCAAAAAATTGATAAGAACATTAAGAAGTTCTCAAAAACAAATTCTTGAACTACAGAAATCATTAATGGACAAGATAGAAAATCTCTCTCGTGAAAATGAAATATTAAGGAGGAATCAAAATGAAATGAAACAACTAGTAGAACATAAAACTGTGATAGTGACAAAAAACCACAATGAAATGAAGAACTCAATAGATCAAATGACAAACACATTAGAGAGCCTTAAAAAAGAATGGGTGAAGCAGAAGAGAGAATATCGGAATTAGAAGACAGAGAACAGGAAAGGAAACAGTCAAATCAAAGAAAAGAAGAAGAAATCAGAAATCTAAAAAATACTGTCAGGAATCTACAGGATACTATTAAAAAACCCAACATTCGGGTTCTAGGAGTTCCTGAAGGCATGGAGAGGGAGAAAGGATTAGAAGGCCTTTTTAGTGAGATACTAGCAGAAAATGTCCCAGGTTTGGAGGAGGACAGAGACATCCTAGTACAGGAAGCTCATAGAACCCCTAATAAACATGACCAAAAGAGATCCTCACCACGACACGTCGTAATCAAACTCACCACAGAGAAACACAAGAAAAAGAACCTAAAATGTGCAAGAGAGAAATGCCAGATTATTCTCAGAGGATCTCCAATTAGACTCACAGCTGACTTCTCTTCAGAAACCCTACAAGCTAGGAGAGAATGGCGAGACATAGCCCAGGTACTACGAGAGAAAAACTGCCAGCCCAGAATATTATATCCTGCAAAGCTCTCATTTGTGAATGAAGGTGAAATAAAGACCTTTAACAGCAAACAGAAATTGAAAGAATTTGTCGCCACTCGTCCAGCCCTGCAAAAGATGCTTAAAGATGTGTTACACACAGAAACACAGAAACACTGTCACCAATATGAAAGAAGGTAAAGGAAGGAAACCTCACAGCAAAAGATCACAGGAGTCTCAAACCATATATTAGAAAAAATCTTTAGCAAATGACAGGGCAAAGTTATTCCTTCTCAATAATACATTGAATGTTAATGGCCTGAACTGTCCAGTTAAAAGACACCGACTGGCTGACTGGGTTAAGGAACAAAACCCATCTTTTTGCTGCTTACAAGAAACTCATCTTTCCAACAATGATTCATACAGACTGAAAGTTAAAGGCTGGAAAAATATATACCATGCCAGCAGATGAAAAAAGAGCAGGCGTAGCCATCTTAATATCGGACAACATAAACTTTACCACAAAAACTGTTAGGAGAGACAAAGAGGGGCACTACTTAATAATTAAGGGATCCATTCAACAGGAAGAAATAACGATTATCAATGTATATGCACCTAATTACAGGGCACCAGCTTATTTAAAAGACTTGTTAAGGGACTTAAAGGGAGACTTAGACCCCAATACAATAGTACTGGGGGACTTCAATACTCCACTCTCAGAGATAGACAGATCAACAGGACAGAAGATCAACAAGGAGACAGTAGATTTAAATGACACTATAGCCCAAATGCATCTAACGGATATCTACAAAACATTTCATCCTACATCTAAGGACTTTACATTCTTCTCAGCAGTACATGGAACCTTCTCTAGGATTGACCACATACTAGGCCATAAAGCAAGTCTCAGCAAATTCAAAAGAATTAGAATCATACCATGCAACTTCTCAGACCACAAAGGAATGAAATTGGAAATTGGCAACTCAGGAATCCCTAGAGCACGTGCAAACACATGGAGATTGAACAACAGGCTCCTGAATGAACAATGGGTCATAGAAGAAATTAAAAGAGAAATCAAAAACTTTCTGGAAGTAAATGAGGATAAAAGCACAACATACCAAAACCTATGGGATACAGCAAAAGCAGTGTTAAGAGGAAAGTTTATATCAATAGGTGCCTACATCAAGAAATTGGAAAGGCACCAAATAGATGAGCTTTCAAGTCATCTCAAGGATCTAGAAAATCTGCAGCAAACCGAACCCAAATCCAGTAGGAGAAGAGAAATAATTAAAGTCAAAGAAGAAATCAACAGGATTGAATCCAAAAAAAAAAACATTACAAAAAATCAGCCAAACAAGGAGCTTGTTTTTTGAAAAAATAAACAAAATTGACACCCCATTGGCCCAACTAACTAAAAAAAGAAGAGAAAAGACCCAAATCAATAGGATCAGAGATGAAAAGGGAAACGTAACAACAGACACCACAGAAATAAAAAGAATCATCAGAAATTACTACAAGGACTTGTATGCCAGCAAACAGGGAAATCTATCAGAAATGGACAGATTCTTGGACACATACAACCTACCGAAATTGAGCCAGGAAGACATAGAAAACCGAAACAGACCCATAACTGACACAGAAATTGAAACAGTAATAAAGGCCCTCCCAACAAAGAAAAGCCAGGACCAGATGGATGCATTGCTGAGTTCTACCAGACATTTAGAGAAGAACTAACTCCAATTCTTCTCAAACTATTCAAAACAATTGAAAAAGAGGGAATCCTCCCAAATTCTTTCTATGAAGCCACCATCACCTTAATTCCTAAGCTGGAAAAAGATGCAGCATTGAAAGAGAATTACAGACCAATATCCCTGATGAACACAGATGCAAAAACACTCAATAAAATTCTGGCCAATAGAATGTAACAACACATCAGAAAGATCATCCACCCAGACCAAGTGGGATTTATCCCTAGTATGCAGGGATGGTTCAACGTTCGCAAAACAATCACGTAATATACTACATTAACAGACTGCAGAAGAAAAACCATATGATTCTCTCAATAGACACAGAGAAAGCATTTGATAAAATACAACACCCTTTCATGATGAAAACTCTAAGCAAACTGGGTATGGAAGGAACATTCCTCAATACAATCCAAGCAATATATGAAAAACCCACGGCCAACATCCTATTGAATGGGGAAAAGTTGGAAGCATTTCCGCTGAGATCTGGTACCAGACAGGGATGCCCACTCTCACCACTGCTCGTCAATATAGTTCTGGAAGTTGTAGCCAGAGCTACTAGGCAAGAGAAAGAAATTAAAGGGATACAAATTGGGAAGGAAGAACTCAAACTATCCCTCTTTGCAGATGATATGATTCTTTATTTAGGGGACCCAAAGAACTCTACTAAGAGACTACTGGAACTCATTGAAGAGTTTGGCAAAGTAGCAGGATATAAAATCAATCCACAAAAATCAACAGCCTTTGTATACACAGGCAATGCCACGGCTGAGGAAGAACTGCTAAGATCAATCCCACTCACAATAGCTACAAAAACAATCAAATACCTTGGAATAAACTTAACCAAGGACGTTAAAGATCTCTACGATGAAAACTACAAAACCTTTAAAAAAGAAATAGAAGAGGATACCAAAAAATGGGAAAAATCTTCCATGTTCATGGATTGGAAGAATCAATATCATCAAAATGTCTATTCTCCCAAAAGCAATTTATACATTCAATGCAATACCAATCAAGATACCAAAGACCTTCTTCTCAGATCTGGAAAAAATGATGCTGAAATTCATATGGAGACACAGAAGACCTCGAATAGCCAAAGCAATCTTGTACAACAAAAACAAAGCCAGAGGCATCACAATACCAGATTTCAGGACATACTACAGGGCAGTTGTTATCAAAACAGCATGGTACTGGTACAGAAACAGATGGATAGACCAATGGAACAGAATAGAAACACCAGAAATCAATCCAAACATCTACAGCCAACTTATATTTGATAAAAGATCCAAAACTAATCCCTGGAATAAGGACAGTCTATTCAATAAATGGTGCTGGGAAAATTGGATTTCCATGTGCAGAAGCTTGAAGCAAGACCCCTACCTTTCACCTTACACAAAAATTCACTCAACATGGATTAAAGACTTAAATCTATGATCCGAAACCATCAAATTATTAGAGAGCATTGGAGAAACCCTGCAAGATATAGGTATAGGCAAAGACTTCTTGGAAAAGACCTCAGGAGCACAGGCAGTCAAAACCAAAATTAACATTTGGGATTGTATCAAATTGAGAAGTTTCTGTACTTCAAAAGAAACAGTCAGGAAAGTGAAGAGGCAACCGACAGAATTGGAAAAATATTTGCAAACTATACTACAGATAAAGGGTTGATAACCAGAATCTGCAAAGAAATCAAGAAAATCCACAACATCAAAACAAACAAGCCACTTAAGAGATGGGCCAAGGACCTCAATAGACATTTTTCAAAAGAGGAAATCCAAATGGCCAACAGACACATGAAAAAAATGTTCAAGATCACTAGCAATCAGAGAAATGCAAATCAAAACCACAATGAGGTTTCACCTCACCTCGGTGAGAATGGCTCACATTCAGAAATCTACCAACAATAGATGCTGGAGAGGATGTGGGGAAAAAGGGACACTAACCCACTGTTGGTGGGAATGCAAACTGGTTAAGCCACTATGGAAGTCAGTCTGGAGATTCCTCAGAAACCTGAACATAACCCTACCATACAACCCAGCCATCCCACTCCTTGGAATTTACACAAAGGAAATAAATTTGGCTAATAAAAAAGCCATCTGCACATTAATGTTTATTGCAGCTCAATTCACAATAGCTAAGACCTGGAACCAACCCAAATGCCCATCAACAGTAGACTGGATAAAGAAATTACGGGACATGTACTCCATAGAATACTATACAGCAGTAAGAAACAATGAAACCCAGTCATTTGCAACAAGATGGAGCAATCTGGAAAACATCATGCTGAGTGAAGTAAGCCAGTCCCAAAGAGACAAATTTCATTTGTTTTCCCTGATCGGCGACAACTGAGCACCAAAGGGGAAACCTGTTGAAGTGAAATGGACACTATAAGAAACAATACCTGATCAGCTCTTGTCCTGACTCTAGATGTACAATGTAATACTTTATCCTTTTTAGTATTTGTTGTTGTTGTTGTTGTTGTTGTTGTTGTTCTAGTACTATTGGTTGAACTCAGTAATTAACACACAATTATTCTTAGGTGTTTAAATTTTTTTTTTGGACAGGCAGAGTGGATAGTGAGAGAGAGAGAGACAGAGAGAAAGGTCTTCCTTTTGCCATTGGTTCACCCTCCAGTGGCCGCTGCGGCTGGCGCTGCGACCTGCACACCGCGCTGATCCGATGGCAGGAGCCAGGTGCTTCTCCTGGTCTCCCATGGGGTGCAGGGCCCAAGCACTTGGGCCTCCTCCACTGCACTCCCTGGCCACAGCAGAGAGCTGGCCTGGAAGAGGGGCAACCGGGACAGGATCGGTGCCCCGACCGGGACTAGAACCCGGTGTGCCGGCGCCGCAAGGCGGAGGATTAGCCTAGTGAGCCGCGGCGCCGGCAGATGTTTAAATTTTAACTGAAAAGTGATCCCTGTTAAATTTAAGAGTGGAAAAAGAGAGGGGGGAGATGTACAATTTGGGACATGCTCAATCGGACTTGCCCCAAATAATGGAGTTAGAAATGTGCCAGGGAATTCCAATACAATCCCATCAAGGTGCCATGTACCAATGCCATCCCACTAGTCCAAGTGATCAATTTCAGTTCACAACCGATGGCTCGGATAGGTCTAAGAGTCAAAGGGATCACACAAACAAGACAAGTGTCTGCTAATACTAACTGATAGAATCAAAAAGGGAGAGAAAGATCCAACATGGGAAGTGGGATACACAGCAGACTCATAGAATGGCAGACGTCCTAAACAACACTCTGGCCTCAGAATCAGCCCTTAACGCATTCAGATCTGGCTGAAGAGCCCATGAGAGTATTGTAGGCATGGAAAGCCAAGATACCATGCAAAAGAAAAAAAAAGAAGAAGACCTAAATGAAAGATCTCTGTGAGTGAGATCCCAGTGGAAAGAACGGAGGTACCTTTCTCTGAAGGGAGGAGAGAATTACCACTTTGACTATGACCCTATCGGAATAAGATCAAAGTCAGCGAACTCTAAAGGCTTCCATACCCCTGACAACTCATGACTAGAGCCTAGGGAGATTACTGACGCCATGAACAGGAGTGTCAAATTGTTAAGTCAGCAACAGAAGTCACTGTGTACTTACATCCCATGTGTGATCTGTCCTTAACGTGTTGTCTAATGTGCAGTGATGCTATAACTAGTACTGAAATAGTATTTTTACACTTTGTGTTTCTGCGTGGGTACAAACTGATGAGATCTTTACTAATTATATACTGAATCGATCTTCTGTATATAAAGATAATTGGAAATGAAAAAAAAACCTGGTGTTAAATTGGAAATGGCATTGAAAATTAATTAATTTAAAAAAATATTATGTAGGATCTCTGTCTTTAATGTGCTGTACACTCTTATTTAATGCTATAACTAGTACTCCAACAGTATTTTTTTTCACTTTGTGTTGCTATATGGGGGCAAACTGTTGAAATCGTTACCTAATATATACTAAACTGATCTTCTGTATATAAAGAGAATTGAAAATGAATCATGATGTGATTGAAAGGGGAGAGGGAGCTGGAAAGGGGAGGGTTGTGGGTGGGAGGGAAGTTTTGGGAGGGGGAAGCCATTGTAACCCATAAGCTGTACTTTGGAAATTTATATTCATTAAATAAAAGTTTAATTTTAAAAAATACCAGCACTGGCAAGTTTCCCGGGCAATTCCTCCCTCAAAGCCCCCCTCTGACTGCTGCAGCAGGAGGTTTCTCACTTAAATGTATCTTAGTTTGCTCACTGTCCCTGTCTGCATGGAAGTTCTTCTTCAATAAGAGACAAGAACCAAGATCTCTTTCATCATACCATAACAAAATTCCTCCTGCAGAGGCCAACATACAGTCCCCTGGATAATAAGGGCAGACATTTATGGAGTGGATCACCCTTTTTTTAACTGGGCTCTACACCTGCTGGATCCCAACAGGCAGAACCCTGTATTCCCCAAGCCCCTGGCAAACTGGCATTCCTGGATAGTGCCCATGTGATGACCCTGTCCAGCTGGAAGCAATTACGGAAGACAACACCTTTACCCAAATGCCAAAGATTTGTCACTGTCTATCTGTTAAAGAAAAACATAGCAAGGGTGACAATACAAATCTCTTTCTTACAAAGAGAGCCACTTAAATTGCACAAGAGAAGGGGCATAAACTGGAAAAAGAAAAGATAACTTTTTCTGAGCAAGAAGAAAACAGATGAACTTAGAAATTTACACACACTTCTGGGGCTAACACTGTAGCACACTGGGTTAAGCCACACTGCCTGAGATACTAGAATTCTCCATGAGCACTGGTTCAAGTCCCAGCTGCTTCACTTCCAATCCAGCTCCCTGCTAATGTACCTGAGAAGACAGCAGAAGATGGCCCAAGTGTTTGGCCCCTGCCAGTCATGTGGGAGAGCCAGATGAATTTCTTGGCTCCTGGCTTCATCCCAGCCCAGTCTTGGCTATTGCAACCATTTGGTGAGTCAACCAGTGGATGAAGATCTCTCTATGTCTCTCTCTTTCTCTGAAACTCTGCTTTTCACACAAAAATAAATAAATCTCTTTTTAAAAAAATCTATAGACATTACTCTACCATAGATGAGACAGTGTTTTCCTTAAAGAATAATGTGAGTCAGTACAATAGTTTTCCATTTGAAAAAGGAATGATTCAGTATAAGAGGGAAGAAATGATGAACATTTTAGAAATGCCATGTTAAAGAGAATCTTGGAGGCCTGGAATTGAAACAATCAGATATAAATAAGAAACTACGAAGAGGATTTTGAATCTCTTCATGCATCCAAAGCCTCTGCAAACCATTGCCAAATTCTAAAAAAGCTACCAGTGAAGGCAGTAAAAAGGAACAGAACAGTTCCGGAATGGCCAGGAAGGTGAAGAGGACCAGCCCCAGAAGTTCTGTCAGCTGAATCTTGTAGTGATGACGATAAAGACAGTGAAGAGGAACCACCAAAAAAGACATCTAAAAGAGAAAAACAGAACAGAGTTGCTGCTAAAAGTAAGATGTCTGTAGGAAGTGCTAATGCTAAGAAGGCAGACAGCAGCAGCCTCAAAAAGTCAAAACAGTTCCAAAAAAGGCAGTGAACCTGAGCACAGCTCTGCTCACGTTCTTAATTTAAAATCTGAAGAGGAGACTGCTCTGTGGCATAGCAGGTAAAGCTGCCGCCTGTGAAGCTGGTGCCAACTCAAGACCCAACTGCTCCTCTTCTGAGCCAGCTCCCTGCCGATGCACCTGGGAAGGCAGCAGAAAATGGCCAAAGTGCTTGGGCTGAACAAGATCAAGAGGTATTTATCCTAGGGATGCAAGGGCAGTCACAGAAGGAAGAAAAAAAATCATTTGCTCATCGTGAAAGATGTAGAGGAAGCGTTTGAGAAAATTCAACATTCCTTCATGTTAAAAACAAAAAAATTCCACAGATTGGTAATACAAGGAACATACCTCAAAATTATAAAGGCTCTCTATGACAAACCAATAGGCAATATCAAACTGAATGAAAAAAAAAAAAGCTGAAAGCATTTCTCCTTAGATCTGAGACAAGACATGGATGGCAGAACCAGCACTGTGGTGTAGTAGGCTAAGCCTCTACCTGCAGTATCGGCATCTCATATGGGCGTGGTTCGTCTCCCAGCTGATCCAGCTTTCTACTTATGGCCTGGAAAAGCGGTGGAGGATGGCCCAAGTGCTTGGAAGAAGCTCCTGCCTCCTGACTTCTGATTGGCCCACCTCCAGCCATTGTGGTCAACTGGAGAGTAAACTCTATATCTCTCCCTCTGTTTGTAACTTTGCCTCTCAAATAAATAAACACATAATTTTTTTTTAAAAAAAAGACATAGATGTCTACTTTTGCCATTCTTAGTATATTATTGGAAGCATTAGCAATAGTAATTAGTGAAGAGGGCATCAACATTGGAAAAGAGGAATTCTAAGTATCCATATTTGCAGATGACATGATTTTGCACATAGAAAAACCTAAATACTTCACCAAAAAAGCTGTTAGAGTAGAAAGGCCAATTCAGCAAATTCACAGAACACAAAATCAACATACAAAAGAGAGTAGAATTTTTATACATGAGTAATGATCTTGCTGAAAGAGAAACTAAGAAATATCATACACATAGATTAAAAATTATGAATAGGCCGGCGCCGCAGCTCACTAGGCTAATCCTCTGCCTTGCGGCGCCGGCACACCGGGTTCTAGTCCCGGTCGGGGCACCGATCCTGTCCCGGTTGCCCCTCTTCCAGGCCAGCTCTCTGCTGTGGCCAGGGAGTGCAGTGGAGGATGGCCCAAGTGCTTGGGCTCTGCACCCCATGGGAGACCAGGAGAAGCACCTGGCTCCTGCCATCGGATCAGCGCGCTACCGCGGCAGCCATTGGAGGGTGAACCAACGGCAAAAGGAAGACCTTTCTCTCTGTCTCTCTCTCTCTCACTGTCCACTCTGCCTGTCAAAAATAAAAAAAAATATATGAATAAATTTCACCAAAAGAGTGAAAGATCTCAAAAAGGAAAATTTTAAAACACTGATGAAAGTAATCACAAAGGATTCAAAAAATGAAAAGATATTGCTTTTTGTCGATCAGAAGAATTAACATCAATATAATGCTCATACTATTTAAAATAATCTGTGGATCTGTGGATGCAATGAAATCCCTGTCAAAATAACAATGAGATTCTTTCCAGAATTAGAAAAAGCAATCCCAAAATTCATAATGGAACCACAAAAACCCAGAATAGCCAAAGGATTCTGAGAGGGAAAAAATGCTAGAGGTATCACAAAACTTGATTCCAAAGCATACTACAAAGCTATAGTAATTAAAACAACATGATACATATTAACTGACAGACCAATGGAATAGAAATGAGAGCCCAGAATTTACTTCACACACGTACAACAAATTGATTTTGGACAAAGGTGTAAGAACACATATTGGAGAAAGGATAGTCTTTTCTTTTTTAAAAAAAAAAAGATTTATTTATTTGTTTATTTAAAAGTCAGAGTTACACAGAGAGAGGAGAGGCAGAGAGAGGGAGAGAGAGAGAGAGAGAGAGAGAGGACTTCCATCTGCTGTTCACTCCCCAATTGGCCACAATGGCCGGAGCTCCACCGATCCGAAGCCAGGAGCCAGAAGCTTCTTCTGGGTCTCCCACGCGGGTACAGGAGCCCAAGGACTTGGGCCATTTTCTACTGCTATCCCAGGCCATAGAAGAGAGCTGGATCAGAAGTGGAGCATCCGGGACTCCAACCGGAGCCCATATGGGATGCTGGCACTTCAGGCCAGGGCGTTAACCCACTGTGCCACAGTGCCAGTCCCAGAATAGTCTTTTCAAAAGGTGGTGCTAGGCAGGCACCGTGACTCACTAGGCTAATCCTCCACCTGTGGTGCCGGTACCCCGGGTTCTAGTCCCAGTTGGGATGTTGGATTCTGTCCTGGTTGCTCCTCTTCCAGTTCAGCTCTCTACTGTGGCCCAGGAAGGCAGTGGAGGATGGCCCAAGTGCTTGGGCCCTGCACCCTCATGGAAAACTAGGAGGAAGCACCTGGCTCCTGGCTTCGGATCGGCACAGCACACCGGCTGTAGCGGCCATTTGGGGGGTGAACCAAAGGAAGGAAGACCTTTCTCTCTGTCTCTTTCTCTCACTGTCTAACTCTGCCTGTCAAAAAAAAAAGTGCTGCTAGAAAAACTTCACATATATATGTAGAAGAATGAAATTGAATTACTACCTTTTAGCATATACAAAAATCAATTGAGGATGGATCAAAAACCCAAATGTAAGACCTGAAATTATGAAATTGCTAGAAGAAAATACATGAATAATACTTCAGGACATTAATGTCAGTGATGACTTTGTGGATAAGCCTTTTGATAAAGTAATAGCAACAAAAACAAAGCTAGACTAATGGGATTGTGTCTAAATAAAAAGCTTCTGCACAGCAAAGGAAAAATATGATGAAGTGAAATCCAATAGATAGTAGTAAATATCTATAAGCTACTTACCTTATGAAGGAGTCATATCTAGAATGTAACAGGAACTCAAAAAACTCAACAACAAATAATTAATCCAGTTAAGAAATGGGCAAAGTACCTGAATGGACAGTTCCCAAAAGAAGAAATACAAATTGTCAACAAACACATGAAAAAATGACCAATGCCACTAGCCATCAGGGAAATGCAAATCAAAACCACTATATCATCACCTCACTCTGTTAGAATGGTTATTATTAAAAAGATAGAGAGTAACAAATGCCAGCAAGAACATGGAAGTAGGGGAACCCCTATGCACTGTTGGTGGGAATATAAATTAATACAGCCATTATGGAAAACAGTATGGAAATTTCTTTAAAAACTAGAAACAGAACTGCCATATGATCCAACAATCTCATTACTGGGTAAATATATAAAAGACATAAAATCATTGTATTAGAAAGACCCCTGCTCCACCATGCTTTTTATTTCAATTTAAAAAATAAGAAATATTTATTTTGAAACAAGATAAGGTCATAGATAAGAAGTGACAGAAAACTACCACTCAAGTATTTTCCACTCACAAAACAGGCAAAACATAAAAACATTTAAATTTCACATTGGTACCAAGAAGATTAACTTCCCTGCCTTCTTGGATTAGAAAGAGTAAAACTACCAATCAATAGTTTTGCAGGCATTTGAACATGCCTAAGCCTTTACATCAGTAAAATACTTTCTATAAAATCTGATTACAAAAGCAATACATATTTATAAAAATTCAAACAGAATAAAAAGGAAAAAAAATAGAAAGTGAAAGACCCTGTAACCTACTATGGGACCCATCCTTCTACCCCATGCCCCCAAAAGAAAACACATTTAACAGTTTTATTTCCAAAACATTTATTCTACACATACATAAAACACATGCACATCTTGATTCGGCTCATAATATGCAGTGTTTTGCTACTTAACATTTGACACTAAAAGTATCTTTGACATCTTTCCAGGTCAGTCAGTACATGTTGACTAGACAGTGTTATATCATTGAATACCCTTTTTAAGACAACAAAATTGCTCTTTTGAAATCAATCACACAACTATGGATTTATAATTTTAAAAGAAAATGGGCAGATTCTTGGAACAAAAAGATAAGCATCTAAAAATAATCTTTGTGTTTCCACCAGTGTGGAAAAATAAAACAAATTATGTGATTGGGGAGATTCATTTCCATGTTTCTACAGAATGCTCCATTTGTTATGCCTATCTGAAAAGAATGAGAAACTCAGACGATTAATTCACGTACACTTAGTCACCATACTACCAATGCACATTGTGATGTTATAATTAGATGTTCTTTAAGGTTTCAAATAACAGTAAAAAAAAAAAAGGAAGAAAAATACAATTAATAACCTGAAAAAAAGACAGAAATTCAAATTTTAGATTGCCGAATAAAACATTACCTTTTTTCTCTACTTTGGAGCAAATGCTAATGGAATCCAATGCTGATTACTTAAATTCAGCTCATATCACTCATTCAATCAGGGAAATAACAGGAACACAACCAGGCCTACTGTGAAGTCAGATTAAGATGTAAAAATTTTTTGCTTGAAAGTAATGACTGTGTAGCACATGGGACATTTGTCAACTGCTTCAGCACATGTGTTACAAGTGACCAGATGTCCACAAGGAATAAAAACAACAGCAGCATTTCTATCCACACAGATTTTGCAAAGCCGCTCCTGTTGCAGGCGCCTTAGCTGCTCTTCAGTGCTAACTTCTTGCTGCAAGGAAGCCTGACCTGAGTCATCGTGTGGACTGTTTTCCTGAGCAGTCACTAGGTCTGCAACCTGAACCTCAAGTGATTTATAGTTGCTCCCACACCTGTGTACTTTTCCCTCCACTATTTTCTCAATCTCCCTGAAACTGAATCCCATTTGCAGAGTTTCTTGTAGCACAGGACTTTGGCAGATGGGATCAAGAATTCTTCGGGATAGGGATGGTATTTTTCCAGCAGTCCTTGCTGGAGACTCCTCCAGTGAGTGGGTCAGATGAATATTGTTGATGTACCCTTGTCCTTTCTTTTCTAATACATATTCACACCCTGGATACCACTTAGCATGTTGCTCCCAAGGGTCGTCCCTGGGCTCCCAGTCAGTTAAGCCCCCTCCACAGTGAAAGCACTCTACTCTATCACCTTCAGCTAAACAGTACAATCCAGCTCTCGCAAGCTTCTCCTTGTTAACTGAGTATCTCCACAATCCAAAAGTACTGATCCGAGCATCATAATCCGCCATGGCTGGGTTTCTTGGAGGATTTGTTGAATCTGAGAAATTCCTATCAGAACTCACAATATTAAATTCACTTTGATTATTAACATCCCTGCCCACAACAAAGAAGCAGTTAGGAAAGTGTTGCCTGTGTTCTGACCAGGCACGATCGCCAGGTTCCCAGTTTTTCAGTTTTCCACCACAACAAAAGCACTGCACTTGATCATCAATACCTGTGTAGTAGAGCCCAGCACTGGCTAACGCTCTGGGAGTTAAGTGGGCATAATCTGGCCAGTTCTGAAAGGACTTTAATCTAGCTTCTTCACTACACATGGCAGGGTTCTTCGGGTATACAGTGTCTGGGGTATCTACAACCTGTCCAGTTCTCAAAGGATACTCTGCAGGAGTCTCAGACGGTCTGTCTAACGCAAAATGATTTCTGTTTCCCAGGTCGTCTGCACTTCTATATTCACCATTTTGGACACCAGGCTTTGTAGGTTGTGTGGCACTGTTTTCAGAATAAAAGCCATTGATAAATCTGCGATTTGGGGATACTTCCCTGTGTCTTCCAACCGCTGAGTCTCCATACATCCACCTATCCACGGCTGCATGACAACTAAAGCATCGTACAGCGTCTCCTTCTCCAGCAGAAAGAAACCCTGCTCGAGCCAGTGTTGCTGCTGAAACAGGACTATCACTTGGAAAACCAGCGAAGGTTTTTACTCTATTAAACTCTTCTACAAAGTCTTCATCTTTATTGCTGTCTGCAGCCACACAAGTTTTAGATCCTTCAAAACTGTTAAACATCATCTGCTCTTGAAAATAGGACTTGTCCACCGCACCAGGAGACCCAGCACCAACCGCCAGCAGTTCAACAGCCGAGTCTCGATCGGCGGAGCAGGGGCGGCCCCAGTGCTAACCTGGAAATATCAGCTCTGTTCTGTGATCAGACTCCTATCTATGCCCCTCACCCCACCAGCTCTGGTCTGAGCGCCCCTCAGGTCCCCGCCGCCTCCGAGAGCTGGAAGTGGGCAGCTGGAAGAAGCCCCCTCTTCACAGCACCTATGGTAGAAACCAGAACTAAGCCTGTGCACATGCGCAATGGGCACCCGGTAGGCGGTCATGTTTTGGCAGTGCTGTTTATAATAGCCAATGTACAGAATAAAACTGCCTGTCATCGGGTGAATGGATTTTTCTAAAGCAGTATGACCACACAATGAAATATTATTCATCCATAAAAAAGAATGGGATTCTCCCATTCACAATAGCTACAAAAACAATCAAATGCCTTGGAATAAACTTAACCAAGGACGTTGAAGATCTCTATGATGAAAACTACAAAACCTTAGAGAAAGAAATAGAAGAGGATACCAAAAAATGGAGAAATCTTCCATGCTCATGGATTGGAAGAATCAATATCATCAAAATGTCTATTCTCCCAAAAGCAATTTATACATTCAATGCAATACCAATCAAAATACCAAAGACCTTCTTCTCAGATCTGGAAAAAATGATGCTGAAATTCATATGGAGACACAGAAGACCTCGAATAGCCAAAGCAATCTTGTACAACAAAAACAAAGCCGGAGGCATCACAATACCTGATTTTAGGACATACTACAGGGCAGTTGTTATCAAAACAGCATGGTACTGGTACAGAAACAGATGGATAGACCAATGGAACAGAATAGAAACACCAGAAATCAATCCAAACATCTACAGCCAACTTATATTTGATCAAAGATCCAAAACTAATCCCTGGAATAAGGACAGTCTATTCAATAAATGGTGCTGGGAAAATTGGATTTCCATGTGCAGAAGCTTGAAGCAAGACCCCTACCTTTCACCTTACACAAAAATTCACTCAACATGGATTAAAGACTTAAATCTATGACCAAAAAACCATCAAATTATTAGAGAGCATTGGAGAAACCCTGCAAGATATAGGTACAGGCAAAGACTTCTTGGAAAAGACCCCAGGAGCACAGGCAGTCAAAACCAAAATTAACATTTGGGATTGCACCAAACTGAGAAGTTTCTGTACTTCAAAAGAAACAGTCAGGAAAGTGAAGAGGCAACCGACAGAATGGGAGAAAATATTTGCAAACTATACTACAGATAAAGGGTTGATAACCAGAATCTACAAAGAAATCAAGAAATCCACAACAACAGAACAAACAACCCACTGAAGAGATGGGCCAAGGACCTCAATAGACATTTTTCAAAAGAGGAAATCCAAATGGCCAACAGACACATGAAAAAATGTTCAAGATCACTAGCAATCAGAGCAATGCAAATCAAAACCACAATGAGGTTTCACCTCACCCCGGTGAGAATGGCTCACATCCAGAAATCTACCAACAATAGATGCTGGAGAGGATGTGGGGAAAAAGGGACACTAACCCACTGTTGGTGGGAATGCAAACTGGTTAAGCCACTATGGAAGTCAGTCTGGAGATTCCTCAGAAACCTGAACATAACCCTACCATACAACCCAGCCATCCCACTCCTTGGAATTTACCCAAAGGAAATTAATTTGGCTAATAAAAAAGCCATCTGCACATTAATGTTTATTGCAGCTCAATTCACAATAGCTAAGACCTGGAACCAACCCAAATGCCCATCAACAGTAGACTGGATAAAGACATTATGGGACATGTACTCCATAGAATACTATACAGCAGTAAGAAACAATGAAACCCAGTCATTTGCAACAAGATGGAGGAATCTGGAAAACATCATGCTGAGTGAATTAAGCCAGTCCCAAAGAGACAAATATCATTTGTTTTCCCTGATCGGCGACAACTAACTGAGCACCAAAGGGGAAACCTGCTGAAGTGAAATGGACACTATGAGAAACAGTGACCTGATCAGCTTTTGTCCTGACTCTAGATGTACAATGTAATACTTTATCCTTTTTAGTATTTGTTGTTGTTGCAGTTGTTCTAGTACTAGTGGTTAAACTCTGTAAATAACACACAATTATTCTTAGGTGTTTAAATTTTAACTGAAAAGTGATCCCTGTTAAATTTCAGAGTGGAAAAAGAGAGGGAGGAGATGCACAATTTGGGACATGCACAATCAGTCTTGCCCCAAATGAAGGAGTTAGAAATGTGCCAGGGGATTCCAATACAATCCCATCAAGGTGGCATGTACCAATGCCACCTCGATAGTCCAAGTGATCAATTTCAGTTCACATTCGATGGCTTAGACAGGTCTAAAAATCAAAGGGGTCACACAAACAAGACAAGTGTCTGCTAATACTAACTGATAGAATCAAAAAAGGAGAGAAAGATCCAACATGGGAAGTGGGATATACAGCAGACTCATAGAATGGCAGATGTCCTAAACAACACTCTGGCCTCAGAATCAGCCCTTAAGGCATTCGGATCTGGCTGAAGAGCCCATGAGAGTATTGTAGGCATGGAAAGCCAAGATACCATGGAAAAGAAAAAAAGAAGACCTAAATGAAAGATCTCTGTGAGTGAGATCCCAGTGGAAAGAACGGGGCCATCAAAGAAGGAGGTACCTTTCTCTGAAGGGAGGAGAGAACTTCCACTTTGACTGTGACCCTATCAGAACAAGATCAAAGTCAGCGAGCTCTAAAGGCTTCCATAGCCCTGGCAACTCATGACTAGAGCCTAGGGAGATTACTGACGCCATGAACAGGAGTGTCAAATTGTTAAGTCAGAAACAGGAGTCACTGTGTACTTACATCCCATGTGGGATCTGTCCTTAATGTGTTGTCTAATGTGCAGTGATGCTATAACTAGTACTGAAACAGTATATTTACACTTTGTGTTTCTGCGTGGGTACAAACTGATGAGATCTTTACTAATTACATACTGAATCGATCTTCTGTATATAAAGATAATTGGAAATGAAAAAAAAAAAAACCTGGTGTTAAATTGGAAATGGCATAGAAAATTAATTAATTTAAAAATATATATATATTATGTAGGATCTCTGTCTTTAATGTGCTGTACACTGTTATTTAATGCTATAACTAGTACTCCAACAGTATTTTTTTTCACTTTGTGTTGCTATATGGGGGCAAACTGTTGAAATCGTTACCTAATATATACTAAACTGATCTTCTGTATATAAAGAGAATTGAAAATGAATCATGATGTGATTGAAAGGGGAGAGGGAGCGGGAGGGGGGAGGGTTGTGGGTGGGAGGAAAGTTTTGGGAGGTGGAAGCCATTGTAACCCATAAGCTGTACTTTGGAAATTTATATTCATTAAATAAAAGTTTAATAAAAAAAAAAAGAATGGGAATCTTTCATTTGCAGTCAAAGGAATGGACCGGGAAGACATCATGTTAAGTGAAATAACCCAGATACAGAAGGAGAAATATCACATACTATCCCTCATATCACAACTCTCTCTCATATTTAAAAGCTTAAAAATGCTCAATATGAATATAGTGATTACTAGAGGCTGAAGGAGTTGGGGGGAAAGAGGAAACTTGGATAATGGGAATCAAATCAGAGTTAGAGCAAAGCAGCAAGTTCCTAGTGTTACACAGCATAGCAGGGAGACCATAGTTCACAATAACCTAGCATATAGTGTATGAAAAAATGGAAGAAAGACGCTCCAAGCCTCTGTTTATAAAGTAACATCCATGGGGAAACACTGATTACTCTATTTCAATCAGTATACAAGGTATACATGTATGGAAATATCATATTATAGTTCATAAATTGTACAATTATTGTGAATTAAACATTTTTAAATACTTTCCATAAAAATTAGACACACAGGGAGATGGTCATTTGACAAGAGTTGTGTACCTGTACTGTAAGTCAAAGAACACCAAGGATTGCAAGCAAGAAAATATTCTTCCCTAGAATCAATAGACATCCGGGCCAACACCTTGATTTCAGCCTTCTAGCCTCTAGTACTGTTAGACCATCATTTTATGTTGTTTCAAGCAAAAAAAAAAGTCTTTGCATAAAATTGATATGTATTAGATATATTTTCACAGATTTAACATGTTTTTTGATAAAGTTATTAAGACATTATAGAAATATTTAATACAGATGAGTGGAATGGGCAACTAACTGAGGGCTTTGATTTAAATTTGTTCTTATAAATCTTGTCAGGGGCTGGCACCGTAGTGTAGCTGGTAAAGCCACTGCATACAGTGCTAGTTTCCCATATGGGCACAGGTTCAAGTCCTGGCTGCTTCACTTTCAATCCAGCTCTCTGCTATGGCCTGGGAAAGCAGAAGACAGCCCAAGTCCTTAGGACCTTGCACCCACATGGGAGACCCAGAAGAAGCTCCTGGCTCCTGGCTTCAGATCAGCGCAGCTTTAACCGCTGTGGCCATTTGGGGAGTGAACCAGCTGGTAGAATACCTCTCTAACTCTGCCTTTCAAATAAATAAATAAATCTTGTCAATAAAGTAATAAATCTAAATCAAAAGTATTGGGAAGGCCGGTGTCATGGCTCACTTGGCTAATCCTCTACCTGCGGCGCCGCCACCCCAGGTTCTAGTCCTGGTTGGGGCGCCAGATTCTGTCCCGGTTGCTCCTCTTCCAGTCCAGCTCTCTGCTGTGGCCCAGGAAGGCAGTGGAGGATGGCCCAAGTGCTTGGGCCCTGCACCGCATGGGAGACCAGGAGAAGCACCTGGCTCCTGGCTTCGGATCAGCTCGGTGCGCCGGCCACAGCGGCCATTTGGGGGGTGAACCAACGGAAGGAAGACCTTTCTCTCTGTCTCTCTCTCTCACTCACTGTCTAATTCTGCCTGTCAAAAAAAAAGTATTGGGAAAGAAAACACAAAAATACAAAATAGATAACATATCAACATAGTTTTCATTTATTCTAGTAATACTTCAGTCTACACTAAAGGATGCTTGCTTCACTATATCTAAATAATGTTTCATAAGGATCCCTACCCACAGGACGAGGTAAGGAAAAATGAATTCTAATTGGAAAGAAATAAAAAAGGCGATTACTTATAGAAGAAATGATCATGTGCACAGAAAATAAAAATAAAAATAAATTGCCAAAATCAATAAGTGAATTCAAAGTAGAGAATACATGTGCAGTATATAAATGGAGTTTCTAGAAAATGGAATTCATACTGCTTTTTATCTGGACATAAGCTTGTTCATTTTGTAAAATTCACCATGCCATTCCATTATTATTTCTGCACTTTTATATATGTATGTTCACAGTTTAATGTAATGGTTATTAGAGTTAAAAGACAGAAGAGCCTGGCTTGGATAGTGATTTTTGAGTGAGCCTGGTTATAGGCTTTGTACTGGCTCTGCTCCTCTTAACTGTGATTTTACCAATCATTTAATTTTTTGAATTTTTAAGTTTATATATTTATTTATTTGAAAGACAGTATGAAAGAGAGACAAGATGAGAGTGGGGGAGAGAAGATGGATCTCCCATTCGGTTCATCACCCAAATGCCTGCAACAGCTGGCACTGGGACAGGACAAAACCAGGAACTCAGAGCTGCATCTGGATCTCCCATGTGGATGGCAGGGCTGCAAGTATCTGAGCCATCGAATGCCCCCTCTCCAGGACGCATTAGCAGAAAGCTTGATAAGAAGAGGAGTATTCAGGACTGGAATAGGCTAGGCACTGCGACAACACTTGCCCTACAACTCATTTAACTTCTCAAAACTTTAGAATCCCTAAGTATGAAGTAGGGATGACAACTATATAATAGTTTGGGTGAATGGCAATTTATACATAATAGTTTTTGGGGGAGGATTAAGTGAGTTAATGCATATAAAAGTGCCACAATGGACAATAAATAAATATTAACTAAGTGTTGTGACACAGCATGTTAATCCACCACTTGGAACACCTGCCTCCTGTTCCGAAGTACCATTTTTTTTTTTTAGTTACAGCTTGAGACACCAACATCCCGTATCAGAGCACCAATTCAAGTCCTGGTTTCCCCTCATTCGATCCTCCTCCCAACTAATGCTCGTAGGAAGGCAGTGGAACATGGCACAACTACTTGGGTTCCTGCCACCCACGTGGGAGTCCTAGATGCAGTTCTGGGCTCCTGGCTTCTACTTGCACTAGGCATGGATGTTGCAGCCATCTGGAGAATGAGTCAGCAGATGGAAGATTTCTCTCTCTCTCTCTCTCTCTCTCTCTCTCTCTGATTTTCAAAAAAGTAAATAAGGATGATCAACAATAGTAAATATTGCAGTAAACTGCAGCCAGCCTGCACCAGCTCATAAGTGCCATGGTTAAATTTCCAGGAATTTTGTGAGCCAATCATCCAAATGTTAGTAGCTTGAAATCAGACTTGGTGTGAGTATTTATCCCACAGAAATCAATAAATGCTACAAATCAGATTTCTTTTCCTGGTCTCTGGGAAGCATTTACCAGCATATCCCTAAATAAATGCCAGAGACAATAAACATCTCCAAAATGGGAAAACAGGTGTTCACCCAGAATTCTACACTACATCAAGCAATCATCTGAGATTGAGGGGAAAAAAGTAAAACATTTGCAACCAACTGAAATTACAAAAAAAATATATTATCTCCAGATTCATGTCAGGAACCATACTAAAAGCTATTTATGAGGGTACTGCAAGAAGTTCATGGAAAATGGAATTACCAAAAAATGTGCATTTCCCATAAATTCTCTAAAACAAATATGTATATTTATACATGATCATATTTCTCCTGCCTCTTTTTAAACACAATAATTATCTGACAAGCAAGGAGATAGACATTTATGCATTAACTCCCAATATGCCTACCACAGCCCAAGACCATGGGCCAAGAACTGAATTAACTCACTTGGGTGGCAGTGACCTAAATGCTAATGCCATCAACTGCTGCTTCCCAGGGTCTGCTTTAGCAGGAAGCTGAGCCAGGACTTGAATTCAGGAACTCCTAATACAGATGTGGCCACCCCAAGCAGATGTCTTAATTGCTGTGCCGAAAGTCTACCCAGGAATAGCAAGTTTTATTGTAAGCTTGTGCTTCTACACATTATTTCCTGCACTGCTGATTTCCAAATTTAAACAGGAAAGTTATTACCTTGGTAATAGATGTAGTAAATGTATATTAAGAACCTACTGGGCCAGCACTGTGGTCTAGTGGGTTAAGCCGCCACCTGCAGTGCCTGCATCCCATATGGGCACCGGTTCAAATCCCAGCTGCTCCACTTCCAATCCAGCTCTTTTTTATGGCCTGGGAGCGCAGTAGAAAATGGTCCAAGTCCTTGGGCCCCTGTACCTGTGTGGGAAACCTGGAGGAAGCTCCTGGCTCCTGGCTTCAGATCAGTGCAGCTCCAGACATTTTGGCCAAATGGGGAGTGACCCAGCAAATGGAAGACCTCTGTCTCTCCCTCTCTGCCTTTCCTTCTCTCTTTGTGTAACTCTGACTTTAAAATAAATAAATAAATCTTTTAAAAAAAAAAGAACCTACTGCATGTTAAGCTACCCCTAATGCATCTTCAAGCATACTAAACTAAATATCCATAACAAAGTCTAAAAATTAATCAGTTTATTCAGCCTGGCCCAGCCTGAGCTATTGCAAGCCTATAAGAAGTGAACCAGTGGATGAAAGATCTCTCTCTTTCTCTCTTTCTGCCTTTCAAATAAATAAAAATAAAATTTTTAAAATTTAAAAATTAAGAGAGCAGCAAGATGGCGGAATAGGCAGGGAGCACATGATTAGTCCGGGGGAGAGACAGTTTAATATAAGTGGAGATACTGCAGGGTCAAAGAAGAGTAGGGGATGAAACAGCAGAGGAAACTCTTCCAGAACTAGTGATTCACAGTGTACCTGCGTGGAGAGCGTGGGAGCCCAAGTTCGGGATACCAGCGGCAGACTCAACACACCAGCGCTGGAACGCGAGGTGAGCCGAAACTCAATAGCCCGAGACACCAGCAGGCAAGCGGAAAGAGGAGGCTAAAGGGAACGAGGCTTGAAACTCCGTGGGGAAAAATTCACCAGGCTAACTAGAAGAGAGAGAGGAAAAAAATTAAAAAAGTGACCGATACGGACACAAGTTTCTCTCTCTCCGCTCACCTCTCAAAGGCGAGCAAGACAGAGCAGGCGCCATTTTGGACATACGTCATAAGCAGGGCGACCTCAGGTCTGCACCAGCCCTGAGCCTAGCAGAAAAACCTGACTCTGGGGGGAGGGGTGAAATAACAGGAGATTATCATCTAATTTGGCAACCCAGTGGGAGACTGCAAGAGAATTGGATCCCACACTGAGGGCAGCAGAGATTCCCTGTGTGGTCCTTGGGAAAGAGCTTCCAATCTCTGGCTCCTGTGGGTATATCATTTGCCTGCTAACTACCTCCAATTACATTCAGCTGTGTGGAATTACTTCCCTTTTGAATCAAAAAAAGAAAGAGAGATTTACCACACCTAACCTGGGAGTGTCATCTTTGACACACCCTCAACTCTGAGGAACCAAAGCTCACAGTCCACACTCATCTCAAGCCTCTAAGGCTCCACTGAAAGCAGACAGTCCACTTAATATAGAGCCATAGTGTAACAAGAAAAACACCACAGTGAAGAAACCAAATATCTCCAACATGCCAAACAACAAACGCAAAAACCAAGCTAACAAGAACAAGGAAGACACCATGACGCCCCCAAATGAAAAAGACACCCCAAATCAAGATTATGAAGATGATGAGATAGAAGAAATGCAAGAAGCGGATCTCAAAAAATTGATAAGAACATTAAGAAGTTCTCAAAAACAAATTCTTGGACTACAGAAATCCTTAATGGACAAGATAGAAAATCTCTCTCGTGAAAGTGAAATATTAAGGAGGAATCAAAATGAAATGAAACAACTAGTGGAACAAGAAACTGTGATAGTGACGAGAAATCATAATGAAATGAAGAATTCAATAGATCAAATGACAAACCCATTAGAGAGCCTTAAAAACAGAATGGGTGAAGCAGAAGAGAGAATATCAGACTTAGAAGACAGAGAACAGGAAAGGAAACAGGCAAACCAAAGAAAAGAAGAAGAAATCAGAAATCTAAAAAATATTGTCAGGAATCTACAGGATACTATTAAAAAAACCCAACATTCGGGTTCTAGGAGTTCCTGAAGGCATGGAGAGGGAGAAAGGATTAGAAGGCATTTTCAGTGAGATACTAGCAGAAAATTTCCCAGGTTTGGAGAAGGACAGAGGCATCTTACTACAGGAAGCTTATAGAACTCCTAATAAACATGACCAAAAGAGATCCTCACCACGACATGTCGTAATCAAACTCACCACAGTGAAACATAAAGAAAAGATCCTAAAATGTGCAAGAGAGAAACGTCAGATTACTCTCAGAGGATCTCCAATTAGACTCACAGCAGACTTCTCATCAGAAACCCTACAAGCTAGAAGGGAATGGCGAGACATAGCCCAGGTACCAAGAGAGAAAAACTGCCAGCCCAGAATATTATATCCTGCAAAGCTCTCATTTGTGAATGAAGGTGAAATTAAGACTTTTCATAGCAAACAGAAACTAAAAGAATTTGTTGCCACTCATCCTGCCCTGCAAAAGATGCTTAAAGATGTGTTACACACAGAAACACAGAAACATGGTCACCAATATGAAAGAAGGTAAAGGAAGGAAACCTCACAGCAAAAGATCACAGGAAGCTCAATTTCTCTTTGACATAGAATTAAACTCTGATTCTCTGTTAAACCTACGTGTTAAAGTAATCTATTACGTTCTCTTGATGTCTGTTAAATTCTAATTGTTCAAAAACAGCTGAATTTTTCTTAAGAGCTATGGGTTATTGAAATATGTGCTTGTTTTCAAAGATTTGAATAATCACCCTGTAACAATGATCAGATTTGGTCTATGTTATGTCATGATTTTAAGGAATCTTATTTCAACCAGATATTTTGGATTTTGAGCCTTCTTGGCATTCTTGACAGGCATTCAAAAAATCAAAGTTTCAAACAATCTGGTCTCTAAAATTTCCAGTAAATCTTGGACTTCGGTTTTTCCTGTTTGGGCCCAACTGAAAAAATCAAAGGACCTGTGTCTCTCATCTTATAGAGACACCGACTAATCAGGCTATTTGGATTATATTAGAAGGACTGTCAAGATGTGACATGGTACTAAATTTTAAATTTCTATAATGGAAAATGCTATTAATACAAATGTTTGAGAATTAAAAAGTCTAATGATCTTGTGTTACTAGACATGATAGTTATCTTAATGAGAAAGCCCCAGAGGCCTAAAGGGTTAAATACTTGTAAAATCCTACAGGTGCTTTCAAAAATCTGTGAAGTAAGCAAGTGTCTCTTGTTGGTTGATGAGTTTATAATTTTAAACATGGCGACTTAAAGTCTTTTGTCATCCATAGTTATATATGATGTGCTGCTCATAAAACTAAAGCGTTGTTGGTTCTGTGTTTAGCTGTCCTCCTATAGGTTCCTATGGACTTTTTCCAGCCACTTTTATTGTATTCAGTACTTTGGGATGGCTCTGTAAACAGATGAAGCCAATAATGTATTAACAGTACCAACTGAGACAAAGTATGGTGAACTGAGGTTACTAAAAAGAAAAAGCAATTCAAATCAATTGGCAATCTACAAAAAGAGTTAAAGATTTTAAAAGCTATTATTAAAATTGCTATATTGGTCTATTATGCTATGTTATATGTGTGTACATATTGTATGTCCACATGGGGAAATTTTATTAAGAGTTTTACTTTAAATGGCTTATAGATAAGACTGTCCAAAAAATTAAGCTGCTAAAATCAATCAAAGATACATTTTAATTTGTGTGACCTGAATCTCTGTATCATATGTTTTAAACGTGTTGGTAGAAAGAAACTAAAAACATTTTAGATGGTTGTGCTTCAGTTTACTGGCTAAACAAACTACACCATGTTAGATATTTAAGAGGTGTTTCCAAATACATGACTCTTAAAATTTATAGAAGGCATTGGACCTTCTGGTAAATGTTTTCTTAAGTTGTTATCTAATGGTTGAAACGGTTTGCTAAGTATTCATGTAATATTGCTATTGTCAGCAAGCGATCTAGGACTTGCTCCCTCATTTCTCTATTCTAAGCCCAACTTGTTCTTTCATTTTTCTATTCTCCTCAAGGTAGGAAACTAATTCTATTATAAAGGAATCTGTAGGCTGCACAATTTAATCTTTAGACCTTATAAAAGAGATGGCTAACATTTTTCTGCAATAGCATAGCCAAAATAAGAACTTAAATAATAATCTCATAGCTAGATTCACTTCGCCATCAGCGAAGTATACAGTAAGTAGAAAAAACCCCCATTTCAGACCAAAGGGAAAGAAAGTTTTTAAGTGAGAATATAATTTTCCTCATGGGCATTGTCTACCTTAGAAAAACTACTACAGAACATGCCTGTGACTATAGACTAGTAGTTCAGGCCACCGAAGATTAGAGATGGGACACGGGCACTCCCTTGACTTGCATCCTCTGGTCTGCTTTAACACAAACCGGGAGGAAAAGAAAGCTAGGCATCAGAAGCAATGGGTGGCAGGCCTATTAATGGCTGATCTGTACAGTGATCTGCCCTCAAGGAGACCCAACAGGCCAGTCCACTGCAGTGGCTTTCAATGTGGTAAGCCTGGGCTTCAGCAGAAGTCAGCTTGTGAAGAGCCCTGGCAGCTCTGCCAAGAGTTGGATCACTGGAAATGGACCTGCCCTGGAGTCGAAGGATGCCCAGGTCAGAGCCACAGATCTTACTGGCTCTAAGCTGAAAAGCCCTTCACTCAGCCCAACTTCCAAAGTGACCACTGCAGCTGAGGGGATGGTCAAGTAGGGTCAGCAACATTGCAGGCAGAACTGTAAATTTCTTGTTAGAGATGCCCCCTGCCTTTACCTGGCCAGCTCTCCTCCCAGGCCAGCCAAGTAATGAAAGTCAACAGAGTGCCTTCCCCTAGGAGGTTCACACCTCCCTTAGGATATACCCCATGTGAAGAGATAGATAGGTCTGGGCCTCTGAATTTACAAGGCCTAAAGCCCAACAGATTATTATCAAGCCCCTTCTATCAAGTTCTATTTGCCTTTCAATCAGAAAAATTACTTGTAGCTTAGACAGCACCTTTCTTAGCTCCTCTAATAATGACTCTGTCCTTTGTTCTAGACCCTGTCTAGCGTACTTGGGCCTCATTCCTTTGTAATCATAACCTCTACTCTACCACCACTGGCTCTACTCCCAACCTGTGTGTACTGATGGTCCTCTTCCCCACTTAATGCTGTATCATTGTTCAAACCTGGTAAATGCCACTCTTAGGATCCTTGGTTACTATCCTCACTCTGTCTTTTATGACCTTGTCTAAATATGATCAGAGTCGGTAAACTTGGAAGGCTTCCATAGCCTTGGCAACTCATGACGACAGCCTAGGGTGGTTACTGGCGCCATAAACTAGAGTGTCAATTTGTTGGGTCAACAACAGGAGCCACTGTGCACTTGCTCCTCATGTGGGATCTCTGTCCTTAATGTGCTATACATTGTGATTTAATGCTATAACTAGTACTCAAACAGTATGTTTCACTTTGTGTTTCTATGTGGGTGCAAACTGTTGAAATCTTTATACTAAATTGATCTTCTGTATATAAAGAGAATTGAAAAGGAATCTTGATGCAAATGGAAGGGGAGAGGGAGCGGGAGAGGGGAGGGTTGCGGGTGGGAGGGAAGTTATGGGAGGGGGAAGCCACTGTAGTCCATAAGCTGTACACTGGAAATTTATATTCATTAAATAAAAGTTAAAAAAAATTTAAAAATTGAAGTTCTGCTATTCTATTCTAGATGGACCTAATATTTAACATCATACCTGAAATGATGATAACACACCACTGGAATCATCTTTATTCAGTTTCAACTTGTACCATTCCTCTGCCATCTCTACATCTCTATTAAGGACTCACAAGAGTCTATAAACCCTACAGACCTCTCAAAACAGCTTCCCATTAACATTATGGGCCTGATATTTTTCTTTACGAACAATACTTTAAGATGTTTTGTCTGGAATGGGACTTGTCATTACTGCTTTGTCCCCATCAAGATGTTTGGAACGTAACTTTCTGTACCAGACTCTAAGGACATGAATTCCCCTGGACTTTCTCTCAGTTTTTCTTTCCCAGAATTGAACTTTTAGTAATGCAGAGATTTAAACAGGATCTAAAGAGAGAAGTGTGTGTGTAGAAGGTGCTCTCCAGTCAATTTGATTAATTTTTCTGTGAGTTTATTGTTTTAATCTTCACACAGAAGATAAATTTGCCGTAAAATACATCATCCCCAACAACAACAACAAAAAAAAAAATGCAGGGTAATAGAATGCAAACAATCTTCTCCTGCAGTTATTATGAATTCTGACTCTCTGGATAGTGTCCTCATCTGTGTTATAGCTTTCATTTAGGACACATTCAAATATAAACAAACCCTAGAAAACGTTCAACAAAGGTAACAGTCACCGCCCTCTTTGCCCCTGATCTGCAGGTCCTTCCGACCAGGATAACCCAGTTTGCCTCGGATGCTCCTTGCTTATGCCTCTTATCTGCTGTGATTATTAATGCTTCCTTTCACACTCAGCAGTACCTTTAGACAATAAATTGCATGCTCACCCTCCTTATGAGCACACAGGTATGCCTCTCCCAAGTCAAAGGGAAAGGGAAGGCACTTACTTTACTAGGCACTGGACTACACACTGTATAAGTAATCTCAATCACATCTCAGCACCACACTAGAAGGGAGGTATTGTTGACTACCAACTAGAGAGGAGTTGAGTAATGTCCACAGGGTATAAAGTGGGCCCAACATCACACAGCTCCCAAACAGTTAAATGAGTGCAAGAATTCAGGTCTGAGATCAAAACCAGGACGTTCCCTTCTGCACCTTTTTTCTTCTCAAAGAATGGAAGGAAAAGGCATCAGTAGACCAGAATATTATCTTCTGCCCCCGTAAAATTGGAAAACTTTGTCACTACTGCCTATAAGAAGGCAAAGGCACCAGGCAACTGTAGCACAAATTTGAGCCACTGTCTATGAGAAACTATCTGCAAAGATGACCACCCACAATTTCTGTGGTCCCATGCACCGCCTCCGAGCTACAGGTGGAGTCTACGTTCCTCCTTTAGCATGGGCGGGCACGGGGCCTGGCTTTGACAAACAGAATTGGCAAAAGTGACACTGTGCCAATTCTTGGCCTGGGTCTTAAGAAGCCTGCAACTTCCACTTTTGCTTTTCTTCATTTGAACGGTAGAGTTAGAGAGAGAGAAAAACAGAGAGAGAAACAGAGAGATGCATATCTTCTATCTGCTGGTTCAGTCTTCAAATGGCTTCAGTGGCCAGAGCTGGGCCAAGCCAAAGCCAGGAGCCAGGAGCTTCTTCCGAGTCTCCCACATGAATACAGAGGTCCAGACACTTGGGCCATCTTCTGCTGCCTTTCCCAGGCCATTAGCAGGGAGCTGGATCGGAAGTGGAACCGCTGGAACTCGAACCAGTACCCCTATAGATGTCCCTATGGTATCACGGGTGGTGGTTTTACCTGTTACACCACAACACTGGCTTCTACTTTTGCTTTCTTACTACCCTGAGTCACCACATACTCAACTCTGTACCATCTTGATGGAAACAGACACCACACAAAGAAAACAGACAGGTGGAGATATGAGTGAGGCCATCTGGGACTTCCCAGCCCCACCAGCCCTCAGGTGTGCAGCATTGCATGAATGAGCTCAACCAAAATGATTGGAGGTCTACAAAGTCCTGCCTGGGTTTCCTGACCCATAGAATCGGAAACAATAAATGGGTGTTGTTTTAAAGCATTGGGTTTGGGGCCTGCGCTGTGGCACAGTGGGCTGATACCCTGGCCTGAGGTGCCAGCATCCCATATAAGCACCAGTTCGAGTCCCGGCTGCTCCACTTCCAATCCAGCTCCCTGCTATGGCCTGGGAAAGCAGTAGAAGATGATCCAAGTCCTCGGGCCCCTGCATCCATGTGGGAGAACTGGAAGAGGCACCTGGCTCCTGGCTTTGGATTGGCACAGCTCCGGCCGTTGTGGCTAATTGGGGAGTGAACCAGCAGATGGAAGACCTCTCTCTCTCTCTCTCTCTCTCTCTCTCTCTCTCTCTCTCTCTCTGCCTCTCCTCTCTCTGTGTAACTCTGACTCTCAAATAAAAAAAAAATAAAGCATTGGGTTTTGGAAAGGTTCTGGATACAGCTATAGATACCAGAAATACTACTTCTTTCCCCATCCTGTGTGTCCATCATTCAATCACACCTCAGATCTCAACAGTTGGAGCCTTTTAAGAAGCCAAGATTTGGGGGGCCGGGCTGTGGCACAGCGGGTTAATGCCCTGGCCTGCAGTGCTGGCATCCCATATGGGCGCCTTTCAAGACTCAGCTGCTCCACTTCCTATCCAGCTTTCTGCTGTGGCCTGGAAAAACATGTGGCCCCTGCACCCATGTGGGAGATCCAGAACAAGCTCTTGGCTCCTGACTTCAGATCAATGCATCTCTGGCCATTTCGGCCAACTGGGGAGTTGAACCATCGGATGAAAAACCTCTTTATCTCTCTCTGCCTTTCCTCTCTCTGTGTAACTCTGACTTTCAAATAAATAAACAAACCTTTAAAAAAAAAAAGCCAAGATTGATACCATGTAGGAAACATTGCACTGGAGGCAAAATGGTCCAACTAGGGGGCCAGTGCTTTGACATAGCAGATTAAGCTGCCATCCACTGCACCAGCATCCCGTACGGACACCTGTTCCAATTCTGGCAGCTCCTCTTCCAATCCAGATCCCTGCTAATGTGCCTGGGTTAGCAATGGAGGATAGCCAAAGTACTTTGGCTCTTGCACCCACATGGGAGACCAAGATGAAGCTCCTGGCTCCTGGCTTCAGCCTGGCCCAGCCCCCACTGTTGTAGCCATTTGGGGAGTGAACCAGCAAATGGAAGATTCTCTCTCTCTCTCTCAGCCACCCCCCCATGATTCTGACTTTCAAATAAATAAATATATCTTTTTTTAAAAAAAATGGACCAACTGGCTTGCTTGCTCCTTCTTCTCAAGCCAGCTTTGCTCCGTTTCCACTTTGCTTTGTCTCAGAGGAAATTCTAGGAATTTCTTCATTTTTGCTTTGTTTTACCTACATCTCTCTTATACTCCCAAGGCTGCTACTATATCCAAATTAGATCTTCCCCCACAATTATATCATGACCATTTCTAAATGTGAAAATGATTTATAAATGTTTGTGTGGGTGGACACAGAGACATGCATATAAAATGAGGGTTCTTCAAAAAGATTGCAGAAAAGTGAATAAAAAGATGTTTATTTTCATGCAAAAAAATGAAATGAACTCATTTAAAGGATCATCAAATGGCTTATGGCGATGTATATAAGGAAAATATTATGAGCCAATTAAAAAATTTGCATCAAAATAAAAGTATCTTTCAATTCAATTTTTCCATGGACTTTTAGAAGTGCCCGTGTGTGTGTGTGTGCGTGTGTGTGTGTATGGTCACATACTTATTTAAGCTTATATTCTCCATATCCCAACAAAGTCAAAAATACATTTAATTCTACAAGTGGTTGAGTCAAACAACATACAAATCTCTTTATGTTAGTTTCCCAGTGCCCATTATAATGTACAAATTTCTGATGAGAAACCTCTTTGAATTCTCTATAAAATATTCATTAGTCCAACTTGATTTATTCAGTAGTCATAATATGAATATGCTACATTGACCTGAAGAGCATATTCGGTGTTTTAAGAGGACTAAACTGTTTCCAATGGCAACCAGAGAATCAGCTTGACATCTCAGACTATAAAAATGTTAGAGTCCATCCATATGATGAGCCTAGAAGACAGCTGGAAGGTTTATGACATTTTAATCATTGATAATTTGGGTTGCACTGATGAGAAGACTTTAATGTGAGGGACCTGGAGAGGGTTCTAAGGAGAGCTGCCAAAGTAATTAAAATAGCAATAAATTGGTTTGAAGAATATGCTAGCCTGTCAAAATGCCCATCAGCCTATCTGACCTGATCCTCCCCTGGCCACCCACAACTATTCATTAAATGTCCTCAGCCCTAATTGAAATTGACAACACAAGGATGGCAAAAATGTGCTGTGGCTAAAGCAACACATAGTACTTCACAGCCCTCTGGAGAATGTGACACTAAATAATGAGATAAATCATTTATACCCTGCTGATTTCCTGAACATGTACTAAGCAGCTTACATTAAAAATGCAGTAAGGGGGGTTTTCCCTCTCTTGGAAGCCTCCCTGGATGCCACCCTAGCTGGATGTCTCTGACCCTAATAAATCTCTTTTAAATCTCTCTGAGGGTCGGCTTGGAAATTCTTCTTCCAGGTGATACAAAGAACCAAGATAATAATATGTTCTCCACCATTTCCCCTTAACATTTTGGTGCTGTGACTCAGATAGCAATGCCAACATGATGCAAATCCCACTGGAGTTCAATTCCAGCCAGTGTCGGATCATCCCGTCATACCGGTGAGCACGTGGACTGCTCTAGCTTTTCCTTCAGAGAGTCTTACTCTCTTCATAGTAACTCTCTCATATTTTTTAAAATTTTTTAAAGATTTATTTATTTATTTGAAAAGCAGAGCTACAGAGAAGCAGAGGCAGAGAGAAATCTTCTATCCACTGGTTCACTCCCCAGTTGGCCACAACAGCCAGAGCTGTGCTGATACAAAGCAAGGCGCCAGAATCTTTCGGGTCTCCAACGCGGGTGCAGTGGCCCAAGGACTGGACCATCTTTTGCTTTCCCAGGCCATAGCAGAGAGCTGGATCGGAAGTGGAGCAGCCGAGACTCAAACCAGCACTTATATGGGATGCTGGCACTGCAGGCTGCAGCTTTACCCGCTATACCACAGCGCTGGCCCTCTCATCTTTTTAAAAGTACCACATACCTGTCAGCCAGTTAAAAGTGATTAGTGCAGATGCTGATCTTAAGACTCAGGGGCAAGGCTTGCTGATTAAGGCAAGGTCTATCCTAACCCCTCTGTTCTCCAGTGTGGATCGGCCCTTCACATGGGAACAGGAGAAAGCCCTGAGGTAACTGATGGATTCTGGCTGGGGCTACACACCAGTGCTTTCAGAAGGTCTCTTGCCCAGGCACCAGACCCTGACCACCAGAATGGTGTTGGGCTGGTAAATGCACTTTCCTGCAGGGAGCAAATCCCTTGCCCTTTTGAAGTCCACATCAGCTATAAGGCCAGAGGCTCCATTCTTCATACTTCTAGTTCGAGCTCTGGGAATGTTGGTTTGGTCCAACTCAACTTCCTGTCACAGAGATCTGTCCAACACGCACGAATGGGAGACGGGCTTGGAGCAAATCTTAAAATTTAAGCAAGGGCCACTCTCTGGCATTTTGTAAGGACTCCCTGACTGAACACCACACCCCGATGACCTGTTGGGGAGTCATCCAAAAACTGCAGTCTGTTCTTCCTGCCTCAGAGGTAAATTTATCGGTGAGACTGGGCACAGCTTGGAGCGAGGCCATGGGCTCCAGGCTCCCTGCCCCAATGGGTCTTTCCTTTACTCCAGATCCTGACAAAATCCCTGTCTCTCTCTGATCTTCTAAGTGCTTTCTGTACCTCTCCAGGCCTCCTCAGTTTCTACGAATTCAATTTTCTGGTCCCATTAGCAAGTATTTCCTAGATATTTCATTCATTATTTCTGTTAAAGTTTAATTATCCTGTTTGCAGACAGGTAGCTTTTCAATCTAGACTCTCGTAAGTCCCCACATGGCCTGAACTTGCGTAGACAAGTCTCAGCATGTCTCTGATATCCCCTATCTTCCTACTTGAGTCTCCCCTTTGAGTCACTTCTGTCTGGTCCTTCCTATGTATTGTATACCTCAGAGGAGGTTTACTGGGAAGGATTTTATTCCCCCACTCTGTTTCTTTGTGACTTCACCTGCCTAGTCACCAACCTAGGTAGTTACAAGGACTGGCACTGTTTGACCAAACTCTATTTTCTAGCCATCTGCAGTAAACTCTTTTCTTCTTCCCTAGTTCTTACTCTGTTAAAATTATTCCATGTTATGGGATGATTCCATGTGCTAACTCATATTTAAGATTTTATTTCTTATTTTTGGAATGACCAAAGAGACACAGATTTTTTGTTCTGTTGAAGTAACCTATTGTGTTCTCTTCATGTCTCAGTTAAGCTCTGATTGTTTAAAAGCAGCTCAATCTTTTTATGGTTTGTTTGAATATATACTCAATCTAAGGTAATCACTTTGTATCAGTGATCAAATCTGGTCTATATTACATGATGTTAAGGGATGTCATGATGTTAATGGATTCTATTTCAGCTAGATATTCTAAGCCTTCTTGGCATCCTTGACAGGCATTCAAAATTATTAAAGTTCCAAATTCTTTGGACTTTGATATTTCCACTTGAGCCCCTGGAAATATTAAAGGATATATGTCTCTCATCTTGCAGAGACACCAACCAATAAGGCTATTTGGATTATATTAAAGGTACTGTCAATATGTGAAGTGGTGCTAAATTTTGTTATGATAATGTAAAAAGCTACTGATACAGATGTCCAAAAGTTAAAAAGTCTAATGATCTCATATCGCCAGACATGATGGTTATCTTAATGAGAAAGGCCAAAAGGCCTAAATGGGTTAAATGTTTTATAAAATCCTACAGGTGCTTTCAAAAATATTGTGTGGAGTAAGCAAGCTCCTGGCTCCTGGCTTCAGGTCAGTGCAGCTCTGGTGGTTGTGGCCAATTGGGGAGTGAACCATGGAATGGAAGATATCTTCTCTCTCTATCTATCTATCTATCTCTATCTCTATCTCTATCTCTATCTCTATCTATCTATCTGTCTCTATCTCTCTCTGCCTCTGGTCTCTCCGTGTAACCATGATATTCAAATAAATAAATAAATCTTTTAAAAAAAGGAGTCACTGTATACTAACTCCCCACGTGGGACCTCTGTCCTCAATGAGTTGTATTATGAGAGTTAACTGTAAAACTAGTTCTCAGTTTGTGTGTGTGTGCATGTGTGTGCAAATTGTTGAAATATTTACTTAGTATAGAGTTGGTCTTCTGTGTACAAAGTTAATTGAAAATGAATCTTAATGGAGAATGGGACAGAGAAGGGTGGAGGGAGAAGCAGGATGGGTGGGAGTGTGGGTAGGAGGGTGAGTATGGTGGGAAAAATAGCTGTATTCCTAATGTTGTGCTTATGAAATTTGTATTCCTTAAAAAATAAATTAAAATATTTTTAAAAAAGACATTGGAAAGGCATCAAACAGATGAGCTATCAAAGCATCTCAAGGGCCTAGAAAAACAATAGCAAACCAAATCCAAAACTACTAGGAGAAAATAAACTGTTAAAAAAGACATAAAAAATTGAAACAAAAAAATACAACAAAAGATCACAAAAAGAAGAATGGTTATTAGAAAAAATAAACAAAATTGACATACTATTGACCCCACCAACCAAGAAAAAAGAGGGAGAAGACTCAATAAAATTAGAGATGAAAAACAAAATGTAACAACAGACACCACAGAAATACAAAAAAATTATCAGAAATTACTACAAAGAACAGTATGCCAGCAAACTGGGAAACCTAGAAGAAAGACATAGATTTCTAGACACATAAAACCTATCTAAATTGAGCCATGAAGACTTAGGAAATGTAAACAGACCAATAACCAAGATGGAAGTTGAATCAGTAATAAAGACCCTCCCAACAAAGAAAAGGCCAGAGCTGGATGGCTTCACTGCTGAGTTCTACCAGACATTTAAAGAAGACCTAACTCCAATTCTTCTCAAGCTATCTCCAGTTCTTCTCAAACAATAGAAAGAGAGGGAATCCTCCCAAACACCTTTTATGAAGCCAGCACAACCTTAACCTGAAAAAGATACAACAGAGAAAGAGAACTACAGACCAATTTCCCTGATGAACATAGATGTAGAAATCCACAACAAAAGACTAGCCAACCAAATCTGACAACACCTGAGAAAGATCATTCACTGGGATTTATCCCTGGTATGCAGGGATGGCCCAACACTCACAAATCAATTAATGTGATACATCACATTAATAGACTGAAGAACAAAAAGCATATGATTATCTCAATAGATGCAGAGAAAGCATTCGATAAAATACAAGACTCTTGAAAACTTTAAGGGAATTTGGTATAGAAGGAACATTCCTCAACACAATCAAGGCAATTTGTGACAAACCCATGGCCAGAATCCTAATAAACAGGGAAAAATTGGAAGCATTCCCACTGAGATCCAGAACCAGCCAAAGATGCCCACTCTTACCATTGCTATTCAATATTGTACTGGAAGTTTTAACCAGAGCCATTAGGCAAGAAAAAGAAACCAAAGGAATACAAATTGGGAAGGAGGAAGTCATACAATCTCTGTTTTCAGATGATATGATTCTATCTATAAGGGATCCAAAGGACTCCACTAAGAGACTATTGGAATTCATGGAAGAGTTTTGTAAAGTGGCAGGATACAAAATCAGCATGCAAAAATTAATAGCCATTATATACACAGACAATGTCACACCTGAGAAAGAACTTCTAAGATCAATCCCATTCACAATAGCTACAAAAAAATCAAATACCTTGGAATAAATTTAATCAAAGATGTCAAAGATCTCTACAATGAGAATTACAAAACATTAAAGAAACAAATAGAAGAAGACACTAAAAAATGGAGAAACCTTCTGTGTTCATGGATTGGAAGAATCAATATCATCAAAATGTCCATACTACTGGAAGCAATTTACAGATTCAATTGTAGCACCAATAAAAATACAAAGGACATTCTTCTCAGATCTGGGAAAAATGATGCTGAAATTCATATGGAGGCTAAAGCAATCCTGTACAATAAAAACAAAGCTGAGGCATCACAATACCAGATTTCAAGACATACAAAGGGCACTTATAATCAAAACATCCTGGTACTGGTACAAAAACAGATGGATAGACCAATGGAACAGAATAGAAGTGCCAAAAATCAACCTATGTGTCTGTAACTTAGTCTTGTCAAAGGAGTTAAAATCAATTCCTGGAGCAAAGACTGTCTGTTCAATGAATGGTGCTGGGAAAACTGGATCTCCACATGCAGAAGTATGAAGCAAGATCCCCACCTTGCAACTTACACAAAAATCCACTCAACCTGGATTAAAGATCTAAATCTATGACCCGACACCATCAAATTATTTGAGAGCACTGGAGAAACCCTGCAAGATATAGGCATTGGCAACGACTTCTTGGAAAAGACCCCCAGGCACAGGCAGTCAAAGCCAAAATTAACAATTGGGATTTATGACCCAGTCATCCCACTCCTGGGAATATACCCAAGGGAAATGAAATATGCAAATAAAAGAGTTATTTGTACCCCCATGTTTATTGCAGCTCAATTCACAATAGCTAAGATATGGAATCAACCCAAATGTCTGTCAACTTAAGACTGGATAAAGAAACTATGGGATATATACACCATGGAATACTATACAGCAGTTCAAAATGAAATCCTGTCATTTGCAACTAAATTGATTAAACTGGAAAACATCATACTTAGTGAAATAAGCCAGCCCCAGAAGGACAAATACCATATGTTTTTCCTGATTTGTGATAACGAATAGAGCACCTAAAAGGTAATCTATAAAAGGGATATTGACATTTTGAGATGCATTGACTTTGAACAGCCTTCGACTGTTGAGGAACATTTTTTTTCAATGTGTTGAACTCTTTACTTAGTATAGAGTTCATTGTATGTGTATGAAGTTAATTGAAATAGGAATGGGAATAGGAGAGGGAGGAGAAAGAGGATTAGGAGTTTAGGTGGTAGGGCAGATATGGTGGGAAGAATCAATATATTCCTGAAGCTACATTTATGAAAAGCATGAAATTTATACTCCTTAAAAAAAAGGTTTCTGGGGGGAAAGGCAAAAAATTATTTTAAAATTCAAAGTAAATGCAAAGAAATATCCTTTTGCACGTGTTTGGGCCACTGCCACACACGTGTGAGACCTGGAAGAAGCTCTTGGCTCCTGGCTTCGGATCGGCCCAGCCCCAGCAATTGAAGCCATTTGGGGAGTGAATCAGCAGATGGAAGAACTTGCTCTCTCCATCTGTCTGTCTGTAAATCTACCTCTCAAATAAGTAAATACAAATTTTTTTTAAATCTTTTTTTTTTTTTTGACAGGCAGAGTAGATAGTGAGAGAGACAGAGAGAAAGGCCTTCCTTTGCCGTTGGTTCACCCTCCAATGGCCGCTGCGGCCGGCACATCTCACTGATCCGAAGCCAGGAGCCAGGTGCTTCTCCTGGTCTCCCATGCGGGTGCAGGGCCCAAGGACTTGGGCCATCCTCCACTGCCTTCCCAGGCCATAGCAGAGAGCTGGCCTGGAAGAGGGGCAACCGGGATAGAATCCGGCGCCCCAACCGGGACTAGAACCCGGTTTGCTGGCACCGCAAGGCAGAGGATTAGCCTGTTAAGCCACAGCGCCGGCCAAAAATCTTTTTAATGACGTTTTTAAAAAGCTTCCTAAGGCAGCAATGCTGAAGTCTCAGACTTGGCATATTCTTTCTGTAGAATCTATTATGGTGGCTTGGATCATTCAAAGTCTAGTGAAGAATCTCCAGGTAGCACAAGTTCAAGTTCAGCTGCTGCATTTCCTATCCAACTCTGCTAATTCTCCTAGGAAAACAGCAGAAAATGGCCACTACCACCCATGTAGAAAACCCAGATACAGTTCCTGACACTTAGATTTGGCCTGGACCAGCCCCAGCCATTGCCAATATTTGGAGAGTGAACCAGTGGATGGAGATATATATCTCTCTCTCTCCTTCTCTCCCTTTATTTCTCTTTCCCTATCTGTCAAAAAAATAAATCTTAAAATAAAATAGTAATCTACAGATAATTGCCTGCTGCTCAAAAAATCAAGATAAGTGAAAAAACCCAAACACATTTCAAGTTTAGGAAATGCTTCAGCATATTTTAAAACATTGGTTTAAATTCACAGAAGTATTTTATGTAAATATTTAAATTAAGTTTATAAATGTGGATTACAGAAATGTGCATCATTAAGGACAGTATATGTAGATGCTAGAATATGCCAAGAATGTTCATGAAGGCTGCATAAAAAACTAGTCACTAGGATTTTGATGTCTAGAGATGCCAACCACCAAACACAGGTGTATTGTGCAGCTGGGGGATCCCACCCACACCCAGAGGCAACAGAGTACTGGGAGCTGCTGGGCCTGGCGCCAGGAAGCAAGTGAGGTGGTGATCCAGGAGTCGCCCTAGCCGTGTGGCTCCTGGGGGCGGCGCAGCACCACCACGACGTCGAAGTCTTCATGCACCTGCTGTGGATGCTGCCCAGCCAAGGCCGTCTGCGACCTGTGAACCTGGGTCTCTGCTCGCCGGAGAGCAAGGTGCCCTTAGTCCCCAACCCACCCCACAATCAGCCTCCACCAGGTCTGCATCCACTACTTCTACCCTACTGGCTGAAATTCGCGGAACTGGTCCTCAACGTGGGCTTCTCTGACCGCTGATGGGGGTCCGGATGTGAGCCACCAGAGTTCCTCCATCTTCAGGCAAGTCTGCACATCTCTGGGCGCCCCCAGCTGCACCCTGAGCCCTGAGAGCAGCCCCATTGGTGCCCACGCATGATCAGGCTGACGTGGCGCTGTGGGACTAGTGGGGGTTGCAGAAGTTGGAGAAAGATAGGCTCACCCTGAGCGAGGCAGACTCACAGGTCCAGCCTGAGGCCGGTCTCCCACGCAGCCTGGCTGCACTGCACTGCACGCCCAGGATTGTGCTATTGGCACTAGTGAGCTTCATGTGCGGAGACACTGAGAAAAATCATGCCAGAGTTTTCTCCCTCTGGGCCTTCACAACTTTAGGGTGCCATGTTCCCTCTTTGTTCCTGGTTAGCTGAAGCTTATTCCAACCCTTGTTGATGTGACAATCAAGGAGACCAGAATGGCTGGACCACGTGATCCTTCTCACAGCCAGAGCTATTAAGAAGCCTTTTTCATTCTCCCTTTCCACTAGATCTCAGTAACCCTGGCTGAGGGACTGCATTGCTCAAGAGACCCCCCTAAACCCTTCTATGACCTCTCAGATTTTCTTTCTTAATCTGAGATGAGGGGTCGGCACTTATTGGCACAGCTTCTGTCGTTGCTGCCATCTGGGAAGTGAACCAGTGGATGGAAGACCTCTCTCTCTCTCTCTCTCTCTCTCTCTCTCTCTCCCTTTCTCTCTCTCTCTCTCTCCCTCTCTCTCAAATAAATGGATAAATTTTTTTAAAAAAATTCTGAGCTGAAATATATTCATTCTTTATCTATTCTCTCTGTCTCCCTCGCTCTTTTATGAGTAGTATTCTTGTTGGGCTTTATTTTAAAACATTCTATCTTGAAATAAATAGTCTCCCAGGAAACTGGAAAAATAACCCAGAGACATCTTGTAAAGTGTTTTTCCCAGCTTCCTCAATACAGTGACATTCCACCTAACACTAAACCAGGAAATTGACATTGGTAGGACTATTTGGATGCTATGGAGAAATTTATGCTCAAACAACCTGACTGTATGTGTTATGTATATTGACTATTATTACAAGTGACTTGGGAAAATAAAGCATTTTCTGATCTGGAAAACTATGTGGAATCATAGATCCTGGTTTTGACCCTAAAAACAGAGAATTCCATTGAAAGGAATACATTAGGTTACATAGCTGGAACCTAACTAGGTTATGTTACTCATACTTTTAAAACTAAAATATATTGACACTTTGAGAATCTGTGACTTTGAACAGCCCTTGACTGTCGAGAAACAGTTTTTTTAAATATATATACTATTTGTTGAACTCTGTAATTAGTGTAAGGTTAATCTTATGTATATAAAGCAAAATGAAAACAGTAAAAAATAAGAATGGGAATAGGAGGAGGAAGAGGAAGAAGGGTCAGAGAGCAGGAGGGAGGGAGGGTAAGGTGAGAAGAATCACTGTGTTCCTAAATTTGTACATATGAAATGCATGAAGTTTGTATGCCTTAAATAAAATGTTTCTGGGGGAAAAACAAAATATTATATCAATGAGACTGTAACTAGGTAATGAAACCAGGAGGTGAAATAACCCCCAAAAGAAAAGAAACCAGTCACTATGGTTGCCTCAAAGCAAAGAGATAGGCACAGGGGTCATAAATAGGAAAGAGATTAACTTTTCACTAACTTTTGTAGTATGGCTCTTAAAATAAAATATTCATGTGCACCTGTTCAAATACATTATAAAAATAATATGAAGAAATAAAAATGTTTTCATCAACATTAGTGACTTCGCAAAGCAGTTCTTCAGGTGAGGAGCAACTGCAGAGCAGGGAGGGGGCCACTGGTTCATCTCTATCATCTGTAAGTGGAAAATTCCAGTTCCTACATAAATACATCCAGCTATTAATGTATCCTATAGGGCAAAACAAGCTGGACAGACAGAACAACTGACAGGTAATCAGGATACATCCCTGCAATATGCTTTGTGCCCCTTGTGCATGAGAAGATACCACCTTACAACCAGCCAGTGCAAAATATAAGGAGGATCTGCTGTGCAAAGGGCTGGGTCTGTTTCATTCAAATGCCAGCTTGTAGATAGAAATAAGTGAAAGCCCCATGATAACGCTGGTAGAGGTGAAAATAGCGGAGTAAAAATAGAAGGTCAAGCACTGAAATTGGCTTCCAGCAGTGGTAAAAGAGTGTTTGCCTTTGGGAAGCCATCAAGTGGGCAGTGACTGTCTGCGTGCTGCTTAGACTGGGTCTCTGCAGTTACCGCCCTTGTGAAGGTGGCGATTAAAGTCTAGATGTCTCAAAAGAGGTCATAATGAGGCCATCCAGAAAGATTTTTCAAATGGACAGCAACGTCAAGACTTCTAATAGAGAACTAGTTCTGAGACACTAGTTCTCTGTTCCCTCCTGAGACACAGCCTGGCACCACACCTTCTCTGATCTGTCCTGAGGGAAAACTTGGCAGAGGTCCCAATTTCTCCTCCTCACCCCCTGGCATTTATCGTTCTGGTTTCTTTGTTAAAATTTTATTTAAGGTATACAAATTGCATGTACTTCATGTCTACAGATTTAGGAACATAGGGGTACTTCCCATTCTATTCTCCCTCCCACCCACACTCCAACCCTTCTTCCTATCCCTCTCCATTCTCCACTCTCAATTTTTACAAAGATCTATTTTCATTTTACTTGATACTCATAAGGTTAACCCTACACTAAGTAAACAACTCAACAAATAGTATGAAGAAAAAAACACTGTTCCTCAATACTAGAGACAAGAGATATAAACAATCACCAAATCTCAAAATGTCCATTTCACTTTAACATTACATTCTAGATTCTCTATTAGTCACTTCATATCAGGGAAAACATATGGTATTTATCTTTCTAGGACTGATGTATTTCACTAAGTATAATGGTTTCCAGTTGTATCCATTTTTTTGCAAGACAAGATTAATTTTTTTTTACTAGTAGTTCTCCATAGCGTACATATATCATAATTTCTTTATCCAGTCAGGAGTTGATGGACATCTGGGTTGATTCCATATCTTAGCTATTGTGAATTGAGCTGCAATTAACATGGGAGTGCAGATAACTCTTTCATATGCTGAATTCTAATTTGTGTAGATTCCCAGGAGTGGGTTGGCTGGATCGTATGGTAAGACTATATTCAGATTTTTGAGGCATCTCCATTTTGTCTTACACAGTGGCTGTATAAGTTTTCATTCCCACCAACAGTAAATTAGGGTACCTTTTTCCCTATATCTTTGCCAGCATTTGTTGTTTGTTGATTTCTGTATGAGACACATTCTAACTTGAATGAGATGAAACCTCATTGTGGTTTTGATTTGCATTTCCCTGATAGTGATGAACATTTTTTTTCAAGGGTCATTTGCCATTTGGATTTCCTCTCTTGAAAAATTCCTATTCAAGCCCTTTGCCCATTTCTTAACTGGACTGGTTTTTTATTGTTATTGTTGTTGTTGTTGTTGAATTTCTTGAGCTCTTTATATACTAGATATTAACCCTTTATCAGTTGCATGATTTGCAAATATTTTCTCCTGTTCTGTCAGTTGCCTCCTCACTTTGCTGAGTATTTTCTTTGCAGTGCAGAAACTTCTCAATTTGATGTAATCCCATCTGTCAATTTTGGCTCTGATTGCCTGTGCCTCTGAAGTTTTTCCAATAAGTCTTTGCTTATGCCAATTTCCTCCAGAATATCACCAATGTTCTCTAGTAATTTGATGCTATTGGATCATAGATTTAGGTCTTTGATCCATTCTGAGTGGATATTTGTGTAAGTTTTAAAGCAGGAATCTAGCCTCATACTTCAGTATGCAGAGATCCAGTTTTTGCATCACCATTTGTTGAAGCGACTATCCGTGCTCCAGGGATTGATTATAGCTCTAAGATAAATTGGTTGTAGCTGTGTGGATTGATTTCTGAAGATTATATTCTGTTCCATTGCTCTACAAGTCTTTTTTGTGCCAGTTTCAGGCTGTTTTGATGATAACTGCCTTGTACTATGTTTTGAAATCTGGTATTATGGTGCCTCTGGATTTGTTTCTGCTGTATAAGATTGCTTTAGCTATTTGAGGTCTCCTATGTTTCCATATAAATTTCAGTATCATTTTTTCTATAGCTGAGGAGAATTTCCTTGGTATTTTGATTGGTATCACACTGAATCTGTAAATTGCTTTAGGTAGTATAGACATTTTGATGATGTTGATTCTTCCAATCCATGAACATAGAAATTTTTCCATTTTTTAGTGTCTTCTACTTTTTTATTTAATGTTTTGTAATACTCATAGAGATTTTTGACATCTTGGTTAAATTTATTCTAAGGTATCTAAAATTTTTTGTAGCTACTGCAATTGGTATTGATCTTAGAAGTTCTTTCTCAGCCATGGCATTTTCTTTGTGTACAAAGCCTATTGATTTTTACGTGTTAATTTTATATCCTGTTACTTTATCAAACTCTTTTTATGAGTTCCAACAGCTGTCAGTGGAATCTTTTGGATCCCCTATATATAGAATTTATGTCATCTGCAAATAGGGAGAGTTTGACTTCCTCCTTTCCAATTTGTATCCCTTTGATTTCTCTTTCATTGCCCAATAGCTCTGGCTAAATCTCCCAGAACTATATTAGATAGCAATGGTGACAGCAACCATCCTTGGCTGGTTCTGGATCTTAAAACGAATGATTCCAACTATTCCCCATTCAATAAGATGCTGGCTGTGGGTTTGTCAATATTGCCTTGATTGTGTTGAAGAATGTTCCTTCTATACCCAATTTGCTTAAGGTTCTCATCATGAAATGATTTTTTTTTCAAATGCTTTCTCTGCATCTATTGAGGCAATTGTGGTTTTTGTTCTTCAATATGTTGATGTGATCACACTGATTTGTTAATGTTGAACCATCCCTTCATATCAGGGATAAAATTCAGTTGGTCCAGGTGAATGCTCTTTCTGATGTGTTGTTGGATTCAATTAGCAATTATTTTGTTGAGGATTTTTGCATCTATGCTCATCAGGAACATTGGTCTATAGTTTTTTTTTTCTCTGATGCATCTTTTTTTGGATTAGGAATTAAGGTGATGCTGACTTCATAGAAGGAGTTTGCGAGGATTCCCTCTCAATTTTTTTTGAATAACTTGAGGAGATTTGAAATTAGTTCTTTAAATTTCTGAGAGAACTCAGCAGTGACGCCATCTAGTCATGGGATTTTCTCTTTTGGGAGGGTCTTTGTCACTGATTCAAGCTCTGTTGTGGTTATTAGTCTGTTTAGGTTTTCTGTGCCTTCATGACTCAATTTTTATATATTTCATAAAATCATCCAGGAATTTATCCCATTTCTTCTAGGTTTCCCAATTTGTTGGCATACAGCTCTGTGTAGTAATTCCTGATGATTCTTTTATATCTGTGGTATCTGTTGCTACATTTCCTTTTTTATCTCTGATTTTATTGATTTGAGTCTTCTGCCTCTTTTTTTGTTTGTTTTTTGGTTAGGTGGGCCAATGGTGTATCGATTTTGTTTATTTTTTCAAAAAAACAGCTCGTTGATTCACTGATCATTCATATTGGGTTTTTCGTATCAGTTTTGTTTATTTCTTCTCTAACTTTAATTATTTCTTTCATCCTACTATTTTTGGGGTTGGTTTTGCTGTTGCTTTTCTAGGTCCTTGAAATACATTGGTTCATTTATTTGGTAACTTTCCAGTTTTTCATGTAGGCACCAATTACTATATAATTCCCTCTTAACATTGCTTTTGCTGTATCCCATAAGTTTTGGTAAATGTATTGTCATCTTCATTCATTTCCACAAATTTTTTATTTCTTTTTTGATTTCTTCTATGATCCATTGTTCATTCAGTAGCATGTTGTTCAGTCTCCATATGTTTGCATATATTCTTGAAATTCTTGAGTTGTTGATTCCCAGTTTCCCTTGTTGTCAGAGTAGATGCATCTTATGATTCCAATTTTTTTAAATTTGTTAAGGCTTGCTCTATGGCCTAGCATGTGGCCTGTGCTAGAGAAAGTTCCATGCACTGATGAGAAGAATGTGTATTCTGCCACTGTGGGATGAAAAGTTCTCTAGATATCAGTTATGTCCATTTGGGCCATAGTGTCAATTAGTTCTATAATCTCTTTGTTGATTTTCTGCCTGGTTGATCTGTCCATTGATGAAAATGAGGTGTTGAAGTCCTCTGTTTCTATTGTGTTGTAGTTCATGTCTCCATTTAGACCCATTAACATTTCTTTTAAATAGCCAGGTGCCCTGTAATTCATTGTATATACATTTATTATGTTCACAGCTTCCTGTTGAATTAATCACTTAATCATTACGTAGTATCCTTCTTTGTCTCTTTTAACAGTTGATGGTCTATTTTGTCTAATATTGTGATGGCTACACAAGCTCTTCTTTGGTTTTTGTTATCTTGGAATAACTTTTTCCATCCTTTAACTTTTAGTCTGTGTGTATCTTTGTTGGTGTGGTGTGTTTCTTGTATGCAGCAAGTAGATGGGTCTTCTTTTTTAATTCATTCAGCCAGCCTGTATGTTTTAACTGGAGAGTTGAGACCACTTACATTCAAGGTTGCTATTGATAAGTAATGACTTGACCCTGGCAAAATTCCATAAATATTCCTATTGTTTACTTTGGATTTCCTTTGCACTTTTACTGGGAGATTTTCTGCCTTCACATTATTCTGTAATGATGACTCTGTGTTTCTGTGTGTAGCATATCCTTACACATCTTTTGTAAGGCTGAATGAGTGGTGACAAATTCTTCAATTCTTCTTTGCTATGAAAGGTATTTATTTCACATTAATTCATAACTGAGAGCTCTGCAGGGTACAGTATTCTGCGTTTACAGTTTTTTTCTCTTAAGCTTTGGAATATATCATGCCATTCTCTTCTAGCCTGTAGAGTTTCTGATGAGAAGTCAGCTGTGAATCTAATTGAAGATCCTCTGCAAGTGGTGTGGTATTTCTCGTGCAAATTTTAGAATCTTTTCTTTATGTTTTACTGTGGAAAATTTGACTACAGTGTATCATGGTGAGGATGTTTTCTAGTCATGTCTATTATGAGTTCTATGTGATTCCTTTATTTGGGCATCCCTTTTTTTAATTTTTTTTTATTTGACAGGTAGAGTTATAGACAGTGAGAGAGAGAGACAGAGAGAAAGGTCTTCCTTCCATTGGTTCACCCCCAAAATGGCCACCACGGCTGGCGCTGCGCTGATCTGAAGTCAGGAGCCAGGTGCTTCTTCCTGGTCTCCCATGCAGGTGCAGGGGCCCAAGCACTTGGGCCATCCTCCACTGCCCTCCCACAGCAGAGAGCTGGACTGGAAGAGAAGCGACCAGGAATAGAACCTGGCACCCATATGGGATGCCGGCACCTCAGGCAGAGAATTAACCAAGTGAGCCATGGCGCCGGCCCCATGGACATCCCTTTCTTTATTCAAATTGGGGAAATTTTCTGTAATTATTTCACTAAATAGGCAGTTTAATCCATCCTCTCTTTATATACCTCAGAAACTCCTAAGATCCATAGGTCAGTTATTTGATAGTATCCCATAAATCTCCAACACTGTTTTTAATTTTTCTAATTTCCTCTCTTTTTTTGTCCCACTAAGTGTATTGTTAAGGCTTTCCACCAGTTTTTATTTGATCTCTTGAATTCTTCAATTCTAATATTTCATTTTGATTTCTCTTTAAAATCTCAATTTCATAGGAAAAATTTTCATTCATGTCATGTATAGATTTCTTTAATTTGTGGATTTGTTTTCTCATTGCTTCTGAGTAATCCTATGAATTCCATTTCAGGCACTTCATCAATCTCTTCATCTTCACATTCTGTTATTAAAGTGTTTTTGTGTTGCTTGGGGAGGGGGGGGGTCATGTTGTCTTCCTTATTCTTTTTTCTTGAGTTTCTGTGTTTATTTTTAGGCATTTGTAGAGATAATTGTTGGGTTGTTTTCCTCTGATGGCTTTTATCTTTGGACTATGACTCTGTGGCTTAGTGGAATGTTTGCATTTTCAGTGAATACCCAGAGGTGTGTGCTGGGTATGGCCAGGGAGTTCTGGTCAGTGCTCCAGCACAGGGCAAGTATCCAGGGTAACACCCAAGTTGGTCATGGTAGATCTACTATTAACAGAAGGGCAGGAATGGTCACCTCTGTAGGTGTGATTGATGCACGGTTGTTATCCTCCAGTGGGTGCAACACTCATCTGTGCCACCAACTGCACAGGAATCTGCACAGTGAGGACTGCACAGTATATATATGGTGTATATACTACTCAGCTATATATATTCTACTCACCAACAAAATGGATGCAACTGGAAGCCATTATACTCAGTGAAATAAGCCAGTCCCAAAAAGACAGATATCACATATTTTCCCTGATTTGGGGTAACTAATACAGTACCTAAAATGCAATGTAGTGATATAGACATTTTGAGATTTGACGATTGTTTATACTTACTTGTCTCTTCTGTTGAGGAATAGTGGTTTTTTTCTCTTCACACTATTTGTTGAACTCTTTTACTTAGTATAAGTTAACCTTATGATCATTAAGTAAACAAAGCAGATCTTTCTAAAATTAAGAGTGGGAATGGAAGGGGAAGGAGAAAGAAGTGTTGGAGCATGGGAGGGAGGAAGGGTAGTGTGGGAAGTTTCACTATTTTCCTAAATCTGTATATATGAAATACATGAAGCTTGCAGGACTCAAAGTTTAAAAAAGAAAATCAGAAAATATAATTTCATTTTCACTTACTGAAATTCTAATATGGATATATTATTGACATATTTTATATTATTTTATGCTTATTTGTAAAGCAATTTTTTAACTTTTATTTAATGAATATAAATTTCCAGTGTACAGCTTATGCATTACAATGGCTTCCCCCTCCCATAACTTCCCTCCCACCCGCAACCCTCCCCTCTCCTGCTCCCTCTCCCCTTCCATTTGCATCAAGATTCATTTTCAATTCTCTTTATATACAGAAGATCAATTTAGTATAAAGATTTCAACAGTTTGCACCCACACAGAAACACAAAGTGAAACATACTGTTTGAGTACTAGTTATAGCATTAAATCAAAATGTACAGCACATTAAGGACAGAGATCCCACATGAGGAGCAAGTGCACAGTGACTCCTGTTGTTGACCCAACAAATTGACACTCTAGTTTATGGCACCAGTAACCACCCTAGGCTGTCGTCATGAGTTGCCAAGGCTATGGAAGCCTTCCAAGTTTGCCAACTCTGATCATATTTAGACAAGGTCATAAAAGACAGAGTGAGGATAGTAACCAAGGATCCTAAGAGTGGCATTTACCAGGTTTGAACAATGATACAGCATTAAGTGGGGAAGAGGACCATCAGTACACACAGGTTGGGAGTAGAGCCAGTGGTGGTAGAGTAGAGGTTATGATTACAAAGGAATGAGGCCCAAGTACGCTAGACAGTGTCTAGAACAAAGGACAGAGTCATTATTAGAGGAGCTAAGAAAGGTGCTGTCTAAGCTACAATTAAGTTTTCTGATTGAGAGGCAAATAGAACCTGATAGAAGGGGCTTTGATAATAATCTGGTGGGCTTTAGGCCTTGTAAGTTCAGAGGCCCAGACCTATCTATCTCTTCACATGGGGTACATCCTAAGGGAGGTGTGAACCTCCTAGGGGAAGGCACTCTGTTGACTTTCATTACTTGGCTGGCCTGGGAGGAGAGCTGGCCAGGTAAAGGCAGGGGGCATCTCTAACAAGAAATTTACAGTTCTGCCTGCAATGTTGCTGACCCTACTTGACCATCCCCTCAGCTGCAGTGGTCACTTTGGAAGTTGGGCTGAGTGAAGGGCTTTTCAGCTTAGAGCCAATAAGATCTGTGGCTCTGACCTGGGCATCCTTCGACTCCAGGGCAGGTCCATTTTCAGTGATCCAACTCTTGGCAGAGCTGCCAGGGCTCTTCACAAGCTGACTTCTGCTGAAGCCCAGGCTTACTACTTTGAAAGCCACTGCAGTGGACTGGCCTGTTGGGTCTCCTTGAGGGCAGATCACTGTACAGATCAGCCATTAATAGGCCTGCCACCCATTGCTTCTGATGCCTAGCTTTCTTTTCCTCCTGGTTTGTGTTAAAGCAGACCAGAGGATGCAAGTCAAGGGAGTGCCCGTGTCCCATCTCTAATCTTCGGTGGCCTGAACTACAAGTCTATAGTCACAGGCATGTTCTGTAGTAGTTTTTCTAAGGTAGACAATGCCCATGAGGAAAATTATATTCTCACTTTAAAACTTTCTTTCCCTTTGGTCTGAAATGGGGGTTTTTTCTACTTACTGTATACTTCGCTGATGGCGAAGTGAATCTAGCTATGAGATTATTATTTAAGCTCTTATTTTGGCTATGCTAGTACAGAAAAATGTTAGCCATCTTTTTTATAAGGTCTAAAGATTAAATTGTGCATCCTACAGATTCCTTCATAATAGAATTAGTTTCCTACCTTGAGGAGAATAGAGAAATGAAAGAACAAGTTGGGCTTAGAATAGAGAAATGAGGGAGCAAGTCCTAGATCGCTTGCTGACAATAGTAATATCACATGAATACTTAGCAAACAGTTTCAACCATTAGATAACAACTTAAGAAAACATTCACCAGAAGGTCCAATGCCATCTATAAATGTTAAGAATCATGTATTTGGAAACACCTCTTAAATATCTAAGATGGTGTAGTTTGTTTAACCAGTAAACTTAAGCACAACCATATAAAATGTTTTTAGTTTCTTTCTACCAACAAGTTTAAAACATATGATACACAGATTCAGGTCACACGAATTAACATGTATCTTTGATTAATTTTAGCAGCTTAAATTTATGGACAATCTTATCTATAAGCCATTTAAAATAAAACTCTTAATAAAATTTACCCATGTGGACATACAATATGTACACACATATAACATAGCATAATAGACCAATATAGCAATTTTAATAATAGCTTTTAAAATCGTTAACTCTTTTTGTAGATTGCCAATTGATTTGAATTGCTTTTTGTTTTTAGTAACCTCAGTTAACCATACTTTCTCTCAGTTGGTACTGTTAATACATTATTGGCTTCATCTGTTTACAGAGCCATCCCAAAGTACTGAATACAATAGAAGTGGCTGGAAAAAGTCCATAGGAACCTATAGGAGGACAGCTAAACACAGAACCAACAACGCTTTAGTTTTATGAGCAGCAAATCATATATAACTGTGGATGACAAAAGACTTTAAGTCGCCATGTTTAAAATTATAAACTCATCAACCAACAAGAGGCACTTGCTTACTTCACAGTATTTTTGAAAGCACCTGTAGGATTTTACAAGTATTTAACCCTTTAGGCTTCTGGGGCTTTCTCATTAAGATAACTATCATGTCTAGTAACACAAGATCATTAGACTTTTTAATTCTCAAACATTTGTATTAATAGCATTTTCCATTATGGAAACTTAAAATTTAGTACCACGTCACATCCTGACAGTACTTCTACTATAATCCAAATAGCCTGATTAGTTGGTGTCTCTATAAGATGAGAGACATAGGTCCTTCGATTTTTTCAGTTGGGCCCAAACTGGAAAAACCAAAATCCAAGATTTACTGGAAATTTTAGAGTCCAGATTGTTTGAAACTTTGATTTTTTGAATGCCTGTCAAGAATGCCAAGAAGGCTCAAAATCCAAAATATCTGGTTGAAATAAGATTCCTTAAAATCATGACATAACATAGACCAAATTTGATCATTGTTACAAGGTGATTATTCAAATCTTTGAAAATAAGCACATATTTAAATAACACATAGCTCTTAATAAGAATTCAGCTGTTTTTGAACAATTAGAATTTAACAGACATCAAGAGAACATAATAGATTACTTTAACACATTGCTTTAACAGAGCATCAGAGTTTAATTCTATGTCAAAGAGAAATTGAGCTTCCTGTGATCTTTTGCTGTGAGGTTTCCTTCCTTTACCTTCTTTCATATTGGTGACCATGTTTCTGTGTTTCTGTGTGTAACACATCTTTAAGCATCTTTTGCAGGGCAGGATGAGTGGCAACAAATTCTTTCAGTTTCTGTTTGCTATGAAAAGTCTTAATTTCACCTTCATTCACAAATGAAAGCTTTGCAGGATATAATATTCTGGGCTGGCAGTTTTTCTCTCTTAGTACCTGGGCTATGTCTCGCCATTCCCTTCTAGCTTGTAGGGTTTCTGATGAGAAGTCTGCTGTGAGTCTAATTGGAGATCCTCTGAGAGTAATCTGACGTTTCTGTCTTGCACCTTTTAGGATCTTTTCTTTATGTTTCACTGTGGTGAGTTTGATTACAACATGTCGTGGTGAGGATCTCTTTTGGTCATGTTTATTAGGGGTTCTATAAGCTTCCTGTACTAAGATGCCTCTGTCCTTCTCCAAACCTGGGAAATTTTCTGCTAGTATCTCACTGAAAATGCCTTCTAATCCTTTCTCCCTCTCCATGCCTTCAGGAACTCCTAGAACCCGAATGTTGGGTTTTTTAATAGTATCCTGTAGATTCCCGACAATATTTTTTAGATTTCTAATTTCTTCTTCTTTTCTTTGGTTTACCTGTTTCCTTTCCTGTTCTCTGTCTTCTAAGTCTGATATTCTCTCTTCTGCTTCGCCCATTCTGTTTTTAAGGCTCTCTAATGTGTTTGTCATTTGATCTATTGAATTCTTCATTTCATTATGATTTCTCGTCACTATCACAGTTTCTTGTTCCACTAGTTGTTTCATTTCATTTTGATTCCTCCTTAATATTTCATTTTCATGAGAGAGATTTTCTATCTTGTCCATTAAGGATTTCACAGTTCAAGAATTTGTTTTTGAGAACTTCTTAATGTTCTTATCAATTTTTTGAGATCTGCCTCTTGCATTTCTTCTATCTCATCATCTTCATAATCTTGAATTGGGATGTCTTTTTCATTTGGGGGTGTCATAGTGTCTTCCTTGTTCTTGTTAGCTTGGTTTTTGCGTTTGTTGTTTGGCATATTGGAGAAATTTGGTTTCTTCACTGTGGTGTTTTTTCTTGTTACACTATGGCTCTATATTAAGTGGACTGTCTGCTTTCGGTGGAGCCTTAGAGGCTTGAGATGAGTGTGGACTGAGAGCTGTGTTTGGTTCCTCAGGGTTGAGGGTGTGTCAAAAATGACACTCCCAGATAGGCGTGGTAAATCTCTGTTTCTTTCTTTTTTTTTTTTTTTTTTGATTCAAAAGGGAAGTAATTCCACACAGCTGAATATAATTGGAGGTAGTTAGCAGGCAAATGATATACCCACAGGAGCCAGAGATTGGAAGCTCTTTCCCAAGGACCACACAGGGAACCTCTGCTGCCCTCAGTGTGGGCTCCAATTCTCCCGCAGTCTCCCACTGGGTTGCCAAGTTAGATCCTAATCTCCTGTTATTTCACCCCTCCCCCCAGAGTCAGGTTTTTCTGCTAGGCTCAGGGGCTGTGCAGACCTGAGGTCGCCCTGCTTATGACATATGTCCAAAATGGCGCCTGCTCTTTGTCTTGCTTGCCTTTGAGTGGTGAGCGGAGAGAGAGAAACTTGTGTCCGTATCAGTCACTTTTTTTTTTCTCTCTCTCTCTTCTAGTTAGCCTGGTGAACTTTTCCCTGCGGAGTTTCAAGCCTCATTCCCTCTAGTCTCCTCTTTCCACTTTCCCGCTGGTATCTCAGGCTATTGAGGTTCGGCTCACCTCGCATTCCAGCGCTGGTGCGTTGAGTCTGCCGCTGGTGTCCCGAACTTGGGCTCCCCCGCTCTCCACGCAGGTCCACTGTGAATCACTAGTTCCGGAAGAGTTTCCTCTGCTGTTTCATCCCCTACTCTTCCTTGACCCTGCAGTATCTCCACTTTTATTAACATGTGTCTTCTCGAACTATCAATGTGCTCCCTTCCTATTCCACCATCTTGCTGCTCTCTTGTAAAGCAAATTTTAAAAAAACAAAAGAAAATTGTAAATATTAATCATTATCAAGTAACTTTTCTAACATTGTATTTGAAATTTGAAAATAAATGCATTTAAAAAAATGAAAATAAAAAAATTTTGAAAATAAAATATTCTTAATACAGGGCTGGTATTGTGGCATAGTGGATTAAACTGCCACTTGGGATCCCCACATCCTTTACTGGAGTGCCTAGGTCCAAGTCACCTTCCCACTAATGCACACCCTGGAAGGCAGCAGATGATAGTTTAAGTACTTGTGTACCTACCACCTATGTGAGAGACCAGGTGGGGTTCTTGACTCCCAACTTTGACCAGCCCAGCCCTAGCTATCATGGGCATTTAGGGAGTAAACCAGAAGATGGAAGATCTCCCCTTTCCCTGTCACTATGTATTTCACATAAATACATATAAACATGTTTTAAAAAATAAAATATTCCCAGGGCTGGCATTGTGGCATAGCAGATTAAGCTGCCCCCATAATTCCAGCATCTTATATGAGAGCTGGTTCAAGTGCCAGGTACTCCACTTCCATTCCAGCTCCCTAGTTAGGTACCTGGGAAATCAGCAGAAGATGGCCCAAGTACTTGGGCCCCTACCAACCACGTGGGAGATCCAGATGGCACTCCCAGCTCCTGACTTCAGCCTGGCCTAGCCCCTGCTGTTGTAGTCATTTGGGTAGTGAACCAATTGATGGAAAACCTCTCTCTTGTCTCTCATTCTCTCTTAACTCTGCCTTTCAAGTAAATACATAAACCTTTTTTTTTTAACTAAGTAGAAGAGTCTTAACTAAGATTGAGATTATAGCCATCATTCACTAAACCTCCTTCCACCCACAATTCATCTTCCTACTACAGCCACAGTCATTGTTTCTAAATTCAAATGTGATTCTTTAAACATATCCCACCCCAGAAAACTTATGAGATTTCCCATTTCTCCTAGAATTTGGACAACGCTTCTTCACATAGTTAACAAGACCCTGCAAGGTTTTTCCCTGGCCCACCTCCCCAGCCTCACCTACCACCAAATGCTCTCCATCTCTTCTCTGGCCACACTGGTCCCCTGCAGTTCCCTGTACTCTCAGACTCCCCCTCCTAAGGCCCTTGGGGTGTGTTCTAGCCTCTGGCTGGAGTGTTCTTCCCATCTCCTTCTCAAAAGTAAGGTCTGTGAGATGAGAATGTGTCTTATAGGTAATGAAGTCCCACAATCTCTGTTGGCTTAGATTAAATTCTTCTAGAAGTTACAAAGTTACAGAGTTACAAAGAGGTAGAGACAGAGAGAGAGGTCTTCCATCCGCTGGTTCACTCTCCAGATGGCCACAACGGCTGGAGCTGCGCAGATCTGAAGCTGATCTGAAGCCAGGTCCCCATGTGGGTGCAGGAACCCAATGACTTAGGCCATATTCTACTGCTTTCTCAGGCCATAGCAGAGAGCTAGATCAGAAAAGGAGCAGCCAGGACTAGAACCGGTGCCCATATGGGATGATGGTACTTCAGGCCACGGCATTAACACACTGTGCCACAGTGCCGGCCCCAACTCTGACTTTCGAAGAAATTAATTAATTTTTAAAAAAGCCACTACCTGTGACACTGGCATCCCTTAGGGGCTCCAGTTCTAGTCCTGATTATTCCGTTTATGATTCAGTTCCTCACTCATGGCCTGGGAAAAGCAGTGGAAGAGGACCCAAGTACTTGGGCTACTGCCACCCATGTGGGAGACCTGGATGAAGCTCTTGGCTCCTGGCTCTCCCCTGGCCGTTGCAGCCATCTGGGGAGTAAACCACAGATGGGAGATCTCTCTCTCTCTCTGTCTCTCCTTCTCCCTCTGTAACTCTGCCTTTCAAATAAATAAATAAACCTTTCAAATAAATGAATAAACCTAAAAAATGTTAAAAGGTATATAATCATTCAAATACCCATTAGAAAGCTTGGGGCCAGTGTTGTGGCTCAGTGGGTGAACGTCCTGGCCTGAAGCGTCAGCATCTTATGTGGAAGCCGGTTTAAGACCCAGCTATTCCACTTCCAATCCAGCTCTCTGCTGTAGCCTGAGAAAGCAGTGGAAGATGGCCCAGGTCCTTGGGCCCCTGCACCCACATGGGAGACCCAGAGGAAGCTCCTGTCTCCTGGGTTCGGATCGGCACAGCTCCAGCCATTGCAGCCAATTAGGGAGTGAACCAGTGCATGGAAGACCTTTCTCTCTCTCTCTCTCTCTCTCTCTCTCTCTCTCTCTCCCCTCCCTCTCTCTCTCCCTCTCTCTCTCCCTCTCCTCTCTCTGTGTAACTCTGACTTTCAAATAAATAAATAAATCTTTTTTTAAAAAAAAAAGCTTTCTTTTGTGGCGGGTGTTGTGGCACAGCAGATTAAGCCATCACTTGCAATGGCTGGCGTCACATATTAGAACACTGGTTTGAGTCTCAGATGCTCCACTTCTGGTGCAACTCCCTGTCAATGCCCCTGGGAAAGTTGACGATGATGGCTCAAGTGCTCGGGCCTCTGCCACCCATGTGGGAAACTGGATGGAGCTCCTGACTCCTGGCGTTAGCCTGGCCCAGCTCCAGCTGTTGCAGCCATTTGGGGAACCAGCAAATGGAAGATCTCTATTTCTCTGTCACTCTGTCTTTCTAATAAACAAGCAAGCAAATCTTTAACAGAAAGAAAACCTTCCTTGTACTCTATACAGCTCCAGTTTTCTTGTCAGTTATAGTATCAGCTTTGTTTTTATTACTTGATTAAATCTAGCTCCGTAACTAGACTTAAAACTCCAGGAGGACTGATGTGTGGGACTATGTTTTCAGCACTGTAATCCAAGAGCCTTGCACAGAGCATGATTAAATTGTAGCTGCTAATTTAATATTAATTGATGAGTAAACGAGTTGATGGAGAGACAAATGAATGAATGTGATAACTCCTTTTCAGTGAAATTAACAGAGGTACTATTAGTCAAGATTGTGTCCCATTTGACTCATTGCTTTTCCCAATTAACCAGACTTGTGGCCTTCTATATCTAATGCTGCAAGAACTAGAAATCCCTACCTGAGCAGCAACACACAGCTCCTCACCATCCAGATCCTCTGAACCTCTACCCGACTCCTCCTTTATGTGGAGGGCTAAGTCACACAGAGCTCTTTCCTGAGCCTCCGCCTCTGTCCCCTTGCCTGGAAAGTCCCATCTGCCCTTCCTAACAACAGAGGTACATGCATGCTGGTTTGCCTGGGTGCAGATTGCCAGACATTTCCATTTCAAGATGAATTACCTACTTGGGGTGAGGAGTAGTGGAGTTGCCAGGAAGCTCTGTGCTGGATGCCAAATAAGCAGCAGTCTTTGGCGCTACAAAGCCTATATTGTAAGGTTTCTCCATTCCCAGGGTCCACAGATTTATCATTCCTCAACAAACCAATACCACTCTACTTTTCTTATATGTGGATACCCACATATAAGTTTTTCTCAGGCTCTAAGCTCTTGGTGCCCAGGGACCACATTCAAGACATTCTGGTTAAGAAGCCTGAATTTTGCCTTTCTCTCTGTCTCTTTCACTGTCTATAACTCTACCTGTCAAATAAAAAAAATAAGGGCCAGCACCGTGGCTCACTTGGTTAATCCTCCACCTGTGGTGCTGGCATCCCATGTGGGTGCCAGGTTCTAGTCCCAGTTGCTCCTCTTGCAGTCCAGCTCTCTGCTGTGGCCCTGGAGGGCAGTGGAGGATGGCCCAGGTGCTTGGGCCCTGCACCCGCATGGGAGACCCAGAGGAAGCACCTGGCTCCTGGCTTTGTATTGGCACAGCGCCGCCTGTGGCAGCCATTTGGGGGGTGAACCAACGGAAGGAAGACCTTTCTCTCTGTCTCTCTCTCTCATTGTCTAACTCTTCCTGTCAAAAAAAAATAAACAAATAAAAAGAAAAAGAAAAGAATCTTGAATTTTTTTTTATTTTTTATTTTTTGACAGGCAGAGTGGACAGTGAGAGAGAGAGACAGAGAGAGAAAGGTCTTCCTTTGCCGTTGGTTCACCCTCCAATGGCTGCCGCAGCTGGCGTGCTGCAACCGGCGCACCGTGCTGATCCGATGGCAGGAGCCAGTTGCTTCTCCTGGTCTCCCATGGGGTGCAGGGCCCAAGCACTTGGGCCATCCTCCACTGCACTCCCTGGCCACAGCAGAGAGCTGAACTGGAAGAGGAGCAACCGGGACAGACTCTGGTGTCCCAACCGGGACTAGAACCCGGTGTGCCGGCGCCACAAGGCAGAGGATTAGCCTAGTGAGCTGCGGCACCGGCCAAGAATCCTGAATTTTGAGTCTGAAAAATTGATTAGAATCTCGCTGTGCCAATTTGAGGACAATTCCTTAACCTCTCTGTAAGATAAAATGTACAAATGAGAATAATAACAACCTCATGGGGTATAAAACAGCAAGCAGAATAGATTCCCAAAATGCCCACTTGAGACTATCACCCTCTGGCTCTGAATTCCTGTTTTATGTGAGTTGTTTATTCAGTACTGCATTCCAGCCGCCACCTCATAGCCTAGATTGCAGAGCTCAGAGCCTGCCTAGAGACAATGCTACCTGATGTTGGGCACTCCCAGAACCTGTTCCTTGTCTGCCTCCCTGGTGTTCAGCCACCATCAATTCCCAAACAATCCCTTACTTTCTCTACCTATTTGCCAGCAACCTCATAACCCACTAAATCTTCCTCCCTAACTCATTCTCACTGGAAGCCTGTCGCTATCCTCTCTGACTTCCCACTCATCAGGACCGCAGTGGGAAATCTACTCAGAATTATCACTCTCTTCTGTTTCACTCTTTCATTTTCAGGATTCCTACAACCTTCAGAACCCAATCCCTGTTACCAAAATGTCACTTCCAACTTAAAAGGCATAAATAAAATACAAACCATGGTCTCTACCAGATCTGGCTTCTGGCCAGATTTCCAAACTCATAACTATTATCATTTTCTCACAATATTTAAACTTCCATGCCACATTAGTCCTCACATTGTCATAGAGCCTTTCTCTGTGGACTAGTACATTTGTCCCAAATCTCATTATTTCCTCACTACAGCTATTAAGACTTAAAAAGGCAATGTTCTATTATTCTGGCATGCAGCTGGCAATAGTAAATAAAATCATTTTCAAATAATGTTACTATAACTGAGTTCAATATAGGTCATCATTGTATGTTCCTTAAGATGTGGAGGGAAGCAGGATATCTTAGTTTCAAAGTATCACTCCAGAGACCATACACTGAGACCACACAATGCAAAAAGATGACATTTATAAAAAAAAATCTAAAGACAGCGCCTTAACCAAAGTGATCAAATTTAATGCTATCAATAACAACACAAAATGACATATGCCTATTGATGTAACTGAGAGGAATCCATCAAAGTCTTTAACCTGAATCTAATCCTGAGGAAATAATCAGATGAATCCAAACTCAGGGACATTGGCCTAGACTCTGAAGATGTCAAAACAAAACAACAAAACAAGGAAGTTAATGAGCACAATAACCAAATGTAGTACATGATCATTGATTTTAAAAATCAAAATAGCCATAAAGTGCATATTGTGATTTGAATATGGACTGAATGTTACATAGTAATAATGTCTAATTAGTTTAATTTATCTAAATTACTTCTGTCTGATAATCATATTGTGATTACATAGGGATGTGATGCTGAAATAGTTGAGTGAAGTACTATGCTATGTGAAACTCTCATATGCACACATATACACATGTATATATATACATACATATGTGTACAAACATATATACAGAAAGACAGAAACAGAAAGGCAGGCAGCAAGTCAAGAAAAAAAAACAATGAAAGACTAACATTGTTTCTTTTCATATTTGTGGAAGAAGCAGGCCAAGAAAGAATTTGGAGCAGAAAATTTAGCAAGCGGCATGACCAGCACTCCAACCTCCCTGCAGCTGCTCAGAGAAAAGCGATGCCACAGCCCTGCTTTTCCCCAACTTTCTTCCCCTGCTGATGTTCAGGTGCGTAGGGTGCTTTACGAAGAACTTCATGTATACTACGGGACTGGAAGCTGGCAGACAAGCAGCAAAGAAGACAGGCCAGGTGCTGTTAGGCTCACATGACAGCTAAGGAATCTTTCTACTTCCTGCAGCTCAGATTCGGGTGCCCCCAGAGTTTCCCAGTTTCACTGGAACTTACTCTTCACCACTCCTTAAACCTGAGTCTCTTAAAAGGAGAAATCTCTCCTATCGGTTTACACATCTTCGTGTGTTCTTCCAAACAGGAAAGGAGAAGCCAATGTTCTTTTCCCTGCTTTCCATTCCTTTGTACAACTACGCATATTTAGATGCTTCACCAAGTACTTCAGATATCTGTGGTAATATTTGTGGGTTTAAAAGTCATCTTATATGTAATACATTTTCTCAAAATTAACATTACTTTAAAATCTATAACTTCCAAAAGCATGAAGTTAGACTAATGAAGACTTGATTCATTGATGTTTCCCTCTTACAAAGTAAAGACAGCCACAATTTTATTAAAACATATATATATATATGTTTGTATGTATGTACGTATGTATATATATGTATATATATATATATATATATATATATATATATATATCTTAAAGAAGATTTGGCTCAAGTGTCCCCCACAGTCTTAGGTGAAATATCTGTTATGTAAATTTTATTTGGTTTGTATGCAAATCAATTTCAAAATTACTAAAATGTGTTTGAGCTTTAGACTATAACATCTGTTAATAATTGCTAGGTTGAAGTTCAGCCTGCAAAAAAAAAAAAAGCATGGATTTACATTGCAAAAGGTGTTCACAGTGGATTAGTGACATTCTTTCATTGACAACTGACATGAATTCATTTAGAGTGAAATATTTTAAGCCAAAAAAATCTCCTTTTTAAAAAAGGTGGTTTAAATACTGTTGACCTTCTTATGGTTCCTTTAAATGCCCCTTGGCTATCTCCAAAGGGACTTCTCTGGTGTACTGTCTTTTTTTTTTTAATTCTTTCTTTACTTTTTCTTATTTTAGCCTCTCAACACCCATTTAAGTTATGCCTCCAACCTCATGCTTTATAAGCTTCCCCAGAAATAACACCACTGTTGAAATGCACAAAAGTATAAATGAGTGTTTTAATGCCACAATCTTTCCTGTTGACTGTGGAACACTGTCCCAGTTTCCCACATGGGTACAGGAGCACAAGCACTCAGGCTATCCTCTGCTCCTTTCCCACGCACATTAGCAGGGAGCTGGATCTGAAGTGAAGCTTCCGGGACTTGAACCATTACCTATATGGGATGCCAGGATTGCAGACAATGGTTTAACCTACTTTGCCACAACCCCAGCCCTGAAATGCTGGCATCCCATTTGCACTCCGGTTCGTGATCCAGCTTCTCCATTTCCAATCCAGCTCCCTGCTAGTGGCCTGGGAGAAACAGTAGAAGATGACTCAAGTGTTTGGGACCCTGCCTCCTACATAGGGGACCTCAAAGAAGTTCTGACTCCTGGCTTCAGTCTCACTCAGCCCTGGCCATCGTGGCACCTGGGGATTGAACCAGAAGGTGGAAGCATTCTCTCTCTCTCTCTCTCTCTGCAACTCTTTAAATAAATCAATCAATCAAAAAAGCATAGTTTATAGCTCCATTTAAATGAATACTGAAATTTTTATTTGTTGGTATTGTTTAGTCAAAAGTCATTTCCTTTAAATCAAGGCCACTTTAAATCTGAAATAGTGGGGCCGGCACTGTGGCACAGCAGGTTAAAACCTTGGCTTGAGGTGCCAGCATCCCATATGGGCTCCAGTTCTAGTCCCAGCTGCTCCTCTTTCAATCCAGCTCTCTGCTGTGGCCTGGGAAAGCAGTAGAGGATGGCTCAAGTCATTGGCCCCCTGTACCCACGTGAGAGACCTGGAAGAAGCTCCTGGCTCCTGGCTTCAGATTGGCGCAGCTCCAGCCATTGTAGCTATCTAGGGAGTGAACCAGCAGATGGAAGACCTCCCTCTCTGTCTCTACCTCTCCCTGGAACTCTGTCTTTCAAATGAATAAAATAAATCTTTTTTAAAAATCTGAAATGGTGATTCCACACTTAAATGCTGATTGTGCACAATTTCCTACTGTTTGTAGCACTTTTTTCCTGAGCTGTTTACAATTTTTTATTTATTTGAAAGAGCTGCAAAGAGAGGGAGGGGCAGAGAGAGAGAGAGAGAGATGGATCTTCCATCCACTAGTTCACTCCCAAATGGCCACAACATCCGAGGCTGGGCCAGGCAGAAGCCACAAGCCAGGAGCTTCTTCCAAGTCTCCTACATGGGTAGCAGGGGCCTAAGCACTTGGGCCATCCTCCATTGCTTTCCCCCAGGCCATCAGCAAGAAGCTGGATGGGAAGTAGAGCAGCCGAGACACAATATGCTTTCAAAAAAAAGTTTCTGGCTGGCGCCGTGGCTTAACAGGCTAATCCTCCGCCTTGCGGCGCCAGCACACCGGGTTCTAGTCCCGGTTGGGGTGCCGGATTCTGTCCCGGTTGCCCCTCTTCCAGGCCAGCCCTCTGCTGTGGCCCAGGAGTGCAGTGGAGGATGGCCCAAGTCCTTGAGCCCTGCACCCGCATGCGAGACCAGGAGAAGCACCTGGCTCCTGCCTTCGGATCAGCAAGATGCACCGGCCGCAGCAGCCACTGGAGGGTGAATCAACGGCAAAAAGGAAGACCTTTCTCTCTGTCTCTCTCTCTCTCTCTCACTATCCACTCTGCCTGTCAAAAAAAAAAAAAAAGTTTCTAACAGAATGAACCATATTGGCTGCATTCTGAACAAAACAGTATTCTTAGTGTACTAGCTAACCACCCTCTAACCACTTAGACACAAGATATTAGCTGTGACCTTTTTTTAAGATTTATTCATTTGTTTGAAAAGAGAGACAAAGGCAGAGAGAGAAAGAGAGAGAGTTCTTCCATCCACTGATTCACTCCCCAAATGGTTGCAATGGCCAGAGCTGGGCCAATCTGAAGCCAGGAGCCAGGAACTTCTTCAGGGTCTCCCATGTGGGTGCAGGGGCCCAAGGACTTAGGCTATCTTCCACTGCTTTCCCAGGCCATAGCAGAGAGCTGGATTGGAAGTGGAGCAACTGGGACTTGAACCGGAGCCCAAATGGGTTGCAGGCAATGCAGGCAGTGGCTTTACCCGCTATGCCACAGAGCTGACCCCCAGAGTCAGTTAAAGATATTGATTTAGTATATGAGTTCTCGGCAAGGAAGAATGAAAAGCCTTTTCCTTTGCCCCAGTGAAGGTATGTTCACCTCTATCCACAGAGTGGAAAATCAGGCAGAGTAATTACAGGTAGAATAAAAGCTGTAAGCTCCCGATTACTCTCAGGAAACATTTCTTAGTCTAAATGCACTTTTTAATTAGATCTTCCAATAGCATCATGCTAATTGGCTAATTTGGGAATGATATGAGACCCTGTGTGCTTTAAAGAAAATATGTTTGTTGACATATTTATTTGCAACTGAGACTGTCTTATTGCTGGCAGGACAGATATTATTAAAACAGAATCACCTGCTTATTTTAACCAGTTTTTTTTCACTGAACACACATGAGTTGGATTATCCCTAGGGTTTTAGGAGGAAATATTAGCATTTTGAGTGATGGGAAATTTCCACTTAGCTGAGAAATAAATGAGCTTTAAATAGATCCTATTATTTTTACATGGTTATTATTGTAAATGTTTCATCACAGAAGAATGTCCTTCCAGTCCATCCTCATTGTTGGTTTATGATTAGGGTGTTCACCTCTCACTAGGCCAGCTCTTCACATCAAGCCATGATGAATTTTCATGAGCAATTATTATGTTTAAAAAATTACCCTTCATCGGCTTACATAACAATTCTAACAAGTTTCTCAGTCTGTTAGCTATGTTGTGAATAAAATGTACCCAGTCCATTTGCTGAGGCTGGAAACAGCAGTTTTTAAGCTTTTATCCATTTGATGTATTTTACTCCTAAGACTATACTGAATACTATGGATACAAGATTTAGGGAGCATGTAGTGATATATTCGTATATTTGTTATATACCACATGAATATTTCACACTGCTTTACCTGCTTCCGTAAGAGATGGATGACATTCCATGATCTCTGTTGATCCCAACAAACCTTGCCTTTAACTTACTATTTAAAGTATTCCTCTTCAACCTAACTTCTACTGCTAAATAATCAAAGAAGGAAACTACATGGATAACTCTGACTTTTGTGAAGTTCAGCAATAAACATTCTCCTTCTTCCGATTTAACATCTCTGTATCTGAAAGTACCTAAAATTTAGTAGGCTACAGCTCTATTACAGTCAGTTAAGGCTCATTGCTAAGTTTGGAAATGCTAGAGTGCCCCCTGCCGTTTAAAATGGGGAAATATGTTTCTTTGCCTCTCCTTTCAGAGGACAGCATTCTTCCAAACAGGGCATGTAATCAAAACACAGAGAAATGAAGATTAATCAGATGGATAGATGGAAGGATGAATGGATAGATGGATAGATATGTAGGCAGATAACAATGACATATACTGTAATTATATTAGGATAAATTTTAAATTTTGGAGCCAGAAGTATTTTTTTTAATATTTTATTTATTTATTTACTTATTTGAGAGGTAGAATTACTGAGATTGAGAAGGAGAGAGAGAGGGAGAAAGGTCTTCCTTCCATTGGTTCATTCCCCAGATGGCTGCAATGGCCAGAGCTGTGCCGATCTGAAGCCAGGAGCCAGGTGCTTCTTCCTGGTCTCCCATGTGGGTGCAGGGGCCCAAGCACTTGGGCAATCTTCTACTGCTTTCCCAGACTACAGCAGAGAGCTGGATTGGAAGAGGAGCAGCCGGGACTAGAACCGGCGCCCACATGGGATACCAGCTCCACAGGCAGAGGATTAACCTACTGCACCACGGGGCCAGCCCCAACCAGAAGTATTTTTAAAGTTCACCTGATATAGAGAGTTATCCACAGGGAATGAGGAAGTAAATATTACATGATCAAAAACTTCTGTGTAGGGGTCAGCACTGTGGGGCATCAGGTTAAGCCACTGATTGTGACACCAACATCCCATATGGGAGTGATGATTTCAATCCCAGCTCCTCTGCTTCCAATCCAACTTCTTGCTAGTGAACCTGGAAAGATAGTAGAGGATGGCCCAAGTACTTGGACCCATGTCATCCATACGGGAGACCAGGATGGAGTTCCAGGCCCCTGGCTTCAACCTCTCCCAGACATGTCTGTTGCAGCCATCTGGAGAGTGAAACAGTAGATGGAAGATTTCTCTCTGTTTCTCCCTCTTCCAGTCACTCTTTCAAATAAATAAATCTTTTTTTAAGTTCACAGAAAATTGGATTTTAAATAATTTTATAAAAAATTGTATGTGTATATGCATTATTCTAAAATAATAGGATGTGTAAGTTTCATCATAATTTCAAAGGAATATGTAACCTGGGTCACTATCCTTTTCTACCACCTTACCTATATTCTCTCTCAGTGATGACAACCAAACACTGGGGATCCTTTCCATCCCAGACCCCAGCCGCTATGGTTAGGTGGAAAGACCCCCTGACAGGAGAATGGAAAGGACCACACCCTCTGCTAACCAAAGATCGAGGATATGCTTGTGTCTTTCCAGAGAATGTGGAACAGCCCATTTGGGTACCAGCCAGAAACATCAAGCCTGCAACTGACAGCCAACCAGAACCAGCTGAACAAGACCGAGACTCCGCCTTGTTAGCAGACACACCTGCCCTATCATCCTACCCTGAGAAACTGCCCAAAGCCATATCTGTTACTGTTGTGTACCCCACTAGCTCTGGTCAGCCACTCAAATGGCCCACAGCCTGTGTGTGGTCATGCCATTCCTGATAACCATTATTCCTCATTCCTACCCCTATCTGAGCAAGCAATCCTGTGGTCTCTCGATTTGAGCGCCGGTTAGTCAATGACGGGTAAGATCCCCTGGGGGACAACCTAAGACAGGCACAGCTGCGTACGGAGACCACATGGAAACGGGGTCAACAATGGTATGGCCAAGAATCATGCCTCCCGTTGCTCAAAAATAAACAAAAAGGGGGAAATGTGGTGGATTGAGGTGAAAAGGTCATATCAAGATGGCTGCTGAGGTGAAAAGTTCATGCCAAGATAGCCACTGAGGTGAAAAGGTCATGCTAAGATGGCCGCTAACAACAGAAACTGCCTGGCAACAGGCCGTGATTGGATGGCTTTAGAAACCACATGACAACAGAGGAAACCACATGACAACAGAGCCTGACTGACGGCAGGCTGTGATTGGATGGTTTCAGAAACTGCCTGGCAACAAGAGCCTGACTGGCAACAGGCTGTGATTGGATGGCTTTGGAAACTGCCTGGCAACAGGCTGTGATTGGTTGGGGCATAGACAGCCCCTTGATCGGATTGGCTGGTCTTGGCTATATACGCTGTTGTACAACCTCAAACAAACGAGTCTGCAGGCTGCTCGCCTCAGGCCTACTTTCACCAGACTCCCGGAGTCTGTGTGGTGACTCCACGCCTCTTGCCCCCACGCTGCTCCTCTCAGAAACGAACCCACTGCAACAGTGTTGAGAAATCAACGGCAACAAACCTCCATGTGGGTGACCCATGTATTGTAACACCAGACTTTGCCTTTCCAGAATTCCTCTCTATCAATGATCCTGTTCTTCACCTGCTTCAGTCAGTCAGTCCTATCATCACATCCTAAATGTTGCCATTACCAATAATGCTGCCACCTCCACTATGATTGCTAACCCCTATTTCTCTTTAGAGACAGATAGATAGACAGACAGACATATGTATGTATGTATATGTATATAACTCCTCTACAATTTTTTGACCCACTAGGATGACCCAATACATCTGTCCTACCATTTTTTGCAGTACCAACTCTTTTTTTTTTAATTTAATTTATTTATTTGAGAGAGTTACAGATAGTGAGAGGGGGAGAGAGAAAGGTCTTCCATCTACACCTATTGGGGATCACTCCCCAAATGGCACAATGGCCAGAGCTGAGCCAATCCAAAGCCAGGAGTCAGGAGTTTCTTCCGAGTCTCCCACACCAGTGCAGGGGCCCAAGCGTACGGGCCATCTTCTACTGTTTTCCCAGGCCATAGCAGAGAGCTGGATTGGAAGAGGAGCAGCCAGGATATGAACTGGTATCCATTTGGGATGCCAGCACTGCAGGCAGAGGATTAACCTACTGAGCCACAGCACCGGCCCCCTCAGTATCATCTTATCTCTGAACTTTCTCCTTCCACATCTAGTTTCTATGGTACATCCCTAGAATCATTTCCTTTGCATAAATGCATCTCCTTTGTCCCTCCCTCCCGCTATCTAATTCAACCAATGAAATTCAACCCTAGCTAAATCCAAATCTCTGGATAAAACTAACACTTGTATATGAACAAAACCAACAGAAGAAAAACACAATGCCAAGTGCTCAGTCTCTCTTTAAATTTGCAGTCACAAAATTCAAAGGGGCTGGCAGTACTACAATACTTCCTGAGTCAACTCACTGCAGCACTCCCTAAGAAAATCATTTCATACCTTCTCAGATCTCTCCCAACTTTCAATAGGCCCTTCTCTGCCTCACTCCAGCCAATGAGCCTTTGATACATTTAAGCTGTCTTCCTCTTCTCTTCCTGCCCAACGGGCAAGTGACCCAGGGAAATGCCTCCACCTTTGCACTGTATCCCAACCTTTGTTCCCAACTCAACAACATTGCTCCTGCAAGTATTTGCTCTTACTTCTGCATCACAACTTTGTTCTTCACTATAGCACGATTCCCATCAATACCAAAAGGTGCAGTAACACACCTCATAGTTTTTGCTTTTGTTTTAAGATTTATTTTACTTATTTGAAGGGCAGAGTTACAGACAGAGGGATCTTCCATCTGCTGGTTCACTCCCCAAATGACCGCCACAGCCAAGGCTGGGCGAAACTGAAGCCAGGTGCCCAAGAGCCAGGAGCTTCTTCTGGGTCTCCCACATGAGTACAGGAGTCCAAGGACTTGGTCTGTCTTCCACTCTTTTCCCAGGTGCATTAACGGGGAGCTGGATCAGAACTGGAGCAGCCGTGACTAGAACCAGTGCCCAAATGCCAGCGTCACTGGCAGCAGCTTTACTCGCTATGCCACAATGCTGGCCCCCCAATCTCATAGCTTTAAAAGGCTTCATTTCTCTGTCCTCTTTATAGTAAATACTATAAAAGTGTTTTCTATTCTCACTCCGCTAGTCACTTCCTAACCTTCTATGGGCCCATTTTCATGAAACTGTGACCATCACCAGAGGCATAAAAGAGCTCTTGCCAAGGCTGCCAGTGATGTCTACATGCTCTAACCAATTCTTAGCTTACTCAACTGTTGGTTTCTCCCTCCTTCATAAAATACCTTATTCATTTGGCTAAGTGCTCCATAAACGTCTACTGAATGAATATTCCTCAAAATATATCAGTGCAGAATTAACCCTAGGAACCCAATGTACAAATGTTAAAAAAAAAAAAAGAGGAAGAGTTTAACATTTTTTTCATCTAAGTCTTACACAGGTTATAGATGGCTTAGTCAGGAATTTGCGTGTATGATCTTCTCATTCCAATACTCTGTGATTGAGTGCATATTATTGTGACTGTTTAATCTATTAAGTATATTTTCCATTAAATCATCAAAGATTTATTGATAGATTACTATATGCCAGGTAATGTAAATCAAGAAATTTATCAAATTTAGATTATGTTGTCAAGTATATTCTACTGGAATATACTATAATTTAATGTAGAATTTAATATATAGCAGCCGGCGCCGTGGCTTAACAGGCTAATCCTCCACCTTGCGGCGCCGGCACACCAGGTTCTAGTCCCGGTTGGGGCACCGGATTCTATCCCAGTTGCCCCTCTTCCAGGCCAGCTCTCTGCTATGGCCCGGGGAGGCAGTGGAGGATGGCCCAAGTTCTCGGGCCCTGCACCTGCATGGGAGACCAGGAGAAGCACCTGTCTCCTGGCTTCGGATCAGCACGATGCGCCGACTGCAACGGCCATTGGAGGGTGAACCAACGGCAAAAAGGAAGACCTTTCTTTCTGTCTCTCTCTCACTATCCACTCTGCCTGTCAAAAAAAAAAAAAAGAATTTAATATATAGCTAATTTAATATACAGAATTAATTATAATTTAATATATAGCTAATTATCAATACAAAATACAAAGTGATCATTGTCTTACAAAGATACAGAGAGGACTAAGCAAGTTTTGAGAAAAAGTGGATTGTTTTTTACTAGATAATAATTCTAAAAAATTGTGTGGCAAAATTAAATCTTGAACTACTTCTTAAAGAAGACATAGAGGCCGGTGCCATGGCTCACTTGGCTAATCCTCCGCCTGTGGCACCAGCATCCCATATGAGCGCTGGGTTCTAGTCCCAGTGGCTCCTCTTCCAGTCCAGCTCTCTGCTGTGGCCTGGGAGGGCAGTGGAGGATGGCCCAGGTCCTTGGCCCCCTGCACCCACATGGGAGACCAGGAAGAAGCACCTGGCTCCTGGCTTCAGATTGGTGCAGCGCCAGCCATAGTGGCCATTAGGGGAGTGAAGGAGTGAACCAATGGAAGAAAGACCTTTCTCTCTGTCTCTCTCCTCACTGTCTCTAACTCTACCTGTCAAATAAAAAAAAAAGAAGAAGAAGAAGAAGAAGACATAGAATTTACATATGCAGGTGAAGCAGGGAGAATGGAAAGATTCCAGGCAAAAATTTTGAGCATGTTGGTTATCAGTCACAGGACCACTACGTAGTTCAGTTTTTGCAGAAGCTAAGACTATATGAAAAGGGACAGTATAAAATGATGTCATGAAGAAACACTAAGAATACATAGAGCCTTTAACTGTTAGATTAATCATCTATATTTTATGCTCTACAATACAAGAAAATCTTTGAAAGTTTTAAGGTATAGTAGTGGCAACATTGTGCAGAATGGAATGGATGGAGAAGACATTAGAATCAGAAGAAAGAACAAAGGAACAGGTGAAACTCTACAAGGAGAATACCAGGGATTATTGAAGTGGTAACAGATTAACAATACTCCAGAAATTGAGTGATTGCAAAAGTAGACAAGAACAGGGAATTTATGACTTGAAGCTGAGGTTAGAGCTAAGCTTAACTTAGAATGCGATAAGATATCCGTTCCCCAAACTTATCTATTAATTTGACACAATCCCAACCAGAACCCAAGCAATACCTTTGAAGAAATGAGTAAATTTTAAAATGGAAAAAAGTAATTAGAAAGGCCAAAAGAATGCTGAATAATGAACAAAGGTAAAGAATTCACACTAACTGACTCCAAGGCTTATTCCAAAGCTCTCATAACAAAGACGGTGTGGTACTGGTGAAAGGATAAGCACATAAATCAATGGAACAGAATAGAGAGGCTGCAAATAGACTCACACAAACGTAACCAATTAACTTTTGGCATGTATGCAAAGGCAATTAATTCATGTGAGGATACTCTTTTCTAAACAATATACTGAAACAATTCAACATCCATAGAAAATCTTTGATGCTGTAAATCAGGCTAGACTTTCTTAGAAAATGCTGGCTTTAAATAAAGGTAAATTAGAAAGTTTCCAATTCATCTGACATTAGGAAAGACAACCTTTATAAAGAAAGTCCCAAGAGGCGTTAGTAAAATTCTCAGCCAGACATCTGGCAGACAACACCAGCCAGCAGGCCTATAATAGGCAGGGGAGGCTTCTGCATGTCGTCTGATGCAGCTTAACTGTAAATTTCACTTAGAACACTTGGTGTACTCTGTGGGTGGCAGCAACTTCAAATGATAGCAGGGTTGCCATGATGCAGTAAAAAGCAGCTGAGACAAGAATTTGATTCTAGAGAAGAGTCTTTCCATGTACATAAACCTTCTAGACATTAGGAGAGGGGGAAATTTAAAGATTTATTTACTTGAAAGGCAGAATGAGAGAGAAAGAGAAAAATCTTCCATCTGCCAGTCCACTCCCCAAATGGCCACAATGGCCAGGGCTAGTCCAGGCTAAAGCCAGGAAACTAAAACCCCACCCAGGTCTCCCAAGCAGGTGCCAGGGGCCTAATGACCTGGACCCCTTTCTGTTGCTTTCCCAGAAGAGAGCTGCCAGGACTTGAACCAGCAATCTGCTATGGGATGTCAGCATCACCCTGTTGCACCACAACAGCCCTTAGCAGGTGAGAATTTTAAATGGTCAGTAATTCATATACTGTTATGCTACAGAGCACAGTAATGAGGCTCAAACCTTTAATTGTGGTTGCCCAGAGAAACATCACAAAGTCATCTCACATATAGGGCAGGGAGCAAACCATTAATCAGCTCAACTTGATTCATCTGAATCAAGAATCACCTCTGTTACATATCCCACTTTGACTCTAGATGGTTTAATTCATAGGAGAAGCAAACGTCGAGGAGGTGGGCTTCTGAATCTTAAGCAATTCCAAAGCAATAATCCACAGAAATAGCCATTGAGCATAGGATTGAAGAAATCCACTCAATTCAGTTGAGAAATTCAAAAGGCTGTATAGGGAAAGACACTTCTTAATAAGTTATGACCAAGCTCCTGTTGCAAATTTGTAAACATTGCAAGAAGGAAATAATGTCTCAAAAACCACTCCTCAAAAAGAGGAGACTATAAATATGAATAAGTAGATTCTCAGCCCAGATGTGGCAAATGCTTGGCTCCATAAGTAACCTCTTTTCTCCCAAATTAATTAAAAGTCTAAGGGTCATAAATTCTGGCTATGTGACAGACACTATAAGCATCCTAGTGAGGCTGAAATCAAGATTTTTCTCCATCTTCCTCCTACACTCAGATCCATGGAGTCTCTGCTGTGACACACGTATTGGGTTCTGAAAGCATGATCTCCACTGAAGTAACTGCTGTCAGGGCTGAGGATTGGTTTGTTTCATGGAATTGATGAGCTATCTGAAATCTTGTATGTCATATGACACATCTGGCCTCCTAAAACTGCAGGTCAGGAGGTAGAGCAAGACCACAGTTGAGTAAGATGCTCCAGTGATTGTCCCACAGAGAGACAGCAATTTGAGCCAATATTCATGCACAAATTCACCTTCATAAGACCTGCAGAATCCAGGCCAGTGCCTGCTGATGTAGTGCATAGACTTGCCCCAGTTTCAGATGAAGACCTGTTTTCCAGTCAGAAGGACTTACTTTGGCTTGTATCACTGCCAACCTCACATGGATCTTAAATTGTGTAGGGTCTGGTGACTATGAGGTCGAGGTATGGTGAGGCTTATGCTGCCCTGGGCAGCCAAAGGACTGCCCCTAATGTACCTCCCTCAATCTTGGGCAGACAGAAAGAAAGAAACCACAGGACTATATTTAGGGATTCTAATCTTGGCTGATAAAAACAAACACTGGGAAGATACTAACAGTCCCCATCTCTAGTCCAGTGCTTGCAGATGGAAGCTGTGGACATGCCCTGGTGCCAAATGCAGTCCTGTGGCTTCAGTTGATCAGTTTTATATCCCACCCAACACTACTTGCCACTGCTGGCTAAGGCTGGGAGTATACCTCAACAACAGATTGACCACAGTGGTTTGGGATTTGGCCCCATCCCTGTGCTCCACTAGTCTCTGGGATGTGATCCAGCATTGTGGCATTGGTGGCTACTGGACCAGACATCTGCGTCCACTCTAGCCCCAGAAAGAAGCCTGTGACTATTCTGTCTAGACACTTCTCCAGTTCATTCTGAACAATACATCATCTGAAGATTTGAGGCACATCTGAGATTGGACATTCTCTAGTACCAAAACAGTGACAACACAACAGCAGCAGACTGGCCCAAATTTTGACTTAGTGCTGAAATAACACAAGTGTCCATAGACTCAGAGAGTAAGCGTACTGTTTGGGGCCGGCACTGTGGGGCAGCGGGTTAAAGCCCTGGCCTGAGGCGCCAGGATCCCATGTGGGCACCGGTTCTGGTCCCGGCTGCTCCTCTTCCAATCCAGCTCTCTGCTGTGGCCTGGGGAGGCAGTGGAAGATGGCCCATATTCTTGGGCCCCTACACCCACATGGGATACCTGGAAGAGGCTCCTGGCTCCTGGCTCCTGGCTCCTGGCTCCTGGCTCCTGGCTCCTGGCTCCTGGTTCCTGGCTCCTGGCTTCAGGTCAGCACAGCTCCGGCCATTGCGGCCATCTGAGCAATGAACCAGTGGATGGAGGACCTCTGTCTCTACCTCTCTGTAACTCTTTCAAATAAAATAAATCTTTAAAAAAAAATAAACATACTGCTTACAATTCCAATTAGGACAGCCACAAATGAAGTATGAAGGACAGAAAAAAAAAATCCTTGATGTGTAGTGATGTCACAGGCCAACAAGTATCAAGAACTTCCAAGGAGGCTCACAAAATAAGTGGCATAAACTGACCAGATAACAACTGACATTTTCAGATGAGTGAGCCAAGACAACTGCTTTAAAGAAACTCAGTGAACTTCAAGAGAACACAGAGAAATGATTTAACATCCTAACAGAGATACTTGAAAGAGATATAGAAGTAATTTTAAAAATTAAACATAAATCATTCAAATGAAAAAGACACTAAGCAAGATTTTAAATGTGACAGAAAGTGTTATGGGTATGGTAGGACTTCTTGCCCCAAAACTCATGCAGATGCTTAGACTCTGATGTCTTTTTTTAAAAAAAAAAATATTTATTTATTTGAAAGGCAGAGTTACAGAGAGGCAGAGACAAAAGCAGAGAGAGGGAAAGGGCTTATATCCACAGGTTCATTCCCCAAATGGTCTCAATGGCTGGAGCTGGGCCAATCTGAAGCCAGGAGCCAGGAGCTAGGAGCTTCTTCCAGGTCTCCCACTACTGGAGAACTCAAGTATACAAAACAGAGAGATAGACTCAAATACAATAATAGTTGAGGCTTTAAAATTTATTTTTATTTACTTGAAAGGTGAAGAAACAGAGAGAGACAGAGACTAACAAACAGATCTTCCATGTCTTAGGTCACTCCATAAATGCCCACAACAGCTGGAGATGAGCCTGGACAGAGCCAGGAGCCTGGAACCCAACCTGGGTCTCCCATATGGGTGACAGGAACTTAAGTATTTGAGCTATCACCTGCTGCATTCTGGGGTAGCCCATTAGATAGGAAGCTGAAGTTGGGAGTGGAGCTGGGACTTGAACCCAGAATCTGACCTCAGGGGCTCTGATATAGGATGCAGGCATCCCAAGCAATGTCTTCACTGTTTTGTCAATGGCCCACTTTCCCATAGGAGACTTTAATACCCCTCCCATTTTTAGAAATGGACAGATCATTAGACAAAAATCAACAAAGAAATAGGAAGGCTAAACTGCATCACAGAGATCAACTGAACCTAAAGGTACATTCTTCTCAACAGCACATGGAACAATCCTCCATGGCAGAAAAAATAGTAGATTGCAAAACAAGTCTCAACAGATTTAAAAACACAGAAATCATATCAAATATCTCTTCTCTCCATGTTGTAATACATCTAGAAAGCAGTAACAGGAAAACTTTGGAAGCAATATAAATATATGGAAATTAAACACTGCAGACCAATGGATCAAGGAAGAAACTGAAAAGAGGGGCCGACACCTTGGCTCACTTGGTTAATCCTCCGCCTGTGGCACCAGCATCCCATATGAGCGCTGGGTTCTAGTCCCAGTGGCTCCTCTTCCAGTCCAGCTCTCTGCTGTGGCCTGGGAGGCCAGTGGAGGATGGCCCAGGTCCTTGGCCCCCTGCACCCACATGGGAAACCAGGAAGAAGCACCTGGCTCCTGGCTTCAGATTGGTGCAGCGCCGGCCATGGTGGCCATTTGGGGAGTGAACCAATGGAAGGAAGACCTTTCTCTCTGTCTCTCTCTCTCACTGTCTGTAACTCTACCTGTCAAATAGATTTAAAAAAAACTAAAAAGAAAATTTTAAAAAATCTTGAAATGAATGAAAATTGAAATACATTGTAATAATTATGATTATCTGTCTATAACATTTGGATTAGATTTGATATAGTTCAAAAATAAATTTGAGAGCAAAATGTATGCTTCATAAATAATCTTAAATAGCTTAATTTCTATATTAAATTTTAATTTAATAAGGTATATTCTACAGAATAATTAAATTGACTCATAAATAAGATCCAGGATAATAAAGCTTAAAGACAGAATCAGGGCTACAGCTTTGGCCATTGCAGCCATTTGGGGAATGAACCAGCAGTTGGATGATTGAGAGAGAGAGAGAGAGGGGGAGAGAGAGATCTTCCATCCACTGATTCATTCCCCAAATGGCAGCAACAGCCAGAGCTGGGCTGATGCAAAGCCAGGAGCCTGGAGCTTCTTCCAGGTCTCCCATATGGGTGCAGTGGCCCAAGGGCTTAGGCCATTTTCTTCTGCTTTCCCAGGCCATAGCAGAGAACTGGATCGGAAGTGGAGCAGCCAGACTTGAACCAGCGCCCTACAGGATGCCAGTGCTTCAGGCAGTGACTGTATCCCACAACACTGGCCCCATAAAATAAGTTATTTTAAAAAAAAAAGAAAAGAAGAAGAAGAATCAGGGCCAGCCATCTGGTTCCATGCGTTAAGCTACCACTTGCAATCCTGGCATACCATATTGGAGTGCTGGTTCAAGTCCCTGCTATTCCGCTTCTGATTGAGCTTCCTGCCAATGTGCCTAGGAGGGCAGTGGAGGATAGTCCAAGTAATTGGGCCCCTGCCCCCTAGTGGGAGATGCACATGGAATTCCTGATTCCTGGCTTTGACCTGGCCCAGTACTGGCTGTTGTAGCCATTTAGGGAGTGAAACAACAGATACAGGATCTCTATCTCTCCCTCTCTCTCTGTTGCTCTGCCTTTCAAATAAATAAATAAATATTTTTTTAAAAAAATAGAACTGTCTCAAATATTAAAGAGATATGACCATTAAAAATATCAAGTGATTATAGGCTGGATGCAACATAATATAGAAAAAAATCATCACTATAAATAACATTGATAGGATTATTGGAGACATTTGAATAAAGTCTATAGTTAACAACACCATAGCAATGTTAATTTCCTGATTTTGAAAATTGTACCTGTGCTTATGTTTGTTTTCAGGAAATACACACAAGATATTTAGCACTAAAGGGTAATGTGTCTGCAATCTACTTTTACCTTGTGTGTGTGCATATAGGTAGGTGGTGGTTATATGGATGCCTTGGTCTGATGGTAAACTTTTAACTAGTTCTCCAGAAGAGAAGGAGGATAATCCCTGATTTTTTTGGAACTTGTTGGTTTCCTTGGTGTAAATATTTCCACCATAGCTATCCGTGTGATGTCACTAAACACAGACTAGGAAACGATGCTCACACGTGGCTTTCATGAGCCATTAAGAACAGGTCACAAGGTGCAAGCATTTGCACAGCAGGTTTTTTTTTTTTTTCAGATGTTTTTATTTGAAAGGCACAGTAATAGAGACAGACAGAGAGAGAGAGAGAGAGAGAGAGAGAGAGAGAATCTTTCATCCACTGGTTCATTCCCCAAATGGCCACAACAGCTAAAGCTAGACCAATCTGAAGCCAGGAGCCTGGAGTTTTTTCCCAGCCTCCCACATGGGTGCAAGTGCCCAAGCACTTGGACCATTCTCTACCTCTTTACCAGGCCATTAGCAGGGAGCTAGACAGGAAGTAGAGCAGCTGGGACTCAAACCAGGGCCCATATGGGTTGCAGGCAATGCAGGCAGCAGCTTTACCTAGTAAGCCACAGTGCTGGCCCCTGCATTCCATATCCGAGGACCTGGGTTTGAGTATCAGTTCTTCTTCTGGCCCAGTTATTGCTAATGTTTATCCTTGGATGCAGCAGATGATGGCTCCACACTTGTAGAAGACCCAGACTGAGTTCTAGACTCCTGGTTTCAGCTACCCAGACCCAGCTGTTGAAGGCATTTGGGGAATAACAGGGGATGGAAGACCTCTCCCTTTCTTTCTGCCTCTCTTTTTCAAATAAGTAAAATAAATAATCTTTTAAAGTTTTTTAGGGACCAGTGCTATGTCATAGCTTGTTAAGCAGCCACCTGCAGCACCAGAATCCCATATGGGTGCCATTTAGAGTCCTGGATGTTCCACTTCCAATCCAGTTCCCTTCTAATGATCCTGGAAAAACAGCAGAAGATGGCCTAAGTCCTTGGGTCCCTTCACTCATGTTGAAGACCCAGAAGAAGCTCCTGGCTCCTGGCTTTGGTCTCACCTAGCATTGGCTGTGGCGGCCATTTGGGGAGTGAACCAATGGATGAAAGATCCCTCTTTCTCTCTCCTTCTCTCTTTGTAACTCTGCCTTTCAAATAAATAAAATAGCCAGCACCGCGGCTCACTAGGCTAATCCTCTGCCTGCGGCACCTGCACACCAGGTTCTAGTCCCGGTCTGGGCACCAGATTCTGTCCTGGTTGCTCCTCTTCCAGTCCAGCTCTCTGCTGTGGCCCAGGAAGGCAGTGGAGGATGGCCCAGGTCCTTGGGCCCTGCACCCCATGGGAGACCAGGAGAAGCACCTGGCTCCTGGCATCAGATCAGCACAGCGCGCCAGCCACAGTGCTCCGGCAGCAGCGGCCATTGGAGGGTGAACCAACGGAAAAGGAAGACCTTTTTCTCTGTCTCTCTCTCTCTCACTGTCCACTCTGCCTGTCAAAAAAAATCAAATAAATAAAATTAAAATATTTAAAAAAAAAATTTAAGGGAAAGAGTTTATTGGGAAAACCCAGCAGACCAAAGGGAAGAGGTGAAGAAGGAAAAGAGGGAGAAGGAGAGCTTAAGAGAGAGATAAAGAGAGAGATAGATTGGGAGATGGAGGGAGGGAGAGAGGAGAGGAGAGGAGCTAGAGGGAGCAAGACAGGAAAGCAAGGAGAGAGGAGCAGAGCAGAGAGAAGAGAGAGAGCAGAACCACGTGTTCAGGAGCAGGTCCTTTTAAAACTTTGCTGGAGGGTGGGCAGGGAAGCAGGAGCAGCGAATCCCATTAGGATGAGGGTGGAGCTTGACACTGGTGGTTAGGCCATGTGGCCACCTGGCTTCTAGCAATGGCGGCGGGGGCTAGATGTTGTCAGCGTGTACATCACACCATAGATAAGTCTGCGCCATTTTAGTAAGATTCCCCCCTTTTGTTTTATATATAGCAGAAGTTGTATGGGATTACATTAGTCCCAAAAGTCCAAGAGGGGTAGAGGGATGATTATCTGTCTTTACAGCTACATCCTGCTGACATGGGGTGACTAGGTGCTCTTCGCTGGCATGGGGTGATGTCTCAAGCTCCTGTCTCCTGGGTAGGGAGCCAAGTATATCCCTACAACAGCATTTGGTTGACCGCAGGGTTGGTGAAGGCCTTGGTTCATTCCATTATCAACTCCTGTAAACACTTAAACAGACACTGTAGTATAAAAGACAGGGTGAGAATAGTAACCAATGATCCTAAGAGTGGCATTAACCAGGTAATGAGAGGATTTCATAGAGGAGAGGAAATGGGGGGTGGTCTCTGGACCCTTGTGAGGACTGTTTGATGGACGTGGTTTAAAGCTGATCCCAACCAATACTGGGAGAAAGGCCACTCAACTTTTGCAGGTAGAGGGGTTTGTCTATGGAGAAAATCCTGAACAATCATACAACATTGAGTGGGGAAGAGGACCATCAATAGACACAGGTCAGGAGTAGAGCCATTGATGTTAGATAGAGGCTATGATTATAAAGGAATGAGGCCCCAGTGGGCTAGACAGGGTCTAGAACAAAGGGTAGAGTCATTATTGGAGAACATAAGAAAGGTGCTATCTAAGCCACAACTAAGTTTTCTGATTGAGAGGCAAATAGAACCTGACAGAAGGGGCTTGATAATTATCTGGTGGGTGGGGTACATCATAAGGGAGATGTGAACCTCTTGGGAAAGGCACCCTGTTGACTTCCATTACCTAGCTGGCCTGGGAGGAGAGCTGGCCAGGTAAAGGCAGGTGGCAACTCTAACAGGAAATATACAGTTCTGCCTGCAATGTTACTGACCCTACTTGGCCATCCCCTCCGCAGTGGTGGTCACTTTGGAAGCTGGGCCAAGTGAAGGGCTTTTCAGCTTAGAACCAGCAAGGTCTGTGGCTCTGACCTGGGCGTCCTTTTTAAAAACAGGTTCCAGCACATCTTACATAATTCTGTGTATTACTTCTTTAAATCTTCTGTAAGTCTGAAATTATCATCAAAAAAGATAAAATTTTAGCATAAATTAGCCATATAAAAATTTATTATAGAATTATTTTTTCTAGAGGTTAGAGAAAACAATTTTTTAAGCTTTAGTTCTCCTTCTATTTTAGTAATAGTAACAAAACCATAACATGTAAGTTAAACAGCATTTTTTCATTCTAATAGATGGCAAACTGATCAAGGTCTACCACCAGGAAATACTGAGAGAATTTATATTACTGATCATTCAATCAATTAAGTTATACTGAGGAAGCTTCAGTCATGAGTCCACCCAACACAAGTACCTATTTGACATACAGAAAGAACACATTATCCCGGTATCACATCATCACCATTCCCACCTGATCCTGGCCTGGTTACTGAATTTGTACAGCAGTCAAAACACAAGGAAGGGGGCCACATTAGGATGCATCAGGTTAAGCCACCACTTGCCATGCTGGAATCTCATATTCAAGTGTTAAGAGTCCTAGCTACTCTGCTTCTAATCCAGCTTCCTGCTACCGTGCCTTGGAAGGCAGAAGATGGCCCAAGTGCTTGAGCCCCTGCCACCCAAGTGGGAGACACAAATGGATTTGATGGAGTTCCTGGCTCCTGGCTTTGGACTGGTCCAGAACTCACTGTTGCAGCCGTTTAGGGAATGAGCTAGTAGAAGGAAGATTCTGTCTCTGGGGCTGGCGCTGTAGCACAGTGGGTTAATGCCCTGGCCTAAAGTGCCAGCATCCCATATGGGCGCCGGTTCAAGAGCTGGCTGCTGCAGTTCCTATCCAGCTCTCTGCTATGGCCTAGGAAAGCAGTAGAGGATGGCCCAAGTCCTTGGATCCCTGCACCCTCTTCGGAGACCCATAAGAGGTTCCCGGCTCCTGGCTTCAGATCAGTGTAGCTCCAGCTATTGTGGCCAATTAGGGAGTGAACCATCAGATGGAAGACCTCTCTCTTTCTCTGCCTCTCCTCTCTCTGTGTAACTCTTTCAAATAAATAAATAAATCTTTATAAATCTTTAAAACAAAAACACACACAGGGCAGGACTTTGGCACAGTGCTTGGGTTACCTTTTGGGATGCCCACATCTCATATTGGAGTGCTGGGTTCAAATCCCAGTTACTTCACATCTGATCCAGTTCCACACTAATGTGCATTTTGAGAGGCAGCAGACAATGGCTCAAGTAAACTTGGATCCCTGACATCCATGTGGTAGAACAGCACTGAGCTCCAGAGTCCTGTGCTCAGCCTGGCCGAGTCCGGGTTGTTGTAGGCATTTGGGGAGTCAGCCAGCAGATGGAAGATTCCTCTCTTTCTATCCCTCTGTCTTACCCAATAAAATGAAAATCAATTAATTAATTAATTATCTAAAAATCCACAACAGGGGAATGATTCAGAAAATTTGCTACTAATAACCCTCTAAGGCTACATCTAATGGCAGGTCAGCTGTTTCTTCTTCAGATACATCAACGATGTACTTTTCTGGCCATAAATAACTATTGAGAATTAATGCCCTTTATATAATTGCTAGAATTTCCAGTTTTTTTTAATCAAAATTCTGCTCCTTTTGATCAAGTTTATTTTCCTAAGATGCTCACAGACTAAAATACCTATTAAGCTCAAGTCGTATCATAGTGAAGACTAAAGAGAAGAATAAGGAAATGTTGAAAGAAAAATGAATTTGGCATCGCAAACCAGACTTCAGACTTCAGACAACCAACCAAAATAGATGGAATTCTTAGGTCTACTTACTAAGCATTGCCAAGCTTCTCACATCATCCTGAGCTATGGCTTTTGAAAAGATAACAGTTAACTCTGCAAGCACTTGTCAAGTTCTTCGATACTTGAAAGAAAACAATAAAATATAGAATCCAAAGTTTAATTTAATAGCAACACATAAAGGCATATGAGTCCTACCACACTGCTGAATTCTTACAGAATAGCTAAAACCACTATACATTGAACATTTTAGATGAACACAGATTTAAGAATTCTTTTGTTCCAATTAATGAAGTCCAGAATATCACATGGTTGCTTTGTACTTGATCCGTTCTGTATGCTGTAGCTCATCTAGAACATTCCTGATGGTCTCAACACAAACTTCGCCTCTGTGATGCTTTTTTGATGCGAGATCCCATACATTTTCAAATTCCTCATCAGAAAGTTTGACACCAATGTTACACAATATCTTTGCAATCTACAAAAAAGCATTTAAAGGCAGACAAAGATTTATATATTTTAAAATTTGTATTAAAAACCTTTGTGGGGGGGGGGAGCCACAACAATACAAAAGTTGTACTTTCTAAATTCACATTTATTAAATAATAAAAAAATAAATAAATAACATTATTAAAAGGATTACAATGACAGAAATCGTGAACTTGCAAAAATGAAGCTTGCACATGAATCAATGATTATCCCCAAATAAAAGTATTCGTACATATAAAAAAAAAAAACCTCTACAAAAAAATCTACAAATATTGCAGTTTATTCAAAAAAGTATGTGTGTACACATGTATTTGCTTGTGTGTGTGTGTGTGTGTGAGTATGTATCATATATATAAAATGAGAAAAACATCAGAATTCCAGTACTTTCATCTCAGGAATCATTTTGTTATGTTGCATATAAGAATGCTCAACTATACTAACTAATATATAAATTCAATTCTAAGTGTTTCTGGTCCTTTTAAAGACAAGCAGCAAGATTCAATTAAAAAGAATTGAATATAGAAGACTTAATAGTTTTGAGTTCCATCACCGTTTCTTATTGTCACTATGACCTTGCATATGCCACAAAAACCCTTTGATTGTTAGTTTTCTGTTCTTTAAAATAGAATCATTTATAAAATGTATCTAACAGACCCATTGTAAACCTTAACTAAAACCATAGGTGTACAGATGCCAGAGAGAGAGAATGCATGCACAATCAAGTTGGTACACTGCAAACCAGCAAACTGGGTTACTCATAATCTCGCTACAGTGATAACCATTAGGAGAGATTAAGGGAGTGAAGAAACATTGTTTTTAATGTCCCAGGAAAAATATAAGAAAGGAAAGTAAGAACTAGTAGCAAGAAGAAAGGATAAAATGAATGCAAGAAGAAAGGATATAATGAGTAGAGAGAATAACAGACATGAAAACAAAATTTTAAAATAAATTAAATTTACCAGAAGAAAGTCACTCATTTTTATAAAGCATACGAGGAAAAAAGTGAAAAGATTAAAGAGCAAATTGGAAAGCCAAAGAAACAGATGAGTTGCAGAATACATTCATTAAATAATCACAATTAAAAGAATCCCCAGAAATGATGTGCCCTAGTGCCCTAAACAGCACTCTGGCCTCAGAATCAGCCCTATTTCTCTCTGTCTCTCTCTCTCTCTCACTATCCACTCTGCCTGTCAAAAAAAAAGAAATAAAGAAAAAGAAAAGAAAAGAAAAAAAAAAAAAGAATCAGCCCTTAAGGCATTCAGATCTGGCTAAAAAGCCCATGAGATCATTTCAGGTGTGGAAAGCCAAAACATTGTGGCAAAAAAAAAAAAAAAAAAAAAAAAAAAAAAAAAAATTACCTACTTGAAAGATATCTGTGAGTGAGGTCCCAGCGGAAAGAATGGGCCATCAAAGAAGGACGTACCTTTCTCTGAAGGGAGGAGAGAACTTTCTTTTTGATTTTCTTTTTGATTATGGCCTTGTCTAAATAAGGTAGGAGTTTGTGAACTCAAGAGGCTTCCATAGCCTTGGCAGCTCACAAGAACCTCGGGTAATCACTGATGTCAAAATAAGAGTGTCAATTGTTAAATCAACAACAGGAGTCACTGTGCACTTTCTCCCCATGTGGGACCTCTGTCCTTAATGTGTTGTACTATGAGAATTAACAGTAAAACTAGTCTTCAAACAGTACTTTATACTTTGTGTGTCTGTGTGGGTGCAATTTGTTGAAATCTTTACTTAGTATAGAGTTGATGTGCTGTATATAAAGATAATTAAAAATGAATATTAATGAAGAATGGGATGGGAGAGGGAGTAGGAGGTTTGATGGTTTGGGGGTGGGAGGGCAGGTTATGGGGGGAAGAACAGCTATAACCCAAAAGCTGTACTTACGAAATTTATATTTATTAAATAAAAGCTTCCAATAAATAAAAAAGAAATGATGTGCTCTTATGGGAAATCAGCAGTGTAACCAAATACAAACCAAACACTACTCAAATTCAAATCAAATACTGAAATTTCAAAGAGTAGAGCTTCCAGGAAGTGCAACAACAACACGGCAAAAACACCTGAATATGTCCATGCCTAGCAGTGACTTTCCCAACCAGGGTAGGTAAAGAATGCCCTGCAATGTGAAAGAAAAGCTCCCAGGCTGTCCTGGTCATGCCAGACTTCCCCATTTCCTTTCCCACTCCTCAGGAGGCATTGCTCCACTAACTTAGCACTCCATCAGCAGTGTAGTGGCCAGCTACAAGACCTGGGGGGGTGGGGTCTCCCTGAAACCCCTGCATTCCCAACTTAACATTATTATTCCAACCAGCATTCAGTTCTTACTTTTTAATCTAGAATGAAAAGCATGTTTAGGCACCATGAGATAAGCAGGAGGTCTTAATTCCTTTTGGCAATCCTAGGCCAGAAGATTGAAGAATCCTTTATTTGAGAGAAGGAAAAACACAGTCTTGGGGTATCTCCACTCTGATCCCCTAGGAAAGATACTGGTTCCCTCATCTGGGGGCCTCTGCTCTTCATTTTCCCTCCCTCTCTCCCTAGTGTCAGTGGGAATGCATTGTTGACATGAAACCGTCGTTCATTAAGTCAGTATTTAGTAAGCTTTGAAGTCAACCCTTCTGGGTTGAGAGGGTAGCCTACGTCTCTTTCTATCCTTTCCAAATCTGGATTTGAAGGTGCTGAAGAAACTGTTGCTCCCTGGATTTTGCACCTGCAAATGAGTGCAGATCTGGACGGGCTGGGCTGACTGAGCTCCACAGTCACTCTCGGTCCCCAGCACGCCAGTGGTTATTCTGAGACAATTGCTTCCAACTTCTCCTAAGGGAGAGAATCACTGGGGATATGGGACCACGTTTTTTGAGTTTAAAAAGAGAGAGAGGAAAACAAAAAAACAGATACATGACCTGACGTATAATGTGGCAATGGGACAGAGCATTTTTAATCAAAGTGTGTTGTAGATAATCTGAGCTGTGTGGTAGCAGTAGACAATCAGGGTGGCAGAGTGGCCATTCTCATGATGCCTTGGTTCTAGAGGCCTAAAGCCATCAGGAACTTACACGAGGAAGAGATTGGTCCTTTCTCTTTTTCTCAACTAAAAATAGTACTAAATGTTTTGGGAAAAAAAAAATTTTAAATACAAGGGATTTAGTGAATATATAACATGAGTGAAAAGCTTCCTATAAAATTCTACTTCAAGAAGATTCAACAAGAATCTCATACATGAGAGATGGAGGAAGTTGAACATTATTTATCAAGAATCTTACATATTGGTAGGTAGAGCAAGGCAGTGGTGGAATAAGAAGATCCTGCAGCATTGTCTCCCCACAGAGACACTAATTTGAACAGCTCTTTACAAGAGCTGAGGATGTCAGGTGAGAGACTACAGTACCTGATTTTAATAATTATAAAAGATTCCTTGAAGAAGGAAAAAAGAAAGAGTTGCTGTATTACCCCGCCCTTCAATTCCAAGAGGTACAGAATAGGGGAAGACCTCCATCACCAGAGAGTAGAATAAGAAAGGAAGCTCAAGGGGCCGATGCTGTGGCGTAGCAGGTAAAGCTGCTGCCTGCAGTCCAGCATCCCATATGGGCGCCAGTTCATGTCCCAGCTTCTCCACTCCTGATCCAGCTCTCTGCTATGGCCTGGGAAAGCAGTACAAGATAGTCCAAGTCCTTGGGCCCCTGCACCTGCATGGGAGACACAGAAGAAGCTCCTGGCTCCTGGCTTCAGATCAGCTCAGCTCCAGCTGTTGTGGCCAATAGGAGAGTGAACCAGCAGATGGAAGACCTCTCTCTCTCTCTCTCTCTCTCTCTCTCTCTCTCTCTCTCTGCCTCTTCTCTTTGTGTGTTACTCTGACTTTCAAATAAATAAATAAATCTTTTTTGAAAAGAGGAGAGGAGAGGAGAGGAGAGGAGAGGAGAGGAGAGGAGAGAAGAGAAGAGAAGAGAAGAGAAGAGAAGAGAAGAGAAGAGAAGAGAAGAGAAGAGAAGAGAAGAGAAGAGAAGAGAAGAGAAGAGAAGGAAGCTCAGGAAATTGCAGAGCATGGAGATACTGGATGACTTTATACAGAAGGTAACTAAGCACACAGCCCCTGCCATGTGCTTTCTAGATCAGCCCGACCTAAAAGGGACTTCATTTTATGAGGCCCCCAGTGGTTGCCACTCACACCACAGACACCTGAGGCATTTACCACTGGAGGACAGTGGGGCTCTTACAGATCATTAGTCTAATATGGCAGCTGCTGGATTACTGGACTTAACTACAGAAAACCCATCCTGAGACCCCACCCACCTAGTTCTTATGAGGCAGCTCCTCCTAGCAGCTCTATAGCCTAGCCCTGTGAACTTGATAGGAGGCCCTGCCAACACTCACATACCTCTAGGTAGAACTCGAGAGCACACTTTAAGCCGCTTATTCTGCAGAGGTTCTCTGCAAACAGCTGGACAGCCCCATCCACCCTCTTGCTGTCCTGCAGGCAGCCAAGTGGCCCCAACCTTTCACCCTCAGCCATGGAAAGCAACAGCATAGCCTTTCCTGAGTGGATCAGCCCATCAAGGCCCCTAGAAAGCAACTGAGCAACCCTATCTTGTTCTTGTGGCCCCAAGAAGCATTTCATTGTCCATTCTCAGAAGTTTAGCACACTGAGACCCCACCAAGTGACACTCAACCTTGTATACCCATCCTTGGCCCCAGAAAGGAGCTGAGCAGACTCTAAGTAAGTAGGGATGAAACCTCTACATGAAGTTACCTGTGCAGCTTAACAGATAGGTATCCCCACCTGGGCACACTATTTGCCAAGGTCCTGTACAGACATCAGATGCAAACCAGCACCCCATACTAGACATACTCACTGCATCCACCTAGGCCTATGGGGTGGCACCACACTCATATAATTCATAAGACATGGATGCGAGCCCTACACCCACAGCCAAGTCCATTGTACAGTTGCCAATGAATCTGCCCCTGCAGCCTATTCCACTGAGACACTCGCAGACATCACAAACAATGATTATAGCTAAAGAAGCTATGTAGATGCCACACTAGAAAATCCACTTGGAGCCAAAACCAAGATAGCATATTGAACCAATATCCTAGGGTACATTGCCAGAAAAACCTTAATACTTTAATGGCCACCGTCTAAAACTGGTAGAAGCAACTGACTCATCAGATGCACGAAAACCAATGTAGGGGCACAAGAACCTTTCAAAAAACAAGGCACATGACACCTCCAAAGAAAAATAATAACTCTCCAGCAACAGAATGCAAAGAAATGGAAATCAACTAATGTCTGACAAGACTTCAAGAGAATGACACTTAGGAAACGTAATGAGATACAAGAGAATACAGACAAACTATAGATGTTAAGAAGACAATGCATGATATGAATGAGAAATTTAGCAAAGAAATAGATTAAAGAACAAAAAAGATGCATCAGAAATCTTGGCACTACAGAACTCAATAAACAAAATAAAAAAAAAGTATAGTTGAGAGCCTCAACAGCAGAATAGAACAGAGGAAAAATCCTGACCTTGAGTGTAAGTCTTTCAAAATAATCCAGTTGGACAAAAACAAAGTTAAAAAGAATGAAGAAAGGAGGCCGGTGTTGTGTGGCAGGTAAAGCTGCCATCTGTGACACTGGCATCTCATATGGGAGCCAGTTGAGTCTCAGCTGCTCCACTAAGCAGCAGAAAATGAGCCAGGTCCTTGAGCCCCTGCACCCATGTGGGAAGTCCAGAGGAAGCTCCTGGCTCCTGGCTTCAATCCTGCCCAGCTCTGACCATTGCAGCCATTTGATGAGTGAAAAAGTAGAAGATCGCTTTCTGTCTCTCTGTCTCTCCCTCTCTCTCTGTAACTGTGCCTTTAATGAAATAAAATAAATCTTTAAGAAAAAAAAATGAAGAAAGCCTATGAGACTTATAGGACACTAATAAACAAGTAAACATTCACATGTCTGATATTCCAAGATATGAAATCAACCTTACTATCCATCAACAGATAAATGTATAAAGAAAGTAGTATTCTATACCTCTTCTTTTGATCTGGTCTTGAAGAAATCTCTTTCAAACACTCCTTTCTGGGCAAAAATGGTAGGCTGTAGTAACGAGTAAGCATTTCCCTCCTCCCCATAGTTAGTTCTATCACTGATGCGACGAATTCGGGGTGCAGGAATATCAGATCGAATGGTAGGTATGCCACAAATAGGGTAACCTAGGTCATTAATGAGGGAGAAAAACAAACATTTTAAAACTAAACTGCATAATACATTCTAAAACTAAACTGTATAACACAGTGACCACCCACCACAAGTGGCTACTAAGTACTTGAAATGTGCTGAAAGTATAAAAGTATAATGAGAAATATTTAATAGTTTTATATTGATTAACAGCTGAAATAATATTTAAATGTTTACTATGAAAATTACTTTCTTTTACAAGCCATGCATTGCATATAGACAAATTTAGAAACAGTAATTCTTCCCACCCTTCTCCCTCCTCCCTCTCCTATTCCCATTCTTATTTTATACAAAGATCTATTTTCAATTCACTTTATACTCATAAGATTTACCCTATACTAAGTAAAGAGTTCAACAAATAGTATGGAAAAATAAAAAAAATTAAATATCTGTTCCTCAACAATCAAGACAAAGGCTATTCAAAAATCATCACATCTCAAAGTGTCCATATCATTTCTGCAAGGTGTCTGGCGCGTAACAAATCTTCCCAGGCAGAATCAATTAATTCACAAGCTTTTATTGGGATTCCGCTCCCGGGCGAGGTTCACTGGTCCCAACAGAGCAATAGAGGGGGGGCCAGGGAAGTCACGCATCAGAGGTTGGGAGGGCTCCTTTTATAGATACAGGGTATGGGTGTTAAAGGTTGAGGCAGGTCTGATCCTCATTGGTTGACCTTCAGGCTCCCATGGGGACCTTGAAAGGACTTTTCTTCCCCAGAAGTGTGGGTAGGGACTCTCCATTCCCAGAATTGTAGGCCTTCTCTCCTTGCGGATCCCAAAGCTACCAATTTCTACAGATTACATTTTAAGTACTCTATTAGTTACCCCAGATCAAGGAAAACAAATGGTATTTGTCTTTTGGGTACTGACTTATTTCACTAAGCATAATGGTTTCCAGTTGCATCCATTTTGCTGCAAACAACAGGATTTCAAGTTTTTTATGACTATGTAGTCTTCCATGGTATACACATCCCATAATTTCTTTATCCAGTCTTCAGTCTATGGACATTTGGGTTGATTCCACATCTTAGCTATTGTGAATTGAGCTGCAATAAACATGGGGGTACAGATAACTCTTTCATATGCTGATTTCATTTCTCTTGGGTAAATTCCCAGGAGTAGGATGGCTGGGTCATTTGATAGGTCTATTATCAGATTTCTGAGGTATCTCCATACTGTCTTCCACAGTGGCTGCACCAGTCTACATTCCCACCAATAGTGGATTACTTTTTCTCCACATTCTCACCAGCACTTGCTGTTTGTTGATTTCTGTATGAAAGCCATTCTAACTGGGATGAGGTGAAATCTCACTGTGGTTTGGTTTTGATTTGCATTTCCCTGATGGCTAGTGATACTGAGCCTTTTCATGTGTCTATTGGTAATTTGAATTTCCTCTTTTAAAAAATGCCTGTTCAAATCCTTTGCCCATTTCTTAATTGGATTGTTTGTTTTGTTGTTGTTGAGTTTCTTGAGCTCTTTATAAATTCTGGATATTAATTATTTATCATTTGCATAGTTCGCAAATATTTTCTCCCATTCTGTCAATTGCCTCTTCACTTTTCTGAGTGCTTCTTTTGCAGTGCAGAAGCTTCTCCACTTGATGTAATCCCATTTGTCAATTTTGGCTTTGATTGCCTGTGCTTCCAAGATCTTTTCCAGGAAGTCTTTGCCTATGCCAATGTTTTGCAGGGTTTCCAAATGTTCTCTAATAATTTGATGGTATTGAGCCATAGATTTAGGTGTTTGATCCATTTTGAGTGGATTTCCATGTAAGGCATGAGGTAGGGGTCTTACTTCTGCATGCAGAGATCCAGTATTCCCAACACCATTTGTTGAAGAGACTGTCCATCCTCCAGCAATTGATAATACTACTTCCACATTTTCTTTGTTTTTTAAGTTTTAACTTTTAAAATATTTCTTTTCATTTTTATTTAAATAACAGAGAAAAAGAGGGAGACATAGAAGAGAGAATGAGAAGTGAAATAGCCAGGACTAGAGCCAGGAACTCTGACAGGGGAAGCAAGCATCCCAATGGCAAGTTAACCACTGTGCCAATGTCTCTCTCCCCATATTTTTTGTTTGTTTGTTTGTTTGAAAGATAAAGTGACAAAAACAGAGAGTCAGAGATTTCCCATCTGCTGGTTCACTCCCCAAATGCCCACAATAGCCAGGGTTCAGCTAGGCAGAAACCAGGAGCCCAGAACTCCACTCAGATCTCCTTCCTGTATGGCAGGGACCCAAGTACTGAGCCATCATTTTCTTCCTCCCAGGATGTGCGTTGTTGTCAGGAAGCTGGATAGAAAGCAGAGCACAGACTCAAACCTAGGCCATGAGTCCCAAGCAGTAGCTGAACCACGTGCCAAATGCTTACTCCCAAATTTTCTTTCTTAGAATGTGCCATTTTTAATGTGCTAGAAATTTTAAAATGCAAAAAAGACTCCAATTATATTTCTATTGAACAGTACAATTCTTAAGTAGCTAATGTTGTCGAAGGAACTGCTGAGCTACAGCCAGCCCATGAACAGTACAATTCTAAAGGGAGTGGAAAGATTCATAACAATAGAATGCAAACTCAAGGCCTTGAGAGACTTAGGTCTAAAGGAGATGGAGGCTGAGGACAGTGTAAGGACTAATGATACTTTGTTTCCATGCTTACTGATCATTTCAAAACTCATCAAACAATATGGCATACTTACAGATAGAAGGCACAGCGCCTACCACAGCACTGATCTCAGAGGAAGTCGTTGTGTAATGCTTAGAAACCCTATCACTTGGTCTCGGAAGTGTCCGGAGAGTCTTCTCTGAGCTTCCCGGTTCTTTTAAGACAATATCTTCAGGCTTTACCAGGAAAGTTGCCTCAGATGCTTCAACATTAGCCTCAGTCAGGTTCGCACAATCTGGTTTTCTACCTTTAAGAAAAAATGTCCAGGTAGACATTACTACTTTTGGTGCCACAAAATGAGCTTTCTCAGTGAATCTCTTCTTGCCAATGGAAACTGAGCTAGTGTGAACCTCTGCCAATTCCACAGTGGAATGGACATTCAGGCTAACGTCACATAGCAAGAAATCTTAACATAGTCTAGTGTTTCCTTTTGCCACTTCACTCACTTTATCCTAAAATAAAATTTCAAATTGGAGAGATAAAATGAAAACAGAATCCATTATTTTATTTTCTTTTTCTTTTTTTTTAAATTAGGACTTTTTTAATATCTAACATTAACTACATGAGTTATTTCTATGACTGTATCCTAGGGAGAGATTAGAGAAGACATTATTTGGAGTTGAAAATTCCACACATAGTTGATGGGAGTAGGAAAAGCATGTATTATTGCAATACCCAGAGAGGTTATCAGAACTCACTGTGAGCCCAGAAACTGATTATTTAACTAGAACCCACAAAACCCTGAGGTAGAGCTGAAATTGTAAGACCATCCTCTTTTGCAGATAGATTTGCATTATTTTCGTATTTTTTAATATTTATTTAGGTGCTTTTTATTTTTAACAGATTTAATATATTTCATAAATACAATTCTGAGAATATAATGATATTCCCTTCCTCACTCCCTCCCAACTTCTCCCTTTCTTTTTTGATGTACTTGCATTGTTGAGTCAGTACTGAAGTTCAGTTTTGTCAATTCCTAAGACACCATTTTAAAAGATGCAGCTATTACACAGATACCACCAGAGGGCGTTTCTCCCTCCAGAACTAGAAAGCAGAGGGAAGTGTGCCTTTCACCAAAGACTAGGCCAGGATCCTGGTTCAGCTAGGTCTCCCCCCATCATCACCATGGGAGTACTCAGATCCAGAGTTCCAGATCATCTCATCCTACCTCCCTACCCTCACCGCAAAAGCTAGGCAAAGTTTGGGAACAACTCCTCAAGAAACAGAAAGCCACTCTCAGAGGGTACCTGAGAGCTGACAGTTAAGTTAGCACCTGTTGTAAGCAAATTCTTGACAAAAGATTCCTGGGCCCCTTCTGTACCTGCTGAGTACTGCTGTGCAATTTTTAACCTGAAATTCAAACAGAAAATTTCTCATGAACTCTGCTGAACATAGTTGATGCCGTTGGAATCCAAACACCAGGGAAAAAAAATTTAAGAACTATCTGCTTTGACTACAAGCCTCTTCTTATCCTCCACTCCTTTCTAAGTTGTGCCAAGAAGATAAAAACTCCATCATGCCCTGTTAATTTGTGAGAGGGTTTTCTGTAAAACATTAAGTAGAGAATATTCTGGCACTTTCCTATTGGTGATAGGGAAAGGCTGTCCAGGACACCCTGCCTAAGGGTTCAAGTCAGCAATAAAGACCAAAAGCTGGTTTTGACCTTGCAGAAAGGCTTGATCCAGGAATAAAAGTGAAAACAGTAATACCTTCACTTTTTAGAGGAAAGATATTCCGAGAGGAAATAAAAGCATACACAACCTTTTAAAGTTAACACTAACAATCCAAATACAAAAATTAAAGCAAGCACTGTACCATTATATAACAACTAAATTATAAGAATGTTTGAAATAACACACAGTGGTAACAACACTGATATAAAATCTTTGCTTAGCTTTGGTTGATAAGGTTGCAAATTGGTATGATCAGTTAGAAAGGTAAAATGAAAACAGAGGGACAGTTACTTCTGGGACCATAATAACATTCATAAGAAAGGAAATATAATTAGAAATCTTTTTGAGAAATGATAATCATTGTATAACCCATATTCCTATAAAAATATCTAGAAACAACCTGAATTTCAGAGTGGAGAAATAATATTCTCACATTAGCATGAAAGAACTAAAAATAGAATTGATTGAATTCATGAAAATATCTCTTCATGTAGAAATTTTAAAGTTAAATTTTAAAAAGATAAAAAAAAATACATTCACTGTAATTTTAGATATGCTTAAAATAAGAATTACTTCAAAAGGTTCAAAGAAAAATAGAATTAAAGGTAGGTTTATTTTGATTCAAAAAACAATTTAAATCCATGCATATAAGGAATCTTCAGTAAGTTCATGGAAAATGCATTATTATGAAAAAATTATGCATGGATTTTTAAAATCTTCCCACCAAAATAAACTTACCTTTTAATCTCATTTTTCCATGAACTTTTTGAAGGCTCCTCATATATAAATAGACACACTACATATGTATATATTAATCCTCATACATGGTTAATTATACAGGAAGATAATATGTGAACACAAAAATATTTGAACCAAACATAAAGACTATTGTAACTTTTGTACAAAATTTTAAAAATCAAATTTTCTTATGTCAAATTCTGTTTCACTATTAATTTCTCCTGAGGGAGAGAGGCTAATTACTCTAATACAAAGGTTTTCAAACACTTTTCTGAGGAACTGTCTTTGTTGTTTTGAGCTTCTATGTAAAAATCTTGCTTTTAATCTTTTTGAATGAAAAATACAAAGTTCCAAACTCAAAAGATACAAAGACAGATTAAAGAGTGAGACTCTGGAACTAAACATTATCATATTCCTTCCCACCCTTCCACAGATATTTTATGCATAAATAAATAAATAATTTTATAAATATGTATGTTTTATATGATATTAAAGTTGACAAGAGTTGGGTTCCTTAAAAAATGAAAATATCAAGAATTCAGCAAACCTTCAAAAGTTAAGTACCTTTAATAATGACCCTCTCTTCACACTCTTTAAGAAGCATTTTGTCTTTCCAGTTAAGAAAATTTGCAAATTCTAGGTAGTTAATAAGGCCGTCATTATCCACATCACAGTAGTGAAACAGCTGGTCCAGGAGGGTCTCATCTAAATGCAGGCTGGCCTGTTCACAAGCTTCCTGCAGTTCTGCTTTATCTATCATCCCATCTCCCTTCTGTTAGACAGGAAGCACAAAAAAGAAAGAAATGACCATTGTCTTCCAGAACAGAGTGGGCAGCATCTCTATCATTTTGCTTAAGAAAAAAAAATACCTCTAACATAAATTCAAATACTTGATTTCCACCTTCACAGAAGATGAGTTAAATGTTAAGTGACAGTGACCCTCTTCGCGTCGACCTCATACATACACACAGTACTGGCTGGAGAAGGATGTGGCTCAGAATCTTTCATCCTTTTTGTTTAATCATTTTCTTTAAATCACGCTGTCTACATTGTGATAGCGCAGACAAAACCATGATTTGGGTTTGACATTTCATTTGCCCAATGTTGTGCACTTTTGACAGCTCTCTATGACTTTCCATGCTTATGAAGTTTTCAGCACCTCATGTGTTCCCACTGGGCACTAAGTGGTCCTTTACTGCATTGCCTGTTAATGAGGAGGAATTGCGAAGGTAGTTGAAGGCCAAATACAAGGGAGGTGGATTCAATGACAGTTTCCTGGTTTTGACAAAACTCATATAGACAAGAAGGACACATTATAAGTCTGGTGTTCAGCCCTCATGGCAACAACTGTCCCTAAGAGTTTCTGGAGGCTGGTGCATAGCAGGTAAAGCTGTCACCTGTGACGCCGGCATCCCATATTGGTGCCGGTTGGAGTCATGAGTCCCGGCTGCTCCATTTCCGATTCCAATCCCTGCTAATGGCCTGGGAAAGCAGCGGAAGATAGTCCAAGTGCTTGAGTTCATGCCATCCACATGGGAGATCCAGAGTAAGCACCGGGCTCATAGCTTTAGCCTGGCCCAGCCCCAGACCTTATAGCCATTTAGGGAGTGAACCAACAAATGGAAGACCTCTGAAGAGTGACACCCCCCCCTCTCTCTGTGTCTCTCTCTCTCCTTCTCTTTCTCTTTCTACTTCTGTCACTCTCTGTAACTCTTTATTAAAAAAAAAAAAAAGAGCCATTTGCAGAGGGTAGGAGGGCAGAAGTCTTGCCTCCTCTCAGACAACAGTTATGTGCAGAAGGACCACCGCTGAGTGTGAAGGCATTTCTGAGGAGCTAATTCATGTGGGAGGTGAGGGAGTGGTACACACAATGCTTGCTACGGAGGAATGGCAATAGCTGGGGCAGCATATCATTCACCCTCCTGCATTCTATCAAGCCAAACTCAAATCCATTCACGGATCATGGTAAAGGTCTAAGTTGGGGAAGAGAGGGTGTTGTTTTGCAGTGGATCATAGCTGCTGTAGCAGGTAAAGCCGCCACCTGCAGTGCCGGTATCCCATATGAGTGCCAGTTCGAGCCCCAACTGTTCCACTCCCGATCCAGCTCTCTACTATGGCCTGGGAAAGCAGTGGAAGATGGCTCAAGTCCTTGGGCCCCTGCACCTGTGTGAGAAGACCCAGACAAAGCTCCTGACTCCTGGCTTTGGATCAGCTCAGCTCTGATTGTTGCAATCAATTGGGGAGTGAACCAGCGGATGGAAGACCTCTCTCTCTCTCTCTCTCTCTCTCTCTCTCTCTCTCTGGCTCTCCTTCTCTGTGTAATTCTGACTTTCAAATAAATAAATAAATAAATCTTAAAAAAAAAAAAAAAAAAGGAGGTATGGCGTCCCAGGGAGATTTCCCAGAAAGGAAATCTCTCCCAAAGGAAACCATAAATGAGTCATTGAGCAGTAATCAAGCTCATACCACCCAAGACTAGATTTACAGTGCTGGGGGAGGTGACTCCTGGAGAATGAGAAATTGCCCAATGAGATGGACCCTATGAATTCTAGGCAAATTCTTGACAGTGAGACCTTCATTCCTAGAAAGCTTTCCTAAGCACTGTGTTGAAACAGAATGAAACAGTGTCTTGACGATGGAGGTGCAAATGCCCCAGGTAAGGTAGGTTCCTTCTTAAAAGTCTCTGCTATAAGCCTAGGTCAACCATAATTGCAAACCCCACATCCCTGGCTGAAAAGCAATATGGGGTATGGCTATTGAATCAAGAGATCCCCAAAACTGAAACAGATGTTGTCAGTAACAACTTTGCTGCTTTAAACAGGGCTTTCAGTGGACTGCAAACATTGGTGGTTTGTTTCATTGAGCTACATGACATCACCATACCACCCAAAATTCAGAGTTAGAGCTTCTTTTTTTAAGATTTATTTATTTATTTTAAAGGCAGAGTAACAGAGAGAGAGAGAGAAACAGAGAAAGATCTTCCACCTGCTGGTTCACTCTTCAAATGGCTGCAATAGCAGCCAAGCTTGGTCCATCCTGGTCTCCCATGTGAGTGGCAGGGGCCCAAGGACTTGGGTCATCATCTGCTGCTTTCCCAGGCACATTAGCAAGGACTGAATGGGAAACAGAGCAGTCAAGATTGAACTGGTGCTCAAGTATGGGATATTGGTATGGCAGACCAATGGCTTAACTAGCTGTGCCACACTGCCCAGCCCCAAATGTTTCTCTCTTCCTGGTGCTGAGCCACCCTAGCCTTCTGTACCCATAGTCCCTCCCTTACCCTTACCCCAAATTTAACTGTTTTAAGCAGAAAGAAGATTAGGAGTGCAACCAAAGTCTCTCTGTCCCCAAGGAGTATCAAAGGTCCCATGTATCAGATATGCATGTATGTGGAAAAACTATAAGAAGGTGAAGACTGAAATTATCATAACTTTGGATATAGTCCCAGGTTGGGCAGGGTAAAGAGGTGTCTGGATTCAGCTATTGGGGTTGCTTTATGATGCTACTATCCTCAAGAATTGTTACATCTCGGCTGCCTCCTGGACAATAATCAGAATAAGAGAAGTGAGGGTTTTAAAGGCCTATTTTGAAAATGCAGGAGTCTATCATAACTGTCCCTCCTGTTATGACACATCTTTTCCCCCTGAGTAGCAACCCCAAGGCAGCAAGGGTGGTCTAACCTCTTGGTAGCAGCCAGACACAAACAGGATTTTAAGGGATTCAAATATTTCAGCCACTTGATTCTTTTGTTGGGTTGATGTGGTCTTGGGTTTGATTGAGTGCATTGCTCACCAAGTCCTATAATGGCCAAAATAGCAAATGAAATGGGCATCTGAAACTTTGCTAAAAATTCCTTTGCCCCTCTTGCACCCAAAAGTCTGGGTGAAAAAAGGGAATAATCAAGAGAAAAGGTGACGTTACAAGAACCAGTGCTATGGTGTAGCAGGATAAGCTGCTGCTTGCAATACTGGCATCCCATATCTAAGTACTGATCTGAACCCTGGCTACTCTACTTCTGATTTGACTTCTTGCTACTGCACCTGGGAAAGCAGCAGAAGATACTTTCCCAATACCTTGCCATCCAGGTAGGAGACCTATATAGTCTGGCCAAGCTACAGCTATTGTGGACATTTTGCGAGTGAATCAATGGATGGAATATGCCTCTTTATCTCTCTCTCTCTCTTGCTGATGCTCTGCCCTTCAAATTTATAAAAAATAAAGTTATAGCTACTGAAATGGGATGCACCAATTTTGTGATAACAGAAGGAAAGTAGCAATGGTGTTCTTGGTGAGAAGACATCATAGATCTAGGATATTCAGGGGAGTGAGGGACATTATGATACTTTATCTTTCAGAACACCCATTGAAGATTGCAACATAAAGAAAAATGTTCTCACACAGCTCCTCCAAACTGTCAGAAGCACTACAAATAGAAATGAATGCCTGGCAATTCTGACCACAATTTGAATGCTATTCTCCACAACCACATCAAGAAATGCTTTGGAATTAGCAGAGAGTGATCACATGGTATACCTTTGGATGTCTTCCCAACCCCCATCATCACCACTTAACGGGGTGAGCAAACACCCTTGGCTGGTGGCACGGACAAACAAGTTGGACTGACTCCATGCAACCCGTCCAAAAGCAAGGACTGGACACAATTATTGAACTTAACTGAGAATACCAAGGCCTATCAGCAAATTCATTTTAGCAAACTATTGTAGTTTTAAGTTAACAATGTTTACATATTGGCAACAAATGTATTCCTTAAGTGAGCATGAATTACTGAGTTCTACACATGCTTATTAGACAATTGTTTATACAAAGAGAAAATCATCAACTGACTTGCTAAGGCCATCCATCATCAATTACATAGTCCATGATAGCTAACAGCCAAAATCCCTGGTTGCATCTCTGACGTTATCGTAGCATTCAACTCTCACTCTATTCTACCACAATGGTTCGAACTGGGCCAGGCCAAAGCCGGAAACTATAAACTCCATCAGGATCTTCCAAGTGGTCGGCAGGAACCTCAGTACTTGGGCCATTTCCCTCTGCTTTCCCAGGCATGTATGAAGGGAGCTGCATTGGAAGAAAAGCAGCCGGGACTTGAACCAGAGTTTTCTTTTTTTTTTTTAATTTATTTATTTTTTTTTCTTTTTTTTTTTTTATTTTATTAAACTTTTATTTAATGAATATAAATTTCCAAAGTATAGCTTGTGGGTTACAATGGCTTCCCCCCTCCCATAACTTCCCTCCCGCCCGCAACCCTCCCCCCTCCCCCTCCCTTTCCCCTTCCATTCATGTAAAGATTCATTTTCAATTCTCTTTGTATACAGAAGATCAATTTAGTATATATTAGGTAAAGGTTGAACCAGAGTTTTCATATGGGATGCTGGTATTGCAAGCAGAGGCTTAGCCCACTGCACCACAACACTGGCCCCTTTAGTTGTATTTTGAGTGCTCAATAAACAATAGAATTAATTTTATAAGCCAAGAAGATTCAATTAGGAAATAATTGTTTGGTGCATTGTTTTTTCCATTAAATTAAATTTAGGCATTCGGTAATGCAGGATTGAAATAAAACTTATCTACAGCTGTACTAGACCCTCAGTGCAGCCTCTCAGAAAAAATGCTCCTTAAGGACTCTGAGCACTACACTATGCGCAGTAAAATTTAACTGTTTAAACGGCATATCAGCATTAAATGACTCTAAGTAATTTCCTTCCTGTTTAATTTAATTTCATCATAAGGAATGTGCCTAGTGGTTTACTCAGATAATCAACAACTGTTAAAGTAATCATATTTCTTACAATTACATTTAAAATGAAGAATTTTTAAAAGCCAGGCACTATGTAGTGTGGCAGGTTCTCTTAGTCATGTCACTGACATGTAAATTTCCGCAAACATCATATTTGGGAGATGTCCAGATTTGAGGAAAGTGTGAAACATAGTTATTTGAGCTTTCCTATTTTAATTCTGAAGATTAATTCTGAAGCTATTAATAGAAATTGGTCTCAGGGCTGGCACTGTGGCGCAGTGGGTTAAAGCCCTGGCCTGAAGCACCGACATCCCATATGGGTGCCAGTTTGAGTCCTGGCTGCTCCTCTTCCAATCCAGCTCTCTGCTGTGTCCTGGGAAAGCAGTGGAGGATGGCCCAAGTCCTTGGGCCCCTGCACCCACATGGGAGACCTGGAGGAGGCTCCTGGCTCCTGGCTCCTGGCTTCGGATCGACACTGCTCCAGCCATTGCGGCCAGCTAGGGAGTAAACCAGCAGATGAATTCTTGAATTCGGATGGAAGACCTCTCTCTCTGGCTCTGCCTCTCTCTCTGTAACTTTGTCTTTCAAATAAATAAAATAAATCCAAAAAGAAAAAAGAAAAAGAAATTGGCCTCTACTAAAAACCAAACACTTAGTTTTTTAAATATGCTTTTGAGGAAAATGTAGTTGATTACTACTTTGTAGATGGTTGTCCTTATATAATTAGTAAAATTTTATTTAAGATTTTATTTACGTGAAAGGCAGAGTGACAGAATGAGATGGAAAGGTAGAGAAAGAGAGATCTTCCATCCAGTGGCTCACTCCCCAAATGACAGCAAAGGTCAGGGGTGGGCCAGGCTAAAACCAGGAGCCAGGAACTCCATGGGTTCTCCCATTGAGTGGCAGGGGCCAGAGTACTTAGGCCATCACCTGCTGCCTTCCCAGGTGCTTCAGCAGAAAGATGGTAGAATAGGGGTAGCCAGGACTCAAACCAGTACCCAGATATGGGATGTCAGCATCAAAGCAGAGACTTAATCCACTGTGCCACAAAGCCAGAACCATCTGTCAAAATCGCTAGGCTCCAAGTCAGAGTTCCTAATTCAGCAAGTTGGGGTGGGCCTTAGAATGTGCATGTCTACGAAGTTCCTAGGTAACACAGATGACAGCAGCGGAACCACATTTTAACAATCACTCATCTACATCATTTTCTTTTGCAGGCTACAGTCTTTGATACTACCACTCAACTTCTGCATTTGCAAAAGCAACCACAGACCTGACTTAAAACAACATAGGCATGGTTGTGTTCCAGTTCAACTTTATTTGCAAAAACAGGTAGTAGCCCATGGGCCCCAGCTGCTGAGCCCTGATTGACATAAGCCTGCTGGGAACCACAAGCCCATGCATTACACCATAGCCTCTGCTCTCCTACTTGCCTTGTCATAGTGCCTAAAGGCTGCCAGCAAAGTGTCAAAGTTTTGGTAATTAAATTTCTTCAAGTGGTGTCGAACTGCTGCAATCAGGGCTCGCTGTCTATCCTTGCCTCGAAGATATTCACTGGGAAGTCTATTATGGATGAGGTCACCGGCTCCTATTGAAGAGAGAAGGAAAAGTAAGTCTTTTATATGAATTAAAAGTCTATCAATACTGTTTCCATTTAAGAGAGAGATTTAGCAACCTCTGTGAATTAAAATAAAAAAAAAAGGAACTCATATCTGACACTATTGTGCAGCACGTCAAAATCCTTGTATGTGAAAAAGTACATCAAGTAATTGATAAAGATCAATATTTCTGTTTTATGTTACTTCTCTGTTAAAAAGAAATCTAGGGGCTGGTGCCATGGCACAGCAGGTTAATCCTCCACCTGCAGTGTCGGCATCCCATATGTGTGCCCGTTCTAGTCCCGGCTGCTCCTCTTCCCATCCAGCTCTCTGCTATGGCCTGGAAAAGCAGTAGAAGATGGACCAAGTCCTTGGGCCCAGCACCCACATGGGAGACCCGGGAAGAAGCTCCTGGCTCCTGGCTTTTGATGGGTGCAGCTCTGGCTGTTGCAGCCATTTGGGGAGTGAACCAGCAGATGGAAGATCTTTCTATCTGTATCTCCATCTCACTGTGTAACTCTACCTCTCAAATAAATAAATAAAATCTTTAAAAAAAAAAGAAATCTAAAAAATGAATGGTTTGGGGCATCATTGGCCCCACTGAGCTGTCAAGGCCCTTTCCTAAGACCCTCGAGTGGCTCCTGGGTGACATTCATCTAACAATTCAAGGATATGAAAGCTAGGGGCCCTTCACTGTGCCCTGGAGTTAGCTGAACTTCTAGGACTGCTTGTAAAAGCTAAACTCAAGTTCCTTACTGCCTCTTAACATGAGTCTCCAGTTGGCCTTTAGTCTGTATATGAAGTTCCTATTTCTCGATCCTGCTTCCTCTATATCACCACTGGCTCATCCACAGTTCCATTAACTAAGAGACCTAGGCTGCACACCCACTTAGAGTTGACCACTTTGCTTCAGATGTGGTAGACTGGTGAATGTCACCAGGGGAGACCTTCTCCCTCTGTTCAGTTTCTACTGGCCTACACCTTTTCCGACTTCTTACAAGAACTCTCGGGCCGGCGCCATGGCTCACTTGGTTAATCCTCTACCTGCAGCACTGGCATCCCATATGGACACCAGGTTCTAGTCCTGGTTGCTCCTCTTCTGGTCTGGCTCTCTGCTGTGGCCCAGCATGGCAGTGGAGGATGGCCCAAGTGCTTGGGCCTGCACCTGGCTCCTGGCTTTGGATCAGCGCAGCGCCAGCTGTGGTGGCCATTTGGGGAGCGAACCAACAGAAGGAGGACCTTTCTCTCTGTCTCTCTCTCTCACTGTCTATAACTATACCTGTCAAATAAATTAAAAAAAAAAAAAGAAAAGAAAAGAACTCTCAGCTTTCCTGGAGCAAGCAATGCTGGCAGTTGTCTGGGATGCCCTGGATGGGTTAATTTAAATTGCAACATTGGTTGCAGTTTAAGACAACTAATATTACACCTACTCTGCATGAGGTATGCTTAATTCCTAATGGTGAATCAAGGATCTCTCAATAGTTTCTGTAGTTCCTGCAGTTGCTTATTTATTATCAAACCAAGAACTAATTATGCACATGTTGAGAAAAGTCTTGTTTTTTTTGGATAGATGCTGTGTGTGAGAAACTCACAACTAATGCTGGTTCCAGGGACAAGCCAATGCCTCAGACCAAGGGCATCTGAAATGGGGTCAGTTACCATCAAGTCATGCTCAAGTGGACAAGATATAAGAAGGGTTCTGGGGCCAGCACTGTGGCATAGCAGGTAAAGACGTTGCTTGCAATGCCAGCATCCTGTACAGGTACCAGTTCAAGTGCTGGCTGCTCCATTTCCAATCCAGCTCTCTGCTATGGCCTGGGAAAGCAGTAAAAGATGGCTCAAGTGCTTGGGCCCCTGCACCCATGTGGGAGACCTGGAGGAAGCTCCTGGCTCCTGGCTTCATATTGGCATAGTTCCGGCCTTTGGGGCCATCTGAGGAGTAAACCAGCAGATGGAAGACCTTTCTTTCTGTCTCTCTGCCTATGCCTCACTGTAACTCTGCCTTTCAAATAAATAAATAAATCTTTAAAAAGAAGAAGAAGGGGGGGAGGGGAGGGAACAGGGAAGGGAGAGGAGGAGGAGGAGGAGAAGGAAGGGTTCTGGGAGTGAAACGCAACACTGCTAGGGCAGAGTTCTGACAAATATGCATGGCCTCTTTTCCTCCTTCACACCCCTTCCTCAGACATAAACTCTTTGGATGGCCATTTAGGTAAGGAAGGTCTTTCTTCTTCAACCAGATGGCTCTTGGTTGAGTGTTTCTGTATCTTTAGGGTGTCTTTCCTCTCCATTAACATATAAAGAAAGTCATTTCAGTGCTTGTTTCTCCCATGTTTCCCACCATGACCCCGTCAGATTTAACTGCCTGGTACGTGAGACCTATGCTTATGCCTTCTTTTAGCCCAGCCTCAAAAGAATATTTATGAAGCTGATGTCAAATCACTTGCAATTTCTCAGGAACTATTTCAGAAGAACTGCAATCAAATGTGCCAGGGAAGGCAGCGAAAGATGGCCTAAGTTCTTGTGTAACATGTGGGAGACCCAAATGGAGTTCTGGGTTCTTGCCTTTGGCCTGGCCCAAACCTGGCTGTTGTGCTCACCTGGGGAATGAACCAGCAGATCAAAGACCTCTCTCTGTCTCTCTCTCTCTCTCTCCATCTCTCTCTCTCCTTTCTCTCTCCCCCTTTCTCTCTCTTTCAAATAAAAGAAAAAGTACAAGCTCTGGCCCTAAGAAAGATCCTGACCTAGCTGGCAGTCAGAAAAGCAGAACAGGTTTCTCAACTGTACCATTTTTGCAACTCATAACTATGAGGTACCACTGTCTACTCACAGCATCTTCTTCACTTTGCCTTTGCCCTGGTGCCTTTTAAGGACTGTCACTGCACTCTTCCTGGAGGCATCTTAACATAGTCACTAACCCCAGGAAGGAGGTATTCCTTGTGCAGCTGCCTTAAGTTTCCTGAATAAAGAGAAAACTATACCCCATATGTCCCTGGAAGTATGCAAACCCTGTAGCTTTCCACAGAATGAATGCTATCAGTTAATCCCAAACATAGTTAGAAGCAGCCAGAACCCAAAGTAGAATTAATCTGTGCCCATTTATGAATTCAAAAAAAGGTTCTTTTTTCACAGTGACACTACATAGCACCAAGGCTGGTATTTATTATTTTTTGAAATTATTAATATTTGGGGCAGGCGTTGTGGCGCAGAGGGTTAAGCTGCCATTTGGAATGCTGGCATCTCATAGGAGTGCCAATTTGAGTCCCGGCTACTCGGCTTCTGACCCAGCTCCCTGTTAATACACCTGAGAAGCAGTCAGTAATGGCTCAAGTACTTGAGCTCCTAGCACTCATATAGGAGACCTATATGGAATCCTTGGCTCTTAGCTTCACCCTGGCCCAGCCACACTGTTCCAGCTCTTTAGGGGAGTGAATCAACACTCTCACTCCAGCTCTAGCTCTCTCACACATATATACACTCTGCATTGCAAATAAATAAACAAACCTTCAAAAAGAAAACTATTGATATATAGCCCAGTCTTGATAAGCTGTAGCACATTTTCTACCCCACTTGGGCTTAGAAATAAGACAAAATCCTAATATGTTTCTTCTGTCACTTTATGGACCGACTGGCTGATTTCCTGGAGCAAGAGTGGGTCTGAACTATGTGGTGATAGAAGGGTGCTTCCTCAGATTTCAATGTGCTTACAATTCATCTGAAAATACTGTTAAAAATGCAGTTGTTGGGACAGGCGCTGTGGTGTAGCAGATAAAGCTGCTGCCCGCAGTGCCGCATCCCATATAGGCACCAGTTCAAATCCTGGCTGCTCCACTTCTGATCCAGCTCTCTGCTATGTCCTGGGAAAGCAGTGGAAGATGGCCCAAGTCCTTGGGCCCGTGCACCCACATGGGGGACTCGGAAGAAGCTTCTGATTCCTGGCTTTGGATCGACACAGTTCTGGCCATTGCAGCCATCTGGGGAGTGAACCAGTGGATGGAAACTCTCTCTCTCTCTTTCTCACTCTCTCTCTCTCTCTCTCTCTCTGCCTCTCTGTAAGTCTGCCTTCCAAATAAAATAAATAAATCTTATATTTAAAAAATGCAGTTGCTGATGCAGTAGGTCTGGGGTAGCACCCGAAATTGTATCTAAGCAACTCCTAGAGATACCAATAGTAACAAGTCCCTAGAACAACATCTGAATTCGTTCAAAAGCTGTCTCATTTCATTTGGGCATGTCAAATACAGTCTAAATTTATTTTCTTTTTTTTTTAAAGATTTACTTATTTTTTAAAAAGCAGAGTTACAGAGAAGCAGAGAGAGAAAGAGAGGTCTTCCATTAGCTGGTTCACTTCCCAGATGGCCACCACAGCCAGAACTGCACCGATCCAAAGCCAGGAGCCAAGAGGTTCTTCCAGGTACCCCACATGGGTGCAGGGGCCAAAAGATTTAGGCTGTCTTCCACTGCTCTCCTAGGCCATAGCAGAGAACTGGATGGGAAGTGGAATAGCCAGGACTGGAACCCGTGCCCATAAGGGATGCCAGCACTACAGGCAGCAGCTTTACCCACTATGTCATAGCACCAGCTCCTAAATTTATTTTCTAAACAAATCCAAACCCTGACCTACACTTTTGATATTTATTACAAGGGCTTTAAAATGTACCTATTTCAAACATAAAATGAAAATTCTTTTCTTGTGTTACACATTTTTCTCATTAATGCAAAATATTAAGCCTTTAAAACTAGAAGCTTTGAAAGAAGACGACAGTGAACTTAACATATAACTTTGAGGGTTTTGATTTAGTTGTTTATTTTTAAAGAGAATTTATATACTTACCATACTCTTCAGGATGGAGACAGGCTCCAAATGTGTGGCCTGGGGGAACATTCATTGTTTCTGCAATACTGTCAAAGAAAACAAAGCCTTTAGTTAAAATACCCACCACAGGGCACCCCTGGAACTTCAAATATGTTTGCCATATGTTCTTAGTAGCCTATATTTTTTCCCATAACCAAACTAGGAAGATCAAGCAAAAGTTCTCCAACTGATCTTTTGTCTGATCTTCCACTTCCATGAACAATGGCGAATGCTTTCACTGCCTTTCACAGCCAAGATTAAAAAAAAAAAAAAAATCACATTCAAAGCAAAATGATGGAAATGTAGAGAGTGAAATAGAAACAGAGAAGACAGAGCAAAATGTAAACACGATGAGTTAAACTTCTGACTTCCCAGAAATAAATCCTTACCTAAAACTCTCCCTCCCTGCTCTCCAAAGGCTAGCTCCTTACTGGAGAACTCACCATTCTCCTGGAATCGCAAATTCTAAAGAAACTACCAGAGTTCTGCTAAGTAACAACGAAAGAATGATATGTTATTTAATAGACTGAATCTAACAAACTAACATTTACCACAAGAGTGTTTTTTAATTTGATGCAAATACGCTGGCACTATGAAGTTAATCATTAACTTACGGATCTAAAACTTTTCCAAGTTTATGCTGAAACTTTTCATTGAAATCATCAACTCTCTTGGATACAATCTTGGCTCCTCTTTTCCTGTAAAATTAGAAAATAATTAGGTATCTCTAATGTTAAGAGATAAGGCTTAAACCCCCAAACCTGATTAAACTGGGCACAGATAGATCATCTAAAGGCTACTACAATGTTTACTACTCAAGAAAGCCCCCCACCTGGGACATTCCAAACTGCTAAGACCATCACTGTAAACTTCAATTCCTTGATGCGCATCCCCCACCCTCCTTATCAAGGTCCATGTAGCACTAAGCACTTCCCCCAATAAGCAGTTTAAGAAGGGATTCAGCTTGCTACTCAAATGGAATAAACCCTAGCTACAAAACCCTGCCCTCTGTCCTGGCAGGCTCAGTGCCCACTCTCTTTACCCTCCCCAATCTACCCCTCCCAAAATAAAGTTTCTCCTTTAACTAACCGCCTTTTCACCTCCTTGGAACCCTAAAATCCTAAAACCTAATATCTAGTACCTAAAGTATTTGCAGCTGCTAAACATGCATATGGTATCATTGTAACTTAAAAAGAACAAATGTAGTTTCAAAAGAAATTCTATGCTGGGACCAGCATTGTGGCATTGTGGCTGCAATGCCAGCATCCTATATGGGTGTCAGTTTGAGTTATGGCTGCTCCACTTCTGATCCAGCTCCCTACTAATGGCCTGGGAAAAGCAGAAGAAGATGGCCCTTGTGCTTAGGCCCCTGTTACCCATGTGGGAGAAATGGAAGAAGGTCCTGGCTCCTGGCTTCAGCCTGGCTCAGCCCAGGTCATTGCAGCCACATGGGGAGTGAACCACTGGATGAAAGACCTCTCTCTCTCTCTCTCTCTCTGTAACTCTTTCAAATAAATAAATAAAATTTTGTTAAGAAAGAAAGAAAAAATTCTAGGTTAAAAAGAAAGTTTTGCAGCCAGGGCTGTGGTGTAGCGGGTTAATATACCCCCTGCAGCATCAGCATTCCATAGGGCATTGATTTGAGTCCTGGCTGCTTTACTTTCCATCCAGTTCCCTGCTAATGCACCTGGGAAAGCAGCAGAAGATGGCCAAAGTGCTTGGGCCCTTGCACCCACGTGGGAGACCCAAAGAAGTTACTGGCTCCTGGCTCCTCGCTCCAGCCTGGCCCAGCCCCAGGGATTGTAGCCATTTCGGGAGTGAATCAGCACATAGAACATTTCTCTCTCTCTCTCTCTCTCTCTCTCTCTCTCTCTCTCTCTCTGATTTATTTATTTATTTGAAAGTCAGAGTTACACAGAGAGAGGAGAGGCAGAGAAAGAGAGGTCTTCCATCAGCTGGTTCACTCCCCAACTGGTGGCAAAGGCTGGAGCTACACCGATCCAAAGCCAGGATACAAGAGCGTCTTCCAGGTCTCCCACACAGGTGTAGGGACCCAAGCACTTGGGCCATCTTCCACTGCTTTCCCAGGCCATAGCAGAGAGCTGGATTGGAAGTGGAGCAGCTGGGACTCAAACCAGCATCCATATGGGATGCCTGCACCACAGTCAGTGGCTTTACCCGCTACACCACAGCGCTGGCCCCCCTCTCTCTTTTTTAAAGGTTTATTTTATTTTTTATTTATTTGAAAGGCAGAGAGAGAGAGAGAGAGAGAGAGAGAGAGAGATCTTCCATCTGCTGATTCACTCCCCAAATGGCTGCAATGGCAAGGGCTGAGCCAGGCTGAAGCCAGGAGCCCGGAACTTTGTCTAGGTCTTTCAAGTGGGTGCAGGGGCCCCAGGACTTGGCCATCTTACACTGCTTTCCCAGGTGCATTAGCAGGGAGCTGGATCAGAAGTGGAGCAGCCAGGTCTCAAACTGGCGCCCATATGGGACACTGGCATTGCAGGCAGAGGCTTAACCTGGTATACCACAACTCCAGCCCCGCTGGGGGTATCTTTATGTCCAGCTAGGGCTCTTGATCTCCACAACATAATTTAAGGATTACCATCCCCACAACAAAAGGATATAAAAAGATAACTTGAGTCCAACATTGTGGTGTGGTAGCTTGACTGCCACAGGAGATGCCAGGATCTCACATGAGCACAGGTTCTAGTCCCAGCTACTCCACACTTGATCCAGCTACCTGCTCATGCACCTGGGAAAGCAACAGAAGATGGCCCAAGTGCTTGTGCCCCTGCTACCCACATGGGAGACCAGGATGGAGTTCCAGGTTCCTGGCTTCAGCCTGGCCCAGCCCTGATAATTGTGGCCATCTGGGAGGTGAACCAGCAGATGGAAGATCTCCTCTTCTGTCTGCGTGTCTCTCTGAAACTCTGCCTTTCATATAAATAAATAAATCTTAAAAAAGAAGGAGGGGGCAGTGCCGTAGTGTAGTAGGCTAAGCCTCTGCCTGCAGCACCACATCCCATATGTGCACCAGTTCAAGTCCCAGCTGCTCCTCTTCCAATCCAGCTCTCTGCTAAAACCCTGGGAAAGTAGTAGAAGATGACCCAAGAGCTTGGGCTCCTGCAACCATGTTGAAGACCTAGAAGAAGCTCCTGGCTCCTGGATTCAGATCAGCCCAGCTCCAGCTGTTGTGGTCATTTGGTGAGTGAACCAGCAGATGGAAAACCTTTCTCTCTGTCTCTCCCTCTCTGTCTGTAACTCTACCTCTCAAATAAATAAATAAAATCCTTAAAAAAAAAAAAAGGACAACTTACATCCAGTAAGCAAGTGTATGGAGAAATTATAATATGCTCTTATAATAAAAACAAAATAAAATAATAGCAAAGTGTTTTTCTAGTAAACAAGCAAATATTTGTGTGTGTGTGTATACACATACATACATACATATAGTGAAAGGGAGGAGGAGGGAATCTAAAGTTGGGAAAATTCTGATAAAACACTCAGTCTGTAAATACAATTTCCTATAATTCAGCAATATGAATCAAAAATTATAAAAATGCTTATGCCCTTTTATCTACATCTGAGAACCAATAAAGTAATAATGCACAGAACAATTAAAAATGTTGAAAAGTTTTATGTATAAAAATGTTTGCAGCCTCTTAGACTATAACGGAAAAAGGAAAAATAATTATAATGCTGTCATGAACACTAACAATGATTAAATTGGGTCACATTAACAAGAATGAGCTCTACATACTTTTTAAATGTTAGTTATGAAAAACATAGAGCTATATCCATAGGTAGTTATTTTATGTTAAGTGAAAAATCAAGACATAAAATGGGATTGCACCATAGTGAAAACTACACAAAAATCTACATAGGAATCCACACAAGAAAAATACCTACATTAAAATTATAATAATGGTTGAATTAAGGTGACAACATTATGGGTGATTTTATTTTGCCAATTTTCTGTAATACAATTTTGTTACTTCTATCATTATGATTCAGTGAATAAAATTTATTTATAAAACCACAAAATTACAACAGCACTATTTAGTAACATTAAAATTAATAAATTCTCTATTGCTTTGGTAAAACTAAAAATAATGAACATTAAATTCTTAAATCTCCATTTTCTTTTAAAAATATTTCTCATACTATTCAAAGACTGAACCGAATAATTTTCTGGAGAAGAGTGACACTCTGTGGAGAAACAAAAGAAGAAACATAAAGTAATTCACCTCTTATTTCTCTATTCCTCTCCTACTGTGAGAGGGAGGGAGAAAAATAAAAAGAACATGAGCAAAATCAGAATCAATGGCAGTTTAAAGGTCATAATTTGAACAAATAGAGTTGAAATCTAGGAACCAGCTCCAAGGGGAGTAATTAAGAGCATTCAGGGAAGATAAGAACAAAGACATTTTACTCTAAAATGTCTTGGATTATGCTTCTGGGAGAATCAGAACTTACCTATGGGCAGTCATGTTATGTCAGAATATCAATAACTGTATCATCATTACACAGCCTCACAGCCCTCACCAACCAACTCAGATCAAGTCTTTGTGTGCCAGTGAATTCACTCATTCAGCCACTCAAACACACATACTACCATCTGATTATTTAAACCAATGGTCATAGACTATAAACAGACAGTGTCTTACAGAAGAAATATATCCCTTAAATTAGATGCCTCAAAATGTAAAGAAACATGTTTGGCTCCAAGTTTATAATAGAAATCACACTGAAGAATGAAGTAATGAACTTTCTTTTACACCCAGCAAACCAAAAGAATGAAGATTTGTGCCAGTATTTGTGGCACAAGTTAAGCTGTCACCTTTGTCACTGGCAACACAGTTTGAGTCCTGGCTTCACTTCTAATCAAACTCTCTGCTAATGTGTGTGGGAAGGCAGCAGAAGATAGTTCAAACACTTCAGACCCTGCCATCACATGGGAGGCCTGGATGGAGTCCCTGACTTTAGGCTGGCCAAGCCCTGACCCCTGTGGCCATTTGGAGAGTGAACCAATGGATAGAAAGTCTCCTCTCTGTCACTCTGCTTTTTAAATTAAAAAAAAAAAATCTTAAAGAAATAAAGTGTATTTCTACTCCTTTAGCAGTAATATTCCAATTGGTTTCATGACACAAAATGTATGAACAAATAAAACATTTTCCATGAGTGAAAAATGTTCTCTTGAAGGAACTGACAACACACTGCGTATTACTCTCATAAACTTAGTATTTGTCTATAATATCCCAAATCATTGATAAATACTTCCTTGTTAATGCCCCTAAGTTGCTGCTCTAAGAATGTTCTTTTTGTTTGTTTGGTTTTGATTTTTGCTAATCTACTGTGCCATTGCACCAGCCCTTCTCAGGACATTCTTGAAGTTCACACTGTTGTTAATGTACTTATTTCACATCACATCTTTCATAAATGAGAGCAAGTCCATATTTTAAACCTTTAAAAATTAATAATCCATATTTGTTATCTCCCTTAAGTATACATTTGTACATTATATTTAATTATAAATCCCTATAATATAGTCATTAAATACTTAAATCACAAAAAAAACTTAAATCATATCTTCATGCTTCCTTTGTGCATGATTTAACCATGTTAGTCATGATAAATTAATGAATACTTGTTATGAATATCTCTTCTATATCCTAAAAAACTATTTCACACATTTCTTCTGTGTGTGCTTCACCATGTTTATTTTGAATAATTCAAGTATCAGAAACTCCTAACAAAGGAATGGAGAGGAATGAAAATCATATTGCAAGCCTGTAAGCAGGTGGTCAGAGTTGTGGCACAGCAAGTTAGATGCCACCTGCAACACCCACATACCATATGAAAGCCATATACGTCCCAGTTGCTCCACTTCTAATCCAACTCCCTGCTAATTGCCTCCAAAAGCAGCAGAAGATAGCCCAAGTTGTAGTTGCCGCTCCTGGCTTCGGTCTTGGCCAATCCCTGCCATGGCTGCTCTTTGGGGCGTGAACTAGCAGATGAAAGATTACTCTCTCTTTCTCTCGCTCTCTCTGTCTGTGTCTCCCTCTCTCTGTTACTCTGCCTTTCAAATAAATAAATAAATAAATCTTTAAAAAAAAAAAAAAAAAGCCTGAAAGCAGGTGAACATATAACCTGTGCCTGTAAGCCAGGTGCAATGGTAAAGAGCAGTTTCTGGAGCTGAACTGCCTGGGTTTCCTTCCTACCCCAGTCCTTCTGAGTTGTAAGCTCTTAAGCAAATGATTAAAACCCTGGGGCTGACACTGTGGCGCACTTCATTAATCCTCCGCCTGTGGCGCTGGCATCCCATATGGGCACTGGTTCGAGTTCCAGCTGCTCCACTTCCAATCCAGCTCTCTGCTATGGCCTGGGAAAGCAGTGGAAGATGGCCCATGTCCTTGGGCCCCTGCACCCATGTGAGAGACCCGGAAGAAGCTCCTGGCTCCTGGATTCAGATCAGCCCAGCTCCAGCTGTTGTGGTCATTCGGTGAGTGAACCATCAGATGGAAGACCTTTCTCTCACTCTCTGCCTCTCCTCTCTCTGTAACACTCTGTCTTTCAAATAAATAAATAAATCTTTAAAAAAAAAAAAAAGCAGAATAGATCTACCCCTACCATTACACAGGACTGTGGTTATTTATTTCCTTTGGGAGCTATGATAAACTACCATAAACTGGTACTTACAACAACACAAATGTATTCTCTTATACCTCCAGAGGCCTAAATTATGACACAAGGTGTCAGCAGGTCATGTTTCCTCCAAAAGCTCTAAGGAAGAATCCATATCACACTCTCTTCCAAAATCTGACAGCTGCTGACATTACTCAACATCCCTCTGTTTATAGCCAGCCACATCACTCCATCTCTGCTTCCTTGTTCATATCACCGTCTTTCTGGATATCTCTTTCTCTTTGGTGTCAGTTCTCCCTATGCCCTTCTAAGGATATTTATCGTTGTATTTAAGGCCTCTTCATCTCAATGAAGAATCACCTCTTCATCTCAATACCTGGAATGTAATGACATCTCAAAGACCTTTTTCCCACATAAGGTAATATTAATAAATTCTGGAAATAAGAACCAGCACTTATCTCTTGGAAGAAAGTGGCACCACTATTCAAAATCTTCAATTCACTACACTACTGTTGACAATCAGAGTTTTTAAGATAACAGAAAACCTCTCAAAGTTTAAGCATTGCTTCAAAATAAAACATAACACAAAAAATGAAGAACTGATCCCACCTTGATTTCCTGGGGAAGAAGTCACATATAGAATGAAAACATAAAAAGGTCACAATTTACAAAAGTGAAGTAAGATAATCAGATGCTGAATGATAAATGTCAGGTTAATTACATGTGACATAATCATCTTGGTAGAGATTTAAAAGCCCATTATCTTTAAGAAACACAAATAGAGTTGATCCCATATATTTAAAATATATATTCATGTATTTACCTTTACTTATAAAGGCATGAAGTAACTTCAGAAAGTTACTTCAGAAACACAAAGGAAAGTTTCATGGTTATCTCTAGAGGACCAGACATTTCACTGTATATTTCTATTAATTTTATGATTGAATCATGTCAATCTATTACCTCCTCAAAAAATATAGAAAATAAACTTTCCTTTAGGTCCATATGTCGAATATCTAATACTTATTCCTGAACGCAGTATAATTAAACTTACATTTGCAGTTCATGGAGCCAATGTAAAGTTTTAGCCATGGTTCGTCCATCATTAAAATGTGGTGTTGCAACGCCATACAAGTTAAACCTGTGGAAACTTGATGGATCATATTTTCGGTTCTTTGCTTCTCCTGTGGGTGTGGAGGTCAAGGAAATGGAAAGGAAGACTTCTGGCTTAAGTAACGCAAATAATCTTATCTTGTAACAAGCACATTATGTTCCCAATGACATTAAAAAATAAGAGTTGGACAACGGTATTGAAACAGTGCAGGAAATTGCACAGATTTGACTACAGATGATAAAAGCATTTCCCTATGTGAACTGGAAGACCAGTGGGATGCTACACACAGAGTTCCTTACATTAATATTTCTTTTTTTTTTTTTTTTTTGACAGGCAGAGTGGACAGTGAGAGAGAGAGACAGAGAGAAAGGTCTTCCTTTTGCTGTTGGTTCACCCTCCAATGGCCGCCTGGCGCGCTGCGGCCAGCGCACCGCGCTGATCCGATGGCAGGAGCTAGGTGCTTCTCCTGGTCTCCCATGGGGTGCAGGGCCCAAGCACTTGGGCCATCCTCCACAGAGAGCTGGCCTGGAAGAGGGGCAACCGGGACAGAATCCGGCTCCCTGACCAGGACTAGAACCCTGTGTGCCGGCGCCGCAAGGCAGAGGATTAGCCTATTGAGCCGCAGCGCCGGCCCAAAGTTCCTTACATTAATATTTCAAAAATCATTAAGAGAAAACCCCAAAGACTCCATCAAAAAAAACTGTTAGAGTTAATAAATGAATTCAGTAAAGTTACAAGACACAGTCAATACACAAATATCTGTGGCATTCTATACAAAAATAATGACCTAATCACAAAAGAAATCAAGAAAAAATCTCATTTACAATAACAACAAAAATTAAGTGAGGGGTGGGCATTTAGCCTGGTAGTCAAGATGCCAATTAAGATGTCCACAGCCCATACTGGAGTGTCATCTTGGCTCTAGCTTCCAATTCCAGCTTCTTGCTAAAGCAGATCCTGTGAAACAGCAGTGGTGACTAAAGTAATTTTGTTCTTGTCATCCACATGAGAGACCAAGAGTGAGTTCCTTACTTTGGCTTGGGTCTCAGCCCAGGGTCACTGTGGACACTGGGGAGTGACCATCAGATAGGAGCTCTCTCTCTCTCTCTCTCTCTCTCTTACTCTCCATATGTGCATCCTTTTGATTCTCAAATAATTTGTTTAATTTTAATAAATAAAATACTTAGGAATTAATTTAACCAAGGAGTTGAAAAGTCTATACAGTGAAAACTATAAAACACTGATTTAAAAAATCAAAGAGGACATAAATAATGTATGCAACTGGATGACATCATGTTGAGTAAAATAAGCTGTACAAGAAAGACAAATACTACATGTTCTCCCTTATATGTGGGAGCTAAAATTCTTAAAAAAGAAAACAAAGAAACCAAAAAAAAAAAAAAAAAGGAAAAAGAAAAAGAAATGCCTGTGTGTGTCAGTATTGCTGCAAATATAGCTTTGTAAAACTTGGTTTTATATTGGGTCCAGCACTGTGGCTGCAGTGTCAGCACTCCATATGGGCACCAGTTTGAGTCTTGTATCCTCCAATACTGATCCAGCTCCCGCTAATGTGCCTGGGAAAGCAGTGGAAGATGGGCCAAATGCTTGGGCCCCTGTACCTACAAGGGAGACCTAGATGAAGCTCCTGGCTCCTAACTTTGGCCCAGCTCTGGCTATTTTAGGCATTTGGAGTGATCCAAGGAATGGAAGACTTCTCTCTCTCTGACTTTGCTTCTCCCTCTCCGTGACTCCTCCTTTCATATAAATAATTTTTAAGAGAAATTTTGTTTTATACCTTTGTCAAAACAATGGTTAAGAATGTTATATTATTTTAAAAATAGTACATATGATGTGATTATGGCAAAATGTTAAAAAAGCATTAAATCTATGTGTGTTCATTAAAAAAAGGGACACAAAAAAATGAAAATGTATCATATTATTAAAATATCCATACTACACAAAGTAATATACAGATTCCATGCAGTCCAGATCAAAATCTCAACACCATTATTCACAGAAATACAAAAAAAAAAAATCCTAACTTCATATGGAAACACAAAAGACCCAAATAGCCAAAATAATTGAAAAAGAAAAATTTGAAATTAAAAAACATATTATAATGCCATAATAATCAAAATAGTATGGATGTGTCATAAAAGCAAGACACATAGACCAGTGAAACAGTGAGAGAGCCCTGAAATAAACTCAAACATATAGGGTCAGCTATTTTTTTTTCTTTTAAAGATTCATTTATTTAAATGGCCACAACAGCTGGAGCTGGGTCTATCCAAAGCTAACAGCCAGGAGCTTCTTCCAGGTCTCCCACACAGATAAAGGGTCCAAGAACTTGGGTCATCTTCTAGTGCTCTCCCAGGCCATCAGCAGGGAGCTGGATCAGAAGTGGAGCAGCTGGGACTTGAATTGGCAGCCATATGGGATGCTGGTGCCTCAGGCATGCTTAACCCACAGCGCCATCCTAGACAGCTAATTCTCAACAAGAACACCAAGAAGACACAATTGAGAAAGGATAATCTATCTATTTAATAACTAGTGCTTGAAAAATCACATTTCCACAAGCCAAAAAATAAAATTAGATCCTTACACTGTATGCAAAAATCAGCTCAAATTAAATAAAATACCTAACCAAAACCATAAAACTCCTTGGAAAAGCAGGAAAAGCCTCTTGACATTAGCTTTGGCAATGATTTCTTGGATGTCATGAAAAAAAAAAAAAAAAACTCAGGCTACAAAAGCAAAAGTAAACAAATAGAACTACATCAAACTAAAAATTTCTAAACAACAAAGAAAACAGTCAACAAAAGGAAAAGGCAACTTACAAAAAAATTTGTCAACCATATCTCTGATAAGGGAATAATATTTAAATTTATATAGAACACATACAACTCAATAAAAAAAAATGCACCCCAACTTAAAAATGGCAAGGGATTGGCACTGTGGCACAGAAGGTTAAGTCTCTGCCTGCAGTGCCAATACCCATATGGGATGCCAGTTCAAGTTCCAGCTGCTCCACTTACAATCCTGCTTCCTGCTAATGTGCCTGGGAAAGCAGTGGAGGACGGCTCAAGTGCTTGGACCCCTGCATCTACGTGGGAGAAATGGAAAATCTCCTGGCTCCTGGCCCCGGATCAGCCCAGCCCTGGTCATTGTGGCCATTTGGGGAGTGAACAGCAGATAGAAGAGTTTTCTCTGTCTCTGTCTCCCTCTCTCTCTCTCTCTCCTTTTCTCTCTATATCTCTGCCTTTCCAATAAATAAATCTTTTTTTTTAATGGCAAAGGACCTCAATATTTTGAAAGTAAGTAGGGAAATTATACTGAAGGACGATATTAGTGATAAAAACACAGGTCCTTGCATTGTTACAGAAATCCTGAAGATCAGAGGAAGAATTGCCACACTTTGGGAACCCAGCAGAACTTTCCACTATGCTAAGACTGAAGAGGCTGGAGTTTAGTAGCCGTTCTCACAAAGCTTTAGTGAGATCATCAGAACATTTGCAATCTTTGTATTTCACTGTAATCACTTAACTCATTTTGGTAACACTGAAAGGATGACTGTTGGCTGAGAATCCAATAGTGAAGTCTCCTTTATTTAAGGTCTGATGCTGAATTTTTTTCAAGTCTTTTTTTTTTTTTTTTTGAAGATTTATTCACTTGAAAGTCGGAGTTACAGAGAGGAAGACACACACACACACACACATACACAGAGAGAGAGGGAGAGAGAGAGAGAGAGAGGGAGGGAGGGAGGGAGGGAGGGAGGGAGAGGGAGAGAGAGAGAGAAAGAGAGAGAGAGAGAGAGAGAGAGAGAGAATCTTCCATCTGCTGGTTCACTCTCCAAATGGCCACAAGGGGCAGGGCTGGGCCAGGCTGAAACTGGAAGCCAGGAGCTTCTCCTGGGTCCCCTACGTGAATGAAGGGGCCAAAGCACTTGGTCCATCTTCCACTGTCTTCCCAAGAGCATTAGCAGAGAACTGGATTGGAAATAGAGAAGCCAGCACTCAAACTGGTGCCCAGATGGGAGGCCAGCATTGCAGACAGCAGCTTAACTTGCTAAGCCACAGTGCTGGCCCCTAGACTTGATGTGGTGGTAGTTTACTATTTCTAGATAAGAAAGTAGCATTGAAACTAGAGAACAACCATGAGGGTAAGACATGATAGGGAAAAGAAATTCAGTCTCAATAGTAACCCAAATAATATAAATAAAAATAGTAACAGGGGCAGGTATTCTAGTGCAGCAGGTTAAGCTGTTGCTTGCAATGCTGGCATCCCATATCAGAGTGTAGCAGGTTCAAGTCCTGACTGCTCTGCTTCCAATCTAGCTCTCTGCTAATTTGTCTGATAAACCAGTGGATGTTGGCCCAATACTTGGGCCCATGCCAACCATGTGGGAGATCAGGATGGTGTTCCTGGCTCCTGGCTTCAACCTGGCCCAGCACCAGCTGAGGCAGGCCATCTGGGGAATGAATCAATATATGGAAAATATCTCCTTTCTTGGTCTTTTCTCTCTCTCTCTCTCTCTCTCTCACACACACACACTCTCTCTCTCTCTCTCTCGCTCTCTCTCACACTCTCTCTCTCTCTCTCTCTCTCTCTCTATATATATATATATACACCTTTCAAATCATGAAGGCAAATTAAAACAGTTATTCAGGCTGACAATTTGATATCTAGAGTGAAAATTTCCAATGCTCAGAAACCCAGGAATGAAACCTAAGGGAACAACAGGCCCCATCCACAAAGCTATATATTGGGGCCAGCACTGTGGCATAGTGGGTAAAACCGCTGCCTGCAATGTCAGCATCCCATATGGGTGCTAGTTTGAGTCCAGCTGCTTCACTTCCGATCCAACTCTCTGCTATGGCCCGGGAAAGCAGTAGAAGAAGATCCAACTGCTTGGGTCCTACACCTGCATGGGAGATCTGGAAAGAAGCTCCTGGCTCCTGGCTTTGGATTAGCGCAGCTCCGACTGTTGCGGTCATCTGTGGAGTGAATCAGTGGATGGAAGACCTCTCTCTCTCTCTCTCTCTGCCTTTGCCTCTCTGCAACTCTGCCTTTCAAATAAATAAATAAATCTTTAAAAAAAAAAAAAGCTATATAGGCTGGCGCCACGGCTCACTAGGCTAATCCTCCGCCTGCGGCGCCAGCACACCAAGTTCTAGACCCAGTTGGGGCGCTGGATTCTGTCCCGGTTGCTCCTCTTCCAGTCCAGCTCTCTACTGTGGCCCAGGAGTGCAGTGGAGGATGGCCCATGTCCTTGGGCCCTGCACCCGCATGGGAGACCAGGAGAGGCACCTGGCTTCGGATCAGCGCGGTGCACTGGCCGCAGCGTACCGGCAGCAGCATACCGGCTGCAGCGGCCATTGAGGGGTGAACCAACAGAAAAAGGAAGACCTTTCTCTCTCTCTCTCTCACTGTCCACTCTGCCTGTCAAAAAAAAAAGCTATATATTAACAATAATATAGTTTTGTAATATTGAAAAATCCAAAATAGATACTGATACAAAAAGATAATCCAAATATTTCATAAGACTAAGAAAAAAACAGCCAGTGCCGTGGCTCAATAGGTTAATCCTCCGCCTTGTGGCACCGGCACACCGGGTTCTAGTCCCAGTCGGGGCACCGGATTCTGTCCCGGTTGCCCCTCTTCCAGGCCAGCTCTCTGCTGTGGCCAGGGAGTGCAGTGGAGGATGGCCCAAGTGCTTGGGCCCTGCACCCCATGGGAGACCAGGAGAAGCACCTGGCTCCTGCCATCAGATGAGCGCAGTGCGCCGGCTGCAGCGCACCAGCCGCGGCGGCCATTGGAGGGTGAAACAACGGCAAAAAGGAAGACCTTTCTCTCTGTCTCTCTCTCCCTGTCCACTCTGCCTGTCAAAAAAAGAAAAAAAAAAAGACTAAGAAAAAACAACAAATGGAAAAAAATGTATTATCAATGGTGTGAAGCAACACACACATATGCTCATACAGATGAACATGTAAAGAAAAACATCAATGAAAGGGTCATCCGTGGAAGAGTGGGAATTGTAGGTGACTTTCTTTGAATACTGTATATATCTATATGCCTTGCATTTTATCTATCACTTCAGCCATGACTACAGTTAGGTGTGTTTGAAAGATATTATAGATCTATACTTATTGCTATTGAATGTTGCCCTTGACATATTATTTTAAGTCAAAGAATTTAAATGTATATAGCAGGTTCCTCAAAGGCATGGAGAGTACCATCCCGTTTATCTAAAGATAAATGGCTCATCTGGCCCGGGCCGTGGCTCAATAGGCTAATCCTCCGCCTTGCGGGGCGCCGGCACATCAGGTTCTAGTCCCGGTCGGGGCGCCAGATTCTGTCCCAGTTGCCTCTCTTCCAGTCCAGCTCTCTGCTGTGGCCCGGGAGTGCAGTGGAGAATGGCCCAAGTGCTTGGGCCCTGCACCCGCATGGGAGACCAGGAGAAGCACCTGGCTCCTGGCTTCGGATCAGCACGGTGCGCCGGCCGCAGCGCTCTGGCCGTGGCGGCCATTGGAGGGTGAACCAACGGCAAAGGAAGACCTTTCTCTCTGTCTCTCTCTCTCTCTCTCTCTCTCTCTCACTGTCCACTCTGCCTGTCAAAAGTAATAAAAATAAATAAATAAATAAATGGCTCATTGGATGAGGATTAGAAAAATGTTCAATTTATTCATTATAATTATCTCTGGTCAATGGGATTTCAAACTTATATTTGCTTTCTCCTTGTTTTTTTTTTTTAAGATTTTATTTATTTATTTGAGAGGTAGAGTAACAGACATTGAGAGGGATAGACAGAGAGAAAGGTCTTCCTTCTGATGGTTCACGTCCCAAATGGCCACAATGGCCAGAGCTGAGCCAACTTGAAGCCAGGAGCTTCTTCTGGGTCTCCCACGTGGGTGCAGGGGCCCAAGGACTTGGGCCATCTTCTACTGATTTCCCAGGCCATAGCAGAGAGCTGGATTGGAATAGGAGCAGCCAGGACTAGAACCAGCTCCCATATGGGATGCCAGTGCTTCAGGCTAGGGCATTAACCTGCTGCGCCACAGCGCCGGCCCCTTCTTGTGTTTTTTAATGATAGTTAAATTGTCTACAATGATAGATAGATAGATAGGTAGATAGATAATAAAAAATACTTTCCTGTGTAAAAATAAGGACAATATTTAAAAGATCAGATTCTATGACTTTTCAAGTTACTGAGGCCATCCAATGGGGCTGTGGGGCTGTGGGCCCCTCAGAGATAGGTAGAATGTTTTTCACAAGCAAGCTGCCAGCTGTAGCTGGAAAGCCTGTCTCCAGACCAACTGACATCTCCCCAGCTAATAGCTTCTTGTGCTGCTTGTGTGACCCTGTGGCTTTAAATCACACCTTAAGGGTGAGTGCAATCTTTCACTCAGAGCTGGCAGGGGAAGGGGCTGAGCCCCTGGGGAGAGTCAGACTGGTTCCAGGAGATCCAGGTTTCTTGTTGACCTTGTGGCTTTAAATCACACCTCCAGGGTGGCTGCAATCTTCCACCCAGAGCTGGCAGAGGAGGGGGCTGAGTCTCTAAAGAGACAGACAATCTCCAGGAAACCCCTGCTACCTCCTTGAGCACCAAGCCAATCAACATACATATATGAAACCCCCTGTCCAGTGGGCACCCCCACAGGATGACCCAACAAACAGATAGTAAGTAATGCCTTAAAAACCTGGGACACTTCCTCAAAGCCTGTGTCCCATTCGGGTACTCTGCCTGGTCTCCTCTTAGACCAGACGCTTTCTCTGTCACTTGCCAATCAAATAAAAGTTTTTGCCTCTTTGCAAACTGTTTCCTGGCTTTTAATTTCTATACTAAGCTGAGAAAAAGAACCCACGAGACTCGCTCCAGCAACTGCCTTCCCCTCTGTGACCGGTAACACTAATGAAACTTTATAAAACTTGATAAATGAAGGTAATATCAGTCATGTTATGGCACATTAAAGTTCTCAAAATATAAAATAAAAACCTGCACTAATTTTCCTTAAACTATTAAATGATATCTCATTATAGGTTGTCTATACTGGTACATATGTACATGTGTATATATATTAGTATACATATTCACTGACACAGTTCTTTTTTAAAAAATTAAAAGGCATTATACTAGATTGTTCAATAGATGCTAAACTTTTACAAAAGATGAATATCACAAGACAGGAAGGGAGAAAAGGAGGGAGGAAGGAAGAGAGGGAGAGATGGGGCTGAGGAAGTAGAAAGGGGAGATAGGGAGAGCAGTCAAGGTTGTGAGAAGGAATGCGGTGTCCGAATGAGTAGAAACAGTGGCAGTCTGAATGGGAGGGGAAAGACAATATCAGGTCTGGGAACGAGTTAGGGAGTGAAGGGAACTAGCAGAGATTGGCTCTGAAAAAAAAAAAAAAAAAGCAATGGTAGACAGTAGAGGAAGAGGGGCAGGAGACAAGCGTCAGCTATGCACAAAAGTTTAGGAGTAAGAGCATAGAAAGGCAGTACGGTGTCAGAGGGCAGTGAAGTTATAGGGGAGAAAAGTAAAGAGATAAAAAATAAAGAGCAAGGAAGAGAGGGTGTTGTGCTGTGGCTCTTGTTCTAGCTCCTGCAGACTGAGTGCTTGAATCATGCACAATCGCTGGGCTTTTTCAGGACAGTTATCAGAGTCTAATTCTTAATACTCACCAGGAATGTACTCAGCATCAACATACTGGCAGTTACATTCTATTTTACAACACTACAAAATAGAATGCCGTTTAGTTCTATAGAATAATTCTAGTGATAGCTACTTACTATAAGACACAATCACTTAATAATGATAGCTAATAGTTACAAACACTATGTTCCAGGCATCATGTTAAATATTTTCCATGTACTCACTTAATCCACACTATAACCATTTGAAAGGTAAGAATAGATGATGAGGGGGCCAGCGCTGAGGTGTGGTGGGTAAAGCCGCTGCCCACAGTGCTGGCATCCCATATGGTTGCCTATTTGAGACCCAACTGATCCACTTCTGATCCAGCTCTCTGCTATGGCCTGGGAAAGCAGAAGAAGATGGCTCAAGTCCTTAGGACCCTGCACCCGCATAAGAGACCTAGAAGAAGCTCCTGGCTCCTGGCTTGGGATCTGCCCAGTTCAGCCACTGTGGCCATTTGGGGAGTAAACCAGCAGATGGAAGATCTCTCTCTCTCTCTCTCTCTCTCTCTCTCTCTCTCTCTCTCTCTCTCTCTGCTTCTGCCTCTCTGTAACTCCACCTTTCAACAAATAAATAAATTTTTTAAAAAATAGATGATGATCAGATAAGTATATTGCCCAAGTTCTAAAAGACAGTAAATGGAGGAGTTAGGATTTGAACCTGATTTTCACTATCACCCAGGATGCTTCATATAAAACTAAGCACTTAGAATAAGCCTGACATTTGAATAAGTACTGTAATCTTTTGAGATTTATTTACTTATTTGAAATACAGAGCTAGAGAGAGAGATTTTCCATCTACTGGTTCACTCCCTGATGGCCACAATGGCTGGAAGTGAGTTGGTCTGAAGCCAGGAGTCAGGAGTCTCTTCCTGGTCTTCCACAGGAGCCCGAGCACTTGGGCCATCTTTAGCTGCTTGCACCCATAAGGGATGCCAGCACCACAGGCAGAAGCTTTACCTGTTATACCACAGTGTCAGCCCCAAGCACTAAAATTTTCAAACCTAAAAGCACTAAAACAAGACTAACATTTCATCTTTCTTAACAGCTTCTTTCCTTTTATTGATACATATATTTCTATACTTTACATATAAAACGCATAAGTATATATGTTCCCATCTATTGGGATGTGTGGCCTTATGAACAATATGATGCTATCATTTATTGGGCACCTACAATATGTCAGGCATCTCATGTGATGCACATTATCTCCTTTATTACTCTTCATAAAGCTAAGGATCCCAGATTTTACACTGATGGACACTTACCTACGTAGTAATCATTGTGAGAAACAACATACAAATCATGTCCTTCCTTTCTTTCTTTATATACTTCTTCATAGGATTTTGGTGGATTCACCACATCTCTAGCAGAGGATTCTGAAGGAGGAATTAATGAAATCAGTTTTAATGTATTTTTTCATTTATTTATGATGTATTTTATTTGACTAAGACAAATGACAAGTGAAGCACACTGATCGTACAACTGCAGAGATATTCTGGAAGACCACAGAGTCAGTGTAACAGATTTATCAGGAAAATCAAAACCAGTCTAGGTGCTGTGGTGCTAGGGAATCCCACTTTACCTGGTCATTCCCTAGACTTCTAAAGAATAAAAAACCCTGTCTTGGCTAATTGCTTACATTGTCCCGAACCATGTTCCAAACCAAGTTAAATTCCCTGTCCTGAGAATCTGTGGGCAATTTTTATTTTAGTTTGCTCCAGACTTCTCAAGATGATCTAAGCAAATCTGACTCACAAATTAAAAACCCTGATGCCTCATTGGGTTGCCATGGCGTGAACTTTGGCAGCTGTGGGCTGAAACCCATACCATGAGTCTGTTTTCATCTGTGTCTCCATCCTCAAGGCAGCAAGAGGCATGAGGGAAATCTGAAATGAGGGAGAAAGACCTTTTCTAGTACTACTAGTCTCAAATCTAGGTAAGAAGTCTGTTTAATGGCTGCTTTCCCATAACGGGTGGCCCCCACTTTTGCGTACAGTGAATTATTTCATTTTCATTGTTTTATGCAATAATTTTAAAGGTACCCACATTCACAATTTTATTCTTCCTTTCTACCTCACAGTATATATAAGTTTCCTCTCTTTTGAGAATACCAGAAAGGTGATCCCACTCAAAATAACACTGTGAAGCAACATCTCCTTTAACATTCACCAAACTTATTTTCCTCTAAGAATTTGCTTCATAAACAGCTAATTGAAATGAACACATCAGAGGCATTAGTGGAAATAAAACACACAAATGTATGTCTAGTAGAAAAAACTGCAGTCCTCACAGCTGGGGAGCCAACTTTCTGAGTCTCCTCCCTGTCTTAACCTATGTCTGCTCTCTTCACTGACATCTCTACTCCAAAACCTGAATTTCTATTGCCTTGGCACATGTAAATTCTAAGGACTTTAGTTCTAAGAGTAACTTTCTTGCCATGATCACATCTTTCATTCTAGAACCATCATTTATACCAAGGGTGGGGAACATCCAGCTTGCAAAATCATTTGGTCTGGCCCTACCAAAGCAACTGAAGGTTGGACTGAAAATTCAATGAATCTGAAGCAGTCTAATTTTCAAGTTGATAACCGTATATGGACACAAATGATGTTATAAATATCTAAATGATCCCTGGAAGAAAACAGGTTCCCCACCCTCTGATTTAGACCATCACCAAATACCAAACCAATGCTATATTTAATCCAATTTTCCAAGAAGACTTGGAAAATTATTTTTCCAGTTATTTTTTACTACCTCTGACAACTGCCGTTCCAAATGTAGTATTGATTACATCCAGTCCTTGAGGCAATGCTGGTGTTTGATCATACGATTTCCCTAATGGTGCCCGTTGGTTGGTAAAATATATAGATTCCTTTTTATCTTTAATTTTCTGTTGAAATGTGGTAATAGGTTGTGGGTTTATCAACGTGCTTGCCTAAAGAAATCATATAATGCACAGATGTATTAACAAAAAGCATGCTAAATGGAAAACTGAAACCTTAATCAATAGCTGGGGAGAGGAAAATAAATAATTATGGAAAAAACATTTTATCATCACACAGGCTTCACTCCCCTTAAAATTAACTGTCAGGACTGAGACCGAGGAGCTTAAACACACCTAAATAACAATCTCTCAGGGGGCGGCGCCGTGGCTTAACAGGCTAATCCTCCACCTTGCAGCGCCAGCACACGGGGGTTCTAGTCCCGGTTGGGGCGCCGGATTCTATCCCAGTTGCCCCTCTTCCAGGACAGCTCTCTGCTGTGGCCCGGGAAGGCAGTGGAGGATGGCCCAAGTGCTTGGGCCCTGCACCCGCATGGGAGACCAGGAGAAGCACCTGGCTCCTGGCTTTGGATCGGCGTGATGTGCTGGCCACAGCGGCCATTGGAGGGTGAACCAACGGCAAAGGAAGACCTTTCTCTCTGTCTCTCTCTCTCACTATCCACTCTGCCTGTCAAAAAAAAAAAAAAAAAAAGATTCAATTGACTAAAAGTTTTATGAAAAGAGCTCCGAAATTACTGGATTCAAATATTCAAGAAAAGTGATAAAAACAAGCACAAGAACCATTTTATTTCCAGATACATAGACCCGATCTTTTGAATTAAGACTGTCCAGTCTACCAAGAGGAAATAACATTCTTTTTTTCCTTTTTTTTTTTTAAAGATTTATTTATTTATTTGAAAGTCAGAGTTACACAGAGAGAAGGAGAGGCAGAGAGAGAGACAGAGAGACAGAGAGACAGAGAGACAGAGAGAGAAAGATGTCTTCCATCCAATGGTTCACTCCCCAATTGGCTGCAATGACTGGAAATGCGCCGATCCGAAGCTAGGAGCCAGGAGTTTCTTCCAGGTCTCCCATGCAGATGCAGGGACCCAAGGACTTGGGCCATTTTCTACTGCTTTCCCAGGCCATACCAGAGAGCTGGATTGGAAGTGGAGCAGCTGGGACTCGAACTGGTGCCCATATGGGATGCCGGCGCTTCAGACCAGGATGTTAACCCGCTGTGTCACAGCGCTGGCCCCTCTTTTTTTCTTTTTCAATGTGAATGAAAAGAACTTTTTTATTCCATCCTTTATATTTAATTGGCTATTTTAATAAAAGCAGTGTCAGTCAGATATTCAGCAATACTTTTCTTACCCTACCTGTTATTTTCTTATATGAGAAATGGTAACATACCAGCAGATTTATCGTTTTTATTCATTTCATTTCCATAGTAATTTACAATACGCTTTTTTCCACATTTAACTCACCCTTGTAACAACACTTGAAGATGGTCGCGCATTTTAAAATCACACATCTTTAGATGGACAGACTTCGAGGTAGTAACGGAAATCATCCAACAAATTCTTGCTCTAATTTTGGTTAAAATTATTGAATTCACCAAGGGTAGCAGTAATTGCAAGACTTCGATAGAGTCTTGAGTGGGTACAGCACTGACCAAGAGATAGAGTGGGTACAGCAATAACCAAGAGAAATGCCTCTGCCTTGGTAATTTGGATCCCTTTCTCTCTCATTGATGGAGCAGGATAAGAGTCCTACTCTGAACAGGATAAGAGTCCTACTCTGAAGTTGGCATGCCTCCAGTTCCCCACTGGGGTCAAAGGCAAGGCCGGTGTCACATTTTCACACCACCTTTGTTTCTGGGTCCTAATGAACCTCGACTCAGCCCAGTCACTTGTGGCCACCACTTCATACCGCACGTCCATGACACAATCTGCATTGTAAGCTGAGACTGCTCAGTCATCTAAAATCACAGATGTTGATAGCTCTGAATGTCCTCTCAATTTCTCATTCATCCACTGATTTTGCATCCTCTCCTCTTCAAGCCAGCTCTCCTCCCAGGCCAGCCAGGTAATCAGGAAATAACACTCTGACTGCACCTGCGCTCCTGTCTACATAAGTACTCTGTAGTGCCTGTAGGGTCACCGAGGCTCTGTCCTCTTCATTCTCTAAGGAGGCCTGACAGCACTTCTCTTGACTGTGGAAAAATGAGGTGCAACTTGGTTTTCAGCATCTGAGGGCAGAATATTTTGTGACTTAAACCATTAATTCCTTCACACCACCTTGGCTACTGCTGCCTAGAGTTTGTTCACTGCTCAACATTAACAGTTTAAGAGGACAGATTGAGAAAAGGCTGATTAAAAAAAAAAATCTGGCAGGAAAGGAGACTGGAACTGATACATTTCACTAATACCTCATTAGTGCATTGTCACACTGGTATATTAATAACACACAGGGGAAAAAAGAAAAGAAGTTACCGGTATTGAAATTTTAGATCTTATTCCATGTGTCAAGTAAGGTGCAATTTGGGGATCATTTGCTCTGCCATAAAATACTCTCTCTGCTCCAGGAGGTGGATATCTGAAGTTGTAATACTTTTTTGCTTCTTCTGGAGTAATTGGCTACAACGAGTGAGGCAACAAAATAGAATTAGTAAAGATAGTTTTAAAATATCAACAGAACTGAAATACACTAATCAATGAACATTCCTAGTTACACACCTACATTAAGTGTTTGGGAACAAAGGCTCCAAATACTGAAAATTTCCCTAAAAACATTTGTTTATTTATATAAAACCTAGAACATATTTATAAAGTTATATTTAAGGAACAAGCAGGAAGTATTATCCAGGTTAGAAGTATACCATTATTCCAACTGAAATAGATGGAATCCCTTGCAGTTTTTGTGGAGCTAGAAATTCTAAGCCTGCAGTTTCCTCTTGGATGGTATCCACTTAACCACATTAAATTTATACAACATCCATACGGCACATTGAGAATTGTCTCTCTCTTAAGACTTATGTGGAAATCAAAAATAGAAATATAAAGGTATATTGGAAGTGCTCACCCTAGGAAGTTTTTCAGTTAAGCAAGTTGCAACTCTGTGTCCAATAGGAATAACTTTCCCAGCCTAAGGAAAGAAGCCATAATAGATCATGGTCAGAGAAGAAGTGGAGCATTTTGAAGAGCAAAATAAAATTTACTTCAGACTTGGCCAATGACGCTGAAAAGTTTCAACTACTTACATGAAAAAAAATGAATATTAATTCTAAAGCAACCCAGATTCAACAAAAACATAATAAAATACATGTATTTTAATCCTAGGTATCTTTTTATGCTACCAGCATTGTCAGTGATGCATACAGCTGCAGAACCTCTGGAATTGGGCCTGGCACTGAGGTGTAGCCAGTAAAGCCACCACCCATGGCACTGGCATCCCTTATGGGCACTGGTTTGAGTCCCAGATGCTCCACTTCAGATCCAGCTCCCTAATAATGCACCTGAGAAAGCAGCCAAATATAGCCCAAGTTCTTGGGCCCCTGCACCTACGAGAGAGACCCAGAAGAAGCCGTTGGTTCCTGGCCTCAGATCGGCCCAGCACGACCATTGAGCCCGTTTGAGGAGTGAACTAGCTTATCAAAGATCTTTCTCTCTGCTCTCCTCCCTCTCTCTCTCTATCTCTGCCTTTCGAATAAATAAATAAATCTTTAAGGAAAAAAAAAAAAAGGAACCTCTGTGACATGCTTGTGAATTCAACTTTCAGAAGCAATGTTGTCACAGCTCACAGGATAATTATTCATTAAACTACATCACCAGTGAAGTGGGAATGAAGTGGCACTAAAGCTAAGACCAAAAAAGAATTAAGTGTGTCTAATTGTGGGTGCGTATGTTTCTATCAATACACTAACTCTGACACACTTCTGGCCCAGTCCCTTCAGTGAATGGCCCAAATCTCACTTGGCTTTGTCTACTTGATTCTAATTTCGATCTTATCTGTCCTTCCTCTGCCCAAAACAAAGATTACAGTGGCTCATTGTGTCATTCCCAAAAAGGCAACTCTTATCTATTTTCCCTTTGTCTATTTTTGGGAGTGTAAATTTTTCTCTTAAAAACTAAAAGAAAGAAATTTCTCATAAAGAATGTTCTGGGTCCCTGGGAAAGGAAGGAGGGAGAGAGAGAGAGAGAGAATATCAGAGAGATTGAGAATTGAGGGGAATGGATGGATAAATATATACATGTGGCTGGCAGGGGGTGGATTAATTAAATAAATGGAGAGATGAATGGATGAATATATAAATAGATGGATGTAGATGGATAAGTGAAAGGTTTTTTTAATTATGTTAGGTGTTATGCACAGAATTCCTCTTACAGGGAGAACCATCAACATTTAAGAGAGAATCTTTTTTGTTTGTTTGTTTTAACGATTTATTTATTTATTTGAAAGGCAGAGAAACAGAGACTTTTCATCTGCTGGCTCATTCCCCCAACAGCCACAACAGCTGGAGCCAGGCCCATCGGAACCCAGGATTTAGGAGCTTCTTCTGGGTCTCCCGCATGGGTGCAGGGGCCAAATACTTGGACCATCTTCCTCTGCTTTCCCAGGCACACTGGCAGGGAGCTGGATCAGAAATGTAACAGGCTGGACTCGAACCAGTGCCCATATGTGATGCCACAGGGGGCGGCTTTACCCATGAAGCCACAGTACTGGCCCCAATTCTGAAATTTATTAACTGCAGCTCTCCCTCATAAGTTTGCCCACAATCATAGTGTATACTTTCCTTTTCTCTTAAAATAAATCCTGCTTTACTGCTCACCTCTATCTATGTCTCCTCCTTGAACAGTTTTATACATAGAGAAAAGAACCTGGACAAAGTCTAGCCAGGGTCCCCCTTCCCCCATCCCATCCCACCCAACTCCAACTCCCCCCCCCCCAACATTCTCAGTTTCTTGCTTTGGCCCCACCCAGACTTTGCTGTTGCCAGCATTTGAGGGGAGAACCAGCAGATGAAGGAAACCCCCCCCCCCCGGCTATAGCTCTATCAGATGAATGAATGAATGAATAATCACTCACTGGAATAACTGCCAAATTAAAAAAAAAAAAAAAGGCAAAAGAAAAAAGTACACACTCAAATGTCACTGTGGGGAACCTCAAAAGAGAGATTGACCCCACATAGGTTCAGGTCACCCCTTAAGTTAGGGGTGGTGCTCAGGGCCAGGTGTGATTGAAGATCCAAGAGAGAGATTTTGGCAGGGCTGCAGTTCATGTGCAGGTCTCTAGGAAGGTGTCATGGTGATGGGAGCATGATGGAAAGTGAGGCTTAGCTACATGATGACCCATGTTGAAATGCCATGGAAGATGATGAGATTTGCATAGGGCACAAGGCTTGGGTGTTGGCAATCCTTAACTCCTTTCCCTTCCTGACTCCCTGCCTCATCCACATCAAGAATCAACAAATAGACAGTTCTCTTTCTTCTCCCTTTCCTGCTTAAAGGCAAAGATAAATTTCCTTTTGTCAAAATGCCTACAATGAAAACACAGTTAGATAAGAGCAACTGCTCACAGGAGAGGAATTGTTGACCAATATAAGTTTGCATAAACACATCTTACTAACCTAGTTCTTATCTTCCATTAGTTCCCCCATATATTTCTTTTTTTTTATTTTTTTTTTTTTATTTTTGACAGGCAGAGTTAGTGAGACAGAGAGAAAGGTATTCCTTCCATTGGTTCAACCCCCCAAAATGGCCGCTACGGCCAGCGTGCTGCGCCAATCCGAAGCCAGGAGCCAAGTGCTTCCTCCTGGTCTCCCATGTGGGGTGCAGGGCCCAAGGACTTGGGCCATCCTCCACTCATCCTCCACTGCTTTCCCAGGCCACAGCAGAGAGCTGGACTGGAAGAGGAGCAACTGGAATAGAATCCAGTGCCCCAACCAGGACTAGAACCTGGGGTGCTGGCACTGCAGGTAGAGGATTAGCCTACTGAGCCGTGGTGCTGGCCCTCCCCCATATATTTCCTAGTCTTTTCTCTATACTCTTGGAAGCCCAAACCCTCTGTCCTTTGTTATATAAGTCCCTGATTCTAACCACTTCTTTGAATATCATTTATTTTCTATGAACTCCCAAGCATATAAATATTAATAAGAATTGCATTCCTTTTTTCTCGTCAGTCTTTTCTTAATTTAACTCACATGTTCCCAGTTACCAACCCAGGGCAGAGGAAAATGTTTCCTTTCTAACAATTCAATGGAGAGGCAACCTTGTAAGACTGAAGATAGGCCACGCCACGGCTCAATAGGCTAATCCTCCGCAGCGGCCATTGGAGGGTGAACCAACGGTAAAGGAAGACCTTTCTCTCTGACTCTCTCTCTCTCTCACTGTCCACTCTGCATGTCAAAAAAAAAAAAAAAAAAGACTGAAGATAATAGTGATATTCCAGCAACCACCATTTGGGTGATAGATGGTTAAAGAGATACAAGAAAGCAAAGAATAATTGTTGGATTGACAAATCCATGGCCTGACAGGTAATTTTATTCATGCCTGGTCTAATTTCCTTCCAAATATTTGATAATACACATTCTACATTTCCATCATTACAAACATTCTGTTGGACAGCAGTGCCCTTCATATTCATCACAGATTCGAAAAACAATTTTGAGAATCAGTTGTGATCAGGTTTCTATATTGTCTTGTGTTTTGACTGGGCACACAAAAATGAAATCCATTTATATCTACTTTCTTTCTACTATGTCTTTTAAATTTTTTTTTAAATTTATTTATTTAAGAGAGATGCCCATAACAATGCCCATAACAGAAGGCAGGCAGGGATGGGAAGAAGGGTGCCAAAGCTGGAGCTGGGAACTGAACCCTGGTCATAATCAACAAGATGAAGTGAAGAACCAGAAAAAGAGTTAGGTATCAAAAGCAAGTATTTCATTATGAGATGCAGACATCATAACTTCTAGACTAAAGTGAACCTCTATAGTGTCTTAGTATGTTTAACAAGTCTCATCCATGGCTAACCCAGTCATATGTCTCTCTTTAAATTCCAATCCACTGTTGAATTTAAGGATGTATTCATTTATTTATCTGAAAGGGGGAGAGAGAGAGATTCCATCAAATGGTCCACTCCCCAAATGACAACAGCAGATCTGGGCCAGGCAGAAGCAGGAGTACAGAACTCCATCTACATCCCCAAGAGGATGGCAGAGACCTAGGTACTTAAGCAACCATCCAGTACCCTCCCAGACCCTCTGCTTTCAGGCAGCAGGTCTGAAAGCCGAGCAGCCAGAACTTGAAATGGCACTCTGACAATGAATGCTGGTGTCACAATTGGTGGCTCAATTCATTGCACAACACTCACCTCTCTTTGTTGATTTTTTTTTTTTTACAGAATTATTTATTTATTTGAAAGGTAGAGAACAGAGAAGGAGAGACAGAGAAAGATCTTCCATTCAATAGTTCACTCACCCAAATGGCTGCAATGGCTGGGGCTGGGCCAGACCAAAGCTAGGAGCCTGAGGCTTCTTCTGAATCTCCCATGTGGGTAGGAACCCAAGTATTTGGGCCATCTTCTGAGGCTTTCCCAGGCACATTAGCAGGGAGCCAGATTGGAAGTGAGTGGAGCAGCTGGGACTCAAACCATTGCCTATATGGGACGCCAGTATTGCAAGCTGTGGCTCACCACCAGCCCCTCTGTTAAATTTCTAATTTTTTTTTTAAGATTTTTTTATTTATTTATTTGACAGGTAGAGTTACAGTCAGTGAGAGGGAAAGACAGAGAGAAAGGTCTTCCTTCCCTTGGTTAACCCCCCAAATGGCTGCTACGGCCGGAGCTGCACCAATCTGAAGCCAGGAGCCTCTTCCTGGTCTCCCACACGGGTGCAGACGCCCAAGCACTTGGGCCATCCTCCACTGCCTTCCCGGGCCATAGCAGAGAGCTGGACTGGAAGAGGAGCAACCGGGACTAGAACCTGGTGCCTATATGGGATAACAGCACCGCAGGCAGATTAGCCAAGTGAGCCATGGCGCCGGCCCCCGAATTTCTATTTTTATTATCATATTCAAATCTGTTTAAGATGTATTTATTTGAAAGAGTTACAGGTGGAGATAGAGCAAGAGCTTCCATTCGCTGTTTGATTCCCCAGATGGTCGCAATGGCTAGGGCTGGGCTGGACTGAAATCAGGAGCCAGGAGCTTCATCCAGGTCTCCCACGTGGCTAGCAGGGGCCCAAGTACTTAGACCATCTTCTTTTGCTTTTCCCAGGCCTTTAGCAGTGAGCTGGATCAAGTGGAGCAGTCAGAACTCAAATCAGCACCTATGTGGGATGCCAGTGTCGCAGGACGCAACTTTACCCCTTATACCACAATACCAGCAGCTATATTTAAATTCTAGAAAGGTCCAGTGATATCTCAAATGATTGGGTCTCTGCCACCCACAAGGGAGGCTTGGATTGACTTTCTGGCTCCCAGCTTTTGGCCCTGGCCCAACCATGGCTATTTGAGGGCATTTGGAGAGTGAATCATTTCTCTCTCTCTCTCTCTCTCTAATATAATGTTTGTCTCTAGTTGTTTTTTAAAATATCTAATCTTGTTTTACGGATATAATATCTTTTATCTTTCAGATAAATGGAAAATGCTTACATTTTAATCTCAGGTAAATGTAAACATGTATTTATTTTTCTCTGTTTCCTCTACATTTGTGTATATATTTTCTGTTAATTTGTCTTCCCTCTCCTTTTCAAACTTTAAGGTGATCCTTCATATTAAAACACTAAGCACCACAAAATAATTATCAGCTCTGTGTGTCTTGCAGGGCTTATTGACTGGGTTTTTGTTCCCTATAGGCAGATAAGGTGATAAGAAAGTATTTTGGGAGGGTCCCCAATATCAATTCTTTTATACTCTACGCTGCTCCAGTTTTCCAGAGAGCACCAATAATGGTAATGATAGTTGAAATTTACAAGGCACATAGTATGTGCTAGACACTATTCTAAACATTTTATATATGTATTCATTTAATACTCATAGTGGTCTCCATGAAGTTGTTATTGCTATTGTCACCATCTGCACTGTGAATTAGCTAAGGCATATACTTATTTGTTGGCAGATACTTGAACACAAGCAGACTGGCTGTCAAATCTCTCTCTCTTTTTTTTTTAAGATTTATTTTATTTATTTGAAAGGCAGAGTGACAGAGAGAGAAAAGAGGTCGAGGCTAGGCCAGGCTGAAGCCAGGAGCCAGGAACTCCATCTTGTACTCTTATGTGAGTAGCAGAGCTCCAACCACCTGGGCTATCTCCTGCTGCCTTCTCAGGCAGATCAGCTGGATGTGGAAGGGAGCTGGACAGGAAGTGGAGTGGCCTGGACTCAAACCAGCACTCATATGGGATGCAGCCCTGAAATCCCTTCTTTTAATCACAAAACGCTACTGCTTCTCCACCCACGGCCTATTGGCCAGAGGACTGGCTCCACTCCTGGATGCTGGCCCTTCAGGGATCCAGTGGTTGAGGAAGGTAAAGAAACTGCCTTACAGAAAGTACACCATTACTTACGTATGCCCAGTTTTCAGCCTAGAGCTGCCTCCTGGCATTTCCTGGGCTTGATGCCTCTGATTCCAAAAACCCCTCTGGAGAAATAAATCCACAGTTTTGGTGGAAGGTATTGGGAGCTGATGTGGAAGAGAAGGGAGTTAAGAGTAGCACAAGACAGAGAAGGGGAACGAGGGCCCCAAGTACCCTAAATACAGACTTCCAACTAATCCTTCTGTTTTCAGACTCACAACTTTCCACTACACCTTCTTCCAAGTGCTGAGTTTAGTAGGGATTATTATAAGCCAGTGTGTGGTCTTCAAAACTAAGTTTCCCATTACAGGAACCCTATGTTGGGCAAACAGAATCAGTTCTTGCATCCAGTCATGTTCAGTCATTGGGACTGTGGTCTGCTGAACTTTGAAGTAGATCCATGAAGGAAAAGAGTAAAGGCCATCAATCAACTATGCACAGCAGGTCCTCTGAAGTGAGATCTGAGCCAGATACCTTTATGACAACCTCACATGCATGGCGTCTGTCTTGTCACTTTTGTCTCCTTCAGTCTAGAAGAGTTCCTAAGCTTTCCTTGTTTAACATTTCTTGAACAGTACAGTTATTTTGTAAAATGTCCCTCAATTTGGGTTTGAATAATGCTTTCTCTTTTTCTTAAAGATTTATTTATTTATTTGAAAGGGAGAAAGAGGGGGAAAGGGAAGCAAAGAGACAGAGAAAGATAGAGATCTTCCATTTTCTGGTTCACTTCCCAAATGACTGCAACAGCCAAATCTGGCCCAGGCCAAAATCAGGAACCTGGAACACCATCTTGGTCTTCCACTGGATGGTTGGGGCCCAAGTACTGGGGCCATCCTGGGCTGCCTTCCCAGGGATATTAGTAAGAAGCTGGATTGGGAGTGGAGTAACCAGGACTTGAACCAGCACTCAGATATGGAATGCCGGCATCACAATTGGTAACTTAACCAGCTGTGCCACAGGGCTGGCCCCTTGAATAATGTTTTCTTAGTTAGATTTAAGTTATGCATATTTAGTAGGAAGATTAAAGAAACAGTGCTATGTGCACACATTGTCATTTTGTCCTATTGGTGCTACTTTTTTATCACTAAATGAATTTTTCTCCACCATGAAGTTATTTTTCCTTTGTCACTAATAATTATTCCACATAAAATATCCAATTACTCCACAAACTTTCACTTACTGTTTAATAACTACTGATGAATCTTGCCTAAATCATTTTTACTATGATGGTTGTTAATTTCAACATTCCTGTTACATATTAATTAGCATTATGCTGCAAGAAAGCTTTCTTTTCTCATTGTTCATTTATTCATTCATATATTTATATCAGTATGAACTCATGGATTTCTTTTGTATTCACTGCTCAAATACCCATTTGGGATCATGAAAACCCCTTCAAGCTTCTTTCATATTTACATCATTCTTTAACACTTTTACTACTTTTCATCTTAGAAAGGTGTTCCAGGCCCATGTTATATATGCATGCATCAGTGCTACAGACGGCTATTTTCCAAGCATCCCTGATTCCTTTTAATAGAGAATGGTATTTAGATATCAAGATCTGGATTTTTGTGTGCTCAGTACAACTACAAAACATTGTTTCTAAAAAATAAGAGTGGGAATAAGAGAGACAGGAGGAAGGGGGTCGGAGTGTGGGTGAGAGGGTAGGTATGGTGAGAAGAATCACCATGTTCCTAAAGTTGTAATTATGAAGCATATGAAGTTTATAACTGTAAAGCTGTATAGTTATACATATATTCCTATGGGTTTACTTCTAAGGGTACAGTTTAAAAACTTGCCATGGGACCCCAAATTCCCTAAAACTGGGTGGTACAAATACCATTTTAAATGTTAAAGTGATCATATGGATAGGATTAACTGTTTGGTAAAAATAATAATAGAATTAAAATTAATGAATGCTACAACATGGGAAGCAGCACATACAGCAGACTCAGAATGACAATCATTTTAAGTAGTACTCTGACCTCAGAATCAGCCCTCAAGGTTCTGGTCTGGCTGAAAAGCCCATAAGAACTTTTCAGGCATGGAAAGCCAAGACACTGTGGCAAAAGCATCCTACATGATTGACCTTGGTGGGTGAAACCCCAGTGGAAAGAAGTGGTCATCAAAGAAGGATGTACTTTTCTCTGAAGGGAGAAGAGAACGTCCACTTTGCTTATGGCCTTATCTAAATACTGATGGAGTTTGTGGATTCAAAAGGCTTCCATAGCCTAGGCAGCTCATGTCAAGAGCCTTGGGTGATCACTGACATCATAAATAAGAGTGTTAATTGTTAAATTAACAACAGAAGTCACTGTGCACTAACTTCCCATGCAGGACTTCTGTCCTCAAAGAGTTGTATTATGAGAGTTAATAGTAAAACTTGTTTGCAAAGATTTATTTCATTTTAGTGTATTAAGTGTAGGATATTCTTACGTCTCATAAGTTATAGTTATGTCTAAGTGCTCACAAAAGATGTGTCATTCTTGGGTTCTTCTTTAAAGTTAACTAAGTTTCTAAAAAAAAAAGAATGCTTACAAAAAGAAGTTAAATTAACTTCAAGATGCAATGACTTTGAATTGCCTTTGTCTTGACTGTTGAGGAACAGTTTTTTTTTTTTTTCATACAATTTGTTGCTCTTTAACGAGTATAGAGTTAATCTTCTGTGCATAAAATTAATTAAAAATAGATCTTAGTAAAAAATAAGTCTGGGAATAAAAGAGGGAAGAGGAAGATGGGTGGGAGTGTGGGTGGGAGGGCAGGTACAATGGGAAGAATCACTATGTTTCTGAAGTTATATTTATGAAATCCATGAAGTCTATATTCTTTAAATAAAAGATTTATGGAAGGAGGGGAATAAGCATTATTTCTAGGTCAAAGGATAGAATTAGAAAATGTATAGGTATATAAACACTCCAGAAATACATGCATCTGTTAAGAAGTATATAATATTCTTTCTAGTTAAATGTGTATAAATAGCATCTATGGACACAGACATAGATATATCATAAGTTTCTACAAATACTGCCAACTACAATCCAATACAATAGGATTCATTCTATCCTACTTCTTTCCATATCCACCTCTTCTCCATCAGTAAGCAACTTTGCATTATTGTCCTAAATATATTTATTATAAGCTCAGGCTCAGTGTTTGTAATCAACTCCCAACTATACTAACCATCTCAGTCCCTAACCACACCCAGTGCCACCTTGCTTGGTCACCTCCTCCCAGAACCCTTAATATTACAGTTTTCTTTCTTTTTTTTTTTTTTTTTTTTTTTTTTTTTTTTTTTGACAGGCAGAGTGGATAGTGAGAGAGAGAGACAGAGAGAGAAAGGTCTTCCTTTGCCATTGGGTCACCCTCCAATGGCCGCCGCGGCCGGCGCACCGTGCTGATCCGAAGCCAGGAGCCAGGTGCTTCTCCTGGTCTCCCATGCGGGTACAGGGCCCAAGCACTTGGGCCATCCTCCACTGCCCTCCCGGGCCACAGCAGAGAGCTGGCCTGGAAGAGGGGCAACTGGGATAGAATCCGGCGCCCCAACCGGAATTAGAACCCGGTGTGCCGGCGCCGCAAGGCGGAGGATCAGCCCGTTAAGCCACGGCGCCGGCCCAATATTACAGTTTTCAATGAACAACTACCTCTTTCACTTCTCACACAATTAATTCTTCATATTCAGGTCAGCTCAGGAAGGTTGATACAAGATCATTTTCAGCTGCTGAAGATGTACAGACTCTTAATCATCATGCTGCCTTCTAACTCTCCAAACTCACTATAGGTTAGTGTTCATGGTTCCATCTCTCCTATTGGTCCTTGGTCAAGATAACTATTTTATTCACAGAGATCACCAACTCCGAGTATCTCAGAGTCAGGAGTGATGGAATCAATTTCTTTTTGCATAGAAGTCACTAACTTCATGAAACAAATGATACCACCTACTTCCCAGAGTTCTGCAGAAATTGGTTTTGCAAATTCAGACAAAACTAATCTTTGCACATTATTCTCCAGTACCAGTGCCTGCATAACTAGGAAAGTCCTACAAAATTTATAAAAGGGCGGCCCGTTTTCCTCTACCCATTCTCAAAATAGCTACCAGATTCTCTTAATGTAGAGAAGGGAAAAATATAAGACATCACTCTGCATGATACTTACAATATTATAAAATCATATGTCTACTGGAACTTCCTACTCTGAGACTTGAATGAACTCAGGTATATCAAATACTTTACCATTTGTGTTAGTCAACTTTTTGCTACTTTAACTAAAATAACTGAAAGGAACTTTTTATTTCGGCTTATGGTTTGGAGGTTCACAGTCCAAGATCTGCCCGCACCAATGGTTCATTTATCTGGTGAAGTCATGCATTGGCAGAGGGATGAACACATGGTAAGCCAGAAAGCATAAACACACAGGAAGCACACTGCATATATAACAAACCTTCTAACAGGAACTGCCTTCAAAGGGCAAGTTCCAAATGACTATGAGGTCTTCCTCTCAGAAGCCATAACTAGATCAAGTATCTACTCATAATCTATCAACCATTAACAGTAATCCATTAATCATTAATGTAAGACTGTGGGGACAAAGTCTCTAATATATGGGCCTTTGAGGAACATCCAAACTATTATCCAACCCATAACACCATCCCATCCTTTGGTCAGGATGTTGGGTATCACCTCCCTTTTTTCTTTCAGCTGTATGTGTTCTACCAACCCTACAAGAAGTAGATAATACATACAATATATAAACAAAGCATGAAGACAGCTGGAAAGAAAGAATATGGGGGTCGGCGCTGTGACGCAGTGGGTTAACACCCTGGCCTGAAGTGCCAGCATCCCATATGGGCATCGGTTCTAGTCCTGGCTGCTCCACTTCCAATCCATCTCTCTGGTATGGCCTGGGAAAGCAGTAGAAGATGGCCCAAGTCCTTGGGCCCCTGCACCCACGTGGGAGACCCAGAAAAAGTTCCTGGCTCCTGGCTTCAGATCAGCGCAGCTCTGGCCATTGCAGTAAATTAAGGAGTGTACCAGGGGATGGAAGACCTCTCTCTCTGCCTCTCCTCTCTCTGTGTAACTCTGACTTTCAAATAAATGAATAAATCTTTTTTTTAAAAAAGACAGAATATCAAACCCAGAGAAAGACAGCAAAAAGGGAAATTGCTGTCTAAACTTGACAAGAATTAAACATGCAAAAATACTAGTAAAACACTAGCAAATCAAATCCAAGAATACATGATAAAAACAATATATCACAACCAAGAATAATTTAGTCCAGAAATGTAAAGATAATTATATTAGAAAATCAATCATTTTATTTATTTTTTAAAGACTTTTTAAAATTTATTTAAAAGCAGAATTGGGGGGGGGGCGGGAGAGAAAGAGAGAGAGAGAGTGAGACATCTTCTGTCTACAGGTTCATTCCCCAAATGGCCACCACAGCCTGGGCTGGTGCAAGTCGAAGCAAAGAGCCTGGAACTCCATCCAGGTCTTCCACATGGGTGGCAGGAATCCATACACTTGGACCATCTTCTGCTGCTTTCCCAGGCACATTATCAGGAAGCTGGATTGGAAGTGGAGCAGTCAGGATTTGAACCTGCACTCATATGGGTTGCCACCATCACAGATAGCAGCTTAACCTACTACACCACAACACCAGCCCCTATAGACAAACTCCCTTGACAGAAAATTCTGGAAGAAAACTAAATACCTACAAATAAACAGAATCAATTAAGTAAATAATCAAATATTTGCTTAAAGGGATTTTTTTTTACCCTTCAAAAATGTTTATGAAATGTTTGTAGTAACAGTGAAATGCTTATTAAATATTAATGAAAAATCTAAATAATTTTTATGCTCAATAAGACAACATTGTAAAAATGGATTTGAGAACCAGTGTTGTGGTGTAGTGGGTTTAGCTACCACCTGCAATAGCAGCATCCCACAAGGGTACCAGTTCATGTCCTAGCTGTTCCACTTCCAATCCAGCTCCATGCTAATGTGCCTAAGAAAACTCTGGAAGATGGCCCAAGTCCTTGGGCTCCTGCACCCACGTGAGAGACCTGGATGAAGTTCCTAGCTCCTGGCCTCAAAACTACCCAGCTCAGCTGTTGTGGCCATTTGGGTAGTGAAACAGAAGATGCAAGATCTCTCTCTCTCTGTCTTTCCTTCTTTGTCTACAATGCTGCCTTTTAAATAAATAAATAAATCTTTATTTAAAAAAAAAAAAACATTCAGAGTTTCACGTCAGCATTTTGTGACTCCAAATCTTGGCCGGCACCGTGGCTTAACAGGCTGATCCTCCACCTTGCGGCGCCGGCACACCGGGTTCTAATCCCGGTTGGGGCGCCGGATTCTATCCCAGTTGCCCCTCTTCCAGGCCAGCTCTCTGCTGTGGCCCGGGAGGGCAGCGGAGGATGGCCCAAGTCCTTGGGCCCTGCACCCACATGGGAGACTAGGAGAAACACCTGGCTCCTGGCTTCGGATCAGCGAGATGCGCCGGCCGCAGCGGCCATTGGAGGGTGAACCAACAGCAAAAAGGAAGACCTTCCTCTCTGTCTCTCTCTCTCACTATCCACTCTGCCTGTCAAAAAAAAAAAAAAAAAAAATCTTACCAGTTTCTAATGCTATAATTTTGGTGAAATTAACTTGTCTATTTTCTCACTTGTAAAATAGAATTTAGTAGTAGAAAATGCTTCATAGAATTGTTCTAAGAGCAAATAAAGTAATACTTGTGAGGCTCCATGAATAGTGATGTTGATACAGTGACCACCAACAAGTGTTAATAAAAACTCATCAAGGCTTTGTCAAAAAAAAAAAAAAAAAAACTCATCAAGGGGCCAGCGCTACAGAACAGCGGGTAAAGCTGCCGCCTGAAGTGCTGGCATCCCATATGGGCATCGATTCGAGATCCAACTGCTCCACTTCTGATCCAACTCTCTGCTATGGCCTGGGAAAGCAGTAGAAGATGGCCCAAGACTTAGCCAGCACCGTAGCTCAATAGGCTAATCCTCCGCCTAGCAGCGCCGGCACACCAGGTTCTAGTCCCGGTCGGGGCTCCGGATTCTGTCCTGGTGGCCCCTCTTCCAGGCCGGCTATCTGCTATGGTCCGGGAGTGCAGTGGAGGATGGCCCAAGTCCCTGGGCCCTGCACCCGCATGGGAGACCAGGAGAAGTACCTGGTCTTGGCTTCGGATCAGCGCAGTGCACCAGCCGCAGCATGCCAGCCGTGGTGGCTATTGGAGGGTGAACCAACAGCAAAAGGAAGACCTTTCTCTCTATCTCTCTCTCACTGTCCACTCTGCCTGTCAAAAAAAAAAAGAAGAAGAAGAAGAAGATGGCCCAAGACCTTGGGCTCCTGCACCCACATGGGAGACCTGGAAGAAGCTCTTGGCTCCTTGCTTCGGATCAGCCCAGCTCCAGCCATTGCAGCCATTTGGGGAGTGAACCAGATCTCTCTCTCTCTCTGCCTCTGCCTCTCTCTCTCTGCCTCTCTGTAACTCTGCCTTTCAAATAAAATCTTTTCAAAAAAAACGCATAAAAGTGTTAACAGGCACTGAAGATTACAGTTGTTTTCATAATTTTCTGTAACATTTTGGTTTAAAATAAAAATAAATATTAACATTTATTAAATAAAAATTATTTAATGCAGGCCTAGTGGTTAAAATACCAGTTAAGATACCCTTGCTCCACATTGAACTGCCTGGATTCAATTCTTAGCTCCAGTTCCTGATTCCAGCTTTCCATTAGTGCAGACCGTGGGAGGCAGCAGATGATGGCTCAGGAAGTTGGGTCCTGCCACACAGACTTTGGAGATCTGTTGAGTTCCCAGCTCCTAGCTTTGGCCCCTGGCATAGTCCAAGCCATTTCTAGCATTTGGGGGAGTAAACCAGTGGATGAGTGTGCTGTCTCTCACTCTCTCCCCTTCATCCTATTTGTGTGTGTGTGCCTCTCAAATATATAAATATATAAAAACATATTTTATTTTTTAACTTTTATTTAATAAATATAAATTTCCAAAGTACAGCTTTTGGATTACAGTGGCTTTTTCCCCCCATAACCTCCCTCCCACCCACAACCCTCCCATCTCCTGCTCCCTCTCCCATCCCATTCACATCAAGATTCATTTTCAATTATCTTTACATACAGAAGATCAATTTAGTATACACTAAATAAAGATTTCAACAGTTTGCACCCGCACAGAAACACAAAGTGTAAAGTACTGTTTGAGTACTAGTTATACCATTAATTCACATAGTACAACGCATTAAGCACAGAGATCCTACACAAAAACATATTTTAAAGAAATTATCTTGGCTGGCGCCGCGGCTCACTAGGCTAATCCTCCACCTTGCGGCGCCGGCACACCGGGTTCTAGTCCCGGTCGGGGCACCGGATTCTGTCCCGGTTGCCCCTCTTCCAGGCCAGCTCTCTGCTGTGGCCAGGGAGGGCAGTGGAGGATGGCCCCAGTCCTTGGGCCCTGCACCCCATGGGAGACCAGGATAAACCCCTGGCTCCTGCCATCGGATCAGCGCGGTGCACCGGCCGCAGCGCACCAACCACGGCGGCCATTGGAGGGTGAACCAACAGCAAAAGGAAGACCTTTCTCTCTGTCTCTCACTGTCCACTCTGCCTGTCAAAAAAAAAAAAAAAAAGAAATTATCTTAAGAGGAAGATATTTTTTCTTGTGAAGGATAATACCTTCTGTTTCCAGTGTTCCTAATTCTATTCCTTCCTGCTTATTTAGAATCCGATTCCACTCATTTTTCACTTTGTGTTATTTCAAACTCCTATTTGGTTCACAAAATAAATAGATTCCTAATGAAATCCTTATTCCCTTCTCTTCACTGACACATTCCTTTGGGGAAAAATTGCACAATAGTCTCTAATTCCAATATTCCGTTCACTTTTTGGTAACATAATATGAATTCTCCCTTTATTATGCCATTCTACAATGTTGCTTATTTCCTTAAGACCCAAAGTTAACCAATCTTTATCCTATTTGCCTTATCAGAGAAGCTTTGCCATTCCTAGTGGCTCTCTCCTTAACCCTCTTTTCTGCTTTGTTATCTTTAGAAAGGAGGGTGTAAAAAATAAGAGGAAGTAGAGATTTTAGAATTGCCTGTTTGGAAACCAGAAGCTGGAGTGTGAATCTGTATGAGATCAGATTAGAAACCATAAACTGCAGAACCAACACAGAAACAGGAAGCAGGTATGGTCAAGTAAAAAGACAGTGGCTGGGGAAATCCAATGACGGAATCAGAAAGCAAAGTGGGTCAAAGACAAGAGTCCTCCAGGGAACAAAAGTCTGCAGATTCAGCCAAAATTCAGCTGAAGCAGAGTTTAATTCTCAAATCTCAGGATGTGGAATCTTTCTTTATTTCCAGAATGACTTAAGGATGCTTCTTTTATGTTCCTGAGTACTACCCTCTCCGACTTGCCTGTTTCTTCTTTGATTGACTTATTCCCCCATTTCATCATCTAGCCTTCCTTCCACTGAACAAAAGAACAGACTTACTGAATGACCATAATTTTGATATGCCTTGAAGGTAAACAATAAGTAAATCTTTGCTTCAAAAACTTACCTCACTGTCACCTCTTTCACTGACTGCCTCATAGTGTTTCCCAAGTTTCTTGCCTATATCTTCTTTTCCATCCTTACTCAGGGTTTCCACTTTTTCACATTAATAATTATATCCCTAGCTTCTCCTCCAGCTATTTCAAGATAGCAGATAGGCAACACTGGATATTTATTTGCCAGGCTTCCAAAGAAACTACTACCAGTGTAGAAACTCCTAGGTTACCCACCTACTTCCCTCACTCTCACCACATAGATCCACAACACTTTCTAGTTTCATTTTCTATTTTTACTATTTCTACATTAATTTCAGCACATCATTATTTTGGAAGGATCTTCTAAAGTTCTACTTGTTACTGAATATCTCTCCTTTCTAGACCATATTATCAGAAATATATATATATATATATATTAGGTTTTATTTATTTATTTATTTGAAAGGCAGAGTCACAGAGAGAGAGAGACAGAGATATCTTTCATGTGCTGGGTCACTCCTCAAATGGCCACAACAGCCAGAGCTGAGCTGATCTGAAACCAGGAGCCAGGAGCTTCTTCCAAGTCACCCATATGGGTGCAGGGGCCCAGGGGCTTGGGCCATCTTCTGCTGCTCCCCAGGTACATCAGCATGGAGATAGACTGGAAGTGGAGCAGCCAGGACTTAAACCAGAGCCCATATGGGATGCCAGCACCACAGGCGGCAGCTTAATCCACTACACCACAGGGCCGGCCCCCAGAATGATATTTCTTTAATAAAGATTTATTTAGGGGCCATTGCTGTGGCATGGTGGGTAAAGCCTCCGCCTGTAGTGCCGGCATCCCATATGGTTGCCTGTTTGAGACCCAGCTGCTCCACTTCCGATCCAGCTCTCTGCTGTAGCCTAGGAAAGCAGTAGAAGATGGCTCAAGTCTTGGGCCCATGCACCCACGTGGGAGACCTGGAAGAAGCTCTAGGCTCCCAGATTCAGATCTGCACAGCTCCGGCCACGGCAGCCCAGCTGGGGAGTGAACCAGCAGATGGAAGACCTCTCTGCCTTTCCTTCTCTCTCTATGTAATTCTGACTTTCAAATAAACATGTTTCCACATGTTTTATCCCATGTATTCTTTACCTTCAGATTTCTTCTATATATTTCCGCATCTTTATTTCTCAACACCCTCCTGGTTAAAGAATTACTTATGGTTCTAAAACACAAGAAGATTTGGTTATCTAGCGTGTCCTTCTTAGTCCAAAATGCTTTAATCTCATTCTTTTTTTTTTTAACTTTTATTTAATGAATATAAATTTCCAATGTACAGCTTATGGATTACAATGGCTTCCCCCTCCCATAACTTCCCTCCCACCCGCAACCCTCCCCTCTCCCACTCCCTCTCCCCTTCCATTCACATCAAGATTCATTTTCAATTCTCTTTATATTCAGAAAATCAATTTAGTATATATTAAGTAAAGATTTCAACAGTTTGCACCCACACAGAAACACAAAGTGAAACATACTGTTTGAGTACTAGTTATAGCATTAAATCACAATGTATAGCACCTTAAGGACAGAGATCCCACATGAGGAGCAAGTGCACAGTGACTCCTGTTGTTGACCCAACAAATTGACACTCCAGTTTATGGTGCCAGTAACCACCCTAGGCTCCCATCACGAGTTGCCAAGGCTATGGAAGCCTTCTGTTAATCTCATTCTTTCATCTTCTAAATACTACATCTTTCAATGTCAGCTCAAGCACTACTTCCTGTTAGGCCTTTCCCATCTCCTCCAAACAGAGTTGTATAATCTTTCCACTGAGCTTAGGGCGTCTTCTAGGATGCAGTAATCACATTTGTTTTCCAATCATTTAGACATGTATATAATATTAATTTAATTCTCTGTCTCCATCACTGGCATAAGCCTAACCCTAGAGGGCAGAGGTCATGGACTTTTTTATTTTTTATTGCTCTGTGTCCAGAACAATGGCCACTATCAGTCTTTGCTCAAAGAAAAATAACTCACCAACTAAGTAATGAGTGGGAAAAGAAATGTTTCCATCTAGTATTAATATTAGGATACAACTTATATTCCCATATGTCTTAACATGCGAGAAATTTGAGAAAATGAAGATTCAGGGATTTAATGAATGTGAAAAGGGAAAGTCAGGAAGAACCATTGGTGTGTACAGAAAACAAAATTGACATCTAGGAGGGGGCAGAGAATCCAAGGTGGTCAAGGTAACATCTGAAAAGAGTTCAGTGGGGTAAGGGATAGTAGAATCCCGATAAAATATTTGAGAGGTTTTTTTTTTCTCCACAAACCCAAACAAGTCTCTCTTTTATCCTCTTAATCAAGATGTTATTTATATAGTTGTTAGAAAGTATTAGAAAAACTTACACTTGGCCAGCAAGGCGTCCGATCAAAAAATTTCCCGTAGTATATGGGCCTGATGCGATCTGGAGGTTCCACTCCCGGCTCAATGTTCTCAGCCTCCTTTTTCTCTTCAGGTTGCTGTACAAGGTGGCATTGGGGAGGTTCTATCACCAAGCCCATTTGGGGCTCGGTATTCTCAGTTTCACCTGGTTCCTCTGCTTGCGGTAGCCCAATATCAACCTCCACAGGAGGCTTCATCTCCGTGCTGGGTTCCATTATAACACAAGTAGACTCTTTTTCCAGTTCTTGTCTCTGTTCCATACCCAAAGCAGGCTGCTTTCCCACTAAGGCGTCAATCCCTTCAGAGCCACTAGCCACAGAACCTCTCCTGCTATTTATAGCTTGTGGACCTCCACACACTGTGCCCTGTGGAGGCTGTGCTATCTTTCCATGAGGATACCCTGCCAGAAGACTCTCATTCCCTAACCCCACTCTTCCTGGTAACACACCCAGAGAAAGTTTTGAATCCTGTGAGGCTGAGACCCTATCGACCCCTAAATTACCCCTCTCCATAGGGATCCTAGAAATATTCTGTCTTTCTAATTCCATTTCAAACCTCCTACTTAGTGGAGATTTTGTTTCTGGTAATGCCATCCTCTCATAGTTAGAACTAACCTCAGGGATCTCCCCACAGCGGGAATCTTTTCCTAATCCTACAGTGAGTCCCGACTGCAAGGGAGAGTTTTTTCCCCTGAAGACCCTCCGGTTTCTTAAGTCATCCTTTCCTTCATTTTGAAGTCCAACCTCCTCGCCAAGAGATTTCCCTCCAGGCACCTTTATTTCTCCAAGAGCACTCGTCTCTAAGGGAAAAGCTGTATCTGGCTCCAAGGAAGTTCTCAACACCTTGGGGGTCCCTACTCTCACAAAAGAGCACATCTCCACTCTGACTCCCTGCCCACAGCTTCCTGCTTGCCTCTCAGCACCTAGTGGAGTTCACAGTGGGAAAGCCTAAGGAGTGTGTTTACCCGGTTGCCTGGGAAACAGGGGCGGGGCCTGGCGTGCAATTCCTCCTGGCGCAGGTCCCCGCCCATCTCCCCCACTCCCCTGTTTCGTTACTAGTTATTGGGGGCAAGAGAACGTTAGTAATGTGACTTTCGGCACTAGAGCAAAAAATTTCCACCGTTCTTTGGTTCCCCAAGCAACGCGGTCCTGTCAGGATAGCTAAGCCATTGGCTTCTTCCTGGTCATTGGCCTTTTAATTTTACCGGTGATCAGGGCACAAATAAACTTTCTGGTGGAGACCACTTCCTTCAGGTACCTTCTCTGTTCAAGTACCTTCACACTGCATGTAGTTATTTTAGTTCTCAAGAACTACTTTATGTTCTAGAAAGTTATTATACTTCACAGAAGTGGTATAGAAACATCTTAAAGTCCTTGAGAACATCTAAAAGATTAATAACTAAGCTTTCATGCACACTTAAAGTGAATAAAGTTTCAGATATATTACACGATAATACATCCTGTGTTTTAAAAATCTTGTGACAAATTTGTTTTATTTAAATGGAGTTTTCTTTAAACTGAGGTTACATTTCTATCATATTTTAATGAAAGTATATTTGATAATTATTTGTCATGCTCTACACGTAGGGATGTGGGACACCTCACTTAGAATTTGGGATTTACAGGATCCCAGTCTCTATAAAAACATCATAAAATCCTGTATTTAGGAGCCAGCGCTGTGGCATAGTAGGCTAAGCCTCTACCTGTGGCGCCAGTATCCCATATGGATACCGATTCCTGTCCTGGCTGCTCCACTTCTACTCCAGCTCTCTGCTTATGCCTGGGAAAGCAATGGAAGACGGCACAAGTGTTTGGGTCCCTGCACCCACGTGGGAGACCCAGAAGAAGCTCCTGGCTCCTAGCTTTGGCCTGGCCCAGCCCTGGCTGTGGTGGCCATTTGGGGAGTGAGCCAGTGGATAGAAGATCTTTCTCTCTGTCTCTCTCTCTCTCTATCTCTGTAACTCTACCTCTCAAATAAATAATCCTATAATTTAAATGTATATAGTATTTCACATTTATAAAAACTGTAATTTTCTAGGTCATGAATATATTCTTGTTTTTTAAATGACTTGACTGTATAATTCAGGATGTTTGCATAAGGGCTCATTTAATTCACACATCCTACAAAATGTGTCAGTGCTGAGAATACAATGGAAAATTACTAACTCCCTAACTTATAGAATTTATATTTTAGTAAGGATAGATAGCCATTCAGTGAACCAATCAATAAATCATTTCAGGCGGTGTGATATGGTCAGAAAAAAAAAAAAAACAGGATGTTTTGATATGGAGACCACTTTGGAATTAGTGTCTTAAGTGTCCCTTCCATAGGTGACATTTGAGCTGAGACCTGAATGATGCTCTCAGAAGACACAGCTTTTTAAATTAACCATAAGGAGCTCAAGGGTACAGTCTTTTTCCCACTGCCTTGGCAACATGACTAATGTTAGAGTTATCACTTGCTTTGTCTCCATTTAAAAAAAAAAAAAACTGTCTTCATGTAGTCCCAGTTAAAAGTAAATATAATCATTTATTGTCATCTATGCAAATTCATTCTTCATCTACACAAGGGAGAAGAGATTTCCAAGAAAAGACAGAGGATAAGGGGTGTTTGTGGGTGGTAACTTAGGCAATGGAACCTGTGACTGGGTGTTTGGGCAACATATTTGAAGGCAATGTAATCACTAAGGGAAGAGATTAAATCTTTATGACTTTCTTTAGGCCTATCCATTTTGTTGCTCCCTTTTGTCTTTTTTAAGATTTATTTTTATTTACTTGAAAGGCAGAGTTTACAGACAGAGAGGGAGACAGGGAAAGATATCTTCCATCTGCTGGTTCATTCCCCAAAATGGACAACGGCCAGAGCTGGGCTTGTCCGAAGCAAGGTGCCAGAAGCTTGGTCCAGGTGTCCCACACGAGTGCAGGGGCCAAGCACCGCTTTTCCAAATGCATTATCAGGGAGCTGGATTGGAAGTGTAGCAGCCAAGACTTGAACTAGTGCCCATATGGGATGCCGGCATCACAGATGGCAGCTTTACTTGACATGACACAATGTTGGCCCCTTTGTTGCTCCCTTAACAAGTTGTATTAATTGGTAGGATTCCACATTTGACAATGAAATATATACAATTGTTAGTCCCTCTCAGATATTTGGGGTTAGGAAAGAAATCATGGGCATAATCTAAGTGGAAATATAACAGTAAAGCTTTACTGTGGCTTTTCATCTTTCTTTTTCATTTATTTGAAGGCAGAGAGACAGAGACACACAGAAAGAGGTTTTCCATCCATTTGGTTCACATCCCATTTGCCCACAATATCCAGGGTAGGTCAAGCCAAAGCCAGGAGCCCAGAACTTAATCCAGGTCTCCCACACTGATGGCAGGGACCCAAGTACTTGAGCCTTCACCTGCTGCCTCCCAGGGGATGCATCAGAAAGCTAGACTGGAAACAGAGTCAGGACTCAAACACAGGCACTCTAAAAAGGGATGTGGGCATTCCTTAGGTGTTTCAACCTCTGTGCCAAATGCCTACCCCAGGGGATTTTCAGTTTCTCAAAAACTATCACAGGATCTTTAAGAATGACAGCCACTGAGGCATTACCCTACAGGGCAAATATAACTAACCTGTAAAATACTGTGGGAAATATTTCATGAAGGAGATTAAACAAAAGCAAAATGAAAGACCTGGAGTTGTAGCACAGCTAATTAAATGCCACCTGTGATGCGTGACTCCCTCAACCCATATGAGTGCTAGTTTGAGTTCTAGCTCCTCCACTTCAGATCCAGCTCCCTGTTAATGTACCTGGGAAGGTAACAGAAGTTGGCCCAAGTAGTTGGACCCCTACCACACATGTGGGAGACCCAGATGGAGTTCCAGGCTCCTAGCTTTGGCCTGGCTCAGCCCTGGCTGTCAGGCCACTTGAGGAATGAACCAGTAGATGCAAGATCTTGTCTCCCTTGTTCTCTCTGTTACTCTTTCAAATAAATAATAAATGTTTTTATTTTTTGTAAAAAAAAAAAGGCAAAATGAGGGATGGGCATTTAGCCTAGTGGTAAGAATATAGCATCCTATATTATGGTACCTGGGTTCAATCCCCAGCTTCATCTCCTGACTCCAGCTTCCTCCTAATGCAGGTGCTTGATGCCTCAAGTAATTGGGTTCTTTCCACCCACACTGGAGTCTTAGATTGTGTTCCCAGTTCCCAGTGCCAGCTGAGTATTCGGGGGAAAGATCCAATGGATGAGAGTCCTCTCTCTACCTCTCAAATAAATATTAAAAAAGAAAAAACAAGTAGAAAAAGTGAAGATGGAAGGACAGAGTTCACAGCAATTTATAAATTCTAGTACTCCATGTGTTGTGTTGCCTTCTTATGTAAAATGTTCACAATTCTCAATATAATTAAACTCACAAACACTTTGGTTCCCGAGCATATCTACGAAAGGTCTTCTGTGAGGAACTGAAATGATGACTGATGGCCTCAGTCCTTACAAGCTGTATGATCCTAAGCGGAATGAAAGGCTGAGGAAAATCCAGGCATTCTGTATATAAAATAAAGCAGGTTTAGGAACACCATTATAGGGTAAAGCAAAGGACTGTGAAACTAGAGAAAAAAAGACCAAATCCAGCAGAAATATCCTCAGACTGTCCAAAGGAGCTGGCATGTTGGTAAAGGTGATACCAGAAGTGATATCAGTAATGTCATTCAAGGAAGAGAGAATAAAATGATCAAACTTGCCAAGCTGGGAACATGCAGGCAATATATACAGAGTAGAGATATGGTCAGAGGACAAAGCAAGAGTTTGGGGAAAACAAGAAAATGGAAACAGAATGAAAGAAACATGAGTTGGAATTAGCGTTGAAGAACTTTAGACTCAATTTAGCAAATAATGAGAAACCACCAAATATTTTTGAGTAGCTGAGTGACCATCTAATTGTAAAGAGTAGATTGAAAAGGAAGGAATATGCATTCACTCTGCTTCTAAGAATGCTTTGGAGGCCGGCGCCGTGGCTTAACAGGCTAATCCTCCGCCTTGCGGCACCGGCACCCCGGGTTCTAGTCCCAGTTGGGGCACCGGACTCTATTCCTGGTTGCCCCTCTTCCAGGCCAGCTCTCTGCTATGGCCCAGGAAGGCAGTGGAGGATGGCCCAAGTGCTTGGGCCCTGCACCCCATGGGAGACCAGGAGAAGCACCTGGCTCCTGGCTTCGGATCAGCGAGATGCGCCATCCGCAGCGGCCATTGGAGGGTGAACCAACGGCAAAAAGGAAGACCTTCCTCTCTGTCTCTCTCACTATCCACTCTGCCTGTCAAAAAAATAAAATTAAATTTTAAAAAAAAAAGAATGCTTTGGGCTGGCGCTGTGTGCAGTGGGTTAACACCCTGGCCTGAAGCACCGGCATCCCATATGGGTGCCGGTTCTAGTTCCAGCTGCTCCTCTTCAGATCCAGCTATCTGCTATGGCCCGGGAAGGCAGCAGAGGATGGCCCAGGTCCTTGGGCCCCTGTACCCGCCTGGGATACCCAGAGGAAGCTCCTGGCTCCTGGCTTTGGATCAGCACAGTTTCCCCTGTTGCTGCCAGTTGGGGAGTGAACCATCGGATGGAAGACTCTCTCTCTCTCTCTGCCTCTCTTCTGCGTAACTCTTTCAAATAAATAAATAAATATTAAAAAAAAAAAAAGAATACTTCTATGGTCCAGGCATTTGAATTACTTCTCAAATTTGGGGATTTGAGGGTTTTTAGTAACAGAATGGCCAGTGCTTTATGGGGAAGAAAAGAAGAGCTGAAAATGATTCTGTAGTTCCAAGTCTGGGTGACAGAGGTTCTTAATGGCACTGAATAAACAAAGCAAACAGGCTTGCAGTGGAATAGGTTTGGCTTGGGACATGCTATTGACATGACAAAACCAATGTGACATATCCTATTTCCTGATTCTTTCTGGGATCGTCCTAGAGCTATGAAAAATATCAGAACAGGCCTTTCAGGATGCAGTGCCACAGATACCATTTACATATGCCATATTGTGCTCTTCTGGTAACTGGGGAGTTGATCTGAAAGACTAGCTAGTTAGTCAAGGGTTCAAATCATCTTCATTGCACAATGTTGACCAAGCACTCACAGGATACCTTAGCCCACATACACTCCAAAGACAATATTCATGCCTTCACAGCAGGACTGTAAGTTGTAAATTATAAATTGCAAAGTATCCCTTATTCTGGGGAAAAAAAAACAACAACCTTCCACCAAATTATCAATATCAAAAGAATTTTCAAGGGGAGAGGGGTTGGTTCTAGATGCTTTCCAGAAACTATCTATGATCTGGGATTTTACCAAAGCATGCTTAAGAGCAGAGAGTAACAAGCAGCTCAGGTTGTGGTCTTTCACTGGAACTTTGTATAATAACTGACCTTCTGGGGCCAGCATTGTATGTAGCACAGAGGGTTAAGGCACAGGCAGCAGGTTAAGCTGCCACTTGCAATGCTGAATTTCCTTTTGAACAGCTAGTCTGAAATCCAGGCTGCTCCACTTCCAATCCTTATTCACTAATGCAGGGGATGACGGCCCAAGTACTTTAGCCCCTGATACTCTCTTGGGAGACCAGGAAGGAGCTGAAGCCTCTTGGCAGCATAGGCCAGGCCCTGCCATTGCAGCCACTTGGGAAGTGAGCCAGTGGATGGAAGAAATATTCTGTTACTCTGCCTTTTGAATAAACACATCTTAAAAAAAAATTCCCAGTCTTGTACAAGTTACACAATCTCTGTGCTTCGAATGCGATACCTGTAAAGCAGGCACGCCTCATTCATTAATTCCAAAGCTATGCCTGGAGATTCTTAGCTGCCTGGCCATGTGCCAGGTTCACAGGGGTGAAGACCAGTTTGGGAAGTTAGTGTGAATGTGCCCACACGACGATTAACAAGCTGGTTTCACAAAGACTTGTACCTACTGTAAAACGTTTAGTACTGTAACTCCCAAAGGGAAATCTAAACAACAGTTTTGCTTAACATGTACCCTTCCGCACGCCCTACCAAAAGCTGGTAAACTCTTCAGACGTGCAAACTGTTTTAACGCTTTGCCACTAAAGATGGCTTTAGGACGCAGAAGGCCCCAGCTTCCTGCCGGCGACTACAAACGACTTACCTTCCTTTACAGACACACCTGGCCCCAGGGACACAGTAGGGGTGTCTCCTGTTACAGCTTCCCTCAAAAAACCCCCTTAGGCCAAGTCACCGGGATTGGGGTGTTGCGGGGCGGGATGGAGGGGACTGTGAGCTCACACTTACAAAGGGCTAGGCGCAACAGACTCCAGTGCCTTAGGTCTTACCCCAAAGCGGGGCAGCACGAGAGACCCCACCCAACCCCCCCGTCACCGGAGCCCAGAGGCCTCCGCCCAGATGACAAAAGAGCTGCGAGGGCGGGGCCGCGCGCAACCGGCGCGGCGCAGACACAACAAGGCCGTGAAACCCGCCTCAGCGCAGAACCACGTGACAGCCCGCCGCGCCCCGCCCCCTCCCCGGTTGGGCTGGGTGCGCCTCGAGAGGGGCGGGGAAGCGGATGGGGCGGGACGGACTGGCGCCGACCGGAAGTGACGAAGCGGCGTCTCTCGCTGCGCGCAGCGACGTGGCGGCGGGGCCGGCGCCCGGCTGCGGAAGTGGCTCCCGCGTTGGGACTTGAGTGTTTGTGTTTTGGTTCTTGAAGGAGCCGGCGGCCGGCCTGAGGGGAGGAGGCAGAGGAGGGAGGAGGAGGAGGAGGAGGAGGAAGAATTCGTCGGAACTCGAGCGCCGGCGGCGGAGGAGGAGAAAGGAAAGAGAAAGGCGGAGCGCGGAGAGGCGGAGACGGAGCCCGGCAGGGGCGGCACCACGGCTCCAGCCCCGCACGGTCCGGTGTGAGGCGAGCGACGCGAGGAGACGCCGCCGTCGCCGCCACAGCCTCCGCTTCGCTCCCGTCCTTCGGGCCACGCCTGCCGCCCGCGAGCTGCGGCGCCGCGGCTCGGCGTGCCGCAGTCCCAGGTAACCAGACCGGCCTTCCGCTGTGCAGAGCGGGTCTGCAGCTGGGCTTAGCCGCGGTCTCCATCCTGCCCGCGGCTGTGCGGGCGGCGGCGCCCCCAGCACGTCCTCCCCGGCTGGTGCCCGTCTCCGGGACCACAGAGCTACCACACCCGGGCCTGTCGGCCTGCCAGCCCTGGTGACTCATGCCGCCAGGGGTTCTGGTGGAGACCGCGACTTGGGGACTGGGTGAGGGAGCCGACGGGTGTCACCCTCTTCCCTTCTCAAGATGGCGCCGCGGAAAGAGTACCGGAGGCCGTGGTTCCGCCCGGCCTCTCCAGGCAGCCCGGGGGTCCCAGGGAGAGCCGTGCAGGTTTAAGGGAGGAGGGTGGCGGGACGGCCCAGGGCCCTGGCTGGTACTGTTTGTTCGGGCGATCCGGAGTCGGCTCTCAGCTGCTCAGGTGTTGCAAGCAGGGAGCGGGGCCTAGGGCAGGTGTGGGTCTGGGGAGCTCCGCCTACCTTCGAAAGATGGGTAATGGAAGGGCTAGGAGGCTCAGCCAGACAACCGCTCTGGAGACTGGCATGTGGAGAGCCGCAGCTTTAAGGAAATTAAAGGTAACTGGGCTGCCGTACAGCTAGCTCCCTTGGTGGGTAAACCAGGAGACGTGCCCTGATGCTGTCTTCCCTGGAAACTGGTCAGCCCCCCGAGACTTTCAGACTTCTTAAGCTCCTAGCATCCTAGTTCACGTATTTGATTTTTTTTGGCCTGGCTTAAGTGGAATCAAACTGTTACACTACTCCGGGAATATTCTGGACTCCTCAGAAACTTTGTTCTTTTCACTGTCGAATGCAGATAGTTGGAACACTTAAGGTTGTTGTAAGCAAAGTACTTGGCAACCATGCCAGGCACAAAATGAGTACCCAGTGATTTTTTGATCAAAGAGGACCTAAAAAGAGCAAAAGAGCACTACAGAACACTAGTTATTTCCAAGTTTAAAAATGCATACAATGCAAAGTCCTTGTTTGGCAAAACAAGGGAGAATTCTCAGTAAGTGTGAATACGAGTAAATGCACGCAGTTTTTACCTTACGCTGTTTTTGATTTTTTTCCTGTTAGAGATCCTTGTAGCATAAAGATTCAGTGGCTTCAAAACTTAGAAGGCAAATGTAAATCACAATCTTTCTTGACTTTTTTATGGGTGTCTGATGTTTTCCCTAAATTTTCAGAAGTACTGTAGAAATTCAGACCATGGTATCCTTGATAAGTGATCTGCAGTTTTGTAGATAAGAGACTGTTGGGAAGTGTTTCAACTATGTCCCTGAAAGCGAATTGGTGCGTTTTCAGCCTATACGACATTCTATTGGTGTTTGACATGTAACCAAAGGGCCACTTTAGTTGTCCATTCAAACCCTGCTGTATGATAGGTACTGTATTAGAGATTATATATATATATATTGTATCGCGTGATTAACTGGCAACTATGCAAATTATGTAGTTTGAAAATTAAAAAATTGGCCCAGACAGAAATTGGTGCTACCAGGATTGGACTCCCAAGTTTACTGTGTTTGGGACAGTATGGGGAAGTAGTTTTATTTGTACCTTATGGTGTTGTTCGTTTGTTTTTAAGATTTATTTATTTGAAAGAGTTACACAGAGAGAGGAGAGGAGAGATCGAGAGAGGTCTTCCATCCGCTCGTCTACTCCCCAGATGGCTGCAATAGCCTAAGCTGCGTTGACTCAAAGCGGGGAGCCAGGAGCTTCTTCCTGATCTCCCATGAGGGTGCAGGGGCCCAAGGACTTGGGCCATCTTCTACTGGTTTCCCAGTTCATGGCAGAGAGCTGATTCAGAAGTGGAGCAGCCTGGACTCGAACCAGCGCCTATATGAGATGCCGGCACTGCAGGCAGCAGCTTTATCCTCTATGCCACAGTGCCAGCCTCTGTACCTTATGTTTGGAAGCAGCTTAAACATCATTTCATCTGTAAATATATCAGCATGTGCTGTTAAAACAAAGACGCTTCAAAGCTGGAGTTTTGGATAAAGCCAAGAAGTGATCTTAATTGCTTGGAATTAAGAGATCAATATATTAGTGAATTGTCAATAATATGTCTCATAAAAACTAAAATTTTACAGGGAAGGCAAATTTCTTATATGAGGTAACTCAGTGAAGTATAGCTACATTTTTAGAGAGGAAATCATATTTGGTATATTTTATTAGTAAGCATATAATCATTTTTATTGAAGATGTGAGTAGGTTGAAAAGTGCTCTTCAAATATTTGCTAATTCCTTTGAAATTGAAAATTAGCACATTTGGGGGCCTTGGTTGTGGTTGTGATGTAGCAGGTAAGCTGCCACCTGCAGTGCCAGCATCCCATATGGGTGCCTGTTCAATTCCTGGCTGCTGTACTTCCCATCCAGCTCCCTGCTGGGAAAGCTGGTAGGATGGCTCAAGTATTTGGGCCCCTGTACCCACGTGGGAGACCTGGAAGAAGCTTTTCTGGCTCCTGGCTTCAGTTGTGGCCATTTGAGGGAGTGAACCAGCGGGTGGAAGACCTGTCTCTGTCTCTCCCTCTCTCTAACTGAGCCTTTCAAATAAATCTTAAAAAAAGAAAAAGAAAAAAATGAGCACTTTTAGATACTGGTAAGAAAAGAATTTACCTTCAGGCTAGTTTTCTCCAAATGTGTTGTTTAATAGAAAATAATGGCATACATTGTAATCCCAAAAACTACAAAAAAGGTAGTATCGGTAAATAAGTCACTAATAGTTGCACCACATTAGAGAATGCTATTAGCATTTCTGTGAATGGTATGTGAGGATAGTTTTACATCTTTCAGCCTCTACACATACAGCACTGGGCTCCTTAAAATGTTTTCCCTAAAATTACCATGATTGAAAAGCATGTAATAACAGATTTTCAAATAAGTATAAATTGTGGGAATCTAAGAGCTTTCTGTTTATTAATTTCCTACAATTTTTTTTTAAGATTTATTTATTTATTTGAAAGAGTTATACAGAGAGAAGGAGAGGCAGAGAGAGAGGTCTTCCACCCACTGGTTCACTCCCCAATGGCCAGAGCTGCACCAATCCGGAGCCAGGAGTCAGAAGATTCTTCCGGGTCTCCTACGTGAGTGCAGGGGCCAAAGGACTTGGGCCATCTTCCACTGTTTTCCCAAGCCAGAACAGAGAGCTGGATCAGAAGTGGAGCAGGCTGGGACTCAAACTGGTACCCATATGGGATGCTGGCACTACAGGCAGCAGTTTCACTTGCTACGTCATAGCACCGGCCCCCCCAAAAAAACAATTTTAACCCAAGTATTTAATCCTGAATTCTAGAGTCACCTCTCAGGTTGCCTTGCTTTGAGACTCATCTCTGTCTCAAATCTGTCACAGTAAGTATGTGACCTCAATCATGTTACTTCTCTATGCCTCTGTTTCCTCCTTTATAAAGACTGTAATAGTAACTAACTTTAAAAGGTTGTAGAGTGGCTGTGCTGAAGTACTAAAACACTACCTGGCACAAAGTTGAGGCTGTGGTAAAGGTTAGTTTAAAAAAAAAAAAAAAAAAACCTGAAGATTACAGACTGATTTTAGGCTCACATATTACAACTTTAAATTGTTACTTAAAAAAAGATAGTGAGAGGTGAATATTGTAGCCCATTGGTTAAGACACCTCTTGGGACGCTCCCATCTCATATCAGAAGGACTGAGTCTCTGGTCTGTTGCTGATCTAACTTCATGAAAATACACACCACAGGAGACAGCAAGTGATGCATAAGTACTTGGGTTCATGCCACCCATGTGAGAGACCCGGATGAAGTTCCAGGCTTTCCATCTTGGCCTGGTTTAGCCCTGACTATTAATAGCCAGCATTTGAGGGTGTGAACCAGTGGATGGCATTAATAGTCGTCATTAGATTTACTTTGGCTTACTGATTTGTATATTAATTACTGCATATTTGTTTCTTTACAGGTTTCTTTATCTCCAGAAAAAAAAATTGGCACCTTGCATCCTGGAAGTTAATTTAAGAGTCTGAAATTAGGGACTTCTTTTAAATTTGGACATGGCTAATCGAGGAGCAACAAGACCCAACGGGCCAAATACTGGAAATAAAATATGCCAGTTCAAACTAGTACTTCTGGGAGAGTCTGCTGTTGGCAAATCAAGCCTAGTGCTTCGTTTTGTGAAAGGCCAATTTCATGAATTTCAAGAGAGTACCATTGGGGGTGAGATTTTCTTTATTCCCTGCTTCGTTTGTTTGAATCATACATTGACACAAATATTTTGGTGTTCCAGTTGGGTGTCTGTGAATACCTATGTGGGCAGTACAGTCAAGAAAAGAGATATTTAGCTGATTTAAACTTTAAAGTATACCTTGGTTTTTGTTACAATGACATCCAGTTTACATTTTTATTTTTTTGTGACTAATGGTTGTATTTTAGCTGAAACACACATACACACATGAGTAGAGTCAGTGTCCAAGTAATGAGATTTGATTGGGTATGTATTTCTTGATCATAATTAGAAGCTTATCCAAATAAATGCATGTTTGTACTGTTAATTGGTTTTGGGATGAATAGTAAAAAATGTTAGCCTTATGTTCTAATTCTGTATAACTGAACTATTTATAATTATGCCAATTTATAAAATTAAGTTTAATTATACACTATCAGGATATATACAAATGACTGTTTCTAGGGTAAGGAAAAAGTGAGTAATTAATGGAAACAGACAATACAGGAAAGTGGAACCTGGAGAAAAAGATGGAAGAGGAAAAAGAACATTGCACACAGTTATGGTAGAAGGGCAATGAGGGGAAGAAAAGATAAAGACAAAAAGGACACAGTAAATTATTGTCAAGACTGGAAATCAAATAATTGAATCTAATCAAAGAAACAATATAGCAGGGGCAAGGGAATCTCTTTTCAACTTCAGTTTGATCTGTGAAATGAAGCTTTTGAATTTGATGTCGGGGAACCATTGGACTTCGTGATTCACAGTGTTTTACAAAGCATATGAAATTGAGCAGTACTATATTTTTTAAGGTATTTATGAATGTAAGTTTTTATAAAGGCAAACTTTCGAAATACAAGACAAATACATAACCATTGTTGTATGCCAACTTGGAACCCATCTTTTAGAAGCAAAACTTTATAATGTGCATTTGGCAGATGTTCTGAACCAAATGTGCTTGAATTTTACTTATAATCTCAGACCCTTCTAGTAGAATAAATTACAGAAGTCTTCCTTACTTTTTCCTATAAGGGAAACATGCTAGTAAGCGGTATGAATATTTCCAGTTTAATAGACTCAGCAGTATAATGGTGATCATCAGCTTTTCATTTGTATACCATGTTAGAGTATGTTTATTTTTTATTGTTTTACGCTTTTTGTAATTACTGAACATCATAAATGTCTGTATCATGGGCCTTTTGAGTCACAAGTGTTTTAAAGAATGTTAATGCACTTTATATTACACATCCTTTTTAGTGTCTTTTTATTACATCTGTTTCATAATGAAATAGTACCTCAAGAAATTTTGACCTTCTCCAGAAGTAACTTGGGCCAAATATATCTTACCTTAAACCATTTGTTTAAGGCAAAAACATATACAATCTGGGTTAAATGTCTGGGACAAATGGGTTTAGAACTTTCTGTTTGTTACCATTCTTCCCCTTCGCTGTGCATATTAACTCCTCTTTGAAATACATATTGTAGTTCAGAGGTTAATTCCTGAGACACTTAGCTTGAGACTAAGACTAGTATTTTCATTTTGTTTTGAATAATCCAGTTATCCCCTAAGTTTTTTTCCTAATGCACATCAAAAAGCATATTTAAAGGAGAAAACTAATCCCATATCAGTGCATTGTAAATATTCATCTGTTCTGATATGTGTATATATCTATATGTACACACACACACTCACGTGTATATGTAGTCTGTGTTTCCATTTAACACTATTTATTTGAAAGAGTGACAGAAAGAAATCTTCGATCTGTTGGTTCACTTTCCAAAAGCCAAAAACAGGCAGGGCTGAGCTAGGCCAAAGCCAGGAGCCAAGAATACCATCTGGGTTTCCCACATCAGTGGCAGGGATCCAAGAACTTGGGCCGTCATCCCTTGCCTTCCCAGGCATATTAGCAGGAAACTATATCCAAAGCAGAACAGCTGGTACTAGAAACAGTGTTCCAAGGTAGGATGCATTTATCCCAAGTGTAACTTAATCCACTGGTGCCCCACTCCCACTCCCATTTTATGCACTTTGCTAAACAGCTCTTTAGGAACTAGAGTAGATTATGATAATTTAAGCATTTCAAGATTTGAGTGGGGCCAGCACTGTGGCATAGCGGATAAAGCCGCCATCTGCAGTACCAGTGTCCCATATGGGTGCCCGTTCAAATCCCGGCTGATTCACTTCCAATCCAGCTCTCTGCTATGGCCTGGGAAAGCAGTAGAGGATGGCTCAAGTCCTTGGGCCCCTGTTGTACCCACCTGACAGACCTGGAAGAAGCTCCTGGCTTTGGATCGGCACAGCTCCAGCTGTTGTGGCCATCTGGGGAATGAACCAGTGGATGTAGGGTCTCTCTGCCTCTAAGTTTGAGCTATTTGAACTTAAGCCCAGTGTCCATAACTTGTAGGTGATTGGTGTTTGGTAGATGTTATCTAACAAATGGACCTGGCTAACTACTACGTTTCAGAATCTGATTTCTGTTGTTTTTGTTAGTCAGCTGTTTATATCTAGTAATGTTGGGTATTGACCTCAAAGGCTTATTTTAATTTTTAGTCTATTTCCAGGGTGGAGATCTTAATGCTGCACTCTTGAATTTTGTGGGTTATAGAACCTTCTATAATTTGTGATTCTTCCTAAAAATAAAAACAGAGTTTTAAGAATCCTTGTTGGTTGGCCATACCATATACCCTCTTGACCCTAAGGCACGCTTTTTAATTTTTTTTTTTAATTTATTTATTTGAAAAGAAGAGACAGAGACAGAGATCTCTTGTTCACTGGTTGACTCTCCAAATAGCCCACAATAGCCAGGGCTGGATCAGGCCAAGGTCAGGAGCTGGGATTAGTCCAGGTCTCCGCTGTGGGTGGCAAGGACCTATACTAGAGCAGTCACCTACTGCCTCCCACAGTGTTCATTAGTAGGCAGCTAGAATTGAGGAGTGGAGCCACAACGCCAGTCCAGACACTCCAATAGGGGAAGGGAGCATACCAGGCCTTTTCTTAAAGGCTATACCACATGCCCCTACCCCTGGTAAGATTCTTGATGAGCTTACTAGCTAGCTAGTTTAGCAGTCTGTGGAGTTCTAACTCTTGTAAAGATTTTAAGTTTGCATGACATGTTTCTTTTATCTAAAAGGTTTACTAGGACCCTTAGCCTCAAGGGATTATCTTCCTTCTTTCCCTTTTATAGTCTTATAAATATTTTCATGATGTTTATAAACAAATAGATCCTCTTTGTAAGATAAACAGTAATGTGTAGTTTGGCAGTTTTTTTTCTTATGTAGAGAAATGCTTCATACCACAGTTTTAATCTTATGTGCACTAATCAAAAGAGAAATAGACTCTAAAGTTTAGGTGACAGAACTGTACATGGAAATCTTATAATTCCTCTTACTAGTGCAGTGATTTTAACAGCAGTGGTTCTCAGACTGCTCTCTCTTCCAGAAGCAGTTGAAATGAAATAGTACCTCAAGAAATTTTTACCTTCTTCAGAAGCAGTTTGGGCCCAATCGATCTTACCTTAAACCATCTGACTGTCAATGGCAGCATTTCCTGAAAATCACACATTCTGGGTTAAATATCTGGGACAAATGGGCTTGGAACTTGTAACCCCTTCGCAGTGCATATTAAATTCTTTTAAATATGTATTGTACAGAGATTAATTCCTGAGACACTTAGCACAAGACTCAGACTGGTATCACCTAGGAAATTATTATACTACAAATTCCCATATTGAATCAAAACAGTGGGGCCAGGCGGGCAATCCAGGTTATAGCAAGTTCTCCAGATGATTCTGATGTGTATCAGCATTTGGGAACCACTGCTTTAAGTGTTCTGAGTAACTTGTTTATAGTAAAGATTGAGTCTTCTACAAATGCAATAATTGCTTTACTCTTTTAAATGTATCTATTTGGAAGGCAGAGTGAGAGAGGAAGAAAGAGATTTTCGGTTCTCTTGTTCACTCCACAACTGACTACAACAACCTGGTGTGGACCAAGTCGAAGCCAGGAGCCAAAAACTCCATCCTAGTCTCCCACATGGGTGGCAGAAGCCCAAGTACTTGGATCATATTCTGCTTCTTTCTTTCCCTTCCCTTCTCTTCTCTTTTCTTTTTTCTCTTTCCTCTTAAAGATTTATTTATTTATTGGAAAGAGTTACACACAGGGATTAAACTTATTATTAACACATTTACCTTGAAACAGTTTGTGACGGTGTCTTTCTCAAGAATAAAGCATTGTACAGACCAGCATTGTGGCTCAGCAGGTTAAGCCACTGCTTGCGACGTCAGCATCCCATATCGGAGTTGCTGGTTCATGTCTCAGCTACTCTGCTTCTGATCCAGCTCCCTGTTAATGCACCTGGGAAAATGATGGAAGACAGCCCAAGTGCTTGTGTTCCTGTCATGCACGTGGGAGACCTGGATGGAATTTCAGTCTTCTGATTTTGGCCTAGCCCAGCTCACACTGCTCGCTTGCTTGCTTTCTGCCATTCAAATAATCAGTCTTTTAAAAATAAATTTACAAAGCATTATGGTTAAGAAAGTGGACCCTGTTTCCAGAGTGTTTGGTTTTAAATTCTAGCTCCATCGCATAGGAGCTGCGTGGTCTTAGGCAAGTCATACTCATTTATTATCGCCTTTTATGAGATGGAAATCATTGTATGCTCTTTGAAAGAATTATTTGAGGGTTGAGTTAAATAATGCCTGCAAAAGTTCTGATCACAGTTCCTAATAGACTAAAAGGCCTAAGTAACTTGGGTTCTTACGGTAGTAAGCGTTTAAGATTTATTTTATTTGAAAGACAGAGTTAGGTAGAGAGAGAGAGGTCTTCCATCTGCTGATTCACTTCCTAAATGGGCACAACAGCCAGAGCTGAGCCAATCCGGAGCCAGGAGCTTCTTCCAGGTCTCCCACGTGGTGCGCATGCAGGGACCCAAGGACTTGGGCCATCCTCCACTGCTTTGCCAGGCGCATTAGCAGAGAGCTGGATCAGAAGTGGAGCGGCTGGGACTTGAACCAGCACCTGTATGGGAAGTTAGAAGAGCAGAAAAAGAGCAGTAGAGAGATCTTCCAACTGCTGGCTCAGTCCCCAAAAGGCCATAACGGCCCAAAGCTGGGCAAGGCCAAACCCAGGAGTCCCACGTGGGTGCAGGGACCCAAGGACTTGGGCCATTCCTGCTGCTTTTCCAGGCACATTAGCAAGGACCTGGATCAGAAAAGGAGTAGCCAGGTGTTGAACCAGTACCTATTTGAAAGAAGCACTGTAGGTGGCAGCTGCACTGGCTCCTTCTGTATTGGTTTGTGTCACTTAAGACCCAAAGAAAATCACCCTTTAGTAGTCTTAATGTCAGCTCTCCGATTTCCTAGTTCAAAATATTATCTGGTGTGACTATTTTAATATTCCTGTGAGTTGTAAGTCAGCAACTGTTGTAAGTATTTGGAGGCTGAACCCAGTGAATGGGAGTTATGGGTTGTGTGTGTGTGTGTGTGTGTCAGATTTTTTTTAAAAAGCTAAAAATTTTATCTAGATGTGAAATCATCAATGTCAGTTTTTGCTATGTCTTTATTTTTTTCTTCAAAGATTTATGTTTATTTGAAAGACAGAGTTACGGAGAGGCAGAAGCAAAGAGATCTTCTGTCCACTGGTTCACTCCCTTAAATGGCCACAACTGCTGGAGCTGGGCCAGTCGGAAGCCAGAAGCCAGGAACTTCCTCCAGGCCTTCTATGCAGGTGCAAGGGCCCAAGCCCTTGAGTCATCTTCAGCTGCTTTCTCAGACCATAGCAGAGAACTGGATTGTAATTGGAGCGGCTGGGCCTCAAACCAGCACCCACAAAGGATGCTGGCACTGCAGGCGGTGGCTTTACCAGCAACACCATAGCGCCTGCCCCTTTGCTGTGCCTTCATTTGTTAATATTCTGTGATGCTGTTGAAGTATTCTAAGTTGCTTTGCAGAGTGATTTTGTCAAATAGCTCTTAGTGAATGGACTCTATTGATTCACTGACTTTACTGCTTGTATTTTGTATACTAAGAAATAATTAGGTTGTCTAAAATTCATATATCTAAGTTTCTAAAACTACTCAGTAGTGGCAATAAAAGATGTACCGCTTGTTTAGTATGGTAGACATGTTGAATAACCATACAGTATAATCTGATGTTACATGTCACTTTTAAAATTAATTTTAAATCTCCAACCTTTTGCGAGCATATGTCCTCCTAAAAGAAGATACACATAAAAAGGAAGTGTATTCATTCTCAAGAAGTGTTACATTCTCAAGAAGTCTATAAATTTGCATAAAATTTATTGAATGGACTTTGAGATCTGTTTTGGCTGAGTTTAGTCTCTTTTGCTAGCTTTCTGGTTTTTCTCTGTCCTGAATATTTAAGGTTTCTTGTTGATCTTTTCATTGATGAAATGAGAGGCATATGAAAGAAAGTAGATTTCAGATAACAGTGGGTGCTGTGGAGTGGGAAGCTTTTTAAAATTACCTTTAGATAGAGAAAAAACTCTGACTTTAGTAAAAATGTGGAATTTTTCGAAACCTATTCCATTCCTTCTTTGAGGTCGTATACCATAATTGATGTTGTATAATCTTGCTTTGAAGCATGCTGAGTTTATGATAAGATAATATTCGGAGGCATTGTTGCGTCTTGTAGAATAGCCTTTTTATACAGACTAGGAAAGTCTAAGATCGAGGAAAGTAACAGGAGTAATTCCAGAGATTTTTTTTTTTTTAAGATTTATTCATTTATTCAAAAAGTAGAGTTAGAGAGAGAGGGAGAGACAGAGATCTTCCATCCGCTGGTTGACTCTGCAAATGGCTGCATGCCAGGAGCTTCTTCTGGATCACCCACCCACGTGGGTGCAGGGGCCCAAGAACTTGGGCTATCTTCTGTTGCTTTTCCAGACTCATTAGCAGGTAGCTCAATCAGGAAGCAACCAGGACTCAAGCCAGTGCCAGCTTAACCCACTGCACCACAGCATCGGCCCCCATTTTTTGTTTTTAAATTATTGACTATCTTGATGTAAACATACATTCTGGCTACCTAATTAATAAATTCCTTGAGGTGAGAATGAATATTGTTGAAGTCACATGTTGGATTTTGAAGATAAATAATTCTTAGTACCTCACAAATGTTGCAATTCTTAGTACCTCACAAATGTTGCAAAAACGATATTTCAAGTGTTGCTGAACAACATTCATCTCCTTTTCAAAGTTAATAGGTGAGGAAGGAAGGGTGGATGCAGGCTGAGGAACCAGTCACTTAACGGTCTTTTAGCCTCAGTTTTGACAGTTGAAGATACCAGATACTCTTTGGACTGCAAAGAACGTAATCTGATAAGTGACTCTGGTCTGTGTAATTATCAGTTGCTTTCAGCTGTTCTTTGTCAAAAAATAGTTATCTTTGTCTAAAACTAAAACCAGAGTATATCTTACTTAGTTGCTGTCAGTTCTGTTTGAGATCTAACATAAATAGAATTCTTTGTCTCCCATCACATTCATAAGTAATTTGTAGATTTTAGAAAAGTGTGATTTCTAAGAAATACAGGGTAATTTTAAGATGGAATACTATAAGATGGTTACTTGTTAGAATTGCATTACATAGAACTTACATGACATTTTCATAAGTCTCATGTATACCTTACATGGCTGTATCTGGAAATACTCATTTTATATAGAAGAAAATACTAAGGCCAATAGCTCAAGGAGTTTGCCTGATGTTTTCCAACTAAGTTACTGCTAAAATTCAAGACAAATGTGTTTCTTCAACACCACCCATGTTGTGGAGTTGAGAGTGTGACAGCATGCGTGTCTGTGTGTATGCATGCAAGTCTATGTTTTCTTTGTTATAACTAGGGTATGTATGGCAACCATTCTGTAAAATACTTGATAGATATATTCCCTCTTGATTTTATGTATCACTTAAGAAAAATAACATGAAAGTGTTTTTTAAAAAATCAAAAGGATATTAGATAAAAATTTAAATTACCCATACTCCTAAATTACCACCACTGTTTCTTTTTCTTTTCTTTTTTTTTTTTTTTTTTTTTGACAGGCAGAGTTAGAGAGAGAGAGAGAGAGAGAAAGGTCTTCCTTTTCCATTGGTTCACCCCCAGATGGCCGCTGCGGCCGGCACACTGCATTGATCTGAAGCCAGGAGCCAGGTGCTTCCTCCTGGTCTCCCATGTGGGTGCAGGGCCCAAGCACTCGGGCTATCCTCCACTGCACTCCTGGGCCACAGCAGAGAGCTGGACTGGAAGAGGAGCAACCGGGACAGAATCCGGCACCCCAACCAGGACTAGAACCCGGGGTGTCGGCACCGCAGGCAGAGGATTAGCCTAGTGAGCCGTGGCGCCGGCCATTTTTTTTTTTTTTAAGATGTTTTTATTTATTTGAGAGTCAGAGTTACACAGAGAGAGAAGGAGAGGCAGAGAGATAGGTCTTGCATCTGCTAGTTCACTCCCCAAATTGGCCGCAGCAGCCAGAGCTGCGCAATCAGGAGCCAGGAGCTTCTTCTGGGTCCCCCACACGGATGCAGGGACCCAAACTTCGGCCTCCTTCTGCTTCTTTCCTAGGCCATTGCAGAGAGCTGAGTAGGAAGTGGAGCAACTGAGACTTGAACCAGCCCCCACTGTTTAATTTTTATATTATCATATACATCATACTTCAAATTTTAACTATTTTGTTACTTTCAAATCAAAATTCAAGAAGTTTTGAAGAGTGTGCAGTGAAAAGTCTCCTCGTCTTTTTTTTTTTTTTTTTTGGACAGGTAGAGTTATAGACAGTGGGAGACATAGAGAAAGGTCTTCCTTCTGTTGGTTCACTCCCCAAATGGCTGCTATGGCCGGCGCTGCGCCAATCCAAAGCCAGGAGCCAGGTGCTTCTTCCTGGTCTTCCATGCAGGTGCAGGGGCCCAAACACTTGTGCCATCCTCCACTGCCCTCCCGGGCCACAGCAGAGAGCTGACTGGAAGAAGAGCAACCAGAATTAGAACCCGGTGCCCACATGGGATGCCAGCACCGTAGGCAGATGATAACTGAGTGTGAGTCATGGTGCTGGCCTCCTTGTCTTCTAATCCACTCAGTTCTATTTCCCAGAGATGATATTAATTTGTTGTATATCCTTATAAAGTTATTAAAAATCTATCTTGTCCCTCTTTTTTTCAAAATTTAAACTTACCAGACCTCCTGTAATATTGCTGAGAAACAAATGACACCAAAACTTAAAAATTTAAAATCATTCTGCCATCCCTCATGGTTCTGGGTGGCTTACTGGTGAGTGGGGCTTACTGTGTCAGCTTAGTGTTTCTGTGGTCTTATGCCTTTGCAGCCAGTACTGGATCTGAAGTCATCTTAACATACCAGGAAGTTGGTGCAGTTTTTTGGTCGATGCCTCAGCTGGGGCTGTCAGCTAGAACATGGATGTTTGGCCCTGCCATCTGGCCCAGGTGTTTTGCAGTGTTATGGTGGGTACAAGACTGTCCCAAAAGTACTAAGTGGAAGCTGAATTGGCCTTTTTATGACCTAGCCCCAGGAAGTTGCATAGTAACAATTCTCTTCTAGTCACAAGCTGTACAGATTCAAGAGAGGGTTGTGTCATCCTACAAGATGTGATGTGGGAAATCTTGGTGCATCCATCTTAGAAAATACAATTTGCCCCATTTTCCTTGGCTGTTACAGTGTTCCAATACATGGATCTTACTAACATGTTTAATCAGAGCTCTAGTTATAGATTGTTTTATGTCTTTGGCTATTATAGTGCTACAATAAATAATAAATAAATAGTCATTTTTCACATAATGTAAGTATGTCTGTAGTATAAATTTCCAGGAGTGGGTTACTTTGTCAAAGGTTATATACATTTGTAATTTTTATGAATTTTTCCAGTTGCCCTTCAACCAGCAAGGTACATAATGCCTATTATCATAGTGTACTTAGTACATAATGTACTTAGTACATAAGTGTACTTTATGCATTTGCGATCTTGCCGTTCTTGTAGATGAAACTTCACTTTTCCCAGTGAACGAGGTTGAGCATCTTGACATATTTTAGAGCACAGTGTTTGACTTTTTGTGAACTGTTTATAAGCTCATGGTAATTAAAAATTCATTGACAGTAATCATGCTATTGTGTTCTATTTCACTAATGATAATGTCTCAGTATTCTGCATTCATATTTTAGTACCTAGTAATGCACTTTATTTTTAACCATTCCCCTTGTAGTTTTGTTTGCTGTTTTAGAAGGTGATCATCTAATAGTGGGTATTATCCTAGAATTTTTGCCCCTGTACCTGTTTCTCTAAGATTGATTTCTAGATGTGGTTACTGAGCCAAATGGAATCTATTGACTGAGCAAAAGAATGCCAGCCTCTGTCACCTTTTTGTCTCTTTTTTGGGTGTTTTGGCATAAATAATTACTTTCTGGGATTATAGGTTTCCTGTGATTGATAATCTGAAATTTAAACTCTTCCCTATCTCTTCTTCCTCCTTTAACCTTTTCCATTCTTACTGTATAAAAGTCTCAGAGTAGGGCTTTTAAGCTTTGTAGATAGGCTTATTTTTAATCACATTCAAGACCAGAGATTCTTTAAGGTCTGGGAGACTCCCTGGAGAGCTGGAAAATATTATGTGCTATGGTTTTGTTTGGTTGGTTTTTAAGGTTTATTCATTTGAAATGCAGTGACAAACCTTCCATCTGGTGGTTCAATCCCCAGATCCAAATAACTTCCACAGATTGATGAGGCCAAAGCCAGGAATTCAGTCCCCTACACGTGTGGCAGGGACTCAAGTACTTGAAGCACCATCCAGTGCTTTCCAGGTGCATTACCAAGGGAGCTGATTGGAAGCAGAGTAGTTGGGGCTCAGACTGGCACTCTGGATGCTTGGGGGTCTCAGGCAGCTGCTAAAGCTGCTGTGCCATGGTGCCTGTCCTTTGTGCTAGGTTCTTGAGCCAGAATAAAGGGGTGTTATTACTAAGCAGGGAAGGGATGGTACTGTTACTAAGGGAAAGAAGGATTCTTCCAAAAATAACCTCGATGCTGTCCTTGTATAAGAATTTGATAAAACACTGTAGGACTACTTTGTTTTTTCTGAAGTTGTACCGAAAGTGACTCTTGTTGCTTTTTTTTGGTTAAGATTTATTTTTTATTTTATTTTTAAAGGCAGAATTATAGAAGAGGGGCCAGAGAGAGAGAGATCTTCCAGCTGCTCATTGACTCCATATGGCCACCATGACCAGGGCTGGGCCAAGCTGAAGCCAGGAGCTTCTTCTGGGTCTCCCACATGGGTACAGGGGCCCAAGTACTTGGAACATCCTCTGCTGCCAGGGTCTTCACAGGTGGAGGCTTATTAACTGCTACACCACTGCACCAGCCTGAGAACTGCTTTTTTTTTGTTTTTTGTTTTTTTTAAAGATGAGAGGGAGAGCCAGCGAGATCTTCCATCTGTGTGTTCTCTACCCATCTGGCCACCACTGCCAGAGCTAGACCAGGCCAAAGCCAGGAACTCTATCCTGGTTAAGGCTCGATTCCTTGAGCCATTTTCTGCCTTTCTAGGCACATTAGCAGGAAGCTGGATCAGAAATGGAGCAGCTGGAACTCAAACCGGCACTCTGTGGCTGAATCCATGGTGCTGTGAACCCACTGTGCCACAGTGCTCTCCCCAAGGACTGTTAATGCATACAGTAGCAGTTGCATAAAGATAAGATGACTTTTTAAAAAATACTTTTTCTTGGTTTTTATTTTATTTGAAAGGTAAAAAGAGACAGAGATCTTCCATCAATAGCTGGGCATTCAGAAGCAGAGCTAGACTTTAGCCTAGGCACTCCCAATATGGGATGTGGGCATCTCAAGTAGCATCTCAAGTAACTGCTCTTAGACAGTTAACTGCTGTTAACACCCACCCCAAGATAAAACATTTCGTAAGCATTTCATATATAGGGACAGCCCCTTAAAGTGGAGTAAATGTAATTATTTTTTCTGTTATATTTGGGAACCTTTGGTTGGCGCCGTGACTCGGCTAATCCTCCGCCTGTGGCGCTGGCACCCCGGGTTCTAGTCCCGTTTGGGGCACCTGGTACTAGTCCTGGTTGCTCCTCTTCCAGTCCAGCTCTCTGCTGTGGCCCAGGAGGGCAGCGGAGGATGGTCCAAGTGCTTGGACCCCTGCACCCACATGGGACACCAGGAGGAGGTACCTGGCTTCTGGCTTTGCATTGGCACGGTGACAGCCATAGCGGTCATTAGGGGAGTGAACCAATGGAAGGAAGGAAGACCTTTCTCTCTGTCTCTCTCTCACTGTCTAGAACTCTCTGTCTCTCTCATTGTCTAATACTGCCTGGCCAGAAAAAAAAATATATATATATATATTTGAGAGCCTTTGATAACTAGCTTGCTGCAGCCTTTTCCCATTCTCTCATTTTTTTTTTTAAAGATTTATTTATTTATTTGCAAGTCAGAATTACAGAGAGAGGAGAGGCAGAGAGAGAGGTCTTCCATCTGCTGGTTCACTCCCCAATTGGCTGCAATGGCTGGAGCTCTGCCAATCTGAAGCCAGGAGCCTAGAGCTTCTTCTGTGTCTCCCACATGAGTGTGGGGTCCCGGGCCATCTTCCACTGTTAAATCAGTCTGGTGAGCAAAGACTTCATGAGTATTGTGCCCTTTGGTGAGGTAACTATGGGCTCTTAGTTCTCAAGGTTCAAGTACTGGTTTTACCAGTTCATTCTAAGGCAGGGGTGGAGAATGTCTTATAAGTCCCACAGTCATTTGGTCTGGCCCTGCCAAGGCAACTGCAGGCAGGACTCAAAATTCAGTAAATCTATAGCAGGCTAATTTTTAAATTGGTAATTTTGTATGGCCCACAAAAATGGTGTTATAAATATCCAAATAGCTGTAGGCAAAAAAAAGTTTTCCTAACCCTTGTTAGGGTCATCAGAATTGGGCATTAACAATACTAAGCAAACGTTTAAGAGTAATTTTAAAGCAATGTATCATGAGTAATACCTAGTTTGATAATATTCAGCTGGTGACATGTTGACTAGCTTATGTCCTTCCTGGTTAATGAATCCTTTGGGAGAATTGGTTATGACACTTTCAAGCTATAATATTTCTGGGGAAAATTGCATGAATTTTTTAAAATAATACCCTTTTTCCTGGACAGTGTTGGAGAAAAACTGGTTCTTTATTTTTCATGTAGACTGTTCCCTCTGTAGTTTCCAAGAGTGTAATTTGGCAGTTCTTACCTTTAGAAGTTGCTCATTGCTTTTTTTTTTTTTTCTTTAATTTTTGTAAGGTACACACAGCACAAATGTTTACCATATTAGCCATTTACAGTTCAATGGTATTAAATACTTTCACATTGGTGTATAGCCATCCAGAACTATTTGTCTTCTCCAATTATTTAAAAATTATTTTTCCTCTAACCCCATCACTGGCAATAACCATAATGCTACTTTCTGTCTCTGATGATGACTTTAGGTATCTTGTAAATAGAATCAAGAGTGCTTGTCCTTTTCTGAGAGGCTTATTTCTTTCAGTATAATTCCCTCAGGGTTCATCCTTGTTGTATCATGTGAGTCAGAATTTTTTTTTTTTAGGGTTGAATAATGTTCCATCACACATGCGTACTCTTACTACATTTTATTTACCCATTGTTAGACACTGGGGTTGCTTCCACCTTTATTCTGAGCAAAGCTGCTGTGAACTTTGGTTACAAATACTATTTGAGGCCGGCGCTGTGGCTTAACAGGCTAATCCTCCACCTTGCGGCGCCAGCACACCGGGTTCTAGTCCCGGTCAGGGTGCCGGATTCTATCCCAGTTGCCCCTCTTCCAGGCCAGCTCTCTGCTATGGCCCAGGAAGGCAGTGGAGGATGGCCCAAGTCCTTGGGCCCTGCACCCGCATGGGAGACCAGGAGAAGCACCTGGCTCTTGGCTTCGGATCGGCATGATGTGCCGGCCACAGCGGCCATTGGAGGGTGAACCAACAGCAAAAAGGAAGACCTTTCTCTCTGTCTCTCTCTCTCACTATCCACTCTGCCTATCAAAAAAAAAAACCACTATTTGAGTCTCTGCTTTCAGTTCTTTGGACTACATTCTCAGAAGTGTAATTGCTGGGTCATATAGTAATTCTATTTATAGTATTTAATTTTATTTAAGTTATAGAAGTTTCAGGCCTGCGCCGTGGCTCAACAGGCTAATCCTCCACCTTGCGGCGCTGGCACACCAGGTTCTAGTCCTGGTTGGGGCGCCGGATTCTGTCCCGGTTGCCCCTCTTCCAGGCCAGCTCTCTGCTATGGCCGGGGAGTGCAGTGGAGGATGGCCCAAGTGCTTGGGCCCTGCACCCCATGGGAGACCAGGAGAAGCACCTGGCTCCTGGCTTCGGATCAGCGCGGTGCGCTGGCCGCAGCGGCCATCTGGGGCTGAACCAACGGCAAAGGAAGACCTTTCTGTCTCTCTCTCTCACTGTCCACTCTGCCTGTCAAAAAAAAAAAAAAAAAGTTTCATATATTCCACATATACAGATTTAGGAACATAGTGACACTTCCTCCCCTACACTCCCTATTTAAAATATTTCTGAGAAATCTCCATATTGTGCCATAGCAGCTATACAGAGGTTCCAATTTCTCATTTTCTCCTGTTTTGGTAATAGTCATTCTTCATGGCAGTAAAATGATACTGATAGGTTTTCATTTTCTTTTCTCTAATGATACTGATGTTGAACATCTTCTCATCTGTTTCTTGACTGTTTCAGTATCTTTTCTAATCAAGATTTTTGGTAGTTCCTGAACTGTAGGAGTTCTTTACATAGATACCAAATTTTTATCAGTTGCTCACTGATTTTTAAGAATGAATCCTATATAATTAGTATTTTTAGGTTGCCCCCGAGATGGATTTACTTTTGGGAAGATCATTCTTTTTATATATAATCTCTGTAGTAAATATTTTGTTGTTAGGCTTTTAGGGTATTTTCTATTCGGATTTATTCTTAGTGTATATGCTTTGCACTTTATCCTTGCTTTTTATTCTTTCTTTCTTAATTGAAATGCCGTTCTTCCTTGATTACATGGTTGTATTTCCTGCCACATCCACTGAGTGGCAGAGGCCCAAGCACTTGTGCTATCTTCACTGCTTTCCTAGGCACATTAGTAGGAAGCTGGATCAGAAGCAGAGCAGCCAAGATTTGAACTGGTATTCCCATAAAGTGATGCCAGCATGGCAGTCAGTGGCTTAACCCACTGTACCATCGCCAGCTCCAGGGCCTGGTTTTTTTGCCATTTTTTTCTTTATTCATTTTGCTAAGTTAAGTGATAACTATTTTTTGCTGTGTGGGTATTTTTTTTTTTTATTATAGTGATGCTGACTACTTTTCTGTTACTCGTTTCCTGAATTGTCTTTATGCATTTATGATGGAAGCTTTTAAAGATTTGTCCAAGATTTTTAAGAGTTTTCTACATATTGAAATTACTAATCCCTAGCATCCTTTGTCAAAATTTTTCTAATGTGTTTTCCCTTGTGTTTTGCATGTATGGTTTGTGCTTTGCAAACCCAAAGCCTCAAATTCTTATGTAGTCAAACCTGGTAGCGTTTTGTGGGATTTTTTGATCAGTTATAGTAAGGTAATTCTTTCCTGGCAAATTTGATAAATATTAATTTGGGGTTGGTATTGGGTTTTGTGTTTTTCTATTTTTTCTTCTGTTTTACTTACGTAGAATCATTTTGGTAATAGGCTAACTGGTCATAGGTTTCACTTTATTTTTTATTTATTAATCTTTGTCTTAATACCGTTGATTTGGATATTCTTTCCTTTGCTCAGTGTGTTGGCAGTGTCTCATTATTTATTACACATTGAAGGCCTTTGATATTTGCAGAATTGTGTAGTTTCAGCTATTAACTGACCCCAAGGTCTGTGATAAAGTAATTTGTAGTTTTGCTGAGGGTGAAATGTTAGTCCTTGCTGCCAGGCTTGCCCATAGGAGCCGATTATGTAGCTCAAAGAGGAAGCCTATCAGACAGGCCAGCACCCGCATCTCAACACAGCTTTGTTTTTCTCTACTTGTCGTCGCGTACGCAGTAACTCTCCAAGTGATAAAAGCTGTTTCTTTGTGAAATATGGGCCCGAAAAGAAAACCAACTGCTAGTGCTGGTGATGGAAGTGAAGAGAAAATGAAGAGGTCTAAGTGATGGTTCTTAGCCAGAAAATAGACGTTTTGGATAAAATAAAGTGGTTTTGCAGATTCAGGTAAGTTTGTGGTTGGTTAATGTTGCTACAACATTGATGTGTAGTAGCTTGCACTTCGGCAGCATTTGCTTTTATAACAATAAATTTATAGTAATGCATTTTTAGGAGCACTGAACATTGATTTTAAGGCATCACTTAAATGTCAGTTATAGTTCAATTATTTGTAGAGATAAAAGTGAACACTAGTAATACTTGAAACTTGATAACTTTGGCATCATGAAAGCTTTGGAGTATGTTACACATTATCAGTTTGTTAAAATACTGGGCTATCCTGTTCCAATAATATTTTTGTCCTTGTGACACTGCAACTCTCAATTGACATAAAAAATGTGCTCTTCGGGCCATTAATACTGATCTTTTTCTCCTCCTCACAGTTTAACTTTGTTTACTGTATCACATGAACAATAATACAATGTTAGCAAATTAAACAACCTATGTTGGTGGTGTTTTTATTTGAGATTGTGTTCAGTTATACAGATCGAGTATCCCTTATCCAGAATGTTTGTCACCAGAAATACTTTTTATGTTGTGGTTTTGTTTTTTGTTTTTTTTTTCCAGATTTTGGAATATTTGCATGTACATAATGAGATATTTTGGGGATGACAATTCATTTATGTTTCATGTACACCTTACACATGTAGCCTGAAGGTAATTTTAGAAGTGTTTTTGATTTGTACATGAAATAGTTTCCTGGTTTAGAATTTCCCACATGGGAGCATTATATCAGCACCTCAAAAAGTTTCAATTTTGGAGCACTTAAGATTTTGTGTTTTCATATTAAGATGCTCAAGCTCTATAATAACTTTTAGAGAGGCCTTTTGCAACATTTTTTTCTCATTTGCCAAGTATCTCCTTGTTCACATAGTATCTAAAAATATCCATGAATAGTTCCACATCTTTTGTTAACTTCAAACATCTGTATGGATTGGGATTTTTATTAGTTGGTGGGTACAGTGGAAGAGCTAATAGTTATTTCTCAAGGAACCTCCCAACGTAGATGAAAAAGATACATAAACCAGTGAAACATTAGGGATCTCTGGGAGTATGGAGTTAAGAGTTAACTAGGGTAGGAGAGAGGTTTCTAAGCAGAGTTTAGGAAGGAATTACTTTCTTTGGTAATCTGATTGGAATCATTCTGCTTATAACATGTTTTCACCTGGTTATTGGCAGTGTGTTACTATAAGGCTATTAACTTCAGCGTGTTCTAGCTGAATGAAAGAACATTATTATCTTTTAGCTGATGCCTTTGGGTTTTTATGATGGTCTTGTTTCTTTCAAATAGTATCTTTACACTAATATATTACTTACAATATAGATATGAAATGTTACTTAATTATGGTATTGATAGACATTCTAGCTTTGTTCTCACATTAAAAGAAATTACTTCAAAGCTTTGCTATTAAGAATAATTGCTGATTTCCGGCTTAAGGATGGTACATTTGCTAAATTTTAAGGAAGATTCTTATGTGTTTATTAGGTATGGATGTCAATTCAAATACTCATAATTTATTTAAATAAAAGTTTGTTTTTTAGAATGATAGTATAATAATGTGTTTCTGAAAGTCTGTAATTGGCTATTGTTCTTTTAATGTATTTGTTGAAATTTCTTTGCTTGTATTTTATTTGACTTTTTTTTCTTTTATTTGCCTTTTTGTACATGCAGTTATGAAAAAATTTCTATCAGTAACTGGCTTTAGAATCAGACCACGCTTCCTTCAGAGTTGATAAATGGAAGTACAAATGAATGTTTTTACTCCTAATGTACTTTTTTGTTGTTGTTTTGGGTTTTTTAAAAATATTTATTTATTTGAAAGAGTTACACAGAGAGAGGAGAGGCAGAGAGAGAGAGGTCTTCCATCCGCTTGTTCACTCTCCAGTTGGCCGCAGCGACCCGAAGCCAGGTGCCAGGAGCTTCTTCCGGGTCTCCCCCGCGGGTACCAGGGCCCAAAGACTTGGGCCATCTTCTTCTGCTTTTGCAGGCCATAGCAGAGAGCAGGATTGGAAGAGGAGCAGCCGGGTCTCGAACCGGTGCCCATATGGGATGCCAGCACTTCAGGCCAGGGCATTAACCCGCTGTGCCACAGTGCCGGCCCCATACTCCTAATGTACTTTGTAGTCAAAGTATATCCAACAGAAAGCAGGCTGAATGAAAATTTAATTCAACTTTTCTGTGAGCATACATCACAGGCGTACTTGAAAAGTCTTATTTTATGATCCATCTTTTCCATTTCATGAAAAAAGCATACTGTAAAAGTTTTATGTTTGAAAAGGAAAACCTTCATGACAGGGAAAGAGTGATGCAGTACTTTTTGGGAATCCACTAACATAAATGCAAGATTTTGTATAAAGTGAAAGATTTAATGTTAATTTTGCTCAATATAAGGAGTTTGAACTTAATTAGCATTTATATTTAAAACATTACTATTTACTTATGAGTTAGGATCTAGCTGAAAAAACATTTCCAGTGCCAATGTTTGTGAAATTCAGGTTATGGTTGCTGTTACTAACAATGGAAACCAGAAGACCCACTAAAAGTGGCATGGAGAATAAATGTTATGTCTAATATAAAAGTTGTGTTTAATTAGATGTGGCTTATTCAACATATTTGTCTAATGTCAAAAGATTGGCATCACTACACTCAGTGTAGAGAAATGGATCATAATTTTCTTGCATGATATGATGGTATTAGAAAATATTATTGAGTCCGTGGCAGGTGTGTGAAAAGGGTTTGATTATTTCACCCTGAACCAAAAGTAAAACAGAAGAGCATATCAGATGTTATAGGAAGAAACAAATTGCAAGGTGATGTGACTTGTCATCCAGCAAGCTGCTAAAACTGGCTGTTTGTGGATCTTTTTGTTTTAACAATAAAGTATCATATTTTAGTGGTACTTTCTTAATGTTAAAATTAGAATAAAGGAAAAACACAACTCCAAAAAATTGTTAATACAAAGAATGAAAGTAGTAGGAGTAGATATTGAAACTGTTTAATAAATTAAATCTAGGTCAGGTAATAATCACTACCAAAATTAAAGTGTTTTTGGTGGCAGTGGAATGGGACTAAATCACTAGAGTGTGCAAATAAAAAAACCAGGAAAATGAAACAGGTTATAGTGCCACCAGTACAGATGGTGATTGTAAGTAAACAGCCATCCCTTGGTGTCCATGAAGTATCGTTCCAGGACCTATAAGGATACCAAAATCTGTAGAGGCTCAGGTCTTTTCTATAGAATGGCTTTGTATTTGCATATAACCAGCACACATCATCTCCAGCTTACTTTGTAATATCTAAGATGATGTAAATAGTTATACTTTTTTTTAGGCAGTAATAATGGTGGGAGGGGGGTCTATAACTATCTGGTTTTTTAGATACGTGTATTTTTTATCTATGATTGATTGAATCCACCAATGCAGGGCTTAAGAATGTGGAGGGTTGATGATGTATTTTCCCCCACTTTCAAAGGTAACTATGTAAAGAAACTTAAGAAAGCATGGAATGGAAAACAAGATGAGCTTATTTTGGTATAAAAAAGTTTGAAATTCATGCACAATATTCTTTTCTTTAAAAGAAAATTATATTTGAAAGGCAGAGTTAGAGCAGGAGAGAGAGAAAGGTAGGTTTTCCATCTGTTGGTTCACTCCCCAAATGGCCACAACAGCCAGGGCTAAGCAAAGCTGAAGGCAGGGGCCCGTGGATTTCGGCCATCTTCTCTGCTTTCCCAGGTGCACCAGGCAGGGAGCTGGATGGGAAGTGAACTGGTGCCCATATGGGGTGACAGCTTAACCCTTTAGACCACAATGCTGGCCCCAGGGTTTTCATAGTAAATATTTTCCATGAATTGTTTGGCGACTAGTAGTATACCCATTTCTTAAAATGTAAAGTAATTTAGAAATGTGATTTTTTTTTTTTTTAGATTTATTTATTTATTTGCAAGTCAGAATTACACAGAGAGGAGAGGCAGAGGTCGTCCATTCCGTGATTCACTCCGCAGTTGGCCACAATGGCCGGAGCTGCACTGATCTAAAGCCAGGAGCCAGGAGTTTCCTCTGAGACCCCCACGAGGGTGCAGGGGCCCAAAAACCCGGGCCATCCCCTACTGCTTTACCAGGCCATAGCAGAGAGCTGTATCGAAAGTGGGGCAGCCAGGTCTCAAACTGGCACCCACATGGGATGCCAGTGCTTCAGGCCAGGGCGTTAACCCGCTGTGCAACAGCACTGGCCCCAGAAATGTGATCTTAAATTTAATTAATACTGTAACAGACTTTAAAATGTGGAGGAAAAACTTTCAATTTGTGATGTCACTTACCAGCGTCTTATATGTACCTAGCATTGAATCACAGATTTTGCAAATATTTAAACCACTGTTAACTGTGTGAGTATGTAATATATCGATTTTCCACGTTTCCAGATATGAAAACATTTGGAGGGGGATGATTAACTTATTATAGGCATTTTCTCTTTCAGCTGCTTTTCTAACCCAAACTGTGTGTCTTGATGACACAACAGTAAAGTTTGAAATCTGGGATACAGCTGGTCAAGAGCGATACCATAGCCTAGCACCAATGTACTACAGAGGAGCACAAGCAGCCATCGTTGTCTACGACATTACAAATGAGGTGGGTACAGGGGCATTGTATGGTGAAACTATTGGTACTTTTTGTTATTCAGAATTTTGATTAGAGAAAATATTTTGAAATGCCTTTATTTTTTGATAGCCAGTGAAGAGCTTTCTGCCAAAGCTTTTGTGAATTAATCATTTTTTTAAAATAACATGAAGGTTTAGAACTTTTTTCTATTTATTCATAGAAATATAGTAGAGGTTATTTTGAACTATAATCTCCCCACTATGCTATGTAACACTAGGAACTTATTCCTTCCAACACACTCCAAGTTGGTACCCAATTTCCGAATTTCTATCCCCCCAACCTTTCCCAGCCTCTGTTATAAATCACCTTTCCAAATTCAGATTGCTTGTTTTTGAAAGCTCTGATATACTTGTGTATGTCTGATACTGCTTTTTTTTTTTTTAATATTTATTTACTTATTTGAGAGGGAGAGACAGAGAGAGGTCTTCCATCCACTAGTTCACTTCCTAAATGGTCACAGTGGCTGGAGCTGGGCCGATCAGGAGACAGGAGCTTCCTCTGAGTCTCCCACATAGGTGCAGGGGCCCAGGCACTTGGGCTGTCCTCCGCTTCCTTCCTAGTCCATTGGCAGAGAGCGGGATTGGAAGTAGAGCAGCCGGGACTTGAATTGGAGCCATATGGGATGCCAGTGCTGGCAGCAGACCAGCTTACTGCTCCACAATACCAGCCCCTGATTTACAAACCTGATATGTCCTCCACTTCCATCCATTCTGCTGCAGATCACAGGATTTCAGTCTTTCTATGACTGAATAATGTGTATATTCCACATTTTCTTTATCTGTTTATCTGATGATGGACACCTTGATTGATTGCATTTCTAGTTTTTAAGAAATCATATTGTTTTCCATAGTGTCTGTACTGATTTACATTCCCTCCAGCAGTACACGTTTATACATGTAGTGAAATGTCATGCTGTAATCCATAAATAAAAACAGTGGGTAGCCCTGCACCCACATGGGAGACCAGGAGAGGCACCTGGCTCCTGGCTTCAGATCAGCGCGGTGTGCCGGCCGCGGCCACTGTGGGGTGAACCAACAGAAAAGGAAGACCTTTCTGTCTCTCTCTCTCTCAATGTGCACTCTGCCTATCAAAAAAAAAAAAAAAAAAAAAAAAACTTTTAAAAAAATTTCTTTAAGCTGAAAGTATCTCAAACTACACAGTGATCCTAAGAGATTGTCTGTCCCAGAGTCACACATCGGACAGTTTTTCAAACCTTATCTCACAAAGATGTTTGCTAACCATTTTTTTGATCCTGTGCCAAATAACTGTTTCTTTGTTTAACAGGAGTCCTTTGCTAGAGCAAAAAACTGGGTTAAAGAGCTTCAGAGGCAAGCAAGTCCTAACATTGTAATAGCATTATCAGGAAACAAGGCTGACCTAGCAAATAAAAGAGCGGTAGATTTCCAGGTAAGTAAATGTTGACTTGAAGGCACTCAATTTTTGTGAATATCAGTAGCGATGTATAAATTGATTCAGATTTTCTTGACCTTGACAATTAAAGAAATAATTATTCAGAGTAAAGTATATAAAAGCAAACATGATTGTCCTCTACCTCCCACACATACTTGAGAACTAGTATACTTCCCAAGCATTTACTCATCTCCCAGTATGTATCAACTCAGAGGTGTGCCCACATACTTAGGGTGCTTTAAAAGTTTATGAACAAATAAAATAGTTCATTTTTGTGCGAAAACCCTTGAAATCCATGCATAAGTTTTCCATAAAACATGGCTTCTAGAAACTCTTTGAAGCCCCCTAGTATATACATACATACATACTAAACACACTCAGGTGACTGTTCTTAAAAGGACATTCAAAAATAAAATCTCAACAATCTGCTTTGTTATCTTATGTCATCTACAGTAGCTAATCTAGAATGTTCCCTGCTGTAAAATAGGACTGGTGAGATGTTTCTCATTTTTGCTTTTCTGTTTTTTTAAAATGTCTTGACAGAAGATTCCCATCCACAGATTACTACTCAAATGCCTGCAACAGCCCAGGTTTAAGCCCAGCTGAATCCAGGAGCCAGGTCAAGCACATGAATGCAGAAACCAAACTACTTGAGCCATCACCCCTGCCTCTCACGGGATGCAGGCATCCTAACCAGCATCTTAACCACTAGGAAAAATATCCATCCTGCAATCATTTAAAAACAAAGCAAATCTTTAGTTAGACTTAAAACTTCCTGAACTCCTGCTCTTTTTGCAGTTTGGCTATGGCCATTAGGTGTATAATGTTAGTGATGGCATCATTTTCTTAATTGAATATGTGATAGATTGAATACATAAACTGAAAGAAAACTATTTCTTGCACCATCAGGTATTAAGCTGAGTAGATTACATTTCACTTAATTCTTGAGACAACCATGTAAGGTATTATATTATCTATTATATTCCCCAAGACAGTTAGCTCTCCAGCATAAACTGGTAGGGAGAGCACTTAAATTATAGCTATAAATGGCCCTGTCATGGTTCAAAGGAACTCACTTGTTTCTTTGTCAAATGGGAAAGATAATTGGTTGCTCCTCACAACAGCTGTGAGGATCAAAGGTAATTGTATATGGTAAACTGAAACATTACAAAAATACGGGACAGTAATATAATTCTCAAAGGAAGGATTTGTGAGATATTCAAAATTATGTTGCTGTAGAAGCCATTCAGCATTAAATATGGAGGTGGTTTTTATATTTAGAAGGATAATTTTACCCCCTCTGGGACTCATTATGTCAAAGCAGATTTAATGTAAAACCAAATGAAGCAAGGGATTGTGTAAGAAGTTCAGGCAAGAGAGGATATATTCCATTACAGTTACCTTATACAGTGCTCTTCCTTTGTGATCACTTATTATGCAGTTGTTTATAGTTAATCAAGGTTCAGTAGTAACAAAAAGGCATCTTTTTTATAACAAAAATAAAGTGGGCTTAGTAACAAAAGGTTTGTGGAAAACAGAATTAAAGGTAAGTTTATTTTGGTGCAAAAAAACTTTGAAATCATGCATACAATTGGTCTTCAGAAAGTTCATGAAAAATGTGTGTTGTGAAAAAATATTTCCAAAAGATTTGTCTCTTTTCTACGAACAGGAAGCACAGTCATATGCAGATGACAACAGTTTATTATTCATGGAGACATCAGCTAAAACATCGATGAATGTAAATGAAATATTCATGGCAATAGGTGAGATTAATAATGTCTTCAAATTATATAGGCCAAAAAAGTAGGGAACGTTGATTTGACTATCTCCATTTAAAAAAATTCTTGACTTTTTTTCTTATGATTGTACTACTTTTCTGAGTCTCTTTAACCAAGTAATGCTTTTTTGAATTTTTAAATTTGAAATACTATTACCTATGAAATTGCAGTACTATCAGTTTAGGGAAGTTTCTTCCAGATGAGTTAAGCCTGAGTTTTGACTTGATAATTCAAGCAGTTTTTCCAAAGGTTTCACTGAGAAATTTGCATAAGTGTGTGGTTTTCTGTTGCAGTAGTGCCCTGGTATCTCTTTATGAGATATATTTCAGGACCCCCAATGGATGCTTGAAACCAAAGTAGTGCCTGACTATTTCCATCTAATTTTTGCCTTTTGAGCTGCAGCAATGTAACTACTATTGAATTTCCTTTTCCTTCATCACAGTTTCGTAGATTTATTTTTACTAAAAATCTCAGCACCAAATTTTTTTTCTTCCTTAAAAAGTTGAGAACTTTTATCTTTTCACTTAAAGGAAGCACTATGTAGCTTTTCTGGCACATCCAAATTGCCAGTATCATCATTGTGCTTCCAGGCATTAAGTAAGGTGAGGATTAATTGATGACCAACACTACAAGGCCGATTCAGTTTTTTGTTTGTTTGTTTGAAGATTTATTTATTTGAAAGGCAGAGTTAGAGGGAGAGACAGAGAGAGATCTTCCATCAAATGGCTGCAGTGGCCAATGAGGCTCACTCTGGTCTTCCACGTGGTTGCAGGGCCCCAAGCATTTGGGTAATTTTCAATTGTCTTTTCAGCAAGGAACTTGGTGGGAAGTGGAGCAGCCAGGATTTGAGCCAACTTCCATATGGGGTGTTGGTGCTGCAGACAGCTTAACCTGCTACGTCAGAGTACCAACCCCAGGACACTCAATCTTTACAGAGACAGTGACTGAGTGACTAGTGGGCAGGTGGTATATAACGTGGGGCCTTTAGACAAAGGGGATTTCACATCCCACGCAGACATGATAAGATCATGCCAGCTTTCATCACACTATTCAGGAAGGACATGTGAATTTCAACTTATGAATTATATCTTTGGATTTTTCAATTTAATATTTTTGTCTGTGATTGTCTACACATTATGGAATTATGGCTAACAAACTGCAAGTAAGGGGAGACTACTATAAAAGGAAGATACACTCAAAACTATTAATGTAATATTTAGACATAATTTGATTTCTTTTTCAGTATTTTAATTTCTGTCTTTAATTCAAATGTGCTGATAAGGTCACTTTCTAGGCAGAAATTAGCCTACAGATTAGTTTTTTGTTTTTTTTTTTTTTTTTTTTCCTTAAACTGCAGTGTTTCCTGAAAGAAATCCTAAGTGTAAGTGGAATTGTGGCTGTCCTGTTTCCTTCACAATATCAATAACTTAAATCACACCATTCTTAACCAATTCAGGGACTAAAAAGGTGTGCATTCCAATTTTTTTCCTTCGCCCTTCTAACCTCACTCAGATGTAATTTTAGAGGGGTCCTGTGTTGGCATAGCGGATAAAGCTGTCAACTGCAATGCCAGCATCCCATGTGGGCACTAGTCTGAGTCCCAGCTGCTCCACTTCGATCCAACTTCCTGCCAATGTGCTTAGGAAAACAGCAGAAGGTAGCCCAAGTCCCTGGACCCCTGTACTCATGTGGGAGACCTGGAAGAAACTCCTGCCTCCTGGCTTTGACCTGGCCCAGCCCTGGCTGTTGCAGCCATGTGGGGAGTGCACCAGCAAATGGAAGATATATTTCTCTGTCTCCCCCATCCCACCACCAGTTTCTCTCTCACCCTTGCTGTATGTAACTGTGCTTTTCAAGTAAATAAAATAAATCTTAAAAAAAGAAGAAAATACATCCACACAAGACTTACTGGGCCATTGCTGCCATCTGGGGGTGAACCAGCATGTGAAGATCTTGATAACTTCCTCTTTTTCTCCCTGTCTTTCACATAAATAAATCTTTTAGAAAGGAAGCCCATAGAGAAATATGCCAAAGGGAGAAATGAATGAAAATCTAAGTTTGTATTAAATATAATGTAATTCATAATGCTAGCCGATCAAATGTCCCTGTTATGAGTGTTCACCGTTCATCAAGGGTATGTGTTAACTGGAAATTTTTCCATATTACCATGTAGGCTGCCATTCCTAAAGTAGTGACCAAAGCACAGGCTTTCTTCCCAAACTTCGATTCTCCTAGTTCTTGTACCCGGTACCTGGTCCAAAATCAGAATTCCGCAGATGATTAATGCTGATTGGAAAACGTAGAACAAATAAAAGATCCAAAATATAGCTAAGTGTTTTGTGATTTGAAGTGCAGCACATTCAACTTCTGAGTAACCTGAGTTAGGACTATGGTAAAGTTAGTCTTATAATAGGCCATCCCCGAGATTGATAGAGACTAGTGTGTCCGGTTACCTTTATTACAGTCAGTACACTTAAGCATATTTAATATTACTCTTTCTCAAACAGTAAATCCAACACATACAAAATCTTGGGGGATTGAGACAGACATCATCTGGTGGATAAATTAACAGCCATTAGCTTTTATAGAATTTAGCAGAGTAACTGCTGTTTTTAAGGGGTTTTGTCCAATTCTGAAAAGCTAAAGAAATCTGACGAAAACAGAATTGAGAGCTAGTTTTTAGAGACAGAGACTTCAGGGTCAAGCCATTTACGTGTTAGGCACTAACATACTAAGATTCTTTATCAGCCCATAAGTGGAGAAAATCTGACTGAAGGAAAGAGAAGAGGCCATGGAAATTGATAAGAAAATGCGATATATATAATCTGTCATTCTGAGTGGTAATTAGGTTATAAGTAGAGGAAAAAGTGTGTTAGGGTAGTGGTGGTGATAATGAAATTTATTTATATCCTGATTTGTTCAAAATGTTGCCAGTCCAGAAAACATTTTTACATGAGCTTTATACACAATGGCTGGAGATAATCTTTAAATATTAAAAGTATTAATAATTATGAAATAAGTTAAAGCTTTTCTGACATTTACATGAATCTATGTAAAGAATTATATATAGCTGTAGTCATGTTTAGGATCTGTGTGTTTTAATATGAATGTTCTAATTTTGTTTATTTTGAAAATTTATTTCATAGCTAAAAAGTTGCCAAAGAATGAACCACAGAATCCAGGAGGAAATTCTGCTAGAGGAAGAGGAGTAGACCTCACTGAACCTACACAACCAACCAGGAGTCAGTGTTGTAGTAACTAAACCTCCAGTTTGAACTAGCTGGAAAATTCTTCTGCTTCCTAAATGTAAATAACAGTGGAATTGGAGCATTTAACCGGCCCAGTATGACTTCCAAAAAGAAGAGACTTACGATAGAGTCAGGTTTCTAATACAGAATTATTTTAAGTGTTTTTGAACTTAATTTTTAATAACATGCATGTGTCCCTCTGACTAATGTTTCAGCAATAGAAAGGGAAAGTGAGTACTGTGTGTACACTTGTTTCATTGGAAGGTTAAGGGTAATAATCATTTCTCATCACTAGAAATAGAGACCAATGACTATCTGGACCCTCAGTTAATGAGCCAGTTTTCTCCAAACTAACACAGTAGTCATCTATGAAAAGGACTTGGAATTTATTTGGGCTTTTCAGAAAACATTTTTAGGAGATTCTGAGCATATTTATGCTTAGATACAGTATTCAGACAAATAGCAATTTTTCTTGGTATCTGTACTTAAAGTACATGTGCACATTTTAATAAATTAACCACAAGAAAAACCTCCAGAGGACTGGGGGAAGATGAGCATTAGTGACATCTAAATTATAACCAGTCCTGTTACTTTTTAAATGGGTAAAAAATTCAAATGTAACCCCATCATATTTTAGGGATATGATAACTGATAAATGCCACTTAGTGAATAGTGTTCCCCTTCAGACATGTGAGCTCTTCAAGAAAAAAATATATATGTGAAACCAGGTATCTGTGATTTCTATTTAATCACTGCTGGCTATTACATAGGTCTTGTTTGGGGGCAAGGAGGGAGCCTTTGTTCCCTTTGAACATAATACAGTCAATGCACTAACAATTATGTACATTTAAACTTGATTATTTTAAATTTGATCTTCAGCTGTACTGTAAATAGGGTACTGCATTGTAGTCTCCGTATGTTTATTACTTTTCTGTAATATTTAAGAGTTGCTTAAAGTATACAAAATGTACAGTTACTAAAACATCTAATTAACTTCTCTTCCCCCTTTGAAATGAAGGGGTTTCAGTTGTTCTTACATGGGAAGAACCATAATAAACAATATTCCTGTAATTTGTAACATAAGTATTGCAATGGTAGTAACAATCTTACAGCCTTGTTTTCCAAAGTTCATTTTATTTTGATCGGTTCAGTATATTGCACTAATTATTTTAGGTATTTTCATTATATGAAATCTACCATGTGTCAGATGATTTAATCTATTTAAGTGTTGAACTGCTAGCAGAACTTGTACATTACAGTAATTCAGAATTAGTAAGGAAAACAGTTCACCAGTGTTTAGTTTTATATTGAGGTGCTCAGGTTGGAATAAAGTGGTATAAAAAGCAAGTAGTGGTTTTTTTCTTTTTTGATTTTAAAGCAGTGAACATATACAAATGATACTATATAACCTAAACTTTGCTTTTATATTTTCTTTACTGTGTTCTTAACAATTATTTGCATGGTATTAATGGAGTTTCCCAATATTTGGCTCATTGAAGAAGTGTCTGGCATTATATTTTGGTGCTCTGGATAATTGGAACTTCTTTATGTCAGAAACTGATCATTAATTCCATTGAGAAATATTACCATAACTGTAATGTTGTCTCTGGAACCAGCAGTTAAAGCAGCATTTACAAGTTTATGGCTAACATACTCAGCTGCACTTTCATAGAAACTCTTAGTGCATAGTTCTTTTTCACTTGTGTTACCACCATCTGTACAGTCTTTCTCACTGCAGGGTTCATGATTAGTCATTTCAGGTGGAAATATTTGAACATTTTCAGGGTTATAAAAATTTTCTGAATATTTTGAACCCAACAAATTACTTGAATTTGTAGTTGACATGTATTCTTTAGATTCAGACTTACACTTAAACAGCACATTGATGTGACTTTCTGACTTATTGATGCTTGGTACACTGATTGGAAGAAGCAGAGATGTATTGGATGCTAGAGGTTTGTTTTGCTTGGTAGAATAGTATGTTTCTTTATATATCTGGAACGTTGTTATTGTCAGTGCAATGACTTCCTTTTTGTCCAGAACTTCCCAAAGTCCATTAGTAGCTAAGATAAGGAATTGACATAAGTCATCAATGGGGACAGAAGTAGTTTGAGGAGCTGGGATAACGAATTTTTTCAGTCTGAGATTTCCATGAAATCCAAGTCCTCGTGTGATTTCTGTTTCCCCTTCTAGGAGCCCGTATGGTTCATTTGAGCTAATTACTGCTCCATTCTGAAGTACTCTTCTTCTTTCATTTATGTTTCGCGTAGTATGTTCTTTGGTTAGACAAAAACCTTTCCCATTTCTGCATAAGACTACTTGCACATTACCTGAAAAAAGTTATTTAGAACAAGAAATTTTAGGGACCAGTGTTGTGACGTAACTGGTAAAAAAAAAAAATTTATCCCAAAGATTTAATAGACAGTATACTGTTTAATAATTGTGTGTTTCAATGCTAAGAATGCAAGCCATGTAAAATACTTTTTAAATGTGTGGCATTGACAATACTACTGGACAATTCACCATAATGTTGGTTTCAAACTAGGAGAGCAATTTATCCTTCATTAAATTAAGCAAATTTTAGATTCTAAAATACAAGAGTACTCCAGAAAGTTCACGAGAGGTAGAATTAAAAGATTAGTGCAGGCCAGTGCCGTGGCTCAACAGGCTAATCCTCCACCTTGCGGCGCCGGTACACGAGGTTCTAGTCCCGGTCGGGGTGCCGGATTCTGTCCCGGTTGCCCCTCTTCCAGGCCAGCTCTCTGCTGTGGCCCAAGAGGGCAGTGGAGGATGACCCAAGTGCTTGGGCCCTGCACCCGCATGGGAGACCAGGAGAAGCACCTGGCTCCTGGCTTCGGATCAGCACTATGCGCCGGCCGCAGCGGCCATTGGATGGCGAACCAATGGCAAAGGAAGAAGACCTTCCTCTCTGTCTCTCTCTCTCTCTCACTGTCCACTCTGCCTGTCAAAAATTAAAAGATTAGTGCAAAAACTTTTTTCTATGACGTGTTTCCCATGAACTTTTTGAAGATCCTTTGTATTGCATTTAATATTAAAATACAACTAGTGAAGAATAACATCTAGGCACCAGTGCCGTGGTGTAGCGGGTAAAGCTGCCACCTGCAATAGTGGCATCCCATATGGGTGCCAGTTCAAGTCCCGGCTGCTCCACTTCTGATCCAGCTCTCTGCTATGGCCTGGAAAAGCAGTGGAGAAAGGCCAAAGTCCTTGGGCCCCTGCACCTGCATGGGAAACCTGGAAGAAGCTCTTGTTTTAGTCAGGGAAAATGATCTTAGGAGCATAATTTTCAAGCAGTCAATTTTTCTTGATAAAAAGTTATGATTTATTAAGAAGTTACTTATTCTTAGATGGGGGTTAGTGATGTTTGGAGATTATCATGGAAAAATAAAATTCTTTGGATATTATGCCAGATTCACCTAAGAAGATATTCTGGTTTTTTTTAACTTTTATTCAGTAAATATAAATTTCCAAAGTACAGTTTATGGATTACAATGGCCTTTCCCCCCCGCCCATAACTTCCCTCCCACCTGCAACCCTCCCATCTCCCGCTCCCTCTCCCATTACATTCACATCAAGATTCATTTTTGGCCGGCGCCGTGGCTTAACAGGCTAATCCTCCACCTTGCAGCGCCAGCACACCAGGTTCTAGTCCCGGTTGGGGCGCCGGATTCTATCCCGGTTGCCCCTCTTCCAGGCCAGCTCTCTGTTATGGCCCGGGAAGGCAGTGGAGGATGGCCCAAGTCCTTGGGGCCTGCACCAGCATGGGAGACCAGAAGCACCTGGCTCCTGGCTTTGGATCAGCGTGATGCACCGGCCACAGCGGCCATTGGAGGGTGAACCAACGGCAAAAAGGAAGACCTTTCTCTCTGTCTCTCTTTCTCACTATCCACTCTGCCTGTCAAAAAAAAAAAAAAAAATTCATTTTTAATTATATACAGAAGATCGATTTAGTATATATTAAGTAAAGGTTTCATCAGTTTGCGGATATTCTGGTTTTAAACATGGTTCTATACCTGAAATTGGATGTTTGTTGCTTATGGAAGTGCAATTCTAAGCCTTCAATTTTTTTAGGTATAAGAATTTAGGCTTAGAAGGCTGAGGTTTGTGCAGTTAATATGATTGGACAGAAAGACTAAGTGGGTGAAGCATTGCTGTCAGATGGAGATCGAAAGAGTTGACTGCAACATCCCTCCCCCAATTCCAAGAAGCACAGCATGGAGAAGGGTGCTACTCCCTTGGGGGAAACAAAAAATTAAGTCCAGTTCTAAGTGCCAAGTCAGCTACCTGCATGCTAGCCTCAAGCTGCGTTAGCCAGATGACAAAAAAAAAAACCTCTACCCTCAAGCTCTAACAACACAGGAAAAAAACTTCCTGGAGAGTGGGGCAAGAAATGGGGCACAGGACTACAAAAGGAGAGCAGAGACACAGCAGCACAGCAGCCTTGAGACCTGGCCCAACTGGGAGCAGGCAGCAGCTGTCAGTAGCTCTGCCATCTCAGCCCTGCGAATCCAAGGTGATCCAGCCCACCTTCCCACGGCTCTGAAGACATTCAGGGGCCCTATCCATGCATCTTTTACTCTGGGAAGCAGCCAGGTGGGCCCACATATGTACCATCACCACTAGGAAGCAAGCGGTTAGTACATTCCTTGACCAAACATGGAGCTCTGTCCACCTTATGTGGCCATAAAAACCAGTTGAACAGTCTGCTCTCAGAAGCTGGGCACACTGAGGCCCTGAGGATCAACCCTGCGCACTCAGCCCCAAGAAGCAGCTGGGCAGGCATCCTGAGTAGATTAGCCCCTGAATGCCCTGTGACGTGACCTATATAGCCCTCAGGCACTGAGACACTGCACACCAATACTGGGCACACTACAGTGCACCCACCTGGGCCCACAACACAAACCATGCACTAAAATGACTCGTGGAAGAAAACTGACAGGCATGTTATTCTACAATGGCACTGCAAACCCAGAGTTCCCAGTGATCCTATCTGATCTGGAAGACCTGAATCCCAACTCTATGCAATTCCCTAAGGCCTAGGCCATTAAGACACCTGTAGACACTGCTACCATTGATTACATCTGAAACAACTACTTGCTTACTACAAAAAAGTGCTCGGAACCAAAGTCAACAACAGCACATCCAGCCAACATATTAGTACACTTGACTTGCAGAAGACCCTTTTTCTGCAAAAGCCACCTTACAAAGTTGGTAGAAACAAATGGCGCACCAGGTGCACAAAAATCAATGTATAGGGGGGACAAGGCATTTTAAAATAGGTACCCTGTACCTCCGAAGAGACAATAAATCTAGCAACAGTCTATAAAAATAGAAATCAATTAATTGCCTGACATCTCAAAATAATGATTTTAATGGAATTCACTGTGATGAAGTCAATCACAATGTAATTAGGAAGACAATTCATGAATGAGCAATTTAGCAAGATACAGAAATGTGGGGCCAGTGCTGTAGATTAGTAGGTACAGTCCCTGTAATGCCAACATACCAATGGGCACTGGTTTGTGTCCTGGCTGCTCCCCTTCTGATCCAGCTCCCTGCTAATGGCCTGAGAAAGGCAGAAGAGGATGGCTTAAGGGCTTAGGCCTCTGCCACCCACATTGGAGACCTGGATGGAGCTCCTGGCTTCTGGCTTTGGCCTAGCTCAGCCCTGGCTGTTGCAGCCATTTGGGGAGTGAATTAGCGAATTGAAGATCTTTCTCTTTCTGTGTCTTCCCCACCTCTCTAACTCTTTCAAATAAATAAATTAAAAAAAAATCAAGTTTTTGTGCTAAAGAATTTAAAAAATGGAATTTAGAAAATATACTTGAGGGCCAACGCCAAGGCTCACTTGGTTAATCCTCTGCCTGCGGCACCGGCATCCCATATGGGCGCTGGGTTCTAGTCTCGGTTGCTTCTCTTCCAGTCCAGCTCTCAGCCGTGGCCCAGGAGTGCAGTGGAGGATGGCCCAAGTGCTTGGGCCCTGCACCCACATGGGAGACCAGGAGAAACACCTGCCTCCTGGCTTCAGATCGGCATAGCTCCAGCCGTAGCAGCCATTGGGGGTGAACCAACGGAAGAAAGACCTTTCTCACTGTCTCTCTTTCTCACTAACTCTGTCAAATAATAATAATAATAATATATGTATACTTGAGAGCCTTAGTAGAAAAACTGAACAGTTAAAGATTTTCTCAGGTTAAAGAAAGTGTTTTTTTTTTCTTTAAAAATAATCCAATCATATGCAAACAAAAGTGAGAGTTACATGACACTATTAAACATTTGCATTATGATTATTTCAGAAGAGGGGAAAAACCATAGAAAGCATATTCAATCAAATGATTGCTGAAAACTTGGGGAGAAATATGAATATCCAAATGCAGGAAGTTCAAAGGACATTTAAAATATTCAACTAAAACTGTCAAAAAAATTCTAAAAACAACAAAAGAAAGGCATCAAGTCATTTATAAGAGAACTCTTGTTAAATTAATGACACAATTTTTTTTAAAGATTTATTTCTTTATTTGAAAGGCAGAGTTACAGAGAGGCAGAGGCAGAGAGAGAGAGGTCTTCCATCCACGGGTTCACTCCCCAAATGGCCGCAACAGCCAGAGCTGAGCCGATCCAAAGCCAGGAGCCAGGAGCTAATTTCAGGTCTTCCCATGCAGATGCAGGGGACTTGGGCCATCTTCTACTGCTTTCCCAGGCCATAACAGAGAGCTGGATCAGAAGTGGAGCAGCTGGGACTCAAACTGGCGCCCATATGGTATGCTGGCACTACAGGCGCCAGCTTTATCCACTATACCACAGCACCGGCCCGACAAGACTTCTTGACAAAACCTTACAGACCAAGAAAGAATGGAGTGAAATATTCAACATTCTAAAGGAAAAATTACTGGGTCCAGCATGGTGGCTCAGTAGGTTAAGCCACCTCCTGTGGTGCTGGTATCCTGTGTTAGAGTTTAGTCCAGGCTGCTCCATTTCTGATCCAGCTCCCTGCTGATGCACCTGGGAAAGCAATAGAAGATGGCCCCAAATACTTGGGGCCCTGTTGCCTACATACGAGTTCTAAGCTCCTGGCTTCATCCTGGACCAGCTCTGGCTGTTGCAACCATTTGAGGAGTGAACAAGTCATTGGAAGCTCTCTCTCTCTCTCTCTCTGACTCTCCCTCTCTGTCACTCTGCCTTTCAAGTAAATCTTTGAAAATTTTTTTAAAAAATTGATAGCCAAGAATACTATACTGCACAAAGTTGTTCTTCAGAAGTGAGGGAAGAATAAAGATATTCCATAACAAAAGTTGAAGGAATTGATCACCAGACCAGACCACAAGAAACACTGCAGGGAATCCTTAGAAGTATGTTGATAACTACCATTATGAAGACAGAGAAGTACAAATTCCTTTAGGAAAGGAAATACACAAGAGAAGGAGAAGAAAAATCTGTTGGTTCATATTTTATTTTTATGTTATTCCTAGATTTTATAATCTAAATAATAATTCCACCTACATCAATTAAGGCTATACTTCTGATTCTTTTCTGAAAATTACATTTAGTTTTGATACTAGGTTTATGTTGGTCTCTTAAAATGAGTTGGAAAGCATTTGATTCTCTGTTTTCTGAAAGAATATCTTATTGTGCTATTATTTTTCTTTAAAAAATTTTAAATGGAGAGCATCCTACATTTTAATTTTTATTTCATTTATTTTATTTTAAAGGCAGGGAGACTGTGAGGGCATTCCCGTTCAGTCTCCCAAGTGCCTGCAACAATCTGGGCTGGGCCAGGACGAAGACAGGAACCAGGAACTCAGTCTGTGTCTCCCAGGTGAGTGGCACCTGCCCAGCTACCTGAGCCATCACCAGCTCTCTCCTGGTGTGCACACTAGCAGGAAACTGGAATCAGATCTGGTGCTGGGACTTGAACACAAGCATGCAAATATTGGATTGAGGTATCCCAAGGAGTGTCTTAACTTCTAAGTCAAATTCCCACCCCATATTTTGTCTTTAAATGTTTATTAGAATTCATCAGTGAAACTAGGTCTTTAATAATTGCTAAGAAAATATCTTTTAAATGAATCTAATTATTAAACAATATAGGGCTATTAAAGGGAAAAATCTACAGAAGACCTATATTACAAATGCAAAGAAAAGTTTTCAGGCAAAAGGAAGATGATACCAAATAGATCTACCAAATCTATACAAAAAAAAAAGAATACCATGAATGTAGTATGGGTGCATATATCTTTTTCTTATAGAAATCTGCCAAAGATAATTGTTGAAAGAAATGGCAATGATAGCAAATATTTGTTACACATAAAATATGTATATATGCATACATTATAGCACCAAAATAAACTTATTTTTCTTCCATTTTTCCATGAACTTTTTAAAGTTCCCTCATATAAAAATGTGTAAGCAAATAACATAAAGTCTGAGAAGGAACAAATTAAGGTATACTATTGTATAGATTTTATTCTTTATGTAAAGTGATATGGTATTACTTTTATATAGACTGAAAAAAGAAAGATATACAATATAATTTCCAAAGGAACCACTAAATAATACAATTAAGAGTAATAGCTAATAACTGAAATGAGTTAGATTGGATTCATGCAAAAATAATTATAAAGATCATCAAAAAGGAGAGAATCAAACAACACATCAAATATACAGGGAAAAATTCCTAAATGATAAATCTGCATCCAGCCATGCCAACAATTACATTACATATGACTGAACTAGGCACCCAATTAAAAGGCAGAGACTGTCCGAGTGGATCAAAAAGCAAGACCCAAATATATGCTACTTACAATAAGTGTATTTTTAATATTAAGACAAAAATATCTTAAATTTAAAGGAATGAGAAATGATATAACCGTGACAAGAGCTATAGTAACTAGGGGAGTGACACTGTAGCACAGCAGGTTAAGCACTGCTTGTGTTGCTGACATTCTATGTGCACATTAACCTAGAATCTGATACCCAGCAGACCTATCCTTTGTTAACAGTGTTATGTATTGTGTAGAAGGAGAGAGGGAGATCTCATCCTCTGATTCATTCTGAAATGCCTGCAGCAGTTGTGGCTGAGCCAGGCTGAGCTCAGAATTCATTCTGGGTCTCCCACATGGGTCACAGAGCCATCAACTACTGCCTCCTAGAATACACATTAGCGGGAAGTACCTGAACCAAGAACTCCAATACGAGATGTGGGCATCCAGAGTCATGTCTTATCTACTGCACCAAATGTCTGGGGGGTTTTTTTGTAATTTTTTTTTTGAGATTTATTTTTTTATTTGAAAGACAGTGATGGAGAGGGAGGGTGGGAGAGGGGGAGAAAGAGAGACCCCCACCCACCCCCTGGTGCTTTTCCTTAATACCTGCAACAGCCAGGACTGGGCCAGGCCAAAGCCAGGAGCCAGGAGCTTTAGCCACAACTCCTATGTAGGTGCCAGGAACCCAAGTACTTGGACCCTCATCTGCTGCCTCCCATATGCAACAGCAAGAAGCTGGATCAGAAACACAGAGCCGGCGCCACGGCTCACTAGGCTAATCTTCCGCCTCGTGGCACCGGCACACCGGGTTCTAGTCCCGGTTGGGGCACCGGATTCTGTCCTGGTTGCCCCTCTTCCAGGCCAGCTCTCTGCTGTGGCCAGGGAGTGCAGTGGAGGATGGCCCAAGTCCTTGGGCCCTGCACCCCATGGGAGACCAGGAGAAGTACCTGGCTCCTGCCTATGGATCAGCAGCGCGCCAGCTGCGGCGGCCATTGGAGGGTGAACCAACGGCAAAGGAAGACCTTTCTCTCTGTCTCTCTCTCTCACTGTCCACTCTGCCTGTCAAAAAAAAAAAAAGAAAAAAAGAAAAGAAACACAGAGTACTCTAGGCATTCTGATATGGAATACAAACATTACAAATGATGATTGAAAATGCTGTGCTAGAAGACTTGGCCCACCCCTACTCTTTTAAAACAAATGTGTTTATTTGTTCATTATTTATTTGAAAGGCAGAGAGAGAGAGACAAACAAATAAATAAATCTTCCTTCCACTGATTGATTCACCAAATGCCTGCAACAACCAGAGCTGAGCCAGGCTCAGAAGCCCAAAGCTCATCTTGGCCTTTCACAGGAGTGGTAGGGACCCAGCTACTTTGGGCATCACCTGCTGCTACTTCTTGGGGGCGGGGGGTGCATTAGCAAGAGTGCTGGAGTTGGAAGTGGACTTGAACCCAGGCACTCTGATAAGAGATGCAGGCATCACAAGCAGTATCTTAGCTACTGCATCAGTCACCCCCCAGAACTCTACTTTTAAAAAGTGAAGAATATAAGGCATTGGCAAATAAAAAAATGAGAGAATTAATCACTAGCATATGTGGCATTCAAGAAAAAGTGAAAGGAAGTGATTTAGGCTAAAATGAAAACAGAAGACAGCAGCTCAAATCTAGACAAGGAATGGTAACTATAAAGAGAATATCAAACACACCAAAAATGTATTTTGTTTTAAATCTTTTTTCTTGAATTCAGAAGGAAACTCTGTGAATAATAGCTATTAAACTGTTGGGGCCAGCACTGTGGCATAGTGGGTAAAGCCGCTGCCTGCAGTGGCAGCATCCCATATGGGTGCCGGTTCAAGTCCTGGCTGCTCCACTTCTGATCCAGCTCTCTGCTATGGCCTGGGAAAGCATTGGAAGATGGCTCAAGTGCTTGGGCCCCTGCACCTGTGTGGGAGACCTGGAAGAAGCTCCTGGCTCCTGGCTTTGGATCAGCTCAGCTGTGGCTGTTGCAGTCATTTGGGGAGTGAACCAGTGGAATGGTAGACCTCTCTCTCCCTCTCTCTCTCTGGCTCTACCTCTCTCTGTAACTCTGTTTTTCCAATAAATAAAATAAAATCTAAAAAAAAAAAAAAAAAAAAACTGTGGCCGGCGCCGTGGCTTAACAGGCTAATCCTCTGCCTTGCGGCGCCAGCACACCAGGTTCTAGTCCCAGTTGGGGCGCCGGGTTCTGTCCCGGTTGCCCCTCTTCCAGGCCAGCTCTCTGCTATGGCCCGGGAAGGCAGTGGAGGATGGCCCAAGTGCTTGGGCCCTGCACCCCATGGGAGACCAGGAGAAGCACCTGGCTCCTGCCATCGGATCAGCGAGATGCGCCGGCCGCAGCGGCCATTGGAGGGTGAACCAACAGCAAAAAGGAAGACCTTTCTCTCTGTCTCTCTTTCTCACTATCCACTCTGCCTGCCCAAAAAAAAAAAACTGTTTGTAGGCTTGCAATGTATAAAGGAGTAATTTGTATGAAAATGAGGTACAAAGGAGGGGTGGGGGGCATACAGAATAGAGCTATGCCAGAGCAAAAATGTTGTATACTATTGAAATTAAGTTGGCATTAATCTAAGGCAAATTGTTTTTAAGTGGTTAACTTTAATCCCTAGGACAATTACCAGGAAAATAAATTTTTAATTTAATTAAAGAAACAAAAATGAAAACAGTATACCAGAAAATATGTATTTAATACAAAAGAAGGCAGTAATGAAAAAGTAAAGGATCAAAAAATAGATAGGGGCCGGCGCTGTGGTATAGAGGGTAAAGCCACTGCCTGCAGCGCCGGCATCCCATATGGGTGCTGGTTCTAGTCCTGGCTGCTCCACTTCAGATCCAGCTCTCTGCTATGGCCTGGGAAAGTAGTAGAAGATGGCCCAAGTGCTTGGGCCCCTGCACCCATGAGGGAGAACCCAGAAGCTCTGGGCTCCTGGTTTCAGATCAAAATACATAAGACAAATACAAAACAGAAAAATGGAAGATATAAATCCTACCCTATCAATAATTACATTTTTTTCTTTTAGACTTATTTTATTTATTTGAAAGGCACAGTTAGAGAAAATGAGAGAGGCAGAGACAGAGAGGGAGATCTTTCATCCACTGGCTCACTCCCTACATGGCCACAATGGCCAGGACTGGGCCAGACTGAAGTCAGGAGCCAGAGGCTTCTTCTGGGTGTCCCACATAGGTACAGGAGCCCAAGGACTTGAGCCATCTTCCACTGCTTTCCCAGATGCATTAGCAGGGAGCTGGATTGGAAGTGGAGCATCTGGTGTTGGCACCCATTTGGGATGCTGGCATCAAAAGCAGAAGCTTTAGCTAAGCTGCCACAATGCTGACCCCAGTAATTACATTAAATATAAGTGGATTTGAAAGTCCGAGGTTTGCAGAATGGAGACAAAAAGAAAAGCTGGTAACAGGCCAAATAATGGTCCTTAAGATATCAAGTTTGTTACCCTATTGGTAAATAGTTCAAAGAAGTGATTAATAAGCCTAAATTGTACCTACTGGATTGTCCAGGTGGGTCATAAATACAATCAGAAGAGAGATTTTCAACAGACACAGAAAATGTAGATGAAATGAGACTACAAAAGTAGAGATTGCTGTTATGTTGCCACAATCAGGTAAAGCTGTCAGCCAACACAAGCTGTGAGAAGCAGGGAATATATTCTCCAGTAGGTCCTCTGGAAGGAACACTCCCTTGTTCACATCTTGATTCAGTCTATACGATTTTGGACTTCTCAAACTGTGAAAGAATAAATTTCTATTGTTGAAGTCACCAAATTTATTTAATTTCCTAACAGTCACAGAAAACTAACACAAACTAGTCTCAACTATATGCTATTTTTTTAAAGATCTTATTTATTTGAGAGGTGGAGTTACAGACAGTGAGAAGAGAGGCAGAGAGAGGTCTTCCATCTGCTGGTTCACTCCCCAAATGGCCACAATGGCCAGAGCTCTACCGATCTAAAGCCAAGAGTCTGGAGTCTCTTCCAGGTCTCCTACACAGGTGCAGGGCCCAAGGAGTTGGGCCATCTTCTACTGTTTTCCTAGGCCGTAGCAGAGAGATGGATAGGAAGAGCAGCAGCCGGGACTAGAAATGGCACCCATATGGGATGCCAGCGCTGCAGACGGAGGCTTAGCCCATTATGCCACAGTGCCGGCCCCTCAGCTATATGCTATTAAATAGACTCTGTGGATTCAAAGACATAACTGAGTTGAAATAATTGGTAAAAAGATGAAAACATATATACTACTCCAACAATAAGCAAAGAAGAGCTGGAACAAATTTACTTGTATCATCACTTTAATATAGAAATTATTGCAAATGACAGAAGAACATTTAAAGCAATGAAAAGATCAAATCTATCAACAAGACATAATTATAAAAACATACACCTAAGCACAGAATCCCAAAATGTAAGAAGCAAAAATGGACAGAATGGCAACAGAAATAGATAATCCATCTGTCATAGTAGTTGACATCATCAACATTCTGTGTTCAATAATGGATAGAACAGCTAAGAAAAAGATCAACAAGGAACTAGAAAACATGAATACTGTAAAGCAACACTTACTAACAGACATCACTAAACAGTCCTTGTAAACAACAGCATAATACAAAGGTAGCCCAAAATTTGTAGAAAAAATGAATTAAAGATAATGAGTGAGGGGCCAGCACTGTGGTACAGCGAGTAAAGCTGCCACCTGTGGCATCAGCATCCCATATGGACGCCAGATCATGCCCCGGCTGCTCTGATTCTAATCCAGTTTCCTGCTGATGTACATAGGAAAGCAGTGGGGGATGGCCCAAATGCTTGGGCCCCTGCACCCATGTGAGAGACCCAGAAGAAGCTCCTGCTCCTGGCTCTGACTGGCCCAGCCTTGGCTGTTGTGGCCATTTGGCGAATGAAGTAGCAGATGAAAGATCTCTCTATGTAATTCTGCCTTTCAGTAAAATAAACCTTGGGGCCGGCGCTGTGGCGCAGCAGCTTGACACCCTGGCCTGAAGCACCTGCATCCCATATTGGGAGCCAGTTCGAGGCCCGGCTGCTCCACTTCCAATCCAGTTGGGCCAACTGGGAAGTGAACCATCAGATGGAAGACGTCTCCTTCTCTCTCTTTCTCTCTGCCTCTCCTCTCTCTGTGTAGCTCTGACTTGCAAATAGGTAAATAAATCTTTAAAATAAAATAAACCTTAAAAAATTATAAAGATAATGAATGGAACTGACAAGACAGCTGAGCAACAGGCTCCAGTGAGCACTTCCCCACAAAGAGACCAATGTAACGAGGAATACACACACATTGTCACTTTCACCACAGCTACCAAGGCCAGGTGAGAGGCCAGAGTGCCTTGTCTTATTATAACCATAAGAAAAGTCTCCTTGAAGAAAACAAAGGGGCTGGGATTGTAGCACAGCTGGTAAAGCTGCCACCTGCAACACCAGCATTCCATGCACCTGGGAAAGCAAGAGAAGACAGCCCAGGTAGTTGGGCCTCTGCCACCTACATGGGAAACCAGGTGGAGTTTTTGGCTCTTGGTTTGGACCTGGACCCCCTCTTAGCCATTGCAGCCATTTTCAGGGTGAACCAGCAGATAGAAGCTTAGTCTTTCTCTTTTATTCTCTCCCCCTCAACCCTGTTTCTCTTTCAATTAAATAAAATGACTATTTATAAAAGAAATAAATTTAAATTTGAGAAAAAGAAAGAAAACAAGAAGGAAACAGCTGCCTCGGTCACACCTCCCTGAAACTCCACGGTGTGTGGCAGGCAGGATGCCTCCTGCTTGGGATAGGGAGGAGACTGAAACCCAGCGTCAGGCTCACTGCGAAAAAATTCATTTGGATTCAGCCCTGGCTTTCCCCACTCACCTGTGGGGTGATAATTTAAAGCTTCCTCAGCCAGGCACGTACAGAATGTGAAACTCCAGCTGTGCAGAAAAGCCAGAAGAGGAAGCGTAGGACCAAACCTCTGAGCTCAGAGCCTGGCCTGCTGGGTCAAGCCCCGGCCCCGATACAGTCCAAAGGCCTCTAGCTGCTGGCCAGTGGTCACAGACTGAACCCAGACTTGTCCAATATCAGGCAGAGGCCTGCACTCCAGGAGGTCAGGCACATTTTGGCATAGTACACCATGCCAGTCTCTGGGGGCATGTGGGCGCTTCCTGGACTTTGTCAGGACCTCTAAACGTGGAACCCAGGTGTGACCGGCATGGTGCCAATCTGGGAGACCCAACCTGGGCAGAAACCTGGCAACACAGGGCTGTGCTGTGGGACACAGTGCTGGGCAGATCTTAGTGGTTTCCGATATATGGGGCCGCTTACTTGTGGACAGTCTCTGGACTGGACCCAGTAGGTATCAGGTGGAGACCTGAGCCCACTGAAAAATCTTGCTTTGATGTTCATCACCACCAGCCTCTTGCAGGTCTGGTGTGCACCCCCAGCATTGCACAGGGGTTGATGTGTGTAAGATCCAGGTGTGAGCCATGCAGAGCCTGCCTGAGATGAGGAGCTACCTCTGTCACTTCTCCTGCAACCCTGGACAAATGGCAAAGAATCAGAAGGCTTCTTTAGGAATTGGTGCCAGGTAGATAGAACTCAGCAAAGAATAGATCCTAACGGTCCTTGTCCCCAGGCTAGCAACTGCAGATGGGGCATCTAGATCTGCCTCGGTGCCCAGCAGAGTTCCATGGTCCTGGAGAGCAGAGCTTTGTTGTTTGTCTAAAGATGTATTTATTTATCTGAAAGTCAGAGCTACAGAGAGAGAAAGTGAGAGACACACAGAGAGTCTTCCATCCACTGCTTTACTTGCCAGATGGCAGCAACAGCCAGAGCTGGGCCAAGCAGAAACCAGGAACCAGGAGTTTCTTCCAGATCTCCCAGGGAGGTAGTGGGGGCTCTAGCACTGAGACCATCTTCCACTGTTTTTCCTAGGCCATTAGCAGAGAGCTAGATAAGAAGTGGAGCTGCCAGGACATGAATCAGCGCCTGTATGGAATGCTGTCACTGCAGGCAGTGACTACCTGCTGAGCCATAATTTGGCCCAGATGAGCAGTTTTACACACCAGCCAACATCACCAATTGCCAGGAGATGTGGCATCAGGTGGTGAGCCCAATTCAGCAGCAGACAGACCATAGCAGAGTAAGCTTTGGTCTTGGTGGGCTAAGGGTTCTGGATACAATCTAGCATTGTGGAATTCATGGACACAGCGCAAGAAGTCTAAGCCTACCACATACCAAGGGAAGGACGGACTTCCCCTTTTCAGACACTTTCTCAGTTCATCAGCTACAGATCTGGACAAATCTCTGTTGGGGAAGTGTTCTAAGATTGAGTCTGTAAAAATACATCCCCAGCAACCTGGAACACCCACAACATAGGGTGCTGTCTAGCCCTGAAATAGCCATAGGCTCAGAGAAAATAGAGTGCTTAGAATTTCTAGAAAAACATCCACGAACAAACCCAGATTTCCCTAATAACTAGTGCTTCAATGCACAGATGACATCGTATACAAACTGGCATCAAGAACTTCCAGGGAAGAGCCAGTGTTGTGACACAGCAGGTAAAGCTGCCACATGCAATGCCAGCATCCCATGTGAGCAGTGGCTTGTGTACCGCTTGCTCCACTTCTGATACAGCTCCCTGTTGATGGTCTGGGAAAAACAGTGGATGATTGCCCAAGTGTTTGGGCCCCTGCCATCCCCATGGGAGACCTGGATGAAGTTCTTGGCTCTTGGCTTCAGCCTGGCTCAGCCTGGGCCATTTTGGCCATCTGGAGAGTGAACCAGCAGATGGAACAGCTCTCTCTCTATCTTTCCCTCTCTCTGTAACTCGGACTTTCAAATAAGTAAGTAAATAAATAAATATCTTTTTTAAAATGCCAAAAAACTTCCAGGGAACTGTGACCTCACCCACAGGGCAAAATCAGGTGCCAGAAACCAACCATCTAAGAATTGAAATTTGCAAATGTTTGGATGCAGATTTTTTTCGACACGTAGAGTTATAGACAGTGTGACAGAGAGAGAAAGACAGAGAGAAAGGTCTTCCTTGCATTGGTTCACCCCCCAAATGGCCGCTATGGGCGGCGTAGCACCGATCTGAAGCCAGAAGCCAGGTGCTTCCTCCTGGTCTCCCATGTGGGTGCAGGGGCCCAAGGACCTGGGCCATCTTTTACTGCTTTCCCAGACTACAGCAGAGAGCTGGATTGGAAGAGGAGCAGCCAGGACAGAATCTGGCGCCCCAACTGGGACTATAACCCAGGGTACCCACGCCGCAGGTGGAGGACTAGCCTAGTGAGCTGCAGCACCAGCCCCAAATTTCAAGATTTTAAGGCAACTCAACAAAATCCAAGAGAACATGGAGAAGCAATTCAATATTCTGAGAGAGAGATTTGAAAAAGGGATGTAATCAAACAACACCAAGAAAAAACCCACTGAGAGGTAAAATTAAAAATGTGAAATTAGGGGCTGGCATTGTGGTGCAGTGAGTTAAGCTACCACCTACAACACTGGTATCCCATGTAAGCACTGGTTCAAGTCCAGGCTACTTCACTTCCAATCCAACTCACTGCTAATGCACCTAGGACAGCAGTAGAAAATGGACCAGGGCCGGCGCCGTGGCTCACTAGGCTAATCCTCCGCCTTGCGGCGCCGGCACACCGGGTTCTAGTCCCGGTCGGGGCACCGATCCTGTCCTGGTTGCCCCTCTTCCAGGCCAGCTCTCTGCTGTGGCCAGGGAGTGCAGTGGAGGATGGCCCAAGTGCTTGGGCCCTGCACCCCATGGGAGACCAGGAGAAGCACCTGGCTCCTGCCATCGGATCAGCGCGGTGTGCCGGCCGCAGCGCACTACCGCAGCGGCCATTGGAGGGTGAACCAACGGCAAAAGGAAGACCTTTCTCTCTGTCTCTCTCTCACTGTCCACTCTGCCTGTCAAAAATTTAAAAAAAAAAAAAAAGAAAGAAAGAAAATGGACCAGGTATTTGGTCCCTGCCACACATGTGGGAGACTGGGATGAAGCTCCTGGCTCCTGGCTTCTGCCTGGCCCAGTCTTGGCCATTGTGACCATTTGTTGAGTCAACCGGTGAATAGATTTCCTCTCTCTCTCTCTCTCTATCACTCTCTCTCTCTCCTCCTCCTCCTCCTTCTTATTCTCCTCTCTCTGTAGCGGTGCCTTTCAAATAAATAAATAAATCTTTTATGAAAAATGAAATTAAAGGCTGATTACATCAGTAGCAAGCTAGATCAAATAGAAGAAAACATTGGTGAGTTCAAAAGCAGTCTATTTCACCGGCGCCACGGCTCACTAGGCTAATCCTCCGCCTTGCGGCGCCGGCACACCGGGTTCTAGTCCTGGTCGGGGCACCGATCCTGTCCCGGTTGCCCCTCTTCCAGGCCAGCTCTCTGCTGTGGCCAGGGAGTGCAGTGGAGGATGGCCCAAGTGCTTGGGCCCTGCACCCCATGGGAGACCAGGAGAAATACCTGGCTCCTGCCATCGGATCAGAGCCATGCGCCGGCCGTGGCGGCCATTGGAGGGTGAACCAACAGCAAAGGAAGATCTTTCTCTCTGTTTCTCTCTCTCACTGTCCACTCTGCCTGTCCAAAAAAAAAAAAAACTATGGGCTTTTTGGTCTTGGCTGCAGAAGCGAGATGACGAAGGAAATGTTATCATTTGGAAAGCATCGCAACAAGACGCACACGCTGTGCCACCGCTGCGGCTCTAAGGCCCACCACCTTCAGAAGTCGACCAGTGGCAAATGTGGCTACCCTGCCAAGAACAAGAGAAAGTATAACTGGAGTGCCAAGGCTAAAAGACAAAATACTACTGGGACTGGTCGGATGAGGCACCTAAAAATTGTATACCACAGATTCAGGCCTGGACTCCATGAAGGAACAACACCTAAACCTGAGAGGGCAGTTGGTGCAGCCAGTTCATCTTGAGAATTTCAACAATTAGTCAAGCAATAAACGCTCTGGTTTAAAAAAAGATTTAAAATAACATTTAAAGTAACATCAAACAGAATAAAGTATAAGGGGGGCACTTGTGCTTGGTATGCACACATCCCTATCGGAGTGCTCTGCTCCTGGTTCTAACTTTCTGATAACGCACACCCTGAGAGGCAGCAGGGTATTAGCTCAAGTAGTTGGGTCCCTGCCACCAACATGAGAGATATGGACTGAGTTCCTGTCCCCACGCTTCAGCTTGGCCTAGCCCCAGCTGCTACAGTCATTTGGAGACTGAACCAATGGATGGGAGGTCCCCCTTGGACTCTAGCAACTAATAAGCTGATCTTAAATTTGTATGGAAGGACTGGCACTGTGGTGCAGTAGATAAATCCTTTGCCTGCAGTGCTAGCATCCCATATGGGTGCTGGTTCCAGTCCCAGCTGCTCCTCTTCTGATCCAGCTCTTTGCTAATGCCTGGGAAAGCAGTAGAAGATGACCTAAGTGCTTGGGCCTCTGCACCCATGTTGGAGACTCGGAAGAAGCTCTTGGCTCCTGGCTTTGGATCAGCTCATCTCCAAGGGCCATTAGGGGAGTGAACCAGTGGATGCAAGACCTCTCCCTCTCTGTCTGTAACTCTACCTCTCAAATAAATAAATAAAATCTTTAAAAAAGAAATTTATATGGAAAACAATGGACCTAGAATATGTAAAACAATCTTGAAAAAGAAAAGTTTAAAGCTCAAAGTTGAAAATTTCAAAGCTGGAGAATCCAATTGCTGGAGGCATCAAGGATAAGGTATAAGAATAGACTTACAGATCAATGGGACCAAATCAACATAGAGACCTTAGATATAAGCCTTTACATTGATCAATTGGCTTTTTAGTAAAAGCAATATCACAATTCAATGGAAAAAAAAATCTGTTCAGCAAGCAGTCTTAGGACATCTTAATGTTCACATGCAAATTTTTGAAGTTGGACCCCTATCTCGTAACTCAAAATGGATCATAAGCCTGAATGTGAAAGATAAAACTATAAAACTCCTGGAAGAAAACACAAGTGTAAATTTTTTCACCTTTCATTTAATGATGGCTTCTTATATTTAACACCTAATGTACTAGCAATAACACCAGCAAAATTGATAAATTGGACTTCATGGAAATTAAAATCATTTTTGCTTCAAAGGACATCATTAAGAAAGTGAATAAACAATTTAAGGAATGGACGGAAACATCGCCAATCATATATCTGATAAAGAATTTGTATATAAATTATAAAAAACACAACAACCTGATTCTGAAAATAAACAAAATATTTGAATAGCATAGCATTTCTCTAAGGAAGATAATCAAATGATTAATAAGCTCATGGAAAAGGCTCAACATCATTAGTCATTGGGGAAATGCAAATCAAAATCAGAATAAGACAGAACTTGATACTAAGATGGCCAGATCTAAAAGAGTAATATGAGGAGAATGTGGAAAAATAAGAACCCTCATCCACATTGTTGGGATAGCAAAATAGTGCAGCCACTTTGGGAAGCATTTTGGTCCTCGAATAGTCCTACATGCAGTTACCTTATCTTATATACTAAGGAAAATTTCAACTTTTCTCTCTGCCACCCTCCCCCTGCCGGTAGCATGTGTATGTGTATTCATCTTATAATGATTAAATTATGTAAAAGACAAAAATACCAAAACAATTGTAAAATACAATATAAATGAGAAGTGCTAAGAACAAAAAAATCTGCCAGCGCCGCAGCTCAATAGGTTAATCCTCCACCTGCGGCGCCGGCACACCGGATTCTAGACCCGGTCAGGGCGCCAGATTCTGTCCCGGTTGCTCCTCTTCCAGTCAGTCTAGCTCTCTGCTGTGGCCCAGGAGTGCAGTGGAGGATGGCCCAAGTCCTTGGGCCCTGCACTCGCATGGGAGACCAGGAGAAGCACCTGGCTTCTGCCTTCGGATCGGCGCGGTGCACCGGCCACAGCGCACTGACCGCAGCGGCCATTGGAGGGTGAACCAATGGTAAAGGAAGACCTCTCTCTCTCTCTCTCTCTCTCTGCCCACTCTGCCTGTTAAAAAAAAAAAAAAATCAAGAATATCAGTTTGGGAGTACCTTTTCCACAAACACAAATTCAATATTTATTCAGTGGCTTAATCATTATACTCACTCTAACGTTTCATCATAAGGTAAAGATTATTTTTTTTAATTCCAGAGTTGTGACAACACTAGTCTCTCAGGAATTTCACACACTCACATACACACAAATTAATTTCCTTCCTATCAATGATCTTGCTTTATAAATACAAAATATGAGGCCAGCGCTGAGGCACAGCAGGTTAACACCCTGGCCTGAAGGTGACAGCATCCCATATGGGTGTCAGTTCGAGACCCTGCTGCTCCACTTCCAATCCAGCTCTCTGCAATGGCCTGGGAAAGCAGTAGAAGATGGCACAAGTCCTTGGGCCCCTGCACCCATGTGGGAGACCCGGAAGAAGCTCCTGGCTCCTGGCTCTGGATCGGCACAGCTCCGGCCATTGCAGCCAATTGGTGAGTGAACCAGAGGATGGAAGACCTCTCTCTCTGCCTCTCCTTTCTCTGTGTAACTCTGACTTTCAAATAAATAAATGAATCTTAAAAAAAAAATACAAAATATGTTGTGATAAATTTGTGTGAAAATTCATTTTTTTAGTTGGCTGTAAGAAACCCATTTTAAATGCCTTTTTTTCAAGAACTCTTTTGTGTAATATAAATCATGACCTCAGCTTCTCCCTTTTGCAATATGAATTTTTTTCCTGTATATGTGTTTCTATTAAGATATGGAATTCCTGCATGAAATCAGTTTAAAACAATTGTGTAGGCCTGAAAATTAAATCCAACCAAGTGTTTGATCTGGATATCAGAACCAAGTACATGGTAACGAGTCTTGAAACAGTGAATCATTCTGTACTAGACATTTAATGATGACGTCCATCTCTCACTTAATTTTACAGTAATACTGACATCTAATGAAATTTTCTAATAGGGGTCCCAATTCCAAGGCTATGACTGAGGTCTCCTATTGGCCTGAAATCTGAAAACTATCAGTCTGTGAAGCCATGTAGCATCTCAGAGTAACAGACATCGCACTTGGCTTCTGGATATTGCTTTATCTGAAAACTTCACATTTGGCTCAGACAAAACTTTCAGGGACCTTGACATTTCAAACATATTTGTAAGTATCTGGTCCTCACAAAGCCATCTCTGCTACAAAGTCCCACTCCCTGGGGCCCAGGCTCCTTACACTCTGGGAGGAATTCCCTTGAGAGGTTACTTAATATAGTGGCCTTGATTTCCAGTTCAATTCCCTCATATCTGAGACCTTAAACGAATGATCTCACTTTCCCAAGTGTCCATGTTCTCATCGGAAACACTGAATTAACAATATGTAGATATCGTCAGATAAGAGAGTTGTTAGACGACTAAATGTGGGCCGGCGCCTTGGCTCACTAGGCTAATCCTCCGCCTGGGGCGCCAGGAACACCGGGTTCTAGTCCCGGTCCGGGCGCCAGATTCTGTCCCGGTTGCCCCTCTTCCAGGCCAGCTCTCTGCTGTGGCCCAGGAGTGCAGTGGAGGATGACCCAAGTGCTTGGGCCCTTCACCCCATGGGAGACCAGGATAAGTACCTGGCTCCTGCCTTTGGATCAGCGCGGTGTGCCAGCCGCAGCGCTGGCCGTGGCAGCCATTGGAGGGTGAACCAACGGCAAAGGAAGACCTTTCTCTCTGTCTCTCTCTCGCTGTGCACTCTGTCAAAAATTAAAAAAAAAAAAAAAGTGGAAATTATTATGTACTCAGTGCTGAATAAGTGAACACTATCACTAACAGTAATTCATCCATAAAAAAGATAGTGGAATCCTACTTTAGCGTCTCCTGGAACTCAGGATGACTTTGACAAAAACTTTTAACTTCTGAAATTTCCATTTTGGAAAGCTCCTAGGCTAAGACCTTAAGCACTGATGATCAGTACAATTGCTTTGTGAAATAAATTTAAAATAACACAGCCAATATTATAGAAAAAAAATACATACCCATAAAACTGAAGCATGAATTATGTGTTATTCTCTCTGTGATGAAACTGAAACTACTTGTCCAGTGAGCATCAGAATGGTCTATTACAAATGTATTTATTATTAGAATAACCAAACAGTTTGAGCAACTATGTTAATCATCAAAAACTTACCTGGGGCCAGCGTTATGGTGGAGCAGGTTAAGCCTCCACCTGTGACGCTGGCATTCCATATGGGCACAAGTTAGAGACCCAGCTCCTCCACTTCCAAACCAGCACCCTGCTAACATGCCTGGGAAAACAGTAGAAGATGGCCCAAGTGCTTGTGTCCCTATACCCACGTAGGAGATCCGGAGGAAGCTCCAGACTCCTGGAGCTTCCTGGAGTTATCCTGGACCAGCCCTGACTGTTGCAACCATTCAGGGAGTGAATGAGCAGATGGAAGGTGAATCTCTCTCTCTCTCTCTCTCTCTCTCTCTCTCTCTCTTTCTTTCTCTCTATATAACTCCCCCTTTAAAATAAATTTTAAAAAATATTTAAAAAATAAACCTTTCTAGGGTTGGCACTGTGGTATAGCAGGTTAAGCTACCACCTGTGGCACTGGCACCCCATAAATGTGCTAGTTCAAATTCCGGCTACACCACTTCCAATCCAGCTCCTTGCTAACAGCCTGGGAAAGCAGTGGAAGATGGCCCAAGTGCATGGGCCCCTGTACCCATGTGGGAGACCCAGAAGAAGCTCCTGGCTCCTGGCTCCTGGCTTCTTGGCTCCTGGCTTCAGATCAGCCCAGTTCCAGCCATTGTGGCTATTTGGAGAGTGAACCAGTGAATGGAAGACCTTTCCCTCTGTCTCTCCCTCTCTCCATCTGTAACTCCATTTTCCTGAAAGGAAGTATGTGAAATGCATTCATATTGTTCAAGCCTAAGCATATGTAGTAGATTTACTTTTCATCTTCATCAACAACTCATAGCTACTGTGTTTAGAAAATGCAAATTTTTTATCACATTATATCTGTGCCTCTCTGAAAAATAATTACAACTATTTTTGTGCCTATAATCTGCAATTAAACTGTGGCTATTTATTGTTTCTTAAATTGGTCAATGAAATTTCTAGGCACCAGTAAATCACTAAATAATTCTGGAAGCAAGAAGGATTTGGGTCTAGGAATCAAAAATGGTAAGGTAAGATGGACATTTGGCACTGCAGTTAAGAAACTACTTCAGACCTCCATATCCCATATTAAAGGGCCTGGGTTTGAATCCCAGCTCTGCTTATGATTCCAGCTTCCTACTAATGTTACTCCTGTCCTTGGGTTCCTGACACCCACATGGGAGACCAGAATTGGGTTTTAGTTTCCTGGCTTTGGCCTGGTCCAGGCCCAGCTGTTGTGGGCATTTGGGAAGTGAACCAGTGGATTGAAGATCACTGTCCTTGTCTCTCTGTCCCTTTTTCTGTAACTCTTTCAAATAAAATAAATTTAAAAATTTTATGCTAAATTGTTATATAGTGTGATTCAATGTACATACCAGTGTTTGCAATGTGTAATACTCCAGAAACTATCTGTGGCGTCGTCGGAGAAGGGACTGTCAATCTATCAGTGTTACTGGCTGCTTTCCAATTTTTTTTAGCCTGAGGATTTTTAATGCTGCCCTCTAATATACAAGTAACTGCAGAACAGCCACTCCATCGAATCCTAGATACTTCTTTCCTTCCAAGCCGTAAAAGTCTATCCATTCTCCAAAATGCTTTTGCAAAGGCTTTGTGTATGTTCTCATACTCACTCCTCAGCCCTCTTGTCCTTTTGTGTATGGAAGAGAAGAGATCTTCGATTGCTGTGTATTCTTTTCTAAACACGGTATGAAAGGAATCGATCATTTGTTGCTGTTCGGGTGTCATTTGGTAGGAAGGATCAAATTTGGCAAGTTGATGGAGGAGTAAAACTGGTAGTTCCACTGATGCAAGGTCGACTGCTGCAGTACCATAATATCCATCAAACAAACCAAAAAAACACACATTGGGTTTATTGCCAAAGTTATTCATTATAGTGTATTTATCATTCATGTCATGCCTCCATGTAGAATTCCCGTCTTCACAAATAGCTACTCCTTTAATTAACAGATGACAGATTTTTTGAGAGATTGTGGAGCTCCTGTCAATGCTATCTAAAATCTTATAGTATCCTGGTATTTGTTTCTTCCTAAGTACCTCAAAAGCATCGTTAATTATCTGTAGGATTTTTTCATTGAATATAAAAGATGACATTACTTTAGAAATTATAAACTGTCTGTGACTAGCAACCATTGAGAGCTGTGGTGTCTTTCCACCCATCCATTGGAAACCCAACGTAGCCAAAGCTATATGTTGCTTTTTATGACCAAAAATACCAGGTATATCAATTTCCTGTTTGCATGTGGAACAGGGGAATGTGATCATGAGGTCATGGGCCTGCTGCTCCTCCTGGTCTTTAATTCTTTTCGAGAGTTTTGACTTTTTCTTTTTAGAAGACTTTTTGCTGATTGAAAGTGGAAGATACACATCTGAATCAAATATTGATTTTCTTAAATTCCACTTCCTCTGTTTCCAAAACACTCTGCAAAGAGGGTAAAAGATATTTACATACCAGGAATAATACAATAAGAGTGTCTACAAGCAAGTCTTTATAATTACAATTTGCTTTGACTCCTCAAAATTTTATATAGGTCCAGAAGTCAATATTCTGATCTACCTTTCCATAATTTGCCCACAAAACACATAATGAGTACTCAACCAGTCAGAAAATGATGTGTATGGGCCTGAAAGAAATTAAGCAAAATCTTTACAAAGTCGACTGGCCATCCAACAAATACTAAGAGAAGTAACCGTATTTTATCCCAGGTATACTAAGGTGTCTGTTTGAGATCTAAGATTTGTATTTCAAATGGGAGCTGGCCTCACTTCCTATTTTAAAGCCAATCTCCAAATTTCATCAATTTCGTAAACAGTTCAGTTTCATCAACCATGTTGTCCAACACCTACATGAGTCAGTTTTTCATTATGACAACAAAATGCTTAAGGCAACTGATTTTATCGAGAGAAAAGTTTCATTTAGCTCACATTTTTGTCCAAGACTAGACCTTCCCATTGTCTTAACATCTAGTGGGGTTGGAGATAGAAATGGTGGAGGAAAGATTATGTGACAAGCCAGGGAGCAGAGCAAGGATCAGCCCCACTCAGGTTTCTAACAATCCTCTCAAAGAATTACCTTCTGAGAGCACACCATCAATGACCTATGGCCTCCCACTAGGCCTCACCTCCTAACCACTATAGTTGGATTAGGTTTCCATCCTCTTAGTATCATTAAGTGATAATTTTGGTGTTTGGTCCTGAAGAGTTTGGGGCCAAAATCATATTCAAACTATGACAGTATTCAGTCATTTCTTCAATAACTACAACAGGCCAAGATGCTAAGATGCATAGGATAAGGTTTGCAAGCTACTCTTTGAGCTATGAGAGGAAAAGTTCACAGTGCCATCCAAGCCATTAATAAAAGGAATTTAACCGATCAACTGGAGCCAAGGACAGACTCCCCTTGTAGTGCACAATCAGGAGTCTAGTTCTTCATCTAGGTAGAGATGGTATCACGAGACCACAGAATCTGACCTAGAAGACTGAGTTACCAGCATGGGGTCCACATCCAAGGGGATTATCAGTTAGTGGGGGGAAGGAGGAAGAGGACTCCTCAAAGAAAATGGACTGGCAAATATAGAAGGGAAAAAACTAGGTCCTAACAAAACTTTTAAGCTCTTTCACCAAAACACATATATATCAAATATCTAAAAAAAATTTTTTTTAAGATTTATTTATTTACTTGAAAGTCAGAGTTACAGAGAGAGAAGGAGAGGCAGAAGGAGAGAGAGAGACAGAGAGAAAGGTCTTCCATCTGCCAGTTCACTCCCCAATTGGACACAACAGCTGGAGCTGCAACAATCCGAAGCCAGGAGCCAAGAGCTTCTTCCGGATCCCCCACGTGGGTGCAGGAGCTCAAGCACTTGGGACATCTTCTACTGCTTTCCCAGGCCATAGCAGAGAGCTGGATTGGAAGAGGAGCAGCCAGGACTAGAACCGGCACCCATATGGGATGCCAGTGCCGCAGCCAGGATACCAGCCCCTAAAGATTGTTTTTAAAAATTTTATTTTTTTGTTTATTTGTTTGAGAAATAGAGTTACAGACAGAGAGAGGAGAGGCAGAGAGAAGTCTTCCATCTTCTGATTCACTCCCCAAATGGCTGAAATGGCCAGAGATATGCCAATCTAAAGCCAAGAGCCAGGAGCCAGGAGCGTCTTCCAGGTTGCCCACGTGGGTTCAGGGGCCCTAGTACTTAGAACATCTTTTTTTTTTTTTTTTTTGACAGGCAGAGTGGATAGTGAGAGAGACAGAGAGACAGAGAGAAAGGTCTTCCTTTTTTGCCATTGGTTCACCCTCCAATGGCTGCTGCGGCCGGCACATCGCGCTGATCCAAAGCCAGGAGCCAGGTGCTTCTCCTGGTCTCCCTTGCGGGTGCAAGGCATCCTCCACTGCCTTCCCGGGCCATAGCAGAGAGCTGGCCTGGAAGAGGGGCAACTGGGATAGAATCCGGCACCCCAACCAGGACTAGAACCTGGTGTGCCGGCGCCGCAAGGCGGAGGATTAGCCTGTTAAGCCACGGCGCCGGCCTAGAACATCTTCTACTGCTTTCCCAGGCCATAGCAGAGAGCTGGATTGGAAGAACAGCAGCCAGGACTCCAATTGGTGCCCATATGAAATGCTGGCTCCTTAGGCAGCAGCTTTACCTGCTATGCCACTGTGCTGGCCCCCCACAAAAATTTTTAAAGGTATTTATTTTCATTCCATTTGAAAATTGGAGGGGCCGGTGCTATGGTGTAGTAGTTTAAGCCTCTGCCTGCAGCTCCAGCATCGCACATGGGCACCTATTCAAGTCTGGCTGCTCCTCTTCTGATCCAGCTCCCTCCTTATGGCCTGGGAAAAGCAGCAGAGGATGGCCCAATTGCTTGAACCCCTGTACCCACATGGGAAACATGGAAGACACTCCTGGCTCTTGGCTTCAGATAGGCCCAGTTCCAAACATTGCAGCTATTTGGGAAGTGAACCAGTGATTGGAAGACCTCTCTCTGTCTCTCCCTCTCTCCACCTCTCTAATAAATAATCTTTAAAAAGAAAAAAAAGCCAACTGAAAGTTGACTGAAAATCTGAGACACAGCCCATTAAATCTTAGATAAAATATGTGCAAATTTTATTTAAAAATTTTTTTAAAAAGCTGGAAAGATAAGAGAGTAGGAAAGAGCAAAACACAGAGATCTTCCATTCATTGACCTACTCCTAAAATGGCAATAGCCAGGGCTAGGCCAAGCCAAAGCCAAGATCTTGAAACTCAATTCAGGTCTTCTATGTGGGTGACAGGGACCCAAGTACTTGAGCCATCATCGCCAAGTGATGTGTTAACCTATGTGCCAAGCACCTACCTCTCAAACATTTTATTTACTATTTTTGGTAACATTCATAAAAGAATATAGTTTTTGTTTTTGTTTTTTTGTTTTTTTTGACAGGCAGAGTGGACAGTAGAGGGAGACAGAGAGAAAGGTCTTCCTTTTTGCCATTGGTTCACCCTCCAATGGCCGCCGCGGTAGGCGTGCTGCGGCCGGCGCACTGCGCTGATCCGATGGCAGGAGCCAGGTGCTTATCCTGGTCTCCCATGGGGTGCAGGGCCCAAGCACTTGGGCCTCCTCCACTGCCTTCCCGGGCCATAGCAGAGAGCTGGCCTGGAAGAGGGGCAACCGGGACAGGATTGGTGCCCCGACCGGGACTAGAACCCGGTGTGCCAGCGCCGCAAGGCGGAGGATTAGCCTACTGAGCCACGGCGCCGGCGAAAGAATATAGTTTTTATGAGCTTTGATGGGCTCTTGGGACAGGGCATAAAGTACCATACTGCCATAATTTGATCTGGAGTCAATTGCTTTTGTTGAACTTCATTTTTTTATATGAAGTTAGAAGAAAGTCATAGTACAGCTCTCAAACATAGAGCCACTCTTAGAATGTCATGCATCATCTTTCAGATGCTGATTCAGCCATAATACAGGTTGAATATACCTTATCTAAAATGCTTCAACAGTGGAGGATGGTCCAACTCCTTGGGCCCCTGCACCCGCATGGGAGACCCAAAAGAATCGGCTGGCTTCTGGCTTCAGATCAGCACAGCTTTGGCCGTTGCAGCCAGTTGGGGAGTGAACCAGCGAACGAAGGGCCTCTTTCTTTCTCTCTCTCTCTCTCTCTCTCTCTCTCTCTCTCTCTCTGCCTCTCCTTCTCTCTGTGTGTAACTCTGACTTTCAAATAAATAATAAATAAATATTTTTTAAAAATTTAAAAATTAAAAATAAAACATAAAATGAAATGCTTGGAACCAGAAATGTATCAGATTTCATATATTTTTCAGATTATGAAATATTTTCATATATGAGATACCTTGGGAATAGGATCCAACTCTGTGAAGTGTATTAATGTTTTATACACTTAATAATACACATAGACTAAATGTGATTTTATGCAAAACCTTCAGTAAGTTTATGCTGGAAACAAGGTTTCATGATGTAGAATTTCCCATTTGTGGCATCATGTCGGTGTTCAAAACATTTTGGCTTTGGAACATTTCAGATTTTTTTATTAGGAATATTCAATCTATAATAAATTATATTTAAATGCAGCAGAATAAGGGCATAGAGAAGGAAGTATTCCTTTGTACAACGTACCGTAATATATCACTCCTCAGTGTGATAGTCTAACAGAAGGCCAAGATTTCACATGATTACTAAGAAACTAGAGGAAAACGAATACTGCCAGGGCAGGCATTGAGGCACAACATGTTAAGCCACTGCTTGTGGTGTCCACATTCCACATCTGAGTTCCAGTTCAAGCCCCAGCTGCTCTACTTCTCATCCAACTCCCTGCTAATGTGCCCAGGAAAGCAGCAAAAGATGGCCTAAGTACTCCAGTCCCTGCCATCCACATGAGAGAACAGGATGGAGTTCCAGCCTCCTGACTTCTGCCTGGCCCAGCAGTGGCTATTACAGGCATTTAGGGAGTAAATCAGCAAATGGAAGCTGAATTACTTCCTTAGTTACTATGTCACTTTGCCTTCAGAATAAATCAATATACCTTTAAAAAAAAAAAAGTACTATCAGTTATTTATTGACTACATCTGTTATCCAGCTAACATCCAGACACTGTACCTTAGGGCACTGTTCATTTCCATGATGACTTGGAGTTGCTAAGCTGTCTTTGCCCCGGCTTTATCCTTCTTCAGCTCTGACCCGCCAGCTTGAGTGGTGGTGGTGGTGGTGGCAGGACCCCCGGCCTGGATGGCTCACCTCCCTGTGGGGAATGTACACACATCACTTGGAACCTCTGTCACAGTTCAGAACACTGTGAAGCAATAAAGCCAAAGGTAATGAAAACAGACTAACACTCTAGAATCTCCTTCTACCATCAGCTTGGTTAGGCTGCAAGCTATGTTCCCCAGAATCTCTTTTCCTGTGTGGTTCCACAGTAGAGTTGGCCTAAAAGGAACTTGGGTGGGGTTTTGGGGGGACATGACATCTGGAGCTGTCATCATCCCACGAGTTTACTTACAAAGGCAGAAGTGTTAGCAGGTTTCAGCTTACCGTTGCCACCTTCATTCTGCCTTCAGCTTGTCCCCCCAGTACAGGCCTTGCTGAACAGCAGCAGCCCCAGGCTTACCACCGCTGCCTGCCTGAGGACCCACGGAAGCAAATACTCCCCGACTCTTCTCCATCGTCCTCCTGTTAATAGTCCCACCTCGGTAGCTGAAGTCCCTGGGTTTGAGACTGAGATTTTCCTAATCCTACATTTCTTTTTCTCAGAGAGTCAATTGCCCACCTTCTCCCACAAACTTCTTAACATTTAGTTCCTTTAATAAACTTATTCCATAAAGCCTTCCATAAATTTATTCCATAAAGGTATGGCTTTGCGGCCGGCGCCGTAGCTTAACAGGCTAATCCTCCGCCTTGCGGCGCCGGCACACCGGGTTCTACTCCCGGTTGGGGTGCCGGATTCTGTCCCGGTTGCCCCTCTTCCAGGCCAGCTCTCTGCTATGGCCCGGGAAGGCAGTGGAGGATGGCCCAAGTGCTTGGGCCCTTCACCCCATGGGAGACCAGGAAAAGAACCTGGCTCCTGGCTTCGGATCAGCATGATGTGCCGGCCGCAGCAGCCATTGGAGGGTGAACCAACGGCAAAAAGGAAGACCTTTCTCTCTGTCTCTCTCTCTCACTACCCACTCTGCCTATAAAAAAGAAAAAAAAAAAAAAAGTATGGCTTTGCAGATTGAACCCTAGCTAATACAGATACCAGCTCCGTCCTGTACTCCCCTTCAGAATATATGCAGGGGCCGACGCTGTGGCGTAGAGGATAAAGCTGCCACCACAGTGCCGGCATCACATATGGGTGTCGGTTCGAGTCCTGGCTACTCCACTTCCAATTCAGCTCTCCGATATGGCCTGGGAAAGCAGTAGAAGATGGCTCAAGTCCTTGGACCCCTGCACCAATGTGGGAGACCCAGAAGAATCTCCTGGCTCCTGGCTTCGGATTGTTGCAGCTCCAGCTGTTGTTGGCAACTGGGGAGTGAACCAGTGGTGGAAGACCTCTCTCTCTCTCTCTCTTTTTCTCTGCCTCTCCTTTCTCTGTGTAACTCTGAATTTCAAATAAATAAATAAATCTTAAAAAAAAAACAGAATATATGCAGTTATGGGGCTGGCATTGTGACACACTAAGCAAAGCCAGTGCCTGTCATGCCGACATTCCATATGGGTACTGGTTCAAGTTCCCACTGCTCCACTTCTGATCCAGCTCCCTGCTAATGCACCAGGGAAAGCAGCAGAGGATGGCCCAAGTGTTTGGGCCCCTGCCACCCACCCACACAGAATATGGAATTCCAGGCTCCTAGCTTCAGCCTGGCCCAGCCCTGGCTATTGCTGCCATTTGGGGAGTGAACCAGAAGATGGAAATTCTCTCTTTCTCTGTCTCTCTCTCCCTCTACCACTCTGCCTTTCAAATAAATAATCTTTAAAAAAAGGAATATGCAATTATCACCAACACCTGTCAGATCTCTTTTCAATATCTTACTCATCCATTTGTTTCCAGTCTCACTGCTGTCACAATTCCAAGAAACTGAAATACCTAGCTGAATGCTGCACCACCTCCTAACTGCTCTGCCCATTCCCAGTTTGGTTGCCTCTCAGTGAATTCCCCTTAGAACAGCTGCTCAAGACCCTGGCCTGCCCTGTTCTTATTATAAGCTCCTTAATGGACTTGACAAAGCTATGCCCCTCTTTATTTATTTATTTATTTTTTTTGACAGGCAGAGTGGACAGTGAGAGAGAGAGACAGAGAGAAAGGTCTTCCTTTTCCGTTGGTTCACCCCTCACTGGCCGCCGCGGCCGGCGCATTGCGGCCAGCGCACTGCGGCCAGCACACCGCGCTGATCCAAAGGCAGGAGCCAGGTGCTTCTCCTGGTCTCCCATGCGGGTGCAGGGCCCAAGCACTTGGGCCATCCTCCACTGCACTCCCGGGCCACAGCAGAGAGCTGGACAGGAAGAGGAGCAACCGGGACAGAATCCGGTGCCCCGACCGGGACTAGAACCCGGTATGCCAGCGCCGCAGGTGGAGGATTAGCCTTTTGAGCTGCAGCACCAGCTCATTTTTTTTTTTTTAAGATTTATTTTATTTATTTGAAAGAGTTACAGAGTGAGGTAGAGACTGCTAGTTCACTCCCTAGATGGCCACAACAGCCAGAGCTGTGCCGATCCAAAGCCAGGAGCCAGGAGCTTCTTCTGGGCCTCCCACATGGGTGCAGAGCCCCAAGGACTTGGGCCATCTTCTACTGCTTTTCCAGGCCATAGCAGAGAGCTAGATCAGAAGAGGAGCAGCTGGGACTTGAACCAGCACCCATATGGGATGCTGGCACTTCAGGCCAGGGCTTTAACCTTCTGCTGGCCCCTGTGCCCCTCATATGGCTTCTACTAACTTCTCAAGCCTCAACTGTCCTTGCTGTCCTTTTACCCTATGCCAATATTGCATAGAGTCAGTAGACAAACCTTTGCCAGTTTGGTAGGAAATGGTACTTGATTATTTTTCATCTGAATGTCTTCTTCTCTATTGCTTCTTTAGTCTTTGATCTCTACATATTCATTTCTAGTAGTTGCATCAACCCCCTGCCCCTGCAGATGTGGGAAGGAGTTGAGGCATCTCCTTCAAGCATGTGCTGAGACTTCTGTAGGCTGAGGTAGAGTGAGGCTCATCACATGGAGCTCTGGCATTCATGTCTTACCTCCACGTGTGGCCCTCAGACCAGGTGACTAGAGTAGAAATCCTCTTACAAAAGTGGACTAATTACATAACTAATACGAAATTCTCATTAGGAAGGCAAATGTAGAGAAAACAGTCCTGAAATGCCACGGCCAAAGCCAGGAGTTTGGAACTCCATCTGGGTCTCTCATATGGGTTGAAGGGACCAAACTACTTAAGCCATCACCTGCTGCCTCTCAGGATAAGCATTTGTGGGAAACTAGACGGGAACCCATCAATATTAATGTAGTTATGTTATTTTGTAACCTGACATTCCACAACTACCTTTGCACACATACAAAGGGACTTCAAAAAATTCATGGAAAATAGAGTCGAAAGCTAAATTTATTTTGTTGAAAAAAGTTGGAAAACCTTCTATAAAGGATCATCCAAAATTCATGAGTGTTTATTATAAAAAACTATGTATGGATTTCCAAGTTGGTACAACAGTTAATAACCTTCTTGGGATGCTTACATCTCACGTCAGAGTTCCTAGATTCAGGTCTCAGCTCTGCTGATTCCAGCTCCTTGCTTATGTACAAACCGAGATGCAGTAGGTGATGGTTCAAGTCCTTGAGTTGCTGCTGCCCACGTGAGAGAACCAGTTTGATTTCCTTGTTCTTGACTTTGGTTTGACCCAGGCCCAGCTGTTGTAGACAATTAGGAAGTGAATCAGCAGTTAAATATCTCTCTCAGGCCGGTGCTGCAGCTCACTAGGCTAATCCTCCACCTGTGGTGCCGGCACACCGGGTTCTAGTCCAGGTTGGGGCACCGAATTCTGTCCCGGTTGCTCCTCTTCCAGCCCAGCTCTCTGCTATGGCCCGGGAGTGCAGTGGAGGATGGCCCAAGTGCTTGGGCCCTGCACCCCATGGGAGACCAGGAGAAGCACCTGGCTCCTGCCTTTGGATCAGCGCGGTGCACCGGCCACAACACACCGGCCGCGGCAGCCATTGGGGGGTGAACCAACGGAAAAGGAAGACCTTTCTCCTTTCTCTTGTCTCTCTCTCTCACTGTCCACTCTGCCTGTCAAAAAAAAAAAAATCTCTCTCTCTCTGCTTTTCAAAATGAATAAAAATAAACATTTTCATTCCATTTTCAACAAAATTTTTGAAGTACCCTAATAAATCCATTTTCTCTTCTAATCTACTTTTATCAATCTTTTTTTTTTTTTTTGAGATTTATTTATTTGGGAAAAGTTACAGAGAAAGAGAAGAAGTCACACACACACACAGCCATATCTTCCATCCACTGATTCATTCCTCAAATGGCCGTAACAGCTGGCACTGGGCCAAGCCATTGTCAGGAGCCTGGAACTCCATTTGGATTTTCCACATGGGTGGCAAGGGCCCAAATCCTTGGGGTGTCTTCTACTGTTTTTCCAGGCACATTAGTGGGGAGCTGGATCAGAAGCAGAGCAGCCAGAATTCAAACCAGCACTCTGATATAAGATCATTACAGGCAGCAGCTTACCCCTCTCAGCCACGATACCAATCCCCACTAGTTATTTTCTTTCTGCTCACTCTTGGCCCATCGTGCCTACTCTAGCCTCACCTCCAGAGCTCTCTATCACTTCTGCCTATATATTCATGTAGGTACAAAAAGGCATACAGACATTACATACTTACATACATATACACACATGTTTGAAAAGCAATGTAGGGGTAGGCATTCAGGCTAGTAATTAAGACATCAGTTAAGATGCCCATATCCCACATCAGAATGCCATGGTTCTGTACCCATCTCTGGCTCCTGACTCTAATGCTGCTGCAGACCCTGGGAGAGATGCTGATAGTTCAAGTAATTGGATCCCTGCCACCCATAAAGGAGATATATATTGGGGACTAGCACTGTGGTGTGGTGGGTAGAGCCACTGCCCACAGTGCTGGCATCCCATATGGGTGCTGGTTCGAGTCCTAGCTACTCTACTTCCGATTCAGCTCTCTGCTATGGCCTGAGAAAGCAGTAGAAGATGACCCAAATCCTTGGGCCCCTGCACCCATGTGGGAGACGCAGAGGAAGCTCCTGGCTCCTGGCTTTGGACTGGCACAGCTCTGGCTGTTGCAGCCCATTGGGGAGTGAATCAATGGATGAAAGACCTCTCTCTCTCTGCCTCTCCTTCTCTCTGGGTAACTCTGACTTTCAAATAAATAAATAAATCTTAAAAAAAAGAAAATATAATGCAAAAACAAAAAGCCCATCAGCTATTATGAGATAATTTAATAAAGAATAGACGATTTTTGAGGAAAAAGACATATGAAGTAAACCATAAACTACCAAGAACATAAACGAAAATATGAATAAAAACAAAGATTCATCTCGTTCTTGAAGTTGAAAGCTTAATATTGCATTGATGCCACCACAAAAGGCAGGAAAACAAACCCAGCACGGGGAGAAGATACAGCACATCTAACGACAGTCTTCAAATCCGCCTGTGTAAAAATAGAAATAACTCAGATCAATAATGCAAAGCCAAATCTTCCCTTCTAAGGCAGAGAAGACTTGAGAGGCATTCACAAGACAAATATGTGGTTAATTAATATGAAAAATTACCATGCCTCAGTAATAACCAGGAAGATGCAGATGAGGGACTCCTGGACACCCAGCACAATGGCATGATGCGTTGGAGTTTGATCATCCCAGTGTGGGTGAGGATAGGAAGCCATGAGAGAACTAGTAGACATCACACTACTGATGCCAGAAATATTGGTACAATCATTTCAGAAAACAACATTTTTCCATCTTCTAAATTGAAGATGCAACTGTCCCGAGGGTCTGGAAACTATGGCTCATGGGCAAATCTGTCCCACCACCTACTTATGTACAGTCTGCAATCCAAGAAAAATTTTTCCTTTTTTAAGTGATGGAAACAAATCAAAAGTTTAATATCCTGTGATGTGACTGTTACACAAAATTGACTTATCAGAGTTCATAAATTTTTTTTTTATGGTGGAAAAACATATATTTAGAATTAGCCAGCTGGACTCAGTTCAGATGATCCCAATTTTGTTGGCAACGTCCAGAGCATCATAGTCAGGAGCCAGCCGCACATATGCCTTCTCTCCATCAGGTCTGATCAGGGTGTTGACTTTGGCCACATCAATATCATAGAGTTTCTTCACAGCTTGTTTGATCTGGTGCTTGTTGGCCTTGACATCCACAATGAACACCAGAGTGTTGTTGTCTTCTATCTTCTTCATGGCAGACTCCGTGGTCAGGGGGAACTTGATGATGGCATAGTGGTCAAGCTTGTTTCTCCTGGGGGCGCTCTTCCGAGGGTATTTGGGCTGCCGTCGGAGGCGTAGTGTCTTGGGCTGCCGGAAGGTGGGGGACGTGCGGATCTTCTTGTGGCTGTGGACGCCTTTCAGCACTGCCTTCTTGGCCTTTAAGGCCTTTGCTTTGGCTTCGACTTTAGGAGGGGCAGGAGCTTCCTTCTTCGCCTTCAGCGCCATCTTGGTGAAAAGGCCAGAGTTCATAAAATTTTGTTGGAACACAGAAAGCATGTTCATTCATGTACCACAGAATAGGCATATGACTGCTTTAGTACAATAACAGCAGAATTGAATAGCTGCAACATTGATAATTTGACCCAAAGAACTTAAAGTATTTACTATCTCAATCTTTTCTGACATATCCTATGCCTTAGAAAGCCCTTTTTGAGTTATTTATCCTACAGAAACTAATCTATTCAGGACACATGGATGAGAGTGGTTATGTTACTGTAACAGATAGTCACAGAAAACCTTAAATAATTCAAATATCTATCAGCAAGAGTACATTAGTTATCTACTGTGCATGGTAAACTACTACAGACTTGGGAGCTTAGAAACACATATATTTATTATCTCACAGTCTCTACGGGTCAGGAGATAGGCACGGTTTAGATGGATCCTCTACAAGGCTTCAATTACATGTTGGTCAGGGTTGAGTTCTCATCTGGAGGCTCATGTTGGGAAGATACACTTCCAAGTTCACTCAGGTTGGCAGTCGAATTCATTTCCTTGCACTTGTATGACTGAGAACCATGGTTTTTGACTAGCTGGCTACTGACTGAAGGTCATCTTCAGTGTTTAAAGTCTACCCTTAGTTCTTTACCATATAGATTAAGAAAATTTTTTAAAACAAATTCATTTTGGGGTCGGCGCTGTGATGTAGCGGGTAAAGCCACCACCTGCGGTGCCAGCATCTCATATGGGTGGTGGTTCAAGACCTGGCTGCTCCTCTTCTGATCCAGCTCTCTGCTATGGCCTGGGAAAGCAGTAGAAGATGGCCCAAGTGCTTGGGCCCCTGCACCCGCGTGGGAGACCTGGAAGAAGCTCCTGGCTCCTGGATTCAGATCAGCACAGCTCCTGCCGTTGCAGCCAATTGGAGAGTAAACCAGAGGATGAAGACCTCTCTCTCCCTCTGCCTCTCCTTCTCTCTGTGTGTACCTCTTTCAGATAAATGAATAAATAACTCTTAAAAAAAAAAATGAAATCCAGACATACTGATGTGGGACACAGGTGTCTTAACCAGTGTCTTAACTGCTAGGCTAAACATCTGCCCCTGGTTTAAAAAAATTAAAAATAAAGAAATAAAAATAAATTCATTTTGAGGGGACCAGCATTGTAGCATAGCAGGTAAAGTCCCTGACTGCAATTCCTGCATCCCAAGTGGGTGTTGGCTAATGTCCCAGCTGTTCCACTTCCCATCTAGCTCCTTGCTAATGGCCTGGGGAAAGCAGCGGAGATGGCTCAAATGTTTGGGCCCCTGCACCCACATGGAAGACCTGGAAGAAGCTCCTGGCTCCTGGCTTCAGCCTGGCCCAGCCCAGGCCATTGCGGCCATCTGGTAGTGAACCAGCAAATGGAAGATCTCTCTCTGTCTCTCCCCCCATTCTGTGTAAGTCTGACTTTCAAATAAATAAATAAATATTTTTAAAAACAAGTTTATTTTGGTGTACAAAGATAAATGCACACTAATTTGATGATAACAATGGAATACGCTCCCTGAATACCTATTACTGTGGTCAAATAAGCAGAGAGTATTTCTTTTTTCTTTTCTTTTTTTTTTTTTTTTTACAGCGTGGATAGTGAGAGAGAGAGAGAGACAGAGAGAAAGGTCTTCCTTTTTGCCGTTGGTTCACCCTCCAATGGCCGCTGCGGCCAGCACATCGTGCTGATCCGAAGCCAGGAGCCAGGTGCTTCTCCTGGTCTCCCATGGGGTGCAGGGCCCAAGCACTTGGGCCATCCTCCACTGCCTTCCTGGGCCATAGCAGAGAGCTGGCCTGGAAGAGGGGCAACCGGGACAGCATCCAGCGCCCCAACCAGGAGTAGAACCCGGTGTGCCGGCGCCGCAAGGCAGAGGATTAGCCTGTTAAGCTAGAGAGTATTTCTGTATGCACTTCAATACACAGATTTTTCCATGAATTTTTTGAAGTACCCTTGATGTAGGATAAATAGGCAAGCAGTTAGTTAGGTCTGTGGAGCCAGATACCATAAGCCACTGCAGATCCCCCCTCTAACCTGTCAATCAAAATGTCTGCCTTCCCATAATGCACCTGTTATATCTAGGACCTGTGCAGAAAAAGATTTGAATAATCACCTTGTAACAATGATCAAATTTGGTCTATGTTATGTTATGATTTTAAGGAATCTTATTTCAACCAGATATTTTGGATTTTGAACCTTCTTGGCATTCTTGACAGGCATTCAAAAAAATCAAAGTTCCAAACAATCTGGACTCTAAAATTTCCAGTTAATCTTTGGTTTTTCCAGTTTGGGACCAACTGAAAAAATCGAAGGACCTATGTCTCTCATCTTATAGAGACACCAACTAATCAGGCTATTTGGATTATATTAGAAGTACTGTCAAGATGTGATGTGGTACCAAACTTTAAGTTTCTATAATGGAAAATGCTATTAATACAAATGTTTGAGAATTAAAAAGTCTAATGATCTTGTGTTACTAGACATGATAGTTATCTTAATGAGAAAGCCCCAGAGGCCTAAAGGGTTAAATACTTGTAAAATCCTACAGGTGCTTTCAAAAATACTGTGAAGTAAGCAAGTGCCTCTTGTTGGTTGATGAGTTTATAATTTTAAACATGGCGACTTAAAGTCTTTTGTCATCCACAGTTATATATGATTTGCTGCTCATAAAACTAAAGCGTTGTTGGTTCTGTGTTTAGCTGTCCTCCTATAGGTTCCTATGGACTTTTTCCAGCCACTTCTATTGTATTCAGGACTTTGGGATGGCTCTGTAAACAGATGAAGCCAATAATGTATTAACAGTACCAACTGAGAGAAAGTATGGTTAACTGAGGTTACTAAAAACAAAAAGCAATTCAAATCAATTGGCAATCTACAAAAAGAGTTAAAGATTTTAAAAGCTATTATTAAAATTGCTATATTGGTCTACTATGCTATGTTATATGTGTGTACATATTGTATGTCCACGTGGGGCAATTTTATTAAGAGTTTTATTTTAAATGGCTTATAGATAAGATTGTCCATAAATTTAAGCTGCTAAAATCAATCAAAAATACATTTTAATTTGTGTGACCTGAATCTGTGTATCATATGTTTTAAACTTGTTGGTAGAAAGAAACTAAAAACATTTTAGATGGTTGTGCTTAAGCTTACTGGTTAAACAAACTACACCATGTTAGATATTTAAGACGTGTTTTCAAATACATGATTCTTAAAATTTAGAGAAGGCATTGGACCTTCTGGTAAATGTTTTCTTAAGTTGTTATCTAATGGTTGAAACTGTTTGCTAAGTATTCATGTGATATTGCTATTGTCAGCAAGCGATCTAGGACTTGCTCCCTCATTTCTCTATTCTAAGCCCAACTTGTTCTTTCATTTCTCTATTCTCCTCAAGGTAGGAAACTAATTCTATTATGAAGGAATCTGTAGGACGCACAATTTAATCTTTAGACCTTATAAAAGAGATGGCTAACATTTTTCTGTAATAGCATAGCCAAAATAAGAACTTAAATAATAATCTCATAGCTAGATTCACTTCGCCATCAGCGAAGTATACAGTAAGAAGAAAAAACCTCCCTTTCAGACCAAAGGGAAAGAAAGTTTTAAAGTGAGAATATAATTTTCCTCATGGGCATTGTCTACCTTAGAAAAACTACTACAGAACATGCCTGTGACTATAGACTTGTAGTTCAGGCCACCGAAGATTAGAGATGGGACACGGGCACTCCCTTGACTTGCATCCTCTGGTCTGCTTTAACACAAACCAGGAGGAAAAGAAAGCTAGGCATCAGAAGCAATGGGTGGCAGGCCTATTAATGGCTGATCTGTACAGTGATCTGCCCTCAAGAAGACCCAACAGGCCAGTCCACTGCAGTGGCTTTCAATGTGGTAAGCCTGGGCTTTAGCAGAAGTCAGCTTGTGAAGAGCCCTGGCAGCTCTGCAAAGAGTTGGATCATTGGAAATGAGCCTGCCCTGGAGTCGAAGGATGCCCAGGTCAGAGCCACAGATCTTATTGGCTCTAAGCTGAAAAGCCCTTCACTCAGCCCAACTTCCAAAGTGACCACTGCAGCTGAGGGGATGGTCAAGTAGGGTCAGCAACATTGCAGGCAGAACTGTAAATTTCTTGTTAGAGATGCCACCTGCCTTTACCTGGCCAGCTCTCCTCCCAGGCGAGGCAAGTAATGAAAGTCAACAGAGTGCCTTCCCCTAGGAGGTTCACACCTCCCTTAGGATATACCCCATATGAAGAGATAGATAGGTCTGGGCCTCTTAACTTACAAGGCCTAAAGCCCACCAGATTATTATCAAGCCCCTTCTATCAGGTTCTATTTGCCTCTCAATCAGAAAACTTAATTGTAGCTTAGACAGCACCTTTCTTAGCTCCTCTAATAATGACTCTGTCCTTTGTTCTAGACCCTGTCTAGCACACTTGGGCCTCATTCCTTTGTAATCATAACCTCTACTCTACCACCAATGGCTCTACTCCCAACATGTGTGTACTGATGGTCCTCTTCCCCACTTAATGCTGTATAATTGTTCAAACCTGGTAAATGCCACTCTTAGGATCATTGGTTACTATCCTCACTCTGTCTTTTATGACCTTGTCTAAATATGATCAGAGTCGGCAAACTTGGAAGGCTTCCATAGCCTTGGCAACTCATGATGAGAGCCTGGGGTGGTTACTGGCACCATAAACTAGAGTGTCAATTTGTTGGGTCAACAACAGGAGCCACTGTGCACTTGCTCCTCATGTGGGATCTCTGTCCTTAATGTGCTGTACATTTTGATTTAATGCTATAACTAGTACTCAAACAGTATGTTTCACTTTGTGTTTCTATGTGGGTGCAAACCGTTGAAATTTTTACTTAATATATACTAAATTGATCTTCTGTATATAAAGAGAATTGAAAAGGAATCTTGATGCAAATGGAAGGGGAGAGGGAGTGGGAGAGGGGAGGGTTGCGGGTGGGAGGGAAGTTATGGGAGGGGAAAGCCATTGTAATCCATAAACTGTACATTGGAAATTTATATTCATTAAATAAAAGTTAAAAAAAAAAAGAAAAATGGCTATTAAAAAAAAAAGAAAAAAAAAAAAAGGAGTGAAAGATGGGAGAGCTGCCTCTTTCCATGGTGGACCTCGCTTGAAAACATTGCCCCCATCCTTTCAGAATCTGACTTTTTGGCAAGCGAACAGAGCATTCCCACGCGCCAGCCTTTCTATTCCTGGACAGAACTTTCCTCTTGCCGGTACCCGTGACCCTTTTTCCCTTAGGTGGTGGGCAACACTTTGGCCAACTCATGTTGTATAATTCTCTGTGCAAGGCAGCCCACACTCACACATGAATGTATGTTTGTTCCTTCAGTGCTGTTTAAACTGTCACTGTCCTTGTTTGTATACAACACCAGTCTCTGCTTGTCCTGTCTGCAGGAGACAAGAGCCTGGATGAAAAGTTAATCAATTCACTGCCCATATCTCCCTGGTATTATGTACCAGACACTGCTTTTAGCACGGGGAAATCTATCATGAAGAACACAAATTTCATCCTGCAAGATGTCTGCATGACTCATGGAAGAAAAAACTGGAAAGCTGAACTTTGCTAAAATTAAAAACCTTTGCTCTGCAAAAGACACTATCAAGATAATGAAAAGACAAGCCTCAGATGAGAAGAAAATATTTGCAAAACACGAATCTGGTAGACTGGTATTCAAAATATAGAACTCTTAAAACACAATTTTAAAAACCCCAAAGAACTCAAGTTTAAAAGGGATTTATAATCTGAAATAAACACTTGACCAAAGGTATATCAATGACAACTAAGCATATGAAAGATGCTAACAACATTTCAAGAATTGTAAACTAAAACAATGAGATAACCACTACATATATTTGTTGTTGTTGTTGTTGTTAAATATTTGTTTTATTTATTTGAAAGGCAGAGTTCAAGAGAGAGGGAGAGACAGAGAGAGAGGGGTCTTCCATCCACTGGTTCATTCCCCAATTCGCCACATTGGCCAGAGCTGAGTTGATCGAAACCAGGAGCCAGTAACTTCTTCCAAGGCTCCCACACTGGTGCAGGGGTCCAAGGACTTGGGCCATCTTCCACTGCTTTCCCAGGCCATAGCAGAGAGCTGGATTGGAAGTGGAGCAGCTGGGACACGAACAGGCACCCATGTGGGATGCCAGCACCACGGGCAGAGGCTCAGCCTACTATGCCACAGAGCTGGTCCTCCACCACTAAATATCCAAAATACCTTCAACATCAAACGCTGGTGAGAAAATGGAACACAGGGAACTCCCATTCATTCTGGTGGGAATGTACAACAGAACAGCCACTTTGGAAGAAAGCTTGACTGTTTCTTACAAAACTAAACATAATCCAACCATTGTATCCAGCAATGCACTCCTTGCTATTTACCTAATGAGTTGAAAACATGTTCTCACAAAAACCTGCCCAAGATGAGGCTGCCACTGTGGCATAGCAGGTTAATTTGCTGTCTGTGGTGCCGGCATCCCAGTTGGGTTCTGGTTTGAGTCCTGGATGCTCCACTTCCAATCCAGCTCCCTGCTAAAGCACCTAGCAAAGCAGGAGAGGGTGGCCCAAGTGCTTGGGCCTCTACACCCATGTGGGAGATCCAGAGAAGCTCCTAGCTCCTGGCTTTGTCCTGGCCCAGCCCCAGCCACTGTGGCCACTGGGTAGTGAACCAGTGGTTGGAAGTTCTCTCTCTCTCTCTCTCTCTGTCTTCCTCTCTCTCTGTAACTGAGCTTTTCAAAATAAATATATCTTAAAGAAAAATCTGCATGAGAATATTCCCAGCAGTTTATTCATAATTGTCAAAACTTGAAGGCACCTAAGATGTTGGTAGGTATATGGATAAATAATATGGCTAGACATGCAATATTATTCAAAGATATATACATGCAGTACTATTCAATGATGAGAAGAAATGAGTTATAAAGCCACAAAAAGATGTGAAGGAATGTTAAATACATATCAGTAAGTGAAAGAAGCCAATCTAAAAAGGCTACGTACGTATGATTCCAAGTACATGACATTCTGGAAAAGAGAATCCTGTGGAGTCAGCAAAATGATCAGTGGCTTCCAGCAGTCCAGGGAGGAGGATGAATAGGTGGAGCAGACATAGTTTTTAGGGCAGTGAAATTATTCTGTATGATGCTGTAAAACTAGATACTTGCTGGGGGAATACAAATTGATGCAGTCCCGTTAGAATTCTGTTTGGCAGCTGTGCTACAATGCTGGTGTCCCAGAAAAGTGTCCAGAAATTTGAACTATGGACTTTATTTAATAACACTGAAAGATCAGGAGCCAGGGTCATGGCAGAGCAGGTAAAGCCACCACCTGCAACACCGGCATCCCATCTGGCCGCCAGTTCAAGTCCCAGCTGCTGTACTTCCAATCCAGCTCCCTGCTAATAGCCTGCGAACATCAGCAGAAGATGACCCAAATGCTGGAGCCCCTGCACCCACGTGGAAGATGTGGATGAAAACCCTTGCTCCTCCGAAGGGGGGAGAGAACCTCCACTTTGACTATGACCCTATCGGAATAAGATCAAAGTCAGCGAACTCTAAAGGCTTCCATAGCCCTGGCAACTCATGACTAGAGCCTAGGGAGATTACTGACGCCATGAACAGGAGTGTCAAATTGTTAAGTCAGCAACAGGAGTCACTGTGTACTTACACCCCATGTGGGATCTGTCCCTAATGTGTCGTCTAAAGCCAAGTGATGCTATGACTGGTACTGAAACAGTATTTTTATACTTTGCGTTTCTGTGTGGGCGCAGACTGATGAGGTCTTTGCTAATTATATACTGAAGTGATCTTTTGTATAGAAAGAGAATTGGAAATGAAAAAAAAAAAAACAACCTGGTGTTAAAATGGAAATGGCATAGAAAATTAATTAATTTGAAAAAAAATTATGTAGGATCTCTGTCTTTAATGTGCTGTACATTGCTATTTAATGCTATAATTAGTAATCCAATGGTAGTTTTTTCACTTTATGTTGCTATATGGGCAAAATGTTGAAATCTTTACCTAATATATACTAAACTGATCTTCTGTATACAAAGAGAATTGAAAATGAATCTTTACATGAATGGAAGGGAAAAGGGAGCGGGAAAGGGGAGGGTTGCGGGCGGGAGGGAAGTTATGGGAGGGGGGAAGCCATTGTAACCCATAAGCTATACTTTGGAAACTTATATTCATTAAATAAAAGTTTAATAAAAAAAAAAAAAGAAAGAAAACCCTTGCTCCTGACTTTGGCCTGGCCCAGTCCTGGCTGTTGTGGACATCTGGAGAATGACCCAGTATATGGAACCAGGAGCTTCTTCCAGGTCTCCCACATGGGTGCAGGGGCCCAAACACTTGGACCATTTTACACTGCTTTCCCAGGCCATAGCAGAGAGCTGGATCAGAAGTGGAGCAGTCATGACATGAACTGATTCCCATATAGGATGCGGGCACTGCAGACGGAGGATTAACTCACTACTCCACAGCACCGGCCCCTAAATAAACCTTAAAAATGTACTGAATCAGTGGTGGCTCATCAAATATACCAAATGTACCACAGAAATAAAAGATGTTAATAATAGAAGATTGTGGTGGAGGGAGGGCATGAAAGAATGTATGAGGAATCTCTTTACTTTCTGTTCAATTTTTCTGTAAACCTAAAACTGCTGAAAACTAAAGTTAATTAAATAAATGTGTGTGTGTGTGTGTGTGTAAGCAGAAACATTCTGGGAAAATATCTTTCTGGAAGTACATCCAATAATTTATTTTGCTAATTCAATCAAAAAGTTCTTCAAAAAGTTAAAGGCTGGCATTCTGGTACAGCAGGTTAAGCCCCCAGCTTGCAACACCAGTATTCCATAGCTTTAAAAAAACGCAAGTTTGGCTGGCGCTGTGGCTTAACAGGCTAATCCTCCGCCTTGCGGCGCCGGCACACCAGGTTCTAGTCCCAGTTGGGGCGCCGGATTCTATCCCGGTTGCCCCCCTTCCAGGGCAGCTCTCTGCTATGGCCTGGGAAGGCAGTGGAGGATGGCCCAAGTGCTTGGGCCCTGCACCCACAAGGGAGACCAGGAGAAGCACCTGGCTCCTGGCTTTGGATCAGCGAGATCCGCTGTCCGCAGCGGCCATTGGAGGGTGAACCAACGGCAAAAAGGAAGACCTTCCTCTCTGTCTCTCTCACTGTCCACTCTGCCTGTCAAAAAAAAAAAAAAAAAAAAAAAAAAGCAAGTTCATGGGTAGAAAATGCATATTATGGAAAAAAAAATATACATGAATTAAAAAATGTTTTTCCACCAAAATAAATTTTTTTAAAAACTTATTTATGGCATGGTGGTGCAGTGAGTTAAAACCCTGGCCTGCAGTGCCTGCATCCCATATAGGCACCAGTTCAGGTCCCAGCGGCTCCACTTCTGATCCAGCTCCCTAGTGGTGTGCCTGGGAAAGCAGTGGAAAATGGCCCAAGTTCTTGGGCCCCTGCACCTACATGGGGGACCTGGAAGAGGCTCCTTGCTTCTGGCTTCAAATCGGCCCAGCTCCAGCCATTGCAGTCATTTGGGGAGTGAAATAGCAGATGGAGGACCTCTATCTCTCTGTCCCTACCTCTCTCTTAACTCTTTCAAATAAATAAATAAATCTTTAAAAAAAACTTATTCATTTGAGGAGCTGGCTTTGTGGCAAAACGGGTTAAGCTCCTACCTGCAATGTTGGTGTTCCATATGGGTGTTGGTTGGAGTCCCGGTTGCTCCACTTCCAATCCAGTTCCCTACTAATGCAAAAGAATATGGCCCAAATGCTTGGTCCCTGACACTCATGTGGGAGACACACCTGGAGTTCCAGGTTCCTGGCTTCAGCCTGGTTCAGCACCAGCCACTGCAGTCATTTGGAAAGTGAACCAGCATTGGGAGATCTCTCTCTCTCTCTCTCTCTGTGTATGTGTATGTGTGTGTATATGTGTGCGGACTCGGCCTTCAAGACCCGTGCACTGTCCGGATGGTGGGGCGACTGTGATCGTTGATAAGAAGTACCGGGGTCAAGTTTTGGTGAACATGTCCGTTTATTAACGATCAAGCACACCTTTTTTAAAGGGCAGGCAGAAGGGTCATAGCTAGGTCAGGGCAGCACTAATTCTATTGGGGAAAACTGTTATTGGCGCTGCTTTGCTTCTCCAATCAGCTTGAAGGTTGGGTAGCCTAGTAGCTTTCCAGGTGGTCCTGATGGGCCTGGGCCACACTCAGGAGCTGTTTGCCTGATTGGCAATTACAAGGCCCTTCAACGGGGGAGGATGTGCCTGGGCCTCCTGCCGCCTGCCAGCAGTCAGGCCATGGGGAAGCATGGTGTGCCATGCCCTCTCAACCTCCTACATGGGCTAGGCAGGCAGTCTCCCAGCCTGGCACAGGATCACCCACATCTGTATGTTGCCTTCTCTAAATATAAATCTAAAAAATAACAAGTATTTTTAAAAAATTAAAAATAAAGGGGCCGCCCCTCTGGTGTAGTGGGTAAAGCTGCCGCCTGCAGGGCCAGCATCCCATATGGTCACCAGTTCGAGTCCCGGCTGCTCCAATTCTGACCCAGCTCTCTGCTATGGCCTGGGAAAGCAGTAGAAGATGGCCCAAGTCCTTAGGCCCCTGTACCTGTGCGGGAGACCCATAAGAAGCTTCTAGCTCCTGGCTTTGGATCAGTACAGCTCTGACCATTGAGGCCAACTAGGGAATGAACCAGTGGATAAAAGACCTCTCTCTCTCTCTCTCTCTTTCTCTCTGCCTTTTCCTCTCTGTAACCCTTTCAATAAATACATAAATCTTAAAAATAAATAAATAAACAGGTGATTATTGAAAGATATTAGAAGACAGACTAATGTCTTGAGAAGGCTAACAATAGAAGACCTTAGTTTAAGCTATATTTATCTATTAGTCATTATAATGACTAATTGAGCACTTATAGGGATGGGCAAGAGCCATAAAGGCCAATGGCAGGTCTCTATGCTTGGTGAGCTCAGTATCATTGGGAAGATAGACACAAGACAACATCATCAGAGCTAACTATAAGCTAATTATAAACTCTTATTTCTAAGAGTTTCACCCACAACATTTCACATCCACACAACAATCCTGAAGAGGCACTAATAACCCATTTTGCAGATAAGAATAGTAAATCTCTGGAAGATGTGTTAACTTGGCTGCACCAAAGGGTGGGCACAGTTAGGCATCAAGCCTAGGTATATTGATCCACAAACAGGTGACTTTTCTGTTATGCCAGGAGCATAGACAAAAATCAATTCATTTTGGAAGGAGGCAAATCTGACACATTTTGCTTAGAAGTTGATTTCATATGATTTGAATCTCTGAAGTTCAAATACATTCATGAATCCTCTCGTTTCACTCCTCTTTTTGCCTTTTGCCTGCTGGAATAAATTTTTTGGCTTATCATCCTCCCAAGTTCAGGACAAACAAAAAATACAGATCAATGGAAAGCTGGCAAGGCTGGAAAATACTGAAAGCCAATCTGTCTGCTGGGCTGTCCTGTTTGATTTAAAACTGCCTGTCAAATTCAGGTTTCCTAAAATGTTCCATAATATGAAGGTACAAGTCAAAGTGGCAGGCACCAGCCTTGCAAAAGAGAATATTTAGTGTTATTTAGGAATATTTTGTATTCCTTTAGGCACCGTCTTTCTGGTAATCACAAAGATTCTGGTACAGGCTGTTACCATTCGAGGGTTTCTGGGCCTGTGACAGAGAGAATGGAGTGGGTGGTTTGCTGACAGTTCTTATAAATACCCCAGTATTTACTGAATGGCAGAAACACACAGAGCGAACACTCAGCGCATGGGAGGAAAGAACACGGCTGAGCTCCATTCATCTCCTGGGCCCAGGACCAAGTGCTTCTATTCTGTTCTGAGGAACTACGTCTGGGGCCAGCTGCAGCTCTGTGTCTGGGGAAGTCACCTGCCCGCATGCCGAGGAGGAAGGAAGGAAGGAACAGGGAACAATGAAGCGCTTGTCCAAAGCCAAGTGTTTTTGCATTTTTTTTTTCAAGTTTACTTTCTAATTATGTCACTCCTCTGCTTAAAACCTTTCAGTGGCTCTCCATTGCTTTTAGGATAAAGGTCGAAAATCCTAATGTGATGAATAAGGTTCTGTTAGGGCCTGGCCAAAGCCTGACTCATCAGCGATATCTTCCCCCTCTTTCCTATTCTTTAAAGTCCCCCAATCCAGACCTCGTGGGTGGCAGGGACCTAGTCTCCGCCCACCTCTGTCCTGAACATGCTACTCTCTCCACCTTCAAAGCTGTTCCTTCCACTGTCACCCAGTTAATTCTAACTCGCTTTTCATTTTTCAGTTAAAACCTAACTTCCACAAGCTGAACTTTAGCATCATCATGATGAAGGTGTTTCCCAATTCCTCCCACAAAACCCTCCACCCTGTGTCAAGTGCCTGCACTACCGCATCTACTGGGCCTGTATTAGAGCCTCCTATGATGTGGTTGTGCGACTGTGGAGGTTATGTGGGTCTCTCAGCCCCGTTCCTGCTTGCTGTCTTAACCTCACAGCCAGTGCTGTGCTTTGCCTGCCAAGTAGTAAAAGTTCCATGAGTTCCATTTGTTAAGTAAATGAATGAGCAAATGAAATAAGTGCTTAAGCACTTAAATATCTAGTTTCTTTGTTATTGTGATCAGTTTTTGTTTTTATTTTTATTAGAGGCAAGAAGACAGAAAGAATGCGAGAGTGAGGAGAGTGAGCGCAGGCCCTCCCATCTATCTGTTGGTTCACTCCAACAAGTGCAGCGATAGTCAGGACTGGGCTGGGCCGAACCCAGGGAGGGGAACTCAGTCAAAGTCTCCCACGAGGCTGGCAGGAACCCCAGTCACATGAACCATCATTGCTGCCTCGAAGGGGCTACATTAGCAAGAAGCTGGGGTCAGAGCCAGAGGTCCTCCAACATGGACGTGAACATCTTAACTACTAGGGCAAACATCTACCTCTAAATAATTTTTGGTGAGGGACTAAGAAAGACCCCTATGCTTTTCCCTCATCCTCAGTCCTTATCAGTGCCTTACTCTAAATATACATGCTCCAGGAGCTCGCCAGTAGTAGAGCAAAGAGGAAGGAAGGTAGAGTATCACAATTTCTTGTGGGGGCTAGCGCTGTGGCTCTGTGGCATAGCAGGTAAAGCCACCACCTGCAGTGACAGCATTCCATATGGGCGCCAGTTCGAGTCCCAGCTGTTCCACTTCCCATCCAGATCTCTGCTATGGCCTGAGAAAGCAGTAGAGGATGGCCCAAGTCCTTGGACCCCTGCACCCACATGGGAGACCTGGAGGAAGCTGCTGGCTCCTGGCTTCAGATCAGTGCAACTCCAGCCATTGCAGCCATCTGGGGATGGAAGACCCTTCTCTCTCTCCCTCTCTCTCTCTCTCTCACTGCCTTTCCTTCTTGCTCTGTGTAACTCTGACTTTCAAATAAATAAATAAATCTTCAAAAAAATTTTTTCTTGGACTCTGCTGAGGACTTGCAACTAAGTGATCTTATCTTTTTCAACTGTGCTGTCTAGTATAGAAGCCACTAGACAAGTCTGCTATTTTAATTTAAATTAAATAAGATTAAGATTTGAGTGTCAGTCTACCAGCCATATTTCACATGCTCAGTGGCCACACATAGCCAATAAGTACCACATGGAAGAGTGCAGGTGATAACATCCCCATACCTCAGGGAGGTCTACAGAACAGTGTTGCCTTGGAGTAGAAAAATATCCATGGGGCCTATAGTGTGGCAGAGCAGGTGAAGCCGCCGTCTACAACACTGGCATCCCATATGGGCACTGGTTCACATCCCAGATACCCCACTACTGATCCAGCTCCCTGCTAATGAGCCCAGGAAAGCACTGGAAGATGTCTCAAGTGCTTGGACCCCTGCAGCCACATGGGAGACCTGGAAGAAACTCCTGGCTCCAGCCCAGCCCCGGTTTCTGTGACCATTTGAGGAGTGAACCATTTGGGTTGGAAGATCTCTATCTCTGATGGCAGAGAGACTATTATTACCTCAGTTTTTTGTCTCACATGGAAGAAGAATTTCCAAGTGGACAAGCAGAGAGATTTTAAAAGCAAGATTTGTTGGAGTCAAAGACCTCCAGCCAGAGAGCATAGAGGGGGGCTTCCAAGAGAGGAAAAAACTCAAAGTGCCCATGAACCAGCAGATGGAGGACCTCTCTCTACATATCCCTCTCTCTCTGCCTCTGCTTCTCTCTCTGTGTAACTCTTACTTTCAAATAAATATATATATATATTTAAAAGTGTTAAGAGCCTTGCAAGTTACTTAGCTTCTCTAATTCCTGATACCTTTATGTCTAAAATGGGGATAATAACTTTTTCCATCATGGTAAAAATCAGATGGGTTATTTTGCAAAAAAGGTTTATCACAGTACTGGCCACATATTAAGTCCCCCAAAGTGTTCTTCTTTGTTATTACTGGTGAATGCTATAACAAATTTGACTTTCTCATGTATCACTCCAGGAACTGGGTTGCAGCTGTGAAAACATTCCAGGTGGGTGTTTGAAGAACTTTCCAGGGGTGTGAATGTGGCCAGTAGTACTAATAATTTCCTGAATCTTTCATTTGGTTTTGCTGAGTGCTGGCAATGCAATCTGTCAGTCACAATGCCAGCAAGAGTTACATTCCCTCTGATTGCATCCACATTTCCAAACACCCATGACTTCTCACTTGGACAAGAAGTGCTTGGCAAATGATGTGTGCCAGAGGTGTAAAATGCGTTGGTCATCTTAAACAACTGAACACCTACCAAATTTTTCAATTTAGCTTCAACTAGGTTTCTCTAACATCTATCATTTCTGCAGGCTCTGCGGTCTTCCAAATTTTAGACCTGTTTTTGTAAAGCAACAAAATTCCAAACAGGATATGTATGTTTGTACTTGGAGGGTGGAGGATGGGAAAAGGAGGAAGGGAAATAATGTTTAATTTCATGTCAAGTTAAAACCAAGAGAGAGAAAGTGTGGGTGGCAGAAAGAGACCCATAATATTTACTGATTATGTACTATTTGCCAGACACTGTTCTAAACACTTTAATTTTTCTTATTGACTTCCATTTTCTTCCTTTTTGTATAAATCTTAATGCAAAGTAATATCTATACATGGGTAAAATGCTATTAGGTATATATGGTTTTAAATGTAACTGAAGTGTACAAATGTTGAACATATTTTCAACCAAAAAATGTGAAAAACAAAACAAGAAAAAACACCCTAAAGTTATTTTTCACTTGTCTTACAAAATGTTATCTTTCTTCTAAATGATTCAAAATAATCAATTGGAACTAAATGACAAAATGAAGTTGTAGTTAGTCACAATCAAGTTTTTAAAGATATTTACATAAAGCAGATTATTTTTATTACCTTTTTAGAAAATGTAATGAAATCTTTCTACTCAAATAGTTTTAGACAACTGTTTAGTGTTTGGATTCAACTCTCAACTATTTACCCAAAGAATCCAAGTCACATTTCCTATATGTGATGTTTAGATCTCAAAACGTCTAAATTTCAGGGTGAAATGGATTGATATTACAAAACGTTCCTCACGCTCTGTGCAGCATGAGTGAACACTGTGCTAATTTATGAGGCTCTTCAGAACCATGAATTGGAACACAAAGAGAAGCAAGTGCTGGCTGCTTGGCACTCTGGGAGACAATAGTTTGTTATGCAAGAATCTTTTGCATTCATGCTAAGAAGGAGGATTTGACAAGTTAATTAATTTGTCTTTTCTCTTACCTAAGCACTCCTGCCACTCACATCTTTCCAGCACTCAAAGCTGTGGCTCTCTCACCAAAAAACTTCACATTCCGCAGCGGGTGCCTTTTGTTTTGACGATCTAGGGCGAGAGACGCGAAGAAGTCTGTCTAGGCGTTTGAAGGCTGTTAGGCAGAAGGGTGAATGTCTAAGTTTACGGAGTCTGCCCGCCTGGAACTCATAAGAAGTGACAAAGACACCCTCCCACCCCCATTCACACACTTTCTTGAGTGTTTATGACAAGAGGAACTTTCTAAACTCTGGGTCTCAGAGTAGGGACTCCTTTGGCTTGAGCCTAAGAGTCATGGTGTTCTAAAAACTGATTAAAGGAGCCGACATTACAGCACAGCAGATAAAGCTGTTTGCCTGCGATGATGGCATCGTGTCCCAGCTGCTCTACTTTCTACCCAGCTCCCTGCTAATGGTCTGGGAAAAGCAGCAGAAGATGACCAAATGCTTGGGCCCCTGCCACCACGTCGGGAATCCAGATGAAACCTGCAGCCTCCTGGCTTCAGCCAGGCCCAGGCCTGGCCGTTGTGGCCCTATAGGGAGTGAACCAGTGGATTGAAGATCTCTCTTTGTGTCTTTCCCTCTCTCTCTCTCTCTCTCTCTCTCTGTAATGCTGCTTTTCAAATAAGTAAATATATCTTTAAAAAAATAATAAAAGCTGATTTAAAAACATACAATCACTGTTGGGATACCAGGGTATACTCAGAGAAAGCCCTACAGTGAATTTATGGTAAAGACTGAGCTATGCCATGAATGCACTCCTTCTGCTCCAAACATTTAACAATCCTAGTTTAAAATGAAACACAGGTGTTTGCAGCCACTGCCTGCAAAGCCAGTATCCCATACGGGCACCAACCAGTTCTAGTCCCAGCTGCTCCACTTCCACTCTAGCTCCCTGCTGATGCTCCTGGGAAAGCAGGGGAAGGTGGCCCAAGTACTCAGGCCCCTGCTACCCATGTAGGAGACAGGGGTTGAGCTCTTGGCTCCTGGCTTTGGCCTGGCAGAGCCCTGGCCATTATGGCAATTTAGGGAGTGAACCAGCAATGGAAGACCCTCTCTCTCCTTTTCTCTCTCTAATTCCACCTTTAAAATAAATTTTAAAAATTAAAAAAAAATAAAAATGAAAGATAAAGAGAAAATTCATGTGATGTGGCGACTGTTACTTCGCATTATATTCCACAATTGAACAAGATGTAACATGATGTAAATGTGAACGATACAAAGAATAAAACTCAAAGAACATGTAGGAGGGACAGGCCTTTGGCCTAAAATGCCTGTTACGGTGTCCACAACCCACATCACAGTACCTAGGTTTGAACCCCAACTGTGGCTTCTGACTCCAACTTCTTGCTAATGCAGATCTTGGGAAGCAGCGGTGATAACCCAAGTAATTGGGCTCCTAACATCCATGTGGAAAACCTGGATTGAGATTCTGACTCTGGGTTCCAGGCAGCCCCCAGTTCATTCCCAATCCACTAGGGGCATTTGAGGAGTGAAGTAGCAAAAGTGAACTCTCTCTGCTTATGTGTCTCTCTCCATGCCTCTAAAATAAGTTAATTAATAAATTAAAATAAGTAAAGGGATTTGCAATACCAAAGTGATATTGGACAAGACCCCCTAAAATTCACACTAAAATGTGGCCCCTTAAAGTTCCATAGAAATGCTAGCCGGGGTGCCACATGTACTACCAGAATTTGGGGTGCCTTACGATTTCACCACGGGCTTATTACTAAATCCCCGATATTAATAAGCCCAAGAGGGTTCTTGCCTAATATTTAGAGAAGAATTCTAAATATCGGCACAAACGAGGCAGCATGGTACGTTTTAGTGAGAGCTTTATTTGAGAGGGGTAATTAGGGGTTCATACCGAGCACCAGGAGTCAGCCACATGGAAGAGCATCTAGGCCAGGAAGCCTAGAGCACATGGCCCAAAGGCCATGTGCCCTGGAGGCGTGGGGCTACAGCAAGCCCCTTCCTAGCAAGACGCCAGGGAAAAAGAGCAGGGCTGGGCACACTGTGCCCCAGGCTTTTAACCCACTCCAAAGGGGAGTGGTCAATTAACCTGATTGGCTGGTGGGCACCCCAGTACGGCCAGGTAGGGGAATGAGGCCACACAAGGGTGTGGCCAAGGCATCAGGTAGGAGCATGAGGTCACACAGGGGCGTGGTCTTCCAGTTCACAAATCCGATCAACTCCAACCTGTATGCCTGCCTACTTCATTCCCCCCTCAGAGACTCCAGACCTTAATCTTAAGGGGATGTTGATGGGCGTTGAGTCTCCATCTTCTGTAGCTACTTCCTGCTGATTAGGGGCGCAGACCCTGCCTGTTCTCAGTCTGGGAGTCTCTGCCTATCTCATCTAATGAGTTTGCTTCACGAGCTGGGGCTCTTTCAGTCACTGCCATCCTCACTGTCTCCTGCATGGTCATCATTATTCTCAGAAGCTGCTGGGTTCTGCTGGGTTATTTTAGATATAAATTAAGGTCCACTGTCACTCTGGAGTGACCGTGGGAGTCCAAAGCGTGGCACGATGTCTTTCAACATGGCTTTAAGCACCTTGTGTGCTTTCTCCGTTTGGGTTGAAAAGGCCTCGATCCATCCTGTAAAAGTAACAGTAAAAGACTAGGAGGTACCTATAATTAATAATTGGGAGCATATTGGTAAAATCAACCTGCCAATCTACACCTGTTTGTTCCCCTCCTCTGCACAGGAGTCAACAGGGGAGGTGGCATTACATGGGGAGGGTTATTTTGTAAACATAGTGGGCAAGAGCGAGTCACTTCCTTTATGACCATATTTAGTCCTTTTCCTCCAAAAGCTCGGGAGACCAATTGTGTTAAGGGATCTCTTCCCAAGTGGGTAGAGTTGTGTATTTCCTTAATAATTTTCCATTGAGTGGCCATTGGTAGCGTAATTTTATGATTTAGCATCCACCATCCATTTGCACTTTTAGTATAGCCTCTCTGTTGGGCCCATTCATTCTCAGGCTCTGTATAGTGAGGTTCCTTAGCCACTTCCAAAGACTGAGGTATAAGGGCCATTTCCAACTTCTCCTGTGTAGCTGCTCTTTTCGCAGCTCTATCTGCTAACACATTTCCCTGGTTAACATAATTATCTCCCTTCTGATGTCCCTTGCAGTGGATGACAGCCACCTCTAAAGGCTCCAGTACTGCCTGAAGTAGAGCCAGTATCTTTTCCATATTTAACAGGGGTCAGTAAGCCCCTCTCTTTCCAGATTGCTGCGTGTGCTTGTAACACAAGGAAAGCATATCTGGAATCCATCTATCTATCGATCTATCTATCTATATTAACTCGCTGACTTTTCCCAGTTGTAAAGCCCTAGTCAATGCAATAAGCTCCGCCTTTTGGGCTAAAGTATTGTGTGGCAGTGCTTGGGCTTCTGTTGTCTGCCTTTCCAACTCCTTCCTTCATATAGCTGCTGCCATCAGTAAACCATTCGGCATCTGGATTTTCCAGGGTCCCATCTCGTAGGTCTGGCCTACTAGAGTACACCTGCCTAACTCAAAAGGTGAGGGTTTGCTGTGATATTTTCATATCCTGGGGACAGGAACTGAAGTTCTTTTGAAAACTGACAATATCTATTTAAGCTCAAAGTACACTTCCCCTGTGATCCAGCAACTGTACCCACAGGTATATACCCTGGGAGAATGAGTATACCTGACCACAAACGGGTAATTAAGAATATTCATAACGACTTCAATAGAACAGGAAAAATCCGGGAACAATTGTCAATAAGAAAAGAGATAAGAGGGGCCGGTGCTGTGACATGGCAAGTTAAGTTGCTGCCTGCGATGCTAGCAATCCATACCATTGCCAGTTTGCATCCCAGCTGCTCTACTTCTGATCCAGCTCCCTGCTAATGACCTGGGAAAGGCAGCAGAAGATGTCACAAGTGCTTGAGCCCCTTCACCCAATCAGGAGACCCAGATGAAGCTCCTGGCTCCTGGCTTCAGCCTGGCCCAGCAGGCTGTTGTGGTCATCTGGGTAGTGAACTAGCAGTTGGAAGATCTTTCTCTCTCTCTCCCCCTCTCTCTGTAGTTCTGACCTTCAAATAAATAAATAAATCTTTAAAAAAGAATTGTAGGGTTCGGTAGTGTGGTAAAGCTGCGATGCCGGCATCCCGTATGGGCGCCGGTTCGAGTCCCCATGGCTCCACTTCCGATCCAGTTCCCTGCTAGTACGTCTGTGAAAGCAGTGAAGTTTGGCCCAAGTACTTGAGTCCCAGCACCCACATGGGAGACTCAGAGGAAGCTGCTGGCTCCTGGCTTCAGATTGGTCTGACCCTGGTGGTTGTGGCCACATGGGAAGTGAATGGCAGATTAAGGCTTTCTCTCTGTGTCTCTCCCTCTCTCTCTGTTAACTCTGCCTTTCAAATAAATGAATAATTCTTTTAAAAAACCAGATATAATTTTTCTTTTTAGGCTAATAAAAACTATTACACTCAACCTAACTAGATATCATACATTTGTTGTCAATGTTTTACCTCCCATAGATTGAAGGCCTTCCACACGTGGAAGACTGGATAATACTGATTTATATTCTCTATGGAAGAACTGCTGAATGGATTGCTCAGCCAGAAGAAAACCAACATAGACTAAAGAAGTACACTGAGCACAGCAATTGTTAGAATATGTTGGCCAGGGGCAGGTGTTGTGGCATAGTGGGTAAAGCTGTGTCCTGAGGCACCAGCATCCCATATGGGCACCATCAGCACCTGCTAATGGCCTGGGAAAAGCAGCTGAAGATGATCTAACTGCTTGGACCTCTGCACCCAATGTGGGAGACCCAGAAGAAGCTCCAGGTCCTGGCTTCGACCTGGCCCAGCCCCAGCCATTGCAGCCAACTGGAGAACGAACCAGTGGATGGAAGATCTCTTTCTGTCTCTCCCTGTCTCTCTGCAACTCTAACTTTCAAATAAATAAATAAATCTTTTAAAAACGTTGTCCATGTTAATAAACTATTTCCTGCATTTTATGGGCTGAATTGTGTATACTCAAAATGTGTATGTTGAAAGCTTCAGCTTGGAATGAAGGGCGAAGACCTCGGGATGTGCTTACATCTGGAGATTGTTTTTAAAGAGGTAGTCAAGATGCAGTGTGTTCATTAGGGTACATGCTAATCCAATAGGAGTGGTGTCCTTAGAAAAAGGAGATGAGAACACAGAAGCACACACAGAGAAGATCATGTGGAGACATCAGCGGAGAGGCCACTCCCAAGCCAGGGAGTGAGGCCTCAGAGGAAACCAAGCAAAAAAAAAAAAAAAAAAAAATTAAATCAAATAAAACAAAAAAGGAGAAGAAACCAACCCTGCTGACACCATGATCTTGGACTTCTAGCCTCCAGAACACCGAAGAAGTAAATTCTTATTTTTAAGTGATAAAAATCTGTTCAAAAAACTTTGCAATGGAAATTCTAGCAAACAGTAAAATCAGAGGTTGGTTTGCCATAAAAAATGTACTTTACGGCCAGTGTTGTGGTGCAGTGAAGTAAGCTGCCACTTGCGACGCTGTCATTCCATAGCAGAGCACTGGCTCTTGTCCTGGCTGCTCGGATTGCAATCTAGCTCCCTGCTAATGTGCCTGAGAAAGCAATGGGAGTTGGCTTGAGTACTTGGGTCCATGCTACCAACATGGGAAATCCAGATGGAGTTCCTGACTCCTGGCTTCAACCTGGTCCAGACCTGTTTTTTCTAGCCATTATGGTTGGGAGATTTTGTTGGTGTTCTCTCTCTCTTGCTCTGTACCCCTCATTCTGCCTTTCAAATAAAAAAAAAAAAAGTTTAAAAATGTACTTCAGAAATTCTAGGCAATAATGTCAAAAAAACAGAAGTGCTTGGTGAGTAGTTATAACATGTTAACATGTTGCTTGGGTTTCAACTACGTGAGATAAACAATTTTCTTTCCCAGAATGTGATACCTTGGCAGAGTTCAATGGATGAGATAAGCTATGACCTATAAAACCTAAAATAGCTACATCTAGTTGTTTATATTAAAAGTTCATCAAAGCCTTCTCCACTGGGTTTATTTCATACATGTTAAAAAACATGATCAAGGACAACTTGCTTTTATACAGTCTTTACTTCTGGGGTGGGCAAGTACTTGGGAAATGAGCTAAAAAGGAAATATGAAGTTATTTAACTATAAATATATATCTGACAAACGAAAACATTTTAAAAATCTGGTTGGGGGAATATATAGACATTATATCACTTCTTTTTTATGTTTTCACTATTTTATAACAATATAATTTTGTTGTGGTTTAGGAGGATATCATGTTACTCTACTGAACACTTTCCATTTTTCTTACCTAAAGTGTTTGCTAATGTATAGCTCCTATTTCGTAAGTCGGAAAACACTGTTATAAGCTCTAATTTAGACCTAAAATGTTAGCAGTAGCACACTCAACTAGCCAGGAGTTAAGATTAAGGAAGCCAGTTTCCCTTATAAGGAGACCCTAAACTAGAAAGTCTGTTCTAAGAAAGATATTTTTCCTAACTTCTGAAATTATACACTTTTACACAGTCAGGAAATTAGAATCCCTTGCAGGTTTATTTTAAACAATTATCTGGCACTAACAGGAATAAAATTCATGATATTCAGATTGTTCCAGAAAATCTAGGTCATACTAAACTTTGGTTCTTTGGAAATTTGATTTTCTTATATAATTTTCAAGTTGCTTAAAGCAAAAAGAGATTCATACACTGCTTCAGAAAAACAGCAAACTATTTAGCTTGAATTCAGAAGCAAGCAGGCTTCATTTCTTTTACTTATCTTGTGTTTTCATTGTAATGGCAGGCAAGGCAGTAAAACAAGCGTATGTGGGGTTTTATGTCTCCCCACCGTAAGATTCATTTTATAATTGTTTCTCAATACTGTTTCTCGGAAGGATGTTTTATTTAAGAGATTGTGAAAATAAATGTCCAGGGGCTGGTGTTGCGGCACAGCAGGGTAAGCTGTACCTTGTGGTGTTGGTTTGAGTCCTGGTTGTTGCACTTTGGTGCTAATGCACCTGAGAGGCAGTGGATAACAGTTGAATACTCAGGTTCTTGCCACCCACATGGGAGACTCAAATGGAATTCCTTTCTCTTGGCCCACTCTTGGCTATGGTGGCCGTTTGGAGAGTGAACTAGCAGATGAAAGATCTCTCTCTCTCTCCCTCTCTCTCTCTCTCTCTTTCTTCCCCTTCTCACTTTAAAAAATAAATGAATCTTAAAAAATAAAATAAAATAAATGTCCAGTATTTACACTTTCTCCAATGGGGAGTAGCCTAAGGAGCTCCAGTTATGTAACAACCTCTTGTCACTTTGGCACTTCCATCCGGTCATTGTTCCTAAAAGCAGGTGGTTGTGATGGGAAGAATGTCCTGGAGCTGGGACCACTTGGTGAACCCTAGGAGTCTATGCCTTCAAATGGGGGACAAGTTCAGTCTGCCTGTAGGTGTCAGGGTTATTGGTCCATTACCAAGCTATGCAGACTTGGTAGAGAGAATATGACACAAAAATTACTGGAAGAATCACAAAAGATGGCCACAAAATTTGCCTTTCCTGGATGAGACAGAATCTTTGAGCATGGGATACTGGATGAATAGGCATCAGACATGCTGATTGGAAGAGACTGTCCACACCATACAGCAGATGCAAAGGCCCTGAGGTAAGAAAATCTTCCTGACCTTGGTTGAAATACAGAGATGCTCCTTGTTGTACAATGGGCTTAAGTCTTGATAAACCCATTGTAAAGTGAAAACAATGTGACTGGGAACAGTCTACTGCACACAGGAAGGAGGGCAGGGAGCAGTGCCCTTGTCAACCTCATGTCATGTGACCACATGTGATAGAGTGCAGATTGGAGGGCTTCAAGAAGGAATTACTGGGGCCGGCGCTGTGGCATAGCTCGTAAAACCGCTGCCTGCAGTACCAGCATCCCACATGGGTTCTGGTTCAAGTTCCAGCTGCTCTACTTCTGATCCAGCTCTCTGCTGTGGCCTGGGAAAGCAGTAGAAGATGGCCCAAGTCCTGTGTGTGGGAGACCCAGAAGAAGCTCCTGGCTTCAGATCAGCACAGCTCCTGCCATTGCGGCCAGTTGGGGGGTGAACCAGTGGATGGAAGACCTCTCTCTCTTTCTTTCTGCCTCTTTTACTCTCTGTTTATCTCTGACTTTCAAATAAATAAATAAAAAGAAATTAATGAATCAGTTTCTCATTTACAGTTTTGAAACTGTACTACGGGAAGGGGTTGGGGGGGGGTAGATTGTGGTAGACCAAGAGTTAAGGCAAAAAAATCAGTCAGAAAGTCGTTAACAGTCTGAGCAGGCTTTGATGTCTGTGGAGAAGAACATGAGCATACTGCAGATAGAATTTTTCTTTTTCTTTTTCTTTTCTTTTTTTTATAAATATGCCCTACTTCAGATATGAATTGCAAGTCCAGGACACTGTAATTCTTTTTATTTTATTTTTTAAAATTTATTTTTATTTATTTGAAAGGCAGAGTGGCAGAGAGATTGGGAGAGAGAGAGGGAGAGAGAAACTGTCTGCTGGTTCACTCCCCAGATGGTTGCAACAGCCAGATCTGGGCAAGCCCACAGCTAGGAACCAAGGACTCCATCGGGGTCTCCCATGTGGGAACAGGAACCCAATGAGAACTTGGGAATACAAAAACAGAAAAAATAAGTTTTCTCTCAAGGATGTTCAGTGAAAGGCAACTAGTTTTAAGAATTTACTCTGTGGCCGGCTCCGCAGCTCACTAGGCTAATCCTCCGCCTGCGGCCCCGGCACCCCAGGTTCTAGTCCCAGTTGGGGCGCTGGTTCTGTCCCAGTTGCTCCTCTTCTAGTCCAGCTCTCTGCTGTGGCCAGGGAAGGCGGTGGAGGATGGCCCAAGTGATTGGGCCCTGCACCCACATGGGAGACCAGGAGAAGCACCTGGCTCCTGGCTTTGGATCGGCGCAGCGCACCAGCTGTAGCAGCCATTTGGGGGGTGAACCAACGGAAAAGGAAGACCTTTCTCTCTGTCTCTCTCACTGTCTAACTCTGCCTCTCAAAACAACAACAACAAACAGAATTTACTGTGTGTTTTTCTAAATCTTTGTCTTAACTTTCGCACTTTGTTATGCATATGCAAGAATCATACTTATACTCTTCTGTCAATGTTTTATTTACTTCTTTATTTTCATTCTAATGAAAGGCGGAAGGGCAGTTGGATACAGATGTTCCACCCTCTGGCTCACTCCTCAAATGCCCATGACAACAGGGGTTGGGACTCAATCCGGGTATGGCAGGGACCCTGGTACTTAAGAGGTCATCTACTGCCTCCTAGGCCGTGCGTCTACAGGGAGCTGGATGGAAGTGGAGAAGCTGGGGCAAGAACCTAGCACTCCAATATGGGATGCGGTGTCCCAAGTTATATCTTAATTACTGCACCAATTGCCTGCATAAATGATATTACACTGTGCCAATGTTAATTCAACATTGTTTCCCAGCAAATCTGTGCTATCACATTTGTATAAAAGTCACTCTTGAGGCCGGCCTTCTGGAATAGCAGGTTAACCCTCTGCCTTTGACACCGACATCCCATGTGGTCGCCGGTTTGAAACTCCATTTCTGATCCACTACTGCTAATGCATCTGGGAGAGTAGCAGAAGATGGCCCAAGTGCTTGGCTCCCTACACCCATGAGGGAGACCCAGAAGAAGCTCCTAGCTCCTGGCTTCAGCCTGGCCCAGCCCTGGTCATTGCAGCCATTTGGGGAGTGAACCGGCAAACGAAAGATCTCTGTCTCTCTTCTTTTCTCTGTAATTGTCTTTCAAATTAAAAAAAAAAATTAAAGAGGCATTCATTATAACAGGTGTAAAATATTCTGTACTATGACCAGTAACATCAGTAACCTCCATGGCCAAATGACTTCCTCCCATGGCCACTCTCTGAGCTCTAGTTATTTTTTGTATGTGGCTTCTTTGCCTTAGTAACTGGTAAAGTCAAATACTTTGTAAACTAAAACACTGCCTTTTAGTTTCCTGGTCTTCACTTAAAAAAAGTATGTGTGTACATATGTATGCATTTGGAAAGCAGAGTGACAAAGAGAGGTGGGGGAGAAAGAGATTCTCCATCTGCAGGTTCACTCCCTGCCTGTCTGCAAAAGCCAGGGCTGGGCCAGGCCAAAGCCAGGAGTCTCCATCTGGGCCTCCTGGGTGGATGGCAACACTCAAGTAAGTGGACCATCAATTGCTGCCTTCTCAGGCACGTTAGCAGGAATGCTGGATGGGAAGCAGAGTGGCTGGGACTTGACCAGTGGCTGCTTATCCCACGGAGCCATAAAGCCAGCCAAAAGAGCCCACCGGATCTCCCAGAACCCTGATTACAAAGCATCAACAAGCCTCTTTTGCCACTGAAGTCTCCCTGCCTGGTACTCAGAACACACTCTGAAACTGTGGGCCTTCAGCCTAAGGCAGCACGTCATCAGGGTGCTCTGAGCTTGGAAATAATGAAAAATAATGTTCAGCCAATGTCACAAGCCGTGCACCATTCAGACGGTGATGGTTTTCAGGGTATACTGAAATGAGGTTGGCTACCGCTACTTAAAAACACCCTGGAAAGAACCTGTCTCCTGAATTCTGTGAGCTGCTTGGGAGGAGGGGGAGAAGGTGGAGGGTGGGGGGTGGTGGTTAATATTAAATCTGGGAGCTGGTGTTATGGCACAGCTGGTTAAGCTGCTGTCTGAAGTACCAGCATCCCATATGGGCATAGGTTCAAAGCCCCAGCTGCTCCACATTCAATCCAACTCCCTGTTAATGCACCTGGGAAAGCAGTGGAAGATGCCCAAGTCCTTGGGCCCCTTGCTACCCTTGTGGGAGACCTCGAAGAAGCTCCTCTGGCTCCTGGCTGCAGCCTGGCCCAGCCCCAGCCATTGCAGCCACTTGGGAAATGAAGCAGCAGATGGAAGATCTCCTTCTCTCTGTCTCTCCTTTCTTTCGGTAACTCTGCTTTTCAAATAAGTAAATACATAAAATATTTTCAAAAATATTAAATCCTTCCCCCCAGTATTGTATTAAGAAATTTTTCAAGTATACAGAAAACTTAGCAGAGCTCTAAGCAAACCCACTACCTAGATTCTACCATTGCATTGTGCTCCACTTCATCACTTCTCTATTCGTGGGCTCGCTTCCCCATGCATGGGTGCATCCACCTACCTTATTTTTCGACACATCTCAAAGTACAATGTATTTTGAGACACCAAGACCACACCAATAACCTTTTAGCATGAACCCATTCATCAGAGTTTCTGTTTATGATTCTTTTTTTTTTTTTCCATTTTTGAGAGAATGTTTGCATCCCAGTAAACACACAGATCTCAAGTTAACCACTCCATCAGTCCGACAAATGCCTATGGGTTGGAAATCAAACCTTTATCAGTATCGGTTAACATCACGGTGTTACAGTTTGATTAGAGGATCACAGCCTCTCCTGCTTAGATGAGAATGACAAAAAAAAAAAAAAAAAAACAAATCTGCAAAACACCTCAGCAGAGCTGGGAGAGAGTGATGGTGAAGGCAAGCACACTGAGCTAAGAAAAGCACTAAGCAGGGTCAGTGCTGTGGCACAGTGTGGATAAATGAGCACCTGCTCACTGGCTGCTCCACTTCCCATCCAGCTCCCTGCTAATGCGCCTGGGAAAGCAGGGAAGATGGCCCAAGTGCTTGGGCCTCTGCCACTCATTTGGGAGACCTGGATGGAGTTCCTGGCTCCTGGCCATTGCTGCCATTTGAGGGGTGAACCAGTGGATGGGAGATCTCTCTCTGTCTCCCTCTCTCTCCATAACTCTGCCTTTCAAATAAATAGTCTTTGACAAGAAAGGGAAAGAAAGCACTGAAGTTAGCTGTGCTGATGGAAGAGAGAAGCTGCTGTTTCCTTTTGTTCCGTGTTACACCCACTGTTTAAATCGACATATTTTTTTTCGTCTCAGTTTTACAAATCCCTCTGCATTAAAGGTTAAAGGAACAAAATAATGCGGTGGAAGATAGAGAAAACGAACTGCAACAGACAGCGTGAGGAGGGAAGCTCATCCCTTAAGGCATCTCTGGCTGGAACTGGAGGAGAGGTATAAAGCATGCAAGGAATCTGATAAGCACACTATGACCCATATACGTCTGATGACTCGCTCTGAAAAACTAGGACACCTGTGAAGATCCCGAGACACAGGGCTGGGATTTTAAATCCTGCCTTCCAGAGAAAGGCCGGCCAGTAAGTGCACAACTCTGAAATGCAAAACTGAAACGCGTGCCTCTTAGCACAATCCGCCACCCTCATTGTCATCTACAACGACCAAAACAGCCGTTCTCAAAGCATCGAAAAGACTCGAGTTTTTTTTTTAAGTTTGATGCTAAACTCAATTCTCATGACTTTGGATTCTGCTTGAAAATTTTTTCTGATTGATATGCATGCTGCTGGTATCACTTTTGAAAATTATTTAACATTGTAGGAAAGCAAGTAGCAAGATATTATAACCCTATTTCCGGCGATGAACCTGTTAACAAACTTCGCAGCAAACTTTTCCCACCGCGCAAGATTTTTATTTTGACAACCGTTTTAGACAATTGCTCTTTTAACAGTTTGCACTTTCAAACAAAAATTACAGAAAATAGCAAGGGTCTTTAAAAAAAATTTTTTTTGTGGCAGGTTTGGTCCAGAAATTGCCCTGGAAACAAATGTCCTTAATTTGAAAGAAAAGTTTAACAGAAAGTATTTTAAAAGAGAAACGGAAAACAGCATGCCTTTAGTTTGGTGAATTAGCAACAAAGAAAACGACTCGCATGGACCGGTCCGTTTCAAAACATATATATTTTTTTGTTTCTGGCTCCCGCTAGGGCGGGGAGAGTCGCCTCCTCTCCGAGCCAGGGTGGAACCGGGCCGCAGGACAGACGCCTGGGCGGTGCCCCCCGCTCGGGCCGCGGGGCCGCGGGGGCGGCCGGCAGGTGCCTGGGCTCCAGCCCGGGTCCCCACCCTCGGCTTCTCCCTCTCCGCACCCCGAGACCCGCGTCGCCCCCTGGCGGGCACGCGCGCGGCGTCCAGGCGCCGGGGCTGGGGGGAGCCCTCGCGCACCGGCCCCGCGGCCCCCCAGGGAGGCCGGCCCCCAGGAACATGTCCGCGGCCGGGGCGCGCGGCGCAGCCCGGGGGAGGAGAGCCGCGGGAGGGCGTGTGCGGCCGCGGCGCTGGAGCCGCTAGTTCCCTCCCTCCCGGGGGAGCAGCGCCGCCGCCGCCGCCGCCACCAGCGCGCGGGCCGCGGCCAGGGCGAGCCGGGCGGGGGCGGGGAGGGGGGTGGGCGGAGGGCCGGGAGGGCGTGGGGGAGGGTCTCGCTCTCCCGGCGCCCAGAGCCCGAGAGGGAAGACCCTGGCGGCGGCCGCCTGACACTCGGCGCCTCCTGCCGTGCTCGGGGGCGGCATGTCCGAGGCTGGCGGGGCCGGGCCGGGGGCCGGGCCCGGGGCGCTGCCCCCGCAGCCCCCCGCGCCGCCGCCGCCGCCGCCGCCGCCCGCGCCCCCGCAGGGCTCCTCCTGCGGTCCGGCGACGGCTGTGGCTGCGGCGGGCACGGCCGAAGGACCGGGAGGCGGTGGCTCGGCCCGGATCGCCGTGAAGAAGGCGCAGCTGCGCTCGGCTCCGCGGGCCAAGAAACTGGAGAAACTCGGAGTGTACTCCGCCTGCAAGGTACCGAGGGCACGCAGCTCCCCGCGCCGCTGCGGGGGGCGCCGGGGGGCCCCCCGCCCAGACCCCCGCCCCGCCCCGCCCCCGCTCGCGCCTCCCGCCCCGGGCCGCTGCACCGCGGAAGTGCTGCTGTCGCCCTCGCCCCTGGAGCCGCTCCACGGAGCAGAGCCCTGTGGGGTTGAACGAAGCGGGGCTCGGCTAGACTCGGAGACCCCCCCACCCCGCCCCCGCTTCGTTCCTCCCCCACTGGAAGGCGCTCGAGCTCCCGGGAATACCCTGGGGCTCCGTGGCTCTGTAGGAGCTCGCCGGAGACGAGTGGAGCAGCGCGCGCCGGGGGTGGCGGGGGAACCTGGGTCAGGGAGACACCTTTGGGGGGACGCTCCTCTCTGCACTCGGCTCCCGGGGCTGCGCTGGGAGGACCTGGGTGCCAGGGCCGGGGGCCGAGAGGGCTCCCGGACTCCTGGCGCTCGGGAGAGACGCGCGGGCTGGGGAGGCTGGGCACAGCCCGAGGCGAGGGTCCCGCGGCGCCCGGCGCGCTCGGCTGGGGGCGGGGGCGACAGCCCTGTCATTATTGTCATTACTTGTTTGGTTGTAAACGCTGTCCCAAGCTGTACGCTGGGTTTGGGAAGCCCAGCGCGACGGGCGCTGCTGCCCCGTTTGAGGACCCTCGTGTCTTGGGCCAGATCTGTGGGGCCCCCGTGGCCCTCAGCTGCAGATCCAGCTGTGGGGCGGCGCTCCCAGGGGTGGGAGGACCGCCCGCGGCCTCGGGGCAGGCTGGCCCCCGCGCTGTCAGCGGCGGCTTTGTTTTGACAGGGTGACAGCTGAGGGGGGCGGGGACTTGGCCTTGCCAGCTCCTGCGGCCTGTGGCCACAGTCACACTCACACACCTCCCCTCTGTCTCTCTCTCCCGCCTGCTGCACGCGGGGTCAGGTGCCCAGCTTCCGGATTCCCACCCACCCACCCCCTGCTTGCAGTGGAACGTCTACGTTTGGCACAAGGATTATTAACCCTGCTACAACCTCTCCGCTCAGAGCGCCCCTCTTGCTCAGGGGCAGGGCCTGTCTGTGTGTCCTGTACTGGGCCAGTACCGGTTTCTTGGATGCATGTCGACTCCAGCCTGGTGCTTGTCCAACTTTAACATGCTTAGGAGTCATCTGTGGACCCGTGTTTAAAATGCTGCTTCGGGATCTGCAGGTGTTGGGTGGGCTGAAGCTTGCCTTTCTGACGAACTCAGCTTGTCCCCAGACCCCATTCCAAGCAGCACCAGGGTAGTTCAGACCCGGATGGTTTGTTAATAGCCCGCTTTGAGTTCAGCTGGGAAAATGGGAACTGAAAAAGTAAGGCCCCGTGCTGGGTATTTCTGAGGAAGGAATGTGGACAGGATGCGTGGGGACTAGGTTTTGGGTAGTGCCTAGGGGTGCCTAGGGGTTGGGTAGAAGGGTGTTAGGCGGATAACAGGACCATGAATGTAGTGAGCAGAAGTGGGAGCCGTGCACGGAGCCAAGGACACGGTCGAGTGCTGCTGCAGGACCGGGCTCGTGCAGGAATGGTGTCAGCTCCGTGTTTCCATCCTGACTTCATTTTTAAAGTCTGTCCATTGGGTTCCCATCTGCAGCACCTCTTCCTGCTGTTAACCTTACAATCTGAAAACTTTGCTGAAGTTTCAGTTCTGTCTAAAACCGTGAGCATCTGTGTCCTGCATCGATGTTTTTGGTCCTTTCAAGTTTTGTAACACTTCTAAAAGTGTTTGTGACTTCTGTGCTTCCTGCTCACATTCACAACCAAACTTGCAGGAAGGAAAAATTCCCCTATTAAAAGCTCCTCTTCCTACTTCTGGGATCCTCTGAACGTGGCCGGTTTTATTTGTGCACCCATTCAGCAAACATCCAGAGGAGTCCTGCTGGGTGCCAGGCTTTGTGCTAGGTGGTGGCCGGGACGTCCAGACCCTGTCTGTCTGGAGCAACCGCCCACCTGTGTGCCTGTGTGGTTGGACACGTGTGTGTACTGGGAGCTGACGGAGAGGGCTATGAAGCAGTTGCAATGAAGTTCAGGAAAACTGCTCTCCTGGAGTGGTGTGGGGACAGCTCATACCTGAAGCAGGGGTAGGATGGGAATGACTTGGAGGAAGTATCAGCGGCTGCTGCTAAGGACTTTTTGGCTGTGCAGGGTGGGGTGGTGGGGTGAAGTCTTTGGTAGTGGAGAAACCGAAAGCAGTTCTGAAAGCTTGGAGTTGAGCCAAGCCCAGCCAGCCCTCCATTGGCTGGGTCACTGGCTGGGGGGAAGAGGGTGTGTGACAAAGAGAGCACTGGGGATTCCAAGGCGTCTTAACCTGCAGGGTGATGTCTCAGAGTTGCTACTTTATTTTGAATTTGGCTTGATTGGGTGGGAGGGGATGCAAGACCGCAGAATCTGGGATTCCTTTCCAGTTTGTCAGTCATGGCCCAAAGGACTCATTGCTCCACCTTTTGCCACTGGCCTCTTGAGTTCCAGAGAGTAGAGAGGTTAAGAGAATGAGGTGGGACTTGGGGGCTATGGAAAGAAATAAGATCAGGCCTTCACAGACAAAGCAGAAAGGAGCTACTTCACAGCCAGAGTGGAATGCCACACCCCGCAGAGTGGGGGAAGGGGAGAAACTTGTTTTGCAGGATCCAGGGTAGAGTTCTTTGAACTGTGTCCTGGCAAAGGTTGCTTGAGAGTCACTTTGCTCATGTGTGACACAGACAGAAGGATCATAAAAATGTAGATCTGACCATGTGATGTCCCTACATTGAATCCTTTAGTTTCTCTTTACTGAGTGAGCAAGAATCTCCTTGGCCTGGCCACTGCCAGCTGTGGCCCTTTTTCAGGACCCTGAGTACAAGGTTCTCTTCTACCCCAGGACCTTTGCACATACTGTTCACTGGGACTGAAAGCTCTTCTGTCCTCATCTTGAAATTATCTTCTCACTCTGACCATGAATCTCTGATTCCTTGCCTTTCGTTAACTCCCCTAGCCAGCCTTCCCATTAGAAATCATCCAAACTCCTATATATTCTTCCAACCTCGTGCTTTTATCATGATTTCTAATTAAGTGTGATGATTTGATGTGTGTTTATAATCTCAGTAGCTTCTAAGTGATGTGGCTGTTGACCGAATGAACTGGAGAAAATGGTTTGCTGTTAGGTCAGCAGTGGTGTAATGTTAGCTTGCTCTTGTCTTGAAATTCAGTAGAGGAGACTTTTCGTGAAGGGCGTTTCTAGGTATCCAAGGTGTTGATGGGATTGAGTTTTTAACAAGACAAAAGAAACCTCAAGTGAACAAGTAGCTCAGATCCTTGGCAGTAAGGTGTAGCTTGTGTACTAACTTAAAAACAAAAACCCATTGTCTGACCATTCCTAAAGAAACAGGAGGGGAGGCAGTGGGGTGTAGTGGCTAAGAACCCAGGCTTTGCAATGAAGAGTAATGAGTGAGAAATATAGGTAATCCAATGGTGTGACCTTGGACAAGGACTTCCCTTCAGCCTGCATTTCCTTGTCTGTGAAGTAGGAATGAGACTACCCCCTTATGGTACAGCAGTGAGGATTTAAGATGGGCCAGCTTGGGCATACTTCACAATGGCTGCCCCACGGTAAGCCCTCCCAGTGGTCAGGGTAGGAGAGACACTGCTTTTAAGGAAGTCAGGACAGAATACAGGACTCAGTCTTGAATCCCAGCTCTGCCACATCCGTGATCATGGGCACAAACCGCTTATGTTTCTGTTAGCCTCAATGATTGCATCTGTGAAATGGTGGCTGTAACTTCAACCTTGAGGTTGAAAGAGAAAAACTCCCCCAAAGTTCCTAGAACACGAAAAATAACTGGGCCAAGGCTGGTTGAACTGTCATCTGGTGTTTTACTCATTGTAACGTCAGAGTCAGTGGCCAGAAAGCCTTGAGGAGAATCCAGTTGCTTCCATTTGGGACCAGACTGAGGGAGCCACTTGGGCACAGGACTATAAAATTAGTCTTCATTTAAAAAAAAAAAAATCACTTTATAATCTAGAAGTAACACTGCAGAATGTGCAGAGGAAAAACATCCCCTGTTGACCGAGGGCTAGTGGATGGGGCCCTAGAACACGCTGCCGAGCTGGAGAGAGAGCCCTGAAGGCAATTTGTATTTGTCCCGAGAGCAACTTTCTTTTTTCACCTGCCAGCATCTGGGGCTGTCACCCAGGAGCTACTTAGCCCCCCAGGGGACTTGTGACAAAGGCTAGAGACATTTTCAGTCATTGCAATTGAAGGATGGTGTGCTACTGGCAACTAGTGGGTCTGGGTCAGGGTTGTTGCTAAACACGTCACAAGGCACAGGCCAGCGCCCAACAACAAAGAATTTTCTGGCACCAAATGTCAATAGTGCAGAAGTTGAGAAACTATGCTTTAGAAGAAAATTGCATTGTCCCATAATACCATAAAACTACCTTTCAGCAGAAGAAAAATCAATGCTTTTAATGTTAATTTAAGCAACTTTCAAAATCTGGAAAATCTTACTTTGTGAATCATGGAGTATTTTAAAATGGCTTTATTGTGGTATGACTTAGAGAATTAAGTGTGCAGTCACATGCTTTTGAGTACATTTGTATAATTTTGAATCCATCGCCATCATGCAGTTTCATCCTCCACTGCCCCTCCTCCCCAAGTTGCCTCTGATTGTGAATACCTCTCTAATGTGATATCTTGTATCCATCGATTGCTGGTTTGCAAATAGAAACCAAATTAGAACTATCTTTTTGGACAGTCTTCCCATAGGTAATGTTGTTACAGCAAAACACAAAACATGGAGGTAGATAGATCAAGTGTTTGAAAAGACCTCTCTTTAGCCACATAAATCTATAGCACACAATTATTTCATGTGTGGTGACTTCTCTAAAAGGTGGTAAGTATCACAGAGCCAAGAACACACAGGAAAAATATTTCCTTTGGCAGGCACAATACAGAAAGCTGAAGAGAAATTTAATTCTGTGCCCTCATAAATTTTCAGGGGAGATGGAAATTCAAGCCTGCTAAGCCTTCAGATTGCAATTTATAGTTTTATGTAACTAAGAAAGTAGTTTACAGGGCAAAACAGTAAAAAAATCTGCTGAGGACTGTTTTGTTTTAGGGAGCTTGTGCTTGCAAATGGTGATTTACGATGTAACACTGTTGAAGGGTTTTTGCCTTTTTGTTTTTTAACCACCCACCAGATTTATACTCAGTTGTCTATCCACATTGGCCAGATTTAATTCTGCGGTTTTCAGATAAGTCCACAGGCTGTGACCTGTTACAGGGAGCGTTGAGGGTGAAATAGACACTCTCACGTGAGATACCTTGCAGCAGTTAGCACATCCACTGCTCAGATGAAAGATCTGAACTCCCAGGGCAGTGCCAGTAAAATGTGGATTTTCAAGGCTCAGTGGCTTCTGACTTAGTATTTGAGAAAAAGTTAAGCTTTAGGAAGAGCTGTCAACAGTTTCCTACACTGGGCGCTGTGGTAGTCCAATTGAAATATAAAGCCCGCACGGCAGGCACACCAGCTACCTGCACCTCGCAGAGAAAACGAGGGGAATTCTCCTGTAACTTCAGCCACACCGAGTGCCCTTGGGCTGCCACTTATCTGCCTTATTTCAGTTTCCTTCTTGGTGAAGTGAGTCAGGTGGACGCTTCGCTGACTTACTGTCAAGATGAAATAGTTTAGCGTATGGGAAAGTTCTTGGAACATGGGCATTCCACAAATGTCCAATTTAAAAAAAAAATCATTTTACATTTTGCCAAGTGGTATGCATCATGTCATTCTTCTGCTTAGGTAAGAGAAGGGTCAAGTTGAGGAACTAGCAGGGAAAGGAGACCTAATCAGGTGATGCGGCTTGGCCAAGTTCCAGGGGTTGCTCAGGAAAACACTGGCCTACAGAGAGCCTCCTTGCAGTACACCCTTGTGCCTTCTCCCAAGCTTTCTCCTGGGTAGAGGTGGGGCGCTGTCCTCCCAGATGGTTTCTGCACAGGGTTTCATTTGTTTCAGGCATTCCTCTGTTCTCATTTGACATAGATCGTACTCATTGAGAACTCCGTTCAAAGGCTTTTCTAGCCCACTGAAACCGTGCAGGCCATAAAGTAAACAAAGTAAGCTTTCCTTATTACGTCCCAGGACAGACACGCTCTCGTAATCAGGGCCTTGATGGTTTTAAAGCTGACAATCAAGATGGATCGCTGTGCTGGCCCAGTAGAATGCCCTGTTGGAGGAAGAAGATAAAAGGTGCCTACTCAGGCTGTACAGGTGTCAGATGTGTCAGAGAGGTAAGAAGAATTTGTCCTGATCACGCAGAAGTCCTCAGACAGCTCAGTATGTGACTGTGCGTAGCACAACCAAAAAGCAGAGTCATTGAAACAAAAAACTCTTGGTTTTGTTACGCAAAAAAGAAAGCAAGTGCTCAAATCATTTTTATATGTTGCGGGCATTTGGTGCAGCTGTTAAGACTCAGCTTGGGGCACGCATCCTCTGTTGGAGTACCTGGGTTTGAGTCTCAGCTCTGTTCTGCATTCCAGCTTCCGGCTAATGTGTATCCCGGGAGGCAGCAGATGATGGCTCTAGCATTTGAGTCCCTGCCACCCATGTGGGAGACCCGGATTGAATTTGACTTGGCCTAGCCTGGGCTGTTGCAGGCATTTGAGAGTGAACTAGCAGATGGGAGTACCTTCCCTTCCCCAGCACCCTCCATTTCAAATACATAAAATAAAGTAATATAAAAATAAGTGTGTAGTTCAGTGAATTTTTTTTTTTTTTTTTGACAGGCAGAGTGGATAGTGAGAGAGAGAGACAGAGAGAAAGGTCTTCCTTTGCCGTTGGTTCACCCTCCAATGGCCGCCGCGGCTGGCGCGCTGCGGCTGGCGCATCTCGCTGATCCGAAGGCAGGAGCCAGGTGCTTCTCCTGGTCTCCCATGGGGTGCAGGGCTCAAGCACTTGGGCCATCCTCCACTGCACTCCCTGGCCACAGCAGAGAGCTGGCCTGGAAGAGGGGCAACCGGGACAGAATCCGGCGCCCCGACCGGGACTAGAACCTGGTGTGCCGGTGCTGCTAGGCAGAGGATTAGCCTGTTGAGCCACAGCGCCGGCCAGTTCAGTGAATTTTTATATATAAAGGGACATTAACAAGTTCATGGAAAAGGAAATTAAAAGGTGAATTTATTTTGGCTCAAAAAATTTTGAAATCCCTTTCCATAATATGTGCTTTCCATGAATTTTAAGGACCCTTCATATGCACAGATTTCAAAACAATTTTTTTTTAAGATTTATTTATTTATTTATTTGAGAGGTAGAGTTACACAGAGAGGGAGAGACAGAGAGCAGGTTCTCCATCTGCTAGCTCACTCCCCAAATGGCCTCAATGGCCAGAGCTGGGCTGATCTGAAGCCAAGAGCCAGGAGCTTTCTCTGGGTGCACCATGTGGATTCAGGGGCCCAAACAGTTGGGCCATCCTCCACTGCTTTCCCAGGCCATAAGCAGAGAGCTGGATCGGAAGAGGGGCAGCCAGAACGTGAACTGGCACCCATGAGGGATGTGGTGCCTCTGGTGGAGGTCTAACCTATTCCACAGCACCTGGCCCCTCAAAATTTTGAACCAAAATAAACTTCTCTTTTAACTTCATTTTCCGCAAACACTTTAAAGTCCCCTTATGTGTATACATCTGTGCGACCGTCATGCAGATAAAGGTCGAGAATATTTCCAGAACCTCAGAGGGCTTAGTGTGGCCCCTCTTCATTCCTTGGTAACCCTTATTCTGACTTCTATTGCTAGAGATTAGTTTTGTCTGTTTTTAAGTTTCATATAAACAGAATCATGTGGTATGAACTACTTGTGTCTGGCTTTTTTCACTCAGTGTTCTGTCTGTGAGATGCCTCCATATTGTTGAGGGTAGCAATAGCTTGTCAAGACACGTTTTAAAATTTAAAAGCAAGTTAAAAATTGCCAACTCTTTTTCAGGATGGAATTCATTGGATGTGGATGGTTTCATAGGATGAATTTTAATTAGGTTTTTGAAAGAAATGGCAGAATCTGGTGTTCAGGTATAGTGGGAAAAACTCAGAAGTGGGAATGGGGACAGGAAATCAAGGTGTGATTAGCCAAGGTGACGCAGATAAGGAATGGAATGGAGGAGAGGCAGGATGACGGGGAAGGGTGGAGGGCACAGATGATGTCACAGTGAGTGGAATGTCCAGCCCACGTATTCCTTCTCCCCCGGACTGTGTTTTGGTAAATCTTTCGTGGGACATATCCTTGGGAAGTCCTGCTGCCACCTGCCCCAGGTTATGGCGGGTGATGGGAGTGGTTACACGTTGTGTTTGGCAGGCCATGCAGAGCCGTATGAGTTGGGCGTGATAGCACATTTCAGACAAGGCTGCTCCAGAGGGCAGTGCCTCCTCTGAGGTGCTGGTGGCAGAGATGGAGATGTTGGAAAGAGAGCACCCAGCCCCATGTTCTCAGAACTGCCTGCCAAGCCAGCAAACCCCACCTTCTCCCCAGGAATGGCAGTGAGAGACACAGATTACCATGTGGCTCCCTACAGCTCTCTCATAGCATCTGTATTCCTGAAAACCAGGATTGAATGTTTGAGATGATCCTATTTGGTGGATTCATGGAGCCCATCTACTTATAAGTTACTTTCTTTCATAACTGATACACTCAAAATGGGACTTTCTTCTTGCATTTTCTTAAAGAGTCTGTGTGTGCACGTGCACACACACGGGATTTTATCCCTACAGCCATTGATTTATTCATTTAACATTTAGTTCGTGGACTCCTGCTCAGTTAGCTCCTGTTCAGACTTCTGTGACAACTTGGCACCTAGTTACAACTGAAGTAGATTTGAATGCTTTGTGAAATTGAATCACTTTCATCTGTGGTATCTAGCTGTACATGTGGTTACCTTCTGCTTTGCACACTTTTCTCCTCTGAGTATATCTGTCTTGTTCTCAAATTCAAATGCCAACTCCTCACAGAAGCTTCCTGTCTCCTTCCTAGTCTGGGACCCCATCTATCACTTTATAATCTTGTTCTGTGATAGTTTCCTTTACTGTACTTACCAATATTTGAGAGGCAGAGATGGGGGTGGGGGAGGGAAAGAAAGGAGGAGAGAGAGAGGGAGAGAGGGATGAAATGGCAGAATCACAGTGGTCAGACGTGGAAATAGTGGGGAGACAAATATACATGTGAAATAAATTCAGTATTTTAATAAAGTGAACTAAAAGAGAGAGAGAGAGAGAGAGAGAGGGAGAGATGTCTTCTGTCTACTGGTTCACTCCCCAAATGTCCACAATAGCCTCTACTGGCCCAGGCTGAAGCCAGGAGTTGGGAATTCAACCCAAGTTTCCCCCATAGGTGGCAGGAATTCAATTATTTGAGCCATTACCATGGCTTCCCAGAGTCCACATTAGCAAGAAGCTGGAGTCAGGAGCTAGAGCTAAGAAGTGAATCCAGCACTCTGTTAAGGAATGATGGTGTTCTGACCGTTCAACCCAACTTCTACCCCTGTGTGTTTTGAATTTCTTAATCTTTTTTGCTTATGCCAATAGAAACCCATGGAGGAAGCGCTTTTGCTCACTTTATGTCCCAGGTGGACTGTACCTTCCACATAGGAGGTATGCAATAAATACTTGTTGGATAAAAGAGTAGTTTTATATTCACAACATCTGCCCATAATCACTTCCTGGGAACTCACTCTGAACCTATGAGCCACATTTGTTTGATGGCCTGGGCTTTTGGGACAAATCAAGCAGAATTAAATTCTCACAAAGGTGTCATGCATACTTTGAGATGAGCAAGTAGGTCTTTGTTTTACATTAGTGAATGAGAAGGAAAATGGTTGCATACCAACATGCTTCTACCTACTGTTTATATTTTTGGTTGCTTTGCTGCTGCCCATTTTAAATAAAGTCTACAGTATACTTTCTTTAATAATTTGTTCTTTTGTTTGGGCTTGCTATTTTTTTTTTTTTTTTTAACCAGGAGATGAATGTATTTTGGGAAGACGTGTGAATTCTGTCTCTGATGATCCATTTGGAATGTCATATCTCCTAATCTCAGCAGGAGGCTTAGAGTAATCTCTTCAGTGACCTCAGGGCAAGACATGTGGAGTTGCTTCTATTAAATTCCACACTGTCACTGTCCTAATCTGTCCCCATTCACTGCAGGTTCTGGGTTTGTGCGGTGTTTTCCAGGCTTTTGTGGTATGCAGGAGATTCCAGAAGCACAGGGAGGAGACCTGAGTAACAGTGGCTGATGGTGGCAGTGCTCATTTGCATTGGCTTTAACAAGCGAGTGTTGAAACTGGGTGGCAGCATGCCAGAGAAGCCAAGGTCAGCATACTTTGAAATAACAAAGTGAGTCATGTAACCCGGGATTTGCACATACCCACAGGCCTACCTGACTCACCCCACCTCACCAGGGACATCTATTGGTCAGGAGCCTGTGCCTAGTCTGGTGTTACATGTCCTCAAGGAAATGAAAGACAAGGAACTCCCTTTTTTGGAGGGGACACAGATACAGGGGGGAAAGAAAAATTAAAGTCAATAAATCAGACCTGAAGTTAGTGCAGAGAGAGGTAGAGGTGGGTGGAAGGGAGGCCTAGCCCAGGTCGAGTGAGCAAGACCTCAGTCTGATTCAGAACATGGGTCTGTGCCTGGGTTTGTTCCTGATGTGTGCCACAATGGCCATGTGACCATGGGGAGGTTACTCACCCGTAGAAGCTTCGTGTTTCATAGCTGTGAAGTGGAGATGGTGATAATATCAGCCTTTTTCTGATCCTTCAACAAATTGTTATTTAAAGTGGCAGGCATTGATTTCCATGCTGGGACGCAGTGACAGATGGGTCCCCACTCTTGCAGAGCTTGCGTTCTGATTGCAGAAGCAAATGATAAATAAGAAAATAACCTGGGGTTCCCCTAGAAGGAACCCCTGATTTTGCATGTCACTGTAGGTTTTGCTGTTCTAGGATTTCATACAAATAGTATCACAAAGTGCACACTCTCCTTTTAAATCCATTTGCAATCATCTGCTGTATGGAGGCACTGTAGTCTGTCGTTCGTTCACCTGTTAGGGACATCTGGGCTGTTTCCAGTGGATGCAAACTAGATTTGCATCTGTAAGTGAGCCTCTGGCTGCTCTGAGGAGAATAAAGCATGAGAGAAAAGGAGTGGAAAAAAGAGAGCCAGTTAGGAAGTCCAAGTATGAGTGGATGGTGTCTTGGACCAGGGTGGTGGCCCAAGGCCGGGAGAAGTGGATAGTTCAAGGCTCTGTTATGAAGGTAAAGGCAACAGGGTTTAACTCCTTGTCAGGGGCCTGGGGGTGGAGGGTGGGGTCAAGAAAAGACAGAAATAAAGGATCATGTCTCAGTTGTTGGCCTGGGGATCTTGGTACTTTCATTTACCAAGATGGACAAGGCTACGAGAAGCAGAGCTAGGGATGGGTGAGAAGCGAGAGTGCTTTTCTAGTGGTGTTAATGTAGGTATGCTTGTTAATAGTTAAGAGTTGTTTTGATAATCAAATGAGATAATTCACTTAGTTTGGTGTAGAATTTGGGACATTCTAAGTGTTTTATAAATGTTAGTTACTATTATGGTTAAAAGCAGTGGTAACTCATAATTATTAGTTTTAATAAAGAGAAAAAGAGGAAAAATAGGTAAAGAGAAACAATGGGAAATAGGGTCTGCTAGGTTAGGAAGAAATCCAGTTTGGAAGGTTTTGTATTTCAGGTAAAATTTTTGAGGCAATTGCCTTTGGTCATGGTGTCTTTGCATTTTAAGAAAGAGCCGGCACAAGATAATCCAGTGTCTGACCGGGAGTTCTGTTTTGGTGTTGGCTCCTTACTCTTTGCCAGCTGGGTGAACTCAGAAAGGACACACCCCTTCTCTAAGCATTGAATTACTTTTCCTACAGGGTTGTTGGGAGGGGAATATAAGATGATTTGCACTGCATTTGCTGTGAGAAGTATCAGACACTCATGCTTGATATTAAGTGGCATTTCAGAGCTGGGCGATGTGAGCAGGTGGTAGGTAGAGGGCTGAAAGGTGGAATATGTTAGGAGAGGGGAAGAAGTGTTTCTTTTTCTCTCTCTTTCAAGGCAGAATGAGAGAGAAAGAGAGAGAGAGAGATCTTCTGTCCACTGGTTCATTCTCCAAATGGCTGCAGCCAGGCTGAAGCCAGGAGCCAGGAGCTTCTTCTGGTTCTCCCACGTGGGTGCAGGGGCCCAGGCACTTAGCCCATCCTTCGCTGCTTTCCCGGGTGCATTGGCAGAGAGCTGGATCAGGAGTGAAGCAGCCAGGACTCAAACTGGCACCCACATGGAATGCAGGCGTTGCGGGCAGCGGCTTTCCTCGCTTTGACACAGCACCGGTCCCTGGGCGTGAGAGTGGAGAAGGTAAAAATCTGAGAAACTGTGAAAGAACAAGATGGCCCCGGGTGATTATGATTGAGTGCAGATGTGTTGCATCTCAAGGCGAGGCGTAATTCCTATAAGGAAATAGGATTGTAGGAAACTCACTGGGCAGAGATGCCAGACGCAGGCAGTTAGAATATGGGCTGGTATTGTGTGCATTTGGGGGTCCTCCTCCCAGATAATGGCTGATTCTACTTGAACGTGAGTTGACTTCAGAAGCATTATAGAAGGCACTATTTTTTTTTCCTGCAATTAAAAAAATTAGTTTTCGTAAGTACAACTTCAGGAATATAGTTATTCTTCCCACCATACCCATCCTCCCACCCCTCCACCTCCTCCTTTCCTTGCCAGCCCCATACTGTTTATTTTGCTTGTCGCAGTTGAGTTGAACAACAGGCTGAGGACTGAGAAATCTGCCAGTCAGCTGGTGTCTGAGCTGCTCAGTGGCAGTCAAGCAGTTGGACCAGTCTTTCCCCTGTGCGGAAGACGGAGCTGAAGTGACTGCATTGGTATCTTCATGGGTGGAGTCTGAGAATATGTGTGGATGAAATGTAAAGAAACCATCTTGGGTTTAGAGTTCTGGGGCACCAGTTTCTTGTGTCACTCAGGACCTCTGAGGCCCTCCCAGGGGTGATGCATGATTGGGCTTGGTTCTGAAGAAGTGACTCAGATGTAACGAAGGGTCAGGCCAACCTTAGGCCATTTGCTAGTCATCAGAACCATTTTAGCACACTGGGCCAGGCCTAATTATCTAACAAAAGCACGGCTGTTCCTGAATTCAACTCTAGATAGGCACAAGAGCCTGTTACCACAGGGATGGCACAAGAGTTTCTGGGAGTTGGATGTTGGGGTAATATGAATAGGTGATAGGGGCCGATGCTGCTGCCTACAGTGCTGGTATCCCATATGAGTGCCAGTTCGAGTCCCGGCTGCTCCACTTCTGATCCAGCTTTCTGCTATGGCCTGGGAAAGAAGTAGAAGATGGCCCAAGTCCTTGGACCCCTGCACCCACGTGGGAGACATGAAGGAAGCTTCTGGCACCTGGCTTCAGACTGGCGCAGCTCCAGCTTTCGTGGTCATCTGGGGAGTAAACCAGCGGTTGGAAGACCTCTCTCTTTCTGCCTCTGCCTCTCTGTAACTGTGCTTTTCAAATAAATAAATAAATCTTTAAAAAAAAAAAAGAGCTGATAGAGATGCATTTGAATTGAGTATTTGTGCTATGGTAGGACATTTTTTTCCTGAGGCCTTGTTTTCCTTCTTTTCCTGTTTCCTTTTTAAAGTCTTCATTTTTAAAAAAATTCATCTATTTATTCTTATTCATTTGAGAGAGAGAGGGAAGGAGAGATCTCTCTGCTGGTTCACCCTGCCAAATGCTTGGAACAGCCAAGGCTGGGCCAGGCCAAAGCTGGGAACCAGGAATTCCATCCAGGTCTCCCACAAGGGTGGCAGGGGCCCACGTTCTTGGCCTGTCTCCCACTGCATTCCTAGGCACCTTCGCCTGAGGGTGGGGTTGGAAGTGGAGCAGGCAGTCCCGTGTGTGGGCTTCCCAAGGATCCTCTACATGCTCACCCTCGTGTCTCCTTGGCCACTTTCTTCATGTGCGCCTGTGGCTTTCCAGATCGAAATGGCACTATGACTTGAGGTTCCGAGACTGCTCCTGCTAGTGAATTGCCTCTGTTGATCTTTTCTCCCTTGCAGCTGTTTGCATCTCAATTCCAGGCCGCTTCGCTTTGCTCCCCTGGAAGAACTCCACCTCCCCTCCCACCCTCACATTACTTGTGTCACAGGTGCCCAGATTTTTCAAATTCCAATTTCTAGTCCTGGCTGTATGGGTGTCTGCTGGCCCTCCTAGGACAGCTGTGTGAACTGGTAGCACTGCCCTACAGTGTAGAAGAGAAAAGGGATTCATACCCCACAGAGGATTATCTAGTCATTTTGAACTTAATCTGAATATGAAAAGCTAAAGTTAATTCAGGGTGGTGAGAGTGGTACTGCACCCCTCAAACCATTTTTATCTCTTCAGATGTTCACTACTCAAAGGGAGGTCCTGGCAGGGAACTTCTTAGTAATGCAAATTCTGCTGCTCCACCCTAACCTGGGGACCTCCAGGTGCTCCCTGAGCAGATGCAGGTTTGAGAAGCTCTGCTCCAGATCACTTCAGCCTTATTCAAACCACTCACTTGCGCTCTGAGCTGCACACGGTGACTCCAGATGTTGCTTTAAAATGGGATTAAAAGATCTTTTTCAAAATAACACAAGCGGAGAATCCCAGCCGTTCATAACGATCGCAAATGAAAATTTAAACTGTCTATCTACAGTCCTTCCCACCTCCTTACCCATTTCCAGGAACTCTTACTCTTCCCTCTCCCACCCTCTTATTTTCATAAAGCAAATCAACTAGAGGAAGTAGACACACTACTCAGAAATTCACCTTAGATTTCAGTTTGGCCCTAAGGAATTTGTGAAAACACCAGAAAGTTGGATGTCAACAAGTCAAAGGCATTTATTTAATGGGAAACCCAAAATGAACCCTAGCAACCCTTGGCTTTATTATTAGAAAGTTTTAATTGTCTCAAACTCTCCATTAATTTAAAAAACAGGGCAACCTACTTAATCACCCCTGTCATTGGCTGTTTCTCTTTTACAAAGACAGATTCTGACACCACAGGTGTGGCCACCTAGAGACTTTAGCTACTTTTAAAAAAATATTTTATTTATTTGAAAGGCAGAGTTACAGATAGAGAGTCAGAAAGAGAGATCTTCCATTCTCTGGTTCACTCCCCAAATGGTTGCAACAGCTGGGGATGGGCCTGGCTGAAACCAGGAGCTTCTTCCAGGTCTTCCACGCAGGTGCAGGGGCCCAAGGACTTGAGCTGTTTACCACTGCTTTCCCAGGTGCATCACCAGGGAGCTGGATCAGAAGCAGAGCAGCAGTAGGGACTTGAACCTTTGCTCCCCAATGAGATGCAGGCATCATAGACAGAGCCGTCCCCTTGCTTTTCTGTTTTTAGATCAGAAAAGGATTGGGTTTTGGACAGAGAGGGAGACTCCCAAGTGCTGGGCCTATTTTTTTTTTTTTTTTTGCAAATATAGCTTATTAATTAAGCCTCCTTAATTTAGAGAAAATAAGCACCAATTCTGGGACAAAAGTTGGGGAAACTTCATGAAGATCATCTTTGAAATGTTAATTATTTGCAGTTCTTACCTTGTTGAAAACAACTTTATTGAAATATAGTTTAGGTATCATAAAATTGTCCAGTTTTAAGTGTATCTGATTCACAATTATTAGGAAATTGACCACATTGTGCAATCTTCAGCACAGTCTACTCAGAAATATTTGTGTCATGGGGCCAAGTGCTGTAGCATAGCAGGTAAAGCCACTGACTGAGGTACCGGCATCCCATATGGTTGGAGTCCCGGTTGGAATTCTGGCTGCTCCATTTCAGATCCAGCTCTCTGCTGTGGCCTGGGAAAGCAGTGCAGGATGGCCTGGGTCCTTGGGCCCTGCACCCACATGAAGGACCCAGGGGAAACTCCTGGCTTCTGGCTTTGGGCCAGCCCAGCTCCAGCCATTGCAGCCACTGGGGAATGAACCAGCAGATGGAAGACACTCCCCCACCCCACCCTCATCCCCCGCCTCTCTGTAACTCTGCCTTTCAAATAAATAAATAAATCTTTTAAGAAAAAAGATTTATGTCACTTCAGATAGTTCCTTGTATTCATTTGCAGTCAAGCCTGTTCCCACCCTCAGTCCCAGATGGCATTAATCTACTTTCCATCTCTATAAATCGGCCTTTTCTGAATATTCCTGTAAATAGAATTATACATACAAAAGATGCTAGTCTTTAAAGACTGAATCTTAATGTTATGTATGATGCATTTTTCAATTCATCCATGTTATAACATTTATCAGCACTTTATTTTTTTTTTTTAAAGATTTTATTTATTTGAAAGATGGAGAGAGAGGGAGAGAGATAGGGAAAGAGATATTTCATTGGCTGGTTCACTTCCCAAGTGCCTGGGGCTGGGCCAGGCTGAAGCCAAGAGCCAGGAGCTCCATCAGGTCTCCCATAGGGGTAGCAGAGGGCACAAGCACTTGGCTATCTTCAGCTGCTTTCCCAGATGTATTAAGCAGGGAGCTGGATTGGAAGCAGAGCTGCAGCAGGGACTTGAACCTGTGCTCCCATATGGGATGCCAGTGTCACAGGTGGTGGCTTAACCTGGTCCTTTATTGCCAGTTTGTTATATGAATTTACCACATTTTGTGTGTGCATTAACATGGACATTTGGGTTCTTTTTACTCTGGTTGTTGTGAATAATGTTGTGGAGACATCTGAATGTAAGCCTTTGCATTTGCTAGGTCATACGGTAAATTTTTTTAGTACTTATTTATTTATTATTTGAAAGAGTGATGGAGAGAGAGAGAGAGAGAGAGAGAGGAGAGAGAGAGAGAGAGAGAGAGAGAGAGAGAATGAGAATGAGAATATTCATTCTGCTGGTTTACTCCCTCAAGGCTGGGGCTGGGTCAGACCAAAAACAAGAGCCAGGAACTCCATCCAGGTCTCTGCTTCTCCAGACACATTAGTAGGGAGCTGGGTTGGAACTGGAACAGCAGCAGGGACTCAAACCTGCACTCTCATATGGGATGCTGGCATTGCAGATAGTAACATAACCAGCTCATTATTTCTTTATTGCCAGATATCCTATTCTGTGAACCAGTTGATTGACCTTTGGGTTCTTTCCGCTTTGCTGCTGTTAAGAATAATGTTGCAGAGAACACTGCATGCAAGCCTTTGCGTACATGTTTTTATTTCTCCCAGGTAGAAGCCAAGGAGTACATTTGCTAGATCGTGTAGTAATTATGTTTAACTTTTAAAATATTTGCTGCTACTTTAAGAAACTGTGGCAAACTGCATGTAACTAAATTTGCCATGTTAACCATTTTTAAGTGTGGTTCTGTGGCATGAAGAAATTGATTTTGTTGTGCAACCATCACCAGCCATCCACAGAACCTTTCTGTCTTGCAAAACTGAAACTCTGGACTCATTAAACAATAACTCCCCTTTCCTCCCTTCCTCCAACCCTTGGCAACCACCATTCTACATTTTCTCTATATAAATTTGGATACTCTAAGCACCTTGTGTAAGTGGAATCATAAAAGTATTTGTACATTTGTGTCTGGCTTATTTCACTTAACTATCATGCCCTCAAGTTTCATTCTTGATATGACAAGTGTCAGAATGTCCTTTCCTTTTAAGGTGGAATAATACTCCATTACATGTATGAATACCATGTTTTCTTTATCCATTCATCTCCAGGGATACCTGGGTTGTTTCTACATTTTGGCTATTGTTCTAAATAAGGCTAGTAAAATATGAGTATACAACTATCTCTTACTTCCTGCTTTAATTATTTGGGGTATATATCCAGAAGTAGAATTGCAGGATCATATGGTAATTCCATTAAAAGTTATTTATTTGAAAGAGAGAAAGAAACGTATCTACCACCTGCTGGCTCACTCTCCAGTTGCCTGGGATCCTGGGATTCGATCCAGATCTTCCATGTAGGTACAGGGACCCAACTATATGAGCTGTCACCTACTGCCTCGCGGTGTATGAATTAGCAGGAAGCTGGAATCAAGAGCAGAGCTGGGATTTGAAACCAGGCGTCCCAAGTGCATCTTAACTACTAAGCCAAACATCTGCCGCTAGTAATTCCATTTTCATTTTTAAAAATGTTTTAAAATGCAAGGAAACAGAGAAAAAGAGGTGTGATAGAGAGACAGATCTTTCATCCTCTGGTTCACTCTTGAAATAGCCAGGGTTGGGCCAGGCTGAAGCCAGGAGCCCAGAATTCCATCTGGGTCTCTCATGTGGTGTGGCATGGGTCCAAGCACATGAGCCATCATCTGCTGCTTCCTAGGATGCATTAGCAGGAAGTTGTACTGTAAGTGGAATAACCAGGACTTGAACCATCATTCCCAAATGGGATATTGACGTCCCATGTAGCGATTTAACCTGTTGCACCACAATGTCCACTCCCCTCCCCTCCCTCACAGCCTCACCCCATTTTAAAATTTTTGGAGGTACTGTCATACTGTTTTCATAGTAGCTGCACCATTTTAGATTCCTCGCAGCAATGCCCAAAGGGGTTAATTTCTCTACACCCTTGCCACCACTTGTTTCCTTCTTCGTAGTAGCCATGTTACAAGGATGAGGTGGTAGCTCAGTGTAGTTCTGATTTGTATTTCCATTATGAGCGATGATATTTGGCATCTTTTCACATGTTTATTGGTCATTTGTGTATCTTCTTTGGAAAAACATCTGCCTGTTTTAAAATTAGCTTTGTTGTTGTGGCTATTGTGTTGTAGGAGTTCATTTATATATTCTGGAAATTGACCCATTTATCAAGTGTATAATTTACAAATATTTTCTCGCATCCTGTTGGTTGCTTTTTCACCCCATTGCTTGTGATGCACAGAAGTTCTAATTTGTCTGTTTTCTTTTGTTGCTTGTGCTTTTGGAGTCACATCTAAGACATCATTGTCAAACCCAGTGTTAGGAAGGTTCCCCCCTGTGCTTTCTTCTAAGAGATTTATGATTTTAAGTCCTATGTTGAGGCCTTTGATCTATTTGGAGTCATATTTTTGAGAATGGTGTTAAATAAAGGTCTAATTTTATCCCTTTACATGCAGATATCTAATTTTTCCAGCACTAATTTATTTTTATTAATTTTTAAACGATTTATTTATTTATTTATTTTGACAGGCAGAGTGGATAGTGAGAGAGAGAGAGACAGAGAGAAAGGTCTTCCTTTTTGCCGTTGGTTCACCCTCCAATGGCCGCCCGCTGTGGCCGGTGCATCTCGCTGATCCGAAGCCAGGAGCCAGGTGCTTCTCCTGGTCTCCCATGCGGGTGCAGGGCCCAAAAACTTGGGCCATCCTCCACTGCCTTCCCGAGCCACAGCAGAGAGCTGGCCTGGAAGAGGGGCAACCGGGATAGAATCCGGCGCCCCAACCGGGACTAGAACCCGGTGTGCCGGCGCCGCAAGGCGGAGGATTAGCCTGTTAAGCCACGGCGCTGGCCTAAATGATTTATTTATTTATTTGAAAGGCAGAATTATAGAGAGGCAGAAGCAGAGAGAGAGAGAGAGAGAGAGAGAGAGAGAGGTCTTCCATCTGCTGGTTCACTCCTCAGATGGCTGCAAAGGCCGGAGCTGCACCGATCCGAAGTCAGGAGCCAGGAGCTTCTGCATCTCTCATGTGCATGCAGGGGCCCAAAGACCTGGGCCATCTTCTACTACTTTCTCAGGCCGAGGCAGAGAGCAGGATCAGAAATGGCACAACCAGGACTTAAACCCGGCACTACACCACAGCACCAGCCCCCTCAGCACCGATTTCTGAAAACACTGTCCTTTCCCTATTGAATACATTTGGTACTTTTGTCAAAAGCCTTTGGGGTCTCTCTTTCTTTCCATTGTTTCCTTTTTGAGGAAATGCCAAACTGTTTTCCAAGTGGCTGTGCTATTTTACATCCCTACTCTACAAGGGTTCCCATTTTCCACACCTTTGATGATCAGTTATTGCTGCCTTTATGATTATAGCTATCTTAGTGGGTGTGAGGGTGTGATTTTGTTTTTTATTAAAAAAATTATTTATTTGAAAGGCAGAGGTTCAGAGTGAAGACAAACAGAGTCACACACACACACACAGAGAGAGAGAGAGAGAGAGAGAGAGAGAGAGAGAGAGAGATTGTTCATCTATTAATTCATTCCTCAAATGGCTGCCAGTGACGAGGTCTCCCACATGGATGGCAGGACCCAAGCTCTTGGGCCATCTGCTGCTGCTTATTAGCAGGCTCATTAGCAGGAAGTGGAGCAGCTAGGAGTTGAAATGGTGCTCATATGGGATGCTGGCATCACAGGCTGTGCTTATTGCGCTGCACTACAACTTCCTGGTTTTAGTTCTTAACTGTTAGACATTTTGCCTTTGTTCAGCTTGGAGCATAGAGGTCCTAAATAAAGTGAATCTCCACCTGCGCCTGCTTACCCCTACAGTGCTCTGAGCACCTTCAGAGTAATCAGTAACCTCACCTAAGTCTCATGTTACCTGGAGCTTTAGCTTCCGTGTCTTTGTCTTTGTCCTTTCCTTTCCTTCCTTCCTTCCTTCCTCTCTCCCTCCCTCCCTCCCTCCCCCGTTTCTTTCTCTCTCTCTCTCTCTCTCTCTCTCTCTCTCTCTCTCTCCTCTTTTAGATTTATCTATTTGAAACACAGAATTAGAGAGAGACAGGGAAAGAGAGAGAGAGAGATCGCCCATTCACTAATGGCCACCAAAGCCAGGGCTGTGCCAGGCCAAAACCAGGAGCCTGGACCTTCTCCCATGTGGATGCAGGGGTCCAAGATCTTGGGCCATTTTCTGCTGCTTTCCCAGGTGCCTTAGCAAAGGGCAGCCGGGTCTCAAACCTGCACTTACATGGATGCTCACTGTGGTTTATCCCGTTGCACCACAACGCTGGCCCCATGGAGTTTCAACTTTCCCCGTAGTGGGAATAATTAATACCTTCCTCAAATAGGATGAGACGAGGATACACATACATGTAGCTGACTCATTTTAGGTGTCAATGAATCTTGGCTTCACAATTTTGCTCCATAAATTTCCTGTGAGCATGTTCTTGCCGCACTGATTACTTTTCCTGTAATATGATTTTCCAGTATTTTAAGCCTGACAGATTCCTGCTAGACCGCTAGGCTGACTTTTGCCTGTTCCTCTGAATGTCCCCCAACTATCCTCCCACCCATCTCATGTGTTCACACTGAGTGAACTGCTGACTCCCCTCTCCCCTTGTCTATCTGTAAGCTGGGTTTACACAGTTTAGCTTCCTTCTTGTCGTCCATCCTGGCTTCTGCATGTCATCACAAAAGTGTGTTGCATTCTTGTGACCTCCAACCCTAGTTTCTGTTGGCACAGAAACATTTTTATACCAGGTCTGTTGAAAGCAGTGTGGTGGCCTCGTCTTCCTTTTTGGTTCTGCAAAGTCTGCAGAGACTTGCTCTTGGGGGAGATGAAGTCATTCAGGCAGCCTCCCCTCCTGTGCCCAGGTTGCTAGCTGCCGCAGTAATTGGCTTGGCAGTGCATCCTGTAAAAGGTTGTCCTTCAGCCGGTACTTTGTTAAAGCTGCAAGGCCAACCCCCTTGGGAGCTCCCTTAGACAGCAGCTGTCAAGCCTAATTAAGGAGAGATATAGGGAAGGTGTTTTGAAGGGAGACCTCTTATCTCAAAGAACAGTGGCCAGGCTGGAACATTTGGAAGGGGGAGATGCAGGCCAAGGTAGAGGGCATGGTGGCAGCAGCTCAGAACACTTGTTGGAAAGTGCTTTGCTGGCAGTTGATGATAATGACATTGAATGTTTCTTAAAGGACTTATTGCCCTGTTTAGCAAATTGGGCAGCAAGTCTCACACATAGTAAAAATATTGTGCATCTACGTCTAGTGTTCCATGCTGAATGAGCATGTATAGGAAATGTTTTCATATCCTACCAAAGAAATCGTGAACCAAATGAGCAAGGTTCAAGGTACTCCCAGATATTTCAGTGTGGGATAACTTAAGACCACTTAGGGATATTGAGGCTACTCTATGCCTGAACTCTTAGGGTACAAAGAGAAGACTTGGGACTTGGAGGTTAGATTCCCTTTAAACTAGTGCAGCAATATTTAATAGAAATATAATGTCAGCTGTGTGTGCAATTTAACATTTTCCAGTAGCCCATGTATTAGTTTCCTTAGGTTGAATAACCAATTGCTACAAACAGCTGGCTCAAAACAGCAGATAATGTTCTTCCTGTCACTGTTTCGAAGGTCAGAAGTCCCAGGTGAAGGTGCCTTCCAGGGCACAGGCCTCAGAAGAATCCGGGGAAGAATTCTTCTTTGCCTGCTTCTAGCAGTGGCTCTTGTAATCTTTAATGATCGTGGGCTTGCAGGTGGATCCCTGCAGCCTCCCCCCAGTCGTCACTGGGCTTTCTTCCCTCTGTCTGTGTCTTTGTGTCCAGATCTCTTCCTTCTTTTCTCTTAGGAAAACACCCATCATTGGTTTCAGGCCTCATTCTAAATCACAGATCCTTCACAAATCACATCTACAAAGACCCTGTTTCCAATAAGGTCCCATTCTGAGGTTGCAGGTGGACATGAACTTTGGGGAACCTGTTCTATCCACTACACTACATTAAAAAATAAAAAAAAATTCAATTGCATTAATTTTAATGCTTTATTTAATATAAGATCCCAAGATTGTAATGTGTAACCAATATGAAGTAATCTAATGATATATCTTAACATTTCTCTTTTTTTGTACTACATCTTTGAAATCCAGGATGTATTTGGTAGGTAGAACACATCCTGATTTGGATTGCCACTTTTCATGGACTCAAGTTCTGTGTGTGACATGCTTAGTTGGACAGCTGTGGGACTGATAGAACTTCTATATTTCACATGTTTTTTCCTTCCCCCATTAGTTATCTTTAATTTTCAGGAAACTTTCTGTGTATTTAGAAAAAGTCTGCACTATCCTGAGCAAAAGAAATAGAAATCTAATCTACGTTGTAAAAGATAGTGTGGGGCTGGTGCTGTGGCGCAGTAGGTTAAAGCCCCAGACTGTACTGCCAGCATCCCATGTGGACACCAGTTTGAGTCCCAGGTGTTCCTCTTCCAATCCAGCTCTCTGCTATGGCCTGGGAAAGCTGTAGAAGTCGGCTCAAGTCCTTGGGCCCCTGCACCCATGTGGGAGACCTGGGAGAAGTTCCTGGCTCCTGGCTTTGGATCAGCTCAGCTTTGTTGTAGTCACTTGGGGAGTGAACCAGCAGATGGAAGACCTCTCTCTCTCTCTCTCTCTCCCTCTCTCTCTCACTTTAGCTCTCTCTGTAACCCTGTCTTTCAAATAAATAAATAAATCTTTAGAAAAAAAAAAGCTAGTGTAATCCCAAGACTCAGCAGGGGAAGCAAATTAGCCAGTTTTCAAAGAAAAGACCTTTATTCAGTTACATTTTCAGCATTGATGTTTGTTGTGTGGTATAATTCATTTGGCTCTGCATCACAAGTGCTTACTTAAGTGCAGTTAATGTTTGGAATGTAGCTTCTTTACCAAGTAGGGGAAATGTAAGACTTCATTATTACAGATCTCCCTGATTGACGTTTGTGACTCAGACCTTTATGAGCCCCCAGTGAACATGGCCATTATTCTCTGTTGTGTTAGGACAAGAAGGAGCATAAACTTTTCTTTCTCAGCTAAGTCCATTGCAATAATAAAGTCGAGATCTATATCTCTAAGTATCTGTATTGTCTTTTCTAAGAATGAGAAGCTTGTTAGTTGTCAGCTTGAATTTCAGTGAGGAAGGGGCTTTCTATAAGCAACTCCACAGGAAGAAAACTTTGGATCTTTAAATTCTTCATCTGTGGAGTGTGATAAGGATGTGATTCCCACTCCCCTCTCTCAACAACTATAACTGGAGGCACAAATACAAGGAGACTTCAAAAAGTGTGTAGAAAATGGAGTTAAGAGATAACTTTATTTTGGTGCAGAGGTTTTTGAAATTCATGCATACAAGAGGTCTTCAAAGAGTTTGTGAGAAATGCATATTATGAAAAATCATAGATTTAAAAACTATTTTTTGCAGCAAAACACACTTGTCTTTTATTTCCATTTTTCCATGACATCTTGAAGTATCCTTGTACTGCATAGAGAGAGAGAGAGAGAGAGAGAGATCTTTCATCCACTGGTTCACTCCCCAGCTGGCTGCACTGGCTGGAGCTGTGCTGATCTGAAGCCAGGAACCAGGAGCTTCTTCCGGGTCTCCCATGCAGGTGCAGAGGCCCAAGGACCTGGTCCATCTTCCACTGCTTTCCCAGGCCACAGCAGAGAGCTGGCCTGGAAGAGAGGCAACCAGGACAGAATCTGGCGCCCCGACCGGGACTAGAACCCGGTGTGCCTTGCGCCGCAAGGCGGAGGATTAGCCTGTTGAGCTGTGGCGCTGGCCCAGCCAATTCTGCTCCCTGTTTACAGATGATCTGCGGAAAGAGACTTAGGGTCTGGTTGCTGATGTGCCCAGAAGCCAAGTCCATCATGCTTGTGGTTGTTTAGGGAGTGAGGAAAGACTCCCAAATTGCATGATTCCTTGGAGTTTTGAACTTCTGGTCATTACCCATCTGACTCCTACCCCTAAGGTAAATCCAAGGGTCTTTGTAGGTAATGAAATTCTGATTAGATGGCCGGCACCATGGCTTAACAGGCTAATCCTCCACCTTGTGGTGCCAGCACACTGGGTTCTAGTCCTGGTTGGGGCGCCGGATTCTATCCCGGTTGCCCCTCTTCCAGGCCAGCTCTCTGCTGTGGCTCGGGAAGGCAGTGGAGGATGGCCCAAGTGCTTGGGCCCTGCACCCGCATGGGAGACCAGGAGAGGCACCTGGCTCCTGGCTTCAGATCAACACGAAACGCCGGCCGCAGTGGCCATTGGAGGGTGAACCAACGACAAAAAGGAAGACCTTTCTCTCTGTCTCTCTCTCTCACTATCCACTCTGCCTGTCAAAAAAAAAAAAAAAAAAAAAAAAAAGAAAAGAAAAGAAAAGAAATTCTGATTAGAAAGTGTGGCATCTTCATGGCAATTTGAGGAGAATCCCTTGTTTTCTCTGTGCACCTTGTGTAAGGTATTGTTGTTCCTTTCTGTCCAGATGTCAAATTTATAAGTTCTGGGCTCTATTAATAATAGAGCTTCCTTGTTTAATAGAATGCATAGTTGATTCCAATCTGGAAGTGGAAAGAAAAAGAAAAATGGGATAATTTGTTCATGTAAATTGGAGATAGAAAGGAAAATGATTTTTTTTTTTTTTTTTTTTTTTTTTACAGGCAGAGTGGATAGTGAGAGAGAGAGAGAGAGACAGAGAGAAAGGTCTTCCTTTTTGCCGTTAGTTCACCCTCCAATGGCCGCTGCGGACGGCGCATCTCGCTGATCCGAAGCCAGGAGCCAGGTGCTTCTCCTGGTCTCCCATGCGGGTGCAGGGCCCAAGCACTTGGGCCATCCTCCACTGCACTCCTGGGCCATAGCAGAGAGCTGTCCTGGAAGAGGGGCCACCGGGATAGAATCCGACGCCCCAACCGGGACTAGAACCCGGTGTGCCGGTGCCACAAGGCGGAGGATTAGCCTGTTAAGCCACGACGCCGGCAAGGAAAATGATTTTTTTTAAGCCTCAATGACTAATACTAAAGGGAAGTGGAGAGGCTGGCGCTGTGGCATAATGGGTAAAGCCGCTGCCGCCTGCAGTGCTGGCATCCCATATGGGCACCAGTTCAAGTCCCGGCTGCTCCACTTCTGATCCAATTCTCTGATATGGCCTGGGGAAGAAGTAGAAGATGGCCCAAGTCCTTGGGCCCCTGCACCCATGTGGGAAACCCAGAAGAAGCTCCTGGCTCCTGGCTTTGGATCTGCGCAGCTCTGGCCATTGCGGTCATCTGGGGCATGAACCAGCGTATGGAAGACCTCTCTCTCTCTCTCTCTCTCTGCCTCTCCTTCTTTCTCTGTGTAACTCTGACTTTCAAGCAAATAAATAAATCTTAAAAGAAAAAAAAGAAAAAAAAAAAAGAAGAAGAAGAAAGTGGAGGTACTTAACTGATGACTAAAAGAAAAGATGGAGGCGAGCATTGTGGTGCAGCAGGTTAAGCCACCAACTACAATGCCAGCATCCCATATGAATGCTGATCCAGGTTCTGGCTTCTCCACTGCCAGGCTAGCTCCCTGCTAATGCTCCTGGGAAAGCAGCATAAGATGCCTGAGTGCTTGGGCCCCTGCCATCCACATGGGAGACCTGGATGGAGTTCCAGGCTCCTGGCTTTGGCCTGGCTCAACTGTGGCCATTGTGGCCACTTGTGGCCACTTCTACCCAAATGGGTAGAAGATCTCTCCCTCTCTCTCTCTCTCTCTCTCACTTTCTCTCTCTCTCTCTGCCTTCCTTTGTGTAACTCTGCCTTTGACGTAAGTGAAGTAAATCTTTAAAAAGTAAATAAATAAAAGGAAAGAAAGATAGAATTGATTTACAGACATCCTGCCTCCAACCCCCCTGTTCTTTTTCCACCCCCATTTTAAGCCCTGAAGAGCCTATTTGAAAATGAGAGAGTAGACCAAGTAACCAACCTGAAGTCCTTATGTCCTTAAGATTTATGTACTTATTTGAAAGGCAGAGTAAGAGAGAGAGGGAGAATGCCTGCAACAGCTGGCACTGGGCCAGCCTGAAACCAGGATCGTGGAATTCTATCTGGATCTAACCACACGAGTGGCAGGGACCCAAGCCCCTGGGCTATCTGCTACCTCCCAGGTGCTTTAAGCAGAAGCTGGATGGAAAGCAGAGCAATCAGAACTTGAGCCAGCACTCAATACAGAATGTGGGTGACACAAGTTGTGCCTTAATCTACTACACCACAGCGCCCACCCCCAGCACTATGGCTTTCTAATATACTGCATGTTTTATTGTCTGTTATGTTACCGTATCCCCTACCATCCTAAGACTCCATGAGAACAGGATATTCATTTCCGTATACCAACAAAAAGGACCTGGAACCTAGTAGGCCCTCAATTAATATTGGTGGATTAATGGATCAATATGCATAGTAGTTCTTTTGCTTGATATTCAATTCTCCAAATTCAAAGATTTTTTGGCTGTTACTGCTCTTTCTTTCTAAGTTTGGCACACCACAGTTATTGCTTTGTTGGGATCATTTTGTCAGTCTTTTTCCTCAAACCAAGGGATTTTTCAGAAAGGCAACTGGATCAAACCAGCTGCCCAGAAAAGCTGGAGGTTTGTAGAGTCTCTGGAACTATGTGTTATGCTACTAGGAGAGGTTGGTCCACAATGGGCTTGTTTTTTTTCCATCCCCAGGAAGACCCTGGAGATACTTTTGTAGAGGACGAAAACTGTTCTCTCTACATCTATTCCCTGGCTGAGACCCTGTAAACTGGACTACCAAAAGACAGATTAGTACGAGCAAAGTAGAAAGAAGTTTATTTAACATGTGTGTTGTGCGTGAGTCTGGAAGCTCTGCTAATGAGTAGGTCAAAAGGATGGTTGGCACTTAGACTTGTTAAATATAGTGAAGGACAGTACATTTTTTTGAGAAGTGAAAAGACATAGGAAAAGGACTTTGCTGTAGAGACAAACTATGGAAAGCAAACATGGGGAGACTAAATGGTAGATACAGGCTAGTTTTAACAAGTCTCCTTGGGAGGCTTGTCTTTCTGATAAGGGTCTTGAGTTGTCCCTGGTGATTAGCTTCTGCCTGGTAGACAGGGAAGGGGGGACACCTCTACAAATTTGTACTCTACTTTTAAGGAAAATATAGGGGAGGGTAGAGAGCTTTTCTTGTATCAGCTTCTTCAGAATTCCTGGGACAAAATGGCGTATTTTGGGGTGGGATATTCACTTTTGTGAGTGCAAGTTCTCATGAAAGTCTTCCCTCAAGAATGTTGTCTTGGACGAGTTTGCAGTCTCTGAGGAGGTGGGTGACTTCCTGCCGAGGTCAGCCTAGTAACAGAGCAATGTGGGTCCTGCCCGATGCCTTGACAAAGGGGGGTCATCGGAACCACTCACTCTAGGTTGTAGCTCTGGAGTTGCTGATGTAAGGCCCTTCTCCTGGCCCTGCTTTCTCCATTCTTACAGAGACCAAATGGAAAAAGTAGTGAGGTTGAGCGTGCCAGATTCACAGGGCCCACGGAAAAGCTCTTATGTTCAATATTTGTCTTCTGTGTTGGCTCTTCCTTTTCTTCCTTTTCTTGCTCTCTTATACTCATGCACAAGCTTCAGAAACTGTCTCTGTTGCGGAATTTTATGTATGAGGTCAAGGCGGCAGCCATTCTGAACTTTTCTATGACTCAGACTTCTACTCATTTCAGCCATCTAGTACATGTTGTGGGGAAACAAAGCAGGGAGAAGAGACCTGAGACAGTCAAAGACTGAACACAAAAATCAAGCCAGAAATGTGCACATTTTGTTTTACAGATCAGTGCTGATCACTAGAAGTATAATGTGAGCCACATCTGTAATTTTTACTGTTCTGGTAGCCATATTAAAAAATAAAAAGAAACAACTCAAATTAATTAGAATTTCTTTTATTTAACCCATGTGTCTAAAATAACTATTTCGATATGCAGCCAATATAAAAATATTAATGATATTTTACTCTTTTGTTTTTGCACTAAGTGTTCTTCATTTGGTCTTTACTTCTGCAGTGTGCTTGCATTTGTACTAGCCACATGTCAAGTGCTCTGTAGGCACACCTGGCCAGTGGCTGCCGTATTGAGTGTACATAGAAGGTTCTCATCACTGTGCATTAGCCTGTATTGCATGTTGTGCTACCAACTTATTTTCTGGTTTCCCAGCCACAGCAGACTTGAAGCAAGAAATAAATAAATGGGGAGAGAGATGGAGTGGTAGAGTAGAGTAGGCAAGGGAAGAAGAATTGTAAATGGTAGTGTTATTCAATGCAGCATGGTAGCTTCCATACTTAGGATACAGTATGGTAGGAAGCTTGGTAGAATCATTGATCATCTTTCCATGTGTGCCCTCCACTTCATAGCCCCAGTCATTGCAAAAAGGCTAAACTCACATCCAGTCTTCTCTGCAAAGTGAGGGAAGTGTATAGACAACGTTAAGGAAGGTTTCTATCAAGTGCTGTTTAAATAATTAAGTGTTCTAGTACACTTGGGAAGAAACCCCAGACTACGCAGTTAGGGCTTCTCTATTTTTTATGGCTTAACAGGCTAATCCTCCGCCTTGCGGCGCCGGCACCCCAGGTTCTAGTCCCGGTTGGGGTGTCGGATTCTATCCCGGTGGCCCCTCTTCCAGGACAGCTCTCTGCTGTTGCCCGAGAAGGCAGTGGAGGATGGCCCAAGCCCTTGGGCCCTGCACCCGCATGGGAGACCAGGAGAAGCACCTGGCTCCTGGCTTCGGATCAGCGAGATGCGCCGTCCGCAGCGGCCATTGGAGGGTGAACCAACGGCAAAAAGGAAGACCTTTCTCTCTCTCTCTCTCTCTCACTATCCACTCTGCCTGTCAAAGAAAAAAAAAAAAAAAAGTAGGGATCTCCTTCATTTCTGAAACTGAGGGCCCACAAAAGACTTGGGAGAGACACAGTGCTGGGTGTGTTCTGTTTATCACCTCATTTTAACTCCTCAGTTCCATGGGTTTCCCTTCTTATCTGTGGGGTAGAGTTGCAGCTGGAGCCTTGGGGCCTGCAAGATTCAACCTTGAGGGGAATCAGGAAGCTTTTGCATGGACTGTGTTGGAACTGGCCACTTCATGGATATCTACAAGGGGGCAGTGGTAGCAAAATGCAGGTGGAGCTGTCTGGGCTACCAGTATGCAGATTCCAGCTAGCAGAAAAGAACACAAAACAGAAACCAGGATACTTAAATCAAGCACCCCCTTTGCCTTTTCTCTCTTTTGGTTTTTCCTGTGGGATAGGTAAGTGTCATAAACTAGTTTTGTCCTCATGTAAAACATACAGTCCCAGGGTGCCTGTAACGTAATGTTCTCTTTCTATCCCCTTTGCAGGCTGAGGAGTCCTGTAAATGTAATGGCTGGAAAAACCCCAACCCCTCTCCTACTCCCCCCAGAGCCGATCTGCAGCAAATAATCGTCAGTCTAACGGAGTCCTGTCGGAGCTGTAGCCATGCCCTAGGTAAGTACCTAAACCATAAAGAAACAAGTTCGTTTTTGCCTTAGAGTGCTAACTTACTGAATTCTGTGGGGTAACCCAACCTGAACGTGGTTTATTTCTCTATGATGCCAACTATAAAAACCTCTCTGATCTCAGGATTTTGCTACTGGAGGGCTTCATGTGAGAGACAAACCCTGCACTGTTTGCTCTGATGTCCTATTGTCTCTTCCCCCTTTCAACATGAGCTAGGTTGGGTTTGGGATTGCTAAATAAGATGAAAAGTGACAAGTGAATCAGTTAGAATAAGTAATGTGTCCTGATTCATTCTGATGGTAGGGGGGTGGGGGAAATCTTAGGGTCTTTGATCCTAGGTTTGAAACTTCAACCAGCTTGTTCTTTGTTTAAAAATAATAATTATTATTTTCTGATTTCCTGAACTTTCTGAGAGTGCTTCATTCTATCTTTATGTTCATTAGTTTCCTGTATTTAAGAACTCTTTCTTCATTGGAGTTATTCTTCATTGTGTTTCCAGAATTGTTTTCTTGTCTTTCCCTTTCATCGTATTTGTCCTTGGAAAATAATTATTGTCAGTATGGCAAGCTAGAGTGAGTCAGAATTACTCAACAGGACTATGCCAATCTGTTGTTCTGTGTCCTAATGTGAATTTTAGGATAAAAATTTTGGGGGAAAGATGAGGGGCATTTAGTTTAGCAATTAAAATGCCTGCATCTCACATTGGAGTACCTGGGTTTAAATCCAGACTCCAGCTTCCTATTAATGTAGACCCTAGGGAGCAACAGTGATGGCTCAAGTAGCAGAGTTCCTGCCACTCGTGTGGGCCACCTGGATTACAATAGCAGTTCGTGGCTCTGGTCTGGCATAGTCCTGGCTCTTGTGGGCATTTGGAAAATGAAGCAGTGGTTAGAAGTTCTCTGTGTGTCTCTGTCTGTCTGAAATAAATAGATGAAATTAAAAAAAAATTTTTTTGGAAATGATATTTTATTTGAGTAGATAAAGTAGGTAGGGAGTTAGTTTTTTTCTAGATATTAAAATGACAGTTCATAAAAGATCCTGGAGCATTCTATTTTTCTGCCTTCAGTTACCTAGTCTCCCCGAAAGTCTGTAAGTCCAATTTACAAGAACATGGCACTGGGTAGAGCGTTCTTTCCACCTGACCATTTGGAAGTGGGAGGCTTCTTTTGCCATCATCTTGTTCTCCAGAGTTTTCTGCTGATATTATATGGCGCAGCATCAGTCGTCAAGATTAGTGTGTTGTTAGGTCAAGTCTGGAGTTTATACTCAGCAGGAGTGTATTTCAATACTGATAGAGCAAAAAAGTAGTGCGAGTTTCCCAGGAAGTCACTGCACTGGAGTAACTTTCTGAAACAGGAAATACTTTTAGAGAGCACTGATTGCCCAAGAGAAGTAAACACATTGATAAAACATCATTGGGTTGTAACTAATAATCTAGGCTCTGAATTTTGAAGCAGTCAGTACTAAAGAGAGATTCCAGAGGTTGCAGAACTGTCTTTGTTTATTGTTTACCTGTCTTCACAGTTAATCTATGAGAAGGGAGTGAATACCACTTAGAATTGCCCTAGGCAATATTATGCAATAAAAAGCTGGTATCAAGAAATCCTTAAGCTCTGGGCTTGAACTGTGTTAGGCATTGATTGGGAAATCCTATTATCCCTACATCAATTAACATTTTAAAACAGTAACTTCTTTCTTAGCTGAGCAGACTGTCTTCAGAGCATGTAACAACACTTGAATTCCCCAAGGCACAAAAAAATGTTTCACAAGAAAGAGTTTGCTTTTGTATTTCTTAACAAACTTTGCAAATAAATGCCTTTATTTGCCAATACATAATCCAGAAAAAGTAAATGTCCCTTGACCTGGCAAATCCATGCCAGAAATTTAACCTATGTATACATTAAGATATGCCCTCAAATTAAACTAAAAGGACAGTTACTGTAGCCTTTTGTGATATTAAGAAACAATGTAAATATCCAAATGTAGCAGATAATTGATTGAATTAAGAAAGCTAAAAACAAATCCAATATGACCATGTTGAAAAAAAAAGAGATGTTTTCCAGTGGGAAAACATTCTTAAATTATTAACAAAGAATTGGTCTTAAAGCAGTTTATTTGGAGGCTTTATAGTTTAGCACTAAATTGTAGGACCACTCAGCTTAATTTCAAACCCTAGTGCTAAAATCAGTAGCTATGTGTAGGGCAACATTACTTAATCTGCCTGAATCTCAGTTTTTTCTGCTTTGAAATAATATTGTCGGGGAGTTGAGGAATTCTCTGACTCACAGAAGAATTTGAGGATGAAACAAAGATAAAAGTTAGCTGACAAATAAGATTTATCAGCAGAGTGAAAGTAGACTCAGAGGGAATGGGAGCATCCCTTTGTATTATCTGAAAGGATAATACACTCTGCTGTGGGCAGAGTGTTACAAGAAAGGGGAGGGATTTCCAGGAATTTGGTGACTGCTCATTTTCTGATCTCCTAGGAAATCTTGGAAGTGTCATGTCATAAGGTACATAATGGCAGTAGGAGTGTCAATCATGGTAAATAATATTCTAATAGGCTTTAGGTCATCTCAGGATGCAGTCGGCAACCATGTTGGGTGTTTACAGCCGGTGCCAGGTCTGGGCTGTGGTTTTGCTGTAATACTGATTTTGGGTTGCCGGCCACGGGAGAAGTTTTGGAGGCGATACCAAGGCAAGGTGTGGTGACACATTTCCTCTGGCTGTTTCCATCCCTGTCTTCTTACCTATAAAAACAGTATCTATTTTATAGAATCATTGTGAGAAATAAATGAGAAATCACATGTAAACATTTTAAAATGGTACCTGGCCATAGATATATTATGATGTGTTATTAGCAGTAATATTACAATTCAAAGTTCTTTCATTTCAAACATCTTTAAACTATGTCTTATTTAAATAGGAAAATAGTGTTTATAAGAAGGGTACAAGTATTTCCTTGAAGCTGAAAACAATGGGAAAACAGGTTTTCTGTTCCTTGAGTCTCAGCTGCAGAAATTCCTGGACCTGCTGTCCCGATTGCTGGCACCGAATGATTCAGCCCAAAGTTGCCTCTTTCTCTGAGTCCGTGCAGGGTTTGGATCCCAAGTGGAGAGGATCTGATTGGCACAAGCTTGCGTGTGTCCGGCCCCAAGTTTCGTTCTGGGAGAACACAGATCCCCAGATGATGGATTCTGACTCAGGAGTCATGCACTCATGCTTCATGGGATTAATCCCATTTTATTAGTTTAGAAAAAGTCCTAAAGAAAGAGCAGGCCTCCTTTTTCTCTACCCCCACTCGACATAGAGTAACTGACTAGGTTCTCCAGTTCTCCAGCCTTCTAAATGGCACATGATATCCTGTTGAGTCCATTCCATTCTGCACCTGGCGTCAGATCCTGCAGTTTGAGGGCCCGCTGCCTCCCAGAATGCCCCCTCTTCAGAGGCCAGATACGTTCTAGCCTGACACCTGTGCATCTGACCCGTTATGTCTAAGACGAAGTTCCATGAACACTATCCGTGGTCTTGACAGTTCTCTTGGTGGCGCGCAGAACTCAGGGAAGCACTTAAATTTGCTGGTTTATGGGAAAAGACATTTTTTAGAAAGATTTATTTATTTATTTGAAAGTCAGAGTTACAGAGAGAAGGAGAGGCAGAGAGAGAGAGAGGTCTTCTATCCGCTGGCTCACTCCCCAGATGACCGCAACAGCCGAAGCTGCGCCGATCCGAAGCCAGGAGCCAGGAGCTACCTCTGGGTCTTCCCATGGGGGTGCAGGGGCCCAAGGACTTGGGCCATCTTCCACTGCTTTCTCAGGCCATAGCAGAGAGCTGGATCAGAAGTTAAGCAGCCAGAACTTGAACTGGCACCCATATGAGATGCTGGCAATGCAGGCGGCAGCTTTACCCGCTACTTCACAGCGCTGGCCCCAGGGAAAGGACATTATAAAGGACACAGATGATGGTGAGATGAGGGGATGTGTAGGGCAAGGTGTGGAGGTCAGGGCCGGGAGCATACCTCCAGGCACATCTATGTATTCAGCAGTCTGGAAGCTCATCAAATGCATCCTTGAAGAATTTTATGGAGTTTCATCTCCACAGTTCCCTGTCCACTACTAACTGCCACCTTCCCAGGAGGCTGGAGGAGGGGGTGGAATAGTCCAATCCTTTAATCCTCTCATCACTTAGTCTGTCTAGGACCAGCCTCCTCCTGGGCTGTCTCACCTAACTCACCTCATTAGTGATTCAAAGGGTCTTCTCGTGAACAACAAAGGCACTTCTATCACTCGATAAGGTATGAGGCTTTTAGGATCTCCACGACTGGAACTAGGGAAAAGACCAAATATACTATAGTCAAACATATATTTTAGTATACAAGAATAGAGATAAGGTCTAGGGGCAAGTGCTGTAGCACAACAAGTTAAGCTACCTCCTGCAGTGACGGCATCCACACTGGCCCTAGTTCCTGTCCCAGCTGCTCCAGTTCTGGTCCAGCTCCCTGCTAATGGCTTGGGAAAAGCAGCCAAAGATGGCCCCGGTACTTGGGCCCCTGCTACTCACCTAGGAGACCTGGATGAAGCTCCTGGCTTCAGTCTGACCCGGCTCTGGCCATTGTGGCCACCTAGGGAGTGAACCAATGGAGGGAAGACTTCTCTCTCTCTGTCTCTCCCTCTCTCTATAAGTCTGACTTTCAGATAAATAAATAAATCTTTAAAAAAGCAGAAAAGATCTAGAAGGATGTATGTTGAGTTGCTAACTGGTTGTTTTTCACAGTAATGAAGTTATAGGTGCTTTAAAAATATTGTCCCCCTTTTCTTCCTCTGTTTTCTTACAATTGAAATATCTGCCATTTTTTTCTTTTTTGTTTTTAAAAATTTATGTATTTATTTAAAAGGCAGAGTGACAGAGAAGGAGAGCCAAAGAGAGAAATTATCCACTGGTTCATGCCACAAATGGCTGCAACAGCCAGGGCTGCTCCAGGCTGAAGCCAGGAACCTGGAACTCCATCCCGGTCCCCAACACAGGTCCCCCACTTACTTGGGCCATCATCTGCTGCCTCCCAGGTACATGAGCAGGAAGCTGGATTGGAGGCGGACGTGGGATTTCATTCCATGCACTCAAGTGACAGTTTAATCTGCTGTGCCACAGTGCCCATGCCTCATTTTTCATATTGATTGCATATTGAAATTATATTTTGGATATGTTGGATTAATTAAATTTATTAGAATGTATATCACCTGTTTCTTTTTAGAATATTTCTACTAGAAAACTTTAAATTTGTAGGGCTCACATTACATTTCTAATTGAATAGTGCTGGCTTAGAATATTGTAGTCCATTGTGAAATTATTTGATCAAATTCCATTGACAAGAATTTGTTAAGCATTTCTTGCAAGCCCATCATTTAGCCTGACATTTCTTCCTATTTTAATATTAGTAAAGGTTTTTTTAAATTTTTTAATTTTTTTTATTTTGGGACTGCTGATGTAGGTAGCAGTCTGAGTCTATAACCATAAAAGAAGGAAACAAACCTTTGGGATCACAACACAATTGGAATTTCTGTTGTCAGTTTGGGATTGAACTGTGCCATAGCATATACTCATGAAATTTGACTAATATTGTTAGAAATGAGCAGGCTCTGTAAAATGGTTAACATAATGTTTATTTAGGGCATTATATGAATGAGCTAGACCCAGGAGACACAAACTCAATGACATTTAATGAGCCTTGGTAAGGGTTGTAGTGCTCAAATTCTAGTCAGAACTTGTGTATTCCATGACAGCAAGCTTTTATTTATCGTTACATAGTGAACGTACATTGGCTTGGCCCCAGAAGGTGGGCTTCTGGTGGGCAGGGGTGAACTCCCAGAAGAGATCACTTTCTTTAGAACTTGGTTGGTTACAGCCGTTGTTAGAGACAGGGAGCATCTCTGGAAAGAATGCTGCTTATTAATTTTAAGGACACTTCTGGGAATAGATAAGGAATGTACAGATAAAGAGCGAAGGATTGTACAAGCTTTGCTCCAGATGTCTAAAGTGAAACAGACCCTGTGTGCCTATCACTCAAGTCCTGTCGACCTAGGAGATAAGAGTAATAACTCAGTCTGGAGCCTTCTTAGACAAGTCTCAGTTGGTATTTCTCTTAAATGTTTGAAGGCTTTTTAAAATTTTTAAAAAAGATTTATTTGTTTGAAAGTCATAGAGTTACACAGCGAGAGAAGGAGAGGCAGAGAGAGAGAGAGAGAGAGAAGAGAGAGAGAGGTCTTCCCTCCGCTGGTTCATTCCCCAATTCGCCACAATGGCTGAAGCTGTGCTGATCTGAAGCCAGGAGCCAGGAGCTTCTTCCAGGTCTCCCACACAGGCACAGGGGCCCAAGGACTTGGGCCATCTTCCACTGCTTTCCCAAGCCATAGCAAAGAGCTGGATTGGAAGTGGAGCAGCTGGGACTTGAACCGGTGCCCATATGGGATGCCGGCACTGCAGGTGGGTGCCTTCACCACTAAGCCACAGTGCCGGCCCCCATCGTTAATTCTCATAGTCAACACATTAAGGACAGAGATCCTACATGGGGAGCAAGTACACAGTGACTTCTGTTGTTGATTTAACAATTGACACTCTTGTTTATGACGTCAGTGATCACCCAAGGCTCTTGTCATGAGCTGCCAAGGCTATGGAAGCCTCTTGAGTTCACAGACTCAGACCTTATTTAGACAAGGCCATAATCAAAATGGAAGTTCTCTCCTCCCTTCAGAGAAAGGTACCTCCTTCTTTGATGGCCTGTTCTTTCCACTGGGATCCCACTCACAGAGATCTTTCATGTAGGTCATTTTTTGCCACAGTGTCTTGGCTTTCCATGTCTGAAATGCTCTCATAGGCTTTTTATCAGGTGCTCCACTTCTGATCCAGCTCCTTGCTAATGCGCCTGGGGAAGCAGAAGATGGCTCAAGTACTTGGACCCTAGCCACCCATGTAGGAGACTCAGATGGTGTTACAGGCTGCTGCCTTCAGCCTGCCCCAGCCCCAGCCATGTGGCCATGTGCAGAGTGAACCAGTGAATAGATATCTTTCTCTCTTTTTGTCTTCCTTTCTTTCTGTCACTCTGACTTTCAATAAATATAATAAGTCTTAAAAATGTTACTTAGGCACATTATTGAGTCAAACACATTTCCTTTGTTTTGCCTACATTTACCTAGACTTCACATTCAATTACTTTCCCCAAATGTATGGGTCCCCTGCCTGCTGACTAACGAACCCAGTCATGCTTCATGAATCAAGTCCATTGGGGAGAGAAAGGCTTTATTATTTTAATTTCTGTGAGTAAGATGGCAGGAGAAATATGCCTCACATCTGCCTGTGCAATTGGGAGGTGGAAGGAAGCTTTATAGATTAAGTAGGAGAAAACTAGTATGAAGAAATGCCTTGCAGGCATTGAAGGGGCTTGGAATCAGGCCAGCATGGTAAGATGGACTTTTAATTCTGAATTTCCATTTTTTTTAAAGATTTATTCATTTATTTGAAAGGCAGAGTTACAGAGAGGCAGAGGCAGAGAGAGAGAGGTCTTTATCCGCTGGTTTACTCCATAGATGGCTGCAATGGCCGGAGCTGTGCTGATCCAAAGCCAGGAGCCAGGAGCTTCTTCCAGGTCTCCCACATGGGTGCAGGGGCCCAAGGACTTGGGTCATCTTCCTCTGATTTCCCAGGCCATAGCAGAGAGCTGGATCAAGAGTGGAGCAGCCAGGACTCTAACTGGTGCCCATATGGGATGGCGGCACTGCGGACAGTGGCTTTACCCGCCAGGCCACAGCACCAGCCCTGCGAATTTCTATTTTTGAGGGACTCCTTCCTTCTGAAAGGGCTCGTGTATACCCAAGCTCCAGTGTTACTCAGGTTTCCTTGGCTCTGCTAGCTAGGCTTTCCTTCTTTTGTGCATGCCTAGGTAGTGCGACGTGAACTTCTCTGCTTGGGATTCCCTGTGCACACGCATGGTCCTGTCCTAAACAACAGGGATGCTTGAAAAACATGATTAGGCCCATTGTTTAAGCATAGAATTGGGAGGCATCAGGAAAAGAATTGGAAAGCACAACAAGGGGAAACCCAGTGAAAGGGAAGTCCCGTGTCAACTTCTATTGCAGGACTGCGCCTCAGTTCCCATTTACACATGTACTGTAGCAGCTGATTCGAGTCCGCTATTCCCCTTGGCTCTGGGTATCCCTTGTTGGCTATTGCAGCCTTTTCGGAGCTGTCAGGAGCTGTGAGTCTGGGACAAAGGAGTTGATGTGATAACATTGGCCCTATTTGATTTTAGTTAACCCAGCTTCCTCTGTCTTGTAGACTCTCCCTCAAGGTGCATCCCTGAAACACTTCCTCAATGTAACCTGTTCCCTTTTTCCCTTGGTCATGTCTATGGCAGCTCCTGGAATTCCCATCTGCATTGTTGCACATCTGGCTTGCCCAGAAAGTTGTGACTGAATATGATTAACCCCTCTGAGCTTCCCATTGTCCTCAGAGTGAGCGTGCTGGACCATTCAGACCCCTGCACCTTCTAGACATTTCCCCAATCACTAGCATTGAATTTTGGCCACCAGGCTGGTCCCTGTTCTCTGAAACATCTCTAAACTTCCTCCAACCCCTGCGTTTGATCTGGAGGCCTGTACCACCTGCAATGCCTTTTCTTTATTTTTTCCCAAGGAGTCGTGCTTATCCTCCAAGTTTGACTATTCGAGGGTTTTGGAGAGAGAATATAGCTATCTTGCAGCTTTATTGCAATGTTCTTTCTCATGTGACTATAATTATATACTCTTGTTGGTTTTCTGTACTGAACTGTGATTAAGGCTGACTTTTTCTCTAGTTTGCTATATATTTAGTTCCTGGAGCATAATTGGGTTTATTCCTTCATTGATAAATATTTGATGGAGTCAGTAATCCTAAAAAGAGGACTAGTTACATTTATTTGGAGAGGAGCTTTCATAATGTGCAATCTGCACTCTCTACCTGCTCTGTCCAACACAGTGGCCTCTGGCCACGTGTGGCTACCCAGCACCTGAATCGTGGCTGGTTTGAGTTGCAGTGTGCTGCAAGTATAAAGTGCAACTTTGAAGACTTACCATGACAAAATAATGTGCATTTTTTAAAAAAGATTTATTTATTTATTTGAAAGAGTTAGGAAGAGGGAGAGACAGATCTTCGTCTGCCAGTGACTCCCCAAATGGCTGCAACATCCAGGATTGGGCAAAGCTGAAACCAGGATCCAGGAGCTTCTTCCAGGTTTCCTGTATGGCTGACAGAGTCCCAAGGTCTTGGGCCATCCTCCACTGCAACCCCAGCCCTATGAATGTGTGTATTAGTCATCTTTTACATTGAGTACATCTTTAACTTATAATACCTTGGTATAAATTTAAGTAAATTAACCCCACCTACTTCTTTTACCTTTTTAATGTGGCTACTGGAATATTTAAGTTTATGTATGTGATTTGAGTTAAATTTCTATTGGACAACACTCATCTAATCAGCTCTTACTCTTGGACTCAAGATTCTGGAAGATGAAACCAGCTTTAAATGATAAGCCTTTTGCACATTAGTCAATCCAACAGATTCCATTGCACTCATTAATTTTACCTCCTCTTGAGCCTCGACCCCAAATTCCCATGAATAAAAAAGGCATTTGAATAGCAGAAATCTTACAGAGGCTGTGATGTTTACTTCTAGTCTAAAGTGCAGGGACATGTTAGCTGCCTGCTCAGCTCCTGCCCATGCACACGGCAGGGCATGTGAGGACTCGCACTAGAAGTGCAGGCCAGTGATAGACGGAGCCAGAGCTTAGCGAGGGTCACAGCACTTGGTGACAGTGCGCTTCCTGTTCCGAGTGAGGAACAGCTGCAGCGTGATCCTTGGCAGCAGGCACAAGGCAGGCTGCCCTGTGGCACCCTGTGGGTCTGACACAGCACTGAGGTTTACCCCTGCTGCAGAGAGGGAAAAAGCAAAGCCTCCAGTCTGACTTGCAGCTCCCCTGCTTCCCCTTGCCTATCGCACAATGGAGATTGGGTCTGGCTCCACAGCAGGGAATAGCTTTTCCTCACAAGTCAAGGGTTGGCCAGTCTTGGGTGATTATATCAATGCTTTGTAACGTGCTCTTGTTTGAAATAAAAGCAACATCCTTTATATTTGATTATCAGATTCAGATGGGAAAAGCATTTTTTGAAAACTTTTTTCATAATTTACATCTTACATAAAAACCATGAGAAGAGCAATGAAGAATATTTCAAACATCCTTTTCCCATGTTTACTTAATAGTATTTCTCCTATTTGCTTTGTCTTTTGCATATATATATACATATATATATATATGCCATATATATGAGATTGTATGAATATACTTGTTTTTCCTGAACCATCTGAGAGTAAGTGGCATATATATCATAGCCCTTCCTCCTAAATATTAATACAGAAGCATATTTCCTAAAAACTAGGATATTCTCTTATATAACCTCAGTTCATTGACTAACTTCAGTAAATTTAACACTAATGTAATTCTTGTATCTTATCTATTGTGTGTATTCTAATTTTGTCGGTTGGCCCAAAAATATTCTGTACGTTGTATTTTCCTGCCCATTAAGCATTCAGACTACAATCACATATGTATTCAGCTGTCACATCTCTTTAGGCTTCTTTAATCTGGAACAGTTCCTCAGGCTTTTTCTCTTTTGTCTTTTGTGATGTTGACATTTTCATAGCAGAATGTTTTGAATTTTCAAAACAGGGGGATGAGCGTACTGGCACAGTGGGTTAAGCTGCTGCCTGAGATGCCACATTCCATATTAGAGTGCCTGTTTGAGTCCTGGTTTCTCCACTTTCAAGCCAGTTTCCTGCTAATGTGCCTGGGAAAGCAGCAGATAATGGCCCAGTATTTGGGTCCCTGCCATCCACATGTGAGACCCAAATGGGGTTCTAGGTTCTTGGCTTTGGCTTGGCCCAGCTCTGGCTGTTTCCAGCATTTGGGGAGTAAACCAACAGATTGAAGAGCCCTCTCTCTTTCTCTCTGTCTCGGTTTCTGGCACTCTACCTTTCAAATAAATAAATAAATACATGAATAAATAAATAAAACTTTAAAATAATTTTAAAAAACAGACTTATTAAAGAGCTAGGGAAAAATTTATTTTTGTTATCTGCTATTTTGTTTCCTACATTTTATGTAGGACAAACCTTTGCAAGCAAGACTTTAAAGGAACGTCGACTATATATTTGATTTTCTAAAAAAAAAAAAAAAAAAATTCCAAACAGTTCAACCAAACCAACCAACCAAAAATGTCAGCAAAATCTACCAACATTTGCAGTGTAGATGACAGAGTAAGTTTGTACATAAGGTTTTTCAAGGCAGTAAGAAAAAGAGTAACATCCTAAAAAAGCAAGCAAAGGAACTCAATAGGCAGTACTAAGGAATACAAATATAAATGGCCATTACTGTGAAAAACAAACAAATCCCAGGGACCCTCGTGTTAATTTCCAAAGGATTAAGTTGCTAGCACTGTCTCCAGTGCAGACAAGAATATAGTGAAAGGGGTGTTACTTCTTACTACTGATGCGCTGTACATTGATGCAAACCTTATGAGGGTGTTATATTAGGACACATAAGCCAGAACTTTAAAACAGTGACTTTGTGTCATGACTTGTATGGCAGATTATCTGCTGTATATAAGTGCTGTGGTTTGCTGGTTTTATTTTGTGCCTTAGGTTTTATTTTAATTTATTTAAATCATGAGCCAAACAAGTTTTAAATATTATATTTGGTTGTTATCTTGCTTAAGTATCTTTTTTTTAAAAAAAAAAAAGATTTGTTTATTGGAAAGTCAGAGTTAAAGAGAGAGAGAGAGAGAGAGAGAGAGAGAGAGAGGTCTTCCATCGATGGGTCACTCCCCAATGGCCGCAATGGCCGGAGCTGCGCCAATCCAAAGCCATGAGCCAGGAGCTTCCTCTGGAACTCCCACGCAGGTACTGGGGCCCAGACACTTGGTCCTTCTTCCTTGTGCTGCTTTCCCAGGCCATAGCAGAGAGCTGGATCAGAAGTGGAGCAGCCAGGTCTCGAACTGTTGCCCTTATAGGATGCCGGCACTTCAAGCTGCGGCTTTACCCACTATGCTACGGCGCTGGACCTTTATGCCTCAGTTTTAATAAAATACTCCCAGGCTGCAAATCATAGAGGCCTATCATTTTAAGAAAGCATAAATTCGTATCATTGAAGAGAAGCAATTTGCCTCAAAAAAGTCTTCTTTAGAAAACATTAAGAATTTTTTTGTACAGGTAGGGTAGTTTGAGGAAAGTGGTGTTTTAGTAAGACGTCCCTGGTGGCAAGGAGAATGGTCTCTCCTCTCATAACTGTAGACTGGAGATCCTGAAGACTACAGGTAGGACAGAGGAAAGCAGTGACTAAGGAGAGTGAGTGCGGTGGCTGGTAATCGACGGTAACAGATGTTGGAGGATGAGTGCTGCGCTCTGTGACAGAAGCAAGGCTACAAGCGGGAGCTGCCTCCTTGCGGAGGGCCGTGAGGAATTTCGTCTCAGAGTCCAGCCGGCTGTGATGGTGCTGTACCTGTGCTGTTGGCGTGGGAGGCTCTAAGATGGGTGTGGGGGTGATTGGAGTTTGCGATGAGGTTGCTGATGATGTGGATTTGGGGAGAGAAAAAGCTGAGAGAGCTACATGAGTCAAATGAGAACAGAAAAGGAGCCTTGGGCACGAGGAGTCTGTAATGGGGCTCCTAGGAGAGGCTGTGCATCAGAGAGTGTTTAGAACTGGATCACCACGTGCTTACACATGTAGTGGGGATCATGCTTGCGTGGCGTTTTACAGGGAGTTGCTCTAAAAGCAGATGGTGCCCTGGACTTGGACCTGATCTCCCCCCACCTCATAATTCATTCCTGGAACCCTCACCCTTCTCATACAACATCCTCCTGCTGCCTCTTCCACCCCCAGACCCACCTTTCCTTCTTTCTCCAGAAGAGATGACCCTCTGCTTAAAAAGAAAAAAAAAAAAAAGAAAGAAAAAAGAAAAAAAAAAAGGCATCCTATAAAACCTTTTCCTTCCTCCTTTCTGGGAAATTCTTGCTGCTTCATGTACTGTCCTCCATTTCCACTTCCCACTCCTTCCTACTTTGCATTTCACACCGAGATTTGAGATGACGATTTCAGTATGGGCAAAAGTCAGAAGGAAGGGAGCCTTTTCAGCTTTTTAATGTTTGTGTGTGTAGTTCCCGCTTCAAAATATGCAGGAGGAAGGTTCCGCACAATAGTTTTCAAACTGGAACCCTCACAAGGGCAGGGCAAGATAGAAGCTTCCACCTCTGTTTCCACCAGAGCAGCTTTCTCTGAGTAAGGATTCATTTGGGTAAAGTGTTTTCATGCGTACAGAAAGTGAGCCACTGGTTTTAAAAATAACTCCTGCCTGTACTTTTATGAGTTTAACTCACTGTATGTTAGCTCCTTAATTGAAGGCTTACATATCGTGAAGAATCTGGAAGAATTTACATTATATTCTATGCTGATTGTATTCATAGCTTATTACTAGAAAGAGATTAAAACTTCACACACAGGGGCCTGGCATTGTGGCACAGCAGGTTAAGCCAACACTTACAATGCCAGCATATCATATATGAGCACAGGTTCCAGTCCTGGCTGCTTCACTTCACTCCAGCTCCTTGCTAATGCACCTGGGAAAGCAGTGAAACTTGGCCCAAGTGGTTAGGCCCCTGCCATCCACAAGAGAGAGCTGGATGGAGCTGGATGGAGTTCCTGGTTCCTGACTTCTGGCTTTGGTCTGGCCTAGGCTAGGTCGTTATGACTGTTTAGGGAGTGAACTAGTCGAAGGAAGATAGATCTCTCTCTCTCTCATTCCTCCCTCCCCTGTCACCCTAACTTTCAAGTAAACAAATCTGTTTAAAAAAAAACCTATTTATGTAAAAACTGATATCAAAATTTTGACCTAGTTTTCTTCAGAATGAGGCTTGTCTCCCAGTGGGTTTAAACTGACCTCAAGGAGAATACTGCATAGTCTTAAGAAAAAAAAATGACCTGGCAAGCATTCTATCTAAAATGAAGTCTAATTTCAGGTATCTTAGAAAATGATGAAGCCACTTTTAAAGTAATAGATTCTATAGCCAAATATAAAGTAATAGATTTGGAATTTTTTTTTTTAGTTTCTATATATATTTCTATGATATAAGTTATTTATATTCTTAGAAACAAGTTAATCACTCTCCTTTTGTATTTGATTATGTCCTTTTTTTCTACTCATTTTGGGTTTAGTTCTTTTTCTTGTTCCTTTTGGTATAAAATAAGATTATTTACTTGTTTTTTTTTTTTAAATTGTATGAGTATTTTTATTCAGAACTTGTATCTTCAAGACTGGTAGAAACAAAATACAAACAACTTGTTATTTTTAAAATAAGATTTATTTTTATTTATTTGAAAGTCAGAGTTACACAGAGAGAGGAGAGGAGGAGAGAAAGAAGTCTTCCATCTGATGGTTCACTCCCCAATTGGCTGCAATGGCCAGAGCTGTGCCGATCAGAAGCCAGGAGCCAAGAGCTTCTTCTGGGTCTCCCACGTGGGTGCAGGGGCCCAAGGACTTGGGCCATCTTCTACTGCTATCCCAGGCCATAGCAGAGAGTTGGATCAGAAGTGCAGCAGCTGGGACTAGAACTGGCATCCATAATGGATACTGGGGCTTCAGGCCAGGGTGTTAACCCACTGCGCCACAGCCCCGGCCCCCAAACAACTTGTTATTAACATAATAGCTGCAGTTGTTAACTGCAAGAATACTGTAAAAAGAAGCATTACCAAATGTCACTTTGCTATCTCTCCCTTCCTTCTTTCTTTCTTCTTAATATTCATTACTTTATTGAAAAGTAAAGTTATATATATATATATGAGAATATATATATACATATATATATATATATATATATATATATGAGAGAGAGAGATCTTCCATCTGCTGGTTCACTCCTCATATGTCCAGGCTGGGCCATGCTGAAGCCAGGAGCAAGGAACTTTATCCATGTTTCCTACAGGGTGGCAGGAAGTCAAATACTTGAACCATTATTCATTGCTTCTTAGGTGCATTAGTAGGGAGCTGGATCAGAAGTGGAGTAGCCAGGACTTGAACTGGTGCTCTGATTTAAGATGCAGACATCTTAATCCACTGCATCAGATTGCCCGCTTCTCTTTTTCTAATATAGGCATTTATTGTTACCAACTTCCTTCTTAGAACTATTTTTTTTGCATCCTATAAGTATTGGTGTGTTTCATTTCCACTTTTGTTTATTTTAAGATATGTTTCCTTTTTTTAAGATTTATTTTATATGCTTTAAAGGCAGAGTCACAGAGAGAAAGGGAGAGACAGAAAGAGAAAGAGAGAGAGGGAGAGAGAGAGAGAGAGCGTCTTTCATCCACTGGTTTACTCCCTAAATGGTCCCAATGACCAGGCTGAAGCCGGGAGCCAGGAGCTTCTTCTAGGTCTCCCACATGGGTGCAGGGGCCCAAGCACTTGGACAAATCTTCTGTTGCTTTCCCAGGTACATTATCAGGAAGCTGGATCAGAAGTGGAGCAGCTGGGAATCAAACTGGCACCCATATGGGATGCCAGAGCTGCAGGTGATGGTTTAACCCACTACACCACAACACTGGCTATCTTAAGATATTTTTCAAATTTCCATTTTGATTTCTTATTTGGCTGGTTGTTCAGGAGCTTGCTGTCAAATTTCCACATATTTGTTAATTTCCTAAAGTTCCTCTGTTACTGATTTCTTGTTTCATACCATGTGGTCAGAAAACACAAGTTGGTATGATTTTAGTCTTTTTGAATTTGTTAAGTTTTTTTAAAATTTTTTGTTTGTTTTAAATCTTTCTGACACATGGCAGTTGTACATGTTTATCATGTTTATGGGATATAATGTGATGTTTTGATAATTGAATACATTGTGTATACTTATTTATTTTAAAATAAAAAGGACTCTTTGTATAGGTGATGGAATCCAAAGACAAGGATGCTGTGTGTCCCAGGCAGTTACTGGAAACAGGGGCAGGAACTCCGGAACTCTGGTCCCTGTGTCCTCAGCTTTAGTCGGTAGCTTCCTGCCTGTCCCTTTTCCCACTTGCTCTTCATGGGAGTCCCCTGCTCAACGCACAACAGCTCAGTCACTGTCTCTCAATAACACCTTTAAATTTCCCAAGGGAGATTCTCATTGGACCAGCTTAGGTCAGAGGTCAACCCTTGATTCATCAACTCTGGCCAGTCTTAGAGTCACAAAGCACCAGGTTCCCCCAAGACGCCCCTTAGGGTGGGGCAGCAGTTCTGAGAGCATTGGGAGAGACCCAGGTACCCCAGAAAGTATCCACTATCAGTGGTTTGGAGAGGTCCTTCTGAATCTCGCAACTACACTTTCCTCCTATAGCCTGAGGTTCCTCAGCCTGAGGGATGTCTTGAGTAGAGATGAGAAAATGAATGGGAGCACGCTTGCTGCGGTGGGGTGATGCAGGTCCTTTCTGTAATTCCCATCGCTGGGGTCCAGGAAGCCCATGGATTATGGTGATTTTGCCACCAGCAGCTTGAGGCTGGGAGTCTTCCTTGGGAACTAGCATGAACACCTCACCCTCTGATGAAACCTGTTTGCTAGACTAGTATGACTTATTCTCCAAAAATTTCGTAAGCACTTGAGAAGAATGTTTTTCGCTGTTGGATGGAATGTTCTGTATGTCTGTTAGGTCTGTTATAAAGTGTAGTTCAAGTCCAATGTTTCCCTATTGATTATCTGTCAAAATATTTCTGTCAAGATGATTGTTGAATGTATGACATATATATATATATATATATATATATATATATAAAACTGTATTATGGTCTATCTCTCACTTCTGCTCTATAGATATATTTTTTAAATATCTATTTATTTGAAAGGCAGAGTTACAAGGAAAGAGAGAGAGGGAGAGATATAGAGAGATTTTCTATCTACAAGTTCAATCTCCAAATGGCTGTAACAGCCAGGGTTAGGCCAGGCTGAAGCCAGGAGCAAGCCTGGAACTTCTTCCAGGTCTCCCATGTAGGTACAGGGCCCAAGTACTTGGGCCATCCTCTGCTGTTTCCTGAGACACATTAGCTGGCACTGGATCAGAAGTGAGCAACTGGGACATGAACTGGAGCCCATATGGGATGCCGGCATTGCAGGGGGGTGCCTTTGCCTGCTACTCCACAAGGCCCGCCCCTGAAGACACTTTTGAAAGCAGTGATAACAGCCATTTAGTCCGTCCCTTAAAGAATTGGGGATCCTAGGAATGTGATTAATGGAATCTTTTTTATGTATATATAGCTGATGAAAAATGGATCTTCTTTAAGTTTTTTTTTTTTAATATTAGGAATCAAAAAGAAACCAAAAAGAGTCAAGTTGGTACTGTAAGGTGGATGCCATCCATATGGATCCCATAGAAACTCTGGCAAAACTGCCCTTGTTTGATGAGAGGGGTGAGCAGGAGCATTTTGTTGTGAAGAATGACTCTTTTGAAGCTTTTCCAGACATTTTTCTGCTAAAGCTCTGAGTAACGTTCTCAAAGCACTCTTCTAACAAACAGATGTTATGGTTCTTTGGCTCTCCGGAAAGTCATCAGGCGAATTACCTTGAGCATTCCAAAGAGCTGTTGCCATGATCTTTGCTCATGACCAGTTTACTTCTGCCTTGACTGGACCATTTCCACCTCTTGGTAGCCATTGCTGTACAAGTGCTTTGTATTCAGGATTGTACTGGGAAAGCCGTGTTTCATTTCCTCTTAAATTAGTAAAGAATTGCTCCAAGATCCTGATCCTACTTGTTTATAATTCCCACTGAAAGCTTTTCTGTCGTTTGCCTCTGATCTGAGAATAACAGTTTTGGTAACAAAGAGCAAAAAAAATTTTTTTTTCACTTAACTTTCTCTGTCAGAGCTGTGTGTGCTGAGCCAGTTGGAATGTCTGTGGTGTTGGCTGTGGTTTCTGTTGGTAATCAGTGGTCCTTTTCAATGACGGTATGAACAAAATTTATTTCTCTAAACTGAAGTGGCCTTGGGCTTCATCTTCAACAATGCCTCATCCCTTCTTAAAATGAATTATCTGTTTGTAAACTGCTGATGTACTTAGAGCATTGTCCCTATGAACTTTATGTAAAGCATCAGTGATTTCACCATTCATCCACCCAAGCTTCACCATAAATCTGATGTTTGGTCTTGTTTCAATTCTAGCAGAACTCATGTTGCTCTGATAGGGCGCTATTTAAATTTATGTCTTACCTTTTCTAATTCCTCAAATGAGACTCTGTTTACTCACTTTTTTTTTTTTTTTTTTTTTGACAGGCAGAGTGGATAGTGAGAGAGAGAGAGACAGAGAGAAAGGTCTTCCTTTTTGCCGTTGGTTCACCCTCCAATGACCGCTGAGGCCGGCGCATCTCGCTGATCCGAAGCCAGGAGCCAGGTGCTTCTCCTGGTCTCCCATGCAGGTGCAGGGCCCAAGCACTTGGGCCATCCTCCACTGCCTTCCCGGGCCATAGCAGAGAGCTGGCCTGGAAGAGGGGCAACCGGGATAGAATCCGGTGCCCCAACTGGGACTAGAACCCGGTGTGCTGGCGCCGCAAGGCGGAGGATTAGCCTGTTGAGCCACAGCGCCGGCCTGTTTACTCACATTATATCAAGTTAGTATGACTTCATTTTGATGCAAAAAGTTTTTGAATCCATGTGCAAGTTTTTCATAATGTACATTTTCAATGAACTTTTTGAAGTTTGTATTATTATATCCTCTTGTTGAATTGATTCAACATAGTATTCTTTGTCTCTTTTTGGAGTTTTCAACATAAGGCATATTTTGTCTCATGTAAATATAACTACCTCTGATCCTTAATAACATTTGGAAGCCCCTTTTTGCTTCTTGATACTTCGTTCTTAACATTCTAAAATGCCTTTGTTTACCTGTCTTAGGTTGAGTTCCAAAGTAGCAGAGTGACACAGGGATTTGCGTGCAAGTAGTTTATATGGATTCAAAGTAGGGGAATAGAAAAGTGAGACAAGAAGAAAAAGATAGTGTGGTGCAGTGGGTTAAGCTGCTGCCTAAGATGCTGGCATCCCATATGAGTCTGGTTCAAGTCCTGGTGGCTCCATTTCTGATCCAGCTCCCTGCTAATGTGCCTAGGAAAGCAGTAGAGGATGACATGGGTATTTGTGCCCCAACTAACCATGTGGGAGACCCAGATGGAGTTTCAGGCTTCTGGCTTCATCCTGGACCAACCCTTACCTTCCATGTCACCTGGGAAGTGAAAGAGAGATTCTCCATCCACTGGTTCACTCCCCAGCTGGCTGCAATGGCCGGCACTGCACCAGGCCAAAACCAGGAGACAGGAGCTTCATTCCGGTCTCCTACGTGGGTGGCAGAATTCCAGACTTCCAAACATGGGCCATCTTCCACTGCTTTCCCAGGGCATTAGCAGGGAGCTGGGTGAGAAGTGGAGCAGCCAGGAACTGAACCAGCAGCCATATGGGATGCTGGCATCACAGGCAGCAGCTTTACTGCTATGTCACAATGCAGGTCCAATGAATGAATAAATATTTTTTTAAAAAAAGAGAAGGAAAAGGTAGCAGATAAAGGGTGAGTTACTAAGACAGTGCCCTCCTCACCCCACAGTGGGCAACTGGTACTTAATTCTGTTGAAGAATAACTGGGACCCAGTATGGAACACTTACCTCAGTAAGCTAAATTGTTTATCCACTATTTTCTTTAGACTTGGTAGAGGGCTGCTCTTGAGGGGCAGATAGGAGCAGAGTAAGTTACAGGGACAGGAAAAGTCCTTAGGTAGGGAAATGGAGCTGCTGGTCCTTGGAAGCGAGAGGGATTACACATGGGTGCTGCAGCATCCTCCGGCTTAGGCTTCTGACTGAGCATTATGGATTTATGACAAGTGCACCATGACTTCTGGAGAAGACCCATGCCCAACATCGAGCAGCTATTCTTTGATAACTTCTAGTTCCAGCTCCCTTTAAAAAGATGAGGAGAGGCTGGCGCCGTGGCTTAACAGGCTAATCCTCCGCCTTGCGGTGCCGGCATACAGGGTTCTAGTCCCGGTTAGGGTGCTGGATTCTATTCCGGTTGCCCCTCTTCCAGTTCAGCTCTCTGCTATGGCCCAGTAAGGCAGTGGAGGATGGCCCAAGTCCTTGGGCCCTGCACCCGCATGGGAGACCAGGAGAAGCACCTGGCTCCTGGCTTCGGATCAGCACGAAACGCCGGCCGCAGTGTGGCGGCCATTGGAGGGTGAACCAACGGCAAAAAGGAAGACCTTTCTCTCTGTCTCTCTCTCTCTCTCTCACTATCCACTCTGCCTGTCCAAAAAAAAAAAAAAAGAGATGAGGAGAATTCCATTACTGTCTACTTATTTTAGTCTTTCAAAGTCACTTCAAGTACTTCTATGTCCAGCATTTTTTTAAAAAAGATTTTTGTTTATTTATTTCAGAGAGAGTTATAGATGGACAGTGAAAGAGAGAGAAAGAGTTTCCATTTGCTTGCTCACTCCCCAAATGGCTTCAACGGCCAGGGGCTGAGCCAATCTGAAGCCAGGATCCTGGAGCTTCTTCCTGGTCTTCCATGTGGGTGCAGGGGTCCAAGCACTTGGGCCATCTTTGCTTTCCCAGGCCACAGCAGAGAGCTGGATCGGAAAAGGAGCAGTGACAATATGAACTAACACCCATGTGGGATGTTGGCACCGCAAGTGGAGGCTTAGCCTACTGTACTGCAGTGCTGGGCCCCTATGTCTAGCATATTTAATGCAGCACAATCAACTACACCGAAGAGGATCACTTTCAAAGGAGTGGCTGTTGTTATGCAGCAAGCCTTGGTGACTCGTGCTGAGGATAACAGAAATAAAAGACTTGTTCTCAATCCAGGGGAGCTCCTAGTATACTGGGTGATTAAGTATTGGCTGTCTCACCTAGAAATTCCTTTTCACAGATGAAAGAGCTTAAAGTCAATCAGTTAACAAAAATGGTTTTTAAGTCCTTTAGAATTTGGTTTAAGCATACTTCACTTTCAGGCTGTCAGGGTAACTTGTTGTTGAGTGGTATTTGATGAAACAGTATTTAATCTCTCTGAGCCTCAGTTTCTGCAACTGTAAAGTGGAATTACTAATACCCAGTTCATGAAACTGAGGATTAAATGAGATAACCTTGAAAGATGGGGCTGCATTGGGGAGTAGAAATGACAGGTGGATGAATGAGGAGAGGATATTGGATAGATCACTAAAATTACAGTAAGACAGCAGAACAAAAGGAGAAAAAGCAGATGTGTTCTTGGGAGATGTTGAATCTCAAGCTAAAATAGGCCTTGGCCCTTTGCCACAGGGGCCGTGAGGCTTTAGTGCATTGTAGAGAGGCTAGGGTGTAAAGGGACTTCAGGGTAGGGCTGTACACTATTACAAAGTTTTTGGTTGACATAGAACTAAACCTTTAGCGAACTTGACTTTCTGAACCACAAACCTACAAATCATAGATCCATACCTAGGACCACAGAGGCAGAGAACTCGTTTCTATGGGAACATAAGAACTGAGTCTATGGTGAGCAGGCTTGCTGCTCCAAGTTCCGATTCTTACAGTATACCTTTTCTGAACTGCTTAGCTGCTGACCCATCTTTAATGTTGGATGGAGAGGGTGAGCCTCAACAACACAGCAGTCTCTTAACTATAAGCAGATCTGGTGAGAAGGCTTCAGGAGCTCAGCAAGTTCTTTGTGTTTGCAGTGCAACCTGCTGGATTGGTGGGAATTAAAATGGGGAACGTCTGTGGTTTCCATTCGAATTCTTACATATGTGCTTTTGATCTTTTCTCTTAAGCTGCTCATGTTTCCCACCTGGAGAATGTGTCAGAGGAAGAAATGAACAGACTCCTGGGAATAGTGTTGGATGTGGAGTATCTCTTCACTTGTGTCCACAAGGAGGAAGATGCAGATACCAAGCAAGTGTACTTCTACCTATTTAAGGTGAGATTTTAACATTTTAAAAGGTTTTTCTTTTTTCTGTTGTTGTTCAAATATCTGTATGGTCTAGACTCACGGATTTTACCCCTGGGATTGCTGAAGCACACGTTTCTTCAGGGTGGGGGCTCTAAAATGAGCACATGCATCACTTTCCTTGAAAGCCTTCACACTTCCAGCGAAGTAGAATGTATTTTCTTTATGAAATGGAAAATTTGGTTGGTGTTATAGGCAAAACAATTTCAAGTTCAGAGAAGGCTCTGGAACAAGATCCAAAATATAATTTTAATTTCAGGAAGCAGTCGATGTTAAGCTTTATTACAGCACTCTGGTCTCTGCATAAATCTGCAATCTATATCATTTTTCTAGTAAAAAAAAACCAATCTTTTCTTGCTGATTGTATTCTGAAGCATTTTGATGTTTTTGCATAGCTGAAGTAAATTTCTATAAGTACACTTTTTTTTAAAGTTTTGAAATACTTGTTCAAATATTAATAAAATGGGTATAATTTATGGTAAAGTTATTCATGAGGTAGATCTCTGGGCTCTGGGCTCTATACTTAACTAGACTTTTAGTTTTGCTTTGTATTTACCCTTCTTCTGACTCCCAGAATTATCAGATAAACCCCTGCCAAGATTGTAAGAGCCAACAGTTTGTTTCCTTGATATTTTATTGGATATTATAATCTATATTCTAAATATTTCCAAAAATCATGTGCAGTTACATCCTTTAGAAAAAGTGCTAGAAAATTAATTCATGCTTTCTGCAAACATGAATATCTTTTTAAAATTTTATTTATTTGAAAGGCAGAAAGAGAGAGGGAGAGAGAGGAAGAGAAATTGTGAGAGATTTTCCATCTGCTGGTTCATTCCCCAAATGGCCACAATGGTTGGAGCTGGGCCAGATGAAACTTGGGAGCCAAGAACTCCATCCAGGCCTCACACATGGGTTCAGGGACCCAAGTTCTTGGGCCTTCTTCCACTGCCTTACCTGGGATGCCAGCATGGCAGGCAGTGGCTTAACCCACTGCACCACAACATCCGTCCCAAAGTTGAATATCTTGATTTACATATGCTTATAGATTTCTTTTCTTTCACGCAGTAGATATTTATTGCATACCTACCCTGCATGGCACTGATGTAGGCAGGAGGGATAGAGAATGCAGCAAAGCCTGCAAAATCTTTTTCTTCATGGAGTTTATATTTCAGTAGAAAAGGGAGGCAGTCAACAAGGGAAGACCCAGCACACAGGCTCCGCACCAGATGAGCTTGATGTGATATTGGAACAGCAAGGAGATGTGGTTGGATCCCAGTGAACAAGGGGGAAGGGGATGTGCCTCTGAGTCCTGTTTCTGTGCTTCAAGAGGAAGAATCCAGACTTGGCAAATCTGTTTGGTGATTATTGCTACCAGAACTGCCTCTTCATGGTTCCACATCAGCCATATTCAGGTCATATCCATTGCCTTCCAGTAGTATTGGTCTCCTTAAGTTCTGATTACAGCCTGGAATAACCACTGTAAGTGGAAAATTGGTGATGAGAATGGGTAGAAAAATCTTCAGGTTGCCAAAAATAGATTTGTAAAAGAGACGCCAGAAAGAATAGTAAAGAAAAAAACCTTGCTCTTGAGGGCATTGTAGATGATGTAGTATTGTGTAACTCATACACAGTGTCAGAAAACAAAACAGCCCTCAGAGCTGAGCACCAGGAAAAGTTGACCTCTTTTCAGAGGTACTGTGCTTCATGTTTAAATGACAGGAAAAGCCGAAATTGCCTTTCTTTTTGCCTTGGCTGCTAGCCGTCTCTGTGCAAATGTCATGCCCTATACCTATACCTTTTTTTTTTTTTTTTTTCTTATTTGAACTTGTTGACCCATAAGTTTCTCTTTTCCTTTCTTGTTATCAGTTTTAGTCTTCTGTACTGATGAGTTTTTTTGGATGGGTAGGAAGAATTATATATGTTTATATATTTTTGAATTTGGGGTATTATTAGGGATATTAATTAAAAAGGTGAGAGAGGGAGAGAATATGAAAATGAACGATTGAATTCCTTGCAGTTGTCAGCAGGCACTAGACTGCTCCGGGTGACAACTTGTTGACATGGCTGTGAGGCCTGAGTCATCCACGTTGAACCCTGGCAGGTTCGTACTATTTAGAGCTTCTTTGGAAAAAGATCTTAGTTGAAGAAAAAAAAGATCTGCATGACTGCTGCTATTATTTGCCTTGGAACGGAGCTCCCTGGCAGCTCCCCACACCCTGTTGGAAGTGAAGGTGGTGTCAAGGTTTCCATCTTGTCAGCCTCCTCTTGTTTTAGGACCAACCAAACAGGCCAGAGAAGTTTGCTTTGCTTTCAAGTACATTCTCTTTCTCTCTCTCTCTCTCTGTCTCTGTCTCTCTCTCTCTCTCTCCCTCCCCCCCGCCCTCCCTCCCTCTTTTATTTACTTCCTTCTAAATAACAGTGCAGATATATTTGCTTGTGGAAACACAGTCCAAAATATTTAGCATTCCACATCACCCTCACTGCCACCCCAAATCATTCTTTGAGCAAACGAGTTATAAATTAACTATCCCTTAGCTTTTGAAAGGCAGGTCCTGTGTTTCATATGTGTCAGAAATTAAAATGTGGTGTATATTTTAGTAGTATTTTATAAAAGCTTCAATCTTAGATATTGGGTATGAGCCCAATGGAAAGTTATTTCCTAAAGCTGCTGTATAGCCTTAGTGCCTACAAATATGGCTCTGGAGTCTGACCACCTGGATCTAAAATCTGGGTCCATTTTTGACTAAATGTAACCTTTGGCAAGTTATTCTCCTTTGGTTTTCTTATCTGTAAAGTACAGGTAAGAGCAACACCTTCTTTAAAAGGGTGTTGGGGGTACTAAATGAGAGAATAGAGTATCTGGCAAAAATAGGGATGCAAATGCTTGCTGCTGTTAATAAGAACTTTGTGTGCCTACCTATCCCAACTCCATCATTTTGTAGGTGAAGAAGCTGAGGTTGAACATCTCCCCAACTCATCAATTAACCTCCAAATGCAAGCTTACAGTGCGCTGGGTTCCCAAATGGTCTTATTTTAACTATAGCCAAAACACAGGCAACCAGAATTATTGTTATTAAAGATTTTACAATTGATTTTTATATATATCCTTAGAAACATACACAATGATTCATCTTTATTTCAAATTTATTTTAGCAAATTTGGGCCTAATGTATTGAAAGGTTTAACAAACGCTTCATCCTCGTAATTTATATTGGCACCCTGAGAAGGATTTGAGGTCCCTGTAAGACACATCTTCAACCTCAAGAGTTTATTAATTTCTATTAACTCCTCAGAGAGTGATTGCTGTGTTCTGTTTCTACTGAAAAGGCAATAAGTGGAAAAAAGAAAGGGAACAATGTAACTTAAATAAATAAATGTGTGACCGTTTTGTAACCAACCCACATGTAAAGGTTCTAAGATTCTGAAATTAAAGAATTTCAACGTCCAGATTTATTCTCAGCTTAGTCTTTCTGTGAGTGGCTATGTGTTCCCTTTTCTCTCTGATATTTGCTCTTTGAAGGCTTTAAATTCCAGTGGCAGGAATTAAGAGCAGTGTTTTTGTTTTGTGGGCATAGAGATGCCAGAACACTTGGCCTGTGTTCTATGGACAGAGGGGAAATGAAAAAAGACCGCAACAGTGAGCGTTGCCAATTGGGAGCCCTGCAGATTTCCTTCCCAAAGAGCCAGACACCTCCTTTCCCAGCCTCATTTGTGCAGAATGGAACTCAGTCTTTCAAGTCCTGCTAAGTCAGACCCTGCTGGGTTTCAGCACACCTGCAGTGCTCTAGATGGGCGTGTGCAAACTGTGCAGCGCCGCACATACATACACCAGGCCTCTGGGTGGGTGGGAAGCCAGAAACTGGGGAGAAGGGGAAACTGAGTGGGCTAGCAAGGGACTGGCTGCCACTCCCACTTGCTCACGGGTGCCCAGAACAAGAAAGTGTCTCATTCCTTGTAATGCAGGTTATGGACTCGAAGGCAAATTTGGGTTACCTGACAGTTATCTGTTTTATTGATTTAAGGATTTGTTATGTAGAATTAATAGAATATTATTATTATTATTATTCCCTGTGTGTTAGAGAGGGGGAGGGGTCAGAGGATGGGGGAGATACCAGAAAGACATCAAGGTTTTTTTTTATTTAATGTTTTCTTTACAGCTCCTGAGAAAGTCTATTTTACAAAGAGGAAAGCCTGTGGTTGAAGGCTCCTTGGAGAAGAAACCCCCATTTGAAAAGCCTAGTATTGAGCAGGTAAAAAGATAATGAAAAGAAACGCTTTTTTTTTTTTAAATTGGTTTAAGGCTGATGAAACCTTTTAATCTCCCTTTCTCATTTCTGCACATCCTCTGTCCTCAGAGATGTTCACTAAGTCTGTAGAAATCGTCTTGGGCCCTTTGGATCAGAAGTGCACGCCTACTTTAAGGAATAGGCTAGTTTTCTTCTTTTAGGGTTGTTGTGTACTCAGAATTCACTGTATGTTTAGAAAAGAAAAAATTTAAGCAGAACCTGTAGTTGGTAAGAGCGTGTGAAATGTGCTTTTTCTTGTTGTTGCTGTTTTAAAATTAAGTCTTTGTCCTTTTGTTTGGCACTGCCTGAAAAAGCCTATTGACGTGAGGGAATTCAGTAGCAATGTGAAAAACATTCTAAGTCAAGCAAAAAGAGCAAAAAAGAAATGAGATTTTGTAACCAGAAATCTACTTCCTGCTACATTATGATTCCTGGAAAGGAGCCGTTTTATTCAGGGAATCTGTCCAAATGTATGGACTTGCTCCTATTAGCCATTGTCAGTATCTCTCATTATCATCACTTTTTAGCCTTTCATTGTTTGGCTAAATAACTGTCAAATACTTTGGACAGAATTTCTTGATGAGAGTGACTATAGATGATACAACACCAGAGTTCTCAATAAGAAATGCATTTCTATCCATCAGTTTTCTGTAGAATAAGTTTTATTTTGCCTCCAAACTGTATTAAATAAGAATTCATTGTTCTTTTATTTGAAATTAGATGAAATGAGAGTGATCTATGGAAAGGTTAAATACTTTACAGCTCTTTTTAAAAAAAAAAAAAAACCCACATGATTTTGAATAATTCTATTTCTTGGTAAGCTTGCTGAAACCAAGTGTTTAAATTTTAGTGGTGTAGTTATGTGGAAGGCATGATAGCAGCCTTTGATTAAAATTTTTGTAATGTAAAAATGAGAACGACATTATATGTGACCTACTGTGCAGATAGTTCAGCAGGAATTATTTTCAGTTCCTGAATTTGATTTTCTCTTTAAAGCTTGAGGATTGCAACAGGCCACAGATTCACAACTCACAGTCTCTCTGTCTTGTCACTTTCCATCCACAGTGATCTGAGGCAAGATTCCCTCTGGGCATTGCTGTTTTCTCTTAGGGAAAATGAAGAGATTTTTATGAATAGAGAAGTGTCTGTTCTTTTGCTAATAACCACCAATGGTGCAGGCTGTGTGGGTGTTCAGATTAGTATGGTTGCATAGCTGCATGACTAAATTGCTTTCCCTCCTTTTAAGGGCGTGAATAACTTTGTACAGTACAAATTTAGTCACCTGCCATCCAAAGAAAGGCAAACAATAGTCGAGTTGGCCAAAATGTTCCTAAACCGCATCAACTATTGGCATCTGGAGGCACCATCTCAACGAAGACTGCGCTCTCCCAATGACGATATTTCTGGATACAAAGAGAACTACACAAGGTAATCAGATGGCAAGTCCTTCTCCTCAGACCCCGTAGAACATGCTTCTAACATAAAATTGCGACTTGTTTCTGCAAGAAGATTGCCTGGATATAATGGTGACTGCATCAGTTGACAAAGAATGTCTGTGTAATTTAACTGGTAAACCACTGCTCTTCATTCTTATCACAAAGTTTAGGGGCTCGGGGATCCAAGTCTCCTAGAGCTTTACTGTTTAATGTGACAGTCATTAAACTCGTGTGGCTGCTGAGCCTCTGAAATGAGACCAGAGTTGAGATTTCTGTGGTGGAACAACAACAGTAGCAACAACAAAGAGTCTAACGATAGCTCATGACTAGTTTTCAAAAATATTGCTTTGCTTATAGAAATGGTGGTATTTTGGATATATTAGATTAAATAAAAGATAATAAAATCAATTTCACTTGTTTCTTTTTTCTTTTTCAATGTGGCCACCACACAATTTAAAATTTTGATATATGAGTACTTCAAAAAGTTCATTTAAAAAATCAGTTTGTTTTGGTGCAGTTTTTTTGAAATCCATGCAGAATGTTTTCATAATATACCTTATTTTTTAAAGATTGATTTATTTATTCGAAAGGCAGAGTTACAGAGAGGCAGAGGCAGAGAAGGAGAGAGAGAGAGAGGTCTTTTATCCACTGGTTCATTCCCCATATGGCCACAGTGGCCGGAGCTGTGCCAATCTAAAGTCAGGAGACTGGAGCTTCCTCCAGGTCTCCCATGCGGGTCAGGGGCCTGAGCACTTGGGGCCTTCATCCATTGCTTTCTTAGGCCATAGCTGAGAGCTGGATTGGAAGTGGAGCAGCCAGGACTTCAACTGGCACCCATATAGGATGCCGGCACTGCAGGCAGCGGCTTTACCTGCTCCACCACAGTTCCGGCCCCCATAATATATATTTTCCATGAAGAATCCTTGTATGTGGCTTGCACTGCAGAGAGATGGGAGAAAGAGAGCGAGAGTGAGCTCTCATCTGCTGGTTCATTCGCTAAATGCTTGCAGTTTCTGGGGCTGGGCCAGGCAAGGCTGGGCTAGTATAAAGCTGGGAGCTGGGAAATCAATCTAGGTCTCATGTGTCAGTGGCAGAGACCCAAGTACTTGAGCCATCACCTGCTGCCTCCTCGGGTTCCATAAACGAAAGCTGGAATTAGGAGCAGAGCCAGGACTTGAATCCAGTCTTTTCAATGCGGGACGCTGACCTCTCAGCCAACATCTTAATTGGTAGGCCTGTGCTTGCCTCTGTATGTCTACTGAACATCATTGACTAGATAACTGAACTATAACTCTGCAATTGAGATATAGAGCCATAGCTTAAAAAAAAAAAAAAAGCATTGAAGACTGTCATTATAATAATAGAGTGAAAAGAATCTTTTTAAAGAAGGAAACATGGCCTTAGTCCCAACACCATGCCAAAATGGTAGCATTATTAAAATATCTTCTCATTTTCCCCCTTTAAAGAAATATTTTACATTACTTATAATAGAAGATACAGAATTTTATATCCTTGTTGTTCTCTCACTTAACATCATAAGAAAAATCTCACAGTGTATATTATGATCCATTGAGTTGACTAACTACCCTAACCATTTTCCTATTGGTAGATTTCCAAATTCTGCAAATATTTTGGGGTTGAACGTATATTTTTTTCTAAAGTTGGAATTTATGTTTGCTGCTGATAAACTGCAGAAAAGCAGAATTAATTCTCCAGATCTTAGGTATGGAATATACAGAATATAATGACCTACATTTACTTTCATTTACTTCAGAAAGTGAGTAGTTACCTTATTTTTTTCTTTTCCCCACTTCTATTTTTGAGGCCTATCAAGCTTACTTCTGGGCATGTTCTGGAACGTGTGTGTGTGTGTGTGTGTATTTTTACTTCCCTGACTTTTGGTATTCTGTCAAGACCACGTGTGCTCCAGTTACTTTCTGGAATAACAAATAATGTGGAGGAATGGGTATAATTTAAAACTAGTTTTTCTCTATGTCACTGACCTAATTTATGAATATCTTCTTTCCCTCCCTTTCTACCTTTAAAAAATCATACAGTTTGAGTTTTAGTTTCCTGTTAATAATTGATAATATAGGAATTATTAAATTATGTCTTCATTTTTACATCTTTTATTTCAGAGTTTAATATTAACAGTAGTTCACTGTTTTTGTAAGTCCTATTTATAATAAAAGTTGAAATAACAAATCTCTCAAAAATATGTGTTTTAACCCTATCTGTGAATGACTGACAAAGCTGAGTATTTGTCAAAGCTAAGCTCCTGAATATATTTACTACTCTAAACAGAGAAAATAATTGTCTCATCAGGAAAAAGGGAGAATTAAATGTGGATCGGCTTTGAAGTCATTACTGTCTTTAAGAAAGAATAGAAATACGAGACTGCATTTGGGAATTACCAAGAAGTGGGTGACGCTACAAATACTTACCGAGCAATAAAAATAGAGCTTGGACTTTGAACAGGCACTGGGTTTGGATAGTGGCTCCATCTCTCCCTTGCTCTGAGCTGTTGTCCCTTTTCCTCTCTGGCGTTCGGTGTCTTCCTCTGTCAGCCTGAGAGGGCTGTGAGTGCTGCCTGGGAGCTCGTGCGTGGTGTCTGGCACACAGGCCAGGTGCTGGAGGGGGCTCCCAGGCTTCCCTCCCACACACGTTGCTCTCTAAAGCTCAGTTACTGCCAATGTGTGGCTGTTAAGCTGGAGCATTCGCTGTACAGCTGAATGAGCGTGTGATGATCCGAGTATCACTTTAGAAGCTAGGATAATAGGGAACAGAAAGACAGCAGACGACTGTGTAGCAAAGCATCCCAACAGCTGAAGGAGGAAGAGTGGAGCCAGACAATGGTGATGGGAAGCCTGCTGAGAGAGACTGAAATGTATATGCCCTCAGGAGTTCTGAAACCTGCCAGTTTCTAGGTGGAATGGAGACCGAGAGTGCTGTGAATAATAGATAAGGACATGACAGCCACCTCCCCTGCTGCCCGGTGTCACGCCGGGTTGATGAAGAAAGGGAAGCAGAGAGGAACAGGCTGTGAAGATGAGGAGAATCAGTAATCGTTTTAGATGAAAACCTCACTTCCCTGACACACGTGGGAATTTAAAAAGCCATACAGCGTCACAGTGTGTCCCACTGAAGCTGACTCTCAAAAATGGGTGGTAATGCGGGCTGCAGGCGCCAGCAGGCTGCATCTGGATGTGCGAGAGAACCTCAGAACCGTGAGTGCTCGTTCACCAACAGCTGGAGCACTTAGAGGAAGGAGGGTGAGAGCCTCTGCAGCGCGTCGATGTGACAGTGGGGGTGACGTGGGGTTCTTGGTGGAGAAGACTGGACTCAGAAAATGACTGTGTTAGTTACAGAGCTAACCTGTGACGCCTTTTCCAACAAAACGTTAAAAACATGAACAGGCATTTACCCCAGCAGTTAAAACACCCACATCCCACTTTGGAATAATTGGGTTTGATTCCTGGCTCTGACTCCTGACTCCAGCTGCCTGCTAATGCAGACCCTGGGAGGTGGCAGTGGTGGCTCAGGTGACATGGGAAACCTGGATTGCGTTTCCAACTCAGTTCTGGCCTCTGCTCAGCTTTGGTCTTCGTGGGCATTTGGGGAGTAAACCAGCCGGTGGAGCTCTCTCTGTCTTCTCTTTCTCTACCTCTGTCTCTCCAATGAATAGAAAACAACTTAAAAAGCAAACTGAACAGCAGAAATGCCTACTTACCTTCTCTGTTCTGAATAAAAGAAAAAGATAAATGTTCTTTTTGAAGTATGTGTTAACCAAACACTTCATATACTGTCAGCAATTACTGTGATTTTACCAAAAAAAAAAAGAAAAGCCAGCGCCGTGGCTTAACAGGCTAATCCTCTGCCTTGCGGTGCCGGCACACCGGGTTCTAGTCCCGGTTGGGGCGCCGGATTCTATCCCGGTTGCCCCTCTTCCAGGCCAGCTCTCTGCTATGGCCCGGGAAGGCAGTGGAGGATGGCCCAAGTTCTTGGGCCCTGCACCCGCATGGGAGACCGGGAGAAGCGCCTGGCTCCTGGCTTCAGATCAGCGAGATGCGCCAGCCACAGCGGCCATTGGAGGGTGAACCAACGGCAAAGGGAAGACCTTTCTCTCTGTCTCTCTCTCTCTCTCTCACTATCCACTCTGCCTGTCAAAAAAAAAAAAAAAAAAAAAAGCTAGTCAAATATTTGGAAGTCCTCTGAATTTTTTGATGGTATGCTAACATATTTCCAAGAAGAGATAACCTGCAAAGAAAGCGTCAGGGCAATCTGACTTCTTAATCTACGTGTGACCAACAGGATCTGCTAAAGGAATGTGACAAAAAGCTAGTGTTAAATTTTTGAATTGTGCAGAGCTTCAGAAAGTTAAAGATTACTCACTCCTGCAGTGAGAGGTTTTCATAAGAATACAAAACAAGTTAAATATAATTGACTCAATTTTGGGAAACAGCTTTATGTAGTAGCAGGTAAAGCTCCTGCCTGCAGTGCCGGCATCCCATATGGGCACCGGTTTGAGTCCCGGCTGCTCCACTTCCGATCTAACTCTCTACTATGGCTTGGGAAAGCAGTAGAAGATGGCCCAAATCCTTGGGCCCCTGCACCCACGTGGGAGACCCAGAAGAAGCTCCTGGCTCCTGGCTTTGGATTGGCACAGGTCCAACTGTTGTGGCCATCTGGGGAGTAAACCAGCAGATAGAAGACCTCTCCTTCCTTCTCTCTCTCTCTCTCTCTCTCTCTCTCTCTCTTTTGCTCTCTCTGCCTCTCTGTAACTATGACTTTCAAGTAAATAAATAAATCTTTAAAAAAAAAAAAGAGAGAGAGATAGTCCCTTACCCCCTGCACTGAGAATTCATAATTAGGCATGTGGAAGTCTAGGACAGTATTTGTTAGGAAGCATGGTAAAATCATGGGTTTGAAGATAGCAGACAGAGCTTCTACTCTGGACTCTAATGCAGGAGATGTAGCTTCTATTTTGGGATCCAGTATCTCTTATGCAAAATGCGTGGGATTCAAATTTCAGAATTTTTCAGATTTTTATAATATATGCTTAGATTTTTTTTTTTTGTTGTTGAGTATCCCTAATCACAAAAGATCCCAAATGCACCAAAACCTTAAACTTTTTTGAGCATTATGTTTGTGCTCAAAGTTTTGGATTTCAGCTTTTTCAATTAGGGATGCTCAACCTATAGTTAGCCAGTCTTTGGTTCTGACAAGCTAGGAGAGATCAGTTAATCCGCAAAACCACAGGATTTTCACTCCAGCAAGCAAATAGAACAACAAGGTCTGCATTCAGATTTTCCAAGTCTAATTCATATTTTAAGGGAACCAAGAGGGTTGCTAATCACCATGATGATGTAAAAAAAATCCAAGAGCTTTATTTGGACAATCAGTAAATAGCCTAAAAATGCCCGCTCTATTCAGCATACAAATATGAAAGGTCTATCTTTTCACTTTTTAGGAGACATGCAATCATAAAATCAGAGTCTGTGGAGAGATATGGACGCCCATTTCTTCCTTTCTGTCTTATTACGTGCAATGACTGTGTCAGTTTATCAAACTACCACCAACCTCGCTTTTCCCCACCCCACAGTGTACACACATTGGCTTGGGCCTCCTTGTTTTATCTAATGCACACTTTCCAGATTATAATATAAGATTAATCTTGGAAATCAAAACAAACCCCAAAATTGCAATTGATGTCTATAAAATAACTCTCAGAGGAAATGAATAGGAACCTATTATTTGACAAATTTTACTAGCTAATAATAATCTATGCTGTCTACCCTGAGAATAATGAATGACCTGTTAAGGACTTTGGATAACGTTTTATAATTTTGTGGTAATATGTATAACCTACCATCTCATAGCAGAAGTCACATCAGTCTTAGAAGCCTCAGACATCTGTGGACTTCTTCAGAGTCTACATCTCTTTAGACTCTAAATTAGCTCTGTCCAACTGATACATAATGTAAACCATAGGAATGTATTTTACTTTTTAAAAACTAAGGTATTCCAAATCCTGTGTTTATTTTACACTTACAGCATCTAAATTTGATTTAGTTTTATTATTATTATAATTATTATTTAAAGATTTATTTACTTATTTGAAAGGCAGTGTTACAGAGAGGCAGAGAGACAGAGAGAGAGAGAGGGGAGGGGGGTCTTCCATCTGCTGGTTCACTCTCCAAATGGCTGCAATGGCCAGAGCTGGGATGATCCGAAGCCAGGAGCCAGGAGCTTCTTCTGGGTCTCCCATGTGGGTGCAGGGGCCCAAGGACTTGGGCCATCTTCTACTGCTTTCCCAGGCCATAGCAGAGAGCTAGATTGGAAGTGGAGCAGCTGGGACTTGAACTGGTACCCATATAGGATGCTGGCACTGTAGGTGGTGACTTTACCTGTTACACCGGCCCCTATTTTATTATTTTCTTAAGAGACAGAGAGATAGGGAGAAAGAGAGCTCTTATTTGCTGGTTCACACCCCAAATGCCTAAAATGGATAGGACTGTGCTAACCTGAGGTGGGGTGCTCTAATCCAGGTTTCTCAGGTGGGTGGCAGGGACCCAACTACTTAGGTGAACACCTGTTGCGTCTCAGGGTACACATCAACAGGAAGCTGGAATTGGAAGTGGAGCTGGAAATTAAACCTAGGCACTCCAATGAGGGATGCAGGCATCCCAACTAAAATCTTAACTGCTAGGCTAAATGCTGGTGCCTAGTTGCTAAATTTCATACAGCTAAAGCTAAATAGGGGCCGTTGCTCTGATGCAGCAGGTTAAGCCCTGGCCTGTAGCACCACCCTTCCAAATGGCACTGGTTTGACTCTTGGCTGCTCCACTTCCAATCCAGCTCCCTGCTAATGTGCCTGGGCAAGCAAAGGAAGATGGCCCAAGTCCCAGGGACCTTGCACCCAAGTGGGAGACTTGGATGAAGCTCCTCTCTCCTGGCTTCAGCCTGGCCTCGCTCTGGTTGTGGCCATTTAGGGAATGAACTAAGATGGAAGAGTTCTCTGTTTCTCCTCTCTCTGTAACTCTTTCTTTAAAATAAATAAATAGATTATTAAGTATCCTATTCTATTTTTAAAAAAGTCAACTAAATGGAGTCCTACCAAAACAAAGTTACGTTGAATGGAAAATTACTTTTAAGGCTTCTATTTAAAAATGAAATTTGAATTGATTAAACAGGATTAAAAATTAAGCTCAGTTATATTAGCAACATTTCAAATATTCAGTAGAGCCTTGTGGCTAGGTAGCTATTACGTCAGCATGACTGTAGAGGATTTCCACCCTCAGTGGAAGCTTTATTGAATGGCACTGACCTAAATCCTTAAGTCTTCCAATGCAAAATCTGGACACATTTAATCAGAGTCTTAGTCTTACAGATAGCCTTGAGGTAGCCTAAGTCTTATGAAATTGAACTTCTAGTTATTAAGGTTTGTGACTGATTGATTACATTTCATAATTAGTTACTTGAGAGCTGGCCTTCCTTCATCCATAAGTAGTATAAATTTCATGGGATGGCCACATCCAGAAATAATTATCTTTGAAGGTGTAAATTTCTCTGTGAAGTACTTAATGAATTACAAAATAAATGTACTTCTTAGGTTTTTTGCTGTTTCTGTCTTGACAAGACCCAACATAACACTTAAGATGCTCTTTTAAGTATCGTGGTTGGAAAATTTGACGTTTGGGTGTAAATTATTAAGAGACAAAAACTGAAAGAAGAAATAGAAATAATAGCAGGGCTTTAAGGTTAATTTTCAATCCAGACAGATGAATTAATGGTGATGAAAGTTTTCTTCCCCCAAAGGAGAAACACCACAGCAACCACAGCCACCTCTCTCACCAGCGCATCCCCAGGGGAAATATTATGTAGTGCAGAAAGAGACACAATACAAATCCATAGGCATGAGGAAATGGAGATTATTCTAGTCTTCATAAAAGGCTTCAAGTTCAGCGGGCACCTCGACTCACTAGGCTAATCCTCTGCCTGCAGCGCCGGTACCCCAGTTCTAGTCCCGGTTGGGGCGCCGGATTCCGTCCCAGTTGCTCCTCTTCCGTCCCAGTTGCTCCTCTTCCAGTCCAGCTCTGCCATGGCCCAGGAAGGCAGTGGAGGATGGCACAAGTGCTTGGGCCCTGCACTCACGTAGGAGACCAGGAGGAAGCACCTGGCTTCTGGCTTCGGATCGGCGCAGTGTGCTGGCCGTAGAGGCCATTTGCGGGGGTGAACCAACAGAAGGAAGACCTTTCTCTCTGTCTCTCTCTCTCACTGTCTAACTCTGCCTGTCAAAAAAAAAAAAAAAAAAAAAAAGGCTTCAAGTTCATCAAGAGTGTCCTGTAACAGTTTGAACACATTCGAGAGTCCCCCTCAAATCCTGCACCCCTGCTTTAAAAGGGACCAGAGTGCACATGGGGGGAGCAGTTTTAACTTTTGGAAAATTGTCCTGTGTTAGAAGATTTGGACCCTGGTGCCTCGCTCTGTGGGTGCCACTGTTTAATCCATGTTGCGGGTCATGGGATTTGTACATTGCATCTCTGGGAGAACAGAAAGAAAGAGTTTTTTTTTTTTTTTTTTTTTTTTTTTTAAGATTTATTTATTTATTTGAAGGAGTTACACAGAAAGAGGAGAGAGGTCTTCCATCCTCTGGTTCACTCCCCAATTGACCACAACAGCCGGAACTATGCCAATCCGAAGCCAAGAGCCAGGAACCTCTTCTGGGTCTCCCACATGGGTGTAGGGGCCTGAGGACTTGGACCATCTTCTGCTCCTTTCCCAGGCCATAGCAGGGAGCTGGATCAGAAGAGGAGCAGAAGAGGAGCAGCCAGGACTAGAACCGGTGCCCATATGGGATGCCGGCGCTTCAGGCCTGGGTGTTAAGCCGCTGAACCACAGCGCCGGCCCTGAGGGTTGTTTTTGACTTTTCCTCCTATAGCTGCTTTTGTCTGAGTGAGCTTTCTCGATTGGGTGCCCTGTATAGCCAGGGTCCCCTAGAACTGCGGCCAGGTATGAGGAATCCCCTGCTCCCTCTGGTCCGGGCCCTTCCCCGCCTTGTGCGATGCTGAAGTGCGTTTCTGACTTTGAGACTGAGTCACTGAGAAGTGTGCCTTGGCGACAGTGGGAGCTCACTACTTCCTGTGTTTTGACTGAGTTTTGAACAGTGAAGATCTTTATCTTCCCACCAAAGCTTTGGTGGTATGTAAGTGCCGTGTAGGCATTTTAAAGAAGCCTTAACATTTTCTCAGGTGGTAGAATCCTGAGTCGTTCACAAAAGGGACTTCTTCAGTGTCTCCTTCATTTTCTTCTTTTATCTAAATTACTGTTGTGTGCCATAAACGTGAATGACATTATGCACTTTACAGACGATAATCTCATTTAGTGTTCACAAGAATCCAGTGAAGTAATTACTGTTGTTCCCATCTGACAGATAAGGAAGTGGAGACTGAGAAACATAATTGTATTTCCAAAGTTACGCAGCCACGTAGTGGCAGAGCAGGGATTTGATCACAGGGCTGTTTGGCTCTGGAACTGTGCATGAAGCTGCAGAATGGGGTGGTTCCACAGAATTCCGTCCAGGCGGTATTGCAAGGTCATGTACTGTGATTCCCAAGGTGCTGGAGCTGGTGGTGATGTTGCTGCTGGTCACCGAAGGCCTCATTTCCTGTGTGGGTTGCTGGACTTGGAGACTGCAGATGACCTGGGGTTTACAGGATGTTGATGGTGCTTATCTCCTCTTGTGGCAGGTGGCTGTGTTACTGCAATGTGCCACAGTTCTGTGACAGTCTACCTCGGTATGAAACCACCCAGGTGTTCGGGAGAACATTGCTTCGCTCAGTCTTCACCGTTATGAGGAGACAACTCCTGGAACAAGCAAGACAGGAAAAAGACAAACTGCCTCTTGAGAAACGAACTCTGATCCTCACTCATTTCCCAAAGTAAGGGCGAGCTCCTGCTGGTCTTTGGCCTGGGACCTGTGGTTTTCCTAAATATGTGCCAAAATATGTGTAAACAGCAAAATTGGGAATGATAGGAAAAGCTTTCCACAAAGGAGGCAGACAGGCCCCTCAGTTCCCTTTGGGAGTCTTCTTGGGTGTTTTCCAGTCTTCATTAGGTTGGCTTGATGTTGTCCACAGCCATTGCTCACTTTGCCCTACCTCCTTCTACCTCTGCTAATGTGTCTGAGCCTCATAGAATGGGGCAGTGCTTTGTTTTATGTATCAGGTGCCAGGAAGTTAGAGGAGGAAGGAGAGAACATGAGATACACTTTACTGCCTTTCAGAAGTGGTGCAAAGAACTCAAGAGGCTGTTTTTGTCCATTCCAGTTCTCCAACACTTCCTAAGTACCAGCGAACCTCTCTACCTCCCCAGTCTTTGGAATCCATGCTGAAAGAGCAGTGCTGAACAGGACTAGAGGCTTCCTTCAGCCTGTCCTTTGTATATTCTCGCTTCTTGGACTTCTGAGAGCTCCAAGACATAAATAATCATTTAAATCTTTTCCGATGAGAGAAATGTGTCAAAGCAATGGGAAGTTGCAGTACTGCACCATTGGCCTTGGGAATGCATTTTCAGAGCTAAGAACCAAAACTTGATGCTGAAAGGCTGTGTGCTGCCTAGAAGGACTCAAGGTGCAGCTGATGGCTTGTCAACAGAGTGATGTTAGCAGGACACGAATGAGACAGTTCATTTTGTGGTTGTCACGCCACCTCGATCAGCACTTCAGAGGGGGAGGTAGAAGGTTGAATTTGAGTAGGTTCTCTAGGTATGACATGGCTTTCTTTCCCCATGTCAGTGAGAAGTGCTGATACAGAGAACAGAAATCGAGAGAAAATTTATATTGCTTCATCAAGGACTGGTGAAATATTTTTTAGTTGAGAAACTAGATTTTTATTATTAAGATATACTTTTTTTTAAGTTTTAAGCTTTTTATTCAGTGAGAAATGCATAGGAAAGTGAGGGCCCTATCTAAGAAAGAAAGGCAAATCTGGATTCATACTGAGCCAGCCACGTGGAAGAGCATGCAGGCCAGGAAGCATGGGGCGGGTGGCTTGAAGGCCACTTGCCCCAAAGGCACGAAGGCGCCGGGACAGTAAGCAGGTGCAGGGACAGCAAGCAGGCCCAGGGAGGGCAAAAGGGAAAGAGGATGGGCCCACTGTGTTCCAGGCCTTTGCTCCACTTCCAAAGGGGAATGGTTAATTAACCTTATTGGCTGGTGGGCACACAGGTGTGGCCAGGTAGGGGCATGAGGTCACACAGGAGGCATGGTGAAGGCGTGGTCTTGCAGCTCACAAACCTGATTAAATTTTTTTTTTTTTTTTTTTAGAAATAACACAGCTCTGCCAACACCTTTTTTTTTTTTTTTTTTTTTTTGACAGGCAGAGTGGGTAGTGAGAGAGAGACAGAGAGAAAGGTCTTCCTTTTGCCATTGGTTCACCCTCCAATGGCCGCTGCGGCCGGCGCATCGAACTGATCCGAAGCCAGGAGCCAGGTGCTTCTCCTGGTCTCCCGTGCGGGTGCAGGGCCCAAGGACTTGGGCCATCCTCCACTGACTTCCCGGGCCATAGCAGAGAGCTGGCCTGGAAGAGGGACAACCGGGATAGAATCCGGCGCCCCAACTGGGACTAGAACCCAGTGTGCCGGCACCACAAGGTGGAGGATTAGCCTGTTAAGCCACGGTGCCGGCCACAAACCTGATTAATTTTATCATGTATGCCTGCCTACAACATTCCCCTTTTAGAGACTCCATTCTCTTAATCTTAAGGGATGTTGAAGGGCGTAAAATCATCGTGTCTTCTATAGCTGCTTCCTGCTTATGAGGGGCGTAGTGCAGGCCCTGCCTGACCTGGGTCTGGAAATCTCTGTCTATAAGATACGCTTTTGCGTTACCCACTCCTGCCTTACAAAAACTGGTTTTAATTCATAAGAAGAAGTTAGGCCTAACACAACAACAGTAACAAAAATAGTTTTCTGATAGTGATTGAAAATCACTGGGCCATTTAACCCAAATCCTAAAGTTTAGGTACAGGATAGTATGGATAATTTGAATGAGCTTCAGCTGAACACCCATTTTTTGCCTGTATATCCTAGCATCCTGATTGTCAAATTTTTCTTAAGAGAACCAGCACACAAGACTGAGGCATGATGTGGACATTTTAATGTCCTCTGAGAGGAGGATTCCAAAGCATTGTAGCTGTAGTTTGAACCCTAAAATGGGTTATGAATTCTGGGCATGCTCATGTATTTCAATGGCATCCTTTTGACTTATCTAAGCTCCTCTCTTTAGAGATTAAGTCAGTTTTCATATTTATCTTTCTACTACACTTGCCATATAAGCAGCGTTGTATGTTTTCAGATGATAGTGACTATTCTGTCTCTAAGCCAAGGACCAAGGGGCAGAGGACCCACTCCCTGCCCCCAGCACACACACCTATTATGGTGCTTACAGAGAAATTCTAATGATTTTGCAAAGTTACAATTTTTTTCATGGAAAATTCATTTTGGTTTTTGTAGATATTTGCTAATTATGGTGTGTTTTGTTCCTTCAGTGCATAGTTCTGGCATGCTTATGCTGTTGAACTAAAAAATTAACACTGCTTTCTTTTCTTCTCTGTTACTAATGGTAGGGTAAAACTACCACCCACTTCTCCTTTTAAATCCCTTTTCACTGAATATGACAACATTCGAGGCGGTTGGGGATTTGTACCTAGAGTTTTGGCAGCAGAGTCACACATACTGACGTCGGAGGCGCGGTTTGAGTCCAGGGTACCACTGTCAGAGAGAGCTTGAACCAGCTTCCCACTGCCCAGGAGTCTCTGCTTCCCAGATGTGTTCTCAGGACTTCCAGCCCAATCTTCTCACACTGCCTTGTCTTCCACTTGCCTCTAATTTGTGTTTTTCCTCCTCCTGCCTATTTATAAGATTTTTTTAAGTTTCATACTTTGTTATAAAAATGATAAATGTGCATGTTGATGAAAATTGGCTTCACAGAGAGAGCGAAGAAAAGTACCACCTATAGCCTTTCTGCTCTAGTAAAAGTAGTCTTTCAGTGCTTTAGATATTTCTGTTTTTCTCCATTGAAAGAAAATCAGTAAGCCTAGGTGGGATGTGAATATCTGGATTTCTAACAAGTTCTCCCTCAGTGATTTCTGTGGGCTCCCAAAACCTGAGATCCATTTGGTTTATAACATGATGAGGGAAGTTAACATATTGTTTAATAACTGGATCCAGTTCTGACCCTACCGTTAACTCGATGGGGAATTTGAACCAGTTATTTAACCTCTCTTTGTCTTAGGTTTTTCATCTGTAAAAAAGGGGATAGTAATGTTCCTCTCTTATATGGTCATTATAAAGATCAGGTAAGTTGAAATATATCAACCACTTACAACACTGCCTATCAATACTAAGAGCTATATATGTGTGTAATAAATAAAAATAAAATAAATTAATATAACTCTTAGGGTTGAAATGAGGATTCAGTAAGATGTTCAAGTTTTGCAAGGTCAAATGCATTTCTGTATTTCTATATCATATCCTAGGGCTGCCCAACTGAGTCATTTAAGTTAATAATTTTCTAGCATATTTGATTTGAAGGTGATAGCCATAGATGATTAGTGCTGTTGTCCCTCTACTAATATTTTCATTTTTTCTTTTTAAATCTTACTATTGTTTTTATTATTATGTCTAGATTTCTATCCATGTTAGAAGAAGAAGTTTATAGTCAAAACTCTCCCATCTGGGATCAGGATTTTCTCTCAGCCTCTTCCAGAATCAGCCAACTAGGAATCCAAACAGGTAAATTTCTTTTTATATAAATCATATAATAACCAGGAAAACCATCATGAAGTGTTGGTATAGCTTTCTCTGCAGGTATTTTTATTTTTCACCAGGAAATTTAAGGCTATATCCAGCAAAAAGCAAACTCTTCGGCATATCATCCATCTGCAGTTCTATTAATGAGGAGAAAACAGGTGCAGACCAAACTCTTATAGTTACGTCTGTATTAGTGAGTATAGGTGCAGACCAAATGGTTAAAACAACAAAACTATAGTATTTGTTTAGCTTTCACATTACAGTTTAATGGGTGGTATAAAGTGCCAGGCAGCTCAGCTCCGTAGTCAATGCTGGCTCTTTTCAAAGTCACTGATAGTCTCAGTTAATGGCTAAACATGCCCAGGAATCAAATGACAGCCTGGCCTCTTAACCTGTGATGTTTGTTTTGTACATGAAGTTACTACCAAGAGTAATGGGAGCAGAGGGAGTCCTGGGAGTAATGGGAGGAAGGCAGTCCCACATCTCAGGCTGTGAAGTACGTCCTGCTGGGTCAGGGCATCCATCATTGTCCTGAATCAGTTCATGACATTAGTAGGCATTTTATAAAAAAACAGATGTCTTCTGGAGTAACAGTAACTTTAGAAAGAGGATCTGAATTGCTGCCTTTGATAGTAGGAAGACTCAGAAGTTTGACAGGAAATACCAAAACAGCAATTCATATCTGGCTAGGGGGAAAGACAAATTCTCAGTTTTGAAATCAGTAGCTTTTGGTAGAGCGCCAGTTCAATGTGTAATATGGGGGCTTGTGAATATTGCCTCCAGCAAAATTAATTTTATTTTGGCTTTTAAAAAATTGGGGTTAAATTCCCCCCCCCACTTTTTAATGTACTGTGAGTTTTGACAAATATTTTTGATAATTATTGCTTATTATCAGAATAAACTGCAAACAAATTCCCTTGTACCCATTGGTGGTCTATTCTTTGTCCTATCTCTAGCCTTGGTAACCACTAGTCTTTGTCTCGATTTTACCTTTTCCAGCGTATCCTACGAATTACATCATATGTACTTTTTGAATAGGATGGTTTTCATTTAGCATAATGTATTTGAGAAGATTTAAAAAAATTTTTATTTGGAGCTCATGTTTTGGGTATAAATATGATTAAATGTCTACAAAGCAGAGCACATAGGGAATTATATTTTATTTGGATCAAACCCTTTTTGATTTAACTCTTGTACCAAAATATGTCAAAAACGTCTCTGTGTCCATTTTTACTTTAGGTCATAACTCCATGTTTCTCTGGTCCAAATCCTGTGGTGCTTTGAGACCTAGCTGAGCCTATTACATCCTCCCTGCACACTTAAGTGATCAGCATTTACTGGGTATATTTCTGTGGTCACTGGACACATCCTCTGCATTGTTCTCTCTGTACCTGTGCTATTCATTTTGTCTTTGTCTTTGTCTTACCCAATTTTCAAATGTCATCTCTCCTGCAAACCCTTTCCTAATGTCTCCCATTCCCCTCAGCAAGAACTGGATCTCCTTTCTTTCAAGCCTTCACAAAACCTTGGATATGTTCTCTCCTTGGTTCTCAAACATGGCTGCGCAGTGGGGTCATCCATGGAGATTTGAAATATACTGATTTTTCTAAGGGCCATCCTGAGAGAGTGTAGTTGGCTGAGGGTGCATTGGGACTTTTACAAGCTCCTCAGGTGACTGTAATGTGCAGTAACATTTGAGAACTGCTGTGGCATATGATAACTTACCTCCTGTTGTCCTAGCCCCATTTTTTTTTTTTTTTTGCATAGCATTTCATTTTTTTAAAAACAAATTATTTATTTGATTTTTTGGAAAGGCAGAGAGAGGGGGAGAGAGAGAGTAAGAGGGAGAGATATCTTTCATTCATTAGTTTACTCCCCAAATGCTGACAACAGCCAGTTATGGGCCGGAGCTGAATTCAGGATCCTGGAACTCAATCCGAGTCCCCCACATGGCTGCCAGGTACCTAAGTACTTGAGCCATCACCTGCTGCTTTCCAGGGTGCACGCTAGCAGGAAGCTGGAATTGGAAGCAGGACCAGGACTTAACCCAAGGACTCTGATATGGGATGCTCATGTCCCAAGCAGCAACTTAACTGCTGTGCAAAACACCCACCCTATCTCCACATGTTTTCTCTTCTACGAATGCAACTCCTTGATGATCAGAGACTCAGTTTTGCCACAGTAATAGTAATAATTGATACTTTCATTAAATGCTTTTCTATGAAGTTTGCTTCATATTTTTATTAAAGATTTGCTTAAATTTATTTGAAAGGCAGTTACAGAGAGGCAAAGGAGAGAGAGAGAGAGAGAGAGAGAGAGAGAGAGAGAGAGAGAGAGTCTTCCATCTGCTGGTTCATTCCCTGATTAGCCACAATGGCTGAAGCTGCACCAATTTGAAGCCAAGAGCCAGGAGTTTCTTCTGGGTGCAGGGCCCAAGCACTTGGGCCATCCTCTACTGCTTTCCCAGGCCACAGCAGAGAGCTGGATTGGAAGTGGAGCAGCCGGGACTCAAACAGGTGCCCATATGGGACACCAGCACTGCAGGCGGTGGCCTTACCCACTACACCACAGCGCTGGCCCCCCTGATTCATATTTTTAAGCCTTCTCACAAACTAGGAATTTGGAATTACATCCCCCTTACAAGGTTGAGGAAATAGTCTCAGAGAGGAACAACAAGTTGTCCAAGGACAGAGCTTGAAAGTGATGGAGTTGGGTTGTACACCCAGGTTGGTCTAATTTGCAGCTTCTCTTCTCCATTGACAGCCAGAGTTTGCTACGTTGTCTCAGAGTGCATTGCCAATGTGCAGTGTATACTTGTGGAAGGAATGAATGAAGAACACAATTTCCTTCCCAGGGGGACACCAATGCTCTTCAGCAAGATTAACTTCGTTCCCTTGTCAAGGGTCTCTGGAGAGGATTGCTGTGTGTGAAAACTCCCCTGGACCCTGGCTTGCTCAAAATCCTGGCAGTCTGCTCAATTTCTGGCCATACTGTTATCTGTTATAGTACAGGATGGAAAAGGCAGAGGTTGTCTCTGACCCTATGGGGATTGCGTATTTATTTCTGTAGCTCAAGTACTCCCCAGTTAAGCTTGATTGTACCTGAAGCTGTCAGAAGTGAGCTGCCATCTCTTCTTCTGCTGTAATTGCCATGTGTTCTCTGGGATGTGGGGGGGAGGGGGGAAGAGTGAGATCATCTCCTTAATTGGCATGTCTGCGTTGTGATACCACTGGGGTAAATGACGTTCATAATGATTGCTCTGAAGTTGTGCAAGGTGCTAACACGGCTTCTGAATCAGCACAGCTGCTGCTTTGCTCAGAATCACTTCAGGGTACTTTGAAGTGCTGCAGGCCTGGATGCTGGAAAAAACACCCAACAGACTGCTACTTTAGCATAGGGGGACTTCAGAAAGTGTGTGGAAAAATGTAATTAAAAGGTCATTTATCTTGTGCCAAAAAGCTTTGAGATCTGTGCATTTTAAAAATGATATATGCTTACATTGTTGCATGGATTTTAGATTGTTTTTTGGCACCCAAAATAAATTTCTCTTTTAATTTCATTTTCCATGAATTTTTGGAAGCACCTGCATATATTCCTATTTTCTTTACACACCAACTGCTGTTCAGTTAGAAGTGCTGTGGGTTGTGTCTCTCTGCCACTTGGATTGCTTGTGCCATCCCTTTCTTGGCTGCCGGGAATGTCCTCTGGAGATTGAACTGTGACTGCTGAGAAACTTCGGAAAATTTAACCTTGATAGAGCATTGTTGTATAATCTGTAGACTCTTCTCTGTTTTTGCCTCTGGTTTATTAATGTGGTTTAGAGGCATGTAAATTGGCCTGTCCCATTGTTGTTGTTATGGAGTTTAATTATTTGGTTAAGGTAATATTCACCAGTTTTCTTCACTTTTTTGGTTGTAATCAGAAAGTGTGTTTGTGACTATGCAAATATCCTGTCTTTGTAAAAAAAATTATACTCACAAGGGTTAGCTTACATGCATGATTCTCTCTGAATCAGTTACTAAATGATGATTGGCAATCAGTAATTACAGAGAGGGGAGAGACAGAGAAACGGAGGTCTTCCATACTCCGGTTCACTCCCCAGATGGCTGCAATAGCCAGGGCTGAACTAGGCTGAAGCCAGGAACCAGGAACTTCATCTGGGTCTCCCACATGGGTGACAGGGGCCCAAGTATATGGGCCATCTTCCTCTGCTTTGCTGAGGCCGTTAGCAGGAGCTGGATTGGAAGTGAAACAGCCAGGACATGAACTGGGGTGTCACAGGTGGTGGCTTTGCCTGGTATGCCTCAACACTGGCTCCAAGTGATGATTTTTAAAAAAGATTTCTTTATTTGAAAGGCAGAGTTATATAGAAAGAGGGAGAAACAGAGACAGGAACAGGGAGAGAGATCTTCCATCCTCAAATGACTGCAGTGACTGGGACTAGACTAGGTCAAAGCTAGGAAGCTGGAACTCCATCCAGATCTCCCACATGGATGGCAGGAGCCCAACACTTGGCCATCTTCCACTACTTTTCCTAGGTACATTAGCAGTGAAATAGATTGGAAATGGAGCAGCCAGGACTCAAAGCAGTGCTCATATGGTATGCAAGCATTGCAGGTAGTGGCTTAATCCACTGCACCACAGTGCCAACTCATTGGTGATTTTTTTTAAACTACTTTCCACCATTTTTTTGCTTACTTGTTTGTTGGCATCTGTAAGAGAGAGCTTTGCCTTCTCCTTTTTTGTTTGTTATTTATTTGTTATCAATACAGACTCAGTATCCTTATTTTATACAGTGAGTTATGATCCATTACTGTCTTTGTTATCTTGATGCCCTGTACTTTTTTAAAAAAGATTTATTTTATTATTTGAAAGGTAGAGTTATAGAGAGAGAGGGAAAGATAGGAAGAGCGAAGTCTTCCATCCACTGATTAACTCCCTAAATGGCCACAATGGCCAGAGCTGGGCTAGGTCAAAGCTAGGAGCTAGGAGCTTCATCCCAGCCTCCCACATGGGTGCAGGGGCCCAGCACTTGGGAAATTTTCCGGTGCTTTCTCAGGTGCATCAGCAGGGAGCCGGATCGGAAGTGGAACAGCTGAGACTCCAACCAGCACCCATAGGGGATGCAGTCGCAGCTCAACCAATTATGCCAGAACTCTGGCCCCAGCCCTGTGACTTTTATTTTAAAGATGACTTCTTTGTGGTTTTGGGACAGGAATAGGATGGTCTCATGTGCTCTTGGTTCCTTGTACCTAAGAAAGAAATCATCTAATACCTTCTTTTCTTTCTCTTGGGTCAGTTATCAATCCGCCTCCTGTGGCCAGGACAGTTTCCTACAATTCAAACTCATCTTCCCTTGAGCAGCCGAATGGAGGGAGTAGCAGTCCTGCCTGCAAAGCTTCTTCTGGGCTAGAGGCAAACCCAGGTAAGCTTGTATAAGGAGACCAGAGAGGATTCTGACTTGCCCTAGGAGCTCCATTTTTGAGGAGGGAGTGCCAACTGAAGACTTAGACCAATTGCAGATTGTGCATGTTCAGGGATTGAGAAGGCATTAAGAGAGGGAGGGAAGATAGAAAGAGAACTTTGACCTACTGGTTACTCTGTAGATATCTTCAATGACCGGGGCTCATTCGGGTCAGGCTGAAACCAGGGGCTGGGAGTGCTGTGTAGGTCTCCCGTATTGGTTGGCAGGAACCCAATTACATGAGCCATCACTGTTTCCTCCAAGAGTGGCATTGGCAAGAAGCTGGAGTCAGGAGTTGGAGGCGAGTATTGAACTCAGGCACTTTGATGTGGGATCTGGGTATTTTAACAGGTGTCTTAAAACTATCATAACTTATCATAGCCCACCCATTTGGTGTGTTGACTGATAGTTGGCTAATCTCAGCTAGTCTCACTCAATCTTGGCTGAGCTTGCTTGTGAGTCTACCCATTGAATGGAGCCTCTGTTCTGGGCTTAAACTGAAGCAACTCTGCTCCACATATTTCTCACCATCCTCCTGGGGCCATTGGGCTACCCAAAATATGTCATTCTTTTTTTTTTTTTTTTAAGATTTACTTATTTATTTGAAAGACAGAGTCACAGAGAGGAAGAGGCAGAGAGGAGGGGGTCTTCCATCTCCTGGTTCATTCCCTAAATGGCCAAAGCAGCTGGAGCTGCACCGATCTGAAGCCAGGAACCAGGAGCTTCTTCCAGGTCTCCCATGTAGGTTCAGGAGCCCAAGGACTTGGGCCATCTTCTACTGCTTGTCAAGGCCATAGCAGAGAGCTGGATTGGAAATGGTGTAGCTGGGACTTGAACTGGCACCCATATGGGATGCTGGCAATGCAGGCGGCGGCTTTATCCTCTTTGCCACAGTGCCGGCCCCATATGTCATTCTTCTAATGATGACGGAAGCACCAGAGAGCAAGTAGAAATGCATAGTGTCTTACAGCCTGGACTTAGGACTGGTAAACCATCACTTCTACCTTGTTTCATCATCCAAAGTGGGTCACATGGTCAAACTAGAGTCTTGGGTTAGAGAAATTGAGAAATGTAGTTTATTCCTTTTGCTTCAGGAAAAATCACTAGAAAGTCACATGGCAAAGAGTGTGGATATCATGAGGCCAAAGAAATTGGTCTTCAGTGTAATCTACCACACAGGCAAAAACATCTCTCAATCCTAGAAGCACTTCACAGTTGTAAGGCTTATATCAAACAGGCTTAATATCAAACAGTCTTAATTATGATCAAATTTTTTTTCATATCTGCACACATTTTATTTTCCAAAGTAGATTGTGTGGCTACTTATAATAGAGAGGATGTCTTACTTCATTTTCTGTTGTTATAACTGAATAAAAAGAATGGGTTATTTATAAAGAATAGAGTTCTATTTAGCCCCTGATGCTGGAGACTGAGATGTCCAAAGGTATGGAGACAGCATCTGGTGCTGGCCTTCTTGCTGCACCTGCATGGTGGAGGGCATCACAAAGTGAGAAACAGGAAACACGTAGCTCCCTTCTCTCTTCCTCTTCTTTTTTTTTTTTTTCCCTTTTCAAATTTTATCTATTTTTGTTTTTGATTAGTTTTTTACAGATTTAATATGATTTGTAGATAGAATTATAAGAAAATAATGATATTCTCTCCCTCCCCCTTCCTCCCACTCTCTTTCTTTTTCTTTTCTTTTTCTTTCTTTTTTTTTTTTTTTTTATTTATTTATTTGCTTGAAAGGCAGAGTTAGAGAGGGAGGGAAGGAGAGAGAGAGAGAGATCTTCCATCTGTTGGTTCACGTTTCAAATGGCAGCAGTGGCTGGAGCTGGGCCAATCTGAAGTCAGGGCCGGGAGCTTCTTTGGGGTCTCCCATGTGGGTGCAGAGGCCTGAGTGCTTGGACCATTTTCCTCTGCTTTCCCAGGCACATTAGCAGGGAGCTGGATTGGAAGTGGAGCAGATGGGGCCCCCATATGGGATGTCTGTGCTGCAGGTGGTGGCTTAACCTGCTACGCCACACAGTGCTGGCCCCCTTTTCTCCCTTCCTTTCTCCATTTCTTTCTTTGAAGATAACATTTTAAATTTATACTGTAGTAAAAAGGCTTAATGCCTCATCAAATACGTTTAACAATAAAAAAGACTATAGTTTAGTGGGAATATAGACAATGGCTATAAACAGTAGCTGAATGGAAAAATGACCATTTCACCCATATACAGTAAATCTTAAAGTCCTCACAGATCCTTAAAACTGTAGTAGTATAACATTCTTAACTATTGGTTTGACAAAGGTATAAAACAAAGTTTCACCAAACTATGTTTGCATCAATATTGATACACACAGGTATTTCTTTCTTTCTTCCTTTTTTTTTTTTTTTTTTTTTAAATTTTAGCTTCCACAAGCAGTATTTGTCTGTGTCTGACTTACTTCACTCAACATGATGTCCTCCAGTTGTGTCCATTTGGCTGCAAATGGTAGAATTTTCTTCTTTTTTATAGTTGAATAATATTCCTTTGTGTATATATGCCAAATTTTTCTTTATACACTCATCTGATGGTGGACTTCTTGGTTGAATTCAAATTTGGCTATTGTGAATAGTGTTGCTATAAATGTGGTGGTACAGGTATTTCTTTCATTCATTCTGTTCAAGTCTTTTGGCTATATACCTAGTAGTGGGACTGCTGGATCATATGGCAAGTCTGTTTCTAATTTTTAAAGAAATCTCCACACTGTTTTTCATAGTGATTATATTAATTACATTCCCACCAACAATGTATATGTGTTTCCCTTTCTCCACATCCTTGCCAACATTTGTTAACCTGTGTTTTGGATTTTAGCCTTTCTGACAGGGGCAATATCTCATTGTGGTTTTGATTTGCATTTCCCTAATGACTAGTGATTTTTGAGCATTTTTTCATATATTTATTGGCCATTTGTATTTCTTATATTTAGAACTGTTTATTGGAGTCTTTTGTCCATTTCTCAACTGGATTGGTTGTTTTTTGTTGTTGAGTTTTTTTAAGTTGCTGATGTACTTGGGATATTAATCTTTTGTTGGTTAGATAGCTTGCAATTTTTTTTTTCCCATTCTGTTAGATGTCTCTTATTGATCGTTTCCTTTGCTGTGCAAAAACTTCTGAGTTTAGTTTTACTTTTGTTGCCTATGCTTTGAGGGTCTTGTCCTAGAAGTTGTCTCCTAGGCTGATGTCTTGGAGTGTTTCCCCTGCATTTTCTTTTAGCAACTTCATCTCAGGTATTAAACTTAGGTCTTTGATCTGTCTTGAGTTGATATTTGTGTATGGTGAAAGGTGTGGATCTAATTTCATTCTTCTACATGTATACATCCAGCTTTGCCAGTCCCATTTGCTGAAGATATTAGCCTTACTCCACTGTATGGTCTGAACACTCTTTTCAAAAGTCAGTTGGCTGTTTGTACATGGATTAATTTCTGGGCTTTCTATTCTGTTCCATTGACTTAGGTATTGGATTTTTATGCTGGTACTAAGCTTTTTTAATTACTGTTGCTCCGTAGTATGCTTTGAAGACAGGTGTTGTGAAGCCTGCAGCTTGATTTTTTTTTTTTTGGCTTGTGATCACTTCAGCTATTTGGGCTCTTTAGTGATTCCATACGAATTTTAGGATTCTTTTTTCTAATTCTGTAAAGAATGACATTGGTATTTTTTGATTTTGCTATATAATTTTTTTTAAAAATTATTTAAGTTTACAAGTTTCATGTTTTTCATATATATAGATTTAGAAACATAGTGAGACTTCCCACCCCATCCTTCCTCCCGCCCATGCTCCGACCCTTCTTTCTCCTCCCTCTCCCATTCCCACTCAGTTTTTACAGAGATCTACTTTCAGTTTACTTAGTGATCCTAAAACTAACCCTACACTAAATCAAAGAGTTCAACAAATAGTATGAGGAAAAAAACACTGTTCCTCAATAGAAGAGAAAAGGGCTGTAAACAATCATTGAATCTCAAAATGTCCATTTCACTCCTGTTCATTACATTTTCGGTACTTTATTAGTTACCACAGATCAGGGAGAACATATGGTATTTGGATAGGGATTGTGTTGCTTTAGCTAGTGTAGACATTTTAGTGACACTGAGTCTTCCAAACCATGAGCAAGGAATAGCTTCTCATTTTTTTGTGTCCTTGATGATTTCTTTCATCCATGTTTGATAATTTTCATTGCAGAGATCTTTCACTTCTTTAGTTAAATATATTCCTAAATAATAGATTTTTTATAGCTATTGTAAATGGGATTTCTTTCTTGATTTCATCATTAGCATGCCAAAAACACTACTTTTTTGTGTTTATTTTGTAAACTACAACTTTATTGAATTGATTTATCAATTCTAACAGCTTTTTGGTGGAGTGTTTAGGTTTTTCCATGTGCAACATCGAGTCATCTGCAAACATGGATAATTTGACTTCCTCTTTTTCAATTTTAATGTCCTTTATTTCTTTCTTTTCCCTAATTGCTCTTTTTTTAAAAGATTTATTTTTATTATTTATTTGAAAGACAGAGTTACAGAGAGAGGTAGAGACAGAGTGAGAGGTCTTACATCCACTGGTTCACTCCTTGGATGGCTGCAATGGCCAGAGCTGCACCAATCCGAAGCCAGGAGCCAGGAGCTTCTTCTGGGTCTCCCACGTGGGTGCAGGGGCCCAAGGACTTGGGCCATCTTCTACTGCTTTCCCAGGCCATAGCAGAGAGCTGGATTGGAATTGGAGCAGCCGCGACTGGAACCAGTGCCCATATGAGATGCTGGCACTATGCCACAGCGCCAGCCCCCCCATTACTGATATACTTAATGATTAGAAGTAAATAAAAGCATGTTTTATCAAATTACCTCTTGAATTTTTAAAAATTTTTACAATGACATAGTTTATTTATTTTTAAAAAAATTTATTTGAAAGGCAGTTAGAGAGTGAGAGACGCAGAGAGAGAGAGAGAGAGAGAGAGGTCTTCCATCTGCTGGTTCACTCCCCAGATGGCTGCAATGGCCAGAGCAGTGCTGAGCCAAAGCCAGGAGCCAGGAGCTTCCTCCATGTCTCCCACACGAGCAGGGGCCCAAGAACTTAGGCCATCTTCCACTGCCTTCCCAAGCCATAGCAGTGAGCTGGATCTGAAGTGGAGCAGTCAGGATTCTAACTGGCACCCACATATGGGATGCTGACACTGCAGGTGGTGGCTTTACTCGCTGTGCCACAGAGCTGGGTCCCCTAATTGCTCTTGTTGAAACTTCGAGTACTCTATTGAAGAATTGTGGCAAAAGTGGTCATCTTGTTCCAGATCTGAGGGGAAATGCTTTCAGCTCCTCACCATCCAGTATAATATTGACTATTGGTTTGTGTATACGAACAAATTTTTTTAAATGTTTTTATTTAATAAATGTATTTTTTCATACAATTTTAGGAATAAAAGAAGTGTTAAAGAGGGAGAGAAGAGGATCTTATAGCACAGGATATTTAGCATGTGCCACATTCTTTCTCCTGTTCCCAAGGCAATCTCACTAATCAGTGCAGAAAGTCTTCCAGTAAGCTAGGATGCAGCGTCAGATGGTTTCTTATCATGAACTATTAGCAGTCTATCAGTCTTGGGGCATATGACATACACATCTTACAAAATAAATACTTTGCATCATTATTACTGGGTAATCAGGGAATTTGAAGATTTATTGTTCAAAAGTCTGGAAATATTCTCATTGATCTCCAAAACTGACAACAAGAGAAAATATAAAAATACAGACTCAACAAAAGCCATTTAGCAAGTAATACGTAATGTTTATGGAAGCATCTTCTATAGAAAAGATTCTGAATGTTGCTCTGTTCCTTTTTAAGGAAAGATACTATTTTCTATGGAAATACGCTCCATGAGATTCACACCTGAGGAATATGTTAAATTTGAACACCTAAAAAAGTGTTTTTAGAGATTTATTTTTTATTTATCTGAAGGGGAGAGTGTCAGGGGGAGACAGAGAGAAAGAGAGAGAGAGAGAGAGAGAGAGAGAGAGAGAGAGAAGAGAACCCTCCCTTATGTCAGTTCACTTCTAAAGTGCCGACGATAACTGGACCAGGCTTGGCTAAAGCCAGGGCCCAGGAACACAATTCAGATATTTCACGTGACTGTCAGGATTCCAAATAGTTGAGCTGTCATTGCTGCCTCCAGGGTTTGTGTTGGCAGTCTGCTGGATTTGGGAGCCGAAAGTGGGTATCAAAGCCATGCACTCCAGATGTGGGATGTATCTTAACCAGATCATTTTGGGGTGGGTGTTTGGTTCAGAAGCTAAGTCACTTCTTGGAAGCCCACATCCCAAATCAAAATGCCTTGTTTAGAGTCTCTACTCTGTTTCCAGTGCAGCTTCCTACAAATGTACACCCTGGGAAGCAGTGGCTGATCGCTCAAGTACGTAGGTCTCTGTCACCCATGTGGAAGACCCAGATTGAGTTCCAGGCTACTGGCTTTGGTGTGACACAGCCCTGGCTGTTGGCATAAGGGAGTGAACCAGCAAATGATAGGTTTCTCTCGGTCTCTTTTTGCCTTTCAAATAAAAAGTGAAATAAATAAATCTTTTAAAATTTTTTTAAAGATTTATTTATTATTTGAAAGATTTATTTATTTATTTGAAAGACAGAGTTACAGAGAGGTGGAGGCAGAGAGGCAGAGACAGAAAGGTCTTCCATCTGCTGGTTCACTCCCCAAATGGCTGCAATGGCTGGAGCTGGGCCAATCCAAAGCCAGGAGACAGGAGCTTTCCCTGGGTCTCCCATGTACATGCAGGGGCCCGAGGACTTGGACCATCTTCTACTGCTTTCCCAGGCCATAGCAGAGAGCTGGATCAGAAGTGGAGCAACTGGAATGCGAACTGGCACCCATATGGGATGCCAGCACTGCAGACAGCAGCTTTACCTGCTATACCACAGTGCCGGCTGCTAAATAAATTTTTTAAAACAATTAATGGAAAATGGAATCAAATGTTAAGCTTATTAAAAAAATAAAATGGATTATTTAGAAGTGAAAATTAAATTAATTCTCTATTTAATTTATTAAATATAAAGCAATTCACTAGTATTTTTCTAATATCTGATACATATATAACACAGATGCATAGACATGTAGACAAAAATATCAATAAGAATCTAGAAGACATAACAAGCTTGAGCTAGTGGATGTAAAGAGATCATGAATTCTCAAATTACAAAATACACATTCTTTCCAAGAAGACACTGCACTGCATATTTACAAGAGCTGTTTTTATGGTAGGCATTGAGCAAATCTCAAAATGTTTTGACATTTTAGTGTCATGTGGATTATGTTCTCTGTCTACAAAGAACTGTATTAGAGATTCAAAACCAACAATGACTAGAATCACTTCATTATGTTTGTCAGGAAGAAACACGTGTCTCAATAACTCATGTATCAAAGCAAAAAATTATCACAGGAAATAGAAAATATCCAAAATGGGTCTAGGGTTGGCAGTTATTGTGACCGCCTCCCTTCTCTCTCCCTCCTTTTGTTAGGACCACATCCCTTGGTAAAGGGAGGGTGACCTCCATACTTACCAATGCTATTAGAAAGGCAGTTGTATATATTAGCATGTGCTGTACATTTTTGTGTTTAAAACCATATTTTTTTCCTTTTATTTTTATTACCATAGGCGAAAAGAGGAAAATGAATGACTCTCATGTTCTGGAGGAGGCCAAGAAACCCCGAGTCATGGGGGATATTCCAATGGAATTAATCCATGAGGTGATGTCCACCATCACGGACCCCTCAGCAATGCTTGGACCAGAGGTCAGCAGGGTAAACCTGGGTAGTCAACTGGTAGACCCCTTCCACCCTCCTGGCTATTCCAGCTGTTGAAAATGGGTGTGGAAATTTTTTTAAAATTCATTTATTTGAAAGGCAGAGTTACAGAGAGAGGGGTGGGGGAGAAACAGAGACAGAAATCTTCTATCTGCTGGTTCACTCCTCAATTGGCTGCAAACCGCTGGGGCTGTGTCAGGCTGAAGCCAGGAGGCGGAGATTCCTCCATGCCTCCCATGTGGGCACAGGGAACCAAGGACTTGTGATGTCCTCTGCTGCCTTCCCCAGTGCATCAGCAGGGAGCTGGATCAGAAGCAGAGCGGCTGGGGACTCCAACTGGCTCACATGTGGGATGCAGGTGTCAGGCGGCGCCTCACCCTTCATGCCACAACACCATTCCCTGACCCTAACTTTATCTTATGATGTTTCAAATCCTCTAAAGTGTTCTGATAATTCTGTGATAAAAAGTCCAGACATTCTTCACCTGGGGTCAGCATTAGTTCACATAATACCACAGTTGCTTTTCCTGTCTCTGTATTTCTCCCTTTCTCTGGTGAACCATTTAGAACCATTTCAGAGTTAAAAGCAGAAGTTACACATTTTATCCCTAACATTTTTCACATGTATCCCATAAAAATAAGGCTATTCTCTTACATACCTACAATGCAGTTATGTATAGCTTTTAGAAAAATTTAGTGTGGTCACAATATTTTCTTCTCTTTTTAAAAAAAAATACTTCCCATTTCAAAATAGCTTTAAATTTACAACAAAAGTTGTGAAGCAGTACAGAGCTCCTATATACTGAACACCTAGCTTCCCCTATTATTAATATCTTATATTAATGTCTTTGTCACAATTTTAAAAAGCATACTGCTTCTCCTATTAGCATCTCATTTAATATATTTGTCTTAACTAGTGAACCGCAACAGCTTCCCTTGTTTTTATTCATCCAAACTCTCTCCTACCTTTCCCTGCCTCTACGAATCATTCTGTGTTCATATGTGCTAACTTTCACACATACTTTAACTCCCACATATACTGTGTCCATACTTCGTTAACTCCCACTTATCAGGGAGAATATGTGATATTTGTCTTTCTGTGTAATAAACATGGTGGAGCAGGTATCTCTTTGATACAATGATTTCATATATTTTGGATATATACCTAGTATTGGGATTGCTGCAACATATGGCAGTTCTATTTCTAGTTTTTTTTTTTTTTTTTTTTGACAGGCAGAGTGGACAGTGAGAGAGAGAGACAGAGAGAAAGGTCTTCCTTTTTGCCGTTGGTTCACCCTCCAATGGCCGCCGCGGCTGGCGCGCTGTGGCCAGCGCACCGCGCTGATCCGATGGCAGGAGCCAGGTGCTTATCCTGGTCTCCCATAGGGTGCAGGGCCCAAGGACTTGGGCCATCCTCCACTGCACTCCCTGGCCACAGCAGAGAGCTGGCCTGGAAGAGGGGCAACTGGGACAGAATCTGGTGCCCTGACTGGGACTAGAACCCGGTGTACCGGCGCCACAAGGCGGAGGATTGAGCCACGGCGCCGGCCCTATTTCTAGTTTTTAAGAGATCACCATGGGGCCAGTGTTGTGGTGTAGTGGGTTAAGCCGCCACCTGCAGTGCCAGCATCCCATATGGGCACCGGTTCGAGATCTGGCTGCTCCACTTCCCATCCAGCTCTCTCCTGTGGCCTGGGAAAGCAGTGAAAGAAGGCCCAAGTCCTTGGGCCCCTGTGGGAGACCTGGAAGAAACTCCTGGCTCCTGGCTCTGGATCAACACAGCTCTGGCTATTGCAGCAATTGGGGAGCGGCTGGAAGACCTCTCTTTCTCTCTGCCTTTTCTTCTCTCTCTGTGTAACTCTTTTAAAATAAATAAATAAAATCTTTTAAAAAAAGTCACCATTATGTTTTCCATAGTGGCTATACCAAGTTATAACCTCACTCACTGGGTATAAGAGTTCCCCTTTCTCTGCATCCTCACCAGCATTTGTTAACTTTGTATTTTTTTGATAATAGCCATCTGCTAGGTGTGAGGTGATAAATCATTGCGGTTTTCTTTTGAATAGAAAGTTTTTACTTAATAAATATAAATTTCAAAAGTACAACTTTTGGATTACAGAGGTTCTTCCCCCCATAACCAGCCTCCCACCCACAATCATCCCATCTCCCACTCCCTCTCCCATCCCATTCTACATTAAGATTCATTTTTAATTATCTTTATATACAGAAGATCAACTTTATAGAAAGTAAAGATTTCAGCAGTTTGCACCCACACAGACACACAAAGTATAAAGTACTGTTTGAAGACTAGTTTTACTGTTAATTTACATAGTACAACACATTAAGGACAGAGGTCCTATATGGGGAGCAAGTGCACAGTGACTCCTGTTATTGATTTAATAATTGACACTCATATATGATGTCAATAATCACTCGAGGCTCTTGTCATGAGCTGCCAAGGCCATGGAAGCCTCTTGAGTTCACAAACTCCGACCTTATTTAGACAAGGCCATAATCAAAGTGGAAGTTCTCACCTCCCTTCAGAGAAAGGTACCTCCTTCTTTGATGGCCCGTTCTTTCTGCTGGACTCTCACTCACAGAGATCTTTCATTTAGGTCATTTTTTGCTACAATGTCTTGGCTTTCCATGCCTGAGGAACTCTCATGGGCTTTTTAGCCAGATCTAAATGCCTTAAGGGCTGATTCTAAGGCCAGAGTGCTGTTTATGGCATTTGTCATTCTATGAGTCTGCTGTGTATTCCGCTTTCCATGTTGGACCATTCTCTCCTTTTTAATTCTGTCAATTATTATTAGTGGACACTGGTCTTATTTATGTGATCCCTTTGATACTTAATCCTATCTTTATGATCAATTATGAACTTAAGCTGATCACTTTAACTAGTAAGATGGCATTGGTACCTGCCAACTCATTGTGGTTTTGATTTGCATTTCCCTGATGGCTAGTGACATTGAGCACTTTTTCATGTATTTCTTGGCCATTTGATTTTCTTCTTTTGAGGACTGTCTATTCAGGTCCTTAGCAAATTTCTTTTTCTTTTTTAAGATTTATTTATTTATTTGAAAGCAGAGTTACAAATAGAGAAGGAAAGACACAGAGAGAGATCTTCCATCCTCTGAGTCCCTCCCTATGTGGCCACAACAACCAGGGCTGGCCCAGGCTGAAGCCAGGAGCCAGAAGCCCCCTGTGGATCTCCCATCTGGCTGCAGGGGCCCAAGGACTTGGGCCATGTTCCCCTACTTTTCAAGGCACACTAGTAGGAAGCTGGATCAGAAGCAGAGCAGCTGGTTCTTGAACTGCCACCCATATGGGATGGCTGCGCTGCAGGCCATGGCTTAACCCACTGTGCCTTTAACCTTTAACCCTTAACCCTTAACCCTTAACCCACAGCACCCATGCACAGCACTGGCCTCCTTTGCCCATCTCTTAACTAGATTGGTTGCTTTTTTGTTGATGAGATTTTTAAATTGCTGATATATTTGGGATGTTAATCCTTCGTTGGACAGGTGGCTCGCAAATATTTTTTTTCCATTCTGTTGGATGTTTCTGCACTCTGTTGCTTGTTTACTTTGCTATGCAAAAGCTTGCGAATGTAGTATAATCCCAGTTGTCTAGTTTTGCTCTTGGTGAATGTGCTTTGGGGATCTTATCCAAGAAATCATTGCCTACATCAATGTCTTGAAGCGTTTTCACTGTGTTTTTTTTTTGTTTCCTAGCAATTTTGTAGTTTCAGTTCTTACATTTAGGTCTTTGATCCATCTTTAGCTGATGTTTTTATATTGTGAGAGGTAGGAATTCAATTACATTCTTAATGTGTATATCCATTTTTCCCATCACCATTTGTTGAAAAGACTATCCTTTCTCCAGTGTATGTTCTTGGCACCTTTGTTAAAAATCAGTGAGCTGTATGTGCATGGATTCGCTTCTGGGTTCTCTGTTCTGTCCCATTGATCTGTGTGCCAGTTTTTATGCCATGTTATTTTGATTACTACAACTTTTGAAAGTATGCTTTGAAATCAAGTAATATAATGCCCCTTGCTTTTATCTATTTGCTCAGGACTTTTTGACTACTCTGCATCTTTTGTGATTCCATATGAATTTTAGGATTGTTTTGTCTAATTCTGTAAAGAATGTCATTTTTGATATTTTGATAGGGATTGCATTGACTATGTAGGTTGCTATAGATAGCATGTACATTTTAATGATCCTAATTTTTCCAATTCACAAACAAGCAACAAGTTTCCATGTTTCCTTGTCCTTGATACACTTTGATCAGTGTTATAATTTTCATTGTAGACATCTTCTACTTTGGATAAATTTATTCCTAAATAGTCTACATTACTTGTAGCTATTGTTAATGGGATTTCACCAATATTTAGTAAATTTTTTTTTTTTGACAGGCAGAGTGGATAGTGAGAGAGAGAGAGACAGAGAGAAAGGTCTTCCTTTTGCCGTTGGTTCACCCTCCAATGGCCACCACGGCCGGCGCATCTCGCTGATCTGAAGCCAGGAGCCAGGTGCTTCCTCCTGGTCTCCCATGCGGGTGCAGGGCCCAAGGACTTGGGCCATCCTCCACTGCCTTCCCGGGCCATAGCAGAGAGCTGGCCTGGAAGAGGGGCAACTGGGATAGAATCCGGTGCCCCAACCGGGACTAGAACCCGGTGTGCCGGTGCCGCAAGGCGGAGGATTAGCCTGTTAAGCCACGGCGCCGGCCTTTGTAATTTTAATTGTTGAAATCTTTCACTTCCGTAGATAAATTTACTCCCAAATATTTTAAATTTTTTGTAGCTATTGTGAATGGGATTTCTTTATTTCACTTTCAGCAAGATCATTATTGATATATAGAAATACTACTGTTTTTTGTATGTTAATTTTTGTATCCTGTGATTTTACTGAATTGTTTTATCAGTTCTAATAGCTTTTTAGTGAAGTGTTTAGTTTTTTCCATGTACAAAATTACATCAGCTGAAAGCATGGATATTTTGACTTCCTCCTTTCCAATTTCATTGCCCTTTATTTTTTTCTGTTCCCTAATTACTCTTGCTAAACTTTCTATTGAGATGGTCATATGATTTTTGTTGTTCATTCTGTTGATGTGATTTATGATACTGATTTGTGAATGTTGAACGATCTTTGCATCTCAGAGATGAATCTCACTTGATCATAATATATGATCTTTTTGATGTAGTGTTGGACTAGTTTGCTAATATTTGTTGAGAATTTTTGCACCTATGTTCTTCAGGGATATTGGGCTACAGTTTCATTTTTGTGCTTTTGTCTTTGTTTGGTTTTGATATCAGAGTAATGTTGGCCTCATTAAAAGAATTTGGCAGAGGGGCTGGTGTTGTGGCACAGCAGGTTAAGCTGAGACTTGTGATGCTGGCATTTGGTATCAGAATGCTGGTTTCTATGTTGGCTGCTCCAGTTCCAGTACAGCTTGATACTAATGCTCCTGGGAAGGCAGTGAATATGACTCACTGCCACTCACGTGGGAGACACAGATGGAGTTCTTGGCTTCTGGCTTCTGCCTGGATGTTGTAGCCATTTGTGAAATGAACTGAACTAGCAGACAGAAGATTTGTCTCTGTGTGTCTCCCTCTTTTTATATTGTCTGCCTCTCAAATAAATAAATTAATCTTTTAAAAAAAGATTAGCCAAATTCCCTTTTTTTCAAAATTTTGGAGTAGTTTGAAGAGTGTTAGAATTAATTCCTCTTTAATTATTTTGTAGAGTTCAGGTGTGATGCCATGAGGTTCTGGACTTTTCATTGATGGGAAACTTTTCATTATTGCTTCAGTCTTTTTTTTTTTTTTTTTAAGATTTTTAATTTATTTTCCTTGAAAGTCCAAGTTACACAGAGAAGGAGAGGCAGAGAGAGAGAGAGAGAGAAAGATCTTCCATCCGATGGTTCACTCCCCAGATGGCCGCAACGGCCGGAGCTGTGATAATCCGAAGCCAGGAGCCAGGAGTGTGTTCCAGGTCTCCCACGCTAGTGCAGGGGCCCAAGGACTTGGGCCATCTTCTACTGCTATCCCAGGCCATAGCAGAGCTGGATCAGAAGAGGAGCAGCCGGGACTCGAACCGGCGCCGATAAGGGATGCCGGCACTGCAGACAGCAGCTTTACCCACTGCGCTGGCCCACTGCTTCAGTCTTGTTACCTGTTATGAGTCTTGTTTAGATTTTCTATATCATCTTGATTTAATCTTGGTAGGTTATATGTATCCAAGAATTTATCCATCTCTTCGAGGTTTTCCAATTTGTTGTTCATGGTACTTTCTTATGATCTTTTGTGTTTTTGTGGTGTCAGTTGTAATATTTCCCTTTTCATTTTAATTATTTATTTTTAAAATATTATTTATCTTTTCCTCTTTTTTTCTTTGTTAGTCTGGCTAAAAGTCTGTCTATTTTGTTTACCCTTTCAAAAAGCCAGCTTTTTCATTTGTTGATTTTTTTTTACTTTTTTTTAAGTTGCAGTTTCATTTATTTCTGCTTTGATATTTATTATTTCTTGCCTACTTCTAAATTTGGTTTGCTCTTGCTTTTCTTTTTTTTAAGGATTTATTTTATTTATTTGAAAGACAGTTACAAAGAGAGGTAGAGCCAAAGCGAGAGAGAGGTCTTCCATCTGATGGTTCACTCCCCAAATGAGCACAAGGGCCAGAGCTGAGCTGGTCCGAAGCCAGGAGCCAGTAGCCTGTTCTGAGTCCCTCTAGAGTACAGGTGCCCAAGGACTTGGGCCATCCTCGACTGCCCTCCCAGGCCATAGCAGAGAGCTAGATCAGAAGTGGAGCAGCTGGGACATGAATCAGCGCACATATGGAGATGCCGATGATGCAGGCCAGGGCCTCAACCCGTCACAGCGCCAGTCCCTGCTCTTTCTTTTCTAAAGTTCCTGAGATAAATTTTTAGGTTGTTTACTTGAGTTCTATTTTTTTAAATATATGCACTTAATGCTATAAACTTTCCTGTTATTACTCTGTTTGCTGTATCACATATATTTTGGGCTGTAATATTTTCATTTTAATTTGTTTCAAGAAATTTTTAAATTGTCTTTTTAATTCATTCAGAGATCCCTTGGTTATTTGGTAGCATGTTGTCCAGTTTCCATGTAATTTTTTAAAAGATTTATTTATTTGAAAGAGTTACAGAGAGGCAGAGGCAGATGCACACACACACACACAGAGAGAGAGAGAGAGAGAGAGAGAGAGAGAGAGAGGTCTTCCATCTGCAATGGCTGGAGCTGGGCCAATCTGAAGCCTGGAGCCAGGAGCTTCCTTGGGTCTCCCATGCAGGTGTAGGGCCCAAGGACTTGGGCCATCTTCTACTGCTTTCCCAGGCCGTAGCAGAGAGCTGGATAGGAAGTGCTCACTGGAACCGCTGGCATTGCAGGCTTTACTCGCCGTGCCACAGCACCGGCCCTCCATGTAGTCTTTTTTTTTTTTTTTGACAGGCAGAGTTAAACAGTGTGTGTGTGTGTGTGTGAGAGAGAGAGAGAGAGAAAGAGAGAGAGAGAGAGAGAGAGAGAGATCTTCCTTCCATTGGTTCACTCCCCAAATGGCTGCAACTGCTGGCACACTGCGCGGATCCAAAGCCAGGAGCCAGTTGCTTCTTCCTGGGTTCTCATACAGGTGCAGGGCCCAAGCACTTGGGCCATCCTCCACTGCCTTCCCAGGCCACAGCAGAGAGCTGGACTGGAAGAAGAGCAACTGGGACAGAACGGCTGCCCCAACTGGGACTAGAACCCAGGGTACTGGCGCTACAGGCGGAGGATTAGCCTAGTGAGCCATGGCGCCAGCCTCCATGTAGTCTTAAATTTTCTATTTTTCTTTTTGTTGATTTCTAGTTTTATTCCTTTGTTGCTTGTGAAGATACATGGTATGATTTCAAATTTATGTAATTTTTTGAGACACGATTTGTAGCATATTTTATGATCTATCCTATAAAATGTTCCATGTGAAAATGAGAAGAATGTGTATTTTGTAGCTCTTGAATGAAAAGTTATTTAAATGTTTGTTAGGTCCCTTTGTATATGGTGTGATTCAACTCTGATATATATTTTTGATTTTCTGTCTGAATGATCTATCCATTGATGACAGGAAGGTGCTGAAGTCTCCCACTACTGTATTGGAATCTGTTTTTCTCTTTAGAGCTAATATTTGCTTTGTATATTTGTGTAGTCTTGTGTTGGGTACATATATATTTATGATTGTAATATCTTCTTGGTGAATTGGTTCTCTTACATGTAATATCTTCTTTATCTGTTTAAGTTTTGATTTAAGGTCTATTTTATCTGATGTAAGTATAGCTAGCCCAGCTCAATTTTGGTTTCCATGTGCATGGTATATCCTTTTCCAAACTTTCAGTTTCAGTCTATGTGTGTATTTATCTGTGAAAGGAGTTTCTTTGAGGTAGCATATAGCTGAGTCTTGTTTTTTTTTTTTTTTTTTTTTTTTTAATCCATTCAGCCAACCTATTTCTTTTGACTGGGGAATTTAATGCATTTACATTCAAGATTAATATTGATAAATATGGAGTAACTCTTATCATTTTGATTGGCTACTGATTGTATCTGTTAGCAAATTGGGTACTGATATGTATTTTCATGATAATTACTTATTTTTCTTTTTTAAAATTTGTTTTGTTTATTTGAATGACAGAGTTACAGAGAGGGCGAGACAGAGAAAGATCTTCCATCTGCTGGCTCACTCACCAAATGGCCACGATGGCCAGGGCTGGGCCAGGCTGAAGCCAGAAGCCAGGAGCTTCATTTGGTTTCCCAAGGGGGTGGCAGGGGGCCGTCTTCCTGGGCCATCTTCCACTGCTCTCTAACGCACATTAGCAGGGACCTGGATTGGAGGTGGAGCAGCTGGGTCTTGAACTGGGGCCCATATGGGATGCCAGTGTCACAGGTGACAGCTTAACCCACTGTGTCACAACACTGGCCCCATAATGACTTCTAAGGTAGGACTCCTTTTAGGATTTTTTTCTACAGCTGGGCTAGTGGTGATGGATTCTTTGATTTTTGCCTGTCTAGGAAATACTTTCTCTTTCACTTATAAAGAATAGCTTTGCTAGATAATAATTGTGAGCAATGTCTATGATATTTTTTATCTGGCCCTTTATAGAAAAATTTGCTGACCCTTAATTTTGTACCAGATTTCATCCATGTACACCTGCAGTACTTTAGTTTCTCTTCTATTTTGTCTTTATAATTTGTATACATGTGAGTGTACCCATGTGAGTATGTGTATCGGTATATGCACATGTGTGTGAATTTAGGACCCAGAAAATCCACAAATATGTATCTTATTAGAGCAAAGAAGAGAAGGTTTGCTGTGTTCCTTCCACACTGTCTTAATTTCTCCTGTCTTCTCTATCCCAGACCAATTTTCTGTCAGCCCATTCAGCAAGGGATGAGGCAGCAAGGCTGGAAGAGCGCAGGGGTGTGATTGAATTTCACGTGGTTGGAAATTCCCTGAACCAAAAACCGAACAAGAGGATCCTGATGTGGCTGGTCGGCCTGCAGAATGTGTTCTCCCATCAGCTGCCCCGAATGCCAAAAGAGTATATCACGCGGCTCGTCTTTGACCCGTAAGTTTTGTGTTGGCTCTTCCTTCTTTGTTTCCTTTTACAATGGAAGACAAACTATTTAGATAGTGAAAGTCTGCCACAGTCTCCCACAGAAGTCTCTTCCTCCTGCGATACTGTGCTATGGAGTTTCATCAAGCTGATTTTCATGTCAAAAGGTACTGCAGTTGATTTCCCCACAATTTATACATTTTTCTTTTATAAATATTTGTTTATTTGAAAGGCAGGAAGACAGAGAAAGAAAAAGAGAGAGAGAGAGATATCTTTCATCACTTACTTTCCATCATTTACTTTCCAAATGGCCACGAATATTTGTTCACTTTATAGAAGAACTCCATGCAGTCTCCATGAGTGTCTGGTGCCCAATTACTTGGGCCATCTTCTGCTTCTTTCCCATGCACATTAGCATACAGCTGGGTCAGAAACTGAACAGCTGGGACTTTAACCAGCACTCCCATATCAGATGCCAGCATCTCAGGCAATGGTTTAATGGGCTGTGCCACAACTCCAGCCTCTATAATTTCTTGTCAATGATAGTGAAGCTTTATATTTTAAGTTTTTTGGTGGCTATCCTGTGTTCATTTACTGTAGAGAGAATTACACACTAAGACGATATCCCACTTTTTTTTTTAAATAATCAAAAGGCTTCTAGCTTTAATACCTTAACTAGGTTTCATTGTTGCTCATATCGGTAACAGTTGGGAAAATTATTGAGAAATAAGTCAGATTAACTCTGCAAATCCATTGTTTTAATTTTTTTTTGAAACCCTAAACCCCAAATTGATTTATTTAAATGTATTTTGACATATTTAGCTCAACAGCCTATGTGGATTCAGAATGATACTTGAGACAGAGAGAGGGTCTGATGGGATTCCTCAGTACTGGGTCTGGCAAACTGTACATGTGAATTTCATATTCTTCCATATTGTTTCTGTAATATTTTTGACTAAGACTAAACTTGTCGAGGACATGTGTTTGACCATTACTTCATGTCCGCCTCTGACCTCCCACCCTGGGGTCCTTGGTACGGGGGCTGCCAGTGCCACAGTACTCCATGCATACTCTGTTCTCTATTTGTAAGCCGCAGGTGGTTCTTAGGTGACTGGTGTTTTGTTGTGATGGGCGCTGGAAAGAAGGCTTGTGCTGGCAAGCTTGATCTAAGAAGCCCAGGTTGAAGGATGGTCTAACAAGATAGTGGCCAGATGAAGGCGTACCCCTAAAAAATATATTTCTGTAATGTGGATAGTAAAACTTTAATATAATATTATTCTTTTCAGGAAACACAAAACCCTCGCTTTAATTAAAGATGGCCGTGTTATTGGTGGTATATGTTTCCGTATGTTCCCATCCCAAGGATTCACAGAGATTGTTTTCTGTGCTGTAACTTCAAATGAACAAGTCAAGGTAAGAGTAATCCAAGGTCTCAGAAGAGGAGAACGTGAGGCTTCTTGCTAGAGCTGCAGAGCTTAGGAAGTTCTCTGTGCTGTGTCCAGAGAGGGCTCCAATAGAATTTAGGACTACACTCACTACAAGTGTACAGATGTTATGTGAGAATAGGTGGCTCCACATACCAGTAAGTAAGGCTGTACCATGGCTTTGTTGGACCTTGGGGCAAGGTACAGGGACACTGTATAACCCAATGTGAAATTTACATGTAATTCAGCAAATGAAAGGATATTTGAAATAAAGCCCAGTTTTCATTTTCATTGTCAGTTTACACACACACACACACACACATACACACACACCAGGTAACACTGAATCATTAGAAAGGGTATAGTTGATGTGGATTAGGATAAAAATTTGGCCAGTTTACACTTCACAAAGATTTCTTAAGACTTTGTCCCTTGTCCTTAAAGGGGAGTTGTGGAAAATTTGCGTAAGTTTATGATTAAATTTTAGAGTATTCATGGAGGTTTTGGCATGTGTTGGAATTTTTTTTTTAATTTGTTTTCTTGTTTTGTTTCTTTTTCATGTCATGGTTTACCTCCCCAATAGTTCTTGGCATGAGTCCCTCCCTGGGAACTGTAGCTGTGATTTGATGTTTTGTTTTTTTTTTTTTTTTTTTCTTTTTTCTTTTCTTTTTTTTTTTTTTTTTTTTTTTTTTTTGACAGGCAGAGTGGATAGTGAGAGAGAGAGACAGAGAGAAAGGTCTTCCTTTTTGCCATTGGTTCACCCTCCAATGGCCACTGCGGCTGGCGCTGCGCTGATCCAAAGCCAGGAGCCAGGTGCTTCTCCTGGTCTCCCATGCGGGTGCAGGGCCCAAGCACTTGGGCCATCCTCCACTGCCTTCCTGGGCCATAGCAGAGAGCTGTCCTGGAAGAGGGGCACCGGCACCCCAACCGGTACTAGAACCTGGTGTGCTGGCGCCGCAAGGTGGAGGATTAGCCTGTTAAGCCACGGTGCTGGCCTTTTTTTTTTTTCTTAAGATTTATTTATTTACTTGAAAGAGTAACAAATACACAGAAAGAGAGAGAGAGAGAGACAGAGAGAGAGGCAGAGACAGAAAGAGGTCTTTCATCCTCTGGTTCACTCCCCAGATAGCTGTAACAGCTGGAGCTCCGTGCTGCAGGCAGGAGCCCGGAACCCCATCCGGGTCTCCCATCTGAGTGGCAGGTTCAAATCAAGTGATTTTACCCTTCTGGCACCTTTCACCTTGGACTAGCCACGGTTCAGGTGCTGGCAGAGATGCCAGAATTGAAACAGTGCAGGTTTAAGGACATCTTTGGCTCCTTCGCCTTCAAAGAAGCAATGCCATTTACATAAACCAAAAATAAGTCACTGAAAGGAATTATTCTGTACTTGAGGGTGACAACCAATGCAGTTGGCACTTTTGCTTTCATTAGTGGCTTTTTTTTCTCAAGTCACAGTGCCAAGGACAGCTGCTGTGATATATTTGCTCTCACAAAGCACAAGTGGAGCTTTTTGTCTTTGACTTCCAGCATTGAGTACCAAAAGGCAAATGCGATTCAGCAGCCTTACATTTATCATTCTGACTGGGGCAGTAAAGACCCGTGTATGCGTGAAACGGATCTCTGGCTTCTTTTCAAGGAATTCTGACAGTATGTCTTTAGATGGTGCTGTTGCTGTATTTATCGTTTTTTCTCCTTAACCAAAATGAAAGTGTCCAAATGTCCAAATCTTTCCAAATATAGAGTGTTTAGGGCCCTACTTAAAGGACAATTTTGTTTGAGTTTTCATGGAGTGAAGACTTGGGAAATATGCCATTGCTTTGTAATTTTGGGAAAAGTTTACATAGTTTTTGTTTTCAATGATAGCTACACCAGGCTCCTTGTTTGGAAAGGTTGATTAAGGTTGACTTGGACACTTTTAGGGATACTGCAGGAAAACGAAGTATTTACTATGAATTGGATACTTTGTCTTTTTACTTCCCAGAAGGGCAATTTATTTTTTTTTCTCTCAAACCATGTAATTTTCTAAAGACTTGAAGGAAGGTGGCCAAACAACACAAACTCAGTAGGAAGAGCTGGACAAAAAATAACTTTTTATGACTCAAAATTTCAGTTTTAGAAAATGAAGATTAGTCTTTCAAAACCATAGAATGGATGGGTTTGATGAAAGTCATATATATGGTTACTTCAAAAGGTTCATGGAAAATGGCATTAAAAGTTAAGTTTATTTTAATGCAAAAATTTTGGAAATTATGTGTATGAGAGGTGTTCAAAAAGTTCATGGAAACTGTATATTATAAAAAATGTACACATGGATTTCAAACTATTTTGAACCAAAATAAACTTTACATTTTAAAAACATTTAACAGACATTTATTTATTTATTTAAAAGACAGAGAAATAATGAGTTACCATCTGCTAGTTCACTCTCAAATACCCACAAGGGCCAGGACTGGGCAGGGCTGAAGCTAAGTGCCAGGAAAGCTGTCAGGCCTCCCACATGGGTGGCAGGGACACAGTTACTTGAGTCATCACCACTGCCTCCCAGGGTCCTTACTGGTAGGAAGTTTGAGTTAGGAGCTGGAGCCAGGAATCAAACCTGCAAGATACAGATGTCTTAACCGGTACGCCAAGTGCTTGGTTGTTATGCTTACCTTTTTATTCCATTTTCTATAAACCTTTTGAAATTCCCTTGTATGTGTTTATGGATTCAAGTTATGAGGAACCTATTGTTTAGTAGGATTAAGAATGGGAAAAACTGTTCTTTCATTAATTTCCTGATCTCTTTTCAGTGTGTTCTGTCGTTAGTTAATGATTAATGAACAACTCTGGGGACATGGTACTGCCCTTCATGTTTAGGGGAGATCTTAAAACTGTTCATAGAAATGAAGCCTGTACTATGAAGAAACTCTGCATGAATTTTGCTCTTTTCCATCAAAATGAACTTATTTTTTAAACCTGGTTTTTCATGAACTTTTTGAAGATTTTTTTGTACATTTTCATAGCATAAGTCTAAGATAAAGATTAGAGCTTTACTAACTCATCAGTTGTAGACAGATAGAGGCCCGGCTCCAATACTGAGTGAAACTGAATGAGTCCCAGTGGCCGTACACATAATTTTGAAAAACCATAAAGTAATAGGTAGAGGTTTTAAATGTTTATTTGCTATATTAAAAGCCTTGACTAACTGGTACTTTAGAATTTATACCCAGTCATTTTTGAGAATCAAACTTATTTACAAATTCTTATGAATGTTTTCAGTTAGAATCATATTTGAATTTATCTTGCTCAAGGCACTCACAAGACAACATTTTAGAATTTGCTTGAAGCTCCTTACTGGTTATAGACTATCTTGTCTTGTAAAAACTATTTAGTTTTGATATTATACACAACATTACCATTACTTCACCAATACTTGTTTCCTTTAGTAAATATTTAAATAAACACTAAAGTTACTGGATAGTTTTGGAAAAAGAATCCTTTTAGTAGCAGTTAAAAATAGATACACAAACAAGGGAAATACAAGCAGTTTTGGGGTTAGAATCTAAACGTTTGCTTATAATAGCTTTCTGTTGTCAGTGCCTGTATAATCAAGGAGATGTTCAAGCTGCCACTACTGCCGGTCATAGTGCTAAATGCAGAGGAAGTTCAAGTTAAAAGTCATAGCCCCTACTCAAAAGGATGTTGGAATCTGGAAAATTTCTTTGGAGAAGTGACAAAGTAGTAGCCAGTAATGCAAAATATCTTATGCAAGTTTTGAGCAGCTATTTATTAAAGAGTTATCATTGTTTTTAAGTAAAATTAATTGGATTGTGGATAAGGAAAAGAAATAATAGTTCTATGAACTCCTTATGAGATAGTGCATACCAACAAAACCCTACCTCCTGTATCATCCCACACCTTTGTTAAAATGAATTTCATCAGAAGTCATATTTCTTATTGATTTCCAGATACTGCTTTTCCTCTATATGTGCAATTCTCTCCAGCTCACCAACTTTCTCCTTTCCTCCAGCTAAAATTTTTTTCTTTAAAAATAATTTTTAATTACAGAAGTCACGTACAAATACATTTTCAGATAAAGTAAAAATCCTGTTCACCCTTGCCCCTGCCATTCTGTGCTATTGCTTGGTGTGCATCCTTCCAGGTGCTTCTGTATTCATGTTTGTGATTGGAATGCACCTGTACCTAAAAGGTGGATGTGTTCTGTTATTTACATAATGAAATTTATTCCATATATATTGCCATGCTACAAAAATGATTTATTTATTTGAAAGTCTGAGTGACAATGAGGAAACCAGAGAGAGAAAGAAAAAGAGGTGTGGGGGCCGGCACTGTGGCACAGCAGGTTAACACCCTGGCCTGAAGTACTGGCATCCCATATGGGCACTGGTTCAAGACCCAACTGCTCCAATTCCCATCCAGCTCTCTGCTAATGACCTAGGAAAGCTGTAGAAGATGGCCCAAGTCCTTGGGCCCCTGCACCCATGTGGGAGACCCAGAAGAAGCTTCTGGCTCCTGGATTTGGATTGGCACAGCTCCGGCCATTGCAGCCAATTGGGGAGTGAACCATTGGATGGAAGACCTCTGTCTCTCTCTGCCTTTCCTCTCTCTTTGTAACTCTAACTTTCAAATAAATAAATCTTTTAAAAAAGAAAAAAAGAAAAGAAAAAGAGGTGTGGTGGTGGGAAAATATCTTGTATCTGTTCATTACCCAAATGGCTACAAGGACTGGAGCTGGGCCAACCTGAAGCCTGGAGCCAGGTTCTCCACCTGGGTCTCCCACATGAGTGCATTTTCTGTTGTGTTCCCGAGTGCATTAGCAGGGAGCTGGATCAAAAGCAGAGCAGCCACGTGGTGCTCCAATATGATTTTCAGCATTGCAGGTGGAGGCTTAATCTGCTGTGCCACAAAGCCCTCCCACCCCCCAGTCTAAATTAAAAAAAATAAGAAGTTCCAATTTCCCTCTCAGGCCCAACAATTTACATTTTCACTGATGGTCTTGGAGAGTGTCATTTCCTCCATTTTACTGACACTGAGTACCTTTACCCTCAAAGATGCTTTTGTAGAGTTGGGTGAAATATTTCATCTCACAGTAGTGCTCTGATTGCTATTGAGATTGAACATATTTTTTATATTTACTGGATATATTTTTTCCTGTGCCTATCCTTTGATTGTTATCTTAGGTTCTCTCTTTTTTTTTTTTTTAAATTGATCCTATAGAAGATGTTTATGTATTCTTGATATTTGTGAAAATGTTGCAACTACATCTCAGTTTTTCATTTATCTTTTATTTATTGTATCTTAAATTGTTTATGGTATCTTGAAGCAGTTTTAAAATTTGAAACACTCTTCTTAGTATCTGTCTCCTACCCTTATTTTCCATTTCATGAAAAGTCTTACTAGCTTCAGTGTCTTTTTCTTCTTCTATTTCCTTTTCGTTCACTCACTCAATTATCTTGTGACTTTTTCCCACTGCTATAGGTACAGATATATCATTCTTTAACAATATTATGCAATAAAAATATAATGCAGGCCTCAAATGCAGGTTACTTATGTAATTTAAAATTTATACTGGGCAGGTGTTTGGTTCAAAACACATCCCGTATCAGAGTGCCTGATTGAGTACTGCCTCTTCTGCTTCTCATCCAGCTTCCTGCGTGTGCACAACCAGGGAGCAGTAAATAATGCCTCAAGTACTGGGGTTCCTGACTCCCACATGGGAGACTCAGATGGAGTTCTGAACTCCTGGCTGTGGCCTGACCCAGCACTGGCTGCTGCAGGCATTTGGGGAGTGAACCAGCAGGTGGACAATCTATCTCTATCCGTCATTCTGCTCTCCCTCCCACCCCCCAAAAAAATCTAGTAGGTACAAAGTAAAAAGAAATAGGTGGAACTAATTTTACTTTTTTAAAAAAGATTTATTTATTTATTTGAGAGGCAGAGTTACAGAGAGGCAGGGCAGAGAGAGAGGTCTTTCATCCGCTGGTTCATTCCCCAGATAACCGCTATGGCCGGAGCTGTACTGATCCGAAGCCAGGAGCCAGGAGCCTCTCCCGGGTCTCCCATTTAGGTGCAGGGGCCCAAGGACCTGGGCCACCCTCTACTACTTTCCCAGGCCATAGCAGAGAGCTGGATTGGAAGTAGAGCAGCTGGGACTCGAACCAGCACCTATATGGGATGCCAGCACTGCACGTGGTAGCTTTACCTGCTATGCCACAGAGCTGGCCCCTATTTTACATCTTAACAAATTGCCCAAACATTTCAACATATAATAAATATCTTATTAATAATGAGATTTTTTTCCTTGAGGATTTTTTTTCTTTTTTTCTTTTTGACAGGCAGAGTGGATAGTGAGAGAGAGAGAGACAGAGAGAAAGGTCTTCCTTCCGTTGGTTCACCCCCGAAATGGCTGCTACAGCTGGCTTGCTGCATGGATCCAAAGCCAGGAGTCAGGTGCTTTCTCCTGGTCTCCCATGCAGGTTGCAGGACCCAAGCACTTGGGCCATCCTCCACTGCCTTCCTGGGCCATGGCAGGGAGCTGAACTGGAAGAGGAGCAATCGGAACAGAATCTGGTGCCCCAACTGGAACTAGAACTCTGGGTACCAGTGCTGCAGGCAGAGGATTAGCCTAGTGAGCCGCAGCACCGGCCCCTTGAGGATATTTTTAATCTCAATTTGGAATTCATGTTTCACTTGCTCAATAGTCACAGGGAGCTAGTGCTTAGCATATACAACAGTGCTGCTCCATCCTGTAATTATGTGTTTATGTCTTCCCCGTTTTAATATCATCTCCTCAAGGAAAGAGATATCTCATTCTTTTTTTCCACGTTTTACTTAAATTCAGTGTTTTTTATTGTAATATGTTAGGACAAACCTAAAATGTCCTTGGATTATGGAAGGATAATTTTCAGAAGGAGATGATGATAATGTTCTATTAACTGGAAAGACCATCCCTTGATTATTATTATGCTCTGGTATGGAATCCATGCTCTGGAAAAGCATTCTTAGATTGGCAGAAAGCCTTGAACAAGGTGATTCAGGTGATGAGGGGTCTTCCAGTTGTGCCACATGAGGAATGATTGCAGCTTTGATGGTGCTTGGCTTGGGAACTGGGAGATAGGGGTAGGCGCCAGTGAGGGAGTACAGTCTTCAAGAGCTTGGAGCTTGGAGAGCTGTTTAAGACAAGAATGTGTCTCAGTGACTCTAGGAGTAGGGCTAAGGTCAGTACATAGAAACAATAGGCCGTAGCTGCGGCTCAATAGGCTAATCCTCCACCTGTGGCGCCGGCACAGCGGGTTCTAGTCCCAGTCAGTGCACCGGATTCTGTCCTGCTTGCCCTGCCCCTCTTCCTGTCCAGCTCTCTGCTGTGGCCCGGGAAGGCAGTGGAGGATGGCCCAAGTCCTTGGGCCCTGCACCCCTAGGAGACCAGGAGAAGCACCTGGCTCCTGGCTTTGAATCAGCGCGGTGCGCCAGCTGCGGCGGCCATTGGAGGGTGAACCAACGGCAAAAAGGAAGACCTTTCTCTCTGTCTCTCTCTTTCACTGTCCACTCTGCCTGTCAAAAAAAAAAAAAAGAAAAGAAAAAGAAAAAGAAAAAAACCAAAGGGTCAGATCTTGGGAAGATATTAGGAAGAATTTTCAACTATACAGATCCCAAAAATGAATTGTTCTAGCTTAGGATCAAGTGACTGCCCTACAGTAGAGAGATTCTAGCAGATCTTTTTGTGACAGTTGACAAAATACTACTAGCCTCACATGGGATAAAGAGTTGAACTAAATGAGTTCCAAAAATTGTGCCCTTAAGGTACTATGATTCCATGACATCATACCTGTGAGTAGTTTTGAGTTTTTTTGAAAAATGCATCAACAAATTCCAGACCATCTATGTACAGATAGTTACATCTGGATGCTTAGATTTAACTTTTTTTTCCTGAGGTTTATAAATAATCATATTAAATTGATAAATTTTCTCTAAGCTATGCATGCCATTGAGAAAACTGGGACTTGCATTTTGTTTTCATCTATCAATCACTAACTTATTTAGCATTGTTCTTTGCCTTTTGTGAATTCCTAAAGTTGTCTAGTTGGCTCAGAGATTCTGGGTTTCTCAGGCCTTGCTGAGAAAGGTCTCCTAAAACTAAGCTGTATATCCTATGTGATGATACAATTCTTCAGGAGGTTTGCTGATTTGTGGTGCATTGTAAACAGGTGGATTAGTAAATAGTCTTATGAGGATTAGCACTTTTTATTTACATAGGTCTTTTCATCTTAGGTACACAGGTACTTGAAAGATAAGAAGAAATTCATGATCAGCATTTACCCAGAAACTCCTAGATTAGTGTTCAGCAAGTAATCTATAGGATCAGATTGGCAGTTTCTAACTTTGGTGTGTTATTTTCCAAGAACCAAAAGCTTCTGCTTTCTAATGTTGATTTTATCTCTGATTAAGAACTTGGAATCTTTTGATTTTGTAGTTCATTTTAAAAGTTCAGAAATGCAAAAAAGGTGGTTAGTGCTATATTTCCTGAGGGATGACCCTGGTTGGTAAAATATATAATAATCACAAACTCTTAAATTTACTGACATTCCTGATGGATTTGTAGGGATTTCTTTTCTCCAGAACCTAATGTATTTGTCCATATGCTAACTTCTGCACAGGGCTATGGAACACATCTGATGAATCATTTGAAAGAATATCATATAAAACATGACATCCTGAACTTTCTCACATATGCAGATGAATATGCAATTGGGTACTTTAAGAAACAGGTAGGTTTCTAACTGGGCAACACTGCTGTGTCTTTCCTTTATTTAATATGCACTCAGGGAGCCTTCATCCCGACAGATGTTTCCCCCGAGTGTTTCCTACTTTGGAGAAGGACATATTTATTTTGTAAATCTTATGCCACAAATAAACCTGAGACTGAATTACAGAGTTATAGTTGATATATAGTGATTTGTTCCTTAATTGCCATGTATAAGTGAAGTACAATAGTGCATTTTGACATATCAGAATATGGTATTCCAAGACTAGGGAGGAATTCCCAGTCCTGGGCTGATAAAGTCTTCCACAAATGAGAGAAATAACGCAGTGTCTGGCAACCCTGTATGTATAACAACTGAGGAAAGTCATGAAAGTTAAAATGGACCACAGACCATCCTGGTTCCATAGCACGTAGCAGTCTGGGAGCTTTGCTGCTACCTTAGTACTTGCTTATCAGAAGTTTTCAGCTTAGCCTTTTTAGGAATATTCTTTGGCTGCATGCATGTTATTTTTAACAGTGACTTATAATTCCATTTATTTTTCTAACGACAAAAGTTATAGATAGTCATTGTAGAAATTTTGGAGTATGTAATGCACAAAGAACAGAAAAATTGGTTGCAGTTTATTATCCAGAAAATTTTAGTTGGCTTTTAAAAATTTTTTTTTTTTAGATTTATTTATTTACTTGAAAGTCAGAGTTACACTAAGAGAGAAGGAGAGGCAGAGAGAGAAGGAGAGGAGGGGTCTTCCACCTACTGGTTTATTCCAGTTGGTCACAACAGCTAGAGCTGCACCAATTCAAAGCCAGGAGCTGGGGTCTTACTCCAGGTCTCCCACATGGGTGCAGGGGCCCAAGGACTTGGGCCATCTTCTACTGCTTTCCCAGGCCATAGCAGAGAGCTGGATTGGAAATGGAGCAGCCAGGACTTGAACCGGCACCCATATGGGATGCTGGCACTGCAGGCGGTGACTTTACCCACTCGCCACAGTGCTGGCCACTTGGTTAACCTTTTGATATATAGATTTCTTATATTTTTCTCTTATCTGTAAATGTATATATATATAAATTGGCTCATACTGTGTATATAACTTAGTTACAGATCTTTTCATTTGATGTTTTTGTCATTTTTACACATAATTTTTGATGGTATCCTGAGATTCATATAGAGAATAATTTATTTACCCAATACCACATTTTTAGATGTCTGTGTTTTTAATATGTAAATATACATGTGTGCATGTGTGTGTATATATGATTTACCATCACTAATGGTTATTTGCTTAGAGTCTAGAAGTAGAGTTTTTTCCAAACTTTTAAGTTTTTTTGTTATGTGTTGCCAAATATGGAAACAATTTCTATTCTTGTCTGCAGTATATAAGGGAACTCAGGAAAGGACATGGTAATTGAAAAAAAAAAAAAAAAAGCATTTTTACTCCCTTTTCCAAATAACAAATTATGTATTTGACTTTATTTGATCATAGTGAGATTTGGTTAATTTTTCCATGTTTATTGACCCTTTGAATTTCTACCTTTTTTTTTTTTTTTAAAGATTTCATTTATTTATTTGAGAGCAGAGTTAGAGAGAGGGAAAGGCAGAGAGAAAAGTTCTTCCATTTACTGTTTCACTCTCAAAATGGCCACAACAGCTAGAGCTGGGCTGATCTGAAGCCAGGAGCCAGGAGCATCTTCCAGATCTTCCATGTGGGTGCAGAGGCCTAAACACTTGGCCATCTTCCGCTGCATTTCCAGGCCATAAACAGAGAGCTGGATCAGAAGAGGAGCAGCTGGGACATAAACTGGCACCTGTAAGGGATGCTGGCACCACAGGTGGAGGCTACTAGTACTCACCAGTGCTGGCCCCTGAATTTCTACTTTTTTTGAATTGCCAATTCATTATATTTTGTCCCTTTTTCTATTAAAATGTTTTTATATTGATTTACAAGAGCGTTTGTATAGTGATATCAGCTTTTTATATTCATTCATATATTGCTTGTGGATTGGTTTTTAATCCAGAGAATTTTAAAGGTTTTATACTTAATGTTCATTGACTTCTTTAATCATATTCATTGAATTAATAGTAGCTTTTCCTGCTTGACGGCAGAAAATTAATCTCCTTGTTTTCTTCTCAGCCCTTTTTATTTTTTAAGGATTTATTTTGTTTATTTGAAAGAGTTACAGAGAGAGATAGAGAAAGAGCGAGAGAGAGAGAGAGAGAGAGAGAGAGGTCTTCCATCTGCTGTGTGCTTCCCAAATGGCCACAATGGCGGGAGCTGAGCTGATCAGAAGTCAGGAGCCAGGAGCTTCTTCCTGGTCTCCCACATGGGTGCAAGGACCCAAAAACTGGGGCCATCCTCTGCTGCTTTTCCAGGCACATTAGCTGGGCACTGGATCAGAAGTGGAGCAGCTGGGACTCAAACTGGCACTCCATATGGGGTGCTGGTGTTATAGGCTGGGGCTTTAACCTGCTGCGCCACAGTGCTGGCCCCTCTTCTCATTCTTTGGGATGTCTTTATGACTGTTATGTTTATGGTTGAAACTTTCTTTTCTTTTTTAGTTTGTGTTTGTCAGCCTTTCTAGACTGTAATTACATTGCAAAGCCTGATTCCTTTTTTTAAAAAAAAAAATTGACAACGTCTTAAGTGACTTGTCTGTAGTCCTCATTGAGGATGATGGCAATAATTACTTGGAAGATAAGGTTTTGCTGAAAGTAAGGTAGGAAACAAACTGCTAGTGATAGTTTTGAAGTTCAAATAATTTTCTGCAAGTAACTGAAATAGATGCCTTAAGAAAAATTCGGTTTATATTGTAAATTATTATTTGAATTTTTCAGTGTCATGCCCTGAAGCATGCTGTTGTTTCAGCTTAAAGGATGTATATTGCAAGGCATTAATGTCACTGAATCAGCCATAAATTATGACAGCTTTTACCTACAGAGAAGAGGTTTCATTTTTTCAGCATTAAGGTTCTAGCTGCAATATATTTTTCAAATGTTTATTTGTTTATTTGAAAGGTAGATTAGAGAGAGAGAGAGAGAGAGAGAGACAGAGAGAGTAAAGCCTTCCATCTGCTAGTTCACTCACTCCCCAAATGGCCACAATGGCCAGGGCTAGACTGATCCAAAGCCAGGAGCCAGATCTTCTTCTGGGTCTCCCACATGGGTGCAGGGGCCCAAATACTTGGGCCATCTTGCACTGCTTTTCCCAGGCCATTGGCAGGGAGTTGGATTAGGAGTGGAGCATCTGAGACTTGAACTGGCACCCATATAAGATGCTGGGGTCACAGGCAGTGGCTTTACCCACTGCCCTGACCCCTTGCAACATTTTTTGACAATCTTTTGTCTTAGAGTGTCCATAAATGTTACTGACTTGTTAAGAATCTGAGTAAATTCCAACGGCCAGGCAGCAGGTCAAGCTGACTCTTAGAAAGCCAGCATCCCATATCTGAGCGCTGGTTCAAGTCCTGGCTGCTCTGCTTCCAATCTAATTCTCTGCTAATGAGCCTGGGGAAACAGCAGAGGATGACCCTAGTATGAGAGACCTGGGGTTTCGGGTTCCTGGCTTCAGCCTGGCCCAGCCCTGATGATTTTGGACGTTTAGGGAATGAACCAGTAGATGGAAGATCTTTTTCTCTTTGTCTCTCCCTCTTTTTCTCCCTCTGCCTTTCAAGTAAATAAGTATTAAAAAAATAAAAAGTCTGAGTAACTCCCATAATACATTTTTTGAGGGGAAATTTGCATTCTCTATTATGTAGTTGAATGCAAAATTAAACCCAATTTTTACTTAATATTGGTTCCTGTTTTAAACCTTAAAAATTATTTGTTTTATTAGTATCATTTTTATGTTATCTTGCTTTCTATTTGCATAGTTTGATTTCTGATGTTTTTGAACTTCATGAGTGAAGCTAATCTTTTCAGATTAGTAGGAGGAGACTTTGAAAGAAACATGTTTTGATGCCTATGCCTGGCACGCAGCACTCAGGAGACATTTGATGCACAGTGTCCATATGAATGGATTTATTGTCTTTGCAGGGTTTCTCCAAAGAAATTAAAATACCTAAAGCCAAATATGTTGGCTACATTAAGGATTATGAAGGAGCCACTTTAATGGGATGTGAGCTAAATCCTCGGATCCCATATACAGAATTTTCTGTGATCATTAAAAAGCAGAAAGAGGTAAGCGAGTGATGGATGTATGTTTCTTACAGCCTCATCTTAGTGGTGGTGCGATGCATTCCTTGGTTTTTGTGTATTTGTTGAGTGTACATCATAATCTCAGTCTGCTCTGGTTTATCTAGCTTTCTTCTTTAAAGACTTCCTGGATAGTCTCCTCTCTAGGTCACCATTCCTAAGATACTCAGTACTTGTGAAATCTGTGTAAAATGTAACATGCTTTAACTTTCGCTTTTTCCTTCCCAATCAGCTCTTTACCTCCATCTCCAGTCTAATGGCCATTACTGATGCTTTAACCATCTTGCTTGATGTCTTCATCTGTTACCTACTCCTTTCATTCAACACACATGCAGATCAAGCCATTTCAGGCAGTGCTGCCTTCCTCCTTTGAACTTCCGAGCCCTGCTTTGATCCATCTGTATGAATTTCACTTAATCACTTCACATAGACATTTATCTTAGTGTGCATTAATCTCTCTTTTCACCTTGTATATTCTGAAAGCTGCTACTTCTAGATATTTAAGTGATTTATTATCTGGTATGGGGTGACTCCTGCGTATGAAAAGAGAAGTGGTAACAGGAAAGATTGACAGATTTGACTGTACAGTCTTTTTACATTTCTCTAAGGCAGAAAAAAAATTACCCTAAAAAGAGCATAATTGGAGAGTACACAGAGGCTGTTTGATTAAATGAATGACTTTTGTGTGTGAAGCCCAGGGTCATCTTCCTCCCACCCAGTGTGTTTGATTTCAGAAAACTGGGAGTTTGCATCTGTGTCATCCCACAGCTATCTCACTCCATACTTCTGTTATTTGTTTTAGTGTACTTTTCTCCAGCAAATAATTAAAGATGTCTGTCTTAAACCCATCTTTGTTTTCTGGTTTCTATTAACTACCATAATCTCAGTTCTCAGTTGCTTATCAGGCGTTACCGACTTAGCCATGAAGCTCCTTACACGGTATCTGGTGCATAGTAGTTACTCATTAAGTCTTTGCCTTTTGCTTAAAACGGATTTGTTCTTAACGCTTCCCATGGAAGTGAGCAAAAAGCTTTCTTTTAAAATTAGAAAATAAAAACAACTTTTGTTGCCTTTTGGTCAAAGATGTCAGCCTCAGAGAGAATTCCAAATAAATGGAGTTAATAAAGCACAGCAGGCTCCCCTCTCTCCTTGTCTCTGTCGAGGAGCCGGCTTTCCCCATTGTTCTCTGTGGGGCTTAATGAGTAGGTCTGGATTCAGCCGCACATTGTTCAGCCTTGGAGGCTGCTGGCCAACTAAAGCCATCACTGTGCTGTCAGCTGCTGCTCTTTCCTCATTCCTCCTCCCAGCAGCACCAGCTCATCCCCACAGTGTTAACTGAGATTCTCTTGGCACAGCCTGAAAAATTCACAGTGCACACGGTGTGTCGTCCCCCCCACCCCCCAATCCCCAAGGGGAAAGCCAGAGCTCAGAGCTATTTTAGATAGCTAACAAAGCAGTCAACTTTTTGGAAGACAATGCTTCCTCCTCCTTGTTTTTTCTCTTCTGCTCAGATCCCTTCTCCCCCCTCCCCCCCCCTCAGTCTTTGCCTCCAGCCTTTTCTTACAAACACCCTTGAATGGTTGATGGCAGTTTGGAGCTCTTAACCTAGTTCTTGTAAAAGAGGTATGAAGTCATCATAACAGTATATTTGGTTTCATGTGCAGGCCGAGTTCCCCTTATCTGAAATGATTGTGACCAGAAGTGTTTCAAATTTCAGAGTTTTTTTTTTTTTTTTAATTACATTACTGATTGAGCAGCCCTTATCCAAATCTCCAGTATGTCTCCAGTATGTCACGAAGTTTGATTGTGTCCCCTTAGAAAAAAATCACATTGTTTTGCAACATCCTTACTTTGGCTCTTCCAAGTCCTTTGTAGTCCCCCATGTGAATTAAAATTTAGGAATTGGGGGCTGGCGTGGTGTAGCAGGTTAAGTGGCTGCCTCCTATGGATACCAGTTCGAGTCCTGGCAGCTCCACTACCAATCCAGCTCTCCACTAATCACCTGAGAAAGCACTGGAGTATGGCCCAGGTCCTTATGCTCCTGCACGCAGGAGCTCCTGCCATCGGAGTATGGCCCAAGTCTCGGTTCCTGGCTTTGTTCTGGCCCCTCCCTGGCCATTGCAGCCACTTGGGGAGAGACTCAGCAGATCAAAGATCTCTCTCTCTGTGTCCTTCCCTCCCCACCTCTGTAACTCTACCTTTCAAATAAGTAAATAAATCTTAAAAGAAAATTTAAGAATCGTCCTCTTCCCCTTCTGTGCATATGCACACACACACTCAGTTCCACCTGCTAATTGCCTAGTTACTTTCCCTACTGGTTTTTTCCATCATCCCCTACTTATGGTCCTTTCTATTCAGGTGCCACAAATTGACTTATGTTGGACTTTACTCATGTTGGTTCCAATTCCAAGCTGTCTAGTTCAAAACAAATTCCCCAGGAAGCCACTGCAGGTGAACCAGGCTCTTAAGCATCCCCCCCTTTCATTGGAGTCATCACTCATGAAGTAAAAGCTTAACTCTCCTCTCTCTGCTTCTCCTGTCCAGCTGTGCTGGTTTCCTGGCCATCTCCACTACTGACACTTATAACTGACATGCTCTCATATGCTCTGAGGGGCTAGGAAATAGAACTCATTTGCTACCCTCATCAGTTCCTCCTTCCTTAGGGTAGGGGTAGGGGTTGCAATTGGAATAAGTGATACTTGTAAAAATCATTTGAATACTGTGAAAGGTAAAATATCCCATTCTGTTTCTTGTTAGACTGTATGTTGTAATGGTATTTTTATATAATGGGTTATGTAAAATACATTATTAAAATCAATTTCACCAATTTTGTTTTTACCCTTGTTTTAAATATGTCTTATAGAAAATTTTACATTATATGAGAGACTCATTGGACAACACTGATTAAGATTTACCAGGAATATACTTTTTTTTTACTAGTTCCTTTTATCTTATAAAATTATTTGTTTTACTATTAGGATTATTTATTCCTGCTGCAGTATTTTCTAGGCCTATATTTGAAATCAAGGAACAAGGAGCTAGAATTTTTTATTTTTGTGAACTTGGGTAATGACTTCTGTTTGTTTTTCCTTTTCCAAAATTTGGCTATGATATGGTTAATTTCAGGGTGGAGATTTTTGAAGTTTTTGAGTCAGGGAGGGGGGAAGGGAACTGCACTGCCTCATAAGTAATTGCCCTAGTACATTAGGAATTATTTACGCAACAAACCAAAGCATCTGTCAGAATGCCCAGATTAGCCCTGGTGCCCCGTGTCCTGGTTGTGCTGTCTTAACACTTTGAGCTGCTTTTTTGATGCAGACAGAATAGCTTGGAAGGTTTAAATAACAGTGGGCTGTGACTGTTGCAGGCTGTCAGTGCTTTCTGAGGCTTTATACACCTGCTCCTTTAATCTGAAAGGGACAGATGCTCAATACAGGATTGGAAGGGGTTCTGTCGCTTGACTGGGTAGCAATGCTTAGGGCTGCTTCCCTGTAATTCTTGCAGAGGCTCCTCGGAGAAACAGGGCAAAATAATTGGCTCTTATGCTAAAGATGACAAGTGAGCCCTAGGGGCAGCATGTTCTCTCCACAGTGTCTTTTCTGGATGTCAGCAAGAAGTCATTTAGAGCAGTTGTGTGAATGTCATTAAATGGGCCTGGTGTAATAGAATGTTTTCATTTCTTACCTGTTAAATAGCATTTACTCTTTTCTCCCATAAAATATTTTTATTTTGCCAGGAAAATGTTTATGTAGATTAGCTGACATGAGCTATATCCATAGATTTCTTTCACAAAACCTATGTTCTTCTTGTGCTTTACAGATAATTAAAAAGCTGATAGAAAGAAAACAGGCCCAGATTCGGAAAGTTTACCCTGGACTTTCATGTTTTAAAGATGGAGTTCGACAAATTCCTATAGAAAGCATTCCTGGAATTAGTATGTATAGACCTTCTTTTAAAAGTGAAGCCTTTTGGTAATGCATGAGTTGTGTTTGAAACAATTTCCAGACTGCAGTAATTTGGGAAGTCTTGTTGCTCTACCTGATATTTGTGTTATTTCTAAGCTTTCATGAAGGCAGAAAATGCTCTCCTTTTTGTCTTTTCTTTGCCACCCAATTCAGACAAACCAAGGGAAGCTTCGATGCCCTCATATTATAGCTGTTAGTAGCGCCATTTATTAAGACACGATCTACATGTGACCTTGAGGGTAGGGAATTCTACAAGGGAAATTTTACAAGGGGAAAAATTGAAATAACACATAATGGCTGTGTGATTTAGTGTTAAATGGTAAATAGCCAGTAATAGAATTACAAGCAATCTAGTCTTCTTCAAGCATCTCAATTTGCACCATGTCTCATTGCCATGATGATTGCAACCTACACAGGTCTGTGGTTTGCTAGATTAGTTTTCCCCAAACTTCCAGAAAAGATTATTTGCCAAGTGTGATAGAGTAATCATTTATTTCAAGTTCCCTGTGTTAAAGTCATTTTCTGAAGTGTTCCTGTCTGTATGTTCGAGATTTCTTGAATTTCGTTAAACTGTACATAATAGCTCTTTTTATAGATTAAGTTATTGAGGATCACCCAGCATTGTATTGGTATAATTCATGTTCTTCTGGTATACTGAAAACTTAATTATGTGAACAAAATGAAACTAAAATTCTCCAGAAAATATAAGATATTATTTGGGCAAGGTATATTATTTCATTATATTTAGCCTATATGTGACCTTTTATTGGTGAACCCAGAAATTCTGCTTCCCTTTATTATCGCTATTAATGACATAATAGTGATGATATCAATAATGGTTACCTATGTCATACATTCTCACCTAATTTTTTTCACATACATTGGCTGTCTCAGAAGGCATAAATAACATCACCTAATTTTTTTTTTTTTTTTTTTTGGACAGGCAGAGTTAGACAGTGAGAGAGACAGAGAGAAAGGTCTTCCTTCCATTGGTTCACCCCCAAATGGCCACTACGGCCGGCACTGCACCAAGCCGAAGCCAGGAGCCAGGTGCTTCTCCTGGTCTCCCATGCAGGTGCAGGGCCCCAAGCACTTGGGCCATCCTCCACTGCCCTCCTCCACAGCAGAGAGCTGGACTGGAAGAGGAGCAACTGGGACAGAATCCGGCTCCCCAACCGGGACTAGAACCCGGGGTGCCGGAGGATTAGCCTAGTGAGCTGCGGCGCCGGCCTACATCACCTAATTTTTAGTTTTTTCTATAAATTGACTGAAAGGCAAGAAGTGAAGTTACTTACTTAGGGTAAATTAACTTTTCAGGAGAGAGCAGAAAATCAAATCCAGATCTTTTGGACTTCAGGCTGGTTTTTCTATCTGCTAGGCTAAACCATCTCATATAACAAGCAAGGCATTGGCCAAATAAAACGAACCAGAAGAGAGTTTGTTCTGACCTAACTCTTTCACATGGTGATAAGCAAAAAAAGATTTGACTTACAGTTTAAAAAAATACATATGCTGACAGGACTGGATTATTTTTTATGACTTTATACAGTTCTTGCTTTACAAAACACTAGCACATGGGGCAGCATCAACAGAATCGTAAGGTTTTGTGTTGTTGGCTGTAAAAGGAATTGCACTCTTTCCTCAGAAAGAATTTTATTAAGGCATGGCTTTGATTTATTGTGTTTTTGACATGTATTAACTATGTTATTCTCTTGATTAAAAGCAGTTCTCATTGTGTGTTTAATTTTGTTGATGTATAGGAGAGACAGGCTGGAAACCAAGTGGAAAGGAGAAAAGGTAAGTATGTGCCAGAGGGTGTGTGATTTTTTTTTTTTTTCCTCTCAGCAACTGAGAGAAAAAGGGCAAACCCCTTGTCATCACTAATCTAATGTTTAGTGAGTTTCACTTTTTGTAAAAAATTTAGAATGGTTCCAACATTAGATTTGCGTAAGAATAAACTAAATAGTAATCAGCTGGCAAGAGAGCACAAAACTAATTGTCCCTTGTATTTACTCTTTTCAAGTAAGGAGCCCAAAGACCCTGACCAGCTTTACAGCACGCTGAAGAGCATCCTTCAGCAGGTGAAGGTGCGTGTTCCCTTTGTTCGTCTCCTGCAAACATTTTGAAATGATCTCCCACATGGAATTTCCATATTAGAGACCTTACTTTTTTCTTTACCCAAGAGCCATCAAAGCGCTTGGCCCTTCATGGAACCAGTGAAGAGAACGGAAGCTCCGGGATATTATGAAGTTATAAGGTTTCCCATGGGTAATGCCATTAATGTTTTCTAAGGATAGATTTAAAACTCCGTGGGTGGTGGTGTGGGGGACAATGTTTGCTGAGGTTCGTTTGTACTCCTTCGATGTAGGATGGGAAGTGTCTGATGGGTTGGGGGACCCATGGACCATTGGAGGGGCAGTGGTGCCAGAGCAGAATGGGACAACAAAGGAGGAGTGGGGCATGGGGCTCAGGAGAGATGTTCGCAGCCATCTTGTAGAGCCTACACGTAGTACCACTAGACACTGAAAGTCCGGGTGGTGAGCCACAAATAGCGTGAGAGATGGAAATTGGGTATTTCGACATAACCTTGCTTATATCTGTTGCAAATGAAAAAATATCAGGCTGTCCTCTTGATATGTTTTGAGTCTGGCATAAATGATTATCCCTCTTAAGACTTTTCTCTGGTAATATGAGAGATGTTATATTAAGCTGCTGGGCTGCTGTAGTTTCAGAGGGAGAAATTCTAGTTGATGGAAGTGTTGATTTTCCATGCTCTTGATTAATCCTGTTAGTATCACTGTACATACAATCTTTATTTTAAGCTTTGTCTCACATCCAAAGCAAACAAGATGCTTACACCAATGTAGAATTATGGGACTGTCGATGTGGCACAGCAGGTTAAGCCACCATCTGCAAAGCCGGTATCCCATATGGGCACTGGTTCAAGTCTCAGCTGCTGCACTTCTGATTCAGCTCCCTGCTAATGTGCCTGGGAAAGCAGTGGAAGCACCCATATGGAAGTCCTCATAGAGTTCCAGGCTCCTGGCTTTGGCCTGACCTAGCCCCCTGCCATTGTGGCCATTTGGGGAGTGAACCAGTGGATGTAAGACCTTTCTCTCTGTCTTTCCCTCCCTCTCTCCCTCTCTCTCTCTCTCTCTCTCTCTCTTTCTCTCTCTTTCTTTGTGTGTGTGTGTGTGTATAACTCTTCCTGTCAAATAAACAATTTTTTTTTAAATTGTGGAATTATGTAATTTGCCACTGTACCTATACCACACTAAAAGGAATGATTAATTGAATCAATGAGAACTCCCAAAGTAAACCAACTTGGCAATTTACAGATGAAAACTAGCTGAAATACTTTCTTTTTAATCAGTTGTGTGGCCATTTTTTGGAAAGAGTCAGTCTTCTTTCCCATTTTTACTTATAATCTAGTCCAGATGTTAAATGTGAAAAGAAGAATGAAAGGGATCCATTAGCTCTTACAACTGGAAGTTATTTATGGGTGTTCTCATGGAATTAATTTTCACAAGAATGTTATATATACAAAATACTCCAGCAAGCTCATGGAAAATAGAATTAAAAGAAAACTTTATATATTGGTGCAAACGTTTTTGAATTATGAAATAGCTTTTTTCATAATATGTACTTTGCATGAATTTTTAAAGACCTCTTATAGTTCTTTAAAGTGGACATATATCTACATGCCACTCATTCCCTCTGCTCTCAGCCTTGCTGCCATATATTTCAGAGTAAGAAAACTAAAGAGACAGTTGACTCAGTCTAGAATTCTGAATGGAAACGTGACTTGGAAATTAATATTTTCCATTATGTGGAAAAAGATGGTCAAACTCTTCCTGTCTATTCCTAACCTTAAGTTAATGATTTTTTGCATTTTCCTTCTTTGGACCATTTCAGCTTCTTTTGTGAAACCCTCATAGGAAGTTGGATGAATTGGGGAGAGTAATTCCCCTTCAGTCTTTCTGTGTCACTCTGAAGGCCTGGGGTGGTAGGGCTCTCAGATCTCATCTGTAGAGCCTACTCACAGCCTGTTTTCTCCAAGTTTCTTGCTTGGTTTAGCCTTCAAAGTGTGTGACTTCTCTAATGAGATACCACTTGTATGCATAGCTGAGTGTTTGTTAGGGAAAAAATTGACTGCATTGAGCAAGAATGGTGATAGGTTGAGGTGAGTGCTATAACAGAATTAATTAAAGCAGTCATTGCTCTTTAGTAGAGCAGTAAATTTTTTTTGAATGACTTTAGGAGCTGAATATAATGTGTAGTCTTTGAAGACAAGACAGATCAATAATTTTGCCTTTTCCCATTATTGCTTTCTTGAATTTTAAAATTTGTATCTCTTTCCTCCATGTTCTAAAAAATTCTTCTTTCATGTGGATGGGATTGAAATTGCTTCACATAGGGAGTCACACACAAGATACTGTCTCAGTGGTCTGGCTCATGCATGACTTCCTAGCCACTAGGGATTGCTGTTTACCGAAAATTGGTGGGTGACAAGCTGGGTGACAGGGAGAATGCAAACAGAATAGTTTAATTGGTGTCTCCGTATTTGGTACCACAAATCTTAGTTACCTTCTTTTTAAAAACATTAAAAATTACTTGAAAGACAGGGGGCGTATGTTCATTCACCGATGCACTCTCCAGATGCCTGCAACAGCCTTGGGCCCAGCAGCCTGGGAGCTGGAAAGTGAATCTAGGTCTCCCATGTGAGTGGCAGGAACCCTATCACTTAGGCTATCACACTGCCTCCCAGGGTCTGCATTAGCAGGGAGCTGGAGTAAGGAGCCCAAAAGCTGGGTATCTGATTTTAGGTACACCAAGGTGGGATGTGGATATTGCAGCTGTTAGGGTAAACGCTTGGCCCATGTCACCTTTTTTACACTTGCCATTTGGTCTATTGAAAGACTCTAAGAAGGCTAGAGGAAGAAGGAAGTTATCTATAGCTTTAAAATATAAAGGAAATATAGAAAGGGAGTATTCAAAATGGATTATAATTATTCAGAAAAATTCAACTTCAATTATTTTGCTTTGTTTGTGTTACACTGTAGGTTCTCCCCACCTCTTTTTTTTTTTGAAAGATTTATTTATTTGAAAGGCAGAGTTACACAGAGAGAGAAGGACAGGCAGAGAGAGAGAGAGAGAGAGCGAGAGAGAGAGAGAAGGGTCTTCCATCTGCTGGTTCACTCCCCAATTGGCTGCAACGGCCAGAGTTGCGCTGATCCAAAGCCAGGAGCCAGGAGTCTCCTCTGGTCTCCCACACAGGTGCAGGGGCCCAAGGACTTGGGCCATCTTCTGCTGCTTTCCCAGGCCATAGCAGAGAGCTGGATCAGAAGTGGAGCAGCCAGGACTCAAACCAGCGCCCATATGGGATGCCGGCACTGCAGGCGGCAGCTTTACCCACTACACCACAGTACCGCCCCCTCCCCACCTCTTCTTAACCTTGCCCTCCAAAAAAAAAAAAATGTTTGAAAAGCATTTGGACCAACATTTTTGTGTCAGCTTTCATTCTTTTTCCCCTTGCTTTTCTTTTCTCTTTCTCCCCCACTTTTGTTTACAAGTCTCTTCCTTCTAAAATATTAGTAAATATATTGGCCAGTATATCTTAAGTGGTAGGCATTTAGTTAGAAAGAATGAAAACATCTAATTTTACCTACAGAGGCACATTTCATTGTTCTTTCTTCCTTAGAGAACGTCTTGATTTGTGTAGTCACACTTGCATGAGACATTTACTGGGGAGTTTTCTGAGTCTTTGTGTATCTTAGCACTTTTAGATGTTTTTCTGTTCCACCCTGTTCCATTCAGAGAAGAAAGAGAAACTGGAAAGCTGAACTTAGAGATACGTTAGTTAACACATATCTGCAGATGCAGATATTTTGTGGTTTTTTTTCTTTTGTGTTTTTTCATGGATTTGAGATTTTGATGCAAATGAATTTATTCACAATTTAGTAATATTGCTCATACGCTTTCATATTAAATGATAATTTCCAATAGATTTGATTGTAAACTAATTTTCTTCTGGAAAATTTAATAATACAGGGAAAATTGGAGGTATTGATGGTGAAAAGTATTTCTTTAGCTATTTTAACTTATATCTCCAGGCATAGATGATACCATTGTTAATTCTTCATGACAGAATGAGACTTTAGGACAGCTGGAGACCCATAAAGACAAATATTACAATCTTCTAATCTGTATAAAATTTTAAAAAATTGATTCTGAGAGTGCAGATTGAGGAAATCCATTCTAGTTTTGTTTAGGTGAAGTACTGTTCTCACTTGTAAACTGATACCACTTAAAGCAAGTAGACATATTGAGAAAATATTTTTATAATAGTCATACAAAGCTTACTTGCTCTAGGGAATAGACCTTATTTCACTAATAAGAGTATGAAAAAAAATCATTTGAAACATTTTATGTGTAGGGTTGCTGGTGTATTTGTAGATGTCTTTATGATCAGTTTTTCTATTTTAGTTCTGTCTGTACACCAAAACAACGTGAATTTAGTGAAGCAAACTCAACCTGATTGTTTTAAGTAATTAAATATCTCAATACAAATGCCCCACCTGCTCTACTCCATGTAGATGGAGCCCTTTGTATAATTCTGAATGAATAGCTAAGAGCAGTCAGTTCATCATACTTATCTTTGCTAATCTACTTAGCTTCCTTGTGCTGAATAGCGGGTTGGACTAGATGACTAATAATGGTCTCTTTAATGTTAAAATAGCTGTGATTTTACAAAAAAAAAAAAAAGGCAAGAAAAAAGAAGAAAAAGAAACCCTAACAAAAGAATGAATCTTAAGATTTGTGAACTGTTTTCTTTTATCATAAGGATTTCTCTAAACAAAAGCATTGGAATGATAAAAATTTAAACTAGCCAACCTAGATGTTTTCCCCAGTCTCAATTTCATCAGCTAGTATTTAACAGTTGAAGATTGCTAATATATTTTTTCTCTGTGCAGATCTGAAAACCATGAGTGAACGCCTCAAGAATAGGTACTACGTATCTAAGAAATTATTCATGGCAGACTTACAACGAGTCTTTACCAATTGCAAAGAGTACAACCCCCCTGAGAGTGAATACTACAAATGTGCCAATATCCTGGAGAAATTCTTCTTCAGTAAAATTAAGGAGGCTGGATTAATTGACAAGTGATGTTCCCCCCCCTGCTGCTTAGAGATTCATCAAGCAGTGTGCCTAATGCAAGGTGGTTTAGTTGTACAAAGAATTGGACAAAATATGTCGAAGAGACTTGTAATAATTAGCACTTTTGAAAAACAAACAAAAAACCTCCTTTTAGCTTTTCAGATATGTATATAAATTGACATAGAACATTTTTATTTTATGGAATAGATTTTAATCTATTTAGTACTATTAATGTAAATTTTCTATGGCATGTCCATTAGACAACTATTACAAGATAAATGGTCAGGGGTTTCCTCAAAACCTGTATGTGAGGAAATTGCACATTATCTCAAGATTTGGGGGATTCTAGAAAATTTCAGACCATGAATGTTTCCATGTTTTTCTAATGGAATGTGAGAATTTATTTTTATTTTATTCTGAAGGACTATAAGGAAGGGATACGTGATTTTAAAAAACCCATAAAAGGTGAAATACATTTGAAGTCTCGTTGTAGACTTTATATATATATATATATATATATTTTTAAAACACTCATCTAAATGAGGTGCTTTGAGCAGTTCTGAAAATGCAGCTCCACAAAAGCAACTGCTTTGATTTCTAAGGAAGAAATTTTAAATAATGCAACGTTTTATAAGCATCTGGAGTTTTGATAATTCTGTCTACCTACAACAAACTTGTGAGTTCATAACCACTATTTTAATAATTGTTTTCTCTACATAAATGTTTAATATAGCATTTGACTTTGCTTATGCAGGCCATAAGTTCCAAAAGGTAATTTCCCAGGCCACAAAGGCGTAAATTTGAAAACACTTAAGATTTAATCCACGTATTTTAATAGGAAAAAAGTTTATAGTTTACACATATATCAATATGGTGAATCCTTTTCTAAAATAAGGATTTATTTATTTGGGATACACAACACCGTTTATAAAGTATACATGAGGATTTTTCATTTTTCATCTCCCGATTTTGTTTGTTGTCAGTGGTGAATTAAATTCCAACCAAGGTTTTCTGTCAGTATTTTAATACCTATATTGCTGTATAGGTCCAAGGTCACATCCCACTAAAATCCATTATACAACCAACCTTATTAAACTGTCTTCGATTTATTTCCTAATTACACTACAAAGAAAAGTGGGACTTCTGCCATCCCAAGTCTGGGGAAATCAACTAATATACAACCATAGAAATGAAGGCCATCCTGGTGGTCTCGACACTAATTTTTATGATGCAAATTTATAAACTCGTTTTTTGTAAAGGATGGAATTTTAAAAGTGTGTTTATCTTGATTTTTCTATCAGCATAAATAAATTAAAATGATCAGTAACAGTCGTTAAAAACCATTGCCAGTGATAGTCTGTGTGAAGGGAAAAACCCTGCAAATGGCTATTAAGTTGAAAGTGTTGTTTTTGATACAAATGAGATATTCAGAATGCTCACATGGAAAAATGCCTCATCTTTTTTAAGTATAAGAAACTACCTTCAGTGGTGTCTAGATTTCTATGAAGAATGATGATACAGTTTGGATTAAGTTATTTTGGACTGGTTTTAACAGTGCTTTGTATCAGATCTGCCAAAGCATCTGTCCAGCTTGGTATCCTGTGAAAGTTTGTTATTTTCTTGGTAGACATTCTTATAGAGTATTGTCTTTAAAATGAGATTGTCTCTTCTATATTGAAAGCATTTTTATGTTTTCTAATTTAAAAATTAATATTTTCTTATAGATATTGTGCAATAAAGCTGAAGTAGAATGTGTGGTTTTGCAAATGCTTTAACAGCTGATAAAATTTTACATTTGTAAAATTAATATATTGTACTGGTACAAAATAGTTTTAAATTATATTTTAAAAAGCTCCCAGTCTGTTGGTGTGTTTTCTTCTTCCAGCCAACTGAGCAGCACAAACGTGATTTGGGTGATGAGTACTCACTGTATACCCTTAATCCTTAGCTCTTCAGCATGTTGTTGAAGACATTTAGAATTATATTTGTGGGAAGCATCATAAATCCACAGCTCATCAATGAGAGATTTTCAAGGGGAAAGGTACTGAACTCTTGTCTTTTGAGTCATCCACTATGTCTTGCCCATTGTCACTAGACAATAAAAAAGATTCATCAAAAAAGATTGTTATTGGCTTACAAGTTAAAAGGTCTTTTACAATATTTTTACTTTGTATCTGTGAAATAGATAAAAAAAAAAAACAGCTAATTTTTAATTATCTCCCATGTGAGCTTCTAATGTCACTCAAAATGCTTCCTGTGGGAAAGTATCATATCCCATTGGGGTATGAAAGACCCCCACAGAAAGGATTGCTCTTCCCTCTTGAAAACTGAACCAACTAAGAAGTCGTAAACATATTGTAAAACATTTGGCATATTTTGGCCAAAATATCAGCAGAATTACTGATAAAATGAACATTGGAGAATGTGGCTTCCTTATCCCTGTGGAAAATGAGCTTTCTAATACAAAGTCCCAGAATGTGATTGGCTCTCCAGTCACCAGCAGCTCTGCACCATTGCCGACCTCCCTTCCTGGGGCAGGGTAATCCCATATATCTGTAGTGAAGAATCTCTCAATAGGGGTGGGCATTGTGGCACAGTGGGATCAGCCACCATTTGTGATGTAGGCATTGCAAAGGGGTGCTGGTTAGAGCTCAGACTTCTTCACTTCTGATCCAGCTCTCTGCTAATGTGCCTGGGAAAAAAGATAGCCCAAGTACTTGGGCCCCTGTCACCCATGTGAGAGACCCAGACGGAATTCTGTGCTCCTGGCTTCAGCCTGGATTAGCCCAGCCATTGCAGCCATTTGGGGAATGAACCAGTGGATGGAGGATCTCTCTCTCCCTTACTCTCTTTCACTCACTCTATCGTTCTTGCTCTCTGCATATCGCTCTGTCTTAATAAATCTTTCAAAAAAACGCTATATAAATTATTTTTATTTATTTGAGAGAGAGAGGGTAGTCTCCCATCTACCAGTTTATTCCTCAATTGTCAACAACAGCTGACTAGATTGGGCTGAACTAAAGCTGGAGCCAAGAACCCAATCCAGAGGCTAACGCTGTGGCACAGTGGGTTATACTGGCACTTGCAATACCAGCATCCTGTATGGGCTCTGATTTGAGTCTTGGCTGCTTCATTTCCACTCCAGCTCCCTGCTAATGTGCCTGAGAAGCAGTGGAAGATAGCCTAAGTGCTTGATTCCCTGTATCTATGTGGGAGACCTGTATGAAGCTCCTGGTTTCTTGCTGGTCCACCCCTGACCATTGTGGCCATTGTGGGAGTGAACCAGTGGATGGAAGATCTCCATCTCTCCCTCTCTCTGTAACTCTGCCTTTCAAAAAAGTAAAAACAGGAACCAGTGCTGTGGCCTAGTAGGTTAAATATCTGGCTGTGGCACCAGCTTCTCATATAGGCGCCACTTCGAGTCCTGGCTGCTGCACTTCCAATTCAGCTTTCTGGTTCCACAGTCTGGCCATTGCAGCCATTTGGGAAGTGAAGCAGCGGGTGAAAGACTTTGTAACTATGCCTTTCAAGTAAATAAATAAATCTTTAAAACAAGCAAAAAAAAAAAAATTACCAATCTAGGTCTCCCACTCAGGTGGCAGGAGCCCAACTATTGAGCATCACAGCCTTTTCTGGTTGAAAAAGGTGTGTGTGTGTGTGTGTGTGCAGGGAGTGTTTGGGGGGGTGTGGAAAACTGGTGGCAGGGACTGACGTCAGTGCCTCTATTTGAATCTGAAGGCTCTTGGGGTTATTTACTTTCTCCTTTGGGTCCATTGGTGCTACCAGTCTAAGTTATAATGAAGATTGACAGGGCAAAACCAGAAATGTCTTAGGTAAAGAGATGGAAATGGATTTAAAGAGGAAAAAATAAAGAGCAAGTAGGTTTCCAATAGGCTTGGAGGAAGACCTTCAAGAAAATAACCAGAAGATGCTAAAAGGAGGTAAGAGGACAGCTGTGTCATGAAAAGTCCCCTTTACCATAATGTGTATATTTATGCCTTGGTTTTCTTATGAGAACACTGTGGAAATATGAAGCTAACAGTGACAAAGCTGGAGATTTTCTTTGTATTTATTAAAAATAATTAAAAAAAAAACCAGAAAAGCAAAGAAAACAAAACTCAAGCTTCCTGTTCACTCTTACTGGGAAGTTCAACACCTGTGGTAGGGTCAAGAGTTGAAAAAGATAAGAAAGAACTAGTGTAATTGGTAAGTGTGTATGACATTTTATGAACTGAGTTGAAAGCAGTTTCAGTTTATCTAGGTGTGAAGTTCTCTAAAAGAAATCTCTTGGGGGCCTTGTTGGAGGCTAAGGGTCTGCTCAAAATAATGCACATGTTCACACATACACGTGTAAACTTTCTGCAAATCAGTTCCCTTGGGTCTTGAATCCTTTTAAAGTTCACTAATGAACGCTGGTTTAAGAATTGTTGGTTGGGGCCAGCATTGTGGTGCAGTGAGATTAGCCTTTGCTTGCAGTCCCAGCTGCTCTGTTTTGTTTTATTTTGTTTGTTTGTTTTTGGGTAAGATTTATTTATTTCATTTGAAAGGCAAGAGTTACGGGGGGTGGGGGGGAGTCATCTGCTGGTTCACTCTCCACTTGGCTGCAGTGACAGAAGCTGGTCCAGATCGAAGTCAAGAGCCAGGAGCTTCTGGGTTTTGCATGTGAGTACGGGGACCCAAGCACCTGGACAATTTCTGCTGCTTTCCCAGGCACATTAGCAGGGAGCTGGATTGGAAGTGGAGCAGCTGGGAATTGAATCAGTGCCCATAACGGATGCAGATGGCAGATTAACCTGCTATGCCACAGCACTGATCCCTCTAATCCAGCTTCCTTCTGAGGTGTCTTGATTGCTTGTGACTGTTATATACATCAGTGCAATCACTACCCAAAGAAGACACATTTCCATCACCCAAATAAAGTTTCCTGGTGCCCATTTCCAGCCAATTCCCCTCCCACCATCTCAAGACAACCACTTTTGATTGCTATCACCATAGATCTTTTTCTGTTCTTTAATTTCTTGTATTCTTGGGTCTGCTTCATCCACGCTGTAGTATGTATTAATATTCTGTTGTTGGAATGTTTCACAATTTGTTTCTCCATTCAACTGTAGTGGTTATTTGGGTAGTTTCCACATTATGGTTTTAACAGTAAAGCTGCTGTAAACATTTTTGTATAGGTCTGTTTGTAGACACATGCTGCTGTTCCTCTTGTGTAAATACCTAAATGTGGAACTGTTGGGTCACAAAGGAGATGTGGGCTTGATTTTATAGGATATTCTTTCTGTTGTATTGACCCATGAAGTTTTTTATATTCGAAAGTTCCAACAATCACTGTTGTCTGTTTCTTCTAGGTTTTTCATTTATAGATTATACATTTATTTATAAGCTATAAAGCTATCTTTTCTCATCTCTATGTTATGGATGAAAATATTGAACAGGATGAAACTTTCCATGGTGATGTTAGATGCCAACTTCTAAGATGCTAAAGATAAAAATCCCTTGGGTATGATTGTGCAGCTGTAGGAGTCCACTTGACAGTCTCCAACCAGGCCAAATTTTTCCATATTTTCTATGAATACCAAAAGGAAATAAATTTTGGACACCTCTCTGTTGTGTTGTTGTTGTTTTTATTCTATTCCATGTATTTTCTTGTACAAATTCTACTTCCCAACACCCTTTAAGGATGAGACACTAGGTGTAGTCTTAGTCCTCATCCTGAGTGTGTTCTTTCATTAGACACATACCTTTTTGCTTAAAGTTATACTAAAGATGTATTTAAATAATGTATGTGAGGAAGCTATGAAATAAAAGTGAAACACTATGTATTTAAGCTAGTGCTATACATGTACAAATTAGAAGGGCTTTTTGCCTAGAACTTTATTCAAGTAACATAATATGAACATTATTTTATCTGTGCTAGTACTAAGAGGATATGAATGAACTAGCAGATAGAATTTAGTGCAGATGATCGAATGGTCAAACTGTATATGCTATATGGGTCCCTATAACCAGGTAATTATCAAGCCCAGGAATCTACCACTGACCAAGCATTTAGTAGCTGTGTCAGGCACCCTCATAACTATTTTATATATGTTGATTCATTGAATCGTTACAGCAACTTAATGAAAATACTGAGATAAAGATAATTTTCTCAGAAAGTCAGATGCAGGGATTCTGGATGCAGAGTCAGTGTTCTTAAACATTGCGCAATACCACAGCTACATTTCATTGTCCTAGTTTGTTGCAACAGGAGTTATCTGGTTACTAAGGCTATAACAAGTTCCTTTTACATTCTCTGCTTTTCACTACAGATTCTTACCACATAATTGAGTATCTCATATTTAAGAATATATGTGATGAATTGATTGCTTTTAATACTAAAACCTATTATTGGAGAGGGAATGTAACCCGAAGAAGAAATGTAATATCAGTGAACTCAGAGGTGAGGGATTAATGTCAGATTGGCGTGAAAGTTGATGATGTGTTGGGATCAGGTTAAATACCTTGTTTAAGAGTCAACCTCAGCAGTGGGACTAAGAGCTACTGAAACTTAAGACTGCATGTTGGCACAAAATAATCAAAATTCAGTTACTTTTTCACGGGAGAGTTAAACACTGAACAGTGCTTACTAGTGTCAAGAACAATACACTGAAAGGTAGAACTTAACCTTGGTGGGACCAAGTTTACACACACACACACACACACACACAAAAACCACGATACTTGCTAAGCAAATGTAGCTTCAGGATAAGTTTCCTAAGTACTTCCCTATCCCCTGATAGCCTGCCCCAACACCAGTGTTTCTTCCATTCAAAAGATTTAGGACCTCTTTAGGTCCCTGTCTATAGGGAATTTCTGGGGCTATGGTGCTAGCAGAGTATTTATAGGAAGGAATACACAATCTGACAAGCAAGAATTTAGGAAAAACTTCCAGAGGAAGTGGTATTTAAACTGTTTGCTGAAATATGAATAGGCATTGACTAAGGCAATGAAAGAAGGCAGGCAGAGACGTAGAGGTTGAGAACTCCTTGAGGCAGTAAAGACCCAAAGAAGTGAGAGAATCTGACATGACAGGAGTGGTAGAGAGCAAAGAGGAGTAGGGAGATGGTGCCATGCCATCACAGGTCATGCTAAGAACACTGGACTTCAGAGAAATAGGAAGTTGCTTTTAGGTATGAGAATATTTTGTGATGTAAAAAAAAAAAAAAAAAAATCCTAGGGCCACATTGTGGCATAGCAGGTTAAGCCACCATTTGGGACTCTGGCATCCCATACTGGAGTGCCTGGATTGAGTCTTGCCTCTGCTTCCCATCCAGCTTCCTGCCAATGCACACTCTAGGATGCAGCAAGTGGCAGATCAAGTACATGGGTCATTGCCAACCAAGTGGGAGACCACATGCAGTTTCTGGTTTTGGCCTGGTTCATGCCTGCTATTGCAGGCCTTTGGGGAGTGTACCATAGATATAAGATCTGTTTCTCTCTCCCTCTCTCTCTCTCTCTCTCTCTCTCTCTCCACCTTCTCTCTCTCATTCTGCCTTTCCAATAGAAATAAGTAAAGAAATGAAAAAACTTAAAATCTTGGCAATGGATTGGAGACTTCTGGTTACTCAATACTGAAGACTAAGATGATTTAAAAATTTTGGCCCACAAAATATCCAGAAATACTGTGTAATGCATTTAAGGACATAGTTGAACTTACCAAATAAGGCAGTCTGTTGGGGCCAGTCTTGTGGCGTAGTGAGTAAAGTTGCCGCCTGCAGTGCCAGCATCCCATATGGGCGCTGGTTCGAGTCCCAGCTGCTCCACTTCTAATCCAGCTCTTTGCTATGGCCTGGGAAAGCAGTACAAGATGGCCCAAGTTCTTGGGCCTCTGCACCCAGTGGGCGACCCAGAACAAGCTCCTGGCTCCTGGCTTCGGATTGGCACAGCTCCGGTCATTGCGGCCAATTGGGGAGTGAACCATCAGATGGAAGACCTCTCTCTCTGTAACTCTGCCTTTCAAATAAATCTTTTTAAAAAACTACAGTCTGCAAGTAGTATAACCATGAGGAAACTAAACATAAGCCTCCTATAGACATTCTGATTCTTTGGTCACCCCAAGAAAGTTGCTATCTCTAAGTAAAGGCCTTAGGTTTTGATATATATGTGGGTTAAATGAAACAAATTATTGGCATCTCTTAGCCCCTTCCCCCAGACATATAAAGCTGGAATCTATAAAAGGTCTGTATACATGAGTGAAAGCATAAACAAAATTTTCCTAAGGATTTGAAGCCCTTGAACTTTATTTAAAGCAGGTTTGAGCTTCAAGTTTATATTTCCTACATGGTCCAGGAATCCCTAAAGAAATCTCCAAACAGCATAAAATAAAAATTGATTCTTAGGCAGGTGATCTCTCCAGGGCACAAGGTAAAAGCTAACACAAAATCATTGTACAGTGATGTTTCCACAATCTGATTCACAAACTCCCTGAAGGAAAACTAAATCCCATTAAGGATGAGATCACAATAGAAAATCATAAAATGCTTAAGCAGGCAATTCATCATAATCAAATGTCAACATTTATGTAAATTATCAAGACTAGACACCTAATGTGGAAAACACATCAATATTCTAAAAGAAAAGTGCTTGCACTATAATTGCTTAAAATTTAGAAGAAAGCATCAAATGATGGGTTAAATAGGCTATGATTCAGTTAAGGATAGAATGAATGAAATGGAAATAGAACCGATGAAATGACAAAGAATATAGCTAGAGATGGAAAATATGAACATGGGATTAAGAGAATAGACTGCCAGCAATGTAAATTCCATTAGGGCAGAATATCTGTTTTGTTCATTGAAGCATCCAAGTGCCTAGAACAGTGCCTGGCACAGTTGGGGCTAAATATTCTTTAAATCAAAGCCTAGCAATTATTAGGTATTGCATGAAGAGAGAATGGGGAAAAGGTATTATTCAATGAGCTAAGAATTTTTCACAATAGATAAAAGGCATGCATATTTATAGTGGCAGTGAATCCTAACATGACAAATTACTTCCACTTTTTCCTGAGAAGGCATAACTATTATGCTACTTGTTCATCCACTATAAATGAGAAGATTGGTATCTTAATGAACTGTATTCAGTATTTTAATGAACTGTTTTTAGAAGTTGGGCAATAGATACAATAGGATTATGATCCCAGAAAAAAGGAAAATAAGCAGAGTGAGCCCTATGTTCATCTCAATTTTATTTTATTTTCAAAGATTTATTTATTTGAAAGGTAGTTATATAGAGAGAGGGAGAGACAGAGAGATCTTCCATCTGCTGGTTCACTCCCAAGATGGAGGCAACAGCCAGCACTGGGCCAGGCTGAAACCTGGAACCAGGAGCTTCTTCCAGGTCTCCCACACACTTGGGCCATCCTCTGCTGCTTTTCCCAGGTCATTAGCAGGGAGCTGGATTGGAAGTGGAGCAGCTGGGATTTGAACTGGTGCCCATATGGGGCGCTGGCTTTGAAGAAGGCAGCTTTTACCTGCTATGCTGCGATGTTCGCTCCCCATCCCAGTTTTAGAATTGTGGCACAAGGAAGCAGAATCCAAACAGTTCAGTCATATCACTTACTTGAGGAGCTAGAGTTTGGAAAAGTCAGAGAAACTAGAGTTAGCCAGCAGAATACTCGGCAATGAGGAGCTTTGCAAACAAGGAGCTCCTGAATTCTCCTTAAGGGTCCCTTGAGTCTTGGTCGAATATGAATCTGTGCCTGTGTATGGTCAAACTTAATGCAACTTGGGGAAAGAACAACTGCAGAGTAAAGAACAATTACTGGAGCTGAAAGCCAAACAGCTCTCCAAACTCACAGGGCTGGAAAGGAATCATTCACGCACCCAGCAACCAGATGGGGAAATTTTGTTTAATACGTGGGCCTGTTGGTGGAGACCCGGCATGCTTCACATCTTAGTAATAAGGATAAATGAATTCTAGAATAAAGGCTCCCTACACTTGTCCAAAAAAATCTTAAAAGTGGCCAAGAGTTGTGGTGCAGAGTTAAACTGCTTCTTGGGATATCTGCATCCCATAGTAAAGTCCCATAGTTCAAGTCCTGGTACTCTGCTTCCTTCCAACTCTGCTAATGGACCTGGGGATCAACAGAGGGAAGCTCAAGTACTTGAGTCTCTGCCTCCCTTGTGGAAAACCCACCTGGAGTTCTAGGCTCCTGGCTTCAGCCTGGCTGTTGTGATCATCTGGGGAATGAACCAGAAGAAGATCTCCTCTTTGTCCTTGTTTTTCAAACAAACAAATAAATAAAGTAGCTTAAAAAGGATCAAGCTGATATCCAAGTAGCTTAATTTTTTGGCAAAATAAAAACTAATGAAGCAGGAAACTGTGATATAGGATTAAAAGGAAAATTGGCCAATAAACTGATTCAGAAATGACAAACATAATGGGATTAGCAAACAAGGATGTTATAATAGCTGTTTCAAACATAAGTATCCTCAAGGATGTAAAGAAAAATTTGAATATGATGAAGAGAAAAATAGAAGATACATATAAAAAATAGGACTAAGTGGAATTTCTGGAGATGAGAGAATACAATTATGGCAGAAAATATTTTCTGGATTTGATTAATACTTTGAAAAGAAGAAAATACAAGGATATCTCAAAATGAGGTATAAATAAGTTTATAAATGACTTATATTGGAACTTCCAATCCAGCTTTCTGACAATGGCCCTGGAAAAGCAGTGAAGATGGCTAAGTGCTTGGGCCTCTGCCATCCATACAGGAGACCCACACGGAGGCCTGGGCTCCTGGCTTCAGCTTGGATCAACTCATGCCATTGCAGCCATTTGGGGGAGTGAATAAGCAGTGGAAGATCTTTTTCTCATTTTTCCCCTACCCTCTGTAATCATATCTGTTTTCCCCCTTCCTTCTTTCAAGATTTATTATTGGGGCGGAGCTGTGAAATAGCAAGTAGAGCCTCTGCCTGTGTTGTCAGTATCCCATATGGGCGCTGGTTGGAGTCCCAGCTGCTCTACTTCCAATCCAGCTCCCTGTTGCTACACTGGGAAGGCAGTGGAGATTGGCTGAAGTACTTGGGACCCTATATCCACTTGGGAACCTGGAAGAAACTCCTGACTCCTGGCTTTGTTCTGGCCCAGACAGGCCATTGCAGCCATTTGGGGAGTGGGCCAGCAGATGGACTATTTCTTTGACTCTCTTTTTGTAACTGCCTTTCAAATAAATAAATTTTTAAAAAGAGAAAAACATACATTCATATATTTTGAAAGTCAGAGTTAGAGAGAGAGGGAGAGAGAGGGATCTTCCATGTCAGATCTTCCTAGATAGCTACAATGGCCAGCACTGGGCCACAGAAGCCAGGAGCCAGGAAATTCATGGGGGGTCTCTCACCAGGGTGGCAGGGGCCCAAACACTTGAGCCAATTTCTGCTGCTTTTCCCAGGTTATTAACAGGGAGCTGGATTGGAAATGGAGCCTCCAGGACACAATGCACTCATATGGAATGCTGGCGTCACAGGCAGTGGCTTTACTTGCTCCATTACAATATTGGCCCTGCATAACTGCCTTTCAAATAAACATTTCAATAAAAAATTCAGAATAGAAAATCTTTGATAAACTGTAGCTGTTAACACAATAAATGTAGTTTCAAATTTTAATGTAAATAGATTCAAGAAAAATTGGAGAACTTATTAGATTTTATAAGGATAAGGATTTTTAGTGACCAGTTAAATCAAACCATCAATAGATGCAATTTGTTCCCACAGAGCAAAAAGATTCTCAGTTAATTTATGAGGCTAGTGTAGCCTTGAGCCCAAAAATACAAGATGTATACAGGGAAATGATATAGGCAGATTTTACTTTACATGAATGCAAGAAATCCTTAACAAACTATTAGCAAACAAACTCCACCCATGTATCTAAAAAAGTTGTGACTTCAAAGAAAACAAGGAGGAAAAATGCTTAGTTATTGTGTTTGGTTTTGATTTTTTGGACATGACACAAACAGCATAGGCAATAAAAGGGGAAACTAGGTAAATTAGATTCAATCGAAATACAAAACTTTTGCAAAACAACTCTATCAACAGAGTAAGAGTAGTACACAGAACGGGAGAAATTGTTAGGAAATCATATATCTGATGAGTGATTAATATCCAGGATATATAATTACAATCTAAGAATAAAAAACCCAGCTCAAAAATGGGCATTGGAGTTGAATAATAATTTCTCCAAAGATGATATGGAAATGGTCAATAAGCACATGATGTACAACACCACCACTTATCACTAAAGAAACACAAAATGAAACCACAGTATCATTTCACACCCATTTGTATGACAACTCAAAGAAAGAAAAAGTAAGTGTTGCTGAGGATGTGGAGACACTGGAGCCCTTGTGCACTGCTGGTGGGAATGTAAAATGATGCAGCTGCTGCGGGAAACAGAAAAATGAAGGCCATGTGGTTTAACACTTCCAGTGAAAATAGAACTGCAAATTTCACACAAAACCTTAAGAGGATACTACTGGTTAAGGCTTCTAAACAGCAAAACATAAGGTTAAAAAGCTAAAGAGTAGAGAATAAGGACAAATTTTTTAACTTGTATAAGTAAAAGGAATGGTATATAGAATATAGGAATGACTTATACTTAAAAAAGTAAAAAGCTTCACTCATTGGAAAGGCAGAGCAACAGAGAGGGACAGAGAGGATCTTCCATCTGCTGGTTCACTCCCCAGATGGCCACATCAAGCCAGGGCTGTGCCACACTGAAGCCACATGGGTGGTAGACCCAAGAACTTGCACCATGATCATCCAGTGCTTTCTCAGGCACAATAGCAGAGAGCTGGATCAGAACTGGAACAGCCAACACTCAAAACAGCTGTACTCTGATATGTTATGCCAGTGTTAACATGACGTATCACAACACCAGCCCCCAGAACTTGGTGGAAAAGTGGCCAGATACAATAAGTAATTCATAGAGGAAGAAATAATAGTCAATAAACACTTCAACTCTCATAAGTATTTGAATCAATGAGATAAAACCTCAACAATTAAAAAGAAACCATTTACACACCTTTTCTTGTTGAATTTTATTTATTGCGAACAGGAGGAGAGAACGAGAATGTGCTAGCCTCCACCTGCTGGTTCATTTCCCACATGCACACCTTGGCCCGGGGCTGGGCTGGGCACTGAAATCAGGAGTCAGGAATGCAATGCAAGTCTCCCACATAGTAGGAATCAACCTACTTGAGCCATCACTATTGCCTCCCAGGGTCTGCGTTTGCAGGAAGCTGGAGTCGGGTACTAGAGGCAGGTGTTGAACCTAAGTACTCCCATATTGGGGGGATATATGTGTCTTCATAGGTATTTTACCTGTCAGTCTAAAACTCTATCCCAGCTTGGTTAATTTTAATGTCTAATAACACCAAGAGATTAATAATGTGTCGGGACAGTGGAACTTATAAACTGCTGTTGGGAGAGTCATATCCTCCTTATGAAAAGAGAATTGGTACTATCGTCATAGAGAATTTGCTAAGCCACAGTAAAGTTAGAGCTCAATATACTCTTGCAACTGGGCAGCTCCATTTCTAGGCACCAATCCCATGAAGATATTGTGTACATATGCACTAGTATGCACAGAATCCATTTCAACATTAATTTGTAAACAATGAAAAAAATAGAAACACAATTCAAAAGAACTGTCTGGTTTATTTACATACCAAAATACTGTACAATTATGAAAATAATCCATTTCTGCCAACATGGATAAATCTCAAAGTTAGCTGTAAAAGGAGATGTACAATGTAACATTCATACACAATGTTAAAATACAAAACAACAGACTACGATTACACACTATAGCAAGAATATAGAAACATTCAAAGTACAGAAACTTTAACGTAGATTGTAGGATAATGGATGATGCTAGGGATGCAGGGAAAGATGAAAGTAAGAGAAAGTGTCAGAAGAACATGATTTACAAAGCGAAAGTGAAGTCAGTCAACGGTTTAGAGTGGCAGTTGCCAAATTTTGGGGTAGGGAAACAAAGTGAGTATTTCAGGTTTCTTAGGCTAAGAGGCAAGACCAAAGATGTTATATAAGCAATTCACTGGGGTTGAAAGTCAGTGTTTCATACCACCAACATTGATCTCAAGTTCTTGATTTTTTTCAACCATTTAAAAACATCCAAAATCAGGCTGTATTTGCCCCAGATACCACAGGGGATAACAAATTTGGGTGATGAGAAAGGATTCTAGGTGTGACTGACATGGAACTCACAGAGATGGAAACGTAGTCAAGAAAATTTGAAATCAAGATTAGAAAATCCACCTAGTAAAATTACAGTTTCTTGATTACAGACCTGGTGATTGCACAATGAAAAGTTATAAGAAGGAAAAGTAGGGTTGAGAGTATGGAGGGGAAGTTGAGTTTCTTGGCAACGACTACAGAGAACACAGAAGGGGAAAGGAGAGGAAGTGTACAACGATGAGAATAGCAAAGACTAGAAACTAAGACAACTAGATAGATATTCTTTTGATATTTAAAGAGCTACAGGAATACATATGTACTATTTTACACAAACTTTATTGCTCTTTAAAAATTGGATACTTACATTGATTTAGAAGTTTAAAGAGGTATGTACAAACTTTCTGAATTAATCTTCCCTTACATTGGCTAGTCAAAATTACAGAAAAGCCCTTCGGATTCACACATATAACACTTGAGATTTTTAACTAAATAAGGAGCTATCCTGGAATAATTATTTATGGTTCTGTTGAGGCATCACTTTGAATAATATACACCCAGAACTTGGGAGTCAGAACTAGTCACTTAACTAGTCTCTCAGATTAAACAACCATCAATCCTCTAATCATGATTCTGAAACATTAAATTCAACAGTGGTATAAGGGATCCACAAACAACTCAGAATATACTTACTGTGAATGTCAAGACTTACTTTCTCAAAACTATACAGGGATTTTCAAAAGATCTTCATCCTGTCTTAAAAAAAAATCTACTCTAGTATCCCTCCACTTATGGGAAAAACAAAGATGCCAGAAACTTAAAATTAAAACTTAATTTGAATAATAATTAATTTCAAAAAATGTAGTATATGCTTTTAATAAAATCAAAGTGTTAGGCAGCATAAGAAATCTAAACAATTTTAGTGCTCAAGTTCAGTTTATAGGCAAAAGGAAAAATAAATCAAATTTATTAAGGCTATGATAAAACATCACATTCGAAACACATCTTTGAAAAATGTGTATGAGCTGAAGTCCTGTTAAGAGCATATTCCAAGGCAAGAGTTTTTCCTGCTTGAGTGCTGACAAACTCTGTCTTGGAGCAATGGAAAGGGGTGAGGGATGAATTCAAGCAGCAACCAACCCAAATTTCACTGTGTTTTCCTCATACTTTTCTTTTTAGAATGTCTCAAATCTTTTTTCTGCTTGAAAATAGGAGAATTTAAGAAACACAAGTCTGTAAAAGGGTCCCCTCTTCTCAGTTTCCTAAAAGAGTAAAAAGAGAACTTAGGCATAATTAATTATAAGCTCTTCAGTATAAAATTACTATAAAACATGCCAAATTTAACACTCCCACTTCAGTTTTCTAATCATATTTTGCATTTCAAATAAGACTTATTCTTGAACAAAGCTCCATGGCTATACTACCCCAAAGTGTATCACTGAAAATGAGTTCTTACAAATCAAACACTTACGAAGCAAGTGTGGGCTCCTTATAGTTCACGCTGGTTGTGCACCTGCGCTTAGGCAGAGACACTGCCATGCTTTCTGTATTTGCTTCTGGAGAAAGAGAAAGTCTTCTGATTCTCACTTCAGGATTCAAGAGGACATTGGTGATATCCTTCAGGCTAAAATGAGGTGACTGGTGAGTTCCAGATGGTGTGGTACCTACAAAAACAACCTTTTACTGAATATGGCTAAAAAAATTAAAAAAAAAAAAAAAAAAAAAAACAGAACTAAAATTGTACTCAGTTATATAACCCATATGTACACAAAATCTGGTACTTCATAACACAGGTTATTTAGACATTTTAATCATTTTCTTTTCTTCCTTTCAAACCAGATAATGTTGAAATATTAAATATGTACGACAGACATGAAGAACTAAACTAAAACTTAAAATTCTTTCGGGATGGGCTGGGCATTATGAATTAGCTTACATAACCTACAGAATTTCATTTAAAAAATATCTACTTATTTATTTGAAAGACAGAGAGATAGAGAAAGAAAGAGATACAAAGATATTGACTGTTGGCGCCAGGTCAAAGCAGGGAGTTGGAAAGTTAATCTGGGTCTCTTTTGTGGATGACAAAGACTCAACCACCTAACCTCCCAGGCATGCATTAGCAGGAAACTGGATCAGAAGTAGAACCGGGACTTGAATCCAGTGACTGTGATACAGGATGTGCGTATCCCAAGTGGCAACTTAACTGTTGCACCAAATGCTTGCCCCAAGAATTTTATTTTAGTTCCACCTTGCTATTTAGAATCATTAAGGCCTCTCTTTTTCTTTCAATAAAGATTTTCACAAATGGCTTCATATGGTCTTATAAAGTCACTTACATTCATCCTATTAAATACTAAATCACAGCCTCTGCATAAACCAGGAAAAGAGGGGTTCCTCCTTGTGAAGTTCATATATTGAAAAGTTAACCAGGGTTTTCCTGTCATAAACATCCAAGTTATTTAATATTGGAGCTACATCTACATTAGGAGGCAGATGCCTAGCACACAGTGACAACACTGTACCACAATCTATTTTTTTTTTAAAGATTTATTTATTTATTTGAAAGAGTTACAGAGAGAGGAGAGACAGAGAGAGAGAGGTCTTCCATCCACTGGTTTACTCAATTGGCTGCAATGGCCAGAGCTGCACTGATCTGAAGCCGGGAGCCAGGAGCTTCTTCCAGGTCTCCCACGTTGGTGCATGGGCCCAAGGACTTGGGCCATCTTCTACTGCTTTCCCAGGCCATAACAGAGAGCTGGATCAGAAGTGGAGCAGCCAGGTCTCGAACCGATGCTCATATGGGATGCCGGCGCTTCAGACCAGGGCATTAACCCACTGCCCCACAGCACTGGCCCCCACAATCTCTTTAAATAGCTTTAGAAAGAAAGTTATATCCCAAGAAAAATGAAATTATAAATCTGAAATGATTTTATACTAGCCAGTCATATGCTCCAGGGTTATCTGGGTTTCCAATAGTATGGTTTCTTTTTATTGTTGCCACATAAGTAAATTGTACTAGGTTTATTATTCTAACCTTCAGTTTGTCTAAGCAACAACATCAGATCCATTTCTAGACTCCAGAGTAAGGCTTTCCAAACTGTAATGAGAATATGAACCCAGAAGATGCAAATTCTGGGGGCTGACACTGTGGTACAATAGGTAAAGCTGCTGCCTCTAACGCCGGAATCTCAAACAGGCACCAGTTCATGTCCCAGCTGCTCTACTTCTGACATAGCTCCCTGCTAATGGCTGAGAAAAGCAGTGAGTGAAAGATGGCCCAAGATGGCCCTATCCACCCATAAGGGAAACCCAAAGAAACTTCCAGCTCCTGGTTCGGCCTGGCCCAGGCCCAGCCATTGCAGCCTTCTGAGGAGTGAACCACTGGATGGAAGAGCTCTCTCTCTCTCTCTCCCTCTCCATATTTCTGACTTTCAAATAAATAAATAAACTTTTAAATTTTGATTCATGGAAATGGAACATGGTTTGAGGGTCTACATTTCTGCAAAGTTGACAGGTGATCCCAATGCTGGTAGTTCCAGGGACCAAACACTGGGTAACAGTATTTTAGAGTATATTCTTTTTATTTTAAAAATATATTATGAACATTTTTAAATGTACATAAAGATGGCCATAATAGTATAATAAATCCTGTTACTCAATTTCAGTAACAATCAGTATTTTGCCAATAGTTTTATTTATTCTAATACATAAAAAAAAAGATTATTTGTATGTTCCTCCTGCTTAACTGCTGAACTAGAAAGCTACTTCAAGGACAGATGTTTCGCCTAGTTGTTAGGACACTTCTTGGGAGACCTGCATTCCACATTAGAGTACACAGGTTTGAGTGCCATCTCTGCTCCCAGTTCCAGCTTCCTGCTAATGTCTATCCTGGGAGGCAGCAGGTAAGGCTCAAATGGTTGGGTTTCTGCAGCTGAGACCCAGACTGATTTCTCACACCCTAAATTTTGCCTGGCTTACCCCTGGCTGTTGTGGGCATTTGGGAAGTGAACCAGCAAATGGGAATTCTGTCTCTCTGCCTCTGAAACGCAATAAATAAAACAGAAAGTTCTTTACTTGTTTAAAGGCTTTAGTTTTCTTATAAACAAAACAAGTATGATGATACCTATACGTGACAGTTAAAAAAAAAAAAGTTTTTCTTTATTTGAAAGGCAGAGTGACAGAAAGAGATTTTCCATCTCTGGTTCACTCCCCTAAATGCCTGTAAGAGTTGAAACCAGGAACAAGGAACTCCATCTGGGTCCTCCATGTGGGCAGCAGGGGCCCAAGTACTTAAGACATCTGCTGCTTCCCAGATTGTACAGGAAGCTAGACTGGAAGTAGAGGTGGCACTTCATCCCAGGCACCTTGATATGGGATACAGAAGACCCAAGTGGTACACCATAACACCTGTCCCATAGAGTTGTTTTGTGAATGATACAACCTGACTATATATGGTTAAGTTTTACTAACTAAAAGTCTCAGATTAGAATCTTTGTGGACAGGTGTAGGCTGTACTGCTAACATTTGAACTGTTTTTGATATAATAAAAGCAAGATTTTCTGAGCCAGTTTATATTCTTATAAAAGAATATTTTCTGTAAATTCAGGAAATAATTTCTAGTTCTTGTTAGGCTACCTTCAATAACTAGCAAATTATTTCAAATCATGGTTCTTGTCAAATTAAATATAAAGCAAAAGCATTAAAATTACATTATTACAGTCAAGTCCAATTTAATTTTCAAGAGAGTTTCAGGTTTGGGTGTAGAAGATCTTTTAATTCAAACCCCTACTTACTGAAAATAAAAATGGGGTCTCCATTATAAGAAATATTTATTGTTAAAGAGGATTTACATTAGCTTGAAGTAGGTCAGAGCAACACAACTGCGATTTCCACCCCCAAACCCTCACTTTAATCAGACTGTAACTTCCCCCAGAGCCAGATGGTAAGTCTCTAACCTCCCCCAGAGAAACAGATGGTAAGTATAGTATATAAGCATTGGGAGCGATCATTTATCATAAACATTAAAAATGCAGGCAAACAAGTAGATCACTTACTGGCAGGAGTTCTCATTGGCATAGAACCCTCAGTGTCTTTTTCATCCACAGAACCCCCTGTATCTTTTTCATCAGTATATTTTAATGTTCTTTTAGATCGAGGTCTCGTGACTGGTCTATCTGATTTGTCGGAGAGATTTTGAGTGGATTTGCAAGGGGGCAAATAGAGGTCATCAGAGTCATCCCCAGAACCACTTGACTCACAGTCACTCACTTCAGTCTTATTGCTATTTTCTTCTTTATTAGAATCATTGTTCATTTTTTGTCGGAAAGGAGTTAGATGAATTCCTTCTTCCAAATTGAAATTGTAAGCATCACTAGAACTGACAGATTCATTCAATTCTTTTTTGGAAACAGTTTTTTTATTTGTAAGCTTGTATCCTTTATACTTTGACAAGGGTTTTGATTTTCTCCTTCTGTTAGCTTTTCGCTTTTCTTCTCTTTTTTTCTGTTGTGTATGTTTATGCTTACTTTCAGTTTGTTCAGATTTGGGTTCCAAAATGACTTCTTTTAGTTTAGTGAACTTTCCTGGGTGAATCATCTTTGGTGATACATTAATTTGGTCCTTGTTCCACTGACACACATTTTGTTTCACATGTTCAGGCATGTGTATGTTTACTAACTGGTCTACATAGCTAATTCTTTCCATTTCAAAAGTCTGCTCTGCCAAATGACTAGCTTCAAAATCATCCAAGGTATCAAGCTGACTTGGACTGTTAAAATGGCTTTTTAAATGGCGACGGAGAGATACAGTTCTAGGTAAGATATTAAAACTGGACTTAGTTTCATCTGAATTAAAGTCAATTCCCAGTGTGTCTTGAGGAATCACAGGCATTTGCTCTGAGAAGTTAAAAAAAAAAATGAGAAAAACAGTTTTACTTTTTGGAAAATTGAATTTCAAGAATCTTAGAATTCAACATTAAAAACAGAACTGAAAAGTCATTTTGTAGTTTCTCTATACTTACTGTAAAAATAGAAATCTGGGAAATTTAATATTCACATCTATTCACATTATCAATGATCAGCTGACTGCTCATATCTGACCTAGGAGACAATCTTACATAGTCTTTAGAAATATTCTAACACAGAGTTTTGTGTGTTTCTGGCTTAAAGCTTTAAAGAAAAATGAATAGTACCTATTAAAGCATAGATTCAGAGAAAAGGAACCTCATATTCCCAAGTGGGACAAACACACTGAGACAGCAGAGCGAAGCTGTTCTTTGAAAAATGAGTAATATTTGGATAATTGGAAAACCTTTCAGGTATGAAGCACAATCTGTATTTTTAGAAAAAGAGACAGAATTCATCTGGTTTTGATTGCTCAAGCATTATCCCTTTTTCAAAGCTTAGTCTAGTACAACAGTTGATCTCTGAGAACTGAGAAACGTCAATTTAAGCGAAGTATCTAGAAGGGCCTGCCTTTGGAGTTCAGCTTTGAACTTAAAACTCCAGCTCCTATCAGGCAAGCTGCTTCCTGTGAGATGCTTCACTTCTTTTGAGTTTATACAAAATGAGACTAACTAGACTTCTATTCTAAGGTTATTGTGAGGGTGAAGTGAGATACTACATGCAAAATGTCCAAGCTTAACCCACAGATAGTAGGGCTCACTGAAATGCATTCACAGCCATAGCTAAGGTTTCAAACTGGAAACCTGACACGATGGATAGATGTATTTTTAAACCTATGATTCTTTGTAAAATAAACACATTTGCTTTAAACAGAATACCAGTGAACAGATTTAAAAAGTTAAACAAAGAATTAGGAAAATTTAATTATATTATTTTTCTCTTAAAGATCTTGCCCTTCATAATATTTTTAGAGTTTAACTTTGATTACCTCCAATGCGAAAAGATTCTTCTTGTCCTGGAAGGTCAGTTTCTTGAAGAGCCACTTGCCTTAGAAAATACCAATAAAAGGTAAATGTATTTAGCAGCTATTTAATAAAAACAAACAACATTTTCCTAAGTTAGGTTTTTAATCTTTCCTTCAGTATCATTTTATGATTCCATTCCAAATTAATATATCACTTCTGTATCAAAGGAAACCAAACAACTTACACTAATTATAGGCAGGCTGATTTGGTGACGACAGTCAATTCCAACTGGAAGAATTAAAGTGTCAAGTTGAATAGTTCCAACTAAAAAAAACATCGTAATTCAATTTCACTTGACTGGAGGAACAACCAATCAGAATTGACCTACTTTTTCAAAAAATGCGGTTTGGCTACTCATCTTTTTAGAAGCCTGCTTTATCATTAGTGGAGCTGTGATGTGTTGGTAATACATGCTTTTATGGTGTTTAACTATCAAACTTTCCAGAAGTTGTTTAATACTGCTCATTTTCTTCTAAAATCTTATTCTTCCTTGACTCACAAAACAAGAAATTTTCTTTATGATATAATCCTATTATTGGTAGTTTCATCCTAATTACAATTTTATTTTTATTTTTTATGGAGACTTTCTAATCTAGACATTGAAAACTAAATATAGGATTAGGTAACAGATATGAGTAGAGCGGTAGTAACTAATAACCACTTTAGAAATCTTACAAAAAAACTTGACTACCTCATCTTACTTTTTGCCCATAACACAAATATCTTAAAGTTCAACAGTTTGAGAACTACTAGTGATTAAAAGTAATCAATGGGGACAGAAGTCACATTAGTCGTTGCTTCTGTAAGAAGAGGTTTAGACTTGAAAGGACTATGAGGGAATTGTGTATGGCAGCAGTTCTAACCAGGCCAATGCTTCCCAGGGGATATTTAGCAATGTCTGGAGTCATTTTTGTCTTTCACAAATGAGGGAGAGGGCTGTCAGCAGCATTGAATAGGTAGAGGCCAAGGATGCTGTTAAACATCCCATAATGCACAGACAGCCCTCTACAACAAGAATTATCTGGCCCAAAATGACAATAGTACTAAAACTGAGATATCTTAGGCTACAGTGAGGGCAGTATTCTGTTATCTTAATTGACATTTGGGGTCTATAGACATATATATTAGTCAGACTCATTGAACTGTGTAATAAAGACAGGTGTATTTTATTGTATGTAATTAAATCTCAATAATTCATAAACAAACAAAGTATACTTGATGCAAAAGAAGAGGAAGAAAGTATATGGCTCTAATGATAAAAGGAAGTGGATTAGCAAGACAGTTTGATAACTATACTAAATTCGATGTTTTATTGTATATTTTTTTCTAAACCATACTATTTTTGTGGGAACTGCGAAATATCATCACTTCAGAATAAAGACACATTAGAGAAAAATCTAACTGAAGGGAGTTTAAAAATTGTAGTTAAACTTCTTATCCCTAGCATCAAAGAAGTAACTAAATATAAGAAAAAAAAAAAGCTTTAGCTTGGTTATACATAATACAATTTCACCATACAAAATTCTCTTGAATATATTCTCTATACAGAAAGCATCAGACTCCAAATATCAATCAGAATAATGCAAATTTTCTCATAAATGAATCACAGAATTAAATCTTAGTATTAATAATCAAAATAGTGAACTGGATACTAACGGTAAATCCATCATAAATAAATCCCTGGAGTTGTCATCACCAATGGAGTCCATTCCAGAGGGAAATATTTCCTGGTTCTGTTAATGTATTAGAACAAAAGAAAACATGGTTAGAATGGAAATATTCAGAGCAAAGTATTCATTTATCCAACAAAATGTGAATGAATTTCAAAAAGTCTGGGGACAATGGAACTAAGAGGCAAGTTTATTATTGCAAAAAATTTGAAATCAATGGTTTTTTCAAAATATACATTTTCTATGAACTTTTAGGAGACTCCCAGGTATACATGGATTTCAAAGTTTTTTTTTGCACTGAAAGCAGACCATCTTTTTAATTCTATTTTACACAATTTTTTTTGAAGTACCCTTGTACACACTGAATCCACTATGGTGTCATGCACTAATTTAGGAACTGAGATTATAACAGCCAAAAAACGAACTCCTACTCTCCTAAAGGTTACCTTCCAGACTAGGGAGAGAAAATCGAAAAAGAACAATGATATAAGTATATTGAGTGTCTTCAAAACTTCATGGGAAATATGCATTAAAAATTATGCAGGATTTCAAATTTTTAAAAAATTTATCCATCTGAAAGGCAGAGTTACAGCGAGAAGGAGACAAACACACACACACAGAGGTATATATTCCATCTGCTTGTTTACTCCCTAAACAGCTACAATGGCCTGGGTTAGGCCAGGCTGAATCCAGGAGATAGGAACTCCATCCAGGTCTCTCATGTGTGTGGCAGAGGCCACACTTGAGCTATCTTCCACTGCTTTCCCAGGCACATTAGTAAGGATCTGGGACCCTTGGGCTGGCGCTGTGGTACAGTGGGTTAAAGTCCCAGCCTGCAGCACCAGCATCCCATATGGGCACCGGTTCGAGTCCTGGCTGCTCCTCTTCCGATCCAGCTCTCTGCTATGGTCTAGGAAAGCAGTAAAAGATGGCCCAAGTCCTTGGGCCCTTGCACCCATGTGGGAGCCCTAGAAGAAGCTTCTGGCTTCTGAGCAACTCAGCTCTGGCCGTTGCGGTCATTTGGGGAGTAAATCAGCGGAATGGAAGACCGCTCTCTCTCTGGCTCTACTTCTCTCTGTAACTGTCTTTCAAATAAATAAAAATAATTCTATAAAAATAATAATAATAAAAGGAGCTGGGACCCAAATGGCTGCTCATTTGGGATGCTGGCATTGCAAGTGGCAGCTTAAGCAGCTCTGCCACAATGCCATCCCCTCAATTTTTTTTTTTTTTGCAGAAAATAAACTTATCTTTTAATCCTATTTTTCCAAAACTTTGTGAAGGATCATCATGTATGTATAATTGCACATAGTGGCAAATGCTATGAAGGAAGTACAATACTATGAAGGAAATACTATGGTATGAAGGTAAAACGCAAGAGAACAATTGAGGTTGAAGGGCTCTTTTAAAATGAATTGGGGGGGGTGCTGGTACTGTGGCGTAGCAGGTAATGCCACCGCCTACAGTGCTGGTATTGCATATGGGTGCCAGTTCGAGTCCTGCCTGCTCTACTTCTGATCCAGCTCTCTGCTATGTCCTGGGAAAGCAGAAGATGACACAAGTTTGGCCCTGCACCTGCGCTGGAGACCTGGAAGAAGCTCCTGGCTCCGGGTTTTGGACAGGCCCAACTTCACCTGTTGTGGCCACTTGGGGAGTGAACCAGCGGACGGAAGATTTCTCTCTGCCTCTCAAATAGAATGGTAGGGAGCAAAGCAAGATAACAGTGGTTTCAAATGTGAATGGAAGCTGAGAAAGTGAAGAGAAGGAGTGCCTTTTTCTCTTTGGAAAAGTTCTCTTGTGAAGGGAAGCAGGGAAATAAGGAGAGACTGGGAGAGGTTTCATTTATTTTCACTTGCTCTTAAGGTAAGAGATGGTAAGGTACACTTGTGTGGTGGCTAACATGATTCAGTAAGAGGGAAACGCATGGAGGAGTCCAGGAGAAAAGTCCTAGAGGAAGTGAGAGGGAGGGAATCTGACACAGGAGGACTTGGCCTCAAATGAAGAGTAGGGACACTTCGGCCACTGCAACAAGAGGGAAGATGGAACACAAGCACACATGAGGCCAATTGTATATCTGTGCTAGGAAGGTGCGATTCCTAAGAAGTTTGATTAAAGCCTGATTCTTAAGAAGCCTTTCTAGGAATCTGGACAATTTTTTTCTGAGATTTGATGCATATATCATGTTTTAATGTTATAAAAGGCTAAAACTAAGACCTTTCTCTCTGTCTCTCTCTCTCTCACTGCCCACTCTGCCTGTCAAAAACAAAAACAAAAACAAAAACAAAAACAAAAACAAAACAAAAAACAAAAAGGCTAAAACTGCTCATATGAAACAATCAGAAATAATCATTAAAGTTTTAAATTTTGCATCAATATTATGTATTATTGAAACTAGTATTACAACTAAAGGAGAAAAGAATATTTAATTATACAGTAATATAATTTAAAAGTAAATTATTAAAAAGATCTATTATAAAATGTAGGGAACAAAAGCCTATTAGAAATTACTAACAATTAGATACTAGTAGGCAAAAAAAATTCTTATACTAAAGCACTTCAACCTTCTTCGTTACTGCTAAATTGGATAAACACTGAAGCACAAATATAGAATGAGGGTGAGGAATGAGTGACACATCTAATAACTATATGGGAGAAAATACGTTGTTGTTTTAAATGCTAATAATACAACTGCCCAGCAACTAACATCATATTTGTTTTTTGTTTTTTTAATTTGACAGAGCTTCCACCCATGGGTCATTCCCCAAATGCATGCAAGTGTGGGCAAAGCTGAAGCCAATAATTGAATCCAGTTTCCCACATGGGTGGCAAGAACATAATTACTCGAGTTATCATTGCTGCTTCCCAAAGTGTGCTTTAGCAGGAAGCTGGAGTCAGAATCAAATCCACATATCTCTGGGACTGGCACTGTGGGACAGAGACATCCCACACTGGAGTGCTGGTTTGAGTCCCAGTTGCTCTGCTTTCAATTCAACTTCTTGCTAATGCACCTTGAAAGGAAGTGGAGACTGGACCAAGTATTTGGGCACCTGCCACCCACGTGGGAGACCTGGAAGGAGTTCTGTGCTCCTGCCTTTGGCCTGGCTCATACCTGGCTATTACAGCCATTTGGGGAGAAAACTAGTGGATAGATTTCTGTCTCTCCACCTTTCAAATAAATGAATAAATCTAAAAAAAAAAGAAAAAGAAAGAAAAAACAACAAAAAACCCCCACAAACACTAGGTACTCCAATATTGGATGCAAACATCTTAACTCTTGTCTTTTTTTTTTTTTTTTTAAGATTTATTTATTTTGGCAGATGTCACAGCTCAATAGGCTAATCCTCTGCTTGCGGCGCTGGCACACCGGGTTCTAGTCCCGGTCGGGGTGCCGGAATTTGTCCCGGTTGCCCCTCTTCCAGGCCAGCTCTCTGCTGTGGCCCGGGAGTGCAGTGGAGGATGGCTCAAGTGCTGGGGCCCTGCACCCCATGGGAGACCAGGAGAAGCACCTGGCTCCTGCCTTCGGATCAGCGCAGTGCACTGGCTGCAGCACACCGGCCACGGCGGCCATTGGAGGGTGAACCAATGGCAAAAGGAAGACCTTTCTCTCTGTCTCTCTCTCCCTGTCCACTCTGCCTGTCAAAAAAAAAAAAAAAAAAGATTTTTATTTATTTATTTGAGAAGCAGAGTTATAGACAGAGAGGGAGACACACAGAGAGAGGTCTTCCATCTGCTAATCTACTTCCCAAATAGCTGCAATGGCTGGAGCTGGGCCAATGCGAAGCCTGGAGCTTCTTCCAGGTCTCCTGTGCAAGTGCAGGGGCCCAAGCACTTGGGCCATCTTCTACTGCTTTCCCAGGCCATCAGCAAGGAGCTGGATCAGAAGTGGAGCAGCCAGGAGTTGAACCAGCACCCATATAGGATGCTGGTACCATAGGTGGAGGCTTAACCTACTTCACCATAGCACCAGCCTCATTAACTGGTATCTTAACAGCTAGGCTATATGTCCAACCCAAGAAATGTTTTAATACTCAAAAAAATTATTGATAAATGTTACAGGGCCTGTAAGAATAGGATTTTTCTCCTGTTTTATTATTATCTCATTGAGTATTTATTTCATGCTATTTCTGTGTGATGTCAGTGAAAACTTGGGAAAAGGAGAAGGAAGATTCAAATGCCATTGGAGGGATTATTTCTCCCTTAAAATAGTTGACTGAACAAGGAAAAAAATTTTGAAAGATTAAGAAAAAAATTTAAAAATAATCTACTTTCACACAAAGCTGAAGAAATCATACCTATTGAGGCAATTCTCAACTATACTATATGTGTACACAGTATATATGTGTGTATGTATGTTTGAGGTCATTCCAAAAACCTCATGGAAAAGTGGAATCAAAGGACAAATTTTTTGGTGCAAAAGTTTTTTCAACCCATGCATATTTTATGAAGCTTCTGAAGACCTCTCCAATATTTACATATTGTATACTATTTTACACAGTTAAAATAAGGAATCATCTTAGTTACACAGAAGTAAGTACTCTTTTCACTGACTCTGTAAATGGAGAGGTGACTTTAATTCCTTTCTAAAGTCCCCTCTTAAACCCCTACTCTAATCACCACGATGTGGATTTCTAATCTGGCCTTTTGTCCTAAGTGCTAATACAACTGTCTTTCCTGGAAAAGTGAACAGATGGTCACCAGGAAGAAGTAAACTGTTCTGTAACACATGACACTCACCACTGCTTTTCTCTTTCTTTGCCCTATGTAATTTCCCTGGAAACCGGCTCTTCTCAGAATTAATATACAAACAATACCTTAAAGCAAATTTTCTGCATGTGTGTTCTATTCTGGCTGGCAGGACCACAACTGATCCCATTCTTTTAGCCTTGGACACAAACAGAATCCGATTAAAATTTTGCTCACCAAACTCTTCAGGATACTTAAAGTACAGTCTTCCTTATCTAGCTAACTAGTAGGTAACAATGATTCTCCAAAAGCACTTGGATATCCCATGTACAACCAGATATAACCCAACTATACAGAAAAGCTAAGAGGCACTGATGAAAACTTTTGGACTAGAAATTCAGCCTTTTTAACAAAAATACCTGAGCCGATTCTTTGGTTTGTTGTGAAGCAAGTTTTTCTTTCAATGCATATAGCTGACATGTAAGGTAGTAACATTGTTTTCTCAGCTGGAAGATGGTATCTTGGGCTTCTTTCACTTTGGATTTTTCATTTGCCAAAGCTAAAACTAACATTCTATTGTTATCTTGGTAATTTTTCAGCAGTGTAGAAGTATTGCCTATAAGGGGATAAAAATTCATCAGTTTTATACTTAAAAAAGTGACATAAAAGGACAACATAAAAATCTCTTACTGATTATCTGGCATGGTGCAACTGTAAAAGACTTGCGTTTGCCAATCTCAGACAAATTTTTACTCCTTTTCTCTTTCATTCGCTTCTTTATGTCTTCAAGACTATCTTGGAAAGATTTTTTCAGGCACCTTTCCTTTGCCATTTTCTGCCTAAGAATTTAAAACAATAAAAATGTAATCATTCTCAGACAATATTATCAAATATAAAACTTAAGACTGAAAACACAGGTTGTTTATAAAGAGTGGATTACACAGACTTACCTGGAAATAACTTAAATTTTGCAGTTTTAAAATTCCATTAACATTTTGGGTGTAATCTTACCCTACTCAAGTGTTTTATAGGAAAGCTTTATTGAATACAGAGTTCCAAGGCAAAGATTCCATAATATGCCACTTATTCATTCTTAAACAACTATTCACTGGGGGCTTATAAGATGGTAGACATTACTGCAAATGCTTATTACACTGATGCATTATTTACTTTTATTACAGATAATATTTATGACCAACTTCTAGTGCCTGGGCTTATAGCATTATTTCTAAGGCAATTATATATATTGCTGGGTTTTGTTTTCAAGTTCTTCTCCCATTTATACTTATCAGATTTGGTTACTCAGTTATAAACCTTGCATGGGCCAGTAATGACCAGGCCCCACCCGGCTGTCTCTGCACAGAACTGAGTAGGGAACTGTGGACAGAAAGAAAATATTCTAGTCTCTTTGAATCCAGACCACTTACCCAACTACTATGCACATTAGACTGTCATTCCTGTCTCAGCCCTCTCTGCTTTTACTCATTCTACCATAACCCCTCTTGATTTTTTTTTTTTTTTTACTCTTTTAACCCACCATCACTTACGATATGTACACATCCTCAAGAAAGTCAAGATGGGGGCTGGTGCTGTGGTGTAGCAGGTAAAGCCACTGCCTAGAGTGCTGGCATCCCATATGGGTGCCAGTTCGAGCCCTGGCTGCTTCACTTCTGGGAAAGCAGTGGAAGATGGCCCAAGTCCTTGGGCCCCTGCACCTGCATGGGAGACCTGGAAGAAGGTCCATTTTGGCCATTTCAGGAGTGAACCAGTGGACGGAAGACCCCTCTCTCTCTCTGCCCCCTGTAACTTTGCCTTTCAAATAAATAAATAAATCTTTTAAACAAAAATTGGAGTAAATATCTGCTCTTTAAAAAAAAAGTTAAGGTGATCCTCAGGATTATTTAAAAACTTTCTATATGCTTTTAACAATTATAACAACAATAGAATTGCAAAGAACAGGAACATGATAGTATTCTCAAAGTTAGTGCTAAAGCTCAGGACTGCTAAGTCCCACAGGAAATTATGAGCACAGAACACAAGACATTAAATAAAGATTATTTTAAGTATAGTTAAAAGTAGCCAAACATGTAATGACAGAATATGTTAACACATAAGTAGACTTACTCTTTCATTGCTGCAAATTCAATACTTTAGCATGCCAAACCACTTTTCATGAACATTTTAACCCTAGATTATATTTTCCCTAAGTTAGTCAAATATTTTCCTAAGTCTTACTTTTTTAAAATTATTTTCTCTAGGCCTTGTTTTCCCATATGCAGGGTCTTGGGTCTTAAATACAGATATTGCAGCTCTCATTTAAATATTTCCTTTCTACTAATGGATGTACAACAAATCCTGGCAAGTTTACAGTAGAACGATAGTAAACTATTTCTGAAAGCACTAATGGTAGGTGCATCGAAGCTTCAGGTTCACCATGCAGATGTCTGAACGCCACACACAGGTGGCTCATTCAGCTGCGATATTTTAAACACAGAGGCTTATTCAGCTTCACGGTTACAGTTAACTAAGTTGCACCTTGCTATCTCAGAGTTTTATTACATGTCCGTGGGGAGGGTGTGAAACAGGGGGTGTGGTAGAAGGAATAGAACAGAGGGCGGTGAGAGGAGGGAGCTGTTGCAACGTCCACAGGGTCTGGATTCACAGGGGCTGCTCGAGCGCGGAGGCCGCCGGCCGGGCCTGGCCTTCGCAGGCGTCCGCGCCCGCCGTGCAGGAGCAGGGACAAGCCGGGACAAGAAGGGAACGTCAGGCAGTCCGAAACAATGGCCGCCCGGCCTCCCCGGGACTTCCGGAAACGCTGGAGAAACGCCATTCTGCCGGGTCCCCGACAACCGGAGAGAGGGCAGCTGCAGCAGCCGAGCCGCGACCGGCACTCCGTCCGGGCGACTCGCTGCAGGCCCCCAGTGCAGGACGAGGCGGAGACCCCGAGGGGGGCTGGGCAGGAGTCACTCGGGCCCCGTCCAGTTCCTGCAAAACCCGAGGTCTCCTCCGCAGCGAAGCGGGAGCGTCCCACACGGTACCTGGGCCGCCGCTAGCACAATGCTGTCATCCCGAGACGCTGCGAGGGTCCCTGCCGCGCGCCGAGCCCCGCGCTCCGGGGCCTCCAGGTCCCTGGCGCCGTCTCCAGCCGCCCGCCACTACCGCGACTCCATTCGAAATTCGCCGCCGCGCTCGCTCATTGGCTGACTGGGGAGGCGGTCACGTGAGGCCAAGACGCAGGCCGAGCCGCGCGCCGCCGGGCGGTGCCACGTGACGCACCTTCCGGGCCCGCCCCTTCGCTCTCCCCACCCCGGGGGGCGGAGCCAGCTCTTCAACAAAGGCGGGCCGCCGAGGCCGGGCTGCGCCAGGTGGCTGGCTCCGCAGGGGTGGCTCCGCTCGGAGGCGCGGAAGGCGGGGTCCTCTCGCTGTTCAAAGCTTCCTGTTCAGCCGGTCTGGGGCGCTCCTCCGCGGTTGTGTGCAAGGGCTCCCTCTTGCGAGCAGGCTCTCCTGCGGTGGTGGGTGCTCCAGCAGTCCGCTGGCGTGCCTCAGAGAGGAGATCTTTAGGAAAGTTAAAGCCAAATCAGGGGAGCGCACTTTGAATTAGAAAGGCACATCAGCCAGCAAACTGCAGCTACCCGAGCATCAGCTTTTCAGGCTACCTCGGGGAATGCCTCCTGCATCCACGCGGTTACCGATGCGGAAATGGGGGGAATCACTCCTGGTTGTTCCTCCCCAGCCTTTCCGCACCCAGACTCCCAGACTACTTCAGCCTCGTCTGGTTCCCTGAACGCACCCCTGCCTGTGTTCTCTAGCGGGTGATCAACCATGAAAAGTTTCCGTGACCACCCACTGCCTTTCAGGTGGAATTCAGTCTCCCTAAGATGTCTAGTCTTTATCTTATAATATTTATTTATTTATTTGAAAGGCAGAGTTGCTGAGAGGCAGAGGAGGGAGATCTTCTATCTGTTGGTTCACTCCCCAGTGGCTGCAAGGGCCAGAGTTGGGCCAATCGGAAGCCAGGAGCCAGGAGCTTCTTCCAGGTCTCCCACTCCGGTGCAGGGGCCCAAGCACTTGGGCCATCTTCTACTGCTTTCCCAGGCCATAGCAGAGAGCTGGATTGGAAATGGAGCAGCCCGTCCTAGAACCAGTGTCCATACGGGATGCCGGCGCTGCACGGGGTGGCTTTACCTGCTATGCCACAGCGTCTTGCCCCAATGTTTGGTCTTTAGAGAGTCTAATGGCTCTTCCAGGTTTTCTGTATTTTCATTTGTTTGCCTGAATTTCCTCTTACTGCTTTTGCCCATTCTGTTTTGTCTGCCAACAGCAGACTTTCCTTTCCCCTACCTGGGCTTATTCATATTCGTGTTGATGGTCTCATTTCTTCCAGAAAGTCTTACCTGTTCCCAAAACCTCCTTAGAGCCCTTCTTTGTATTTTCATGGTGCCCTGCACGTTCCTCTTGGTATTCCTTGTGACAACGACTTGTCATTTACCACCTAAATTGCATAAGGGAGGAATCTCATCTGTTTTATTCATAGTTAAATCTTCTCATTAGCAATTTTAAGAAATCAGTAAATATTCACTGGGACAGTAAAAAATGAATAAAAGAACATTTACGTTAAGATTTCTAACATTTACCTAGTCACCCTAGGCTCCTTCTATAGCTCCCACCTCCTTCTATAGCTGAGAATTCCATGTACACCCAGGCACTCACAACTTGAGTGATTTTTAAAATGAGCCTGTAGGGCCGGTGCCACGGCTCACTAGGCTAATCCTCCACCTTGCGGCGCTGGCACACAGGATTCTAGTCCCGGTTGGGGCGCCAGATTCTGTCCTGGTTGCCCCTCTTCCAGGCCAGCTCTCTGCTGTGGCCAGGGAGTGCAGTGGAGGATGGCTCAGGTCCTTGGGCCCTGCACCCCATGGGAGACCAGGAGAAGCACCTGGCTCCTGCCTTCGAATCAGCGCGGTGCGCCGGCTGTGGCAGCCATTGGAGGGTGAACCAATGGCAAAGGAAGACCTTTCTCTGTCTCTCTCTCCCTGTCCACTCAGCTGTAAAAAAAAAAAAAAAAAAAAAAAAAAAAAAAAAAAAAAAAGCCTGTAGATAAAACTCCAGAACACAGCTTCCGTGGCATTGCTGGGGTTATCTTTGTTCTTTCCCATTTTTGTCTCCTGGAACCACAGTTGGGAGTTTACCCTTACAGTAAGCAGCAGCCTCTGCTGCTGATTCCAGCTTCCTGCTAATGTACAGGCTTGGGACGCAGCAGGTAATGGCTCAAGTACCAAGCAGGTACTTGGTTCCACACCACCCATCTGAGAGACCATGACTGAGTTTCAGTTCATTTTTCTCGGTTATATACTAAGAGAATAAGTGCTTGTCATGTACTAGTTATGTTCTGTGAGGCAGTCTGTGAGGGTTCCAATTTCTCTATATTCACACCTACATCTATCATTGTATTTCTTTAGATGTCAAAGATTTACTTATTTTTTTCAAAGGCAGAGAGAGAGAAAGAGAGAGAGAGGTCTTCCATCCAATGGTTTACTCCCCAGATATCTGCAAAGCCCAGAGCTGTACAGATCCGAGGCCAGCAGCCAGGAGCTTCCTCTGGGTCTCCTACATGGGTGTAGGGACCCAAGGACCTGGGCCAAATTCCACTGCTTTCCCAGGCTACAGCAGAGAGATAGACTGGAAGTGCAGCAGCTGGAATGCCAGCACTGGAGACGGCAGCTTTACCTGCTACACCGCAGGGCCGGCCCCTATATTTCTTTTGGATTCTAGCTATAGCAGTAGATGTGAAGTGGAATCTCATTGTAATGTTTATTTGCGTTTCTCTGAAGGCATTTTTTTTCATGTGCTTATTGGTCATTTGTATATCTTCACTGGAAAAAAATGTTGATATTATTTACTCATTTAAAAAAACTGAGTGGTTTGTTTTTATTTTTATTTTTTTAAGTTTTAACCTTTTTATTCAGTGAGAGAGATGCATAGGAGAGTGAGAGCCCAATCTAAAAGAGAGAGAAATCTGGATTCATACCGAGTAGAGTGGTTTGATTTTAGAAATGAGTTGTAAGAGTTCTTGAAGTTTTCTGTACAAAAGTCCCTTGCCAGATCTATGATTTATAAAAGTTTCTGCTATTCTGAGGGTTGTCTTTTGCTTTTCTTAGTGGGAGACATCTTTTGAGTTATTTTGTTTAGTTTTTGCATCTAAAAGAGGTGCAACATAATATTCATTCTTGCTGGACAATTAAAGAGTCTTCTGTGAATATAGGAAATTCTTGCAAAAGGCATGTAATCATTTTAGAGTTAGTTCTAAATTCATCTTTAGTATTTTTTTCAATATGGAGTACTGGTTGTAACTTTCCCTAAATAGTTTATCACAGTGACACTGGTAAGTGAAAATTTGGTGGGTATAAAAAACTTTAGGTGGGCCAATGACTTTATCAAATGTATGTATATTGAAATATACTTAACACATGATTAGAAGTAAATCAAACCATATTTTATCAAATTACCTCTTGAATTCTAAAAAAATTTTACAATGACATACTATCAATTTATTTTTTTAAAAGATTTATCTATTTATTTATTTGAAAGGCAGAGTTACAAAGAGAGAGGCAGAGAAAGAGAGAGGTCTTCCATCTGCTGGTTCACTCCCCAGATGGCTGCAATGGCCAGAGCTGTGCCAATCCAAAGCCAGGAGCTAGGAGTTTCCTCCATGTCTCCCACATGGTTGCAGGAGCCCATGAACTTGGGCCATCTTCTATTGCTTTCCCAGACCATGGCAGAGAGCTGGATCAGAAGTGGAGCAGCTGGGACTTGAACCGGCACCCAAATGGGATGCCTTCACTGCAGGCGGCAGCTTTACTCACTACGCTACAGCGCTGGCCCCTTCAGTTTATTTTATAATCATAAGACTAACCCTATGCTACGTAAATAATTCAACAAATAGCAAGAAGAAAAACACACTGTTTCTCTACAGTAGAGACAAGAGTTACCCTGAAGTATGTCTTGAAATCTGGTATTGTGTTGCCTACTTCTTGAAATTTTTTTTTAAGATTTTATTTATATATTTGAGAGAGAGAGTTACAGACACTGAGAGGGAGAGACAAAGAGAAAGGTCTTCTTTCTGTTGGTTCACTCCCCAAATGGCCGCAATGGACCGAGCTGCGCCGATCCGAAGCCAGGAGCCAGGAGCTTCTTCTGGGTCTCCCACATGGGTTCAGGGGCCCAAGGACTTGGGCCATCTTCTACTGCTTTCTCAGGCCATAGCAGAGAGCTGGACTGGAAGAGGGGCAGCCAGGACTAGAACTGGCACCCATATGGATGCCGGCACTGCAGGCGGAGGATTAACCTAGTGCGACACGGTGCCAGCCCCGAAATTTTTAAATCACATTTTGTCAGGACAGCATTTTTTTTTTTTTTTACAAAGCTTTAATTTTTTTTTTCTTAAGGACAACTGTTAATAGTCAATAGCTGCTTTCTTGAGTATAATGAGAAACACTATCATGTACCATATTAAAGCAAATTATTATAATAAATGTAAGGCAAAAAGGCATAGTAATCTTTGTGACTATATTTTTTGGACAAGAGTGGGGAAATATTTGCTAGAATAATGTCATCTTATCTATTTTTTTTTTTTTTTGATAGGCAGAGTGAACAGTGAGAGAGAAAGACAGAGAGAAAGGTCTTCCTTTTCCGTTGGTTCACCCTCCAATGGCCGCTGCGGCCGGTGCACTGTGCTGATCAGAAGCCAGGAGCCAGGTGCTTCTCCTGGTCTCCCATGCGGGTGCAGGGCCCAAGCACTTGGGCCATCCTCCACTGCACTCCTGGGCCACAGCAGAGAGCTGGCCTGGAAGAGGGGCAACCGGGACAGAATCTGGCGCCCCAACCGGGACTAGAACCCAGTGTTCTGGCGCCGCAGGCGGAGGATTAGCCTATTGAGCCGAGGTGCCGGCCAACATTTATAGGGGCTAGTGTTGTGGTACTTAGAGTTAAACTGTGGTTTGTGTCACTGGCACCCCATATCAGTGTGCTGGTTCAAGTCCTGGATACTCTGCTTCTGATCTGTCTTCCTGTTAATGTGCCTGGGAAGGCAGTGAAAGGTGGCCTAAGTCCTTGGCCCCCTGTCATTCATGAGGATCAGGATGGAGTTTCTGGATCCTGGCTTTGGCCTGGCCCAGACCTGGCTGTTGGGGCCATTTAGGGAATGGACCACATTGCCTTTCAAATAAATAAACCTTTAAAAAACCCCAATGTTTATAAAATTTCCTATGGGACAATCAAAGTATTAATTGGAATGCTAATGGAAGATTTTTTCTAAATATTTTAAGGTTTTTTTTAAATAATAAATTATGATATACCATGGAATATAAGAATTTTTTATTTTTTGAAGTAACATATAGGAGATCTTTTTGCATCCAAAACCTGCAGAAGATTAGATTATGATCCTCCACACAGATAACCTTTGTTTACATTATTGAAATTAAATAATAATTTACACATTTGTTATCTATAGTACACATAAATATATATGGTAGGTTAAATTGTGGAGAAGCTTGAAAAAGATTAATAAATGTGCTGGTTAGAAAACTATTCCAGCTTATTTTGCTCTTTAGTTTTAGAGCTATTTTAGAAATGGCTGTGTTGATATTATATTATTGATAATAATATAAATGATTCTTATTCATGGGATTGCAAATGAATTGTGGTCAGTGGAATTCAACTGATTAGTGCCCTGAGGATAAATCTACTTTGAAGTTATTTATAAATCATTTTAGTATTCCTGATTTTCTATATGCCTGTTGTTCCTTGAATCCTTCTCTAACCTGGTTATACTGTTTTATTGGTTCTTTCATTAATTAATGAGGTACATAAAATTCTGACACCTATTTGTTTCAATTTTTATGAGAGTTATGATTTTAAGTTTTTTAGGAAAAGATTTCATTTATTTATTTGAAAGTCAGAGTTACAGAGGGAGGATATCTTCCATCTGCTGGTTTACTCTCCAGATGGCTGAAATGGCCAGAGCTGGGCCAGGCTGAAGCCAGGAGCCAGGAGCTTCTTCAGGTCTCACATGTGGGTAGCAGGTGTCCAAATATACTTGGGCCATCTTCTGCTGCTTTCCTAGACCATTAGCAGGGAGATGGATGAGAAATGGAGAAGCCAAGATGTGAACCTGCGCCCATATGGGATGCTGGCATTGCATGTGGAGGCTTTATCTGGTAAACCACAAGGCTGGCCCCTATGATTTTACTTTTAAAAATCCTTTAATAGATGGCTGAAACATTGAAACAGTACCAATACAATGTAATGAAAAGTGAGCATCTGCTTTTTTCATGCGTTGTGTTCCTAGACCTTACAGTTCGTTTGTGAAGAATGATATTTAACATATGATGTAAGATATGTGTAAAATTACAGTTCTGAGAAGTATGATGAGAAAGATCACAGTACCGTGAGAACATGCAATAGGAAGACTGTCGTTGGCCAGGACCATCTGGGAAGGTTCTTCTGAAGTAGTAGCAGGCGGGCTGAAATCTGACAGTGGGTGGGGAAAACCACTATTCATTAATGTGGAATAGAACTCAGTTGTCCTGTTATGCAACATTTTCTGGTAGTGCATGGTTGAGGGATGGTGGACATGTAGAACAAAAGGAGCTTGGGTTGGTGTAGGCCTGCGAGAGAAGGGCTGTGATTTTTGTTTTTTGTTGTTTTTTGGGGGGTATTGGCCAGAATATTTTTGAAAGGGTGATTCACAGACTCTAAAGTGGATAAGTAAGGAAGAAAACAATAGAAACTGTTGGGTGGTTAGTAACAATGTCTTGGGAGAAAATGTAAGTATTAATAAATTTGTAGTTCTGATAAAGTTAACACTGAGAATCAGAAAGAAAGGCTGTTATTTTAAGAGGCTTGGTTGATCTGAAATTGAGGATTTTAAGAGGAGTCGTTGCAGGAAATGAAAAGTACAAGACGTTACTATGGGAGTAGTTGCTGGGTGGAATGAAGGGCACTGGAGATGAAGTTAGGGGCCTTGGAAATGTCTTGGTAGCTTGGTTGCACGGATGAAGTATGAGGTTCCCTAGCACTTACTGGCAGGGCTTGGTAGCAAGTCTAGTGCCACGTCACAGCCAAATGAGGAGAGTAGCTTGAACAAGGAGAAATAGGGGGCAGGGAAGGATAGGAGTAATGGTCTGGAGAGGCCCTGGCTCAGGGAGTTGAAGAGAATCACCCCTCATCACCTTAGAGGGCTGCAGGGCTGGGAGTGCCCATCGGGAGAACCTAGCTGCAGCCAAGCTGTCTTTATTTTCCTGTAAACTGCTTGAGTATGACTCTGCCTATTATAAAGTAGATTGTTTGTCTTTTCCTGATTTTTATTAGCTCTTAGTAAATTAAGGAAATTATCTCTTTGACATAGGCATTACCATCAATTTTTCCCATTAGTTGTTTGTCTTTAACTTTGTGGTCTGTTTGTCATGTGGTGTTTTTAAAAAATTATGCATTGGATTTACCAATATTTCCTGCTTATACTTCTGGCTTTATATTTTATATTATATTATATTATTTTATATTTATATTAGAGGCCTTTGTCCTCTAATATTTTAAACAATTTCATGTGTGATTTGTCCAAGAAGTTTTATGGATTCAATTTAGTAGTCATGTCTTTGCTTGATCTGGGATTCAGCTTACTTATTTTCCTATATATGTGTTCAGTTGTTCCAAAGCTTTACTGATACAAAATCTCACCTTTGTCATAATAAAATTCCAATATGTATTCGGGTACATTTTGGAAGAAAAAAAGGTTTGTGTGAGACTGCATAGTAGAATCTGGAGGCAAATCTCAAAGTAAAACTTTTTATTTACTTATTTAAAGAGATGTTCTTTTTATGATTTTTATTGTCATTTTATCTGAAACACATACACAGACATAGAGAGACAGATATAGAGATCCTCCTTCTGCTGGCTCACTCTCCAAACCATGCAACATCCAGGGATGGGGCAAACTGAAGCTGAGAGCCTGGAACTCCCTCCAGGCCTCCTATGTGGGTGGCATGGGCCCAGGTAGTTGAGTCATCACCTGCTGCCTCTCAGAGTGCACATTAGCAGGAAGTGGAGGTGGGACTTGAACCAGGCACTGTGATTTGGGATATGGGTATCCGGAGCAGTGACTTTGCTGCTGTGGCAAATACCCACTGCATAAAACAGACCAGACTGTGGCACTGGCTGTTAATGTTGTTCAAGGAAGTTAATTTCCCTTTGCTCCAGTTTGTTGATCTTCAGAATGACAGTAGCAATAATCTTTGAGGACTAGTGACAAATAATGAATTACAAGAGCTGGTGTGCTACAGCAGGGTGAGCAAGCAAGAGCTTAGAAGAGGTGAGAGAAGTAGTGGGAGATATATCTAAAACTTGTAGGCCATTGTAAAGATTTTGTTTTAGGTTCTCTAAGTTAGATGGACAGTTATGTGGTCAAAAGACTTTTATGTTGAAATTATAATGTGGAAGGAAGGAAGCAGGGTAAAAAATTGCAGCTTTCTGCAGAGAAATACCCACATCTCAGACCAACGTGGGAGACATGGGTAAGAAACTCTTACCATGGATGGTGTTGGCTCAACTGAAATAGGAAAGAATAGTGGACAGAGGAGTCCTGGAGGCAAAGATTGGGAATTCAGATTAAAAAAAAAAAAAGATTTATTTATTTGAAAGGCAAGAGTTACAGAGAGGCAGAGAGAGAGAGATAAAGAGAGAGAGAGGGAGGTCTTTCATTCACTGGTTCATTCCCTAGATGACTGCAATGGCTGAAGCTGTGCCAATCCAAAGCCAGGAGCCAGCCGGGACTTGAACTGGCGCCCATATGGGATGCCGAAACTACAGGCAGCAGCTTTACCTGCTATGCCACAGCGCCGGGTCCCAGGAATTCAGATTTGATCTTGGTGAGAGATTTGCTACATCTCCAAGAATAGGTGTCAGGTAGGCAGTTTGTGGTTCATGATGGAGATCTGAATTGGAGAAAAAATATGGGAGTTGTAAGCATATAGACTGTAATTAATGTTTTTAAGGTCACCTGGCTGCCGAGATCATCAGAGGGGATGATATGAACAGAAGAGTTAAAAGGTTTCAGGACGGAGAAAGGAGAAATCAGCAAAGGAAGCTGAGGCGCATCTGTAGGCAGGATAAAGGATATGTAATGGTGTCTCTGCAGCCAAATGGTGGAGTGGGAGGAGCTTCGTTGGGTTTAACGGAAGTGGGAGGACAGGACTTGGAGAAGGTGAGCCTGCAGAGCTCTTCTGAGCAGGTTGGGTGAGGGTGAGAGTGGGGCAGGTGGTGCTGGGGAGGTGAGGAAGAAAAGGTGTGACATTGTTGCTTAGGAGAGTCCTGCACTTGTTTACCAATTACGTGTGTTTTCTTGGTGTTACCCAAAGTGTGTCCATCACACCACTGTTGGTATGGGAGATGGACATTTGTGGTCCTTGAATGCATATTTTAAAATCTTGAGCCTAAAAATGTGTATTAGAAAACTACACAAAAAGTATTAGAAAACTACAACTAATATTAAAATAGATATGAAAATTGTGCCCAGATCGTCGGATCCCCAAACGCCGCCAGAGACTTGAACACACTGAAATGCAAAAGCAAGGTTTATTTCGGAAGTACAAGCTGCAGCAGGGACCCGTCTACCCAGCCTCGCAGCGGAGGACAGAGGAAGGCCCTGAGCCCTGCTTAGGAGCCTCTTTTAAAGCCGGGTTACGTCATCGAGGGGTGTGGGGTAACAGTGGATTGGCTGGGGTCACCTCTGGTACTTCCTGATCGAACGTGGTTGTTCCTGATTGGGTCAGACACAGGGGATTTCCTTATATGGTGAACGCTAGCAAACTGTTCCGTTGTAACTTTTGGTTTCCCCCAGAGTGACGCTGCTTTTATGGGAAGTCGGACCTGCCTCTCCGAATGGAGGTACTTTTTTGAAACATAGTTAATCCGGCCCTTCAAAAATAATGGTATAAAGTTTCTTTGAAATAAGTTCCTATTGAAATACGTTTAATAGAAAAGGTGACTCAATTTGAAGAAACATTAAAAGCAGTCCAAGTACTTTATAGATGTGATGGGGCTACACAATAAAATTTTAATTCAGGGAGCACAGACATCAGGCATTCAAGGCCCTTGGTAATCTTGCTCCTTACCTGACCGGAGGTCTCACTTTCTTTTAAGAGAATTTCTTTTGTTGATGTTTACCTAATTCCCATCCCAATTGCCTATAACTTATTTTATCTGAATCCTGTATTTTGACTCTGAACTATATTGCTAGTTATTTGTGTATTGTGTCACTTGTGTGTTTTTTTTTTTTTATTTTTTATTTTTTGACAGGCAGAGTGGATAGTGAAAGAGAGAAACAGAGAGAAAGGTCTTCCTTTTTGCCATTGGTTCACCCTCCAATGGCCGCTGTGGCCGGTGCACCACGCTGATCTGAAGCCAGGAGCCAGGTGCTTCTCCTGGTCTCCCATGCGGGTGCAGGGCCCAAGGACTTGGGCCATCCTCCACTGCCTTCCCAGGCCATAGCAGAGAGCTGGCCTGGAAGAGGGGCAACCGGGATAGAATCCGGCACCCCGACCGGGACTAGAACCCGGTGTGCCGGCGCCACAAGGCGGAGGATTAGCCTGTTAAGCCACGACGCCGGCCAATGTGTGTTTTGTTTTTCAACAAGAATTTAAATCCACCTCTACCTCTCCCCACCCCAACACACACACACACACACACACAGCCCTCTGTACATAGCCTGTGGAACCTCTGCAGTGTTGGGATCTGTGAGAAAGCTGGAAAAGCTAGACGTGGACTCAGGACTAGTAAATGGCACTGAAGCTGCTACAATAGCTGGTGTGGCCTGAAGAGCCAAGCAGTTCCAGTCGCAAGATTCCAGCACTCAACGAACCAGCTCAGGAAGTAGTCAGCATGCAGAGGTTAGGCCTGGTCACCAGGACGGTAGCCAAGCAGGGGCACTGTGAAAGCAGAGGAGGCTGCAGACCCTCAGATCGTCACTTGCCTGATGATTTCAGGAAGGAGGTCCAGCCTCAGCAAGGAGGCCTACCAGAATAGGTGGGTATCAGAATCTCCTATTACCTCCTAGGAAGACTGGTTCACATTAAGTGGAAGAGGGTTGGCATGAGAACAGATACATTTTAATCCTGGCTTCAGATTCTCATCTATAAAATGGGGATAAAAAGTCCTAATAATTGTTAATTAAGATAATCACACACAAAAAGAACCTAATATAATAATGAAGAGTATTGCTTATAATACTTTAGTTATCAATATAGTTAAAGGGGAATAGAAAATTCTAGTAAAGAAACTGTATAGTTCAAAAAGACTGGAAAATTCTAATAAAAGCACTTCATCAGAAGTTAGGACTTAGATTCAATAATTTGGATTTTGGTTAGTGGTAGAATAAGCTACTATATTATTTTAAATCATGAGTGGGATGAGCTTGTGGTCTAAATTACTACATCAGTAATCCAATACCATGAAATGGCATTATTATTTCTAATGTAAGTAAGACCCAAGGGGTTATGGATAAAATCCCACTGATGAATTACGATGTTAAACAACTTCTGAATGGTTTTTCTAGTTTTTCAAATGATATATAAAGGCAGATATTTGGGCTAATGATTAAGATGCTGGTTAGGACGCCACATTCCACATCTAAGTATCTGGTAAGATACCCAACTGTGGCTCCTGACTCCTGCTTCCTGCTAGTGCTGACCATGGGAAGCTGCAATGATGGCTGAAGCAGTTGGGTTCCTGCCACCCATATGAAAGATCTTGATTGAGTTCTCAGCTTCTGGTTTCAACCTGGCTCAGTCTTGGCTGATGCAGGGAGTGAGAGAGTGAACCAGAGGATAAGAGTGCATTTCTATTTCTCACTCTCTCTGTCTCTCTCATTCTTTCTTTCTCCCTCCCTCTTTTGTTCTTTCTCTGTTTAATCTGTCTCTTTGCCCCTTAAATAAATAAATATGTAGAAATTGAAGACAGCCAAGTCCATAAATTATTTTTTTAAAGATTTATTTATTTGAGAGGTAGAGTTACAGACAGTGAGAGAGAGACACACAGAGAAAGAGGTCTTCCTTCTGTTGGTTCACTCCTCAGATAGCTGCAACAGCCAAAGCAGCGCCGATCCGAAGCCAGGAGCAAGGTGTTTCTTCCTGGTCTCCCATGCGGGTACAGGGGCCCAAGCACTTGGGCCATCTTCTACTGTTTCCCAGGCCATAGCAGAGAGCTGGATTGGAAGAGGGGCAGCCGGGACTAGAACTGATGCCCATATGGGATGCTGGTGCTGCAGGTGGAGGATTAACCTATTGCACCATGGTGCCAGCTCCATAAATTATTAAATTAATTTTTTATTTGTTCAGCAAATATTCATTGAGTGCCTACCCAGTGAAGGTACTATGTTAAGTAAATCTGAGGGAGTGGTGATGAGTAAGACAGGATCTATTTCTGCTTTTATGGAGGCAAATAAGTAACTCCCATCTCAGTTTTTAAATTATATTTGTGATGTGAGCTAGATGAAGTACAGGATGCTAAGTATGTATATAAAAGGGGAACCTGATCCAATCTAGGGTGTTTAAACTGAGCTCTGGAAGATGGGTAGTGTTGGGTAAAGTAAGAAGGAAAGAGCATTCTGGGAAGGAAGAGCATGTGAAAAGGTCCTGAGGTTGCAGGAGCACGAGTGTCCCAGAATTAAAAGACGTTTATGTTACAGAGAGAGAGGCAAGAAATGGAGAGAAAGGGGCGGTGGGGGAGAGATCTTCCATCTACTGGTTTATTCTCCAAATGGCTGCTACAGCTGGGGCTGGGCCAGACCAAAGCCAGGAGCCAGGAGCTCCTTCCCAGTCTTCCATCTGGGTGCAGGGGCCCAAGCATTTGGGCCATCCTCTACTGCTTTCACAAGCACATTAGCAGGGAACTGGATCGAAAGTGGAGCAGCCAGGACTTACTTGAGTGCCAACATTGCAGGTGGTGGTTTTACCTGCTACATCACAATGCTGGCTGCTGGATTTTGCCTTTTAGAAAACAGAGGAGGCCAATGTACATTAGTGAAATAAACTCAGAAGTCATGGTGGCAGCAGTGTGTATGGGGATAGGGAACAGCCCTAGACTGATGAGGGGCAGCTAGGACCTCCAGATGAGAAATGGGAGGGGCTTGTACTAGGGTCATGGTAGGAGCTGGGGAGTCACAGGGATCCAGGGAAAAGAGGCTGCTTTCTCCAGAGAAGAGAATGACAAGGTCTGAAATGTTTTAAAGTGCTGTTGTGGAGAAGATATTGGCTGGTTGTGGATGGAAGTATCCACACAGAGAAGGAGAGAAGAAGTGACCCTGAGACTTAATGAGGAATATTTTGAAATTCCTTATTATAGTCCTAGACCTGCCAATAAGAACTGTATAGTTTTTATATGAAGAAATGTTAAGTTTGGAGTGTGAGATGACCTCTTGAGCTATTTTCACTTAGAATTATGTTATTGTTCGGTAAATTTGTCTGGAGCTTCATAATCTCTTATGAACCCTGGGATATATTCTGTGTGAAAGTCATCCAGTCTCAGGCGCTGAGTCTTCACAGAAGTTCTGCTGGAACATTTTCACATTTTATCAGTGTAAGAAGGAAAAAGCAGACCCTGGTGATGGCTGAAAACAAGACAGCCCAACATCCTCGGTAGCAGCTGACTAGAAAGACTGCCATTTTCTTTCCCAATGACAGCGTTAGCTTTGCTCACATCTTCTCCCTTGCTAGATAAGAATTATTAGGACACTCAATCATAATGCTAGCCCACTTCCTGATAAGTCAACCCAGAGCAAAGCCTGGAAGTCTGCTTTCTGGAGCTCTCCCTCCACTCACCTACCATAAGCCCCCATTCTCTAAGTCTGGTTTTAGCCTTCTTGGTGAGGTGCCCTGTGGTTTGCATTGTTTAAAAAGTCAGGAAACATTGCCTGTTCCACCATAGATGTTTTCCTGGTGGTTTTGGATGGAGAGCATTGGCAAATATAAAGAACAGCCTGTGGGTTTTATTCCTTTTTTTCCTTTTTTGAATATTTATTTTTTTTTTTATTTTTCTGTTCCATCCTAAATTATATATGGCTGATTGTCTTCTAATTTTCCACATGATGTCTGATATTTATGAGGTCGCATTCTGATCAAGTTCTTTGTTTAAACCTTGTAACTTCTTTATCTTTTTATATCATTATTATTTTTAAAAAAGATTTTATTTACTTATTTGAGAGGTAGAGTTACAGACAGTGAGAAGGAGAAACAGAGAGAAATGTCTTCTGTCCACTGGTTCACTCCCCAATGGCTGAAACTGTCGGAGCTGCACCGATCTGAAGCTAGAAGCCAGGTGCTTCTTCCCGGTCTCCCATGAGGGTGCAGGGGCCCAAGCACTTGGGCCACCTTCTACTGCTTTCCCAGGCCACAGCAGAGAGCTGGATTGGAAGAGGAGCAGCCGGGACTAGAACCGGTGCCCATATGGGATGCCGGCACTGCAGGTGGAGGATTAACCTACTGCGCCACAGCGCTGGTCCCTATCATTAAGTTCTTATGGCAGAGAAAACAATGTTTGATAATAAAAACTTCAGCTTTTTTCTCAATATTCTTCTTTAAAAAATTGCAGGGGTGGCGCTGTGGCGCAGTAGGTTAATGCCCTGGCCAGAAGCGCCGGCATCCCATATGGGCGCCAGTTCAAGACCTGGCTGCTCCTCTTCTGATCCAGCTCTCTGCCATTGCCTGGGATAGCAGTGGAGGATGGCCCAAGTCCTTGGGCCCCTGAACCCATGTGGGAGACTCGGAAGAAGCTCCTGGCTCCCAGCTTTGGATCGGCACAGCTCCAGCTGTTGCAGCCAATTGGGGAGTGAACCATCGGATGGAAGACTCTCTCTGTCTCTCTCTCTCTGCCTCTCCTATATCTGTGTAACTCTGACTTTCAAATAAATAAATACATATTTAAAAAATTGCAGTTATTTGAGAGGCAAAGAGACAGAGAAAGAACGAGATAGGGAGACAGAGGGAGTGTGAGGGAGAATGAATAGAGAATAGAGAAAGAAAGCTCCCATCTGCTGGTTTACTCTTCATTCCTTTAGTGGCTGAGATAGGACTGGGCCAAACTAAACCAGGAACAGCGAATTCAATTTAGCTCTCTCATCTGGGCAGGAACCCAATTTCTTGAGTCATCACTGCTACCTTCAAGGGTCTGAATTAGCAGGAATCTGGAGTCAGGAGCCAGAGCTGGGAAATAAACCTAGGCACTCCTTTGTGAGATGCTAGCATTTTAATTGCAAAAGCTTAACTCCCATTCTGGTTACTATTATTTCATTTGGAAAAGCCACTATGCAAATTGTGATACAGGAAGTACAACAATATTAATAACTTGGCCAAATCATAATGCTGTTTTTAAATTATGAGTTTTTAAATTTGCACTTGAAGTATCTTTTATAAAGATCACAACTATTATTTTGTATTTTATGTTTTACCATTTTGTCAATTTCACTTAGGATGTGGTTGTAATACACACACACACACACATATATAAACTGTTGTTCTTTAAATACCAAATGCTATGATATCCACACAATTTTTATACTCCATGTATTAACTTCCACGAATAAGAGAAAATATGTGATATTTATCTTTCTGAGTCTGTCCATTTCACTTATCACTTAGCCATAAAAAAGAATGAAATACTAATGTTTGTAACAAAATGGATGGAACTGGAAAGCATTATGCTAAAATTGTCCTTTTTTGTGTGTGTTTGAGATTCTTAGTTTGTCCACATCTGTGAGACATCTCCCAAAGGAACTTTGGCCTTGTGTATGCCTGGATGAGTATTCATGGATGGCGCTTATGGTTCATTACCTGTGCATGGACAAACTGCTGACTAGTGACTTCTTACACTTTTTTTTTCCTAATCCCACATGTGGAGCACAGTACTCAGCATATCTTGTTCACAGTAGGTTTGAGACAGACTTTTGGAAGATTTTAGAGGTTTGTAGGTATTTTTTTTTCTTTTTTTTTTTTAACTTTTATTTAATGAATATAAATTTCCAGTGTACAGCTTATGGATTACAATGGCTTCCCCCCCCCCATAACTTCCCTCCCACCCGCAACCCTCCCCTCTCCCGCTCCCTCTCTCCTTCCATTTGCATCAAGATTCATTTTCAATTCTCTTTATATACAGAAGATCAATTTAGTATAAAGATTTCAACAGTTTGCACCCACATAGAAACACAAAGTGAAACATACTGTTTGAGTACTAGTTATAGCATTAAATCACAATGTACAGCACATTAAGGACAGAGATCCCACATGAGGAGCAAGTGCACAGTGGCTCCTGTTGTTGACCCAACAAATTGACACTCTAGTTTATGGCGCCAGTAACCATCCTAGGCTGTCGTCATGAGTTGCCAAGGCTATGGAAGCCTTCCAAGTTTGCCGACTCTGATCATATTTAGACAAGGTCATAAAAGACAGAGTGAGGATAGTAACCAATGATCCTAAGAGTGGCATTTACCAGGTTTGAACAATTATACAGCATTAAGTGGGGAAGAGGACCATCAGTACACACATGTTGGGAGTAGAGCCATTGGTGGTAGAGGTTATGATTACAAAGGAATGAGGCCGAAGTGCACTAGACAGGGCCTAGAACAAAGGACAGAGTCATTATTAGAGGAGCTAAGAAAGGTGCTGTCTAAGCTACAATTAAGTTTTCTGATTGAGAGGCAAATAGAACCTGATAGAAGGGGCTTGATAATAATCTGGTGGGCTTCAGGCCTTGTAAGTTAAGAGGCCCAGACCTATCTATCTCTTCACATGGGGTATATCCTAAGGGAGGTGTGAACCTCCTAGGGGAAGGCACTCTGTTGACTTTCATTACTTGGCTGGCCTGGGAGGAGAGCTGGCCAGGTAAAGGCAGGGGGCATCTCTAACAAGAAATGTACAGTTCTGCCTGCAATGTTGCTGACCCTACTTGACCATCCCCTCAGGTGCAGTGGTCACTTTGGAAGTTGGGCTGAGTGAAGGGCTTTTCAGCTTAGGTTTGTAGGTATTAACCTTAAGCGACTCTTAGGGTTTGAGGGATGTTGCTTTGGGGAGACACTGCAATGTAAGGATCTTGCTTCAGAATTACGTAGGCGCTCACTGCAACTTGTAGTACATACTGAAGAACGATAAATCCTCAGATATCAATGTAGTCTGTACTTACATGTGTTCCCTCATCTGCTTGTGTAATGAAAGCAACCGTGCACTCATTATGCCCTTGCTTTTCTTACGTTTGTGCAGGCATAACCCCACTGGGCATCCCTGTCTGCCATTTTTTTTTTTTTCTTCTGGGGGTGGGGGCTCTGTCTTCTGAGTCAGCTTCAGTCAGGAAAGAAAGGTCAGAGGAGCTGAAGGAAGGAGGCGGGGCGGATTTTTAGGACACTGTTGCTCAACTCCACTGTCTCATTTTTAGCTGTTCTTTGGGGATCAAATGAGGATGTGGCAAGGGAGAAAGTCTGAGGAAGAACATTTTTTTTTTGAGCTAAAATATTATTACTTCCCTTACATAATATTTCTTTTCTTCTTCTTTTTTTAAAAGATTTGTTTATTTTACTTGAAGGTCAGAATTACACACAGAGAGAAGGAGAAGTAGAGAGAGGGAGAGGTCTTCCATCCACTGGTTCACTCCCCAGATGGCCGCAATGGCCAGAGCTGCGCTGATATGAAGCCAGGAGCCAGGAGCTTTTTCCAGGTCTCCCATGCTGGTACAGGGGCCCAAGAACTTGGGCCATCGTCTACTGCTTTCTCAGGCCATAGCAGAGAGCTGGATCGGAAGTGGACCAGCTGGGACTTGAACCAGCATCCATATAGGATGCCGGCACTGCAGGCTGCAACTTTACCTGCTATGCCACAGCACCAGCTGCCCTACATAATATTTCATATCTTGAAGACTCTAAGTATATTACATCACACTGACACAAGAAGAAAGATTTTGAATGTCTTATAGGAAATAGTGTATTTTATTTCATGGGAAATATAAACATTGTCTTACTAAATAAATTATTGGAAACTTTTGAACTGTCATGATGGTTTATAGTAAATGGATTTATTAAATTTCTTATGATTAATTAGTTTTCAAATATGAAATGTTCATGGATAGAAAGTTAAATTGTTAAATCTGAAGTTTTTAGAGATGAATTAGTTTTTTTTAAAGATTTTATTTATTTATTTGACAGGCAGAGTTAGAAAGTGAGAGAGAGACAGAAAGGTCTTCCTTCTGTTGGCTCACCCCCTAAATGGCTGCTATGGCTGGTGCGCTGCACCGATCTGAAGCCAGGAGCCAGGTGCTTCCTCCTGGTCTCCCATGTGGGTGCAGGGCCCAAGCACTTGGGCCATCCTCCACTGCACTCCCGGGCCACATCAGAGAGCTGGACTGGAAGAGGAGCAACCGGGACTAGAACCCACGCCCACATGGGATACCGGCACCGCAGGTGGAGGATTAACCTAGTGTGTCACGGCACCAGCCTGAGATGGATTAGTATTATAATGTGGAAATTATTTTTTTCATTATTAAAAATATCACTAAAGGTTTTCCTCTCAGTTTCATAAAGGACAAAACAAATATCAATACATTTCAAATGAGAATATGTTAGAAAATCTGTTGAAAATAAAATTAGAAGTGGGGCCTGTGCTGAGGCATAGTGGATAAATCTGCCAGCTGCAGTGCCAGCATCCCATATGGGCACCGATTCGAGTCCCAGCTGCTCCACTTCCGATCCAGCTCTCTGCTATGGCCTGGGAAAGCATTAGGAGATGGCCCAAGTCCTTGGGCCTCTGCACCAACATGGGAGACCTGGAGGAAGCTCTTGGCTCTTGGCTTTGGATCGGCTCGGCTCCAGGCATTGCGGCCAACTGGGGAGTGAAGCAGTGGATGGAAGACTTCTCTCTCTCTCTGTCTCTCCATTTCTCTCTCTTTCTCTCTCTCTGCCTCTCTGAAACTCTGCCTTTCAAATAAATAAATCAATCTTAAAAAGAAACTTACTTTGGCATTTTGTGATATAGAAAATTTAAAATTTGTGTTTAGTTTATTTGGATACTTGATTTTAATGGCTTTCGTGACAAAATTTTTCTAATGAGAGGTAAACGTAAATGGAAAAAAAAGTATCTTTGACTATGATTTCAAAATTGTAAAAATCATCTTTCAAAGCTAATCTAAAATTATGCACATATTTTTTGTTAAAAGATAATAATGAGGTTTTAATTAATGAAGGCTTAGTTTTAAAATTTTAATATACACTGAAACTACTGAAAAAATTTTCACAAATTAAAACAGTTTTGTAGGCTTTGTAAGTGTACAAGTACTAGGATTTTTTAAAAAAATTTATTAGTGTATTTACTTATTCATTTAAATGTTTATTTATTTATTTGAAAGGCAGAGTTACCAGAGAGGGGGAGAGAGAGAGCTTCCATCCACTGATTCACTCCCTAAATGGCTGTGAGGACCAGTCCTGGGCCAGGCAGAAGGTAGGAGCCAATAAATTTATGTAGGTCTCCCATGTGGGTGGCAGGGGCCCAGACATTTGGGCCATCTTCTGCTGCTTTTCCCAAGCCACTGGCAGGGTGCTGGATTGGAAGTGGAGCAGCCAGGACTGGAACCAGTGTTCATATGGGATGCTGGAGTTGAAGGTGGCATATATTTTCCCACACATCACGGTGCTGGCCCCATTAATTTTTTTTTTTAGATTTACAGAGAATTACAGAGAGAGAAGGACACACACACACACACAGAGAGAGATATATATCTCCATATCTATCTATCGATCAATCAATCGATTGATTTTCCATCTGCTGGTTCACTTCCCAAATGACTGCAACCTGGAACTCCATTGGGGTTTCCCATATAGGTGGCAGGGGCCCAAGTACTTGAGCCATCTTCCTCTGCTTTTCCCAGGTCCTCTGGCAGGGAGCTGAATTGGAAGTGGAGCAGCTGAGACTTGAACCAGTGCTCATATGGGATGCCAGCGTGGTAGCTGGTGGCTTTACTTGCTGCACCACAACGTTGGCACCAAGTATTAGGATTTTTGTGGGCCATCTGAGTTTTGGAAACAACAGCATTTAATAATGTAAACACTTCTAAACTTCTGTTTTCATAAAACTCTTCCTAGTCTTTCAAGAAGTAGTACTTTTCTCACTTACGGTCATATTGATCCTTTTTTCTGGTGTGTTGCATTCTAGTGTTAGCAAATTGTCATTATGGCAAAGCACATTAGGATCACTTGATCTGTTTTCATAGGAGAAAAATGAGTAACACATTTAATACTCTGTTTAGGACTTTGCTGCAGCACCACCAGCAATTGTCTATATGATTGGTTTTATGGATGCTGTGGAGCACTGCCTACAGCACTTCAGGACCATGTTGATGGCTGACAGCTCTTAGCTGTGTCTCTAGCTACTGGGCTCAGGGGAAGAAAGCCACCTCACCTACAGTCACATCGCTTCCAGGGGCAGCTCTCATCCCATGACTAATCAGTGATGGATACAGAGGCCAGAGCTCACACTGGTGGTAGGAACGTAAGTTAGCACAGCTTTTATAGAAAACAGAATGGAGGCTTCTAAGAAAAGTAAAAATGGAGCTGCCTTATGATCCAACAATTCTACTTCTGGGCATAAATACAAAGGAACTGAAATCAATGCATGGAAGAGATATTTGTACTCCCATGTGTGTTGCAGCACTACTCACAATAGCCAAGAAATTGAATAAACCTAAGTGTCAGTCAACAGAGAAATGGATTAAGAAAATGTGGCACATATATATTTATTATAAACATATACGTAAAATGGAAATTTTTGTACATATGTAATGGAATACTGTCTAGCTTTAAAAGAGGGAATTTCTGTCATTTGCAACATGATGGGTGAACCTAAAGGAAATGGTGTTAAGTAAATAAACCAGGCACAAAAAGACAAATATGAGGGGCAGGCACTGTGGCATAACAGGTAAAGCCGCTTCCTGCAGTGCCAGCATCCCATATGGGCGCCGGTTCGAGTCCTGGCTGCTCTACTTCCCATCCAGCTCTCTGCTTTGACTTGGGAAAGCAGTAGAAGATGGCCCAAGTCCTTGGACCCCTGCACCCACGTGGGAGACCTGGAAGAAGCTCCAGGGTCTTGGTTTCTGATTGGTCAGCTCTGGCCATTGTGGCCATTTGGGGAGTGATCTAGCAGATAGAAGATCTCTCTCTCTCTCTCTCTCTCTCTCTCTCTCTCTCTCTGCCTCTGTAACTCTGCCTTTCAAATAAGTAAATAAATTTTTTTTTAAAGAAGAGAAATGTGGGGGCTGGCACTGTGGTACAGCGGGTTAACATCCTGGCCTAAAGCGCAGGCATCTCATATGGATGCTGGTTCAATACCCGGCTGTTCCACTTCCAATCCAGCTCTCTGCTATGGCCTGGGAAAGCAGTAGAAGATGGTCCAAGTCCTCGGGCCCCTGCACCCACATGGGAGACTCGGAAGAAGCTCCTGGCTCCTGGCTTTGGATCGGCGCAGCACTGGCCCGTTGCAGCCAGTTGGGGAGTGAACCATTGAATGGAAGACCCCCCCCCCCGTCTGTCTCTCTTATCTCTGGGTAACCCTCACTTTCAAATAAATAAATAAATCTTAAAAAAGAGAGAAATATGTATTTCACTTGTATGTGGTATCTAAAAAATTAGGGCTCATAGAAGTTGAGAATAGAATGAGCAAGTTTACTAGAGGCTTGGGGTGAGATGGTATGGATAAGGAAAGGGAAGATGTTCACGTTTTACTTAGGAGGAATAGGATGTGGTGATCTATTGCATCTTTTGCAAAGGATAGTGATTTTAATTAAAATAATACATTATATATTTCAAAGTTGCTACAAGAGTAGATTTTAAATGTTCTTACCACAAAGAAATGATAAGGATATTTTAATTAGCTTTATTTATCTTTCCACAATGTGTACATATACCATAATATCACATTATATCCATATATATATATAATTATTATTTGTCAATCAAAAAAAAAATTAAAGTTAAAACATAACAAAACAGAAGGCCCTGACAGCTTGCTGGAATGTGAGACAACACTGGAGGACCCAGTTCGCGTCTCCCCTGGGGTTGGGGTTGCTTGAGCACGGTGTGGTGTCTGCCCCACGGTTCCATTGTCCCTCTGCCCAGGTGTGCTGCTTTCACTTCCCCTTGGCTGTTGCTCCCCAGCATGGTTTCTGTATGCAACTCTCCTTGTCAGAATCCGCTTCCCAAAAACTCCATCTTAGTCAGGTATTCTCTGTAAAGAATGCACAGTTTTGTAAATTTTAAAGTATAGGTATGTGTATATACATATATTATATATTATATATATATATTTAAAAAAACCCTCATCTATGACATCTCCTAGCTCTCTCATGGCCTCACTGTCTTTGCTCTTCTAATTTGCCTGAGGATGACAGAGGGAACACATTTATTTATTTTTTTTAAATTTTATTTAATTTTATTTTTTTTTGACAGGCAGAGTGGATAGTGAGAGAGAGAGACAGAGAGAAAGGTCTTCCTTTTTGCCGTTGGTTCACCCTCCAATGGCCGCTGCGGCCAGCGCATCTCGCTGATCCGAAGCCAGGAGCCAGGTGCTTCTCCTGGTCTCCCATGCAGGTGCAGGGCCCAAGCACTTGGGCCATCCTCCACTGCCTTCCCGGGCCATAGCAGAGAGCTGGCCTGGAAGAGGAGCAACCGGGATAGAATCCAGCGCCCCAACCGGGACTAGAACCAGGTGTGCCGGCGCCGCAAGGCGGAGGATTAGCATGTTAAGCCACGGCGCCAGCCAGAGGGAACACATTTCACATGGGGCTCTTTATTGGTTCTTTTACTTGGAAATAAAAAGAATTCCCATCCAAAGAGTTGCCCTACATTTTTCATATATCATAATTTTTCATAATTATTTGTTCCTGATGAAAATATTATTTAGTTCTTTTTTTAGTGGTCCACAAAATCCAGTTCCTCATGCATTTTGTTATTGGAAGCAGAATTTAAAAAATACTCTAGCTGAAATGAGTTAGAAAAATCAGGGTTTCAAGGTTACAGCAAAGCTATACAATTTGTTCCAACATTTATTTTTTCACTGTTCTGTAAATGCTTTTTGTGTCTCATCCAGCAATATTTGATGGCGAAAATGCATTTTAGGTTTCATCATTTGCTTTACTTTATATGATTTCAGCCGTTTTTACTGTGACAGAAAGAATAAGTTTCTCCAAAGAATTCCACTGTGCTTTTTAACTTTCGCTTTAAAAGGACTAATCTCAAAAGAAGCTTATAAATGTTTATTACTGTGCATTAGGATGCTTTGTAAAATTCTATATGTAGTCTTGCATGACTTTCTAAACTCCTGAACAACTGTGGCTTTCTTCAGGTTTGGGCTGCTTAGTTTTTAACAAATCCTGCTAATATTTATGGCATCATGTTACCATTTGCTACCTCTGTTTCTGACACTATGGCAAACTAGATTTCCTAAAAGTTTCATGCTATAAAGCACTTAAAGATACTGGGTAAAATATAAGAAGTATATTTTTTTCTGTTTCTTTTTGAAGGGCGGAGAGACATGGGAGGAATGGGGATGAGGAGGAGAGGGGAGGCCAGTGGGGAGGAGAGAAAGAGAAAAAGAGAAAGTTCCTATCCACTGATTCCCAGATGTCCAAAATGGCCCAGGTTTGGTTGGTCCAAAGCTGGGAGCCAGGAACATATGCATTCTCCTATGTGGGTGGCAGGCTGTCTCTCAGGATCTGCATTGGCAGGGAGCTGGATTAAGGAGTCAGAGCTGAAATTTGAGCTGAGGCACTTAGTTACAAGATGCAGGTATTTTCACCTGCATCTTTAACTTTAACCCTGGGCAAAATACATGCCCTACGATTATCTTTCTTAACTGTACAATTTAGCTAGAAAGCAATTAAGGAAATTCCTGATAGACTTTGAAGTGTAGACTGAACCACTGAAGTCATAAGCACATGGATTCCGGGTAGGAGTGGGGCAGGCTTGGTAGCCTGGAGGTGGGGGGTAGGAACAAATGGGCATGGATTCTCTTCGTCACAAAGAGCTTTTAGCTTTTGTTGAAAATACAAAGATAAGAGATAATGTCTTGGGAATATATGAATTTATTTATTTTTTAAAGTTTTATTTACTTGAAAGACAAAGTGACAGAGAGGAGAGACAGAAACTGAGGTTTTCCATCCACTGGTTCATGTCCCAAATGCTCACAGTGGCTATCCCAAGCAGAGGCTTAATGCACTGCATCACAACACCCATCCGTACACAGACTTTTTAGATATGAAAAGTAACTACTAATATATTTTAAAAAGATTTATTTATTTGAAAGGCAGAGTTACAGAGAGGCAGAGGCAGAGAGAGAGAAAGAAAGAGAGAGAGAGGTCTTCCACCCACTGATTCACTTTCCAGAGAGAGAGAGAGAGAGAGAGAGAGATCTTCCACCCACTTTCCAGATGGCTGCAATGGCCGGAGCTAAGCCAATCTGAAACCAGGAGCTTCTGGGTCTCCTACATGTGTGCAGAGACCCAAGGATTTGGGCTATTTTCTACTGCTTTCCTATGCCATAGCAGAGAGTTGGATCGGAAGTGGAGCAGCCAGGACTTGAACCGGCGCTCATATGGAATGCCAGCACTGCATCACAGCACCAGCCTCTAATTACTAATACTAAAAACTCCACGGGGCTGGTTGTTGTAGCACCATTTATAAACTTTGGCATCGTATATGGAGTCCTGGCTGCTATGCTTCTGATCCAACTCTCTGCTAATGTGCTTGGGGAAGCAGCAGAAGATGGCTCAAGTATTTGGACTCCTGCTACCCACATGGGATACTAAGATGGAGTTCTTGGCTCCGGGCTTTGGCCTGGCTCAGCACTGGCTGTTGTGACCATTTGAGGGAGTCAACCAGTGTGTGGAAGTTCTCTGTGTCTGTCTCTGTTTGAGTCTCACTCACTCTCTGTTGCTCTACCCTTTACATACATACATGCATGCATACATAAATTAATTGATTAATTAATCAATCTTTAGAAATCCTAACAGGACAGATTAGCAGTAGTTTTGATCCAGTTGAAAATGGAATTTATATGCTGTAAGACAGGTCTGGTTGGATACTGGGATGCAGTTGCTCTCATCATGCCTTTGGATGTTATACCTTGCTTATTGGGCTGCTGCTTTGATGTGAGAGCTCATCCCTGTTCTGCTCTTGCATGCAAATTCAATGCATTTCTTATTCCTTTCCTTCCTTGTCTATCTTGCAATGAGTGGTCATTTTGCCAAAAATAATTCTATATGCGGCAAAAATTAATTTTCTGAATGGTTCTAGAATTCCTTAATACTAAATGATAAATTTTCATAATGTTGAAATATGATGCAGTATATTTTTTAAAAAAAGGTGAAAGCAGCTCTGAGATTTTTTTTTTTAGATTTATTTATTTGAAAAGCAGAGTTGCAGAGAGAGAGAGAGAGAGAGAGAAAATGAGACAGAGAGATCTTTCATCTGCTGGTTCACTCCCCAGATATCTGGCCGCAAAACAGCCAGAGCTGGGCTGGTCAGGAGCTAGGAGTTTCTTGTGGGTCTCCCACATGGATACAGAGGCCCAAGGACTTGGGCCATCTTCTGTTGCTTTTCCAGGCACATTAGCAGGGAGCTGGATCAATAGTGGAGCACCTGGATCTCGAGCTGATGCTCATATGGGATGCCGACACATCTAAACTGAAGATGCAGTTTAGATCACTGAGCCAGTTCTCATCATCTTGGAGGTAGATTAATAGTAGACAAATAGTCCTTTTTTTTTTAAGTATAAAGCAGATTGTATAATATAGGTAACTGAAATTTCTCATTATCCTGAAAAGATTCTAAGCCAGGTAATTGAAATAAAAAATTTAAATAATTATATTAAGAAGTTTAGGATTTTAGAAGTTATCCTTGTTTCAAAAGAACAAATTACCCTAACTATTTTTTTTTCATACACACACAATTAATTTGCTGATAGATCAGAGGAGGGCTATAGATAATATAAATGTGAAGTACTATAGGCAAGTGAGATAAACACATATTATGTCAGTCAAAGATCTGTGTAGGAAATAGAAGCTATCCAGTATTTTAAACAAAAATGAACTCATCATATTTCCTCAACCATCAGATATTCTGAGAAATGCAGGATGCCAGTAAGCTGTGGCAAAATGCCTTATGACAGTCTGGATTGAGTGGACCACATCAGCCTTTTATTATTTTGAAGTTATTTCACCTGGTTTGAGGGATTTTGATATTTCTACTGCTTTTGGTTGCATGGCTTAACGTTAAGAGGCAAAACATTTGCATGTAATTCAGTAACAATACCGCGAGGCTCTGGAATAAAGCAGGGACTGGCAAACTGGGGCTCCTGGTTGAAATAGTAAACCCTTTTCCTGGAAACACTGCCACACCCTTCAGTTTACCTACTATCCATGGTCCCCTTCACATTTCAGTGGCAATGTTAAGTAGCGTAACAGAGATTCTATGACTTAACGGGAAAGGCTGGCTGTTTACAAAAAGCAAGTTTGCCAATACCTGCTACAGGAAAACACTCTGATAGGAGCTATTATTCATTAATGTTGGGTCCTACTATTGAAGTACTTTATATGGGCCAAACGTTTCTTGTCAGACACAGCCAGGACTAATGTTAGTTGAATGGTGGATTCAATCAACAGACCTTTGTAGAGTGATTTATTAAAAGATTTTGGAATGTGGAATGTGAATGAAACAATACAAAATCATTGTTTTTAGAGAGCTCCTATTCTAGTTGGCTACAAAGTAAACAGGGCAGGTATTTGGCCTGGTGGTGAAAATGCCTATTTTTTTTTAAAGGTTTATTTTATTTATTTGAAAGACAGAGTTACAGAGGTAGAGACAGAGAGAGAGGTCTTCCATCCACTGGTTTACTCCCCAGATGGCTGCAATGGCTGGAGCTGCGCCAATCTGAAGCGAGGAGCCAGGAGCTTCCTCAGGGTCTCCCATGTGGGTACAGGGGCCCAAGGATCTGGGCCATCTTCTACTGCTTTCCTAGGCCATAACAGAGAGCTGGATTGGAAGAGGAGCAGCTGGGATTAGAATTGGGTCCCATATGGGATGCCATTGCTTCAGGCCAGGGCTTTAGCCCGCTGCGCCGCAGCGCCGGCCCCTAAAAATGCCTATTAAAGTGCCTGTTTGCCATACCAGAATGCCTGGGTTAGATACCTGTCTCTAGTTCTTGACTGCAGATTCCTACTAACGCAAACTTTGGGAGGCAGCAGGTGACATATCACTCAACTAAGTGGGTCCTTGCTACCCACATGGGAGACCTCAATTTAGTTTCTGAATCCTGGCTTCAAGCCAGGCCTGATCCAGGCATTGCTAACATTTAGGGAATGAACCAGTGAATTACAGCTCACTCTCTCTGTGTTCAGCTCCCTCTCTCAAATAAATGTTTTTTTTTTTTTTTAAAGAAAATGAATTAATATAAAAACCAGATACGTCATAAAACAATAAGTAGTGTGAAAAATAAAGCAAGGAAAGTAATGCTAGAGGCAGGGCTTCAGGTTTAAAATATAGACTCAGGAGGGAAATAATATTTAGAAATTTACTTATATATTTCAAAGACAGACAGAGTTAACCACTACAAAGGCATTAAGAAGCAGGGAGTGCGGTATGGTTGCTTCATGTTTTGAACAAAATGTAAAAAGACTCATATGTTTACAGGAGAGAACTAAGTAGGAAATAAGACCAAACAGGTAAGAAGAAATGGGTCAGGGGTAGTGCACAGTGTGGGTCTTTGTGAAGACTGATTTTTCCTGTGCTTGAGAAGGGAAGTTGTGAGGGATTTTTTAAAAATGATTATTTTTTTATTTGAAAGGAAGAGTGCCAGAGGGACGGGATGTGGGCAGGGGGAGAAGAAGGGGGAGAAACAGAGAGATCTTCCATCTGCTGTTTCCCTCCCAAAATGACTGCAATAGCCAGATCTGGTACAAACTGAAGCCAGGAGCCTTGGTCTCCTATGTCAGCGGCAGGGGCCCAAGACCTTGCTGCTTTCCCAAGTACTTAAGCAGGGAGCTGAATTGAAAGCTGAACAGTCAGGACTTGAACTGGTGCTCCAATGTGGAATGCCAGCCTCCTAAGCAATGGTTTATCCCATTGCACCACAATGCCAAAACCTTCACGAGGATTTTAAGCAGAAGAGTAATATGAACCCACTCGACAGGATGTCTCTGTTGCTTTGTTGAGAACAGATGGAAATGGGGGCAGGGTGGACTAGAAAGGGCTTAGCATTTTCAATAATCCACATAAGAGCTGATGGTGGCTTAGACCTTCACAGTATTGATGAACATACATATGCACACTTATCAAGATGAGAAACTTCAAACTTGTACAAAAATTGAGAGAATGATAGGCGAACCTCTTCCAACTTCAAAAAAATTAGTAAAATCAGGGCCAATTTTCTATTATTTATAACCCATCCATCTCTCCTCTTACTATGTTATTTTAAAAACATTTATGACAATCCTGGATGTATTTTGAAATAAAATCAATAGAGTTTACTGCTAGCTTGGATGTGGGGTGAGAGGTTCAAGTATGTGTACTTGATCATTAGGAAGGGTGGGGCTGAGATTTGCTGAGATGAGGGAAAATCAAGGGGGAGCAGAGGTTGTTTTGGTGGGAGTTAGGGTGTAAGTCAGGACCCTGGATTTTCATAGTTTTGGGATGCCTGTTGGCTTATCAAGATATGAATTGTGAACAGGCAGTTAGAGATACATATTCAGATTTCTTTTTTTTTTTCTTCAGATTTCTTAACAAGGAAATTTGGGGATGTCTTTGTGATTGGTACCTGCTGACTTCTCCCATGCATTTCTCTCCAGGCATTGTTCCCTCATCTGGTACTTTCAAAACCAGTGATTTCCAAATATTTCTGTATAGTAGAACCACTTAGGAGAGATTTTAAAAAACCCAATGCCCAACTTCTATCCATACCCATCGTATCAGAACACATTAAGTGTGGAGCCAGGCAGCAGTACTTTGAAAAAAGTCTGTAGGTTTATTCAACCAATAAAGGATTAATAACCAGAATCTACAAAGAGATCAAGAAACTCCACAACAACAAAACAAATAATCCACTTAAGAGATGGGCCAAGGACCTAAATAGACATTTTTCAAAAGAGGAAATCCAAATGGCCAACAAACACAGGAAAGAATGGTCAGGATCACTAGCTGTCAGGGAAATGCAAATTAAAACCACAATGAGGTTTCACCTCACCCTGGTTAGAATGGCTTACATACAGAAATCAACTAACAACAGATGCTGGCGAGGATGTGGGGAAAAAGGCACACTAATCTGTTGGTGGGAATGCAAACTGGTAAAGCCACTATGGAAGTCAGTTTGGAGATTGCTCAGAAACCTGAATATAACCCTACCATACAACTCAGCCATACCACTCCTTGGAATTTACCCAAAGGAGCTTAAATTGGCAAATAAAAGAGCTGTCTGCACCTCAATGTTTATTGTAGCTCAATTCTCAATAGCTAAGACCTGGAATCAACCTAAATGTCCATCAACAGTAGACTGGATAAAGAAATTATGGGACATGTACTCTATAGAATATTATACAGCAGTAAAAAAGAGAGGAAATCTGGTCATTAGCAACAAAATGGAGGAATCTGGAAAACATCATGCTGAGTGTAATAAGCCAGTCCCAAAGGGACAATATCATATGTTCTCCCTGATTGATTACAACTAACTGAGCACCTAAAAGGGAACCTGTAGAAGTGAAACAGACACTATGAGAAACAATGACCTGATCAGCCCTTGTCCTGACTGTTGAGGAACAGCTTACTATTTTACTCTTTTTAGTATTTTCTTTTTCTACTTAATACCATTGGTTGAACTCTTTAATTAACACATAATTATTCTTAGGCATTTAAATTGGACTGAAAAGTGATCTCTGTTAAATATAAGAGTGGGAACAAGAGAGGGAGGAGATGTACAGTTTGGCACTTGTTCATATGGACTTACCTCTAATAGTAGAGCTAGAAACATGCCAGGGGATTCCAATTCAATCCCATCAAGGATTACTAGTCAAAGTGATCAGTTTCAGTTCCTAATTGATCATAATGATAGGACTAAGAGTCAAAGGGATCACATAAACAAGACTAGTGTCTGCTAATACTAACTGATAGAATTAAAAAGGAGAGAATGATCCAACATGGGAAGCGGGATACACAGCAGACTCATAGAGTGACAGATGTCTTAAACAGCACTCTGGCCTCAGAATCAGCCCTTAAGGCATTTGGATCTGGCTAAAAGGCCTATGAGAGTTTCTCATGCATGGAAAGCCAAGACACTGTGGCAAAAACAAAGACAAAAAAAATGACTTAAATGAAATATCTCTGTGAGTGAGATCCCAGCAGAAAGAACGGGCCATCCAAGAAGGAGGTACCTTTCTCTGAAGGGAGGAGAGATCTTCCACTTTGACTATGGCCTTGTCTAAATAAGATCTGAGTTTGTGAACTCAAGAGGCTTCCATAGCCTTGGCAACTCATGACAAGAGCCTAGGGTGATTACTGATGCCATAAACAAGAGTGTCAATTGTTAAATCAACAATGGGAGTCACTGCACTTACTCCCCATGTAGGACCTCTGTCCTTAATGTGATGTACTATGTGAATTAATGGTAAAACTACTACTCAAACAGTACTTTATACTTCGTATATCTGTGTGGGTGCAAACTGTTGAAATCTTTACTTAATATATACTAAACTGATCTTCTGTATATAAAGATAATTGAAAATGAATCTTGATGTGAATGGGATGGGAGAGGGAGTGGGAGATGGGATGGTTGCAGGTGGGAGGGAGGTTATAGGGGGAAAAGCCACTATAATCCAAAAGTTGTACTTTGGAAATTTATATTTATTAAATAAAATTTGAAAAAATAAAGATAATTCAGAAGTACATAAAGGGAGATATATATATATATACATGTATAAATATATATATATATAAATATTTTATCTACCAATGGCTCTTTTGTGCACAATGGACTTCAAATTATTTATATCCAGACTGACATTCTTCATTTATGGCTCCTGTACAGCAGTACTGATAAATTTTAAGGACACTACTTTCTTCAAAATTGTCAGGTTATTCCTATTTGTCCTGTAGTATTTCTCTACTGTAGCTTCTGTTTATTAAATACCTGTTAAATGTTAAAAAAAAAAAGAAAAAAGTCTGCAGGTAACCCAACATGCGGTTCCATTTGGAAACACTGCTGTGGGCCCCAGCAGCTCACAGTGGTCTCCATTCCGCAAGTGTAGTCCTTTCAGCAGTAGTATTGCATCTCTTGAGACCCTGATAGAAATGCAGAATCTCATGCCCCACCTTGACATTCTGAGTTGAATCTGGATTCTATCAAGACCTTCCAGTAGTTTATGTCCACATTAAAGTCTGAGAAGTGCATTTCTGTGTTTTCCTCTTATGCCTTTGCAGTTGCCTTGTGTGCTTAGCTGCCTACCCTCCTTTTTAAAAAAATATTTATTTATTTATTGGAAAGACTGAGTTATGGGGGGGGGGTGGAGAAAGAGAGAGAGAGGAAAATTTTTTTTAAGATTTACTTATTTGAAAGGCAGAGTTACAGAGAGACAGAGGCAGAGAGAGAGAGAGAGAGGTCTTCCATCCACTGATTCACTCCCCAAACAGCTGCAATGGCTGGATCTGGGCCAATCTGAAGCCAGGAGCCAGGAGCCAGGAGCCAGGAGCTTCTTCTCTGCCTCCTGTGCAGGTGGAGGGGCCCAAGAACTTGGACCATCTTTTACTGCTTTCCCACTTTCTCAGGCCATAGCGAAGAGCTGGATTGGAAATGGTGTAGCTGGGACTTGATCCAGCACCCATATGGGATGCTGGTGCTGCAGGCAGCAGGTTTACCCGCTATGCCACAGCACCAGCCCTGAGAGACATTGATCTTACATGCACTGGTTCATTCCCCAAATGGCTGGGTTTGGCCAGGCTGAAGCTAGGAGCCTGGGACAGTGAACTGGATCAGAAGTGGAGCAACAGGGACTTGAACCAACACTTGTATGGGATGCTGGTATTTCAGGTGGCAGCTTAACCTGCTGTACCTCAGTGCTGGCTGCTGCCTTCCTATCTGGTAAGATAAGCTCATCTTATCCTTTAAGATTGACCTCAGACAGCCCTCTCCTGGGCAGCCTTCTCAGCCTTCCCAGCTCGTGCTCAAGGTACTCTTTCTAGGATGCCCTCTATTTACCTTTATTACATCACTTACTACAGCTCTCCTTCATTCTTGTTTTAGCGGAGATTGTATTGCTGGTAATGGGTGCTCAGTCAGTATTCATTGAACTGAATGGTGGAGGCAGAAATTGGCCAGGGAGGACTCACGGGCTTGGATGGCAGGGCCCTGAATTTATCTGACCAAACCCTGAGAGAAGCTGGCATAACAGGCAGCCACCCTGATATATTTGAGTTTTGTTGTTGAGCATGACATTGTTGATCCTTTCATTTTCCCTGCTGTGGGGAAGGAGATCGTGGCTTGAAAGATGTATGCTCATAACCAGTGGAGAAGCATGGAACAAGGGCGAGGATAGCCTAGATTTACTCTAAAATTTTATTCAAATTCTTCCTACATAACTTCTTTTCCCTGTTGTGAAACCAGTTCACAAAAAAGAACAAAGAAAATATAAATCATGTAATCCTGTAACTCTGCAAACAACAAAAAGCCAAGTTTCTTTTTAGCTTACACTTACTTCATTGTTGCTGCCTGTGCATGCCATGCCAATTCAGGTGTTTATTCTGTCCACCTTTTCCAAGGGAGACTATCTCCTTCAAATCCCTCCTCACTTTTGCTCAAATCGTACATTCTAAAAGTTGCCTCTCCTGACCATCTATTTAAAATTGCATCTCACTTCCATATTATAGCCTCACAGATAATCCACCACCTGAAGCCACCCTTAGCCTGCTTTTTTTTTTTTTTACAGAATTGAGGATTTCCTCACGTTATAGAATATACTTACTTTTTATATCTATTGTTTAATCTCATACTTGCTTCCAACCCTACCTCATTTAAGCTTCAAAGGCAAAGGATCTTTGTGAGTCTAATAGTTATTGGAATATAGTAGATGCCAAATATTTGCTGAAAGAATAAAAGAATATGCAAATGAAGTAAAATAGCAACATAGCACATGGTGTTCTATGGACTTAGCAATATGCTGTTGTTTTTAACTTAGTAATATACTGTGTCCATCTCTTCACATTCTTCGATATGGTTCTATCCCTGAGTGTTTTTATGATTCCAAACAATTTCTGTAATCATTATTAAGCTTGAATATCAGTAAATGTTGAACAAGATTAGGGAGTTGCTGACTCTCACTCCATTCATTTATTCTACATATACACACACATGCACACACATAGCCTATTATATTAGAGAAGGAATCAAAGCCTTAACTATATGTTGAAATAAAATCCTTGCAGGCAGAAACCACTGTGACATTACTTTTTTTCTCCCCAGTCTTTGATACTGAGTAGTAGCTCTCTCCAGCTGTTATCTGGGGTTATCCAATGTACAGGCTGCTACAGACAGGCCTGGAAGGTGTCAGTGACTAAGGCTCTCTCTCTTTCCTACTTAGAAGAGCAGGACAGCTGTGAGAAGCTGCAGGCCCTGACTCCTGGAGTGACCCTCCCCCTGATTGACGGCAAAATGATTCCAGGCCAAAATGCACTTTTTATTCTTTGATATCATTTTCAGATTTGAGGGGAAAATTGTGAATCATGGGGAAGAAAGAAGCACAGATTGTCATGATTGATGGAAAGAAAGACATCCATTTTATTTCTAGTTCCTTTCTTTGTGTCCTGGTCCAACTTTTCCTCCATGATTCATTGGCCCGCTGCTGGCCATTGTGGTTGTACGACCACCTATGGCTTTTTCATCTACTTACCAGCATGGTTCACACCATCCAAATGACAGCAGAGACATTAGGACTATAACTCAAACAGAGAAAATAGTCAGTGTTTCTTATTGTTCTTCTTTGGCCTTTGTGTTTTGTTTTTAATTACTCATCTATCTAATTATCTTAGAAGACAGTGAGCATTAAAGGCCTTATACTTGACTGCAAATGAAGTCAGAGAGGGCCAACATCTTCTGCTTTCAGAAATGAGCACTGCAGAAGCATACACTACTCCTTTCCTTGAGATGAAAATTTCTAAAAAAAAGAAGAAGAAGAAAAGTTCTGAGGAAGTTGGCATGCTGAATGCTACCAAGAAGTTGAGATGCCAGATGAATGTCTAGCTTAAACAACTGAAAAGTAAGCGGCGTCTATTGTTACCAGCCTGTCCATTTTTTCTTTCTCTTTTCTATGTTGTATATTTGTCATTTTTTTCATCTTAAAAACCTACGTGTTAAAAAATGTTACTTGTTTCAGCTCGAAAAGACTTTTGAGAAATCCTGTTTGTGATGGAAAGATTGATTTACATAATAAAATATAATTCATACAGATAATTTGAACATAAAGTAGACCACAAGACTATCATTTCTAGCGTTAAGAAGTCTGTGTATACATAAAACTCCCATAACACATAGTTGTTAGAAATAAGAGTAGATATCAATATTCTTTCTGAGTACTCCAGATAATTAGAAAAGAAGTAGAAGGGGAAACCACTAAAAGAAAGAAAATTTTATTTTATGTGTAATCAGAGCAAATGTGCCAAATTAGTGCCATCACTAATTCAAATAGTCAAGAAAAATCTAGGAAAAGCCCTAGGAAGCTAATTAGCTATGCAGAGAGTTGAAACGTTTGCAAAATGTCATGGTTGTAAATTGCCTTTTTTTCCCCATGAGATATGAGCAATGCTTCCTCAAAAAATCCCAAAAGACTTTTTAGCAAGTCTCAACATGAAATACTTGTACTTGATGCAAGACTCTTCACCTAGAAAGAGAAGTGTCTGGCTCTGGAAGATTAGCTTCTTTTTGAAAAGCTTCCTGGAACTCTGCCACTTATACTTTCTGGGCTTCATTTTCTCCTCATGAAAAATGGGAGGAAATGTACTTGTCACCCATTTGTCTCCCAAGGGTGTTGTAGAGCCTCTATAGGAAGTTCATTTACCCACAATCCTGTGCTGTGAATGACAGGCCAATGTGCCTCTCTGGACCAATAATGTGTTCTTGGTTTCTTCAGCTTCAGGTAAGGGAGTTCCTTATTATCCCCTAAACTTCTACTGACGATATTTATTTGTTATAGTTTAGGCAGCCTTTGATGGAATACTGTACTCAAAAACTCCTGAGACAGGAGCCTTGGCAAGAACGCATTTCTAGGTCTGGCTGTTGTAAGTCTGCTCCACAAGGCATGCCAGGAATGGGTGAAAAGTTCTGTTCACTCTGGCTGCTGGGACTCTTCCTTACATCACTGATTATGTCTGAGACTGTCTAGCCAGAGATTTGGTTGGGCTGGGAGATGGGGGACAGCTAGAACCATGGGTGCTTTTTTATTTCCTGAATTTCCTTCTTGGTGCCTTTGGAGTCACTAGAATCTTACCCTTGTGGCTTTGGATAGTAAATCTGGAGAAATTCTCCTTCCCATTCCTAAAGCTACATCAGGGGAAACAAGTACTGTGGTGTTTGGGGTAAAAACATTCATTTTCACTGGGAAACAATACTTTCATGACAGGAACTATGGGCTTATTAGTAACAGTATTGTTCATCTATGGTTATGCTAAGTGGACTCCTGTGAGCTATATTCTGTGTTTTCTCTAACGTTTCTGTCCAGAGTCCCAAACATTGGACTCAAATGTGTTTGGAATAGAAACCACTTCTCAACAGGGGACTGATGCTTAGTGGATGATATGGGAAGAGCAATCCTTATTGGCACTCACCATGCTTGCAGATTTCAGTCTCCTATCTTTAAATTTCCTGATAGCTCCTTGCTCCTCCACTTGGTTTTGGTGATTGAATGGAAACAGTTTTCTTGTCAAATGAAAAGGTTGATTTTTCTCTCCACACACTAAAGTTATATTTTTAAATGTAAAAACATTTTATTTTTGTAGATTGGTAAAAATGTTCTTTTTTAGTCATTTTGTAATGCCCTTCTTTGTCTCTTTTCAAAGCTTTTGTGTTAAAGCCCATTTTGCTTGATATTAAGGTAGTTACTCCTGCTTATTTTTTATTTCCATTTGCATGGAATATCTTTTTCTATCCCTTAACTTTCAGTTTGTGCGTATTTTTATTGGTGAGGTGTGTTTCATGTAGGCACTATATAGATTGGTCTTGCTTTTTTATCCATTTAGCCAGTATGTATTTTTTTTTTTTAATAAAAAAAATTTTTTTTTTTTATTTTTTGACAGGCAGAGTGGACAGTGAGAGAGAGACAGAGAGAAAGGTCTTCCTTTTGCTGTTGGTTCACCCTCCAATGGCCGCCGCGGTAGGCGCGCTGCGGCCGGCGCACCACGCTGATCCAATGGCAGGAGCCAGGTGATTATCCTTGTCTCCCATAGGGTGCAGGGCCCAAGGACTGCCTTCCCAGGCCACAGCAGAAAGCTGGACTGGAAAAGGAACAACAATGACAGAACCAGCGCCCCAATCGGGACTAGAACCCCAGGGTGCCGGCACCACAGTTGGAGGATTAGCCTAGTGAGCCACAGCGGCGCTGGCCTGAATAAATTTTTTAAGTCATTCTGCTTTTCCACTCCTTCAGGAATGCCTATGACATGTATATTTAGTTTGTTTGTATCCCGTAGATTTGAATACTGTTTTTGTTTTTTCTAATTTTTCTTCTTCTTTTTTTCTTTTGTCTGACTGAGATATTTCAAAAGCTGTGTCTTCCAGCTCAGATATTCTTTCTCTGGTCTCACTAAGTCTTTAGTTCAGGATTTCCACTGTATTTTTTATCTAACATATTGGATTCTTCATTTCTAATTTTCAGTTTGATTTTTTGCTTAATATTTCTATTTCCCAGAAGAATTTCTCACTGATGTAGTTCACAGATTTTTTTTTTTTTAACTCTTGTAGCTGCTTCTCTGTGTTTTTGAGTAATCTTATAATCAGTCAGTCTTTCAAATTCCTTTTCAGGCATGGCATCAATCTGGTCATCTTCACAGTCTAATATTGAAGTTTTAAAGTATTCCATTTGGAGAGTCATATTGCCTTGTTTGTTCATATTCTTGTATTTCTACACTTTTTTTTTTGCATCTAAATAAACACTTGTTGAAATCTCCTTTGAAGTCTTTGTTCTTGGGAAGGTGTCTCTAGGCATAGTGGGATGCTCACACCTTCAAGGGATATCCAGAGGTGTGTGCTGGATAGGGCCAGTGAGCTCTGGCCAGCATTTGTAGGTGGGCAAAAGTCTAGGGTAATACTCAAATTATACATGGTAACTCTTTTAAGTCAGTAGGGGACAGGGGCTGATTGCCCTGGCTAATGTGCTCACTGCCTCTGCCCTTTGTGCCAAGGTGAATCTCTCTGTGCCTGCACTGCCCCCTCCCCCAACTCAGTCACATGAACCACACAAAGAATCCATGCACTCTGCAGTGTGAGGGTGGAGCCCTTTGTGATGTCTATTTCCAGCAACAGAGATTTCTGAGCTTCTGGAGTCAAGCTCAGTGATTGTCCAAAGACCCAGCCACACCCTATGCCCTTACCAATTGTTTTGGCCTTTTGCAGTCATAGGATTCCCATAGTCATAGGCTGCAGGGGATCCACTCTGCCCTGTGAGCCTTCCTGTCCAAAGAGAGAGCTGTTCCATCTCTAGCTGGGTGCCTTCGTTGTCAGAAGGGGGAAAGCAGTGTGTCCTCAGTTCAGAATTAAGTGGGCACCCTGACCCCACAACTTGTCTGTCTGGGGTCAAAGTCAGTGGGGACTGCAAGTCTCTTCACCAGATAAGATCGCCAGTGGAGCACAGGCTTCTGTAGATTCCTCTCCCTTCACACAGGGAAGGTGGCCTCCCTGCTAGCTGCCAGCCATGGGAGTCAATGGTGGTGTCCTATGAGCTGCTGAGTGTCTGTAGAACCCTTGCTGCTCCATGGAGTCTCTCTTCTTTCTGTAGACTTTTCATTGCAAGCTCCTTTCCAACTATCTCCCAGGAATGCAGAGCCTCCCATTTTTCTGATATTTTCCCATGATCAAAATCAGCGTATCTTTTCCCTATTCAGAAGTCTTGGAATCCTGCACATAGCTCTTCTCAGTCTCCAGACACACTCTGCCCAGAGCCATTGTTCTGGCTGGGCCTACTGTGTGCAGCCTGTGTTCTCAAACCTCTATGTAATGGCTGGCGCTGCGGCTCAATAGGCTAATCCTCCGCCTTGTGGCACTGGTACACCGGGTTCTAGTCCCGGTCGGGGTGCCGGATTCTGTCCCGGTTGCCCCTCTTCCAGGCCAGCTCTCTGCTGTGGCCAGGGAGTGCAGTGGAGGATGGCCCAAGTGCTTGGGCCCTGCACCCCATGGGAGACCAGGAGAAGCACCTGGCTCCTGCCTTCGGATCAGCGCAGTGAGCTGGCCGCAGCGTTGCAGCCACAGCGGCCACTGGAGGGTGAACCAACGGCAAAGGAAGACCTTTCTCTCTCTGTCTCTCTCTCACTGTCCACTCTGCCTGTCAAAAAAAAAAAAAAAATAAAAATAACAACAACAAACCCAACCTCTATGTAAAGCTGTGACTCCTCTTTGTTCTTTCAGCTCTTCTCAGATGTCAATTCCTTGGTGAGGTTTGTCCTGAAACTTTACATAGCATTTCAACCCTCTACCCCTTCTGGGCATCCTTGCTTATTTTGTCTCCATAGCATGTAACACCATGTGCTGTACTTTGTATCATACTTGTGTGTCCATATAAATACAAGCTTCACAGAGGCAATATCTATCATACCTATAATGCCAGTGATACCTGTAATAGTGCCTTGAACAATAGTAGGCACTGATTAAATATTTGTTGAGTCAAATGAATGAATGAAATACTTTTTTTATTCTATTGAGATGATTATATGATTATTCTTTCTTAACTGATAGGACAGTAAATTGAATTAATAGATTTTCCAATATGAAACCACTCTTAACATTCTTGGGAGGAAACACAACTTGGTTATGTTGTTTTTTCATCATATTTTTTAGTGATATTGGCTGGTGACTGCCTTTCTTTTATGCTATCTTTGGTATCAAAATTATATTAGCCTCATAAAGTGAATAGAAATGTGTACCATCCTTTTCTAATCATGGTATTTGGTCTTCAGTTAAGATGCTACTTCCATCTCAGAATGTTGGGGTTCAAGCCCTGGCTCTCCTTCTCCTTCCACTTTCCTGGTAATATGTACTCTGGGAGCCAGTCAGTGATGGCTCCTGTAGTTGGGCTTTTGCCATCCACATGGGAGACCTTAATTGTGAACCAGCTTTCTGGCTTCAGCATGGACTGGCCCCTGCTATTACACATAGTTGAGGAGTTCACTAGCACATAGAAGCTCTGCCTGTGTTTCTGTCTTTCTGCCTATCAATTTTAAAAAAGTAATTTATGTATAGTTGGACCAAAAATACTGAGCTGTTTGATTCAAACTCACCTGTTGAAATGTGTAAGCATGTGTGTGTTTGTGTATATGGAAATATTTCAGAGTGTTGACTCTACTTAATAGACTTAGCTTTAAAAAACGTATTCTAGGGGCCAGTGCTGTGGCACAGCATGTTGAGCTTCTGCATATAATGCCAGCATACCATATGGATGCTGGTTTGAGTCCCAGTTGCTCCACTTCTAATATAGGTTCCCTCTAATGCACCTGCAAAAGCATAAGAGGATGGCCCAAGTGCTTGGGTCCCTGCCACCATGTGGAAGATCTGTCCTGGTTCCTAGCTTCGGCCTGGCCCAGCTGTTGCAGCCTTTTGGGGAGTGAGCCAGTGGATGGATAATCTCTCTCTGTCTCCCTCTGGCTCTCTCTGTAACTCTGCCTTTCAAATAAATGAATAAATCTTAAAGAAATTTCTCCTTGATTCAACTTGGAAGTTTTTTTTTTTTAAATATTCATTTATTTATTTTAGAGGCAGAGTTACAGTCAGAGACAGGAAAAGACAGAGAAAGAGAGGTCTTCCATCTGCTTGTTCGCTCCCCAAATGGTCAGAAGCCAGGAGCCAGGAGCTTCTTCCAGGTCTCCCACACAGGTGCAGGGGTCCAAGCACTTGAGCCATCTTCCAATGCTTTCCCAGACCATAGCAGAGAGCTAGATCAGAAGAGGAGCTTTTGGGACACAAACCAGCACCCATATGATATGCCAATGCTGCAGGCAAAGGCTTAACCTACTATGCCATAGGGCTGGCCCCCAACTTGGAAGTGCTATTCATATGCGTGGATTCACACATGTACACATGTAGAAATAAAATTTCACACTTCATCTAAATGTGTAAATTTATTGGAATAAAATTATTATTATTTTTTTTTGTGGCAGGTAGAGTTAGTGAGAGAGAGAGGCAGAGAGAAAGGTTTTCCTTCTGTTGGTTCACCCCCCAAACGGCTGCTATGGCAGGCGCGCTGTGCTGATCTGAAGCCAGGAGCCAGGTGCTTCCTCCTCTTTAATGTGCTGTACACTGTTATTTAATGCTATAACTAGTACTCCAATGGTAGTTTTTTCACTTTGTGTTGCTATGTGGGGGCAAACTGTTGAAATCTTTACCTAATATATACTAAACTGATCTTCTGTATATAAAGAGAATTGAAAATGAATCTTGATGTGAATGGAAGGGGAGAGGGAGCGGGAAAGGGGAGGGTTGTGGGTGGGAGGGAAGTTATGGGAGGGGGGAAGCCATTGTAACCCATAAGCTGTACTTTGGAAATTTATATTCATTAAATAAAAGTTTAATAAATGAAAAAAAAAAACCTGGAAAAAAAAAAAAGACTTGGAATATACTGGTTGCCCCTCTTCCAGTCCAACTCTCTGCTGTGGCTCGGGAGTGCAGTGGAGGATGGCCCAAGCGCTTGGGCCCTGCACTCGCACGGGATACCAGGAGGAAGTACCTGACTCCTGGCTTTGGATCAGCTTGGTGCACCAGCGCAGCGCGCCTACCGCGGTGGCCATTGGAGGGTGAACCAACGGTAAAGGAAGACCTTTCTCTCTGTCTCTCTCTCTCGCTGTCCACTCTGCCTGTCAAAAAAAAAAAAAAAAAAAAGACTTGGAATATAGAGGGATTAGGAGAGGAAGGTGAAGAAAGAGTGGGAGCGTGAGTGGGAGGGAGGGTAGAGTGGGAAGTATCACTACATCCCTAAATCTGTGTACATGAAATATATGAAATTTGTATACCTTAAATGAAATTTTTTAAAAAGGCCATTATCTTTGCAAAACATTTGCCCAAGAACCAACTCACCCATTTCATCTCCATCTAGCTGTGACAGGCCAGTTCTCCTCCACCTCTCATCTCTTTTTAGTCACACTGTGTGGGTGCAAAAGGCCCTGTGCTCTGACCAGTGAACAGAAATATTGTTTAAGCCAGTAACACACTGGCAGTGGCATCCAAAGCCTCATCCCCAGTCCCCAGAGCAGAGGTCACAGAGCTGGAGTTGGTTCTTCTTTCTCAGAAAGAGGGAGCCAAAAGCTGACCTTCAGCACATATCAAAGCCCAACATGGAGAGAGAGTAAGGGCTCATAGGCCCAGAGTAGGCTACAAGCAGTGGGCAGGAGAGGCAGGATTCTGCAGTGACTCCATGTTTAGAAATGGGGGAAACTGGATCCTTTTCCACCACTATGGTTTTTATAAGCTACTGTACTGCTACTGAGCTCCAAGGGGATCTCTAAGCACAGAAGGATCTAAACAAATCAGGAAAGCTCTGCCCTGGCCGGAAATGAGAATGACAGCAAGAATATAAATCAGTGTAATAATCTGTAGGAAGATGATGCTAGGAATCTCAGCTCTCCACATAGCTGCCAAAACAACAGAGGACAACACAGTGAGAACCAAGACAACTACTCCAGACTGTTATACCTGGGGAATCTCCAGGCCTGTTCCTAGGCCCCACACCAAGTGCGGGATGCCATTCAAGGTGTGACACATGAGCAGGAAGATGCGTGCAAACTTAGCTGTGTAGATCAGTGCAGGCCCCAGGCACAGGGACTTTCACAAGTTCCAAATAGGAATCAGAGTTCCCAGGATCTTAAAGGATTGCAAGCCAAAAAGGCAGTTGCACTCAAGGCAACACAGGTGCAACATTGGCAAATGGACATTGCCGTGGGAAGAGACCAACAGTAGATAGAGATATGGGGGAATACATGACAATTTGAACTTGTGATCTTACTCCAGAAATGCTCAATGGTTCCCAAAGGAACAGAATTTGTGATACAAGATGAATACTAAAGTGGGCTTGGAGGTCATGACAACAAGAGTGAAGCCATCTTGAGTTCTGGTGTGGATGGAAGTCAGCTTTTCTCTTTTTCTAACAATACAAGTAATTAAACTTTAATAGGTAGCATTTTTCCTTATTATTCAATTCCATGTAGTTTTGGTTTTATTTTGCCATTTTCTTTTAATATGAATTACTTATAAATTTTTCAAACTTTCAAATATATTTTAAAAATTACTCTGTAATGTCATTTTAACATTGTGTTTGGTCTATATAAAAACAATCCTTTGAAAACTACTGAATTTTGATTTAAGGATACCAAGTGGTCAAGTTTTTGTATAAATTTTAATGTTCTCAAAAAGTTGTGTAGATAATTTCATGGAGGGCATTTGGTGCAGTGATTAAAAAGTATAGTTAATTTTTCTTTGGTACAGTATTCTTTTAAAAATAAGATTGTTAATTATATTCATATTTTCTATATTCTTAACCATTTTTTGGTAAGAACATTAAGTCTAATATAGTGGAAACCAACAGTGTGTAAAAATTCCCCATAGATTTTCACATGTATATAACATTATCTGTACACACTCCTTGTAAGATGTGAACATCTTTTGCTTCTGTCAGTTTTTGCTTTTAAACTTATAAAGTAATGTTTTAGATGTGCACGTGCTTAAAGTCTTTACATCGTTTTAATTAAATGGACCTTTTAATAATGAAGTAGTAGTTATTTTTATTTTCTTTCTTTTTTAAAAAATTATTTATTTATTTTTAAAGATTTTATTTATTTATTTGAAAGTCAGAGTTACATGGAGAGAAGAGAGGCAGAGAGAGAGAGATCTTCCTTCCATTGGTTCACTCCCCAATTGGCTGCAATGGCCGGAGCTGCACCAATCTGAAGCCAGTAGCTAGGAGCTTCCTCCAGGTCTCCCACGTGGGTGCAGGGGCCCAAGGACTTGGCCCATTCTCTACTGCTTTCTCAGGCCATAGCAGAGAGCTGGATCAGAAGAGGAGCAGCTGGGACTAGAACTGGAGCCTATATGGGATGCCAGCACTTCAGGCCAGGGCATTAACCTACTGTGCTGCAGTGCCGGCCCCTTACTTATTTATTTGAAAGTCAGAGTTACACCGACAGAGAGAGAGACAGAGATCCTCCATCTGCTCGTTCACTCCCCAGATTGCCGCATCAGCCGGGGCTGGGCCAGGCTGAAGCCAGGAGCGAGGAGCTTCTTCCAGGTCCCCTATGTGGGTAGCCAGGGCCCAAACACTTGGGACATCTTCTGCTAATGCAGGGATCTGGATTGGAAGCAAAGCAGCTGGGACTTAAACCATGTGCCCATGTGGAATGCTGGCTCATAGGCAGTGGCACAAACCACTGTGCTGTAATGCTGGTCTTTCAATTTCTTTTTTCTTTTTTTTTTTTTTTTTTTTTTTTTTTTTTTGCATTTTTAAAAACTTTTATTTAATGAATATAAATTCCCAAAGTACAGCTTATGGATTACAATGGCTTCCCCCCCCCATAACTTCCCTCCCACCCGGAACCCTCCCCTCTCCTGCTCCATCTCCCCTTCCATTCACCTCAAGATTCATTTTCAATTATCTTTATATACAGACGATCAGTTTAGCATATATTTATAAAACTTTCAACAGTTTGCACCCACACAGAAACACAAAGTGTAAAATATTGTTTGAGTACTAGTTATAGCATTAAATCACAATGTACAGCACATTAAAGATGAAGATCCTACATGAGGAGTAAGTGCACAGTGACTCCTGTTGTTGACTTAACAAATTGACACTCTTGTTTATGGCGTCAGTAATCACCCTAGGCTCTTGTCATGAGCTCCCAAGGCTATGGAGGCCTTTTCTTAACTATTAAAATAAATGGCTTGTGATAAGGAAGTAAATTTTTAAAAGAAAACAAAAATTTAAAGACCATTCACAATTCCTCATACAAAAAGTAACCAAACTACATTCTAGTGGGTAAAAATAGCCTATTTTCCATACATGTTATACATTTAAATTATATAATACAAGCTATTTTGTATTATGTTTTTTCTTGATGGAGGTTATAATGTATAAAATTATTTTGTATAAATGCAATGTTCCAATGTGTGAAAATATTATCCTTCTTATATCCAATATCCTATTATTAAACTTTTATACCAGTAAGTCCTAAATATATAATTTTACAGGGAATAGCTATATCAATAATGGATAAAATAATCTTTAAAGCAAAAAATCATTAGAAAAAAGAAATTGAGAACTCAAAAAACTCAATTTCTTTTTTCTAATGATTTTTTGCTTTAAAGATTATTTTATCCATTATTGATATAGCTATTCCCTGTAAAATTATATATTTAGGACTTACTGGTATAAAAGTTTAATAATAGGATATTGGATATAAGAAGGATAATATTTTCACACATTGGAACATTGCATTTATACAAAATAATTTTATACATTATAACCTCCATCAAGAAAAAACATAATACAAAATAGCTTGTATTATATAATTTAAATGTATAACATGTATGGAAAATAGGCTATTTTTACCCACTAGAATGTAGTTTGGTTACTTTTTGTATGAGGAATTGTGAATGGTCTTTAAATTTTTGTTTTCTTTTAAAAATTTACTTCCTTATCACAAGCCATTTATTTTAATAGTTAAGATTTTATTTTTATTGACAAATATATTAAAACTTTTTATTTGACAAAAAGGCCATGCTTCATATTCTACAGTTTATAAACAAAAATTCTTTATTTATTTATTTACTTTTTATTTATTTGAAAGGTAAATTTACAGACAGGCAGAGACAGAGGTCTTTCATCCACTGATTCCCTCTATAAATGGTTGCATCTGGGGCTGGCATTGTGAGTTGCAGGCAAAGCCACAACTTGTGATGCTGGCGTCCCAAATGGGCACCAGTTCATGTCTCTGCTGTTCCACTTCCAATCCAGCTCCCTGCTAATGGTCTGAGAAAAGCAGAGGAAGATGGCCCAAATGTTTGGGCCCTTGTTGCCCATGTGGGAGACCTGGGTGAAGTTTCTAGCTCTCCTGGCCTTGGCCTGGTCCATCCCTGGGAATTGTGGTCATCTGGGGAGTGGATCAGTGGATGGAAGATTTTCTCTCTCTCTCTCCCTGTCTCTCTGTCTCTCCCTCTCTTTTTGTAACTTTTACTTTAAAATAAGTAATTACATTTTTAAGAAAAATTGACTGCAATGACTAGGGCTGGGCCAGAATAAATCCACTTGGATCTCCCATTTGGGTGACAGAGGCCCAAGTAGTTGTGATATCTTCGCTTTTCCACACACATTAAGAGGGAGCTAGATTAGGAGTAGAGTATCTAGGACTCAAACCAGAACTAATATGGGATGTCTGCATTGCAGGTGTCAGCTTAACCAGCTATACCACAATGCTGGCCCCTATAAACAGAAATTTTGAATCAGAGAAACTCCTGTTTTTCAAAAGTGTTATTTAAAAAATATCCATGATACTTTCTGGTTTACTGTGTAGATTTTTAAAGAATAAGATGACTATTCTGAATATATAAACTTTACTTTCTGAAGCACAAATATCATGAAGAATGATAAAATTGTACTCAGTGTTTCTCCAACAAAAGTTATACACTCAGAATGGAATGTGAAATAATGAATTACAAGACATTCTCTTACTATGATTTTCTATTTCCAATGTATAGTTTAGAAAGAGTAGTAGATAGAATTTTAAAGGCACTAATGCAGTTTATTTTGTTTGGAGTCATGAATGAGCGTAGAGAAGTCTCCTTGAGTTTGCCCAGCTGGATGAACACCTTGAATGTAGAACTTTGTACCCCTCAGAGGTTGGCAGATGGATAGCAGCAACAGAGCAACAATTTAAAACTGTCACTTGGTGGAGCTAGAAGACTATATAATTCCAATACACTCTTGCAGCATTTTTTTTTTTTTAATGGTTTCCTGGCAAAATTTAAGACCAATGCCCCTAGTTGCCAAAATTAGAGCACATAGTCTTTGGGGAATCTGTTTTCATTACTATTGTGCCAGATTATAAGTAAATGCCAGACTTATTTGGCATAAAGTTCTTTCGCCTGTTGCAGTCAATAAATTACAATCTTTTAATCATGTTGAATTAGATACTGTGAACTTCCTTCTATTCCTCGCGACTCCCAACAGTTCAGGATTAGTTAAATGAATATATTATCTATTGACTCAGTGACATTTCAGCGTATTTGATATGGCACAATAGCTCATGGTCATCTCATCTTTTGTGTCAGTTGCTATAAAATCAAGAAGGGCTTTTAAGTAGCTTATGATATCTAGAACAAAATGTTCAATTGATATTGGGCAATATTTGTTGGGTACCTGCCTGTAGAATTCTCTGAGCAGGTTGGAGATTTTAGGACCACTTCAAATATTAAACAAAACCTTTGTGATGAAATCTTAGGGTGGCTTTTTTATTTCTTTTATTTTTTTTCACTTTTCTTTTTAATTTAATAAATGTGAATTTACAAAGTGCAACTTTTGTATTGTTGTGGCTTCCCCCCCCCCCAACCTCCCTCCCTCCCGTGGCCCTCCTCTCTCCCTCTCCCATCCCTCCCTTTATCGAGTTTCATTTTCAATTGCCTTCATATACTGAAGATCAACTTAGTATATACTAAGCAAGGATTTCAACAGGCTGTACTCACACAACCGCACAAGGTATAGGGTACTGTTCGACTAGTAGTGTTTTTACGTTTCATAGTAAAACACATTAAGGACAGAGATCCTACGTGGGGAGCATGTACCCAGTGACTCCCGTTGTTGATTTAACAATTGGCACTCTTATTTATGACGTCAGCAATCACCCGAGACTCTTGCTATGAGCTGTCTAGGCTATGGAAGCCCCTTGAGTTCACCGACTCTGAACTTGTTTAGTCAAGGCCGTGTCGCAGTGGATGTTCCTTCCTCCCTTCAGAGAAAGGCGCCTCTCTCCTTGATGGCCTGTTCCTTCTGCTGGGGTCTTGTTCACCAGGATCTTTCATTTAGATTGTTTTTTGTAGGGTGACTTTTTTTAAAAAAAGTTTTATTTACTTATTTGAGAGGTAGAATTACAGAGAGATGGAGAGATAGAAGTCTTCCACCTGCTGGTTCACTTGCCAAATGGCAGCAACAGCCGGAGCTGGGTGGATCTGAAACCAGGGGCCAGGAGTTTCCTCTGGGTCTCCCATGTGGATGCAGGGGTCCCAACACTTGGGCCATCTTCCATGGCTTTCCCAGGCCATTAGCAGGGAGCTGTGTTATAAGTGGAACAGCTGTGACTCAAACTGGCACCCATATGAGATGCCCGGCACTGCAGGTGGAGGCTTAACCTAGTATTACCACAGAGCTGGCTTAGGGTGGCTGATAAGTGGAAGTGGGTATTGACTTCAGCAATCACTCCCTGGAATGAACTGAACTCTCCTGGAAAATTCTGGGTCAGAGATTTTTTTTGCTTTGATCTTCCCAATATTGAAGAAAGATTTTTACATTTATATTTATGCATGAGTGTTTATAGTTTTGTACCTTATCAAGATTACATTTTGCCAACTTTTCCTCTCAGATAGTAAATATATTCCAAAAAGTTTAATTCTAAAATTAGATAAATATCTTAAATAACTAATACATGTGAGCTAACAAATCTTTGCATACCATGACTTTGCAAATGCAACAAAATTAAAGCAGAGACTATTATGTGGAAGTATGAAAAATAATGAGGATTTTTAGTGATTTCTTATTTTGGCTTGGTTCTGCTACTTTTATACCTTTATTTTCCTTTTTTTTTCCACAGAAAATGTATTGTTCTTTGCAATTTTTACTTATCAAATGGCTAGTGTTTCTGTTATTGCATGTTTAGAAGTAGTAATAACAGGCATTCTGGTCTTGCTTCTCTTTTATCTTTTTTATTAAACATTTATCTATATTTGTATCTATTTGAGGGGATAAGGGACAGAGAGAGAGAGAGAGAGAGAGAGAGAGACATACATACAGACAGACAGGCATGCACTACACTCCTATCTGCTGGTTCACTCCCCAAATGCCTGTAACAGCCAGAGCTGGTCCAGTGCCAGAACTGGGAGCCAAGAACTGAATCCAGGTTTCCTACGTGGACGGCAAGAACCAAATTATTTGAGCCATCAGTGCTACCTCCTCAGGTCTGCGTTGGCGTGCAGCTAGAGTCAGAAACTTGAGCTGACTCAAATCTAGGCACTCTGATGTGGGACTTAGGTGTCTTCACTGGCAGCTTAACCACTCGACCAAACGCCTGCCCCAGACTCATTCTTTTCACTTGCAGCACCTGTATTCCTGTCAGTGATCAGGATAATAAAGATCTTAGTGACATGATTCACATTAGAGAACCATACATTCCCAGCTGGATGAGTGAGGAATAATGGTGGGATTTCCAGCATCTACTTCCAGCAGTCAAGAAACTGGCAAATAATATTTGGCAAATTAGGTCAGAGAAGGTCTTTCTTTTTCCCACAAGGTGACAAATTTTTGGTAGCCATGTAAGTGGAAGGCTCCTCTTGCCTCTTAGAGTGACTGAAGCTCTTTAAGGAATTTATGTTGCTTCTTACTGGGTTAAAGCTGTCTGTGAGCTTTAACCAAAACTACCTTGTTTTTTGAATCCACAGAACCAAGCCTCTTTGGAAAACAGTCCTTCAAAGAAAGCATGTTTTCTTGGTCCATTAAGCTGCTTTAACCAGCTGAAACCACAGTCTCCAAAGTAGTTTCAAGAGGTAACGGTACTGGCTTGCTTGACATTCAGTAACATCAGTGGTTTGGCAAATCCTCCATGAGGGTTCAACCCAACTTGAAGGTAGCAAAGTTCTGGATCATTCTTGCTACTGAGCCACTTATAAACTTTCTTTTTTTGACAGGCAGAGTGGACAGTGAGAGAGAGAGACAGAGAGAAAGGTCTTCCTTTTCTGTTGGTTTACCCCACAATGGCCACTGTGGCCGGCGCGCTGCGGCCAGCACACCTCGCTGATCCGAAGCCAGGAGCCAGGTGCTTCTCCTGGTCTCCCATGTGGGTGCAGGGCCCAAGGACCTGGGCCACAGCAGAGAGCTGGACTGGAAGAGGAGTAACCAGGACAGAATCTGGTGCCCCAACTGGGACTAGAACCCAGGGTGCCAGTGCTGCAGGCGGAGGATTAGCCTAGTGAGCTGCAGCGCCGGCTGCCACTTCTAAACTTAATACTCCAGTTCTTCTATCAGGGTGTTATGGTCTTAATCTTCTATGCCTGCTTTTTTCCCTTGCTTTGCATGATGCCTTAAATATTTTTTCATAAATACTTATTATATGAATAAAAGAATCCTAATTTGCTAGGTGCTCCATTCTTTTTTTTTTCATTTATTAAACTTTTATTTAATGAATATAAATTTCCAAAGTACAGCTTATGGATTACAATGGCTTCCCCCTCCCATAACTTCCCTCCCACCCACAACCCTCCCCTTTCCCGCTCCCTCTCCCCTTCCATTCACATCAAGATTCATTTCAATTCTCTTTATATACAGAAGATCAGTTTAGTATATATTAAGTAAAGATTTCAACAGTTTGCCCCCATATAGCAACACAAAGTGAAAAAAAATACTGTTGGAGTACTAGTTATAGCATTAAATAACAGTGTACAGCACATTAAAGACAGAGATCCTACATAATATTTTTTTAAAAATTAATTTTCTATGCCATTTCCAATTTAACACCAGGTTTTTTTTTTCATTTCCAATTATCTTTATATACAGAAGATCGATTCTGTATATAATTAGTAAAGATTTCATCAGTTTGAGGTGCTCCATTCTTATCTAGTATCCCTGCTTTGTTATTTTCTTCTTCATTTAAAGTAAATTTTAGGGATAGGCATTTGAGCTATTGGCTAATATGTTGCTTGGGATGCCCACTTTCCATGTCAAATTGCCTGGGTTTGAGTCCCGATTCCAGCTTCCTGATGATGTGTACCCTGGCAAGCAGCAGCTGATTGCCCAAATGGTAGAGTCCTTGCCACTCATGTAAGAGACCTGTATGGGGTTCCTGATTCCTAGCTTTGGCTCCAGATAAGGCATTCACAGAATGATCCAGAGAATGGGGAGTTCTCTCTCTCTCTCTCTCTCTCTCTCTCTCGAGTTTTTCCTAAAATAAATAAATAAGCAGACATTTAAAAATAAAATTTTGTATGTACTTTGAGTATGCATCATGATGTTATAGGATAAAGTAAATTAGCAGATCCATCATCTCAGAGTTACCACCCTTTTTTTTTTGTTTTTTTTTTTGTGGCAAGAGTAACCAAATTCTACTCTTTTAGCAAGAATATGGTTTACAGGACAATTTATCTAGAATAATTTTTTTTTAATTTGAAAGAGAGACAGATAGTGAGAGAGCTCTCATCTGTTGATTCATTTCCCAAATGCCCATGATAGCCAGGGATGGGCTAGGCTGAATCCAGGAGCTGGGAATTCAAAATGGGTCTCCCATGTGGGTAGCAGGGATCCAAGTATTTGGGCAATCATCTACTGCCTCATGGGTATGCATTAGTAGAAAGCTGGAATTGGAGTGGAGCGAGGACTCGGACCCAGGTCCTCCTGTATGAAATGCAGGCATTTTAACCTCCAGGCCAAACATCTGCCTCGGAAGACTTGATTTTTTACAGTGCAAAAAATTTCTTTTGACATTTAAGGTGACTGTACAGGCAGGAAATGTGGTTATTGGTTAATCAGCCAAATTACAAATTATGGTCAGCGTGGATCCAGGTTTTGTGTGCCTTGACTTTGAAGCCTTTGTGGTTTGAAGCTTTTTTATTTAAAAGAACACAAAATACAAATGCAAAATTGGGCAAGAAAATCCATATTTGTTTATTATTAGACATAAGTGGCAAATGGAAAATTTATAAAAGCTGAAAAAAGCCCTTAAATATCTAAAAACTCCAGATAAATAATATTTTTATTAATGAAATGTCAACATGTCCCCATAATAAATTCCCACAGGCAAAGTTTATACTTTGTAATTTGCAATCTCATTTTCTCTCCACTATTCATATAATTTCAGTGTTGAATACTATAGATTTGTTCATACTGTGATGTGACTGCTTTTTTCTGTTTTGCAAAACAACGCTGGATAATTCACCACAGGGGCGTTAGATGTATTGTTGAAATCCATTTCTGTATCAGGAGAGCCACTAATATCTTAGCTACACAGGGAGGTGATTGGAAGCCACTTGAAGTTCACACTCAATGCATCTTTATCTCAATGTCCCACATCCTTGGCTCTGAGAAGGGTCCCATGCAAATGAGGGTCCTTAAAAGATAAACTGCATCAGCATTATGATCACTCTACTTTGTTAAGGTCATTCTACCAGTAATGCGCCCCTCTTTGTTAAAATTGTCATTGTCTTCAGAGTAATTAAGAAGTCAGAAACCAGAAACACTAATAACAGTCAGGAAGGACCTAAGAGATGATAAATTTTGGTAAAAATATTTTTTATTTTCAATTTTTATTTAATGTTTAATTTGTTTTAAGTTATACAAGTTTCATATATTTCATATCTACAGATTTAGGAATATAGTGACACTTCCCCACCTACCCTTCCTCCCGCCCATGCTGCAATCCTTCTTCTTCCTCCCTCTCACATTCCCACTCTTAAGTTTTATAAAGATCTCTTTTTAGCTTAGTTAATGATTGTATAGTTAACCCTACACTAAGTAAACAGTATGAAGAGAAAAAAAAAAGAAAACCAGTGTTCCTCAATGGAAGAGACAAGAGCTGTAAACAATCATCGAATATCAAAATATCTATTTCATTCCAATACATTACATTTCAGATACTCTTATGAGTTACCTCAGGGAAAACATTTGATACCTTTCTTTTTGGAACTGGTTTATTTCACTAAGTATAACGGTTTCCAGTTGTTTCCATCTTGTTGCAAAAGACAGGATTTCATTTTTTTTTTTTTACAGCTGAGTAGTACTCCAAAGAGTATATATACCATAATTTCTTCATCAGTCAACAGTTGATGGACATATGGGTTGATTCCATATCTTAGCTATTGTGAATTGTGCTGCAAGGAATATGGGGGTACAGAAGACTCTTTCATATGCTGATTTCTTTTCATTTGGGTGAATTCCCAGGAGTGGGATGGCTGGATCATATGGTAGGTCTGTATTCGGACTTCTGAGGTATCTCCATACTGTCTTCTACAGTGGCTACACCAATTTACGTTCCCACCAACAGTGGCTTGGGTACCTTTTTTCCCACATCCTCACCAGCGTTTGTTGTTTGTTGATTTTTGCATGAGAGAAATATTTGCCAGGCAGTCAAAGAGGTAATAAACAGGATAGTTATTTCAAGACTTTTTTTTTTTAAAGATTTGTTATTTATTTGAAAGAGTTACACAGGGAGAAGGAGATACAGAGAGAGAGAGAGAGAGAGAGAGAGAGAGAGAGAGACAGGTCTTCCACCCGCTGGTTCACTCCCCAGTTGGCCACAATGGCCAGAGCTGTGCCAATCCAAAGCCAGGAGCCAGGAGCTTCTTTTGGGTCTCCCACGTGGGTATAGGGGCCCAAGGACTTGGACCATCGTCTACTGCTTTCCAAGGCCATAGCAGAGAGCTGGATCAGAAGTGGAGCAGCTGAGACTTGAACTGGTGCCCATATGGAATACTGGGACTGCAGGCCGCATCTTTACCTGCTACGCCACAGTGCCATTCCCCAAGTCATCGTTTTCTAAGTAACATTTATTGGGTTTTGGAGAGCAGTGGAGAAGGCACCATAAAATTTACAAAATTCTTACTAATTTTTCTGATTCACTGTAATTCTATATACCATTAGAAAGCACCTTTAAAAATATTTGGTTTAAAAGGTATAGCTACTTTCCTATTATTTAATCTGCATTCTTAATCTTTCAGGAATGTTTGCAACTCTAGCAATAAGTTCAAGGGTAATATTTCATTGAGTGTATCAATGTTAATGTTTGAAGAAACAAACTAAATTAAAAAAAGCTTGTATCATATATGATATTGTTGTGCTTTTTATAATTCAGGGCAATCTCCTGACTCTTTATTAAAACTTTGTGCACACCCTTGAACACTAAAACCAGAGGAATAGCAGTAGTCTACATGGACCAGTGCTTGCTATGAACCACACATTTAGCTAAGCTCGTTATGGGTACTCCTATTCTTACTTTTGAAAACAGTTTCATGAAGTATTGCCATTTTATGGATGAGTGTGTCAAATGACAAACCTAGATCCATGCAGTTTCTAATTGGCCAGGAATGGGGTCCAAATGTATACCTTTTAAAAACTGCATTGCAATTTTGCCATAAAAGAGGTCATCAGTAAAGGACAGTAGGAGACTTTCAGACTTGCAAACAGCCCTTGAGTGACTGCAATTTTGAAAAGAGAGAAACCCTAATTATAAGAGAAGATATAGAACAGAAGTGCAGCCTCCTGAGTTAAACTGTGTGGGTTGTATCCTGGCTCCATAAGTCACTATTTGGTTGACTTTTGGCAAATTGCTTAACCTTCCTGTTAGAACAGGGTAACAGTAATCAGGTATGAAGATTTAATGAGATAATAAAAAGCATTAAACTGGTATGCATTAACATTTACACTTACTTTTCCTTCGAAATGGGATATGTTACATATGCAATGCTTGGTAAACATAAACATTTTTATTATTTTTTTACTTTTCTAACATATGTATTATTTTGTTAAGGACCCTCTAGATGTTTCAGAGAATATATTTATAGGAATATTAAATTATTAATATGAAATGCATTCTGGTTTTAAAAAATGAAAACACTTCCCAACAAAATGCAATTTTAAAAGTTTATGCCATATTTATATTTTACATTGATTTAAAGATATTGCCAAGATGTGGAAGAATTTCCAGTCCAGGTATTTTCCTGTAGATGTTATGACTTTTCAAAACTTAATCTACTATTTATGTTATAAAATTATTAATATCATGCAGCTCAGCAGAAACAGTAACATAACATAATGAGAAAAGTTGCATCTCCACTCCTGATACTGTTAATAAACACATTATTCATTTTTATTCAATTTAACTGCAAATAGCTATATTGAAAACATTGCCACAGGGTACATTTCTGTTTTAGGGTGACAGAAAAATAACTCCTGAAGAGCCTCAGAAGTTAAAACCAAAAAATAAATTACATTGTAGATGGAAAAACATAAAAAGATTCTGATGTCTTTGAATAACTACATTTCCCAAAGGAATAAGCTTTAATGGCTTTAATTAGATTGAAATCACTCATGAGAGCAAGCTCTCACATGACATAAAATACCTGACAGAGCATTATTACTAAGTGTTTCTGTCAGCAATATAGGATGGAAAATGTAAATACCTATTGAAGGTGGGGCAGTCCCTAAGTGTAAATTAAGTATTTAATCAGTGGTAGCATAATGGAAAGCTACGTTTATAATTAGGTCAAATTCTATTTGATCTTGATAGTTTTGCATCATGTTGAGTTTTAGACAAAATTCTATTTGTGGAACATTACAGAATGTTATCATTTACTAACACTTCTTACTTCATTAGTAGTATGAACATATGCAAATGAGAACACTTTTCTTATCATTTTTTTCATTTGCTAAAGGAACTCTGGATATTTTCAGGTTTAGTATTTTTTTTGAGTTAAAATTACAGTTTTATTTATTTATTTTAAAATTTTATTTAAGGTATATAAATTTCATATATAAGATTTGAGAACCTAGTGATACTTCCACCCTATCCTCCCTCCTGCCTATATTCCCACTCTTCCTCCTCCTTCCTCTCTTATTCCCTCTCTTAATTTTTACAATGATCTACTTTCAGTTTACTTTATACTCATAAGATTAACCCTACACTAAGCAAAGAGTTCAACAAATAGTAAGAAGAAAAAACAATGTTCCTCAACAGTAGAGACAAGGGCTGTAAACAATCATTGAATCTCAAAATGTCAATATTACTCCTATGCACTACATTTTTGGCACTGTATTAGTTATCACAGATCAGGGAAAAGTATTGTATTTGACTTTTTGTGGTTATTGCAAATGACAGGATTTCATTCTCCCAGACTTTTAAAGAACTAATTGCAATTCTTCTGAAGCTATTCAAAACAATTGAAAGGGAGGGAATCCTCCCAAACTCCTTTTGTTAGGCCAGCATCACCTTACTTCCTAAACCAGATACAAAATGATACAAAAGAGAAAGAGAACTTTAGACCCACATCCCTGATGAGCATAGATGCAAAAATCCTCAACAAAATACTAGCTAATTGAATCTAACAAAAAATCAGAAAGATCATCCACCCAGACCAAGTGGGATTTGTCCCTGGCATACAGGTTTGACTCAACGTTCACAAATCAATCAGTGTGATACATCACATTAACAAACTGAAGAACAAAAACCATATGGTTATCTCAATAGATGCAGAGAAAGAACTTGATAAAATACAACATCCTTTCATAATGAAAACCTTAAGAAAATGTGATACAGTTAAGAGTATTCCTCAACACAATCAAGACAATTTATGACAAATGCACAGCCAGCATCTTATTGAATGAGAAAAAGTTGTAAACATTCCTACTAGATCTGGAACCAGACAGGGATACCCACCTTTAGCATTGCTATTTAAAACAGTCCTGGAAGTTTTAGCTAGGGCCATTAGGCAAGAAAAAATGTCAAAAGGATACAAATCGGGAAGGAGGAAGTAAATTATCCCTATTTGCAGATGACATGATTCTGTATGTAGGGAAATTTAAAGACTCCATTAAGAGACTATTGGAACTTATAAAAGACTTTGGTAAAGTTGCAGGATATAAAATTAACACACAGAAATCAATAGCTTTTGTTTACATACACAATGTCATGGCTGAGAAAGAACTTCTAAGGTCAATCCCGTTCACAGTAGCTACGGAAAAAGATTAAATACCTTGGAATGCATTTAACCAAGGAGGTGAAGATCTCAATGATGAAAATTTCAAAACAGTAAGAGGGAGGGAGGGAGAGAGAGAGAGAGAGAGAGCGTGAGAGAGAGAGAGGGTAAGAGAAAGAGATCTTCCATCTGCTGATTCGCTCTCCAAATGCCCACAACGGCCAGGAACTTCTTGTAGGTTTCCCAAGTGGGTGCAGGAGCTCAAGCACTTGTGCCATCTTCTGTTGTTTTCCCAAGCACATGAGCTGGGAGATGGATCAGAAATGGGGCAGCTGGGACTCCAACCAGCACCCATATGGGATGCCAGTGTTGCAGGTGGCAGCTTTAATCTGCTACACCACAATATTGGCCCTCTAGCATAATCTTTTTCCATGCGTTTCATCTCCAGTTAAATTTGATCCAATTGTATTTTAACCACTTATATTTTTATGTGACCAATAGTGCAATAAAGCAGCGATGAATTGCCATATTCAAAGAGGATAGTTAAGTGGGAAATTTGACCTCACTGATGACTATCTGGCTATCTGTTAATTTAAACCTTTGGGTGAACACATTTTGGGTGGATTAAGGAACAGATGGGAAGTTGTGATTTAATAGCACAAAGTTGGCCGGCGCCGCCGTAGCTCACTAGGCTAATCCTCCACCTGCAGCGCCAGCACACTGGTTCTACTCCCGGTCGGGGTGCCGGATTCTGTCCCGGTTGCCCCTCTTCCAGGCCAGCTCTCTGCTGTGGCCCGGGAGTGCAGTGGAGGATGGCCCAAGTGCTTGGGCCCTGCACCCCATGGGAGACCAGGAGAAGCACCTGGCTCCTGGCTTCGGATCAGCACGGTTCGCTGGCCGCAGCAGCCATTGGAGGGTGAACCACCGGCAAAGGAAGACCTTTCTCTCTGTCTCTCTCTCTCACTGTCCACTCTGCCTGTCAAAAAAAAAAAAAAAAAAAAAAAAAAAGGCCAATTATGCCTCAAACTCTGGGTGCCCTTTCACCAAGAAGAAAATAATCATATTTTCTAGTATGTTATGTTGAAAAGCCATTCAAAACAGTGGATACTCTGCCAATGTAAAATGGTTCCTGAAGGCTTTTAAATTGGAGAGGATACAAAAACCAATTTTTTAAATCCCTAAATAGAATTTTTATACAGCTAATATAAATGTATGTCTCTAGAGCAAAGTAGACACATGATCATAATACATGTGGAAATCGGTCTCTATTTGGAATGAAATTCTGACTTACTGTACCATGAATGCTTGATGTAGACTTATGAGTACAAAAAGAAAAGAATGTAGGATCACAATGAAGCACAAAGCTGCAAATGAATCAGCAAGCAATGAAAGAATAAATTAACAGGATAAATGTGGGAGATACTGGGGTGGGAGTTTGGCATAGTGGTTAAGGTACTGGTTAAGATGCCCATATCTCACACTGGAGTGCCTGGGTTTGCTACCTCACTCCATCTCCTGACTCTAGCTTCCTGATACTGTAGACCCTTGGAGGCAGCAGTGATGGTTCATGTAATTGGAATCCTGCACCCGGGTGGGAGACCTGGATTGTGCTCCTGGCTTCCAGATTTGGCCAGGCCCCCTTCCAGCCATTGTAGGCATTTGGGAAGTGAACCAGTGGAAGTCAGTCTCTCTCTCTCTCTCTCTTTCTCTTCCCTCCCTCTTCTTCTCCCTCCCTTCCTCTCTCTCCCTCTCTCAAATATATAAATAACATTTGATTTGTAAATTGAAGATACTGACCCATAGTTAGTAACATATATTTTAGTGATTTCCAATATTTGGTAGTGAACTTTTAATCAAAACAATGATCTTTCCAAATAAAAATATATACTTGTATTTTAATGATTGATTAATATCAATTTTGCAACATGTGACCTTAGAATAAAGTTTTTTCTCATCTCCTATAAGACCAAATATAGATCAAACCCATGGCTCTATTGATTAGCTTGACAGTGGAGGAGCATGGTGTTTAAGGGATTGGCCTGCAGTCTTCAGCTTGAATTTTTCATGAGGTATGAACCTTTGGGAAAATATTTCAAATTTACAACCCTCAGTTTCCTTATCCATAACCAGAGATAATAATAACATTTATGTCATGGAGTCCTTGTAATATTTATAGAAAATAGTCTATGTTTCTGTGCTGATAAGAATAGCAAACAAATAGCAAGCACTCAGTAAGTGGTGACTGCAACTAGTATTAGAAAATGAGGATTCCAGCCAGTCCAGGTCCAGTCTATGAAGTGTGATGGAAGGAATTTGATCTTGATTAATTCCCTCAAAAAGTGCTTATTGTTATGATCAAGGCAAAGAGCTGATAAACTATTAGAAAACACTACCAAAGGAATATGCCTTGTTTAGCTAGGAAAAGAAAGGCTGTTTTGTGCCCTCATATCTTAAATAAACTTAAAGGAGATCTGAAGAATTATTGAAAGAACAGTCCTATTTATTTGCAGAGTGATTGAAAAGATTGGCACACACAGATTATCTAAGGAGATATATAGGATAAAATTGAAACCTGATGTGTCACACTGAAATGAAGTTAGGTGATGCTTCAGTAATCTGTTTCTCTGTGAAGTTTATCTTTCTTGGGTGGATTGTAAGCTTTGAGAGCTATAATTGTTAACCTTGAGGTCAATAATTCTACCAATATCTCATTTTTGTCCAAGAATGTGTCAGTCTGTTTTCTGTTGTTAATATCACAATACCACAGACTGGATAAGTTATAGAGAAAAAGGTTTATTTTGGCTCATGTTTCTGGTCCAAGGTCGTGGGATTGCACAGAGTGATGGTGTTCTCGCTGGCAGAGTCCTGTGGTGGCCCAGGGCATCACATGGCAAGAGACAGGGAGCACACGTGTGTCTGTGCTTTGGGCTCTTTCTCTCTTCTTATAAGGCACCAGTATTAAGGCAGGAGGTTCTGTTCCGATGACCTTATTGATCCTAATCACCTCCTGCTATGGTTAAAATATGATATGGCTCCCAAACTTATGGTGGAATTTAAACCTCAAGGTTATAATTTAATGATACTGAGATAGTGGGAACTTAATGTAATTGTTACGTTCAGGAGGTGGGAGCAGTAGGAAGTCCTTAGGTCATTTTAAGAATGCTGTTGGAAGGTGGTTCTTGTGAGAGGGTTGGTTATAAAAGCCACGTTAGACTCAGCCCTTCTCTGCTTCCTGGTTCTTCATTGTTCCTTCCTCCTCACACTCTGCCATTGCTGTCCCCTGGCCTCACCAGATAGCTGTACCAATGGGGCCTGCCTGAGCTTAGGCTGCGAACCTCTAAAACCCTTGATCAGAAATAAACCTCTTCCTTCATAGAAAGTAGCTGGTCTTAGACATTTTGTTATAGTAACATAAAGCTAAGACACCTCTCAAAGTCTCCACCTCTGGATGGATTAAGTTTCTATCCTCCCAATACTTCACAATGGGATCTGCTTTCAACATGGATTTTGGAGGGGACAAAACATTGCAAACAGTAAAAATGTAAATATTACATGTACATTTGAGTAACAATAAAATTCTGTTGAAAAATAATAACTTGATTAAAAGTAAGTTTTAGGGTACTTTATACTTGAAATTATGTGAAGAGTTCTTAGATTCCTATACAATTTTAAACTTTAATCTTTATGGAAACATCAAAAGGAAACAAAGGCCATTTGACAGTAATGTGGTTATAAATTCACAGAGTGTGGTTTGTTGGACTAAATGCTTTCAACCTGGGATTTCATAAAGTAGATTTTGGGAAAAAGATCAGAAATTTCTGCAAATGGATTTTTTACATTATATTTGGCTAATAATACCAAAATGTATAGTAATAGAATAAAGAATATGGAATTTCTTTGGAAACAAATTACAAACCCAGAACAATTGGAAAATTACAATAAAGTGATTTTGAAGTCACTAGTGTGCATATTTAACAGAAGAGCCATGGACAGTAACTGCATAGGCATGCATTTTTATTTCTATTTAAGTAAACTAATCCAGCATTTCAGTAGGTGTACAGAGCAAGACCATATCCAAAATAGTTTTTTATGCTTTGTGTTTGTGAAATGATATATTTGTATTTGAAGAGCTATGTGGGGGAGAGAAGATATTGGATAACAAAAGCATGTTTTTAAAATTTAAAAAAATTAAGTCATGCATTGTGGTATACTGGGTTAAGCTGCCACTTTGGACACCCTGATTCCATATTGGAGTGCCTGGTTCAAATCCCAGCAACTCCACTTCTGATCCTACTAATGCAGGAGACAGCAGATGATGACTCAAGTACTTGGATCTCTGCCACCCTTGTGGGAGACTGTGATAGAGACCCAGGTTCCTGGCCTCAGCCTAGACCAGTCCTGGATATTATGAGCATTTAGAGAGTGAACCAGCAGACAGAAGAGCTTTCTCATGGTCTCTATCTCTGTCACTTTGCCTTTCAAATAAATAAAAATAAATTTTTTAATTAAAAAAATTTGATTGATCTAATATTTGGACTTACTTAGGAGGTACAATGTGATGTTTTGACTTATCTATGTATTGGGTAATGACCAACCTAGGGTAATTAGCGTTATCTTTTTTTATAGCAAGTACTTTCCAAATACTTCCTTCTAGCTGTTTTGAGATATATACAATATATAAGGTATTACTGCTGACTATATTCATCATACTATGCCATAGAAAGCCAGAACTTATTTTTCCTATCTAGTTGTAACATTGTACTTGTACTCTCACCTTTCCCATCTTCCCTTCCCCATACTCCCTCCAGTCTTCACTAACCATTGTTTCTCTCTTAACTTCTATGAGGTCAACTTTTTAAGGTTTCATTTGTGAGTGGGATCATGTAGTGTTTGTCTTCCTGTGCCTAATTTATTTCACTTAGCATAGTATCCTGCAGGATCCAACCATATTTTTGCAAGTGACAGGTTTCCATGATTTTTTTTGGCCAAATGCTATTTCATTATATGTATACATCGTGTTTTCTATTTGTGTGTTGATGGAAATTTAGATTGATTACACATCCTGGCTATTGTGAACAGTGGTGTATAAACATAAGAGTGCAAGTATCTTTTTGACATGTTGATTTTATTTCCTTTAGTTGTGTATATATCCAGTAGTGTGTTTGGTAGAATAAATAGTAGTTTTAAAACTTTTTTTGAAAAGTTTATGTATTTATTTGAAAGGCAAATCGAGAGAGAGAGAGAGAGAGAGAAAGAGAGGGAGAGAGAGAGATACCTTTTTTCTACTGATTCAGTCCCCAAAGGCCCACAACAGTTGGAGCTGGGCCAGGTTGAAACCACAGCCAGGTACTCCATCTGGGTCTCTTATGTGGGTGGCAAGGGACTTATCACCTGCTGCCTTTCAGGATGCACATTAGCAGGAAGCCAGATGGGAAGTGGAGGGGAGACTCAAACACAGGCACTCCAGTGTGGGATGAAGGCATCCCAAATGGTGGCTTAGCCTGTGACAACACAATGCCCATCCTCTATTTTTAGTTTTATTATTATTTTTGAGTAATCTCCACACTGTGCTCCATAAGGACTATACTAATTTATGTTTCCAGCAATAGGATGTATAGAGACTTCTCTTTCTCCATAGCTTTACCAGCATCTGTTTTTGTTTTAATAACAGCTGCTCTAACTGGGTTGAAGTGGTATCTCATCACAGTTTTGAATTGTGTTTTCCTAGTAATTAACAATATCCAACATTTTTCATATGTCTGTTGACTGTGTGTCTTCTTTTGAGAATTGTATATTCATATATTTAACCCCATTTAATTTTTTTGCTAATAAATTTTGATCTTTATATATCTTGCTGATTCTGGATTTTAACCCCTTCGTCAGATATATAGTTTTCAAATATTTTCTCTCATTATGTAGATTGTCGCTTCAATTTGTTGATGGTTTCTTTTGTTGTGCAGAAGATGTTTAGTTTTCTATGATTGTATTTGTCAATATTTGCTTTTTTAAAAAGATTTATTTACTTATTTGAAAGAGTAACACAGAGAGAGGAGAGGCAGAGAGAGAGAGAGAGAGAGGAGAGACAGAGAGAGATAGAGAGAGACAGAGAGAGAGAGGTCTTCCATCAACGGTTCACGCCTCAGTTGGCCGCAACAGCTGGAGCTGCGCCAATCCAAAGCCAGGAGCCAGGAGCTTCTTCCAGGTCCCCAAAGCGGGTGCAGGGGCTCAAGGACTTGGGCCATCTTCTACTGCTTTTCCAGGCCAAAGCAGAGAGCTATTTGGAAGTGTAGCAGCCAGGTCTCGAACTCGCGCCCATATGGGATGCATGCGCTTCAGGCCAGGGCATTAACCTGCTGCCACAGTGCTAGCCCCAATATTTGCTTTTTTTGCATGTGTATTTTGGATGATATACAAAAAAATCTTGCCAAGGCAGATGTCCTGAAACATATCTCCTATATTTCAGATCTTTGAGCTGATATTTCTATGTGGTGAGAGACAAAGGATGGGGATTGGTGAGGGGGTTAGTTTTATTCTCTTGAATATGGTTATCAGTGTTCTCAGAACCATTTACTGAAAAGACTGTCCTTTCCCCCTTGTATATTTTTTGCTCCTTTGTTAAAAACCAGCTGTCTACAAATGTGTGGGGGTTATTTCTGGGTCGTGTATTCTGCTCCATTTGTTTACGTGTATATATGTGTGTGTGTGCCAAGGGCATCTCAAACACACTAAACATATATTAGATATGGCAGTACAGTTGAACTTAAAAGTGTTTTGGTAAATGTGAAGTGGCAGACAAATTACAGGTCCAGCGATGTCTATAAAATAACCTGTAGGACATATCGATGGATAGAATCAAATCATTAAATCAGTTGGAGAAAGCTTGAATAAACATGTTTTGTAGTCAACATTTATTGAATAGCCTTTACTCAGTATTAGGGGAAGGAAAACAAATAGTTGGTATGAGGTACAACGAGAAGTCAATGCAGTTAATGAGTGAGAGTGAAATCATCATGCAGAGACATTTGAGGGGTTGTCATTCTGAATAAGGCTAAAATTGTCAATCTAGTTATAAAGAATGACTAAGAACCAGGTGGAACACACCTAGAGTGGAAACACCTGGTCTTATAATGATGGAAATATTTTAAAATACTAAAACTATAGAAATGTATCCGTAGGGGTTCTTAAATGATAGTTGTCTCTCTCTCTCTCTCTCTCTCTCTCTCTCTCTCTCTTTTAAAGATTTATTTATTTATTTATTTGAAAGTCAGAATTACACAGAGAGAGGAGAGGCAGAGAGAGAGAGAAGTCTTCCATCCAATGGTTCACTCCCCAGATGGCTGCAATGGCCAGAGCTGCGCTGATCCAAAATCAGGAGCCAGGAGCTTCTTCTGGGTCTCCCACATGGGTGCTAGGGCCCAAGGACTTGGGCCATCTTCTACTGCTTTCCAAGGCCATAGCAGAGACTGGATTGGAAGAGGAGCAGGCGGGACTAGAATCGGTGTCCATATGGGATGCCAGCGCTTCAGGCCAGGGTGTTAACCTGCTGCGCCACAGCGCCAGCCCTTAATAGTTATCTCTTAAAGGAAACTACCATCAATCAGAATTTTTTTTTCTATAGCTAACCATTCAAGTAATATCTTGATATACTATTTTAAATATTTACATAATAACTATCTTAAAGATTATCTTATTTCATCACTAATGTAAAGAAAGTTAGCATAATTTTCATAGATGGAAAAACTAGTGGGGCTGGCAGCCTGGTGGAGTAATAGTGGAATTTCCAGTATTTACATCCTTCATTAAAGAAATCTGTGAATAGTATTTGGCAGGTGTTGTCAGGGAAGGTCTTTCTTTTTCCATGAAATGACAAAAATTTGGCAGTCATGGAAGTGGAAGGCTGCTCTTGCCTCTAAATTTACCTAAATATGGGGGCTGGCACTGTGGTGTTGTGGGATAAGCCTACACCTGCAGCACCGGCTGCCCTCATGGGCCTTGGTTCATGTCTCTGCTGCTCCTCTTCTGATCCAGCTCTCTGCTTATGGCCTGGGAAAGCAGTAGAAGATGGCCCAAGTGCTTGGGCTCCTGCACCTGTGGGAGACCTGGAAGAAGCTCCTGGCTTCTGGCTTCAGATCGGCCCAGCTTTGGCCATTAAAGCCATTTGAGGAGTGAACTAGCGGGTGGAAGACATCTCTCTCTGTGTCTCCTTCTCTGTAATTCTGACTCTCAAATAAATAAAATAAATCTTTTTTTTTAAAGAATAGTATCACTAATCATAAATATTTGATAACCTTACTTGAAAGGGAAAACAATAGAAATTAATTGTTAGAAAATTCTAGCTAAATCCTATGGCTTGTTGAAGACACTACCTCTGGGGCATATTCTGCATTTATCAAAATCAGTATAAAAAAAATCCTCATATGGCATCCCATATGAGGACTAGTTTGAGTCCTGGCTGTTCCACTTGTGATTCAGCTCTCTGCTAATATGCCTGGGAAAGCAGCAGAGGATGGCCCAAACTGAAATCTATGTGGGAGACCTAAATGGAGCTCCTGGCCCTTTGGGGAGTGAACCAGTGGATGGAAGATCTCTCTCTCTCTTTCTCTCTCTAAGTGGAGAATCCCCCTCTCTCTGTAACTATCTTTCAAAGAAAGAAAGGAAGAAAGAAATTTTCAAAAAATATGAAATAAAGAGTTTGTTGAAAGAATGGAATTAAAAGATGAGTTTATTTTTGGTGCAAAACAAAATTTATGCATACAAGGGAACTTCAAAAATTCTTGACAATGCATATTATGAAAAACTATGTATGATTTCATTTATTTTTGCACTCAAACTTATTTTTTAATTCTATTTTTCTGCTAACTTTTTGAAGTACTCCAGTATGAGCAAAATGAGAATAGCTGTCACATTCTGATATTCAATGTTATATAATGCCAGGTTTGCATAACACACAGCACTTAAAACCATCATTGGCACTTTGTAGAAAATGTCATATTGAGATGTTGATTAGCATTTTTTTAAACACGTAGATTAATCTGTCTACATTGACATTTCTATGATACTAAGAGCTTTAATCCAGGACCATGATTTCTCTCAGTAAGGGAGAGATTCGGATACAGTCTCCAGCCTTGCTGTAAGCTTTTCATTTCTGTTTATAAATTTCAGGAATGACATCTTTTAGTTTTGCTATACCATCCCTCATGTCCTTCATAATATTTTCTTGTTCTCTTCATTTAAGAACTGTTCATTTTTCACTAAAGTTACATCTGAAAACCTAAACAATTTTGTTGCTATTATGAGTATATTTTTTTAAATGAACTTAAAAATGATTACTGCTGGAATATAGAAAAGCTGTTGGTTTTTATCCATTTATTTTGTAGTTGGCCTTACTGAACCCTTACTAGGTTTTTTATGTATTTATTTATTTGAAGGGCAGAATGACATAATGTGTGTGTGTATATATATATATATATATATATATTATATATTGAGAGAGAGAGAGACAGAGAGAGAGAGAGAGAGAGAGAGAGAATGCCTTCCATCTGCTGGTTAACTTTCCAAATGGCTATAATAGCTGGGCCAGGTTGAAGCAAGGAGGCAGAAACTCCATTCAGTTCCTGCCATGTTGGTAGCAGGAACCTAAGCCCTTGAGCTATCATCCACTGCTTCTCAGGTGCATTAGCAGGGCACTGATTCAGAAGTAGAGTAACTGGGACTTGAACCGATACTCCAATATATGACCTAACTTGCTGTACTGCAATGCTGACTCCTCTTAACAGTTTTAATATTTTCTTTCTGATTCCCATGAATTTTTTTGGATAGATAATACTTTGTACATTCTTTTTTCTTCACTTACATATATTCATTTTGTATCATTTCTTCATTGTATTTTATTGCCTTGCTTAGAGCTTCCAAGACAATAGAAAATAATAGTGACAATCTTATAATGCCATTCCTAATTATGTTTTCAGTCTTGGGACACAATGGAAGGACTAGAAACTGTGATGCTTTTAAGGGCACGTGGATAAAGAGCTTCAAGAGGCAGGAGGGAGAAGCTGTGTGCAGCGCTGCTTCTAATTCAAGGAAGAAGAGGAAATAGAATTCTACTTTGTATTTAACAGAATGGAGGCCAAAGATAAATTTTTGTGGAATGCTTAGGGTGGTGAACTTATTAGAGTGTTCTATGAAGAAATGAGAGAAGAGAACCAAGGAACATCAAGTACAGACAACATTCTCAGGAGTGTTAAAGTGTCAAGGGGACAAGAGAAACAGATGCAGTTAGAGAATAAGGTGAGGAGAAACATGGTATCTTCTTAAGGAGGGAGAAAAATATGCAAATTGGAGACTGAATAATCGGTATGTATGCTGAAAGAAATAATCAAGTAGAAAGAGAAAAACAGATGTAGGAAGGACAGGGGAGAATTGGCAAAGCAATATCTCATGGCGGAATTGAATTTAGTCCAAAGGGATAGGGATTGGCTATTGATTAGAATTGAACAGTTCATCTGAGGCAGGCAAAGTGTACGGCATGATGCCGGTTGATGGACAAATGTGGTGGGTGCAGTTACTGGAAGTTCTTTTCTGGTTCTTTCTGTATTTTCATTTAGCCAAGAATAATCATGGGGAAATGTGGTATGATTTGAGCCAGGAAAGAAGGCATGATGTAGCTTGCTAGGAAAGCAGGAGTGAGAATGAGCTATGGACAGGAAGCATTATTAATGTATACCACAAATATCCATCTAGATGCAGTTTGTGAGAGAAAATTCAGTCTAGTCAGTGTAAATGATTTTTCTCCATCAGTGTCCAGGTACATAAGACAGATGCAGCACATTTAGTCATGGTTGAGGGTTTTCCACAAAATAATATAAAATAAAAGGACAGAGGAGGTGATTATAGAGATTGACAATGTTATTTAAGTTGAAAGGGATAAGTGAGAACATGAAGGGGATGAGAGACCATAAAGAAGATTGATGGATTCTTGGGTGATCAACTGATTAGATGGTCAACTCTGATTTTTGTTCTGTTTGGAATAGGTGTTGAAACATGAGGGGCAATACAGTTCTCAAGTGACTGCTTACAGAGAATATCAGTCTCACATTAAAAGCTACTTGTGTTCTTCATTTTGATGAAACTTGGATCTATGACCAGATATAAGCAATGTAGGGACAATGAATTCTCCATCTGCTTTTCCGAAAGGATGAATGACTGTCCTCATCTTTTACTTGGTAATGGGGAAAAGTATACAGAGGCCCTAACTTAAGCATGTTTTCCATTATGGTTATGGGTATTGGGCACAGAATTTTTAAAAAGATTTATTTATTTTTTTGAAAGGCAGAGTTACAGAGAAAGAGGGAGGGAGAGAGAGAGATCTTCCGTATGCTGGTTCACTCCCTAAATGGCTACAACAGCTGGAGCTGGGCTGATATAAAGGAGCCAGGAACTTCTCCTAGGTCTCCCACATGAGTGCAGGAGCCCAAGCACTTGGGGAATCTTCTGCTGCTTTCCCAGGTGCATTATCAGGGAACTGGATGGGAAGTGAAGCAAAAGGGACTTGAACCAACGCCCATAAGGGATGCCATTACCGCAGGTGGTGACTTTATCCCTGACATCACAGTGCTGGTCCTGGGTGCAGATTTTATAACTAAGTTATATCCATCTAGTCTAGCATTGCTTTGTGTTTCTGTCTTTCCTGTATTTTTGTGAATATTTTAAAGGGCAATTAGGTAAGGGTGTATAAGATGCTACTAGCCAGGTGTTATTTTTGCCAGATTCCTCAATCTTGTTGCTAGAAAACCAAAATTAATCCTGTAACTTTTTCTCAATACTTGATTTTGTAAAAAGAGATTATTCAAGACATTTTAGACTTTGTGATAAGCTTTGCAATGACTCTCTCTCTCTTATGAGACGCTGCTTTATGTTTCATCAACATTAAGCACAATCCAAATATTAGAGAGGTTTTAGTCTAATTACAATGTTAGAAATCACAGACTTGACTAAGTTTGGTTTCTGTAGGTTTCTTTAGCACTTTTAGTTTGCTACAAAGGTCTGGACATCTTAAAGCTTAAAGTGTCACTGTGCTCTGTTGGATGAAACATGGCAAGAGAATATATTTGACAGGAAAAAAACCCTTAGAAACTCTGTTCTTTTTAAAATTTTATAAATAATATGGGACTAATTTAATAGAGACAGCTCTCAGATATCCTATAAAAGTTGTTCAAAGTATTTTTTCTAATGATTGATTCACTTTTATCTGATCTTTAGGCATCTTAGACTTAGCAAAAGATTAATTGGATATCTTGTTCTTACTAAATTAAAAAAATGAAAGTTGCTGATTACAACTTCTGACTTCATCATGAAACAGATACTCAACTTTGAGTCACTCAACTTAGCCTTGTTTGTATGTCTTCATCAATAAAGCAACTGAATAGATATCTGAAGTCCTATGTTGCTCTAATCTCCTTAGTCTTATTAGTAAGAAAATAACATTTTATAGTTACCTTTTAATACTGTATTGAAAAGACAATATATATTTCTGTAATGCAATTAGACAATAAACAGAATACAAGGTTAGTCACTTGGGGAAATAGAATCGATTTGCTATATAATATTTTATACCACAATAAACTTTTAGATAAATTAAAGGTTTAAATATTAAAATGCCCATGAAAGAAGGTAAAAATATATGAGTGAATTACATATTCATAAGGCTCTCTTTTTTAGTCATTTTTAAAATTTATATAAGGTGAACAAATTTCATGTATTATTTTCATTGTGAAATGTTTATTTTTTTTAAAGGAAAGGTTGTATTGTCAGGGGTGGGGATCTGACAGGCTGGAGAGAAAAGGCAAGAGAGAGCAAAATGTTCATTTTAATAACTAATTATCAAATCAATTTCTTCTGTATATAAAGATATTTAAAAATGAATCTTAATGAAGAATGGGGTAGGAGAGGAAGTAGGAGGTGGGACAGGAGTGGGGGTGGGAGGGCAGGTATGGGGGGAAGAACTGCTATGATCCAAAAGCTATACCTATGAAATTAATATTTATTAAATAAAAGCTTTCTAAAAATTTTTTAAAAAGAGCAGAAAAGTCAATTTATTTAGGTGCTTTAAAATATTTTACTTTCCTTAAAAAGTGAGTGTACTGGAGCTGTTACTAACAACTCTGTGCAGCTTGAGAGTGGCTTGTCCCCTGCACTGTGCATGTAGCATCTCAGTGTGACAGACGCTGTACAAAGGTCACTCTGCAGCATGTATCTTATATACACAGATTTAGGAGCTTAGTGATCCTTTTGACCCTCCCACCTCCATTCTCTTTTATTATTATTTATTTTAATTTTTACAGTGACATACATTCAGTTTATTTTGTAATAAGCTTAATCCTCCACTAAGTAAAGAATTCAACAAATAGTAAGAAAAGGACAAAAATAGAACACTGTTCCTCAACAGTAGAGAAAAGAGCTGTAAACAATACTCAAATCTCAAAATCTCAATGTCACTCATATAATTACATTTTGTTGTACTCTATTAGCTACCAAAGTCGGAGAAAACATGATATTTATCTTTTCGGGATTGGCTTATTTCACTAAGTATAATTGTTTCCAGTTGCATCCATTTTGTTGCAAAATAGTGTTTTGTTCTTATTGCTATTTGTTGAACTCTTAGTGTAGAGTTAATCGTATGAGTATAAATAAAATGAAAGTAGATAATTGTAAAAATTTGAGAGGGAATAAGAGAGGAAGGGGGAGGAAGGGTGGGAGTATGGGCAGAAGGGAGGGTGGTATGGGAAGTATGTTCTTAAACCTGCACATTTGAAATACATGAAACTTGTTTACAGTAAATAAAAAAAACAAAAAATGGGGGTACAGATAACTCTTTGATTTGCTGATTTCGTTTCATTTGGGTAAATTCTCAGGAGTGGGATGGCTGGGTCATACGGTAGATCTGTTTTCACATTTCTTAGGAATCTCCATACTGTCTTCCATAAGGACTGTACTAGTTTACATTCTCACCATATAGTGTATTAGAGTACCTTCTTCCCCACATCCTCACTTTTTTGATTTCTGTATGATAGCCATTCTAAATGTGGTAAGGTGGAACCTCATTGTGTTTTTAATTTGCATTTCCCTGATGGCTGGTGATCTTGAGCACTTTTTCGTGTGTCTGTTGGCCATTTGAATTTCCTCCTGTGAAAAAATGCCTGTTCAAGTTTTGCCCATTTATTAACTGGGATTTTGTTGTTGTTGTTGAGTTTCTTGAGCTCTTTATAGATTCTGCATATTAATTCTTTATCAGTTACATAGTTTGCAAATAGTTTCTCCCACTCTGTTGCCTCTTCACTTTGCTGTTTCTTTTGCAGTGCAGAAGCTTCTCAGCTTGATGTAATCCCATTTATCAACTTTGACTTTGATTGCCTGTGCTTCTATGGGTCTTTTCCAAGAAGTCTTTGCCCCTGTCAGTTTCCCCAATGTCCTCTTCTAATAATTTGAGAGTATCTGGTCATTGATTTAGATCCTTGCTCCATTTTCAGTTCATTTCTGTATCAGGCAGAAGGTAGGGTTTTGTTTCACACTTCTCTGCATGTGAAGATCCAGTTTTCCCAGCACCATTTGTTGAAGAGACTGTCCTTTTCTCCAGTGATTTATTTCAGTTCCTTAATCAAAGATTAGTTGGTTAAAAATACATGGATTGATTTCTGGGTTTCTACATTGTTCCTTTGGTCTGCATATGTATTTTTGTGCCATACCAGGCTGTTTTGATTAAAACTGCCATGTAATAAATATGTCTTAAAATGTGGTATTGTGATGCTTCTGGATTTGTTTTTGTTGTTTAAGATTGCTTTAGATATGCAAGTTTTCTTGTGTTTCCATACATATTTTAGCATCATTTCTTCTATATCTGAGAAGAATGTCATTAGTATTTTGATTGGGATCTCATTGAATCTGTAAATTGTTTTGGGTAGTATGGGCATTTTAATGATATTAATTTTTCCAATCAATGAACATGGGAGATTTTTTCACTTTTGTGTATTTCTCTATTTATTTCTTTAATGTTTTGTATTTTTCATTGTAGAGATCTTTCGCCTCCTTGGTCAAATTTATTCTAAAGTATTTAAATTTTTTGTAGCTATTGTGAATGGTACTGATCTTACAAGTTCTTTTCCCCCATTGCCATTGTCTGTGTATAAAAAACCTATTGATTTTTGTGTATTAATTTTATATCCTGCAACTTTACTAAAAACTCTTTTATGAGCTCCAATAGTCACTTACTGGAGTCTTTTGGTTTCCCCATATAGGATCATGTGATGTGCAAACAGGGATAATTTGACTTCCACCTTTTTAATTTGTATCCCTTTGATTTCTTTTTCTTGCTTAATGGATCTGGTTGCAACTTCCAGAATGATACTGAATAGCAATCGTGAAAGTGCACATCTTTTTTTTGGTTCTGGGTCTTAATGGGAATGCTTTGAACTTTTCCACATTCAATATGATTCTGACTATGGGTCTGTCATATATTGCCTTGATTGTGTTGAGGAATATCCACTATACCTAATATGCTTAGGTTTTTATCAGTATGGTATATTACATTTCATCAAATTCTATGCATCTATTGAGATAATCACCTGGTTTATATTCTTCAATTTGTTATTGTGATCTATCACATTTATTGATTTGCGTATGTTGAACTATCTATGCATACTAGAGATAAATCCCACTTGGTTGCAGTGAATGATCTTTCTGATGTGTTGTTGGATTAAATAGTGTTTTGTTGAGAATTTTCACATCTATGTTCATCAGTGATAATGGTCTATAGTTCTCTTTTTTTGTTGTATCTTTTTCTGGTTTTGAGTTAACGTGAGGCTAGCCTCATGAAAGGAGTTTGAGAGGATTCCCTCCCTTTCCATTGTTTTGAATAGTTTGAGAAGAATTGGAATTTGATCTTTAAAAGTTTAGGAGAATTCAGCTTATGAAGAGCTCTGGCAGCTCTGTCAGCCAAGAGTTTTGTCACTGGAAATGGAACTGCACTGAAGTTGAAGGACTTCAAGTCAGAGCAACAGATCTAAGCTGAAAAGCCCTGAACCTGCCCCAGTTTCCAAAGTAGCCACCACTGCTGAGGGGATAGCCAAGTAGAGTCAGCAACACTGCAGGCAGAACTATAAATTTCCTGTTAGAGATGCCACCTGCTTTTATCTGGCCAGCTCTCCTCCCAGGCCAGCTAGGTAATAGAAGTCAACAGTGTGTGTTCCCTAACAAGGTTTACACCTCCTTTATGATGTATTCCATGTGGACTCATAACTGACAAGGCCTTAAAGCCCACCTGATTATTATCTGGCCCCTTTTGTCAGTTTCTATTGCCCTCTTAATCAGAAAACTTAGTTGTGGTTTAGACACCAGCTTTCTTACGTCCTCTAATAATGATTCTGTCTTTTATTCTAGACCCTGTTTAGCCCATTTGGGGCCTCATTCCTTTGTAATCATAGCCTCTACTCTTACATCCATGGCTCTACTCCTGACCTATGTGTATTGATGGTCCTCCCCCCTCCCCAACTTAACTTTGTATGATTGTTCAGAATTTCTCTATTGACAAACCCCTCTACCTGCAAGAGATGAGCAGCCTTTCTCCCAGTATTGGTTGGGATCAGCTTCAAACCACATCCATCAGTCTTCACAAGGGTCCAGAGACCCTCGTCATTTCCTCTCCTCTATACAATCCTCTTATTACTTGGTTAATGCCACTCTTAGGATCATTGGTTGCTATTCTCACCCTGTCTTTTCTCATTTCTTTTCTTTTTTTTTCTTTCTTTTTTTTTTTTTTGACAGGCAGAGTGGACAGTGAGATAGAGAGAGACAGAGAGAAAGGTCTTCCTTTTGCCATTGGTTCACCCTCCAATGGCCACCGCGGCTGGCGCGCTGATCCGAAGGCAGGAGCCAGGTGCTTCTCCTGGTCTCCCATGCAGGTGCAGGGCCCAAGCACTTGGGCCATCCTCCACTGCACTCCTGGGCCACAGAAGAGAGCTGGCCTGGAAGAGGGGCAACCGGGACAGAATCCGGCGCCCCGACCAGGACTAGAACCCGGTGTGCCGGCACCACAGGCGGAGGATTAGCCTAGTGAGCCGTGGCGCCGGTGCACCCTGTCTTTTCTACTACAGTGTCTGTTTAATTGTTTAGAAGAGGTTATAATAGAACAAACCAAAGCCTTCACCATCCAGCCTGTCAGCCAAACTCTGCTACAGGGTTATACTTAGCTCCTCACCTAGGAAACAGTGACTTGAGACATTGCCCCATGCAAGCAGAGAATAACTCGTCACCCCCATGTCAACAGGAAGTAGCTCTAAAGACAGATCATCGTCCCTCCATCCCTCCTGGACTTTTGGGACTGATGTAATCCCATAAAACACTTGCTTTATTAAAAAAAAAAAAGGGGGGGGGAATGTTAGTAAAATAGTGCTTTCTTATCTGTGTCATCATCTATGCCCCAGATGCCATCTTAGGCTCTGGTCCCCATTGCCACCTTGCACAGTAAGCTTTGGTCCTAAGTCCCATTGCCCAACCACAGGTGTAGGCTCCACCTCCATCCTAATGGGATTCACTGCTAATACTTCCCTGCCCCCCAGCAAAGGTATAACAGGACCTGCTTCCAGCAATGTGTTTGTTCTCTCCTGATTCCTCTCTGTCTTACTTTCTTGCCCTCTCCCTGCTGCCCATCGTGTTTCCCCCACCCGACAATAAACCTTTCCCTTAAAGAAAAAAAATTGGGAGAATTCAACAGTGAAACCATCTGGTCCTTTTCTTTGTTGGGTGATCTTTATTACTAATTCAATCTCTGTCTTGGTTATTGGATTATTTAGATTTCCTATGGCTTCTTTTTAAAAACTATTTATTTGAAAGTCAGAGTTACAGAGAGGCAGAGGCAGAAAGAGACAAGAGAGGTCTTCTATCTGCTGATTCACAACCAGATGGCTGCAATGGCCGGAGCTGTGCTGATCTGAAGGCAGGAGCCAGGAGCTTCTTCTGGGTCTCCCATGTGGGTGCAGGGGCCCAAGGACTTGGGCCATCTTCTACTGCTTTCTCAGGCCACAGTAGACATCTGGAATGGAAGTGGACAAGCCAGGACTCAAACCAGTATCCATATGGGATGCTGTCAGTATAGGTGGTGGCTTTTCCCATTATACCACAGTGCCAGCCCCTCATTGGCCTCTTGACTAAATTTTGATAGACTCTATGTGTCCAGGAATCTATTTCTTCTATGTTTTCCAAATTGTTGGCTCATAGCTGTTTGTAGTAATTCATTATGATTCTTTTTATTTCTGTGGTATCCATTTTAACATCTCTTTTTTCACCTCTGATTTTATTAATTTTAGTCTTCTCCCTCCTCTTTTTTTGGTTAGTTGGGCCAACGGTGTATCAATTTTGTTTGTTTTTTCAAAAAACTGGGTCTTCATTTTACTGATCTTTTGTATAGTTTTTTTTCCTCATATTTATTTATTTATTCTCTAATTTTATCTATTTCTTTCCTTCCACTAATTTTGGGGTTTAGTTTGTTGTTTTTCTAGGTCCTTGAGATGCATTGTTAGCTCATTTGTTGATGCCTTTCCAATTTCTTAATGTGGGCACTGATTGCTAGATACTTCCATTATAGCACTGCTTTTGCTGTGACCCATGCATTTTGATATGTTGTGTTGTCATCTTCACTCATTTCCAGCAATTTCTTGATTTCCCTTTTGTTTTTTCTATGACTCATTGTTCTAACAGAAGCATGTTGTTCAGTTTCCATGTGCTTTTTGTATTTTCTGGAGTTCTTCAATTGTTAATTTCCAACTTAATTCCTTTGTGGTCAGAAAAAGTATATGGTATGATTTTAATTTTTTTAATTTGTTGTTACTTGCTTTATGGGCTAGCCTATGTTACGTTCTAGAGCAAATGCCATGCACTGATGAAAAGAATGTGTATTCTTCATCTGTGGGATGAAATGTTTATAGATATCAATTAAATCCATTTGGTCACTAATGTAGGTTAGCTCTGTTGTTTCCTTTTTTTTTTTTGTTTAACTGATTTGCCCATTACCGAATCTAGGATGTTGAAGTCTGCCATTATTATTGCATTGGAGTCTGTGTTCTCCATTTAGATAGATTAATATTGCTTTTAAATAGCCAGAACCTTGATATTGAGAACATATACATTTACTGTAGTTACAACTTCATGTTGAATTGATCCTCAATCATTACATAATGCCCTTCTTTGTATCTTTTAACAGTTTTTATGTTAAAGTCTATTTTGTCTGATATTAGGATGGCTACCCCTGCTCATTTTTGCTTTTCATTACCATTTCCATTACCATATCTTTTTCCATCCTTTCACTTTCAGTCTTCCCATATCTTTGCTGGTGAGGTTTGTTTTTTGTAGGCAGCTAAAATAAAAATGGTGAGAGTGGGTTTCCTTGTCTGGTTTCAGATCTTTGGGAGAATGCTTCTACCTTTTGCTACTTCAATAGGATTCTGGCTGTGGGTTTGTAATAAGTTTCCTTGATTGTGTTGAGGAATATTTCTTCTATACCCACTTTACTTAAGGTTTTTGTAATAAAAGGGTTTTATATTTTATCAAATGCATTTTCTGCATCTACTGAGATAATCATATGGTTTTTGTTCTTCAGTTTGTTAATGTGATGCATCGCATTTATTGGTTTGTTAATGTTGGACCACCCCTGCATACCAGGAGGAAATCCCATTTGGTCGAGTTGAATGATCCTTCTGATGTGTTGTTCAATTTGATTGGCTAGTATTTTGTTGAGGATTTTTGCATCTATGTTTATCAGGGATATTGGTCTATAGTTCTCTTTCTCTGTCATATCTTTTTCTGGCTTAGGAATTAAGGTGATTCAGGCTTCATTGAAGGAGTTTGGGAGGATTCCGTACCTTTTAATTGTTTTGAATTTTGAGAAGAATTGTAATTAGTTCTTCTTTAAATGTCTGGTGAAATTCAGCTTTGAAGCCATTGAGTCCTATGCTTTTTTTGTTGGGAAGTTCTTTATTACTGATTCAATCTCCATCTTGCTTATTTGTCTGTTTACATTTTCTGTGTCTTAATGACTTGATTTTGGTAGATTCTATCTGTCTAGAAATCTTTCCATTATATCTATTCTAGATCCCCCAATTTGTTGGGATACCACTCTTTATAGTAATTTCTGATGATTCTTTTTTATTTCTGTGGTATCTGTTTTTACATTTTCCTTTTCACCTCTGATTTTTTTTTTGATTTGAGTCTTCTTCTTTTTTTTGTTAGTTGGGCCAGTGGTGTATCAATTTTGTTTATTTTTTCAAAAACCAGTTCTAAATTTCACCAATATCTTGTTTTTTTCAATTTTGTTTATTTCTTCTCTAATTTTAATTATTTCTTTCTTCCTACTAATTTGGGGTTTGGTTTGATGTTGTGATTTTAGGTTCTTGAGGTGCATTGATAGAAATAGCTCATTTACTTGGTACCTTTAAGTTTTTTCAAGTAGGCATCAATTGCTATATACTTCTCTTTTATCACTGCTTTTTCTGTATACCATGTTTTGATGAGGTATTGTCATCTTTATTCATTTCCAGAAATGGTATGATTTAATATTTTTGAACTGGTTGAGACTGCTTTATGGCCTATTATATGGTCTTTCCTAGAGAAAGTTCCATGCATTGATGAGAAGAATGTATTTTGCAACTCTAGGGTGAAAAGTTCTATAGATAGCAATCAGGTCTGTTTGGCCCATAATGCTTTTCATTTGTTGAAAATTTGGGGCGAGAGAGAGAGAGAGAGAGAGAGAGAGAGATGTCTTCCATCTGCTGGTTCTCTCCCCATATGACCAGAATGGCTGGAGCTGGGCTAATCTGAGGCCAGGAGTCTGCAGACTCTTCCAGTCTCCCACATTGGTACAGGGGCCCACAGACTTGGGCCATCTTCTACTGTTTTCACAGACCATAGCAGAGAGCTGGATCAGAAGTTTAGCAGCCAGGACTTTAACCAGTGCCCATATGTGATGCCAGCACCACAGGCAGTGGCTTTACCCCCAATGCCACAGCAGCAGCCCTGCCCTGTTGATATTCTGTCTAGTTGATCAGTTCATTGATGAAATGGTGTGTTGAAGAACCCCATTACTATTTTATTGGAGTCTGTGTCTCTCTTTAGATCCATTCACATTTCTTTTAAATAGCCAGGCACCCTGTTATTGGATGCATATACATTTATTGTAGTCACATATTCCTGTTGAGTTGATCCTGTAATCATTACATGGTGCCCTTATTGTCCCTTTAGCAGTTTTTTTGTTAAAATCTATTTTGTCTGATATTAGGATGGCTACACCAGCCCTTTTTTTCTTTCCATTAGCATGGAACTTATTTTTCCATCTTTCACTTCAGTCTGTATTTTTGTTGGTGAGATGTGTTTCTTGTAGGCAGCAAATACATTGGAATTGTTTTTAATCCATTAAGTCAGTCTTTATCATTTAACTGGAGAGTTGAGACCATTTACATTCAAGGTTATTATTGATAAGTAATGACTTGGCCCTGCCCTTGTCCCATAGATAGTCCTATTCTTTACTTTAGATTTCCTTTGTACTTTTACTGGGGACTTTCTGCCTTCACTTTATTTCATAATAATGACTATCTTTCTATATTTCTGTGTGTAGCACATCCTTAAGCATCTTTTGTAAGACTAGGTGGGTGGTCACAAATTCTTTTAATTTCTGATTTTTCTGGAAGGTTTTTATTCTACCTTCACTCATAAATGAGAGTTTTGTAGGAGTTAGTATTCTGGGTTGACAGTTTTCTTGTAAGACTTAGACTATGTCTTGCCATTCTCTTCTAGCCTGTAGAATTTCTGTTGAGAAGTCAGCTGTATTTCTAATTGGAGATCCTTTGAAAGTGATATGGCAAGTCTGTCTTACACATTTTAGAATCTTTTCTTTATGTTCTACTGTTGAAAGTTTGACTGCAATGTGTGGTGTGAAGTCTTTTCTGCTCATATCTATTAAGACTTCTATGTGCTTCCTGTGCTTGATGTTTCTTTCTTCAAATTGGAGAGTTTTTCTGTAATTATTTCACTATATAGGCCTTCCAGTCCATTCTCTGTTTTTATAGCATCAGGAACTCCCAAGTACCATATGTCATGTCGTTGATAGTGTCCCAAATATCTTGAAAACTGTTTGCAGCTTTTCTAATTTTATTTTCGTCTTTTTTGTCTGACAGATATTTCCAAAGATTTGTGTTTCTAGATTTGTCTTCTGTTCTTTCTTTTGACTCTCCAAGGCTGTTGTTAAGGCTTTCCACTGTATTTTTATTTGACATATTGAAGTCTTCATTTCTGATATTTTGGATTTATTTCCCTTTAATATCTCTATATTTTGGAAAAAATTTCCATCCACATTGTGTATGGATTACTTTAACTCATAAATTTGCTTCTCATTTTTTTTGAGTAATTATTTTGAATTCCTTTTCAGACATTTCATCAATTTCTTCTTTTTCACATTCTTATATTGAAGTGTTCTTGTGTTCCTTTGGGGGAGTCATATTGTCTTCCTTGTTCATATTTCTTGTGTTTCTATATTTATTTTTTTGGCATTTGTGGAACCACTTATTGGTTTTCTCCTCTGATGGCTTTTTATCAAGGAAATTTGCCTCTATGGATTGGTGGAATGTCTGTTCCTTCTGTGTGTATTCATAATCGTGTGTTGAGCGAGGCCAGTGAACTCAGTCAGTACTCAGGAGTGACCCTAGAGTCCAGGGTGACACACAATTTGTTCATGGTAGGTCTTTTTTGTTGTCCTCAGGAGATGGGTATGATCATGTCAGCTGCCAAGTTGATCAATGCCCAGGGTGAACCCACAGTGCTTACATATCCCATCCACACAGGTGCATAAACAGCACAAAAGATATGCAATGACCCTCCCAAGCACTCAGTGAACTCTGAGCCCCTTAAAACAGGCACAGTGATTGCCCACAGACCCATCTACATCCCATGCCCATTGATGTAGTCATAGAAACCCCACAGTAATAGTGCACAGGGATCCACAGTCACAGGGAACAGGGGATCCATTCTTAGCTCTCTGAGTTTGCTCCAACCACAAAGAGAGCTGCAGCATTGCCACGGCCTACTGCCTGTCTATTTCCACCTTTGTAGTTTGAGTATGGTTGCTGGATACAGAGTTAGGGGAGGCAAATGTCTCACTGGCTTAAGTGGGTGCCCTGCCCTCTGACAATACTCTAGGCCAGACTCAGAATTGGAAGGGACTGCAGGTTTATCCCTCAGATAAAATCCCCTACTTGCATGTGCACAAACTGCACTCTGCACTTGTCTTGTCAAGATGGCACTTCCTCCCTGCTTGTCTCTGGGAGCCCTTGTTGGCAGAAGGGAAGGAGGCAATGTGGTCTCCCTGTGTAGGATTGTGTGTGCAGGGTTCCTGCTAGTGCTCCAGGCTAAATTCAAAGTTGATATGTTCTACAAGGTTCTCTCTGAGGCAATGTCAGCAATGACAAGAGTTGCTGCAGACTCCTTTCACTTCTAAGAATATGGCGCCTCCTCCTGACTCCCTGATTTTCCTGGCCAAGTATGGTGTCTTGCAAGAGAGGGGAGGGTAAGGAAGCACGATGCTTTCCTTGCTCCAAGGCCAGCAGTTGCTCAGACCCCAGTTAGCTCTCCAGTAAAGGTTAGTAGGTGACTGTGGAATTCCCTCTCAGCTAAAACTGAGCAGTGAGATGTGCAGTAATTTCTTTCTACCTGGATGTGGTATGATGCCACCTTGCAGCTGGCAGTTGGCTGCACTGCATGACCAGCTGCAGCTGTGTCTCTGTCTTCTTTCCTCTTGTTCCATGGAGTCTTCATTGTTTTTTCACTTTGTTGCTGAGTTTTTCTGTCAGTCAGATTCCTGGAAACATGGTCCTTCCTTTGTTGTTTTTATATTCCAGAGCAGCTGAAATTAGTTTGGCTACACTGTATTCAGCCATCTTCTCTTATCTTTCGACACGAAACTTGATGTATAGACCTTTTTAAAACTAGGAAAAATGTAAGCCTATTTAGCTTAGTAAAATTTTATTTCAATAGGAAACAATATTATTGATAAATATGACTACTTAAATGTTCAATGTCATAAACAAAGTGGCAAATGATAAAAGTACTTTATAATAAGGTTTAAACTCCTTAATATACAAGAATCTTTAAAATATCAATTAGAAAAGTAGAAATCTATGTAGAAATCTAGTGAAAGAAACTAAAATGTGATTTATGACTTTTGGCATTATTGCAAAAAGACAACTAAATAAATGTACAGGAATGTTCAAAGATAATCATTACCGTTCTATTAAAAATAGTGAAGATTTTTATCAGTCTGAAGATCTGTAACTAGAGTTTGGTTAAATATATTTGAAATGGGTATATCAATGTGAAAGTATGAAGTTTTCAAGAATAAATGGGTAAATCTGTATTTTTAGATGAAGTATGTGTTTGTTGCTTAAGTGTCTAGTAAATTTGTAGTTCCAGAGTTTGGAATTTTTCAGAACCCCTTGTTAAGCAGTATAAGAATGTACGAGGGAATCTTGGCCCCGGGGAATGTACTTTGTAGTATTGGGAAGAAGATTATGATTAAAAATTAGCCTTATCTACTGTGGTGTTGTCAGTCATCAAACATTTAGTTAATCATAATCATAATGTTATTCCTTAAACTTGCCTGTCACTAGGTAGAGTTATTGTTTCATTGACTAAACTACAGTAATATTATTCAGTAGATGGACCGACCCTCTTGTCTTAAAATATTAGTAATTTATATCGAATGAGTGGTAGTATTGTGGACAGTTACATTTTCTCATTGTATCCTACTTGAAAAGTAGGCTAATAAAGTGACATTAAAGGCTAATAACTCTTCAGCAGTGTTCGCATGCATGCCAGGCTAAAGGAAACTCCTGCGTGCACAGATCTTGGCATATTGCAGATGAATGTTCACCTTACATTACTGCCAAGGATATTTAACTTGGCCTTTCAGACTCAGATATCCATGATTTAGGCATTAATTGTGTTCTACTGCCTGGAATCTCCCCGAGAAAAGTTAAAGATTTCCTTCATAAGAAGAATTGACCAGTGTTTTTGTGTTAATTATTGTGTAACCAGCAGATTCTATTAAGCTTGTAGATTGCCAACAGAATAGAAAAAGAGAAAACAAAGATGGTCCTGGAAGCAATTCAGTGAAGATGATGGGAAAATTTTCCTTCAACCAATTACCATTTCTTCGAACTATCTTCACTGTGGATACATTAATTTTCTGTAAGTGCATTAGATTATGTTAAATGTAGATATATTCACTTATTTAGAAGTATTATTTGAGAAAGCTAGCTTTGAGGTCTTTGGCTCTAATTTTTATGCTCCAATCTGTAGAATTACAGTAATTCACAAGGCAAATAAATTAGAGCATTCAGCCCTGGATGATAAATCATTTGACAAAGTTTTTGAATAATTTATTAAAAGGCAGTTTTCAGATATTATCAACAAATGGAACAGACATTTCTGCTCTCTGAGAGCTAGAAAGGTAAGACGTTTCAGAAAATCAGGACCAGAAAGAAAAGTCAAAATTTAATAAGAAAAGATAAATCAGATTGTGAAAACAAAGAAACAGAGATAAGTGTGGCATATATACCTGAGATTGGAACTTCAGTTCCTTTTGTTAGGTTAGTAGGAAAAGGTTGACCAAAGGTATATGCCAGGGCAATCAAAGTAGGCAGAAAATATAACTTTTAGAAGGAGTTTTTTTTTTCTTTGTCTTTCTGTGATGTTTATTTCACTTAACATAGTGACCTCCAGTTCCATACATGTTGTTGCAATGTCAAGATTTCATCCTTTTCATGGCTAAATAGTATCCATTGTGTATATGTAACATATTTTCTCTTTTTCCCCAAAAAGGAACCTTTTATTTAAGGAATAAAGACTTCATGCATTTCATAAGTACAACTTTAGGAATATGGTGATTATTCCCACCATATCTGCCCTCATACCCACTCTCCTCCCTCCCCCCTCCCATTCCCAGTACCATTCTAGGAGGAGCCTTTAAGGACATGGTCAGGCTACTTCTTAATTGGATTTACCCCAGGAGGGATGTAGGTAACAAAATGATAAAGTGGACAAGATGTAGCAGTGCCTAGTGTAACAGTGCCCAGTAAATCTTGTAGCTGTCTCATAATCTCCTAAGAAGAGAGTTGGTATTTGAGAGCTAACCAGGAGATTGAATTATTTCTTTTTTCTTTAGCTTCCTGGCTTCATCAGGCTTCCTGGAATTTTAATTAAGATTGCAGACATCTCAGCCATAATTTTCAGAAAGCTTCTGTTAACAATATCAATCTATATGTTTAACTCAATGTAATGAAGTCTATTTTAAAAAATGCCTGTTTGGTTATTATGTTCTGTAAAACACAGACACAATCAATAATTATGGTAAAATACTTTAATTTTGAATGTCACTGGCTCCACCGAATAATGGAAAAATTATCTAATTGTTGTGATTACTTCCAAGAATGTTTCCCTCCCCTTTCCTGGTGTGTTTATTCTTTTGCACAATCTAGAATATATGCAAAAGATCTGCCAGTTAATTCTCATCTTAAAGCTTGTTCTGAATATTTTCTGGTATTGTGTACAGGTTCCAGCAAACAAACTGTATGATATTTGTGGCATTTATAGTGAACATTTATTTCTTAACATAGTTTTCAAAAAACAGACTTAAATAGAAAATCATTAAAAAACCAATTATCTATACATTCTTTTTTTTTTTTTTATAATTCTTTTTTTTGACAGGCAGAGTGGATAGAGAGAGAGACAGAGAGAAAGGTCTTCCTTTTTGCCGTTGGTTCACCCTCCAATGGCCGCTGCGGCTGGTGCATCGTGCTGATCCGAAGCCAGGAGCCAGGTGCTTCTCCTGGTCTCCCATGCAGGTGAAGGGCCCAAGGACTTGGGCCATCCTCCACTGCCTTCCTGGGTCATAGCAGAGAGCTGGCCTGGAAGAGGGGCAACTGGGATAGAATCCGGCGCCCCGACTGGGACTAGAACCCGGTGTGCCGGCGCCGCAAGGCAGAGGATTAGCCTGTTAAGCCACGGCGCCGGCCATCTATACATTCTGAAACATACAAGTCACAACTGATATATAAAACAAAGCAGGTGGCATGTTTTCTTAGGAAAGTTGTATATCTACTGTGTTCTAAACTCTTAAATGTGTAACATGCTAAAACAATGGAAAATTACATGTAAGTGATTAGAAAATTATATTTGAGATACAATTGAATTTTTCTAGGTGTCATTGATTGCAATTTTAGGCAAAGCCCAATTGTCATTTAAAAAAAAATCTCCTCCCTACAAATTGTTAAGTCAACAGCAGGAGTCACTGTGTACTTACTCCTCATGTGGGGTCTGTCCTTAATGTGTTGTCCAATGTGAAGTAATGCTATAACTAGTACTGAAACAGTATTTTTACACTTTGTGTTTCTGTGTGGGTGCAAACTGATGAAATCTTTACCTAATATATACTGAATCGATCTTCTGTATATAAAGATAATTGAAAATGAATCTTGATGTGAATGGAATGGGAGAGGGAGCGGGAGATGGGAGGGGTGCGAATGGGAGGGAAATTATGGGGTTGAGGAAAGCCAATGTAATCCATAAAATGTACTTTGGAAATTTATATTTACTAAATAAAAAAAAATCTCCTCCCTGAAGAATTATATAATATGCTTATTTGAAATATCATTCAACCATATTTGACACAAGAAAAAAATGTAAATCAAGACATAGTCTAGCATAAGACACTGTAGCAGAAAAAAATTCTAGAAAAATGATGATGGACAAATTGTTTTCACAGTTTCAGGAGATAACTGTGAGCTCAGGAAAGTTATGGACAGAGTTCAGAACTGTAGTGTGTGTTTCTGCGCAGTTGTGTTGCTGAACAATGCAGAATCAAATTCTTAGAACACTTACACTTTCTGTTTTTTCTCCTTTTTAAAATTGACAAAATCATTTGAATGAAGCTTGTGTGCTATAAGAATGCCTTTTAGACTAGATGTTATTATAACAATGTCTAAAAATGAGAAGAATTTAAATCTTGTTCATTTAGGTGTATTTAATGATGCTAATTTGATATTTAAATCTTGACGTTCCTCAAGCTGGGGTTTTACTTGAATCTGCTTGATGGTTTACAATTGCTCAAAAGCTCCCATGGTTTATTTGATTATGAATTTTGGAAAATTTTCAAAATCTTGGCAGAATTAGGATAATTTTAGTTAAATAATCTCTCAAATTTGTATTAAGCCAGTCATCATTCTACATCTCAAAGTAAGTCCAGTGGCTTACTCCAAAAAGTTATTCTTAGTATAACCATTTTGGTAGGTTCTTTGTTTATATTAACATTGCTGTGGTTTGGCACATTTTTTTAATATTGTGTATAGGTGTGCATGTATGCCATTATCTTTTACTTTTAATATTTATTTATTGATAAGGTAGAGAGAGGGAGAGAATGTGGTCCCATCCACTGGTTCCTTCTCCAAACGTCTGCAACAGCTACGGCTTGGCCGGGCTGTAGCTGGGGACTCAATCAGGCTTCCCATACAGATGATGAGGAGCCCACCACTCGAACTATCATCTGCTCCCTCCTGCAGTGCGTATGAGCAGGAAGCCTGAATTGGAAGTGATAATGGGATGCTAGCACCCCAGGCTGCATCTTATCCACTGTGCCAAATGCTTGCCCCTGGAATTGTGTTTTGAGAAGATTCAATTGTGGGTCACATTTATTCTGGGATAGATTCTTTTTTCCTTTTTTCTCAATGTAACTTTTCCTCCAATTATAAAAGTAGTAAAATTTTACAATATTGGAAAGTAGTATCTTTCATATTGTTTGTATTTTCAATTAACATTGTATTGGAAGCTTTTTTATATAACCATAAAGATTCTTAAAAATATGATTTAAAAGCATGAATTTTTAAATGGCTGCAGAATATTTTGTTGTGTTTAGGCATGTTCAGGCAGTTTATAATTTTCTGATAAATATTCTAATTTGATGATCTTTGACCACATCTTGAATCTGTCTTTGTTTTTTTTTTTTTTTTAACTTTTATTTAATGAATATAAATTTCCAGTGTACAGCTTATGGATTACAATGGCTTCCCCCCCCCCCATAACTTCCCTCCCACCCGCAACCCTCCCCCCTCCCGCTCCCTCTCCCCTTCCATTTGCATCAAGATTCATTTTCAATTCTCTTTATATACAGAAGATCAATTTAGTATAAAGATTTCAACAGTTTGCACCCACATAGAAACACAAAGTGAAACATACTGTTTGAGTACTAGTTATAGCATTAAATCAAAATGTACAGCACATTAAGGACAGAGATCCCACATGAGGAGCAAGTGCACAGTGGCTCCTGTTGTTGACCCAACAAATTGACACTCTAGTTTATGGCGCCAGTAACCATCTTAGGCTGTCGTCATGAGTTGCCAAGGCTATGGAAGCCTTCCAAGTTTTCCGACTCTGATCATATTTAGACAAGGTCATAAAAGACAGAGTGAGGATAGTAACCAATGATCCTAAGAGTGGCATTTACCAGGTTTGAACAATTATACAGCATTAAGTGGGGAAGAGGACCATCAGTACACACATGTTGGGAGTAGAGCCATTGGTGGTAGAGTAGAGGTTATGATTACAAAGGAATGAGGCCCAAGTGCACTAGACAGGGCCTAGAACAAAGGACAGAGTCATTATTAGAGGAGCTAAGAAAGGTGCTGTCTAAGCTACAATTAAGTTTTCTGATTGAGAGGCAAATAGAACCTGACAGAAGCGGCTTGATAATAATCTGGTGGGCTTTAGGCCTTGTAAATTCAGAGGCCCAGACCTATCTATCTCTTCACATGGGGTATATCCTAAGGGAGGTGTGAACCTCCTAGGGGAAGGCACTCTGTTGACTTTCATTACTTGGCTGGCCTGGGAGGAGAGCTGGCCAGGTAAAGGCAGGGGGCATCTCTAACAAGAAATTTACAGTTCTGCCTGCAATGTTGCTGACCCTACTTGACCATCCCCTCAGCTGCAGTGGTCACTTTGGAAGTTGGGCTGAGTGAAGGGCTTTTCAGCTTAGAGCCAATAAGATCTGTGGCTCTGACCTGGGCATCCTTCGACTCCAGGGCAGGTCCATTTCCAGTGATCCAACTCTTGGCAGAGCTGCCAGGGCTCTTCACAAGCTGACTTCTGCTGAAGCCCAGGCTTACCACATTGAAAGCCACTGCAGTGGACTGGCCTGTTGGGTCTCCTTGAGGGCAGATCACTGTACAGATCAGCCATTAATAGGCCTGCCACCCATTGCTTCTGATGCCGAGCTTTCCTTTCCTCCTGGTTTGTGTTAAAGCAGACCAGAGGATGCAAGTCAAGGGAGTGCCCGTTTCCCATCTCTAATCTTCGGTGGCCTGAACTACAAGTCTATAGTCACAGGCATGTTCTGTAGTAGTTTTTCTAAGGTAGACAATGCCCATGAGGAAAATTATATTCTCACTTTAAAACTTTCTTTCCCTTTGGTCTGAAAGGGAGGTTTTTTCTACTTACTGTATACTTCGCTGATGGCGAAGTGAATCTAGCTATGAGATTATTATTTGAGTTCTTATTTTGGCTATGCTATTGCAGAAAAATGTTAGCCATCTCTTTTATAAGGTCTAAAGATTAAATTGTGCATCCTACAGATTCCTTCATAATAGAATTAGTTTCCTACCTTGAAGAGAATAGAGAAATGAAAGAACAAGTTGGGCTTCGAATAGAGAAATGAGGGAGCAAGTCCTAGATCGCTTGCTGACAATAGCAATATCACATGAATACTTAGCAAACCGTTTCAACCATTAGATAACAACTTAAGAAAACATTTACCAGAAGGTCCAATGCCTTCTATAAATTTTAAGAATCATGTATTTGAAAACACCTCTTAAATATCTAACATGGTGTAGTTTGTTTAGCCAGTAAACTTAAGCACAACCATCTAAAATGTTTTTAGTTTCTTTCTACCAACAAGTCTAAAACATATGATACACAGATTGAATCTGTCTTTGATGTTAACTTTTTGAAGGTGAGATTATTGGCCTAGACCTATGAAAGAATATTAAGATTATATACATTGGTTTAAAGTCTTATTAATGGGGGAGCCAGGGGTGGCATTGTGGTGCAATGGGCATCCCATATTGGTGCCCATTCCAGTCCCAGCTGCAAACTTCTGATCCAACTCCCTGCCCGTGCACCTGGGAAAGCAGCAGAAGATGGCCCATGTTTGGGACGCTGCCACCTACATGGGAAACTGATGGAATTCCAGGCTGCCAGCTTCTGCCTGGGCTGACCCTGGCTTTTGCTGTCATATGGAGAGTGAACCAGCAGATGGAAGATTTCTTTTTCCCTCTCTCTCAACTCTGCCTTTTAAATAAAGAAAATAGTAAAAAAGTAATAATTAACTAATATTTAATAATGACTACTCAATTTGAATTAGGTGAACTGTTTGGATCCCAACAGATGGGGCAGGAATTGGAAGAATGAAATTTCTTTTTTTTTTTTTTTTCAGGGGCTTTGAAATTCATGTTTATTTTATTTTATTTTTTTTTAAACTTTTATTTAATGAATATAAATTTCCAAAGTACAGCTTATGGGTTACAATGGCTTCCCCCCTCCCGTAACTTCCCTCCCTCCCGCAACCCTCCCCTCTCCCGCTCCCTCTCCCCTTCCATTCATGTAAGGATTCATTTTCAATTCTCTTTGTATACAGAAGATCAGCTTAGTATATATTAGGTAAAGTTTTCAACATTTTGCCCATATAGCACTACAAAGTGAAAAAAAACTACCATTGGATTACTAATTATAGCATCAAATAGCAATGTACAGCACATTAAAGACAGAGAACCCACATGATTTTTTTTTTCAAATTAATTAACTTTCTATGCCATTTCCCCTTCAATACCAGGTTGTTATTTTTTTTTTCATTTCCAATTCTCTTTATATACAGAAGATCACTTCAGTATATCATTAGTAAAGAGCTCATCAGTTTGTGCCCACACAGAAACACAAAGTATAAGGATAAAGTATTACATTCTATATCTAGAGTCAGGACCTAAGCTGATCAGGTCATTGTTTCTTATAGTGTCCATTTCATTTCAGCAGGTTTCCCCTTTGGTGCTCAGTTAGTTGTCGCCGATCAGGGAAAAGAAATGATATTTGTCTCTTTGGGACTGGCTTAATTCACTCAGCATGATGTTTTCCAGATCCCTCCATCTTGTTTCAAATGACTGGGTTTCATTGTTCCTTACTGCTGTATAGTATTCTATGGAGTACATGTCCCATAATTTCTTTATCCAGTCTACTGTTGATGGGCATTTGGGTTGGTTCCAGGTCTTAGCTATTGTGAATTGAGCTGCAATAAACATTAATGTGCAGATGGCTTTTTTATTAGCCAAATTAATTTCCTTTGGGTAAATTCCAAGGAGTGGGATGGCTGGGTTGTATGGTAGGGTTATGTTCAGGTTTCTGAGGAATCTCCAGACTGACTTCCATAGTGGCTTAACCAGTTTGCATTCCCACCAACAGTGGGTTAGTGTCCCTTTTTCCCCACATCCTCTCCAGCATCTATTGTTGGTAGATTTCTGGATGTGAGCCATTCTCACCGGGGTGAGGTGAAACCTCATTGTGGTTTTGATTTGCATTTCTCTGATTGCTAGTGATCTTGAACATTTTTTCATGTGTCTGTTGGCCATTTGGATTTCTTCTTTTGAAAAGTGTCTATTGAGGTCCTTGGCCCATCTCTTCAGTGGGTTGTTTCTTCTGTTGTTGTGGATTTTCTTGATTTCTTTGTAGATTCTGGTTATCAACCCTTTATCTGTAGTATAGTTTGCAAATATTTTCTCCCATTCTGTCGGTTGCCTCTTCACTTTCCTGACTGTTTCTTTCGAAGTACAGAAACTTCTCAATTTGATGCAATCCCAAATGTTAATTTTGGTTTTGACTGCCTGTGCTCCTGGGGTCTTTTCCAAAAAGTCTTTGCCTGTACCTATATCTTGCAGGGTTTCTCCAATGCTCTCTAATAATTTGATGGTTTCGGGTCGTAGATTTAAGTCTTTAATCCACGTTGAGTGAATTTTTGTGTAAGGTGAAAGGTATGGGTCTTGCTTCAAGCTTCTGCATATGGAAATCCAGTTTTCCCAGCACCATTTATTGAATAGACTGTCCTTATTCCAGGGATTAGTTTTGGATATTTGATCAAATATAAGATGGCTGTAGATGTTTGGATTGATTTCTGGTGTTTCTATTCTGTTCCATTGGTCTATCCATCTGTTTCTGTACCAGTACCATGCTGTTTTGATGACAACTGCCCTGTAGTATGCCCTGAAATCTGGGATTGTGATGCCTCCGGCTTTGTTTTTGTTGTACAAGATTGCTTTGGCTATTCGAGGTCTTCTGTGTCTCCATATGAATTTCAGTATCATTTTTTCCAGATCTGAGAAGAATGTCTTCGGTATCTTGATTGGTATTGCATTGAATGTATAAATTGCTTTTGGGAGAATAGACATTTTGATGATATTGATTCTTCCAATCCATGAGCATGGAAGATTTCTCCATTTTTTGGTATCCTCTTCTATTTCTTTCTTTAAGGTTTTGTAGTTTTCATCATAGAGTTCTTTAACGTCCTTGGTTAAGTTTATTCCAAGGTATTTGATTGTTTTTGTGGCTATTGTGAATGGGATTGATTTTAGAAGTTCTTCCTCAGCCGTGGCATTGCCTGTGTATACAAAGGCTGTTGATTTTTGTGGATTGATTTTATATCCTGCTACTTTGCCAAACTCTTCGATGAGTTCCAATAGTCTCTTAGTAGAGTTCTTTGGGTCCCCTAAATAAAGAATCATATCATCTGCAAAGAGGGATAGTTTGACTTCTTCTTTCCCGATTTGTATCCCTTTAATTTCTTTTTCTTGCCTAATAGCTCTAGCTAAAACTTCCAGAACTATATTGAAGAGCAGTGGTGAGAGTGGGCATCCCTGTCTGGTACCAGATCTCAGCGGAAATGCTTCCAACTTTTCCCCATTCAATAGGATGTTGGCCGTGGGTTTTTCATATATTGCTTTGATTGTATTGAGGAATGTTCCTTCCATACCCAGTTTGCTTAGAGTTTTCATCATGAAAGGGTGTTGTATTTTACCAAATGCTTTCTCTGCGTCTATTGAGAGAATCATATGGTTTTTCTTCTGCAGTCTGTTAATGTAGTGTATTACGTTGATTGTTTTGCGGACGTTGAACCATCCTTGCATACCAGGGATAAATCCCACTTGGTCTGGGTGGATGATCTTTCTGATGTGTTGTTGCATTCTATTGGCCAGAATTTTATTGAGGATTTTTGCATCTATGTTCATCAGGGATATTGGTCTGTAATTCTCTTTCAATGCTGTATCTTTTTCCGGCTTAGGAATTAAGGTGATGCTGGCTTCATAGAAAGAATTTGGGAGAATTCCTTCTTTTTCGATTGCTCTGAATAGTTTGAGAAGCATTGGAGTTAGTTCTTCTCTAAATGTCTGGTAGAACTCAGCGGTGAATCCATCTGGTCCTGGGCTTTTCTTTGTTGGGAGGGCCTTTATTACTGTTTCAATTTCTGTGTCAGTTATGGGTCTGTTTATGTTTCCTATGTCTTCCTGGCTCAATTTAGGTAGGTTGTATGTGTCCAAGAATCTGTCCATTTCTGATAGATTTCCCTGTTTGCTGGCATACAAGTCCTTGTAGTAATTTCTGATGATTCTTTTTATTTCTGTGGTGTCTGTTGTTATGTTTCCTTTTTCATCTCTGATCCTATTGATTTGGGTCTTTTCTCTTCTTTTTTTAGTGAGTTGGGCCAATGGGGTGTCAATTTTGTTTATTTTTTCAAAAAACCAGCTCCTCGTTTGGCTGATTTTTTGTAATGTTTTTTTGGATTCAATCCTGTTGATTTCTTCTTTGATTTTAATTATTTCCCTTCTTCTACTGGGTTTGGGTTTGGTTTGCTGCAGATTTTCTAGATCCTTGAGATGACTTGAAAGCTCATCTATTTGGTGCCTCTCCAATTTCTTGATGTAGGCACCTATTGATATAAACTTTCCTCTTAACACTGCTTTTGTTGTATCCCATAGGTTTTGGTATGTTGTGCTGTTATCCTCATTTACTTCCAGAAAATTTTTGATTTCTCTTTTAATTTCTTCTATGACCCATTGTTCATTCAGGAGCATGTTGTTCAATCTCCATGTGTTTGCACGTGCTCTGGGGATTCCCGAGTTGCTAATTTCCAATTTGATTCCTTTGTGGTCTGAGAAGCTGCATGGTATGATTCTAATTCTTTTGAATTTGCTGAGACTTGCTTTATGGCCTAGTATGTGGTCAATCCTAGAGAAGGTTCCATATACTGCTGAGAAGAATGTAAAGTCCTTAGATGTAGGATGAAATGTTCTGTAGATATCTGTTAGATCCATTTGAGCTATAGTGTCATTTAAATCTGCTGTCTCCTTGTTGATCTTCTGTCCTGATGATCTGTCTATCTCTGAGAGTGGAGTATTGAAGTCCCCCAGTACTATTGTATTGGGGTCTAAGTCTCCCTTTAAGTCCCTTAACAAGTCTTTTAAATAAGCTGGTGCCCTGTGATTCGGTGCATATACATTGATAATTGTTATATCTTCCTGTTGAATGGATCCCTTAATCATTAAATAGTGTCCCTCTTTGTCTCTCCTGACAGTTTTTATGGTAAAGTTTATGTTGTCCGATATTAAGATGGCTACGCCTGCTCTTTTTTCATTTCTGTTGGCATGGTATATCTTTTTCCAGCCTTTCACTTTCAGTCTGTATGGATCATTGTTGGAAAGATGAGTTTCTTGTAAGCAGCAAAAAGATGGGTTTTGTTCCTTAACCCAATCCGCCAATCGGTGTCTTTTAACTGGACAGTTCAAGCCATTAACATTCAATGTTACTATTGAGAAGGAGTAACTTTGCCCTGCCATTTGCCAAAGATATTTTCTGATATCTGGTTTGAGATTCCTGTGTTCTTTTGTTGTGAGGTTTCCTTCCTTTACCTTCCTTCATATTGGCTACCGTGTTTCTGTGTTTCTGTATGTAATACATCTTTAAGCATCTTTTGCAGGGCTGGACGAGTGGCGACAAATTCTTTCAATTTCTGTTTGCTGTGAAAGGTCTTTATTTCACCTTCATTCACAAATGAGAGCTTTGCAGGATATAATATTCTGGGCTGGCAGTTTTTCTCTCTTAGTACCTGGGCTATATCTTGCCATTCTCTCCTGGCTTGTAGGGTTTCTGATGAGAAGTCAGCTGTAAGTCTAATTGGAGATCCTCTGAGAGTAATCTGGCGTTTCTCTCTTGCACATTTTAGGATCTTTTCTTTGTGTTTCACTGTGGTGAATTTGATTATGACGTGACGTGGTGAGGTTCTCTTTTGGTCATGTTTGTTAGGGGTTCTATGAGCTTCCTGTACTAGGATGCCTCTGTCTTTCTCCAAACCTGGGAAATTTTCTGCTAGTATCTCACTAAAAAGGTCTTCTAATCCTTTCTCTCTCTCCATGCCTTCAGGAACTCCTAGAACCCGAATGTTGGTTTTTTTAATAGTATCCTGTAGATTCCTGACAGTGTTTTTTAGATTTCTGATTTCTTCTTCTTTTCTTTGATTTGACTGTTTTCTTTCCTGTTCTCTGTCTTCTAATTCCGATATTCTCTCTTCTGCTTCACCCATTCTGTTTTTAAGGCTCTCTAGTGTGTTTGCCATTTGATCTATTGAGTTCTTCATTTCATTGAGGTTTTTTGTCACTATCTCAGTTTTATGTTCTACTAGTTTTTTCATTTCATTTTGATTTCTCCTTAATATTTCATTTTCACGGGAGATATTTTCTATCTTGTCCATTAAGGATTTCTGTAGTTCAAGAATTTGTTTTTGAGAATTTCTTAATGTTCCTATCACTTTTTTGAGATCTGCTTCTTGCATTTCCTCTATCTCTTCATCTTCATAATCTTGCTTTGGCGTGTCTTTCTCATTTGGGGGCGTCATAGTGTCTTCCTTGCTTTTGTTACCTCGGCTTCTATGTTTATTGTTTGGCATGTTGGAGATAATTTATGGGTTTTTTTGTTTTTTGACTCAGTTGGGAGTGGAGTTGAGGGTAGTTGAAATCTGGCCTCTGTGAGTATTCGTTTGATCTACCTCTGGGACCACACCAAGAGTTTATTCAGCCCTCAATGTGTTCTCCAGTTTTGCTAAAGTTATTGAGTTTGGCTGCGCTTTAGATATGTAAAATCGCAGTGCTCTTTGTTTTGCTTGTTGAGTGAAGGGTGAGGCCTCTGTTTCCCTCCCCCCTCAATGTCTTGGGTTTCTGAGGTCTTACCCTCCTCCGTTGGTTCCCGCGCTGGCGAGATTCTGTGACACGGCTCCCGCCGCACACGGCTCCGCTTCCGCCGCCCGGCTGGCTCCCGCCGCACACGGCTCCGCTTCCGCCGCCCGGCTGGCTCCCGCCGCACACGGCTCCGCTTCCGCCGCCCGGCTGGCTCCCGCCGCACACGGCTCCGCTTCCGCCGCCCGGCTCGAAGATTCCCCAACAATGTCTCTTGCCAGGTAAACAGGGAGCCCTGATCGTGTGGAGCCTCCCACAGTGACTGACTGTTGTCCCAGCCACTCCCTGAGTCCTCCCACACAGCTTCAGTATTTCACAGTCCCAGCACACAAGCCTCCCACAGTTGTGAGCACCAACCTCCTGTCTGTTCTCCCCACCAGACTCAGGAGTCTCTGTTTGGCTGGTTGCTGGGTGTGTACATGAATTGGTACAGCTGTTATGTATGCCCAAAATGGCTTTTGCTCTCTGTCAGCTTGTTACAGGATGACTTTGCAAGATGATCTGGGAGAGAGAAAACTTGCCCCACCTTTGTTTTTTTTCCCTCTAGTTTGGTGGGTGCACTATCCCCCATGGGGCTTCAAGCCAGATTCCCATGAGGCTCTTCCTGCAGCTTTTTTGCCAGTGGCTTGGGCTGCTGCAGTCTGGTCTCACCTTGCTCTCCAATGCTGGAGGCTCTCGGCAGTGGGGTCCTAAGTTGTGTGAATCTTTGCACTCCATGTAGATTCACTATGTTCCTCCAATTTATGTAGAGTTTCCTCTACTGTTTTCTCCCTAACTCTTCCCTGAAACTTCACTCTTTTCCCTTTTTTTTTTTTTAAGCTATCTGCTCCTTGACTGGAGCAGCAAGCATCTTCCCTACTCCTCCATCTTAGTACACTCCTAAACCTTTCTACTTTTTAAGTAAGTTAGCTGCCTCAGGTATTTTATTGTAGTAAGGCAAAGCTGCCTATTTTACTCTCTCTTACATGTGAAATCCTAAAAACAGTAACAACAACAACTCAGAGATCAAAGTGACTACCATGGTGGCAGTGGGGGAAATACAGAGATGTAAGTGAGAGAATACAAATGGCAAACATGTAGGAGAGCAACTCTGGATGTCTAATGTATATGAATTGTACTGTAAATGGGATTCCTGTAAAACAGGTATATTTTATTACTCTTGCCTCAAAAACCAGGAAAGAGTAACTATGTGAGATGATGGATATGTTGATTTGCTTCATTATAGTAATCTCTTTACTGTCTACCTGCATATCACACATTTTCATGATGTATGCAATATAATATGTATTTGAGAGGGAGAGAAGGCAAAAGATATAGGTGATAGCTGATAAATAGATAATGCTCCCATCCACTGGCTTACTCCCAGATGCTTGTTGCAGCCCCTAACTGATGCCAAAGCTGGGAATTCAATCCAGTTCTCCCACATGAACAACAAAGACTCAACAATTTGAGCCATCACCTGCTGCCTCCCAGGGTACACATCATCAGGAAGCTAGAATTGGGAAAGGAGCCAGGACTTGAACCTATGCACTTTGATAGGGTTTGTGGGTAGCCCACGCAGCATCTTGCCTACTAGATTAAATAAAGCAGGGACACTAGATAAGAATGAAGCACCCAGTAATTCATGTAAGAAGTATTTATGGAAAAATGTATAGTGCACTGTGCAAGACAGGAGAGGAAGGTGGGCATGGAGGATTAAGATCATAGCACCCCGAGTGAAGAACTGAAGTGTTAAATTTAGAAGTGGCTCAGTAGGGAAAATGATTCAGAGCTTTCCAGCCTTTAGGTTGGGTTGAACCCTGACAGATAGGTCCAGTCACTGAGGTTACTGAGTATCAAGCAAGCCAACACTGTTATCTGTTGAAACTGCTCTGGAGGGTGGTCATTTAAAGTGGTCAAGGCAGTTAAACAGACCGAGGAAATACACTTTCTTTGAAGGACTGTTTTCCAAAGATGCTTGGTTCTCTGGTTTCTAGGGGGCAAGATAGTGTCTGGTTAAATGTTACAGATAAAGTTTTAACTAAGTAATAAAGAACTTATATATTAAATAGGATCAAGTGTCTGGTAATAATAATAGATAGAATTAAAAAGGAGAAAATGTCCAACACAGGAAGCAGTCCACACAGCAGACTGATAGAATGACAATCGCTTTAAGTAACACTCTGACCTCAGAATCAACCCTTACAACTTCCTGGTCTGGCTGAAAGGCCTGTGAGACCATTTTAGGCTTGGAAAGCCAAGACACTGTGGCAAAAAATGTTCTAAATGAAGGATCTCTGTGAGATTCCAGTGGAAAGAAGTAGCCATCAAAGAAAGATGTACTTGTCCTCTTTAGGGAGGAGAGAGCTTCCACTTTTCTTATGGCCTTATCAAAATACTGATAGAGTTTGTGGATTCAAAGGGCTTCCATCACCTAAGCAGCTCATTTTAAGAGCCTCTGGTGGTCACTGATATCATACATAAGAGTGTTAATTGTTAAATTAACAACAGGAGTCACTGTGCACTAACTCCCCATACAGGGCCTCGGTCCTTACTGAGTTGTATTGAGAGTTATCTGTAAAACCACTTCTCAGTTTTGTTTGTGTGTGTGTGTGTGCAGATTGTTGAAATCTTAGTATAGAGTTGGTCTTCTGTGTACAAAGTTAATTGAAAATGAATCTTAGTGGAGAATGGGACTGGCAAGGGGTGAGGGAGGAGGTGGAGGGGTGGCAGTGTTGGTGGGAAGGTAGATATGTTGGAAAAATCATTATATATTTAAGTAATTTCTTAAAAAAGATTTTATTTATTTATTTGAGATTTAGAGTTACAGAGAGAGAGAAAGGTTTTCCATCTGCTGGGTCACTCCCCAAATGACCACAACATCTGGAGCTGAGCCAATCTGAAGCCAAGAGCCTTAACTTTCTTGCAGTTCTCTCACATGGGTGCAGGGACCAAGGACTTGGCCATCTTCAACTGCTTTTCCAGCTCATAGAAGAGAGCTGAGTCGGAAGAGGAGCAGCTGGGACATGAATTGGTGCCTATATGGGATGCTGGTGCTGCAGGTGGAGGCTTAGCCTACTACACCACAGTGCCGGCCCCAGGATTTAAGTAATTATAAGAGGCAAGAGAAGCCTTCCACTTATATGATTGCTATATTTTTGTCATTTCATGAGAAAAAGAAAGGCCTTCCTTGACCCAATCTGCCAGATAGTATTTACAGATTTCTTTAACGAAGTGTGTAGATGCTGGAAATTCCAGTATTACTCCCCATTAATGTAGCTTGGATTGCATGAAACTCTGATGTGACTCATTTAATCAAGATCTTTATTATTTGGGTCAGTGTTGTGGTATAGTGGCTTAAGCTGCTGCCTGCAATGCCTGCATCTCATATGAATACTGGTTCAAGAAGTCCATTTCTTTACTTTTGATCCAGTTCCCCGCTAACGTGCCTGGGAAGGCAGCAGGAGATGACCCAAGTCCTTTAGCTCTGCACCCACTTCAGAGACTTGGATGAAGCTCCTGGCTTCAGCCTGGCCCAGCCCTGGTTGTTGGGGAGTGAGCCAACAGATGGAAGATTTCTCTATCTCCCCCTAGTTTGTAACTATGCCTTTCAAATAAATAAAATAAATCTTAAAAAAAAAGACAGCTGCATTCTAAATCAGGGTACCTCTGATTTATATTTCCACTTTCTGGCTTAAGCTTCCTAATGCAGATCATGGAAAGCAGCATACATGGCTCAAGTAATTGGTTTTCTGCCATCCAAATAGAGGTCCTGGATTGAGTTTCTAGCTCCTGATTCTAGCCCTAGTGCAACCTTGGCTGTTGTGGGTATTTGGGGAGTGAACTAGCAAATGGGTGTTCTCTCTCTCTCTCTCTCTATCTCTCTATCTCTATCTGTGTCTGTCTTTCTCCCCCCCTTCTCAAAAGAAACTCTGAAACAAACAAACCAAAACCATCAAACAAACAAACAAAAAACAACAAAAACCAAGAAAACAAAAGGGGAATGATGTAGTATGCCCTAATCAATCTTCGATTATTTTAAAAACTATATTCCTATGAGTGATAGAATCAAAATTCTAGAATGGACTCTATTCATCCTAAATTCCTTTAAATGATAACTATATTTTTGTATTATACCAATGATAGTCTTGCTCATGGATTCCAAATTTTCTGATTAACCTGTTGAAAACTTATTTTGCTGCATATAAAATGATTGATTTCCACAATGCTTGAATGGGGAAGCCCAATTCATTGAATAAATTAATAAAACTAATAAATTAGAAATGAGTTGAAACATAATAAATTAATAAAACCTCAGCATAATATGCCTTTTATTGTGTTCAGGAGAGTTTCAGTTATTAAATGGATTGCATTAAGTGAATTAAAAAACAAAATAAATTTTAAAACGCTCCATTATTCATTAAGGTACTTTAGTGCCTCATTAATCTATTTTAGATCACTCAGTCCCATAAGTGCCTATTGTCAAAAGCTGATAAAGTATGAGAAGTTGCTTTTCATACCCTAGAGTGAGCTGTATACAGTAACTCTTTTACAGTGTTAAGGTCAAGTCTACAGGGCATAATGTTAAGAGTCTTGGTAGCTTGAAAACTTTTTAAAAGGAATACTAGGAGTAGTCATTTTCATGTTTAAAAGTGACTGTACTTGAAAAATTTTGACTTAAAAATGCAGCAGAAGAAAGTTTTACATTTAAAAATTTTATATTTTTGGAAGGCAGGGTAACAGAGAGGTAGAAATAGAGACAGGGAGAGGGACAGAGGAAAATAAGTTGCAAAGGAGTTTTAAAATCAATAAAATTTTTAGATTATTTCATTGATGTGTCTTATTGTGAGAGGGCATTGGGTAAGAAGGAAATGAGGTTAAGATATAGAAGTTTTGGAGCTGGCATTGTGGTATAGTGGGTGAAGCTACAGCTTGCAACAATGGCATCCCATGTTGGAGTGGCAGTTTCTTGACACTTGGAGCTGGCAGAAATAAAGCTAAATTAAAGGAGAGATGATGAGAGAGGAATATGGCTAGGACAGCAGAAGCCTTTGGGTTTAGTCAAGCTTAAATTCCTGCACTTTTCAGTTATGGAAACATCCACAAATTCCCTTTTCATCATAAGCTAGATTAAATTGTTTTATGTCATTTGTTCTCGAAAGTGCTATTATTAAAACAGAAAGTATTGTGGTATACCAGACCATATGTTGCATCCACTTTAAGACATCAATGATAGAATATGATTATTTAAAATAATTATATTAAAGCATCAATAATTATATTAAAGCACTACTGCTGGTAATATAATGTATTTAATACTATTTTAAGGAAAGTAAAATATCTGCTATGTTAAATATACATATAATGCTTATACATATCTCTATGTGATGTTGGCATCTATGGAATCTATGACACCTATTTGGATGCCAGTTCCTGTCCTGGATGCTCCACTTCTGATCCAGCTTCCTGCTAATTGCCCAAGTACTTGGGCCCCTGCCACTCATGTGGGAGACCAGGAAGATGTTTCTGGCTCATGGTATTAGTCTGGCTCAGCCCTGGCCTTTGCAGCAGTTAGGAGAGTGAACCAGTGTGTGGAAGATCTGTTTCCACTTTCTGTAGCTCTGACATTCAAATAATAAGTAAATCTTTAAAAAAAAAAAAAACCAGAGGCAAATATATCTGAGAATAAAGAACTCTGAAAATGATTTTTCACTCACTTTTTTATAAGCAAGGCAAAGCCCTCTGATAACTTTTTTTTTTTGAGATTAAATGTTGAAAACTTTTAAAAAAATTTTATTTAAGTTATATTAGTTTCATGTATCTCATATATAGAGACTTAGGGATGTAGTGATACCCCCCGCCCCAAGCTCCAACTCTTCTTCCTCCTTCCTCTCACTTTACCACTCTTAATTTTTAAAAAGATCTATTTTCAGTTTACTTAATGATTGTGTAGTTAACCATAGACTATGTAAAAGAGTTCAACAAATAGTATGAAGAAAAAAAAATAGCTGTTCCTCAACAAAAGAGACAAAGGCTGTAAACAATCATTGAATCTCAAAAGGTCTACTTCATTCCTAAACATTACGTTTTAGGTATTCTATTTCTTACCTTGGATCAGTGAAAACATGTTATCTGTATTTTTGGGACTAGCTTATTTTATTAAGTATAATGGTTTCCAGTTGCTTCCATCTTATTGCAAAAGAGAGGATTTCATTTTTTTAACAGCTGTACAGTAGTACTCCATAGTGTATATATGGAGTGTATATATTCATGGGATATGTTTCTATATATCATATAGAAACTTAGTCTATCAGCCAGTAATAGTCTTACAATTATCACTATGTCATTCTAGAGGTATTTAATTATAGATTTTTATATATCAGGATTTTTTAAAAATTTATTTGACAGGTAGAGTTATAGACACACACACAGAGAGAGAGAGAGACAGAGAGAAAGGTCTTCCTTCCATTGGTTCACTCCGCAAATGGACGCTACGGCCTGTGTGCTGCACCGATCCGAAGCTGGGAGCGAGGTGCTTCTTCCTGGTCTCCCATGTGGGTGCAGGGCCCAAGGATCTGGGCCATCCTCCACTGCCCTCCCGGGCCACAGCAGAGAGCTGGACTGGAAGAGGAGCAACCGGGACAGAATCCGGTTTCCCAACCGGGACTAGAACCTGGGGTGCCGGCACCGCAGGCAGAGGATTAGCCTAGTGAGCCCCGGCAGAAATGAGCATTCTTACAACTTTGCATTGTGGTCTGCTTTGTTTTAGTAGAGAGTGGTAATTTGGAAGACACTTGTGTGTTTTCTTTTTTCTGTTTCTTGTGTTGGATGTAAGAAGATCAGACCAAAAAATTTTGTGATTGGTTGCAGTGCATTCTCTTTTTTTCCCCTTGGTTTTCCCTTTTCTTCCTCTGTCACTTTACTTATCTATTCTCTTTAGAAATTCCTTTAAATTTGTGTCTCTTTATTGTAAGATGCTTCAAACTCTTTCTGCAAATAGGCTGGTCATAATGCTCTAGAATACATCTTGGAAAGTGAATTTCTGTGCTATGCGATTTTGGAAATGATTTTCAATTCTAATTTGTGTGTTTAATCATTCTTTCATGCATTTGTTCATACCCTTCCACATTGCCCCAAGGATATAAGGTGGCCTGTGGGAAGTACTTATAATTAAGCGTAGGGTTTTCCAAACCATACTCTGATCTTATTAGATGTCATGACAAAATTCATTGCTCCACATTCAGATAAGCCTGGAATTTTTAGAGTTTCCTTAAAATTCATTACTAGGTAACTCTTGGAGATGCCATGAGGCTATATTATAGTGAAGTATTTACCAAACACACTTTGAAAGAATTTTTTCTTAATGTATCTATTAATATATCTAAGAACTAATGTTGTAGGAATCCCCAGCTGGAGGAATGCTTAATTAGTTAAATATAAATAGAATAAGCAACAGATAAACCGAAATAGAATAGAATATAAAGCACTTAGAGTCTCACAAGATTAACAAGTAAATTTGCTTCTAACATTCTTGGAGGTCATAGCAAAAGAGAAACATAGTTCTCTACATTATTTTCACTTTACAGGATGGGAAAAGTATCCATCATTTTCTTGGATGAAGCCACATTGCCACTGAATTATGATAAATGCGTTGCAGCCAGGTCATATAAAGTCTTTTTTTGTACTTTTCCTACGGTCAAGCTGCACACATAGGGCAAGAGAATACTCTGGGTGAGTTTTTATCAGAACCAGTGTTCAGCAGTAAGACAGTTTCTGTCCATTATCAGAAGTGAGGTCTGGTGAGGCCAGCTCAAGTGGAGCAGAGAGGGACAATGTTATGCCAGAAAGATCCAGAGAATCACTGCATAATCTATATAACCACCCCCTTCCCATTAGGGTTCAGTTTGAAAATGGTTACCTGAGTTAAAAACAAATGTATGTATATATGTATCTAATCTATATCATCATTTATGTACCTACCTGTCTTATCTACTTTATAACCATTCATCTACTTATGTATCTATTATATCTTCTATATATTTATATATCTATTTAAGTCATACTATGTATTTCTTTTAAGAATAATTTTTTAAGATTTATTTATTTATTTTAACGGAAACTTTACAGAGGTAGAGATAGGTAGATAGATAGATAGATACAGAGAGAGAGAGAGAGAGAGAGAGAGAGAGGTTTTCCATCCACTGGTTCACTCCCTAAATGGCTGCAACTGCCAGAGCTGGGGTGGTCTGAAGCCAGGAGCCTGGAGCTTCTTCCAGGTCTCCCACATGGGTGCAGGGCCCAAGGACTTGGGCCACCTTCTATTGCTCTCCCAGGCCATAGCAGAGAGCTGGATCGGAAAAGGAACATCCGGTCCTGAACAGGCACTCATATGGGATGCCGGCACTGCAGGTTGTGGCTTTACCTGTATGCCACAGTGCTGGCCCCAAGGAATAATTTAAGATTATTTATTTGAGAAGCAGGAAAAGGGAGAAAGTATGAGAGTGAAACAGTGCTCCTATCTGTTGGTTCTCTCCAGAAATACTCACAAAGGCCAGGGCTGGATTGGGCCAGGCTGAAACCTGGAGCTGAGAAATCAGTCCAGGTCTCCCATGTGGGTGGCAGGAACCCAATCTCTTGAGCATCATTGCTGCCTACCATGGTTTGCATTAGCAGAAGGTTGGAGTCAGGAACTGGAGCTGGGTGTGATACCCAGGTTCTCAGATATGGGATTTGGGTATCCTAACCAGCACCTTAAACTCCAGGTGAAACACTCTCCTAAGGCATCATTTTAATTGTTTAAAACCAGTCTCTTTTTATCGTCCGCAAGTTTGTGTGCTAGATGTTTCAACTACAAAGGAACCCTGAAGTAAAACATTTGATTCAAATTATTAAGTTGACAGAATTCTTCTTTTATCTAGAACTTGGAACTTAAAACATCTTCTCATGGGAAAGAAAACTTTCACAAAGATTTTCTTTATGAAACTTGTCAGCTTTCTAATACTACTAGGTTGAAAAACCCCATTTTTTTCTATCAACTTAGAAATTTATCACTAGTTCAGTAGTTTATTGTTGATATTTTGAGAGAATAATTACTTAAAATATTTCTTTCTGTTGTGAACATAATTTCTTATTTATCATAGTACAGACACTCTAGTGAAAACTTCAGATATTTGACCAAGTTTTCAACATTAAGGAGTATTAAATTTTGATGGACTTGAGCCCAACTACACCATCAACTTATACTATTTGTATGAATTTAAGAAATATATGGAATATCTCAAATTTAGTTTCCTTATTTGTCAAATACTAATATATAGTTTACAAGATTATGGTGAGGCAGACATCAGAGAGCATAAGAACATCCTAGGAACCGGGCACATATTCTGTTAATAATTGTGGTGATGAGGATGATGAAGTATTTTGTGTTAATGTATAGACTCGGTGAGTCCTACAGCAGTTTCTGAGATTGTGTAAATAACAGATGATTCGTTTATACTCAAATTGTGCAAGGTAAAATCAGCTGTCCCCTCCCCTTTAATTATTATTTTAAAGAACAGCTGGTTACTGTGAAATAACAGAAAATAGATCTAAATGAAAACAGTTTATTTTCAAAGGACTCTGTTTCCTCAGATCTGACAGCCTCACAGCATATTGGTATTCAGCACTAAAATTCTGAAGTCAAACTGCATTTCAACTATTTATGTAATAGAGATTTGGGCTTTTTAAAGAAATTATAGTTTCATTGTTCCTGAATCAAACTCCATTAACAGGGGCTGGCACTGTGGCATAGTGGATTGAGCCTCTGCCTTCTGCACTGGCATCCCATATGGGTGCCAGTTCTAGTCCTGGCTGCTCTACTTCTGATCCAGCTCTCTGCTATGGCCTTGGAAAGCAGTAGAAGATGGCCCATGTGCTTGAGCCCCTGATCCCACATGGGAGACCTGGAAGAGGCTCCTGGCTCCTGGCTTTGGATCAGCCTAGCTCTGGCCATTGTGGCCATCTGGGGAGTGAACCAGTGGATCGAAGACTCGGTTTCTCCCTCTCTCTGTAGCTCTTCCTCTTGAATAAGTAAATAAATCTTTAAGAAAAATTCCACTACGAATGTCATATTCTTGGGGCCAGTGCAGTGGCTCACTTGGCTAATCCTCTGCCTGTGGCACCGGCATCCCATATAGTGCTGAGTTCTAGTCCCAGTTGCTCCTCTTCCAGTCCAGCTCTCTGCTGTGGCCTGCGAGGGCAGTGGAGGATGGCCAAAGTGCTTGGGCCCTGCACCCGCATGGGAGACCAGGGAGAAGCACCTGGCTCCTGACTTCAGATTGTCACAATGCCGGCTGTAGCGGCCATTTGGGGAGTGAATCAATGGAAGGAAGACCTTTCTCTCTGTCTCTCTCTCTGTCTATAACTCTACCTGTCAAATAAAAAAAAAAAAAGAATGTCATATTCTTTTAATTTTTTAAAATTTTTTATTTATTTATTTTTTTGACAGGCAGAGTGGACAGTGAGAGAGACAGAGAAAGGTCTTCCTTTGCTGTTGGTTCACTCTCCAATGGCTGCTGCGGCCGGCGCACCGCGCTGATCCGAAGCCAGGAGCCAGGTGCTTCTCCTGGTCTCCAATGGGGTGCAGGGCCCAAGCACTTGGGCCATCCTCCACTGCCTTCCCAGGCCACAGCAGAGAGCTGGCCTGGAAGAGGGGCAACCAGGACAGAATTGGTGCCCCGACTGGGACTAGAACCCAGTGTGCCGGCGCCGCAGGTAGAGGATTAGCCTATTGAGCTGCGGCGCTGGCCTTATTCTTTTAATTTTAAAAGCTACTTTTAGCATTCATGATTATGTTATATTTGAGGAGAACATTCATTATTTGGATTGAGGAAAAAGTGGCAGCTTTGATACAGCTGATGGGAAGCCTCAGAAATAGAACAGTGAGAAAGGAAGGAGGCAGCACCTATTACGGCGTCCATGTGTTTTCTGTGAACTTTTACGAAGAAGAGAGTTGTCATTTAAAATAACCTTATGTATTATTTTAGAGGGATTCATGGAAGAATTAAGTCTCAAGCAGAGGCCAGGTTAAATAATTTATTAGGACAATTATTTTCATCGCTGATGGTTTGTAAGTGGGGGAAAAAATAAATGAATTCCTTTTCTATGAAGAAAAGATTCCATAACAAATTGGTCATGGTCATAGAGTGCTTGAAGATAATTTATCCAGACTATCAGTCTGAACTGGTCCAGGTGAAAATTGCTTTTGGAGTTCAGAAAACATAAATTCTGTAAAGCACATGATTTGACAAAGATATTTTCACTATTGTGTGTGTGTTACTTTTGCACCAACAGCGTTCTCTGTGCAGTGTGCACTTCAGGGTACCAGAGAGAGGTACAAATTCTAGTTAATTAAAATATTTTTTGAAAGGTCCTACAAAATGGTTTGTAACTACTCTCATGAACTGATTTACCTATATACTGATAATGTCTAAATTAAAAACTGAATAAAAATGAAGCATCCTGTCAAAGTGAAAAAAAAAAGTGGTGACTGTGAATATGAGTAAACATTGTGCAAGTGGGTTCTCAATGGGACATTGCACAGCTTCCTATTTTTACTGCAGAATTTTTTGAAAAGTAATAATTAATCAACCTTTTATTAATGTTAGCATTTCATTAAGATCGAGAATGGTTCATGCTATTGTGTCCTATAGACCCAGACATCATTTGGGAAAGCCTAATTTACCTGACTTCATTGATCTTTTCCTTTCTTTTAAAAATTTCAGATGGAATCTCAAGTGAAGAAATTAGTAAATTTATCATTTTCTCTGTAATACTGTCATAAGGACAGTTTGATAAAATAGCTCATTATAGTCAATGATGTGAAATATGAGTTCCATCAGCATATTTTCATCAAATGCTGCTACAGAAATTAATTTGCTATTATCAAAAACTGTGGAAAGCAAAATAAAATTAAGCTTGCTGCTGTTCCTGGTTATTTGGGATTGACCCAAGAGAATTAAAAAAAAATCTTATAATGAAACAATAGCAGCACCACCAACAACGACAACAAAAAAACCAGAGGAATGCTCCAAATTTAATTGACATATGACAAGGCTAGCAATGTAATGAATTTCAGATAAATTGTCATCCTGTTCACAGGTTTCCTTCAGGTCTACCTTTTCTATGCAGTCATTGTTTGGAAATATAATTTTAAAATCTTAGCTATTGTGAATTGAGCTGCAATAAACATGGGGGTACAGATAACACTTTAATATGCTGATTTCATTTCATTTGGGTAAATTCCTGGAAGTGGAATTGTTGGGTCATATGGTAGATCTATTGTCAGATTTTTGAGGGATCTCTGTAGTGTCTTCGACAATGGCTGTAGTAGTTTACATTCCCATCAACAGTGAATTAGGGTTCCTTTTTCCCCACATCCTCACCAGCATTTATTGCCTGTTGATTTCTGTATGAGAGCCATGCTAGAGGAAGGTGAAACCTCATTGTGGGTTTGATTTGCATTTCCCTGATGGCTAGTGATACTTTCATGTGTTTGAATTTCCTCTTTTGAAAAATGTCTTTTCAAGTCCTTTGCTCATCTCTTAACTGGATTGTTTGTTTTATTGTTGAATTTCTTGAGCTCTTTATAGTTTCCTTTATCAGTTTCATAGTTTTCAGATATTTTCTTCCACTCTGTCGGTTGTCTCTTTGCTGAATGTTTTCTTTGCAATGTGGATGCTTCTTATTTGATGAAATCCCATTTGTCTATTTTGGCCAGGAATTCAAGGCTTGGACCTGGAGCCAGACATCCTGCTATCTCTTCTTCGGACAAGGATCCTCTGGTGCCTGCCTATTGTGGTCTCATCTGGCCATGCCCACACCATTCTTCTCCTGCTGTGGATATCAGTCTTCCTCTATGGCTCCTTCTCCTATTCCTACATGCCTTCAGTCAGCCACCTTGGCTCCCTGCACTTCTACAGGACCAACTAAGACTCCTCCACCTGCTCACTCTACCTCTTCCCTGTTGCCAGTGTCTCACTGGCAAGACTGAACAGCTGTGTTGTGTCACCTTAGAATTGGAACTGCCACAGTCCTGTATGAACCAAGATGTGGGCAGGTTCTTGGTCACTGTGTCATGCTACCATCTCCACTTCCTCATGCTTAGTGATGCTGCATTGTTGGTCAGACCTGCTCCAGATGCCTGACACACTTGTCTTCTCTAGCCTCATGCTGTTAGGCTTTGTTGAGCAGAAGCAACTGCTGGAGGTAGAGCTGTATGCCGGCTATAGAGAGAACTCCTCTGTGCCAACCACCGGTGTGGTCATCAAGATCCATAGTAAGCACATCCGGGTGTATGGTGCCTACTCCACATCCGTGCCCCTTTTACTGGGCTGCTACCTTCTGTACAATTTCCAGGTGACCTGTGATTTATAGTTGTTGCCAGTAACTTCACCTTTCTCAGTGTCACTGCACTCTTCAGCTACACGCAGTGGGCATGGGGACCTCTGGCTCTGACATTGCTTCTGTTTGCAGATTAGTATCTGAAAAAGGAACAGTTCCCAAAAGGAGGTCCAATGAAGGGTCTGTAGCCATCAGCCAGGGCTGGAGACAAGGAGGAGTCAACCCTACAATTGGATGTGAGAGAGGATGAGGAGAGCCCTGAAAATCCCTCAGGGACAGAGGGCCAGCTGTCTGAGGAGGAGAAAGCAGAACAGCACACAGGGAGGAGGAGCTGGAGCCTGAGGCCAGTGATGAATCTGGCTCCTGGGAAGATGCAGCCTGCTGACAAAGGTCAGTGTGCCTGTTCTTGTCCACTTCCCATCCAGCTCTCTGCTATGGCCTGGGAAAGCAGTAGAAGATGGCCCAAGTGCCTGGACACCTGCATCCATGTGGGAGACCTATAAGAAGCTCCTGGTTGGCCGGCGCTGTGGCTCACTAGGCTAATCCTCCACCTTCGGCACTGGCATCTCAGGTTCTAGTCCCAGTTGCTCCTCTTCCAGTCCAGCTCTCTGCTGTGGCCCGGGGAAGGCAGTGGAGGATGACCCAAGTGCTTGGGCGCTTGCACCCACCCACCCTGCACCCACATGGGAGACCAGGAAGAGGCACCTGGTTCCTGGCTGCGGATTGGTGCAGCGCCGACTGTGGCGTCCATTTGGGGAGTGAACCAACGGAAGGAAGACCTTTCTCTCTGTCTCTCTCTCTCTCACTGTCTAACTCTGCCTGTAAAACAAACAAACAAACAAACAAAAAGCAAAAAGAAAAGAAGCTCCTGGTTTCTGGCTTCAGATCGGCACAGCTCTGGCCATTATGGCCATTTGGAGAGTGAACCTGCAGATGGAAGACCTCTCTCTCTCTCTCTCCCCTCGCCCCTTGCCTCTCTCTAACTCTGCCTTTCAAATAAAGTAATAAATCTTTAAATATATAAAGTTTATAGGTGCCCCTACCCCCTTAAAAAATAGAAACCCAGGGCCAGTTCTGTGGCATAGTGGGTAAAGTCTCTGCCTGCAGTGCCAGTATCCCATGTGGGTGACAGTTGAGTCTCGGCTGTTCTTCTTCCAATCCTACTTTTGCTATTGCCTGGGAAAGCAGTAGAAGATGGCCCAAGTCCTTGAGCCCCTGCACCCATATGAGACACCTGGAAGAAGCTCCTGGCTTCTGGCTTCAGATTGGCACAGCTCTGGCCATTGTGCCAACTGGGGAGTGAACCAGTAGATGGAAGACCTCTCTCTCTCACTCTCTCTCTTTCTCTCTCTCTCTGCCTCTCCTTCTCTCTCTGTGTAACTCTGACTTTCAAATAAATAAATCTTTAAAAAAAAATAGAAAGCCATTCTAACTGGGGTGAGTTGAAACCTCATTGTGGTTTTGATTTGCATTTCCCTGATACTTAGTGTTTTTTTTTTTTTTTTTTTTTTTTTTTTTTTTTTGGACAGGCAGAGTGGACAGGGAGAGAGAGAGACAGAGAGAAAGGTCTTCCTTTGCCGGTGGTTCACCCCCCAATGGCCACCACGGCCGGCGTATGCGCTGAACCGAAGGCAGGAGCCAGGTGCTTATCCTGGTCTCTCATGGGGTGCAGGGCCCAAGCACCTGGGCCATCCTCCACTGCACTCCCGGGCCATAGCAGAGAGCTGGCCTGGAAGAGGGGCAACCGGGACAGAATCCGGCGTGCTGGCACCGCATGGCGGAGGATTAGCCTAGTGAGCCGCGGTGCCGGCCGATACTTAGTGTTTTTTTCATGTGTCTGTTGGCCATTTGGATTTCCTCTTTTGAAAAATGCCGGTTCAAGTGACTATTTCTTTATGGATTGTTTTGTTGTTGAATATATACATATATATATATATATATATTCTATATATCAATCTATTATCAGTGGCATAATTTAGAAATAATTTTTCCCATTCTGACGGTTGCCTCTTCACTTTCCTCAGTGATTTTTTTTTTCAGTACAGAAGCTTCTCAATTTGATGTAATCTCATTTGTCAATTTTGGCTTTGATAGCCTGTGCTTCTGGGGTCTTTCTAAGAACTCTTTGCCTATGCCAATATCTTGCAGGGTTTCCTGATATTCTCCAATAATTTGATGGTATTGGGTCATAGATTTAGGTATTTGATCCATTTTGAATGCATTTTTGAGTTAGGTGTAAGATAAGAGTCTTGCTTTATATTTCTGCATGCAGAGATCCAATTTCCCCAGCACTTTTTGTTGAAGAGATTGTCCTTGGTCCAGGGAGATGTTTGGATCTATTTCTGGCATTTCTATTCTGTTCTATTGGTTTATCCTTCTGTTTTTGTGCCAGTACCAGGATATTTTGATTATAACTGTCTGTAGTATTTCTTTTTTTTTTTTAATTATTTTTTTGACAGGCAGAGTGGACAGTGAGAGAGAGAGACAGAGAGAAAGGTCTTCCTTTTGCCGTTGGTTCACCCTCCAATGGCCGCTGCGGTAGGCGCACCGCGCTTATCCGATGGCAGGAGCCAGGTGCTTCTCCTGATCTCCCATGGGGTGCAGGGCCCAAGCACTTGGGCCATCCTCCACTGCACTCCCTGGCCACAGCAGAGAGCTGGCCTGGAAGAGGGGCAAACGGGACAGGACCGGTGCCCCGACCGGGACTAGAACCTGGTGTGCCGGCGCCGCAAGGCGAAGGATTAGCCTAGTGAGCCGCGGCGCCGGCCTGTAGTATTTTTTGATACCTGGTATTGTGTGCCTCAGTATGAATTTCAACATCATTTTTTTCTCTATCTGGGACGAATATCCTTGGTATTTTGATTAGTATTGCATTGAATCTGTAAATTGCTTTTGGTAGTATGGAATTTTGATGATATTTCTTCTTCCAATCCATGAACATGGAAGATTTTTCCAATTTTTGTGAGGAGAAGCAGAGAGAGAGAGAGAGAGGTCTTCCATCCGCTGGTTCACTCCCCAGATGGCTGCAACAGCTGGAACTGCACTGATCCGAAGCCAGGAGGAGCCAGGAGCTTCTTCCTGGTTTCCCACATGGGTGCAGGGGCCCAAGGACTTAGGCCTTCTTCTACTGCTTTCCCAGGCCATGGCAGAGAGCTGGATTGGAAGGGGAGCAGCTGCGACTAGAACTGGTGCCCATATGGGATGCTGGTGTGGCAGGCAGAGGATTAACCTACTGCGCCATGGTGCTGGCCCAGGGTTATTGATTTTTGTGTGCTGATTTTATATCCTGCTACTTTACCAACTCTTTTTGAGTTCTAATAGTCTCTTAATGGAGTCTTTTGGATCTCCTATATATAGAATCATGTCATCTGGAAATAGGGATAGTTTGACTTCCTGTTTCCCAATTTATATCCCTTTGATTTCTTTTTCTTGCTTAATAGCTCTGGCTAAAACTTCCAGGACTATACTGAATAGCTATGGTGAGAGTGGGCATCCTATGTTAATCAGGGAATATTATTCTGTATTTCTTCAGGTTTAGAAATTAAGGTGATGCTGGCATCATAGAAGCAGTTTGGGAGGATTCCCTCCTTTCAATTATTTGAATAGCATGAGAAGAATTGGAGTTAGTTCTTTAAATGTCTGTTAGTGAAACCATCCAGTCTTGGACTTTTCTTTATTGAGAGGGTCTTTATTACTGATTCAATTTTCATCTTGGTTGTTGGTTTGTTTAGGTTTTCTATGTCTTCATGGCTCAATTTAGGTAGGTTGTATGTGTTTAGGGATCTGTCCATTTTTTCTAGGTTTCTTTATTTGTTGGTATACAACTCTTTGTAGTAATTCCTGAAGATTCGTTTTTATTCCTATGGTATCTCTTGTTACATTTCCTTTTTCATTTCTAATTTTATTGATTTGAGTCTTCTTCCTCTTTTTGTTTTTTTGGTTAGTTGGGCCAATGGTGTGTAAATTTTGTTTATGTTTTGAAATGGTGCCATCTTAAGTCCTGGGCACTGCCTTAGGCTCTGGCCCAGTTGCCATATTGTACAATAAATTCAGCCTCCCCAGAATCTAGCCTCTAGGAGTCTAGCTCACCAGGCCTCTCCAGAATCTAGCTTACTAGGAGTCACGTGACTGAATGGCCCAATCACAAACGTCAACTCCACTTCCACTCTAACGGGATTTGCTGCTCCCACTCCCTCATCTCTGGAAGGCTATAACAAGGCCTGCTTTCCCACACAGGCTGGCTTTCTCTCTTGCTGTCTCTCTCCAGCATGTCAGGTCCTCCCCCCTCCCCCCCCCCCGCAACATTAAACCTTTTCTCTTACTCTCATGCTTGGTGTGTTTTATGGTGACCTTTCAGTTTAATTTTTCAAAAAACCAGCTCTTCGTTTCACTAATCTTTTGTAATTTTTTTGTTTCAATTTTGTTTACTTCTTCTCTAATTATTTCTTTTCTCCTACTAATTTTTTTGGTTTACTGTTGTTTTTCTAGGTTCTTGAGATGCATGGATAGTTAATTTATTTGGTACCTTTCTGAATAAAGGTAGGCACCAATTGCTATAAACTTTTCTCTTAACACTGTTTTTGCTCTACCCTGTAAGTTTTGATATGTTGTTTTGTTGTCTTTAATTGTTTCCAGAAATTTTTGATTTCTCTTTGATTTGTTCTGTGATCCACTGTTCATTCAGAAGCATGTTGTTCAGTCTGCATGTGTTGGCATATGTTCTAGAGATTATTAAGTTTTCAATTTCCAGCTTCATTCCACTGGGGTCAGAGAAGATGCATGGTATGACTTCAACTTTTTGAATTTGCTGAGACTTACTTTATAACCTAACGTGGTCTAACCTAGAGAAGATTGCATGCATTGATGAGAAGAATGTGTGCTCTTAAACTGTAGGATCAAAAATTCTGTAGATATTAGTTAGGTCCATTTAGTCTAGAGTTTTGATTAACTCCATTGGTTCCTTGCTGATTTTCTGCAAGGTTGATCTGTTCTTTTGCTGAAAGTGGAAAGAGCTGTGTATCCGACTTATTATTTTTAAAAATTTTTTAAAGACTTATTTATTTATTGAGAGGCAGAGTTACAGATGGAGAGAGGGAGAAATAGAGAGAGGTCTTCCATCAGCTGGTTCATTCCCCAAATGGCCACAGTGGCCAGAGCTGGGCTGATCTGAAGTCAGGAGTCAGGAGCCTCCTCCAGGTCTCCCATGTGAGTGCAGGGGCCCAAGCACTTGAGGAATCCTCCACTGCTTTCCCAGGCCATATCAGAGAGCTGAATCGGAAGGGAGCAGCCGGGTCTTGAATCGGTGCCCATATGGGATGCTGGCGCTTCATGCCAGGGTGTTAACCCGCTGTACCACAGTGCTGGCTCCTTCTGTTAGTTCTTGAGAGAATGGGTTAGAAACAGCGAGACTGCTCCCCCCGCCCAGCTTGGCTTCTTGTCTCACAAGTGATGTCCCCTCTTGTACGTGCTCCCACCATTTCAACTCCTTCTGCTATTAGGCTCTTACCAGAGACTGAATTGATGGCATTGCCTAATCTTGAACTTTCAGCCTCTGTAACTGTGAGCCAAATAACCTTATTTTACTTGTGAAGCACCCAGCCTCAAGTATTTTGTCATAGAAATGTGAAATGGACTTGTACAAATGGCAATCCAGCACAAATAGAATGTGGATCATGTTGCAGGGGTTTCTTTCTTTACCTGGACCTTGGAGTCTACACTCTGAGCACTGACTGGTTTTACATGGCCTAATCTCCACATGATAAAACCTCTTAGAGACTGGAAAATTTATTTCACTTGGAGCATTTGAAGTAGGATATAGTTAATTGTTGAACATTAAGAAGATAATGCCTGGAGGAAGTGATGTATTTTTTAAAAAGATCTTACTATTTTTATTGTTTCTAGAAGCATTTTAATTTATTGCAATATGTAGATTTTACTTGAGGAGGAAAGATTAACCGAGACGGGTGATCTATTGAATATCATTTGTGGCTACAGCAAAGGTTCATGGAGAATGCTTATTATGAAAATACATATCATGATAATTTTTTTTGACCAACTAAAGCATGTTTTGATTTCCTTCCTGTTTTAAACCTATTGACAAAATTGTGGTGGGAACTTTAAAAATATAAAGAAGAATTCACCAATTCCTATAGGTATGTGATGATTTTTCTTAAGGGAGTATTTGGAACATTAATCTGTAATCGTCTATTTTGCATTTATTGATTCAATGTTTTTGTATAATGTTTCTGAGAATACCATAAATGAGAAAATAATTAAGAAAATTTCTGTTCACCAAGAGCTCATAGATAGTGAAATATACTCATGTTACTAAATGCAACCAGATCTGTTTTTCCATGCTTACTCATCATCTGTAATTAAAAAAATGATGTAACACATTTTGAACTTGAATTTACTCATGAATTACTACTTTCCTGGAGGGAACAGCAAAAGTGTTAGCTATGGTTCTTTGGGTTGGATTACACTGTGTTTGGGGATCGGGAGATGACAGTGGGAGAGCCCACTCCAGTGATCGCAGTTCCTTCCTTAAAGTAATCTACTACATAAAAGGAGCAATATCCTGTTAACACTAGCAGCATCAACAGAACAGATACAGTGAGAGAGGGTGGGCTGGAAATTCAGAAGCAATGGGGATGAGGTCAGAATTTTCTAAGCTGACTAGGCTTAATTTAGGGACCACCTAAGCCAGTGTTGCCCAAACTTTTCAGCATATTGGAATTGCTTGGGGAACTTAACAATTTGTCTATTGTTATACTCAGAGATTGTGATTTAATTGGTCTTAGATGAGGCTTGGGTTTTGAAGATTTCAATATGACAACTGTTGGGATCCACTTCTGAACAATAACATAAGCCTACCACTTCCTGTATTTTTGATAAATCAAAAATAAGCTTTCTACTTTTGTTTTGTGAAAAACCAACTGAGAATTGTACCCTGTAGGTCATGCCAAAACTCACAGAATGTTGGAGTTGAAAGAGAACTAAGATCATGTACTTCAAAAATTACAAATGGGGAGATTTAGGTTAATTATGGCTCCCAGACCTTTTAAGTCTGCACAACATTAAAAAAGCCCCTTGGGCCGGCGCCGCGGCTCACTAGGCTAATCCTCCGCCTTGCGGCGCCGGCACACCGGGTTCTAGTCCCGGTCGGGGCACCGATCCTGTCCCGGTTGCCCCTCTTCCAGGCCAGCTCTCTGCTGTGGCCAGGGAGTGCAGTGGAGGATGACCCAAGTGCTTGGGCCCTGCACCCCATGGGAGACCAGGAGAAGCACCTGGCTCCTGGCTTCGGATCAGCATGATGCGCCGGCTGCAGCGGCCATTGGAGGGTGAACCAACGGCAAAAAGGAAGACCTTTCTCTCTGTCTCTCTCTCACTGTCCACTCTGCCTGTCAAAACAAACAAACAAACAAACAAACAAAAAAAAACAACAACAACAAAAAACAAACCCTTGAAATTAGTTGCCAACACCTAATTCTGAGCTTTCATACAATTATCTAGATGTTTGGATTTTTTAAATACAACACAAGATCTGGTCATCCTGGACATTTAGAGCAGCAACAGGCAGACCTCAGTTGTGTTTTAGCTCATTAGCTGGAGCACCTGTTCTGTGCCACTGTCTCCATCAGCCTGCCCTAGTGGACATTTGATTGGGCTCATCCTACTCTTGGCTTCCATAGAACGGAAAGCTAACTTCCTACAACTTCACCTGTTGCTCCCAGCGCCGCAACACAAAGGAAGCTTATTTGCTCTTCTGTATGTGAAGACCTCAATTTCTCAAGGCCAGTAATGTGTATTCTCCCCACAGATGTTCTCTCCTTTAGTTAAATATCCCTAGATACTCCCACTGTTCCTTGTGTGACCGCAGTACTGGACTGCTCATCATCCTGTTCTCTTACTCTGGATACATACTTAGTGGTTGATGTCCTGTTTAAATAGTATCCAGAATGAAATGTAACCCCTAAAGGGGGTATCCTGATGATGGACCTGGCACGTCTATTGATAAAACTGGAACTCCACCAATGTTTCTCAGTGCTATCATCTGGTAACAACACAAACAGCTGGTTCATGTTGAGCCAGAGGCCAAATGAAATCCCCAAGCCTTTTTTTATATGAAATAATATGAAGCCAGATTTGTTCACTCCAAACTTATGTAAATTATTTAATTCAAATACTTACGCTACTTTACAATCTGTTTAATTTCAAGTCCTGTGTCAGAGACAAGCTCTCAAAAGCATTTTCAGTTGCAGGGAATTATTGATCCTCACAAGCCAAAGGGCATTGAGACTGCTTTGGGTTGCCAGTGTCATCTACTGTATTAGTTGGATTGCTGCATCCTAAGAGCTGAAGTTTTCGATGCTTTCATCTAAAATCACTGATTTAAAAAATAGAGTTGAATAAGACCAAACCTTGTGAACTTTCTATGGAGAACAAAATCACAATTCAGCAACCAAAAATTTGTTCAGTCCCTGAACTGATGTCCATGTACTTCACCACTTTTAAAAAAATAATTGAAAAGGAAAGAGAGAGAAAGAAGGAAGAGAGGAAGAGAGAGAGAGGGAGGGAATTCCTCAAATGCCCACAATAGCCAGGGTGGGCCCAGGCAAAAGCCAGGAGCCTAAACTCAATCTGAGTCTTCTACACGGGTTCCAGGGATTCAGGTACTTGAGCCATCACCTAATGTTCCCAGGGTGCGCATTAGCAGGAAGTTGGAATCAGAAGACAAGCCAGGCTTGAATCCAGGCATGCTGATATGGGATGTGAGCATCCCAATAGATTTCTTAGCTCTTACACCAAACATCTGCTCCAAGGTTTATTTTTCTTACCTATGAGACTTTTAGAAAGTCCTTCCAGGAAACAACTTATACTCTATTCCAATTCTCTGAATAATGTCATGGCACTATCATGAAAGAAGTTAGGTTACTGTGTGATTAACCCCACTGGATTACTAGTGATTATATCCCTTCTTAAGCACGTATAAGTCATTTTGCTACATACTCACTTTAAGCTTGTAAAAATCTAAAATTTTTCTGATTTTGCAATTCAAGATTCTAGGAGACATTAGTTATATTTTTCTGAAGACTAGTTCTCTTTGAATGTGCACCTGATGTAAGTGAAGTTAAGCTCATAAAGTAATTCTAATTAATTAAATTCAGGATTCAGGACAATGAGACAGAAATCATGCATATAGAACCAAAGATTTGCCAATATTGAGACACCTGATGAAAAGCCTACTAAGAAGCAGCAAATGGCAGACATTTCTTCTTTTTATTTTAAGATATATTTATTTATTTGAAAGGCAGAATAACAGAGAAAGGGAGGGACATCAGGAAAGAGAGATAGTGAGCAAGTGAGTGAGAGATTTCACCCACTTGTTTACTCCCTAAATGACTACAACAGATTGATCTGGGCCAGGCTGAAGCCAGGAGCCAGGAATTCCATCCTGGTATCCCACATGGGTAGCAGAGGACCAAGTACTTGGGTAAGTTTCACTGCCTTCCCAGGTGCATTAGCAGGAAGCTTGATTGGAAGCAGAGCAGCTGGGCCTTGAACTGGTGCTGTGATAGAGGATGCTGATGTCCTAAGTAGCAAATTAACCACTGCACTAAACGCTTGGTCCTAAATTTTTTTGAAGCCAATATATGGTTGACTGCTTGGGAATAAACTATAATATGTGGTTCCTGAATTAATAACAATACTATTTTGGTAGGGCTTGATGCAACCTTATGCATGGAGTCTGTTTACAGGTGTCAGTCAGGGTTCTACTCTTCTGTCTCCAGGTTTTATGCTTTTTCTGTGTCAACCTGAGCCAGTCAGCTTGTTTGCACCCATCCACAGCTCATTAGTGTTTGCACTTGTCCAGGCTGAGGTAGTCAGAAGTTACATGATTATCACTTGGTGTGCAGATTGTCCATCATCTGTATAATTACTACTCTGTGCTAAAGGGTTTGGTTAGCACATGTTGTGTTCTAAAAGTTTACATAGTTAATTTATCTAATTCTCACATAAGCTCATGAACTGGGTATCATTGTGCTCATTTTACAGATAAAGACTGAGGCACAAAGTGCTTATTTATTTGATTAAGTCACTTAGCGGTATGTGGAAAAGCAGTCTGGCTGCAGTCTGATTATAATTACTGCATTCCAAACCTTATTCCCCTAGCAGAGCTATACTTGACCCCCTTTATTTACATTATTTCTTTTTTGACAGGCAGAGTTAGACAGTGAGAGAGAGAGACAGAGAGAGGTCTTCCTTCCGTTGGTTCACACCCCAAATGGCGCGCTGCACTGATCTGAAGCCAGGAGCCAGGTGCTTCCTCCTGGTCTCCCATGTGGGTGCAGGGCCCAAGGACTTGGGCTATCCTCCACTGCCTTCCCGGGCCACAGCAGAAAGCTGGACTGGAAGAGGAGCAACCGGGACAGAATCCGGTGCCCCAACTGGGACTAGAACCCGGGGTGCCAGCGCCGCAGGTGGAGGATTAGCCTAGTGAGCTGCGGCGCTGGCTGACCCCCTTAATTATTTCACAAATTGATGACATGTGAGATTTTTGGGAGTTTTTACTATTTGCTTTGTAAATTCTCCCTGCAAATGCCTGGAAAGGATGGCTGGTCTCACCATTGGAGCTATGGGAAAGAAATCTCAAAAACCACATTTAGGAAACATAAAGAATTACATTTTGGACAGAATCAAAGCCATCTTTTCTGTGATTAAAAATTCTTATTGCTCCTTGTCTTCACCTTAACTACACCTTCTCAAAATTCAAGCATGTTCATGCTTACACACACACACACACACGCACATACACTACATTAACTTCCCTTTTAGTATTCAAAGTTGTGGAGGAAAAGTCTTCAGTTTATTTCTCTTTCCTGTCTAGAAAGGGTCTACATATTAAAAAGCTTATACAATTGCTTGTAAATTTGTAAATATGATATTTCCATCGGTATATGTCTTGAAGTTTTTCAATAGTTTTAATAGAGCATTTTGAGTCAGTTCTCATAATATATTGATGTCATACTTCTTTTTCTCTTTTTTTAATGACTTATTTGTTTACTTGAAAGTCAGAGTTACACAGAGAGAGGAGAGGGAGGGGGAGAGAGAGAGAGAGAGAGAGAAAGAGTGAGAGAGAGGTCTTCCATCTGCTGGTTCACTCCCCAGTTGGCCACAATGGCTGGAGCTGTCCCAATCTGAAGCTAGGAGTGAGGTGCTTCTACTGGGTCTCCCATGCGGGTGCAGGGGCCCAAAGACTTGGGTCATCTTCCACTGCTTTTTCAGGCCATAGCAGAGAGCTGGATCTGAAGTGGAGTGGCCAGGACTCGAACTGGTGTCCATATGGGATGCTGGCACTGCAGATGGCAGCTTTACCTGCTACCCTACAGTGCTGGCTCCAATGTCATACATATTTTATTTATTTATTTATTTTTATTTTTGACAGGCAGAGTGGACAGAGAGAGAGAGAGAGACAGAGAGAAAGGTCTTCCTTTTGCCGTTGTTTCACCCTCCAATGGCCGCCGCGGTTGGCGTGCTGTGGCTGGTGCACCGTGCTGATCCAAAGGCAGGAGCCAGGTGCTTCTCCTGGTCTCCCATGGGGTGCAGGGCCCAAGCACTTGGGCCATCCTCCACTGCACTCCCGGGCCATAGCAGAGAGCTGGACTGGAAGAGGGGCAACCGGGACAGAATCCGGCGCCCCGACTGGAACTAGAACCTGGTGTGCTGGCGCTGCAAGGGGGAGGATTAGCCTAGTGAGCTGCGGTGCTGGCCTCAATGTCATACATCTTAAAGAAGTTTCTTTCCTTTCTTTTTAAAAATACCTATTATTTATTTATTTATTTAAGAAGCACAGTTACAAAGGAGACAGAGATCTTCCACCCACTTGTTTACTCCTCAAAAGGCTGCAACCGCCGGAGCTAGGCTGCTGGGAGTTTCTTTCACTTGGGCTTTCTTCTACTGCTTTTCCAGGCCACTAACAGGGAGCTGGATCAGAAGTGGAGCTGGTGGAAAATGAACAGGCACCCATATAGGATGCTAGAGCCACAAGCAGAGGCTTAACCTATTATGCCACAGAGCTTGTCCTGAGAAGTTTTCTTTTCTTTTTTTTTTTTTTTTTAAGTTTTATTTTATTTATTTGAAAGACAGTTACAGAGAGAGAGACAGAGAGAGAGAGAGAGAGAGAGAGAGAGAGAGAGGTCTTCCGTCTGCTGGTTCACTCCCCAGATGGTGCGATAACCGGAGTTGCGCCGATCTGAAGCCAGGAGCTTCTTCTGGGTCTCCCATGTGGGTGCAGGGGCCCAAGAACTTACACCATCTTCTACTGCTTTCCCAAGCCATGGCAGAGAGCTGGATTGGAAGACGAATAGCCAGGACTAGAACCCATATGGGATGCTGGTGCTTCAGGCCAGGGCTTTAACCTGCTGCGCCACAGCGCTGGCCCGGAGAAGTTTTCTTAAAATATAGCTTAATGTATTACCTATCCTTAATGTATTATTCTAGGCCCAATACTCTGTAAATATAGTTTAAAAAAAAACATTAGATTGTGAGGCATAATACTGGTATGTGTATTGTTATTTCCTATACCCATGCTTTGTGTCTGTTATCTTGGTATCTAGTTGCTATTATTCTTTTTTCTCTTAAAGATTTTTTTTTCTTTACCTGAAAAGCAGAGTGACAGAAGAAGGGAGGGAGGGAAGGAGGAAGGGAGGGAGGGAGGGAGAGAAAGAGAGACAGAGAGAGACAGAGAGAGACAGAGACAGAGAGAGAAAGAGAAAGTGATCTCTTGTCTCCTGGTCCACTCTCCGAATGGCTGTAGCAGTTGGGGCTGGGAAAGGCTGAAGCATGGAGCCAGGAACTTCATGCAGGTCTTCCATGTGGGTGGCTAAGACTCAAGTGCTTGGGCCATCATCTGCTGCTTTCCAGGTTTATTAGCAAGTAGCTAGAGCAGAATCAGAGTATCTGGGTCTGGAGCCGGCACTCTGACATGGGATGCAGGCACCCCAAGTGGTGGCTTAAACCTGCTGTGCCACAGCACCTACCTTGCTGCTGTTCTTTTGTATTTCTCCAAAATCGATGTTGTTAATTGAGCTTTCTAAAGTACTAAGCCATTTTTGCTTTGTAGTTTAATTTTATTTTCTTTAGCATTGTCAGATACTTTATCTAATTCTGTTGTTTTAAATTTTTTCTATGAGTATTTCATGAAGTTCATGTTCTTTTTTATTTATTTAGAAATGTAGAATAGTTTTACCCTAAAAAAAATCTTTTTATGTCCTGAAATTAATCTTCCCAGGTGCTATGTTCCCTGTTCTTAAATTATACATTTCCTTTCTTACCTTTCTCCAGAGATTCTGTTCAAGTCCCAAGCTTTTTTTTTTTTCTTTTTCTTTTTCTTTTTTCTTCTTGCATTGGGTTTGGATGCAGCTATAATTTAGCCTTGTGTTTGCTTTTTAAAGTTTGCATTTAAAATTGAGCTAAATGGCTAGGAGGTGATGGCATATATTCTGTGCTTACATTTTCACTACCTGGGAGCCGTAGTCTAAGAATTTTGCCTCCTCATGATTTTTCAGTAACTTGAAATGGATTGTTCATGCTCTGCCCCTGCCTCCTGAACTGTGTGAGAGAGATTTCTGTTGTTTATAAGCTACTCAGTTTAGGTGTTTTGTTGTAGCACCTTAGAGGGACTCCTGTTTATTGGGCCAGGTAATTGTGGTGTGTCCTATTATGATTATGTCTTTGGAGAATTGTTTTAAATACAGATGGTCTCCCTTCTCTTGGTAAGCCATGTTCTCTGGTAAAAATATTTTTACCTGGATTAAATGATGACTGCCAAAGGGTTTGGTTTTTACTTTTTTTTTTTTTTTTTTTGGAATGCTTTGTTGTTAGCACAGGCCACTTGAAACAGGCAGTAGAAAACTTCATGGTCATCAAGGCCCTTTCTCTCCATTGAGAAAGGCAGATTTGAAGGATATGTGTGTGCAACTCCTCTAACTTTTCCTTCATTGGTGATTTTTAAAAAAAGATATTATTTATTTACTTGAGAGGTAGAGTTACAGACAGAGACAGAGAGACAGAGAGGGGGGGGTCTTCCATCCACTGGTTTACTCCCCAAATGGCCACAAAAGCCAGAGCTAGTTTGATCTGAAGTCAGGAGACAGGACCTCCTGCCAGGTCTCCCACACAGGTGCAGAGACGGCACTTGGGCCATCTTCCACTGCTTTCCTAGGCCATAGCAGAGAGTTGGATTGGAAGAGGAGCAGCTGAGACTGGAACCGGTGCCCAAACAGGATGCCAGCGCTGTAGACAAAGGTTTAGCCCACTACACCACATCGCCGGCCTCTCATTGGTGATTTTTTGAAGGAAAACCTGACCAAGTAAGGGTTAAGTCACAAATTGAATTGCCTGCTTCCTGTATCAGAGTGCTGGCTCCTCTCTTGCGGTTCCAGCCCCTTGCTATTGTGTCTGGGAGGCAGCAGATGAGGACCCAAGTCCCTGAGTTCCTGCCACTCACTTAGGTGACCCGGGTGGAATTCCTGAATCCTGGCTTTGACTTATCCTGGCTGTTGCTGCCATTTGGGGAGTGAACCAGTGGCTGGAAGATTGCTCTTTCAGTCTTTTTCTTTGTTTTTTTTTTCTCTTTTGTCCCCCCCCCCCCCCCCGCCTTGCAAACAAACAAATCCTCAGAAAGAGGCCTCTTTCATCCTCATTTGTTGGGTTATAGGTTTCTGGAGCTGATGGCTTCTGTGGGAACCTTGAGAGCCACTTCTCGTCGCACTCCGACTTCTTTCCTGCAATGGTACCTGGTGCTTCTACCCTGGGGATTATGGGTTCTTCCCATTACCTGCACTCAGCGTAGTCTGGGTGATGTACAATTGATAAGTTCTCCTTATGGTTTCTATATAAGGTTATTTAACACCTTTTGTTGCTCATCAGGGGAGGTTTTAAGTAAACATGTTTGTTCCAACATTCTTATTGTGAAGCATTTATGATAAATATTTAAAAGATTTTCAGTTAAGACTTGCTAAAATTATTTTAAAAAGTTACAGTAAGCTGTTAAGAAAAAATGATCTTTTTTTTAAGTACACTTTTTTTTAAATTAAACTTTTATTTAATGAATATAAATATCCAAAGTACTGCTTATGGGTTACAATGGCTTCCCCCTCCCAAAACTTCCCTCCCACCCGCAACCCTCCCCTTTCCCGCTCCCTCTCCCATCCAATCACATAATGATTCATTTTCAATTCTCTTTATATACAGAAGATCAGTTTAGTATATATTAGGTAACGATTTCAACAGTTTGCCACCATATAGCAACACAAAGTGAAAAAAAAAATACTGTTGGAGTACTAGTTATAGCATTAAATAAGAGTGTACAGCACATTAAAGACAGAGATCCTACATAATATTTTTTTAAAAAAAATTAATTAATTTTCTATGCCATTTCCAATTTAACACCAGGGTTTGCTTTTTTTTTTTTCATTTCCACTTATCTTTATATACAGAAGATCGATTCAGTATATAATTAGTAAAGATCACATCAGTTTGTACCCACGCAGAAACACAAAGTATAAAAATACTGTTTTAGTACTAGTTATAGCATCACTGCACATTAGACAATACATTAAGGACAGATCCCACATGGGATGTAAGTACACAGTGACTCCAGTTGCTGACTTAACAATTTGACACTCCCGTTCATGGCGTCAGTAATCTCCCTAGGCTCTAGTCATGAGTTGCCAGGGCTATGGAAGCCTTTAGAGTTCGCTGACTTTGATCTTATTCCGATAGGGTCATAGTCAAAGTGGAAGTTCTCTCCTCCCTTCAGAGAAAGGTACTTCCTTCTTTGATGGCCCCGTTCTTTCCACTGGGATCTCACTCACAGAGATCTTTCATTTAGGTCTTCTTCTTTTTTTTTTCTTTTCCATGGTGTCTTGGCTTTCCATGCCTACAATACTCTCATGGGCTCTTGAGCCAGATCCGAATGCCTTATGGGCTGATTCTGAGGCCAGAGTGTTGTTTAGGACGCCTGCCATTCTATGAGTCCGCTGTGTATCCCACTTCCCATGTTGGATCTTTCTCTCCCTTTTTGATTCTATCAGTTAGTATTAGCAGACACTTGTCTTGTTTGTGTGATCCCTTTGATTCTTAGACCTATCAGAGCCATCGGTTGTGAACTGAAATTAATCACTTGGACTAGTGAGATGGCATTGGTACATGCCACCTTGATGGGATTGTATTGGAATCCCCTGGTACATTTCTAACTCCATCATTTGCAGCAAGTCAGATTGTGCATGTCCCAAATTGTACATCTCCTCCCTCTCTTATTCCCACTCTTATATTTAACAGGGATCACTTTTCAGTTAAAATTTAAACACCTAAGAATAATTGTGTGTTAATTACAGAGTTCAACCACTAGTACTAGAACAACAAGAACAACAACAACAACAAATACTAAAAAGGATAAAGTATTACATTGTACATCTAGAGCCAGGACAAGAGCTGATCAGGTCATAGTTTCTTATAGTGTCCATTTCACTTCCACAGGTTTCCCCTTTGGTGCTCAGTTGTCGCCGATCAGGGAAAACAAATGAAATTTGTCTCTTTGGGACTGGCTTAATTCACTCAGCATGATGTTTTCCAGATTCCTCCATCTTGCTGCAAATGACTGGGTTTCATTGTTTCTTACTGCTGTATAGTATTCTATGGAGTACATGTCCCATAATTTCTTTATCCAGTCTACTGTTGATGGGCATTTGGGTTGGTTCCAGGTCTTAGCTATTGTGAATTGAGCTGCAATAAACATTAATGTGCAGATGGCTTTTTTATTAGCCAAATTAATTTCCTTTGGGTAAATTCCAAGGAGTGGGATGGCTGGGTTGTATGGTAGGGTTATGTTCAGGTTTCTGAGGAATCTCCAGACTGACTTCCATAGTGGCTTAACCAGTTTGCATTCCCACCAACAGTGAGTTAGTGTCCCTTTTTCCCCACATCCTCTCCAGCATCTGTTGTTGGTAGATTTCTGAATGTGAGCCATTCTCACCGGGGTGAGGTGAAACCTCATTGTGGTTTTGATTTGCATTTCTCTGATGGCTAGTGATCTTGAACATTTTTTCATGTGTCTGTTGGCCATTTGGATTTCCTCTTTCGAAAAATGTCTATTGAGGTCCTTGGCCCATCTCTTAAGTGGGTTGTTTGTTCTGTTGTTGTGGATTTTCTTGATTTCTTTGTAGATTCTGGTTATCAACCTTTATCTGTAGTATAGTTTGCAAATATTTTTTCCCATTCTGTCGGTTGCCTCTTCACCTTCCTGACTGTTTATTTTGAAGTACAGAAACTTCTCAATTTGATGCAATCCCAAATGTTGATTTTGGTTTTGACTGCCTGTGCTCCTGGGGTCTTTTCCAAGAAGTCTTTGCCGGTACCTATATCTTGCAGGGTTTCTCCAATGCTCTCTAATAATTTGATGGTTTCGGGTCGTAGATTTAAGTCTTTAATCCATGTTGAGTGAATTTTTGTGTAAGGTGAAAGGTATGGGTCTTGCTTCAAGCTTCTGCACATGGAAATCCAATTTTCCCAGCACCATTTATTGAATAGGCTGTTCTTATTCCAGGGATTAGATTTGGATCTTTGATGAAATATAAGTTGGCTGTAGATGTTTGGATTGATTTCTGGTGTTTCTATTCTGTTCCATTGGTCTATCCTTCTGTTTCTGTACCAGTACCATGCTGTTTTGATAACAACTGCCCTGTAGTATGTCCTGAAATCTGGTGTTGTGATGCCTCTGGCTTTGTTTTTGTTGTACAGGATTGCTTTGGCTATTCGAGGTCTTCTGTGTCTCCATATGAACAACCACACAGTAATTCTCTCATTATCTGAGGTATTGCTGTTTTGTAGTCTCATCCTTAAATAAATTCATTGTTATAAATATTATTTGTAATTCCTTTCATATTCAGAGGCTTCACAAATTCCCAGTTGAAAACTGAGAGGGCATCAAGTCTTTATCTCTCAGCTTGTACTTAAAATTATAACTGAAGATTACTCTAATTAGTTTTCTGCTGTTATAAACCAAATGATGAATTCAAATAGGGTAAACAGGTTGTTCTTATTTCTCATCATTTTTTCTGATACTGTATTTCCCCCAAACTTAGTATTATATTTAAGTAGATATTTGTGATATCTGGGCACATAATATTCAATTCTTAATTGTTTTAATTTTTCCCATGAATTTTCTTTTTCGATTGGTTACAATTTTCACCATTATTACTAGCCTTTTAATTGATTACAGCTTTCATCATTAAGTTATTACTAGCCTAATGGTCACACAAAATAATCAAATAAAATCTATCATAAATAGAATTTAAAGTGACCTTTTATAAGGAAATCACGCAACATGTTCCTTCCCATGAAAAGTTGAAGAGACCTGAATCTTAAAGCTATAGAAATTAGAATAGGACCGGCACCGCTGCTCAATAGGCTAATCCTTCACCTGCAGCGCCGGCACCCCAGGTTCTAGTCCTGGTCGGGGCGCCAGATTCTGTCCCGGTTGCTCCTCTTCCACTCCAGCTCTCTGCCATGGCCCGGGAATGCAGCGGAGGATGGCCCAAGTGCTTGGGCCCTGCACCTGCATGGGAGACCAGGAGAAGCACCTGGCTCCTGGCTTTGGATCAGTGCGATGCACCGGCTGTGGTGCACCTGCTGCAGCGCGTCGGCCGCAGCGGCCATTGGGGGGTGAACCAACGGAAAAGGAAGACCTTTCTCTCTGTCTCTCTCTCTCACTGTCCACTCTGCCTGTCACAAACAAAACAAAAAGAAATTAGAATAAAAAATAAAAAGAACGTTGATATAAAATGAACTTTTTAGGGCTGAACATTTCGAATAGTGGTTGAAGTGCTGCATAGGACTCTTGCATCTGAAATCAGAGTCCCTGGGTTAGAGCCTGGATCAACTCCCTGTTCCAACTTCCTGCTATGCACACCTTTGGAGGCAGCAGGTGTTGGCCCAAGTACTTGGGTTCCTGCCACCTCTACTGGGAACCTGGACTGAGTTCCCAGCTTGTGACTTTAGCTTGGCCCAGCCCTGGCTGTTGCAGGCATTTTGGAATTAAATCAGTGGACGAAAGGTCTGTCTCCCTCTGTCTTTCTCTCTGTTTTTCTTCCGCTCTCTGTGTCTCTCTGCCTTTCTGATAAAATCCATGAAAATTTTTGCATAATGAACATTTAGTCTGTAAATCAACATAACAAACTTATGTGGACAATTTTGTACTTATTTGGGTGGTTTGATGAAGGTAAATAGCCACATTGGATAGTTCAGGTAAAACAGGTGCGTATTTTAATGAACAATACTCTAGATGAAATATCAGTTGGGGAGGACTGAATTCAGCTTTCATTTGGAGCAAGGCTGCTGCTGCTCATATATTTCATTTTCAGATGATGGGGCAAGGATGGAATCATCTGAAAAATGCCACATGGTGCTGTCCTCTGAGCCGGAACAAGCCCTCATCGTTGTGTATTTGTGAGCTCAGTTAGCTGTTTTACATTTCCTGAGGTTCCTTGCCTGGATGTGTCATGAGACAGTAATTTGACTTTAATAGATCATTTTAAAGTGATCTAAAACATCCCACCAGTGTGTGCAGTCAGTTATGTTCCAGGACTGGACTGTTCTTGTTCTAGAAAATGAGTTATACTTTCTTTAATTTTAAAGATGATATTTTCACAGGGTATCACACTTAGTCCATAAGTCCAGTTTCTCTTCCCATGTAATCTCCTTTCAGTGAGTGGCACCATGTGTTGTTTTGTTATCTGGCTAAGAAACGCTAAATTCTTCTCGATACTTGCCATCTCTTCACTGCATTTATTTTACCCATCATAGAGTCCTCTTTATTTTTCAAATGTCTTCTAAAGCAATCCACTTTATTATTCTTATTTTTATTTTACTGCAAACACCTTGGTTCAAATTTCTATTATTTCTCACCTGAATGATTAAAATGCCTGTTAACATGGTCTGCCTATCTCCTGTGGTTTGTCTTCAATCTGTTTCTTCCATTCTCCTTTCAGCAACTCCAGTGATTTTTTTCAAAATGGAAAAAATCATGATGAGTAGTATGCTTAAGTCACATCAGTAAAAAAAGAAAATAAAAAATATAAAAAAAGACCGGTGCCGCGGCTCACTTGGCTAATCCTCTACCTGAGGTGCCGGCACCCCGGGTTCTAGACCAGGTTGGGGCGCCGGATTCTGTCCTGGTTGCTCCTCTTCCAGTCCAGCTCTCTGCTGTGTCCTGGGAGGGCAGTGGAGGATGACCCAAGTGCTTGGGCCCTGCACCCACATAGGAGGCCAGGGAGAAGCACCTGGCTCCTGGCTTTGGATTGGTGCAGCACGCCGCCATAGCAGCCATTTGGGGGGTGAACCAACGGAAGGAAGACCTTTCTCTCTGTCTCTCTCTCTCTCACTGTCTAACTCTGCCTGTCAAAAAAAAAAAAAAAAGTCACATCAGTGGCTTCCTGTTGTCTTTAAACCAGGAGTGGACTGGTGTGATCATCTCTCATTACTTTCTCATGCTCCTGCCAGCCACACCAAACTTCCTGAGTACTGCAGGGACACCTGACTTGTCCAGACACAGGACTTCCTAAATGCTATTTCATTTACACGCAGTGTCACATCTCTATGCTTATAAATATCTAGGTGATTACAGAGGTCTTCAGAGAGGAGATGATGTCTGAGCATGGAGATAAAAGATCAGTGATGGAAGACCCTAGGATATGGGAGTAATGGAGCCATCACATAGTGAGGCAAGGTTCAGTCATGGAGGACTTCCGTGTTATGCTCAATAGCTTAGATTTTATCGTAAAGATGGTCGGGGCCATTCTAGCTATAGGTTATATCATGTAGAAAGATCTAGAGGAGTGAATCAGCATGTTTGAATTTTTTTGAAAAGGTAAAATAATGAGTCATACAAATATAGAATGAAGATATTATTTATTAATTAATGAAGGTATCAGTAAGATAGCACATCTAATTGAAAAGAGAATTTTAAGAAAATATAAGCAGATAAAAGCAACTAAGAGTGGTGAGTTGAATTTACAAGTAGATGCAAAATTGGTTGATTTCCAAAGGACAAGAATCAACTGCCTCTCCCTAGGACACAATTCTTTTGCTTTAATATGGGTAAGAATCATTTGAAATAGAATACATTTTCTATAGCTTACAGAGTGGAAAAATAAATCAAATACAGTGAAAGGTAAAGATAATCTAGGAGCAATGTGCTAGATGGGACACCTAGTCATCTTTGTTCCCTCATCTTGAAATCTTTCAGAATTGTTGCTGTCCCATTTTATGTCAAAGAAGTATAAATAACTATTTTTGAGAAGCATAACATAGAAAGAGAGGCATGTTGGAAAATAAAGCCTGCTATGTTTGACAAGTTAGGTCATAAGACCCTCTCATGTTACACTAAATCTTGGATTTCATCCAGAAGGTGGTGAAGGAAGCGTGGTAGAGCCCAGGTGGCTTCGGATTGGTGCAGCTCCGGCCATTGTGGCCAATTGGGGAGTGAACCAGCAGATGGAAGACCTCTCTCTCTGTCTCTCTCTCTCTGTAACTCTTTCAAATAAATAAATCTTTTAAAAAAAGAACTCAGGTAGAAAGAATTCTCATACTTCATGCATTATTAAAAGAAAAATTTACAGCTAAATGCAAAAGTGGTCGATATACAGAGGACAACAGTTGACTGCATTGCTTGAGGACACGCTTAATTTGCATTAAATAGGCAAGAAACGTTGGCATTACTTTGAGAGATATATTTCCAGAGAGTAGTTTAGGTCAGTTGTGAAAATCTCTGGGGTTCAGCATCATAAGGTGAAATGGAGGTTAGGTGGCCATCTGCAAAGATGTTCAGTTTGGAAGCACATCAACACCCAATGTTTAAACAACTCTCATTCTTTAAAATATTAAATGAATATCTACTTTGTATTTGTTGTGTGTCACTGTGTAACAAATTATCCCCAAACTTAAGGACTTAAAATAATAATAAATACTTATTTCACTCTTTCTGTGTGTCAGGAATTCAGTAATGACTTACTTTGGCTGTCCGCCTTGGGCCTCTCTTAAGTTGTAGCAAAGACACTTCATCTGCTGTCATCCAAAGCATGAACAAGGCTGAAAGAAACATTTCCACAGTGTCTTACTCTTGAAGGTGGCAAGCTGGCTGTTGGTGGGAGGCCTCAGTTTCTCTCTGTATGGACTTTTCCACAGAGCTACCTGAATGTACTCATGGGATGGCCCAAGATAGAAAAAGCCAGGGGGAAGTCATCTTTTTATGACTTGGATTTAGAAGTTACATGGAATCACTTCTGTTTATTAGAAAAACGTCATTAAGTCTGGCCCATGCAAATTGTGAAGAACGAGGTTACAACTTTGGAGAGGCATTCCAGTCAGATTAAAAATATGAGATAACTGCAAAAAGAAAGATGCTTATTGAAAGACACACTTATTTTTGGTTCCAAATCCATGTAGTTTTTTTTTAAATAGTGTGTATTTTCTATGAACTTTTTGAAGACCCTTTATGCTTTCAATCCACGATGTGTATGATTATCTTTAACTGCTCCTTACCAATTACTTACATTTCCACTGTTAGAACTGTGTTCCAATGCACTTTTTGATTAATCCCTATTCGAGGAAAGAATACAGGTTGCTATTTTAAAATTGCTCCCTGCTGCATGCCTGCTATGGGTTGACACCGTTACTTACAGGTAGACTTTTATTGCCGAGCCCACGTAGAGCAATATTCACATTGTGTTTATATACACCAGTGCACAGGAACAGACCCACCTCTTTTAACTCACAGAAGTGACAGGTTTATTCACATCAAGCTTAGATGCAGAGTGCACTGGAGGTTTTCAACTGTATCTACGCACCTTTGCGCACCAAACTCCCAGAGACTCTATTAAATCCATAGATTTGTCTTTTTTATTTCATACTAAACTATTGCAGCCATGGAACCTGCTGTATATAATCCTGTAAGTTAATAAAATGAACATGCCTGGATTTAGAAATTCTGTTCTGGATTTTGCCTAAACGGCCTCCATTTTCTTAGACGTTGATGTTTGGATGTTAACCAGCTACCTGCTGACCTTTGTATACAGAGCTAGTTCAGTTTCATTTTGATGTCTTCCTGTTAACTTCCTGAGCAGAGTACCCTTTGGAAAGATGTTGCATCTGTTCAACATGCAGGATTACTACAAGAGGCCACAGGAATTACCCTCTATTTGCTCTTGGGAAAATGTAGCCAGGCATTATCACCCATCGTGTCACCTCCTGTGCAGATCCCTGATGACAGGTCCCCATGAGCTTGTTGACAGCAGATTCCTGCTAAGAAACAGCCCCCTCTACCATATGTTTACTGCTGGCTGAGAACATTCTTCAGGCAGTGCATCCTAGCCCTCTAGCATGCCTCTAATTATCTGAGGGGAAATAACAGAATGCTCAGTCCAGTCACTAAAGCAAAAATCTGTCTGAATTCATATTTATTAAAACACAGAGAATCAATAATTAATTTCAGAGAAGGAGGAGGATGGAGGAGAAGTTGTTTAGCAAATGAAGAGAGAAATACTAGTTGGCTCCTATCCTTGGAAATAAAGGCCTGAAAGCGAAAAGGAGAGGGAGACTCTTCAGAAGTGTTTAGATCCCAGGCCTTGGTTGTCTTGGTCTCTGAGCTGCTTCTGCAACATTTTCTGGAGGAACTAACTTTTTTTTTTTTTTTTTTTTTTTTTTTTTTTTTTTTTTTTTTTTTTAACCTGAGCTGGAAGTCAGAAATAATTCTATTTGGATGTTGCAAAACTTTGAGTGAGAAGCCTTGTTTAACACCATTATTTAATGTTGTCATATGAACCAAGAGTTTTGCTGATTAAATTCTGCAAGACAATGAAAATTACATAGAAATTAAGTTGAACTTCCTGCCTTTGTACATCCAATGAACATATGTGTTGAAATGCAATGTAAAATGAAAATGCTCTTTACAGGCAATTTTATAAACAGGCTGTGATATAGATATATATATATATATATTTTTGACAGGCAGAGTTAGTGAGAGAGAGAGACAGAGAGAAAGGTCTTCCTTCCGTTGGTTCACCCCCTAAATGGCTGCTATGGCCGGCGTGCTGCACTGATCGAAAGCCAGGAGCCAGGTGCTTCTTCCTGGTCTCCCATGCGGGTGCAGGGCCCAAGCCCTTGGGCCATCCTCCACTGCGCTCTTGGGCCACAGCAGAGAGCTGGCCTGGAAGAGGAGCAAGCAGGACAGAACCGGCACCCCAACCGGGACTAAAACCCAGTGTGCCGGCGCTATAGGCAGAGGATTAGCCTAGTGAGCTGTGGCGCTGGCCTGATATAGGTATTTGACTTTAAAAAAATCAAGTTTTGATTTTAAAAATTGTTTATTATTGTGTATCTCAAAAGTTTATCCTCCACTTTTATTTATGACATATTTAGTCATGGATCTAAGCATATATGGCCCTGACAATGGAGTTTCTCACTTTTTGTTGTCTTTGTTGATGATATGTTGACAGAAGATAATCTCTAACAACATGCTGAAGGGAAACATGTATTTATAACCCACATTCTTTTCTGGGAGCCTGTGCATTAAAATATCTGATACTTCCTTCTCTTTCTTGAGATGTCTTGAGACTCCACCTATCTTCTAATACCTATCTTCCTTAATTCTCCCTGAAACCCCCCAAATAGCCTCTCTGTTAAGGGTCTTTCATGTTTGTCCTTGTTTAAGGCATTTAGATATTTGGATATTACACTGGAGTTTTTCTGTTTATTTTATTAACCTAGGATTTCCCAAGCATTTAAGAGAACAGGATTTGGAACAGATCAACTTGTAGTGTAAAAAAAAGATTATGAATCAACATCACAGTGTTTATTAATTTTAAATGTAAATTGTTGGAGGATCTGAGTCCATCCATATTCCAGATTTTCAGCACTGCTTTTCCTACTGTTTAGTGTGTGAAATGTTGAGGGATACTATGTTGAGTATGGTGGAAACTATTTTTGATCAAGTAACTATGCCTAGAACCTTCACATTTGTCTTTGATTGGAAAACTCATTAGTGGTGTTATTTTAGGTGGTTAAACCATATAGGATAGGCCATATTTTATGTTTATCCATTTGCCAATTGATGCTTTTTTCCAATTTTAGGCTGCTCCCAATAATGCCATTATGGACATTTGCATAAAAATCTTCCTTATCTTTTACTTTTATTGCAATTTTATATTTTGGTAAATTTCAAACATATAGAGAATAAGCAAAACTATAATAAATCCTCATCTGCTCCTAATCTACAGCCAATCTTGTTGATTCTTTACCTCCACTCATTTTTCCCATGTCTGTATTTTATTGAAGCAAATTTCTGATGTCATGCCATTCCATTCATAACTGTTTCAGAACAAATCTTTAAAAGATAACCTTTCCCTTTAAGAAACATAACTATAATACCATCAGTATACTGAAAAATAGCATTGATTTTTTTAAAAAAAGATTTATTTATTTATTTGAAAGGCAGTGTTACAGAGAGACAGAGGGAGAGAGAGAGGGAGAGGGAGAGGGAGAGAGAGAGAGGTCTTCCATCCACTGGTTCACTCCCCAGATGGCTGCAATGGCCAGAACTGAGCCAATCCAAAGCCAGGAGTCAGGAGCTTCTTCTGGGTCTCCCATGCGGGCTCAAGGGCCCAAGGACTTGGGCCATCTTCCACTGTTTTCCCAGGCCATAGCAGAGAGCTGGAGAGGAAGTGGAGCAGCTGGGGCTCGAACTGGTGCCCATATGGGATACCGGCGCTGCAGGCGGTGGCTGCACCTGCTATGCCACAGTGCCAGCCCCAGCATTGATTTCTTAATTGATTTATATCTAAAGGTGTCATCAGTATTCACATTTACACTTTTCACATAAAACCTTGCATTTTAAAGTTTTAATTAGTATCAAAATAAGGGCCACATACTGTAATTGATTAGTATGAGTATTCTACATATTTTAAAAAGTTGTAAGTTTCCCATTCTTTCCGCTTCATGGCTCCATCTCTTGCTCTTTCTCAGCATTTGTGTGTCTAGGAGATTGCTTCATTTCTTACGTGGGATTTCCTGTAGTTTAACTTTGGCTGATTCAGCATGTTCCTATCTGTGTTTCCTATAAATTGGTAACTGGGTCTGGAGGTTGGTCAGGTTCAGATTGAGTCAAGTTCCATTTCTTTTTTATTTAAAAAATTTCAGAGTGAGTGTTGTTCTTCCATCTGGAGGCCCATAATGCGTAGTTTTGTCCCCCTGTTTGTGATATTTTAGCTGCCTTTGAACTTGATTCATTAATCCTCACATTTGCAACATAATGATATCTCAATGTTTCTTAGCTTCTACTTTAAACAAGAGAAATTGCCCTGATCTACTCTGAGTACTTGGTTATCCAATGGCACAGCCAATAAAAGACTGCAAAGATAAATGATTCATTCCTCCCCATTTCTTACCAGTTTTCAAAATGGTGAGCTGCTTCCCTGGTATTTGCCAAAGGTGACCCCTATAGATCTTTTAAAATATAATATATGGACTCAAACATAATCAACTTGATACAATTCCATTTTAATCTTAGATACATTTATAGCAATTTATGACCCAAATCTACTGCTTTGTCCTAGAGCAACTTGCTCAGCACAACTCCAATGAGTACCAGCAGCCTTCCCAGGAATGTTCTGCCAGAGAAAATAAGAATTGTGCAACAAATTGGGAGTGGAGCAGAGGAGAAACGCAGAACATCTGACTAATTGGCAAACCAAAACTGCTTTCAAAGGAGCAGGAGAGAATTTTTAGGTGATGGTGCCCTTTTGTGGTGGTCACTGTTTTTGTCAAAACTCACAGAACTGTGCATTTTGAAATGTGAATTCCCTATATGTAAATTAAACTCCCCCCACCATGATAATTCAAACTTGACTTTAAAAATCATTCCAGGCCGTCGCCACGGCTCACTAGGCTAATCCTCCGCCTGCAGCACCGGTACTCCAGGTTCTAGTCTCGGTCGGGGCTCCGGATTCTGTCCCGGTTGCTCCTCTTCCAGTCCAGCTCTCTGCTGTGGCCTGGGAGTACAGTGGAGGATGGCCCAAGTGCTTGGGCCCTGCACCCACATGGGAGACCAGGAGAAGCACCTGGCTCCTAGCTTCGGATCAGCGCAGTGCACTGGCCGTAGCGGCCATTTAGGGGGTGAACCAACGGAAGGAAGACCTTTCTCTCTGTCTCTCTCTCACCGTCTAACTCTGCCTGTCCAAAAAAAAAAAAAAAAAAAAAAAAAATCAGTCCAAAATAATGTTATATATTTCCCAATTATTTGTGACGACTCAATAAAAATTATTTTTAAAATGTTTGAATTGGTGTGAGCACAGCAATTAAGGTGTAGCTAGGAACATATGCATTGTGTATCAGAGTGTCCGGGTTCAAATCCCGGCTCTGATTCAGATTCCAGCTACCTACTAGCTCACTCTGAGAGGCAGCCTTGGACTTCCTGAGAGAGAAACTCAGAAGGTGGGGCCCAGCATTCTGCCTTCTGAATTATCCAGGTGCTTCTGTTACAGTGTGAGAAGCATCACTCAGGCAGATTTGGTGGCTACTTTACAGTAATTGGTGGTGGAGTTGGAATTCTCACTCCTAAAATCTGAAGGAATGAGGTTCCTTTATAGATTTGGGCATTCTAGCATTTGAGCCCAGAGAACCTGGAACACTATTTTAATAGTGTTTTGACATATCTTATTGCTTCTGTACTTGAGTGGCATTATGAATGATGTAGGGTTCTAAGAATAGGTTCTCCATTCACACAGACTTACTTTAAAACTATAGGAAATATGAACATTAGTATTTTTGGAGCACCCAATTACACTGCATTGCTATTAATGTGGCCTAGTTTTCTATGATTCTGTTTTAGAAACTGCTGGTCTTTGTTGGACTTGCTTTGATTAAAAAGAAAAAAAGGGGTGAGCTCTTTTCAAAAGAACACATATTTAATAGGAAGTCCAGAGACTTCAGTGTTTCTTCATCACAATGTCCTCTATTTTAACATTGCTCCAATTTTAGGTTTTATTATAGCAAGACTAAAATTTCTAGAAAGACAGTTTGCCCCAACTGTATTTTATCCTTAGAAACACCTACACATGTGCACCTTAGTGTGTGAGAATGAGGGGACATGGATCCAATCATTTTAATTTACTGCTTAGGTGATAGGCGAGGAATCCAGTAATTTTGAAATGGAGCTATCTCATGATTTGTTCCAAAGAGGCATAAAAATTGACTAAAGAGGAAATAAATAATTATAAAACAGGAAATAATTATTAAAGAGGAAATAAAAAATAAAGAGGAATTAGAAATAAAAAAAGTCTAATGATATTGTTAGCAGAGATGACTGCTCAGAGGTTTTTATTTTCCCACAGCAAAGAATTCAGACATGAGATGTAGAGTAGTTGTATGCACAGTAACAAGACTCACGGGTACCTGTCCAGCCAGATCTGAGAGAGCGTGTCCATTCATTCAGAGCCGGGAGCTAAGAATGCAGCCTGCGTTAGACTGGAGCTAATAAAGGAACGAAAGTCTAGTTCTTCCCACCACTTCTCCTTCCCTCCACCCTCTTCTCCTGGACAAAGGGTTTGAAGGTTGTAAAACTGCTGAAATTCCTCCTAATTTTTTATTACCCAGTGTTATCCGACTGGGTAACCCACTTGGCCCAGGGCAGAGGATTCTCCTGGGGGAAAGCCCGAGACCACCTATAGAGTTCTTGGGGTCTGGCTAGAACTTTGTAGTGTGAAATACTGAGCATGCTTCTGAGCTGCTAGAGGCTACCATTCCTTTCCACAGGTGCTTTGTTTTCCTCAGTCCTTTTCCACACACATAGACTAATTTCTATCTTCCTACCTAATAGTATAGTGCTTCATTTTCTTCCAAAAAGACCTGCACATTCTGAAAGAGAATCACTTTCACCTCTTTCTCTCCCTTAACATATTTTAATATTCCAGACATAATTACAAGATGAAGTAAAACATTGTTAAATTTAGCCCCAGCCACCTTTCTGAGTATGTCTGCCACCTGTACATTTGGACTTGATGTTTGAATCATCCTAACGTTATCATGTGTCTCTTGCATTTAATCTCAATTCAGTATGCTTCTGTGAGTATCAATAATAATTTGGGAATAAAGGATTTGAATATGAGACTTCAGTGAATGAGCCGATGATTACAAGGAGATTAAGATTTAGAACTGTTACAATTATACATTTTTAAAAAATCCTGAAAAGGTTGGTTTTGTGATGAATTTTAGTGTTCCAGATAGTTTAATGTGACTATTATCTTTAGGTAAACAAGAGAAAATAACTAACAATTAGACTACTTTGGTGGTAGAATTGAATTTAGGGATGTGTTTCTGAGTCAGAATAAAAAAATATTTGTTGGTCACAGTTTCTGTTTCATTTATTTCTTACAGAAGTGAAGTTTTCCAAACTAAATTATGAGCTGTAATTTCACAGAAATAATAAACACTTTGTAGCAACTTCACAACTTCTCTGAGTAAAGCTCTAGGATTTGCTGAGTTTCAGCAAAATTGGAGGTGCTTGTAGGAAAAATTCTCTTGGGTGGCTTATAGCTCCAGAGGCACTGATGGGAATGTGGCTGTGTAAATAGCAGGTACCAGATCCGCTAACCCTCCTGGGGTGTGTGGAACTTAGCAGCTAGTTCTGTAAATGTGGAAACCAGTTGTTTAACAGTCATCAAAGTGATAGGCAGTCCTGTGGGAACTAAAAGAAGATCTACTTTTTGTCTTTGCATTTCGAGATATGGATTTTTGCTTAAATATAACTTTAGATTTACTTTTCCTTTAGTGTGATATGAACAAAGATTTTGGTTTCTCGAGAGGAGCGGCAAGATGGCGGAATAGGAAGGGAGCATATTGATAGTTCAGCAAGACACACAGGTTAATAAAAGTGGAGATACTGCAGGGTCAAGGAAGAGTAGGGGAAGAAACAGCAGCAGAAACTCTTCCGGAACTAGTGATTCACAGTGGACCGGCGTGGAGAGCGTGGGAGCCCAAGTTCGGGACACCAGCAGCAGACTCAACGCACCAGCGCTGGAACGCGAGGTGAGCCGAACCTCAATAGCCCGAGACACTAGCGGGCAAGCGGAAAGAGGAGACTAGAGGGAACGAGGCTTGAAACTCCATGGGGAAAAGTTCACCAGGCTAACTAGAAGAGAGAGAGGAAAAAAAAAAAAGTGACCGATACGGACACGAGTTTCTCTCTCTCCGCTCACCCCTCAAAGGCGAGCAAGACAAAGAGCGGGTGCCATTTTGGACATACGTCATAAGCAGGGTGACCTCAGGTCTGCACCGGCCCTGAGCCTAGCAGAAAAACCTGACTCTGGGGGGAGGGGTGAAATAACAGGAGATTAGCATCTAACTTGGGAACCCAGTGGGAGACTGCAGGAGAATTGGAGCCCACACTGAGGGCAGCAGAGATTCCCTGTGTGGTCCTTGGGAAAGAGCTTCCGATCTCTGGCACCTGTGGGTATATCATTTGCCTGCTAACTACCTCCAATTACGTTCAGCTGTGCGGAATTACTTCCCTTTTGAATAAAAAAAAAAAAAAAAAAGAAAGAAAGAGAGATTTACCACGCCTAACCTGGGAGTGTCATCTTTGACACACCCTCAGCCCTGAGGAACCAAACACAGCTCTCAGTCCACACTCATCTCAAGCCTCTAAGGCACCACTGAAAGCAGACAGTCCACTTAATATAGAGCCATAGTGTAACAAGAAAAAACACCACAGTGAAGAAACCAAATATCTCCAACATGCCAAACAACAAATGCAAAAACCGAGGTAACAAGAACAAGGAAGACACTATGACGCCCCCAAATGAAAAAGACACCCCAATTCAAGATTATGAAGATGATGAGATAGAAGAAATGCAAGAAGCGGATCTCAAAAAATTGATAAGAACATTAAGAAGTTCTCAAAAACAAATTCTTGAACTACAGAAATTCTTAATGGACAGGATAGAAAATCTCTCTCGTGAAAATGAAATATTAAGGAGGAATCGAAATGAAACAAGTAGTAGAACATGAAACTGTGATAGTGACGAGAAATCATAATGAAATGAAGAATTCAATAGATCAAATGACAAACACATTAGAGAGCCTTAAAAACAGAATGGGCGAAGCAGAAGAGAGAATATCAGACTTAGAAGACAGAGAACAGGAAAGGAAACAGGCAAACCAAAGAAAAGAGGAGGAAATTAGAAATCTAAAAAATATTGTCAGGAATCTACAGGATACTATTAAAAAACTCAATATTCGGGTTCTAGGAGTTCCTGAAGGCATGGAGAGGGAGAAAGGATTAGAAGGCCTTTTCAGTGAGATACTAGCAGAAAATTTCCCAGGTTTGGAGAAGGACAGAGGCATCTTAGTACAGGAAGCTTATAGAACCCCTAATAAACATGACCAAAAGAGATCCTCACCACGACATGTTGTAATCAAACTCACCACAGTGAAACATAAAGAAAAGATTCTAAAAGGTGCAAGAGAGAAACGTCAGATTACTCTCAGAGGATCTCCAATTAGACTCACAGCAGACTTCTCATCAGAAACCCTACAAGCTAGAAGGGAATGGCGAGACATAGCCCAGGTACTAAGAGAGAAAAACTGCCAGCCCAGAATATTATATCCTGCAAAGCTCTCATTTGTGAATGCAGGTGAAATTAAGACTTTTCATAGCAAACAGAAACTGAAAGAATTTGTTGCCACTCATCCTGCCCTGCAAAAGATGCTTAAAGATGTGTTACACACAGAAACGCAGAAACACGGTCACCAATATGAAAGAAGGTAAAGGAAGGAAACCTCACAGCAAAAGATCACAGGAAGCTCAATTTCTCTTTGACATAGAATTAAACTCTGATGCTCTGTTAAAGCAATGTGTTAAAGTAATCTAAAAACAAAAAGCAATTCAAATCAATTGGCAATCTATAAAAAGAGTTAAAGATTTTAAAAGCTATTATTAAAATTGCTATATTGGTCTATTATGCTATGTTATATGTGTGTACATATTGTATGTCCACATAGGAAATTTTATTAAGAGTTTTATTTTAAATGGCTTATAGATAAGATTGTCCATAAATTTAAGCTGCTAAAATCAATCAAAGATACATTTTAATTTGTATGACCTGAATCTGTGTATCATATGTTTTAAACTTGTTGGTAGAAAGAAACTAAAAACATTTTATATGGTTGTGCCTAAGTTTACTGGTTAAACAAACTACACCATGTTAGATATTTAAGAGGTGTTTTCAAATACATGATTCTTAAAATTTATAGAAGGCTTTGGACCTTCTGGTAAATGTTTTCTTAAGTTGTTATCTAATGGTTGAAACGGTTAGCTAAGTATTCATGTAATATTGCTATTGTCAGCAAGCGATCTAGGACTTGCTCCCTCATTTCTCTATTCTAAGCCCAACTTGTTCTTTCATTTCTCTATTCTCTTCAAGGTAGGAAACTAATTCTATTATGAAGGAATCTGTAGGATGCACAATTTAATCTTTAGACCTTATAAAAGAGATGGCTAATATTTTTCTGTAATAGCATAGCCAAAATAAGAACTTAAATAATAATCTCATAGCTAGATTCACTTCGCCATCAGCGAAGTATACAGTAAGTAGAAAAAACCTCCCTTTCAGACCAAAGGGAAAGAAAGTTTTAAAGTGAGAATATAATTTTCCTCATGGGCATTGTCTACCTTAGAAAAACTACTACAGAACCTGCCTGTGACTATAGACTTGTAGTTCAGGCCACCGAAGATTAGAGATGGGACTTGGGCACTCCCTTGACTTGCATCCTCTGGTCTGCTTTAACACAAACCAGGAGGAAAAGGAAGCTAGGCATCAGAAGCAATGGATGGCAGGCCTATTACTGGCTGATCTGTACAGTGATCGGCCCTCAAGGAGACCCAACAGGCCAGTCCACTGCAGTGGCTTTCAATGTGGTAAACCTGGGCTTCAGCATAAGTCAGCTTGTGAAGAGCCCTGGCAGCTCTGCCAAGAGTTGGATCACTGGAAATGGACCTGCCCTGGAGTCGAAGGATGCCCAGGTCAGAGCCACAGATCTTATTGGCTCTAAGCTGAAAAGCCCTTCACTCAGCCCAACTTCCAAAGTGACCACTGCAGCTGAGGGGATGGTCAAGTAGGGTCAGCAACATTGCAGGCAGAACTGTAAATTTCTTGTTAGAGATGCCCCCTGCCTTTACCTGGCCAGCTCTCCTCCCAGGCCAGCCAAGTAATGAAAGTCAACAGAGTGCCTTCCCCTAGGAGGTTCACACCTCCCTTAGGATATACCCCATGTGAAGAGATAGATAGGTCTGGGCCTCTTAACTTACAAGGCCTAAAGCCCACCAGATTATTATCAAGCCCCTTCTATCAGGTTCTATTTGCCTCTCAATCAGAAAACTTAATTGTAGCTTAGACAGCACCTTTCTTAGCTCCTCTAATAATGACTCTGTCCTTTGTTCTAGACCCTGTCTAGTGCACTTGGGCCTCATTCCTTTGTAATCATAACCTCTACTCTACCACCAATGGCTCTACTCCCAACCTGTGTGTACTGATGGTCCTCTTCCCCACTTAATGCTGTATAATTGTTCTAACCTGGTAAATGCCACTCTTCGGATCATTGGTTACTATCCTCACTCTGTCTTTTATGACCTTGTCTACATATGATCAGAGTCGGCAAACTTGGAAGGCTTCCATAGCCTTGGCAACTCATTGCGACAGCCTAGGGTGGTTACCGGCGCCATGAACTAGAGTGTCAATTTGTTGGGTCAACAACAGGAGTCACTGTGCACTTGCTCCTCATGTGGGATCTCTGTCCTTAATGTGCTGTACATTTTGATTTAATGCTATAACTAGTACTCAAATATTATGTTTCACTTTGTGTTTCTATGTGGGTGCAAACTGTTGAAATCTTTATACTAAATTGATCTTCTGTATATAAAGAGAATTGAAAAGGAATCTTGATGTGAATGGAAGGGGAGAGGGAGCGGGAGAGGGGAGGGTTGCGGGTGGGAGGGAAGTTATGGGAGGGGGAAGCCATTGTAATCCATAAGCTGTACACTGGAAATTTATATTCATTAAATAAAAGTTAAAAAAAAAAGAATTTGGTTTCTCACTTTCCTTTGCTGAACTATGGAAATTTAGTTAGTATGAAGGACGCCAATATGTGTGTGTATGGATGTAGGTATATGAAATATGCATTGTAGAGGACTTGAAAGGAAAGTATAAAAAGAGTAATAGAAGAATTTTAAAATTACAACTTTAATATCTTAGAACTTAATGTACATTAAATTTAGCTAAGGAGATAGATTTTTATGCAAAATTGTGTTAATTTATTTTATAGTGCAGTATTCCATCCCAGTCCTCAGATTCTTTTAACTTTTAATCTCCATTACTCATAAAGGCAAACTTTGTGCCTTGTCTAATTTTTTATCTGTAAATTAGATAATCTTATGGCATATGAAATGATTCGGGTACCAAACGCATGGTTTTGCCTGCAGGAAGGAAGCAGTGTTTGTTGGTGGACTGCTTTATGTTTGTACTTCAGTAAATGTCTGCACTATCTTTTGAACTCCTTAAAGTCTAGAACTGCTTTTCTGCTCTGTTTCCTTGTGAGATAATAAATTATATTTACAAGGTTTGGGTTAGCTCCTCTGAAACACTCTGACATTGTAGGTCCTAGTTTTTTGTAGTCAGCTTAGCCACCTTTTATTATGCTAGTATTTTTATCTCAGTTCACAGAAAACATAGAGGAAAAAAACAAAAAAACAACTACCTGCAAAGTAAACTCCTGAAATGTGTTAGAAAACAAAAGAAATATGTCTTTGTTTCATGTTTGAGCCTCTGGAAATCACTTGGTTATCTGTTATTGTTACATATCTATTAGGTATCTGTTGTTGCATAACAAACTACCCAAACACTTAGCAGCTTAAAACAACAAACATTTTTTATTCCACACAGGGAGTGGTTTTATTTGTTCTGACTAGGGTTTCCCGTGAAGTTGTAGTTTTGATGTTTTCTGGGCTAAATACTGTGCTGGGACTGAAGTATGTATTTCTATGTGGATGGAAAGGCAGTGCTTTTTAAAGATTTTTAATTTTTTTTAAGATTTATTTTATTTATTTTATTTTTTTAAGATTTATTTTATTTATTTGAAAGAGAGTTACAGAAAGAGAGAGAGAGAGGTCTTCAATCCGCTGGCTCACTCCCCAGATTGCCTCAACGGCAGAAGCCAGGAGCTTCTTCCGGGTCTCCCATGCTGGTGCAGGGGCCCAAGGACTTGGGCCATCATCTACTGCTTTCCCAGGCCACAGCAGAGAGCTGAATCCGAAGTGGAACAGCAAGGACTAGAACCGGCGTCCAAATGGGATGCTGGCACCTCAGTCCAGGACCTTAACACAATGCATCACAGCGCCGGCCCCTTTTTAATATTTTAAAAACTTATTTGAAAGGCAGAGTTACAGAGAGAGGATGGGAGATGATAGATACAGAGATAGAGGTAGATACAGACATAGAGGTAGATACAGAGATGGAGAGGTCTTCCATCTGCTAGTTTACTCCCTAAATGACTACAATGGCAGGGTCTAGTCCTGGCTGAAGCCAGGAGTGTGGAAATCCATTTGGGTCTCCTAAATGGGTGAAAGGGCCCAAGGTCATGAGCCATCTTTACCAGGTGCATCAGCAGGAAGTTAGGAGTTGAAGTGTTGTCCATATGGGATGTTGGCATTGCACATGGTGGCTTAATCTGCTGAGCCATGCCAGCCCCAACAGTTCTAGTTTTTGAAAGGTGAAGCAATTTTTGCTTTGGGGACTCTACCATAGGCTGAAGGAACATACTTCTCATGGGGTAGCTGGCTCCCCCCAGAGTGAGTGATCTAAGAGAAGCAAAGTGGGATTCCTAATATTGAGGATCTAACTGGGGAAGTCGCACACTATTCCTTTTGCCATATCCTCTGGATACACAGAGCAGTCCTATTGCATGTGGCAAGGTGTGGATACAGGAGGTAGAGATCCCTGGGGACTGATTACCACAACATGAATTTTCAAAAGGCAGGAAGAAAAGTGATGCTAGGACTGTGGGTTTGCAATTTTCCAGTAAACTATAAAAATAAATTTTTTAATGTAAGTATATAGTCCCGTAATTTTTCTTTGAGTCTTGATTCAAATCTAGGTGTCTTTGGTACTAAGATTTGTGAATTTCATTGTACCTCATGCATTGATGGTTAGCACTATCCAGGTGTCTGATTCCATTGCTTGCAACCTTCAGTGGTGTAAACAAAATACTTTGTGTGCATATGGTAGGCAACTGGTACATATTTGTTGAATAGGTGTGATGAACTGAAACTAGCTCATGAGATAAATTCAAGACTTCAGAGCTAGCTGAATTATATCCTAGCACTTGGCCCATACTCATATGAAATAACGTAAATGTGACTAACAGTTGCTGATATATATTAGGTTTTCAAAAATAATTTTTTCTCCATTTCCCTATTGTAGAAATTTTGTGCAAGTCATTGCATGATCAAGAAAATGTGTAATTTTCTAAAAAATGGGAGACACATTCTACTTTTTCATGAAAAGGAAAAATGTGGATTCTGAGGACAAATGATTTGGTCTGTACATTATATAAGCAAGATTCTGGAACAGACCAATGCGTGGTTTATGTGCTCTTAGAACACAATGACCATTTGGTGTACTGGAAGCAAGCCTTATCCTGGGTTGCCTAGTTTTCCCCCACCCCGAATTTTTCTTTGTTTTTCCTCTCCACCCTTTCATCTTTTCATGGACCAGCAATGTGATATCAGCTTGGGCTCTAGACGGCCTGGAGACCAAAGGTCAGTGACACAGAGACAGTAAACCATATCTACATGACCAAGTCTGGAGAAAGACTCTGGACATGAAGGCTCAGGTGTATTGCCTTTGCTGGCCATACTCCTTGCATATTATCACACAAAGCTGTCCAGGTCTGCACCAAAAGACACAAGTAGGACTTTCTTCCATTCTTCCTCATGCCTGTCTTCCCTTGGTTGACCTTCAATCTGTATCATCTCACCATAATAAATCAAAACCTTAGAACAAGTTTATAGTGAATTTGGCTAGTTTTTCAAGTGATTTATTTATTTTTCTTACTTGTTAAATTTTATTTAAGACATAGAATTTCATGTATTTCATGTTACAGATTTAGGAACATAGTGACACTTCCTACCTCACCTTGCCTCCTGCCAGTGTTCCCACTCTTCCTACTCTTTCCTATCCTATTCCCTCTCTTAATTTTTATAATGATCTACTTTCAGTTTATGTTATATTCATAAAATTAACCCTATACTAAGTAATGAGTTCAATAAATATTATGAAGGAAAAAACTCTGTTCCTTAACAGTCAAGACCAGGGCTGTAAGCAATCATCAAATCTCAAAATATCAATTTTACTCCTATATATTATATTTTTGGCACTCTGTTTTTTACCACAGATCAGGGAAAACACATGTATTTGCTTTTTGGCACTGGCTTATTTCACTAAATACAATTGTTTTCAGTTGTATCTGTTTTGCAAAAGACAGGATTTCATTCTTTTTTATGGCCGAGTATTATTCTGTAGTGTATATATACCATAATTTCTTTATCCAGTCATCAGTTGATGTACATCTGGGTTGATTCCGTATCTTAGCTATTGTGAATTGATCTGCAATACACATAATTCTTTCATATTCTAATTTCATTTCATTTGGGTAAATTTCTAGGAGTGGGATTGCTGGGTCATAGGGTAGATCTATTTTCAGCTTTTGGAGGTATCTCCATACTGTCTTCTACAATGGCTGTACTAGTTTATATCCCCATCAACAGTGGACTGGGCTACTTTTTCCCCCACCCACAACCTTGCCAGCATTTGTTTTTTTGTTGATTTCTGTATGAGAGCCATTCTAATGAGGCGAGGTGATACCTCAATGTATTTTTTCCTTTTAAGCCAGCGAAGGCTGGTCTTTTTTTCTTTTATTTGCCAGGTAGAGTTATAGACAGTGAGAGAGAGAGAGAGAGAGAGAAAGGTCTTCCTTCTGTTGGTTTACTCCCTAAATGGCCACTAAGGCTGGCGCTGTGCCGATCTAAAGCCAGGAGCCACGTGCTTCTTCCTGGTCTCCCATGTGAGTACAGGAGCCCAAGCACTTGGGTCATCCTCCACTGCCCTCCCAGGCCGCAGCAGAAAGCTGGACTGGAAGAGGAGCAACCAGGACAGAATCTGGCACCCCAACCGGGACTAGAACCCAGTGCCCATATGGGATGCTGGCGCTGCAGGTGGAGGATTAACCAACTGAGCCTTGGCGCCAGCCCTCCTTGTGGTTTTGAATTGCATTTCCCTGATGGCTCATGATCCTGAGCATATTTTTGGTATCTGTTGGTCATTTGGATTTCATTCTTTGAAAAGTAGTTGCCCAAGTCCTTTGCCCTTTTCTTATAGGGGTTATTTTGTTTTATTTGTTTAGCTCCTTTGTCGAAGATTAGTTGGTTGTAGATGCAAGGATTGATTTCTGGAGTTTCTGTTCTGTTTCATTGGTCTGCATATCTATTTTTCTGAGAGTACCAAGTGTTTTGGTTACAACTGCCTGTATTATGTCTTGAAATCTGGTATTGTGATACCTCTGGCTTTGTTTTTGTTGTTTAAGATTTCTATGACTACTAGAGATCATTTGTGAATACAAATGAATTTTAGTATAGTTTTTTCTAGTTCTGAGAAGAATGCCATTGGTGTTTTGATTGGGGTCACATTGATTCTGTAAATTGCTTTTGATAGTGTTGACATTTAGATGATACTAATCCTTCCAATCCATGAGCATGGAAGTTTTTTTCTTTTTTTGTGTGTCTTCTAATTTCTTTAACTTTTTAAATTTTCATTGTAGAGATATTTCACCTCTTTGGTTAATTTTATTCTAAGGTATTTAAATTTTTTTTGTAGCTATTGTGAATAGTACTGATCTTACAAGTTCTTTCTCAATCAAGGCATTGTTTGAATATACAAAGGCTATTGATTTTTGTGTGCTAATTATATATTTTGTCATTTTACCAAACTCTTTTTTTTTTTTTTTTGACAGGCATAGTGGACAGTGAGAGAGAGAGACAGAGAGAAAGTTCTTCCGTTTTGCCATTGGTTCACCCTCCAATGGCCGCCGTGGTAGGCTCGCTGCGGCCGGCGCACCGCACTGATCCGATGGCAGGAGCCAGGTGCTTCTCCTGGTCTCCCATGGGGTGCAGGGCCCAAGCACTTGGGCCATCCTCCACTGCACTCCCTGGCCACAGCAGAGAGCTGGCCTGGAAGAGGGGCAACCGGGACAGGATCAGTGCCCCGACCGGGACTAGAATCCTGTGTGCCAGCGCCGCAAGGCGGAGGATTAGCCTATTGAGCCGCGGCGCCGGCCCCAAACTCTTTTAAAAACAAAAAAAAAATTTTTATTTATTTATTTGAGAGGTAGAATTATATACAGTGAGAGGGAGAGACAGAGAGAAAGGTCTTTCATCCAATGACCCACTCCCCAAATGGCCACAATGGCCAAAGCTGCACTGATCCAAATCCAGGAGCCAGATGCTTCTTCTGGGTCTCCCACACAGCTGTAGTAGCCCAAGCACTCATCTTCTTCATTTTCTAAAATTTATTTTTTTTATTTTTTAAAGAATACAAATTTCTTCCCACCATACCTGCCCTCCCACCCACACTCCCATCCCTCTTCCTCTTCCCTCTCCCCTTGCCAGTCCCCTTCTCCATTAAGATTCATTTTCAATTAACTCTGTACACAGAAGACTGACTCTATACTAAGTAAAGATTTCAACAATTTGCACCCCCACACACACACAAATTGGGAACTAGTTTTACAGTTAACTCTCAAAGATCCTGCATGGGGAGTTAGTGCACAGTGACTCTTGTTAATTTAACAATTAACACTCTTAAGTATGATGTCAGTGACTACCCGAGGCTCCCGACATGAGCTGCCTAGGCTATGAAAGCATTTTGAATCCACAAATCCCATCAGTATTTAGAAAAGGCCATAAGCAAAGTGGAAGTTCTCTTCTTCCTTTAGAGAATCCTTCTTTGATGGTCAGTTCATCTTTTAGTACTTTCCTAGGCCATAGCAGAGCTGGATCAGAAGAGGAGCAGCCAGGACTCGAACCAGCACCCTTATGGTATGCTGGTGCTGCAGGTGGAAGATTAACCTACTGCACCACGGTGTTGGCCCCCAAACTCTTATATGAATTCCAATATTCTCTTAATGGAGCATTTGGTTCCCCTTAGGTAGAATCATGTCATCTGCAAACAGAGATAATTTGACTTTCTCCTTTCCAATTTGTGTCCCTTTGATTTCTTTTTCTTGCCTAATGTCTCTGGCTAAAACTTAACAGAGCTGTATTGAATATCAGTGGTGAAAGTGGACATCTGTATCTCGTTCCAGATCTTTAGTGTAAATGCTTCCAACTTTTCCACATTCAAAATGATGCCTGCTGTGCATTTGTCAGATATTGCCTCAATTATGTTGAGGAATGTTCCTTCCTTATTCACTTTTCTTAAGATTTTTATCATGAAAAGATACTGTATTGTATCAAATGCTTTCTCTTCATCTATTGAGATAGCATGGTTTTTATTCTTCAATTTGTTAATGTGATATATCACATTTATTGATTTGCATATTTTTAAAGATTTATTTATTTATTTGAAAGTCAGGGTTACAGAGAGGCAGAGAGAGAGAGAAAGAGAAAGAGAGAAAGAGAGAGAGGAGGAGAGAAAGAAAGGAAGGAAGGAAGGAAGGTCTTCTGTCTACTGATTTATTCCCCAAATGGTTGCAACAGCTGGAGCTGGGCCAATTTAAGCCAGGAACCTGATCTTTCAGGTCTCATACATGGTTCCATGGGCCCAAGGACTTAAGCTATCTTCCACTGCTTTCCTAGGCCATAGCAGAGAGCTGAATTGAAAATGGTGTAGCTGGACTCTAACTGTCACCCATATGGGATACCAGCACTACAGGTGGCAGCTTTACCTGCTATGTCACAGCACTGACCCCTGATTTGCATATGTTGAAACATCAGTGCATACCATGTATAAATCCCACTTGGTCCTGGTGAATGATGTTTCTGATGTGTTGTTGGATTCAGTTAGGTAATATTTTATTAAGGATTTTTTTGCATCTGTGTTCATCAATGATACTGATCTATAGTTCTCTTTGTTGTATCTTTTTCTGGTTTTGGAATTAAGGTGTTGTTGGTTTCATGGAAGGAGTTTGAATAGTTTGAGAAGAATTGGAATTAGTTCTTCTTCTTTTTTCTTTTCTTTTCTTTTTTTTTGACAGGTAGAGTGGACAGTGAGAGAGAGAGAGACAGAGAGAAAGGTCTTCCTTTTCCATTGATTCACCCCCCCCCCCCCCATGGCTGCTGCGGTTGGCGCGCGACCGCACTGATCTGAAGCCAGGAGCCAGGTGCTTCTCCTGGTCTCCCACGAGGGTGCAGGACCCAAGAACTTGGGCCATCCTCCACTGCCTTCCCTGGCTACAGCAGAGAGCTGGACTGGAAGAGGAGCAACTGGGACAGAATCCGGCGCCCCAACAGGGACTAGAACCCGGGGTGTCGGCGCCGCAGGCGGAGGATTAACGTAGTGAGCTGTGGCGCAGGCCAGAATTAGTTCTTTAAAAGTCTGATAGATTTGCAAGAACCACACAAAGAATTTGTGTGATCTCAGTGTTAGCAATGAACCCCTCTGCAACCATCCTTCTGAGTCATTTACGGAACTCTGAGCCTCTAAAGCCAGACACAGTGATTGCCCAGAGACCCAGCTGGGTTCCATGCTTTATCATGTAGTCACAGACTTCTCATGGTCATTATACGCAGGGCTCCCACAGCCACAGGGAGAAGGTGATCTACTCAGCCCTATGAGGCTGCTCTAAGGCATTTCCAGAGCCAGCTGCCTGTCTCTATTCCACCTTGGCAGTTTGAATAGAGGCACCAGTGATATAGAGGGGAGGGGAGCACTTCAGAGACTGAAGTGGATACCCCACCCCTGCCAACCCTCCAGGAAAAAGTCAAAGAAAGTGATGACTGTGTATTTATCCTTCAGATAAATTCCCCTAGTTACATGTGGACTAGCTGCAGTGGCCTGCACTTGCCTTTAAAGATGGGAATTCTTTCCTGCTCTTTACCTGGAGCCCTTGTAGGAGGGATGGTAAGTATGCCTTGTGCTCTCGATTCACCAATTTAAGTGGTCAGCCTGTCCCCTACTAACACTCCAGGTCTGATTGGGTGGTCCACAAGGTTCTCCCTCAGGCAATATCACCAGTGACATGGGCTGTCACAGTCTCCTATTTCTCTTTAAGAAAATGGTGTCTCCTCCTGATGCTGATTCTGATACTCATAGGAGTGGCACAGAGGAGCACTGCCCGACTTTTTGCTGCCGAGTATAGCACTCTGCAGGAGTGGGGCAGGGGAAGAAAGCAGGGTGGCTTTGCTGCTCCAAGCCTGGCACTTACCCAGATACAAGTCAGCTCCCCAGGCTGAAATAAAAGTCAGTAGATGACTACAGAATACCTCTAAGCTAGAACTGTGAGCTGTGGGGCATACAACTATTCCTTCCTCTTTGTTGTGGTTTGATGGATGCTGGCTTTGTTGTGTAGCTGGCTATATTGGTATGTCTATCTTCTCTCCTCTTGTCCCACAAAGTCTTCATTTTTTTCAAGTTCTTGGTTGAAAATTTCCATCAGTCAGGCATCTGGAAGTGTTGCCTTTCCTTTGTTCTTTTCATATCCTGGAGAAGCTGAAGTTTGTGTGGCTACACTCTGTTCAGCCATCTTGGATCTCCCTCACTGTCCTTGAAGAACTTCTCATTCACCACTCTGACAAATTTTCATGCCAGTTTATCAACCAGTTTTCAGGAATTTGGTTAACAAATCTTGCCTTACAGGAAGGTACCATCTTCAGTGTAGAGAGCTCTAGTCCTCATGGAGGAATCAGAGCCCAGCTTGGTAAGGGCATCCTTCCTAGGCCCACTGGGCAGCCAGGCAGATCACAGCTCCTAGTGACTCACAGGCCCTGTCTCTGTATTTTCCACACAAATGTCACCTGTGAGAAATATTACACATGATAAATTTTACACGTTGAGAAAACAAACTGGGAGTTAAATGATGTGACCAGGGTTACTCAGTTGGTATGTAAGTGTGAACTGGGACTGTGGTCTTAGAATCAATTCTGGTGAACCTCCCTATCCTCATTGTGTGGTAGCAACCCCTGGTATCCCATAGCATAACCCCTGGTATCCCATAGCAATCTGTGGATTGTTTGAAATTCAGCTTTAGCTGAAATCCATGTGAACTCTGACTGTGTTCAGGCTAACAGTGTCCCACACCAAGGGCGTATCATTCATCTTTCTGCCAAAATGCCTTTTGTGAGGTCACAGATGTCTGGTCAGCCCGTGTACAAGCGTAGTCCAGAGCTTTCTCTCAGGGTAGCCTTCAACCCAAAAGGAAATGAGGAGAGCTGGACAAGTCTCTGACTTGTACCCTACAGGAGCGTATTTTCAGGAAGAAAGTGCTCAGGAGGTCCTAGGAGTAGTAAGTCCTTGTTTTCAACAACCACACTGAAAACCATCCTTTATATTGGACTTTCCTCCCTCCCCTGCTCCCTCATCCTGCTTCCTAGAACACCTCCCAGATAAACTGTTCCAACGTTTTTCTCAAGCTTCATATTGAAGGAAACCAAAACCCACACACAGGCCTTTAATCCTGAGAGGAAACTAAGATAAATCATTCTCCCTGAAACCCAGAAGTTACCTCTGTTCTATGAAGACCTACAGAAAGCACATTCTTAGTGCTTCACAAGAGCAATAGAAATAGTTGGGGCTATCCTTTATGTCCTGTGTTTTCCCCAAATGATTGGATCTAGGACAGAACTTCAGATCAGAGAGAGCCTCCTGGATCCTATCAGGACATAGAGTATGTTCATTCTCAGAGTCCAGAAGAACAAGGTAGATCCTCATGTGTGGACTTTTTGAACTTTCAATAGATTACTTGTTATGTAAGAAACTGCCCCGAACTCAGTGGTTTAAAGCATGTCAACATTTATTTTGCTCATTGTAATATGACTTCATAATTGCTGTCTTGACAAGTTTTGAGGCCCAGGGTAGAGACCAGTCAGTACCCCTTCTTTGAGCAGCCAATTAGATCCATACCCAAGGAGATCCAAGATGTCTGAATTAGGGTATAGCAACACTAATGAAAAAAAAGATATGGAAAGAACAAAGGAAGGACCACACTTCCAGTGGTCTAAGGGACATTTCTGTGGGACAGGAGGAGAGGAGACTGAGACACCGCTGCAGCCAGCCACTCAGAGCTGCCAGCTGTGAGCTGCCATCATACCACGAAGATAGGAAAACGTTTCCGCATGCCCTGCCACTTGTAGATTCAGCTGAGAGGGGGTTCTACAGTCACTCACTCACTGTTACCTCATCCTGGGGAGCTGACTGAGATCTGAGCAACTGCCAGACTTGGAGTAGGGAAACTGCCTTGCTTCCTTCCCCTCCCCCACTCCCACAGAGTACCATACTTCACAGCAAAAAGCTGATGTTGTATTCCTTTGGGGACATCATGTTGTCGTCCTTCTTCCTGTCTCTTGAATGGCTGCGTTTATTTTTAGGCATTTGTGGATATACTTATTGATTTTTTTTCCCCTGTGATGGCTTTTCTCTTTGGACTGTGCCTCTATGAATTAGTGGAGTGTCTTCTCTTTCAGCATGTGTGTGCTGGGTGTGGCCAGGGAGCTCTGTTTAGTGCTCCAGGATGGAGTGTCCAATGTGATTCCCAAATTAGGCATGGTGAATCTTTTTTTTATTTGAGGGGAGATTTATTTAGCTTTGTTGGCATAGTCTCATGTTCAACTTCCTCTTCTCCAAGGAGACCAATGGCTGCATGATAGCCCCAGTGGGTACAATATTCATCCATGCTGCCACAAGAACCACACAGAAGATCCAAGCAGTACTTGGTATGAGCACAGATTCTGTATCAGTGACCTTTACCAGGGAATCAGGGAGCCCAGAGTGTGTGGAGCCACCCACAGTGACTACCCAAAGACCCAGCCACACTCTGCGCCTTCACGCATAGCTACTCTGTTTTCACATTCCAGCACACAAGACTCCCATAGTCATGAGCACCCAGACCCCTTTCAATTCTCCCAGCAAGACTCAGGCATGTCCTCTTGGCTGGTAGCTGTGTGCACAGACATGAGCTGGCACAGCTGTTACATAGGTCCAAAACCACACCTGCCTCCCCTTGCTAGTTATAGGACACTGGTGCTGGGTGGTTGAGAAGAGAGAAAGTTGCCCACTCCCCCAGCCCCTTTTTTTCCCCTCTAGGTTGGCAGTTATACTGTCTCCCATAGGGCTCCAAACCAGACACATACCTGGCTATGCCCGCAGCTTTCTTGCCAGTGGCTTGAGCTGCTGCAGTATAGTCTCACCTCACTCTTTAGTGTGTGAGTTATATATCTTGCAACTTTACCAAACTCTCTTATGAGTTCCAATAGCCTCTTAGTGATCTTTTGGTTTTCCTATTTATAGAATAATGTCATCTGAAAGCAGGGATAGTTTGACTTCCTCCTTTCCAATTTGTATCCATTTGATTTCTTTTTCTTACATAATGTATCTGGCTAATAGTTCTAGGACAGTATTCAATAGCATTGGTGAAAGTGGGTATCCTTGTATGATTCTGTTTCATAGTGGAAATGCTTCCAACTTCCCCCCATTCAATAAGATGCTGGTTGTGGGTTTGTCATGAATTGTCTTGATTGCATTGAGGAATTCCCTTTCTATACCCAATTTGCTTAAGTTTTTTTTTTTATCATGAAAGGATATTGTATTTTTTTTCAAGATTTTTAAAAAATTCATTTGAGAGGTAGAGTTAGAGTTGGAGACTCAGAGATAAAGGTCTTTCATCTGCTGGTTCACTCCCCAAATGGCCACCAATATCCAGAGTGAGATGATTTGAAGCCAGGAACCACCCAAGGATGTTATATTTTATCAAATGCTTTGTCTGCACCTATTGAGAGAATCATGGTTTTTGTTCTTCAGTTTGTTAATGTGATGTATCATATTGATTGATTTGTTAATGTTGGATCATCCCTGCATACCAAGAATAAATCCCACTTGGTCCAGCTGAATGATCTTTCTAACATATTGTTGGATTTGATTAACTAGTATTTTGTTGAGAATTCTTGCATATATGTCACCAGGAATATTAATCTGTGGTTCTATTTCTTTCTAGTATCTTTTTCTGGTTTTGGAATTAAATTGTTGCTGGCATCATAAAAGGAGCTTGGAAAGTTTCCCTCTCTTTCAAATGTTTGAATAACTTGAGAAGAATTGGAATAATTTCCTTTTTAAAAGTCTGGTGGAATATTCCTAAAGTTGGATTTATGAAATACATGAAGTTTCTGGGGACAAAATGTCTGGCAGAATTCAGCAGTGAAGCCATTCAGTCCTGTGCTTTTCTTTGTTGCGGGATCTTTATTTACTAATTCAATCACCATCTCAGTTGTTGGTCTTGTTAGGTTTTATGTCTCATGTCTCAAGTCTTAGTTTTGGTTGATTGTATGTGTCCAGGAATCTTTCCATTTTTCTAGATTTTCCAATTTGTTGGCACATAGTTGTTTATAGTAATTCCTGAAGGTTCATTTTATTTCTGTGGAATCCTTTTTTATTTCTGGAGTATCTCCTTTTTCATCTGAGTTTATTAATGTTGGTGTTCTTCCTCTTTTTTTGGTTAACTGGGCCAATGGTACATCAATTTTGCTTATTTTTTTCTAAAAACGAACTCTTCATTTCATTGATCTTTTGTATTTTTTTTAATTTCAAATTCATTTAATTTTATTTATTTCTTTCCTCCTACTAACTTTGAGTTTGGCTTAGTGTTGTTTTTCTAGGTCCATGAGATGCATTGATTGCTCATTTATTTGAGGCCTTTCCAATTTCTTGATGTAGACAGCAATTTGTATATACTTCTTTCTTACACTTGCTTTTTTCTTTTTCCAATATGTTTTGGTATTATTGTCATCTTCATTCATTTTTTAAAATTTATTTGACACGCAGAGTTATAGACAGTGAGAAAGACAGAGAGAAAGGTCTTTCTTCCGTTGGTTTACTCCCCAAATGGCCACCATGGCTCGCACTATGCCAATCCAAAACCAGGAGCCAGGTGCTTCTTCCTGGTCTCCCATGTGGGTGCAGGGACCCAAGCACTTGGGCCATCCTCGACTGCCCTCCCAGGCCACAGCAGACTGGACTGGAAGAGAAACAACCAGAACTAGAACCTGGTGCCCATATGAGATGCTGGTGCTGCAAGCGGAGAATTAACCAAGTGAGCCACGGCGCCAGCCCCATCTTCATTCATTTCTAGGAACTGTTTGATATTCTTTATTTTTTCTGTGACCACTGTTCATTCAGCAGTGTGCTGTTCAACCTCCTTATGTTTGAATATTTTCTAGACATTCTTGAGTTATTAATTTCCAATTTAATTAAATTGTAATCAGAAAAGATGCATGATATTATTTCCTCTTTTTTGAATTTGGTGAGACTTGTTTTATGGCCTATCATATTGTCTATCCTAGAGAATGTCCCATGTACTGATGAAAAGAATATGTATTCTCAACCGTGTGATGTAAGGTTCTATAGCTATCAATTAGCGCCATTTGGTCCATAGTGTAGATTAGCTCTGTTGTTTCTTTGTTGATTTTCTGTCTTGTTGCTCTGTCATTTGATGAATGTGCAGTGTTGAGTCCACCATTACTGTTGTATTGAAGACTATGTCTCCATTTAGATGTATTAACAATTGTTTTAAAAATGATCTAAATGAAAGATCTCTGTAAGATCCCAGTGGAAAGAATGGGCCATCAAAGAAGGAGGTACCTTTCTCTGAAGGAAGGAGAGAACTTCCACTTTGATTATGGCCTTGTCTAAATAAGGTCAGAGTTTGTGAACTCAAGAGGCTCTCATAGCCTTGGCAGCTCATGACAAGAGCCTTGGGTGATTACTGACATCATAAATAAGAGTTTCAAGTGTAAATCAACAACAGGAGTCACTGTGCACTTACTCCCCATGCAGGATCTCTGTCCTTAATGTGTTGTACTATGCAAATTAATGGTACAACTACTACTCAAAGAGCAGTTTATACATTGTGTGTCTGTGTAGGTACAAACAGTTGAAATCTTTACTTAGCATGTACTAAGTTGATCTTCTGTATATAAATATAATTTAAAATGAATCTTGATGAAGAATGGGATGGGAGAGGGAGTTGGAGATGGGGTGGTTGTGGGTAGGAGGGAGGTTATTGGGGGAAAAAGCTACTATGTCCAAAATTTATACTTTCAAAATTTATATTTATTAAATAAAAGTTTTAAAAACAACAACAACAAAAAACAATTGTTTTAAATAGCCAGGCACCCTGGCATTGGGTGCATATAAATTCTTTATAGTAACCTCTATATGTTGAATTGATTCCTTAATCATTACACAATGCCATTCTTTATCTCTTTTAACAATTTTTGTGTTAAAGTCTATTTTGTCTCATATTAGGATGACTACACCTGCTTGATTTTGTTTTCTGTAAGCATGGGCTGTCTTTTCCATCATTTTACTTTCAATTTGCCTTTATCTTTGTTGTTGAGGTCTATTTCTTTTAGGCAATAAATAGATGGGTCTTGTTTTTAAATTCATTCAGCCAGCCTGTTTTTCTTATTTGCAGAATTTAGACCACTTAAATTCATTAATGATAACTAATGACTTGGCCCTGCCATTTTCCATAAAGATTTCTAATGTTTGCTTTGGATTTCCTTTTTACTTTTACTAGATTTTCTGTCTCCACATTCTTTCATAATGATGGTTATCTTTCCATGTTTCTCTGTGTAACAAGTGCATACTTAAGCATCATTTGTAAAGTTGGATTAGTGATGACAAATTCTCTGCATTTCTACTTGTTATGGGAGGTCTTTATTTCACCCTTATTCAGAAATGAGAGCTTTGCAGGGTATAGTATTCTGGGTTGACAGTTTTTTTCTCTCTTAGCCTGTGGCATTTGTGATGAGAAATCAGCTGTAAGTCTAATTGGAGACCCTCTGAAAGTGATCTGGCATTTCCTTCATGCACATTTTACAATATTTTCTTTACATCTTACTGTTGAAATTTTGACCATAACATGCTATGGTGAAGATCTTTTGTAGCCATGTCTATTAGGAGTTCTTTGTGCCTCATGTACTTGGGCATTCCTTTCTCCACATTAGATAAGTTTTCTAATATTTTTTCACTGACCAGGCCTTATAATCCATTCTCTTTCTATTCCTTCAGGAACTCTTAAGACCTGTTTTTTTGATTGTTCGATAGTATTCTATAAATATTGAACATTGTTTTAACTTTCCTAATTTTTTTCTTGTCTCTCTCCCCAGTTTTGGTCTATTTCCAAAGATTTGTCTCCTAGCTAGGATATTCTTTCTTTTGACCCTTCAAGTCTGTTGTTGAGGCTTTCCATGCATTTTTTATTTGACATATTGAATTTCTCATTTATAATATTTGTTTGATTTCTCTTCAAACTCTCAATTTTGTGAAATTTTTTCCTCCACGTTATGTATGAATTTTTTTATCTCATGACTTTTCTTCTCATTGGTTCTCAGCAATCCTATGATAATTCTTTTGAATTCCTTTTCAGGCATTTCATCAATCTCTTCATCTTCATATTATAATATTAAAATGTTGTTATATTTTGTTGGGGAGTCACATTATCTTCCTTATTTCTTGAATTTCTGCATTTATTTTTAGGTATTTGTGTTGTTTTTCTTCTCTGATGGATTTTATCTTTGGACTATATGTCTGTGAATTAGTTGAGTGTCTGCTCTTTCATTAATACCAAGAGTCACATACTGGGTGTGGCCACAGCTCTCTCTTCAGTGCTCCTGGGTTGGTGAGTATCCAGGGTGACACTCAGTTTGGGAGTGGAAGACCTCTTCTGTCAGCTAGGGGGTGGTAATAATCACCAATGTGGCATAATTACACCTTCACCTTTTCTCTTCCAAGTGATCATTGTCCAGGGCTAGCCCACAGTGATACAACCCTTATCTACACTGCTGCATGAACTGCACAAAAGATTTGTGCATTCCTAAGGGTGGACACTGATCCTTCTGCAATTACCCAACCCAAATAATCATGGAGCTCTAAGCCTCTGGCTCCTAACAGTGATTTCCCAGAGACCCTGGTACACCCTGTACCCCACTGTGCAGTCACAGATTTCCTAGAGTCATGGTGTCCCACATCCACAGAATGCAGAGAATCTGCTCCACCCCACTAGTCTGCCATGTCTACGGAGATAGCAGAGATGTTCTCATAGGCAGATGCCTATGGGTTTCCACCTTGGCAGTTTGATTCTGCTATTTTCCCCTTGTCTAAAGCTGCACATCTTTCCTCTATTCAGTCAACTTGAAATCCTGAAATTCAGTCTCTCTTAACAAGTAACACTTACTGAGTACTTACTGTGCGCTAGGTGTGTAATGGCAAACCAGACGACCAACCGCCATCTTAGTTTCACCACTCCATTTCTACATCTCTCTCTCTCTCAGAAGGATTTTAACCCACCTGCCAGTCTACCCGCCATCACTCTCTCACTATAAAATTATAAGTATTATCACAAGCATGGCTGATAAGGTCTGCAAAACCAGTAGGGCACCTGAGAGGCTAACTCCTGAAGAACAGTAAAAAAGATGTTGTGTAACATGAGGATTCTACCTGGCTTCCTATTGGTTGTAAATGTATAAAATCTGGCCTCTAATGCTATTGTGTTCAGAAGAAAACCTCAATGCGGGCTGTGCCCATATTGCCCTTCTGTCCCATCGTGGAATCCTGCCATTCTGGGGAATCCCATATATACATTGCCCCAATGAACTCTTATTAAACAAAACAAAACAAAACAAAACAAAACAAAAGACCAAAGCCATAATGTGGGGTGAGAATAGGATCTAAATGAAAGAATCTGGTTTCATGGTTGAATTTTGGAGCACCAGAGTAGGGGTAGTCTGGGGTAGTCTTTTCTACTACAGGGATTTCCCCTTTCTTCAATAGGCAAATGCCTCTGATAGTTTCCCTGATGTGTGAAATGATCATTATGAATACCTAGTCACTGATGAGTATGTTCAAACCTTCCTTATGCACAACTGGGACTTTTATAAATCAACTTGGAATATTTGATTTTTTTCACAGCAAGTCTCAGAGGGAAGTTTATTTCTTCTGTTAACCAAAATCTCCAGGAAGAAGTAATCTTCCATAATGCCTGGCAAGATTTTTATAGATGTTATTAAACTGATACTGTGTGAATTACTGTTGACACTATTAGATCATGGAACCCAGTAGGCAGTAATGGCCAGAGCCAAGTACAGGAATGCATTTCTTAACCAATGAAATAGAAATGTGCTTTTAAAAGTTCATTTTTCATTGTAAAGTTAAAGTTTTAATTTGTGAATAGAAGAGCTTGTGTTCTTTTAAACTTTTAACTAAATTGTACATTTAAAATGAGACCGCTATTTTTAAAAAAATTTTAATTTATTTATTAGGGGGGTAGAGTTACAGACAGTGAGAGGGAGAGACAGAGAGAAAGGTCTTCTGTCCATTGGTTCACTCCCCAAATGGCCGCAATGACCGGAGTTGCGCTCTTCTGAAGCCAGGAGCCAGGAGCTTCTTCCTAGTCTCCCATGGGGGTTCAGGGGCCCAAGGACTTGGGCCATCTTCTACTGCTTTCCCAGGCCACAGCAGAAAGCTGGATTGGAAGAGGAGCAACCGGGTCTAGAACCCGTATGGGATGCTAGCGCTGAAGGCGGAGGATTAACCTACTGTGCCACGGTGCCAGCCCCAAGACTACTATTGTTGATTTTATAAATTTATCTCAAGAATGTTGTAAAGGATTTTATTAGAAGTTATCAATCTAATGAGAGAAATATTTATGAAGGGACCTTCAAAAAACTCATGGAAAATGTGCATTATGAAAAACTATGCATGGATTTAAAAAGTTTTCTCATCAAAATAAACTTATCTTTAAGTTTTTTTGTCATGAACTTTTAAATATTCTTATAATTTGGGTTTGTGTTGAACATAAAATTAAAGTTTTAAGCATAAAATGTTTTAAAAATATTTCTTTATTTATTTGAAAGGTATAATTACAGAGAGGCAGAGGCAGGGAGAGGCAGAATTACAGAGAGGCAGAAAGAGAGAGGACTTCCATCCTATGGTTCACACCCCAAATGGCCACAACAACTGGAGCTGAGCCAATCTGAAGCCAGGAGCCAGGAACTTCTTCTGGGTCTCCCATGTGGGTGCAGGGGCTCAAGAACTTGGGCCATCTTCCATTGCTTTCCCAGGCCATAGCAGAGAGCTGGATCAGAAGTGAAGCAGCTGGGACTAGAGCTGGCACCCATATGGGGTTCTGACACTGCAGGCTGTGGCCCTACTGGCTACATCACAGCACTGGCCCCAATAAAAGAATGTTTAACAGCTACATGTAAAAGAAATAGCCCCAAGCTGGCAACCGGGGGAATAGAGCACTTGCTTTCTTCTTATAACCAAAAAATTGTGTGACTTTGGCTAAGTAACTCTCTGGGACTCAAGTTCCCTTGCCTATAAAAAGTGGTTGTGGTGAGGGGACTGTGTAGTGGCATGGCAGGTAAAACCACTTCCTGCAATGCTGGCATCCTATATCAGCACTGGTTTGAGTCCCAACTGCTGCTCCTCCCATCCAACTCCCTGCTAATGTACCTGGGAAATCAGCTGAAGTTGGCTCAAGTTCTTCACCCTCTGCTACCCACATGGGAGACCAGGAAGAGGCTCCTGGTTTTGGCCTTGCCCAGCCCTGGCCGTTGGGGCTATTTGAGGAATGAATCAGCAGATGGAAGACCTCTCTCTCTCTCTCTCTCTCTCTCTCTCTGTTGCTGAGGATTCATTCTGAGAGGAGAAGCACGGTGGGGGCAAGAGGTGCGGAGTCACCACACAGACCCCGGGAGAGGGGTGAAAGCAGGCCAGAAATGAGCAGCTCGCAGACTCGTTTATTTCAGTTAGTGAAGCAACTCATATAGCCGAGACAGCCATTCTGGTCAAGGAGCAGTTTATGCCGTAACCAATCACTGCCTGTTGCTAGGCAGGCTTCTTTGCCGGGTGGCTTCCACCACCATTTCCTGAGTTAACTGACACTTGCTCACCAGCGCCATCTTGCACAGCCTTCTCATTCCACCACATCTCTCTCTTTGTAACTGTCTTTCAAATAAATAAAGCAAATCTTTTTTAGAACGGACTAGGTTAGTTAACTATGTGTCTGTTTTAGCACTAAAAGTAGGGATTCTTGTGATTGAGAACAGTAGGAGTCAGATAATGTAAAAATTATGAATAGAATATGAATAGAATATTTTGGAAGGAAATGATGGATAGGAAGAGTTTCAATTGTTGTAAAAGAGAAATTGTTAACCTGTATTTAAGAAAGTTGCAGTCTAAAGTTTTAAATTTTCTGGCACTAAACTATAGGGAGAATTCTTGAGGAAAAGTTTGTAGTGAGTCCCTAATTATGGTGACCAATCATCCCTATTTCTCTAGAAGTGAAAGTTTCTCACAAAGAAGAATTGGAATGTTTTCAGTCTATTATGGAATTTCCAAGTCTGATTTCTGGTTCTTCTTTCTCTAGTTTCTTGCTACTGTGCACCTGGGGAGGCAGTGGGTGATTGTCTGTGCTAGTGGGGTCCTTCCGAACCACATGGAAGATCTGGATTAAATTTCTGATTCCTGGCTTTAGCTTGTCCAAGCCCTGGGTGTTTCAGGCATTTGGGGGAGTGAACCACCAGATGGGAACCCTCTTACTCTCTCTGTTTGCCCTTTCAAATTTTTTAAATAATCCAAATAATAATTCTACAGGGCACACAATATTTATGTAATGAATAGAGTTTTAAAGTTATAAGCTGGAGAATCTACACAAAGGAAGGTAGACTAAGAGATAAAAAGTGAGAAGCTTCTTCACCTCTGTGCTGTATATCTGATTATTTGTTCATTCATATCTCTTGTGTTAGTGAGTATACCCTCTGTGAAGCACAGTACTAGTTGTCAGGGACTAAAATAAATAAAGACCATATAAACCAACAGGATCAATTCCTTCGTTTCAACCTACCTTGTTGCTATCAGATGTGTGTTTCCATCCCTCCTCCAGGGCCTTGTCCTGTAAGTGCCTCATACGTCTTGGGACTGAGCCCAGTCCTGGTACTTGGTAGGCACTCAGCAAATATTTACTGAATTGGATTTCTGTTACCCCTGTGCTCTTTCTGCCTTTTTAAAAAACCTCTTTTCCCTTCTCTGTCTCAAAGGATTCCAGTAATATTTTTTCTGTAGGACTCAAAGCACTTGGCAAACATTTTCTGAGATCTTTACAGCCTGTCTGTGAAATAGATAAGAAGTACCCTGATAGCAATTGTACCCATCACTGGCTATGGTCTCTCTTGCTTTTCTTATGTCCTATTACTGATGGTTCACTTGAGCTTCCACAGCAGGTCAAGAAACAGTTTAATAGTTCTCATGTCTCATTTTGGGCATCTGTAGTGCAGTAGTCTTGGGAAATATGTGGACTTCAAAGGTACTTATTGGAGAAAAATCCAGATCAAAGCAAATGGCACAGTAAAACGCCAAGTGCAGGGCTTGTGTTGCACAGTGAGGGCCTGTAAAGGTCTCCTGAGGACATCAGCCTGAAGGAGCCACCTGGAGTCGGAATTTTCCAGTCCTCCTGGAGATTTAGGTGAGGCCATTGCTGTTGATTCCATTTGGAAGTTTGGCAGCAGGAAGGGATCTTAGGATTTCACTGTCTGAGTGTCACCACAGTGAAAGTAGGACGAAACAGTAAGACATTTAGGACTAGGCTATTTGCTTTTTTGTATGATGTCTGGAATTAAACAGCTAAAAATATTACTGTTTAAAAATCCCTAATTCTTACCACATTCTGGTGATATAGATACTTTTTTTCTTTTTATAAAAAGGACACATGGATCTTTTAGCTGTTACTGAGGGCCACATATCAAATTAACCCATCAGTATATTCACAAAGCTTGTATAACTACTTGATCTCAGAAGGTCATGTGCATTTGAAACTATGCAAACTGTGGGACATTACTCAGTTTATAAGGTTATAGACTACATAGCAGATGCATTGTGTAGTTATTATCAATGTTACCTCATATTTGCATTGGGTCCTTATTATATCTGTACATGATTGCCCCAGTTCAGGCAGGCAGTTTGTGGATTTATGGTCCTTTCTGCAACTGGCAAGAAACATCCTTAAACTTGGGATCATCAGTTGTAAAATAAGTTAGCTAGTTCACAACACACCCAGGCCTTCTGTGTGTGTGAGCATATGTGTGTAGTTCTGTGTGTTGTCTATCTGATTTTATTACAAGCAACCAGTAACTCTTAGAAAAAAGTATAACTACAGTCTTGCTGGGTGTTGGTAAGGAAGAAGCAATAGGAAGAATTTAGCTCAGGTAGCAATCCTTTCTGGAAACTGTCTCAGAGACATACATGCTTGAAAAAGGAGGCAGACTCTATTATAATTTTACAGAAATGGTAACACATTATAGACATTGTTCTGTAGCTTGTTTTTTCACTCAAAAATTATCTTAGTGCTCTTGCCTTCACATTACAGAGAGCTTGCTCAGTTTCCTTCAAGCTGCATGGATCTTAATTGTTTCGGGCACTGTTTTTCCAATTGTAAAAATATACATAATTACCTGGAGGGCTAGTTAAAATACAAATTGCTGAGCTCCATTTCCAAGTCTGATTTAAGAAGTCTGGGATAAGGTATAAGAATTTGCATCTCTCCTTACATTTGTATATATGAAACACATGAAATTTATTCACCTTATATAAATAAGAAAATTTTTTTAAAAAAGAATTTGCATCTCTAAAAAGTTCCCAGAAGTTGCTGATGCTGTTTCCTAAAGATCACATCTTGCAAACCTTTTACTGTAGGTGGACTATGACATGTTTAGCCTGTGATAGATGGCAGAGTACAGGCATTTGGCTTAGCAGTTGAGACTCTAGTGAAGTCTCATATCAGAGTGCCTGGTTTCTAAACCCAGCTATAGCTCCTGAATCTAACTCCCTGTTAATATGTACCCTGAGAGTAATGGCTAAAATGGTTAGATCCCTGCCACTCATGTGGGAGGCCTGGATAGTGTTTCTGGTTCCCAGCTTGAGCCTGGCTCAGGCTGGGCAGTTGTGGGTATTTGGGACATAAACCAATGATGGGAATTCATTCTCTGTATTTCTGCCTCTTAAAAACACTTACTAACAGTTCCAAAAGATAGCAGAAGCTTTTCTATCCTCTTGAGGTATATAACTATGCGGTACTTGATATTCTTTTAAGATTTATTTATTTGAAAGACAGAGTTCGAGAGGAAGAGACAGGGAGAGAGAGCTTCCATCCAGTGGTTCACTCACCAAGTGGCCACAACAGCTAGGGCTGGGCCAGGCTGAAGCCAGGAGCTTCATCTAGGTCTCCTGGTACAGGGACCCAAGCACTGGGATATCTTTTGCTTTCCCAAGCTGTGAGCAGAAATCTGGATTGGAAGTGGAGCAGTAAGCACATGAACTGGCACCTATCTGGGATGCCAGCAATGTGGGCATTGGCTTAACTGGCTATGCCACAACACCAGACCCACAATTGATATTCTTTTTCATACCATTTTAAACATATATAGATATTTTTTAAAAAAGATTTATTTTATTTATTTGAAAGACAGAGTTACAGAGAGAGGTAGAGACAGAGAGAGAGGTCTTCCATCTGTTGGTTCATTCCCCAGATGGCTGCGAAGGCCAGAGCTGCGCGGATCCAAAGCCAGGATCCAGGAGCTTCTTCCAGGTCTCCCATGTGGGTGCAGGGGCCCAAGGACTTGTGTCATATTGTACTGCTATCCCAGGCCATAGCAGAGAGCTGGATTGGAAGAGGAGCAGCTGGGACTAGAACCGGCACCCATATGGGATGCTGGCGCTTCAGGCCAGGGCTTTAACCTGCTATGCCACAGTGCTGGCCCCATGTATAGATATTTTTGTAGGATTAATTTCTAAAGACAGATCTGGTTCAAGGGTTATATGCATTTGTAATCTATTTGTGTAGTACTGTAATTTACATAGTTTCAAATTTGTCATAGTTTTCCTAGGACAGTGACTATTACACAATTGTAAAAGTCTATTGTAAAGCTTTGTTTTGCCAGTTTGTTAGTTAAAAAATGGTTTTATTTTATATTTATCTTTTCATATAATTAAGAACAATTTGTTTCTTTTTTCAAATTTGTAGAGAAAGTTATGCTACTGGTTATTCTAGACATCAATTTTAAAATGTGGGGGTATTAGTGATTCTTGGGAATTAGGCATCCCTAACTGCCATGGCCCCATAACTGTATTTAGAATCAAAAATAATCAATTAAAATATATTTCATTACATCACACAATTTCACTCGTCCATTTATTCATGAAATAATCAATACCTACAGTATTCTAAATATGAGAGATAAGGAGATGAAAATTTTATCCAGAAGAATTCACCATCTACTAGGGGAAATCAGCATGCGAGCATTATGTCACAATAAAATGATGGCTGAATTGACAGTCCCTACACAGCTCAGAAAAGGAAAAACCTACCTCTTGCTGGGAGAATAAGGGAAATCTTTGCAGAAAACATTGCTTTGAATTGACAATGATGATGCGGAGTTTTCCAGATGGACAAGTGTGGGAGGGTGTTTCAGATAGAACAGCCTGTGGAAAATGAAAGAACCATCATGAAACCACTGTGATGTTAACACTTCAAGAGCCAGGAATGGGAGAGGGGCTTCTCTGAATTTCTAGTTCACATTTGGGATCAGAATAGAGATCTTGCTTTCTTCAATTCGGCTTGTTCCAAACCCAGACTATGAATGTTCCCCTCATGTTTTTAGTGGCCAATTTTCTATTAGTTCTCTCATCTAGTCTTCTTCTGACCATGGCATTTGCGGTTGGGACTATTATTTGTATCAAATGAAGATTTATTTGTGGTATTGCAGCATGAGCTTATGAACTTAGTGTTCCAGCCACTACAACGTAATTCTTAATGAGAGAGTCAGAGGTTAATAGAAAAATAACATGGAGGGAATATGTCTTGTGCTGTATCTTCAAGGATATATTCTCAAGGACTATTCACAGAGGTTTGGAAGTGCTCAAAATGTTTTGAAAAAAGGGATGCAAGATGTCTAACAATACAGCAAGTTTTATCTCTGTTCTTTTTTTTTTAAACTTTTATTTAATGAATGTAAATTTCCAAAGTACAGCTTATGGATTACAATGGCTTCCCCCTCCCATAACTTCCCTCCCACCCGCAATCCTCCCCTTTCCCGCTCCCTCTCCCCTTCCATTCACATCAAGATTCATTTTCAATTCTCTTTATATACAGAAGATCAGTTTAGTATATATTAAGTAAAGATTTCAACAGTTTGCCCCAACATAGCAACACAAAGTGAAAAAATACTGTTGGAGTACTAGTTATAGCATTAAATAACAGTGTACAGCACATTAAAGACAGAGATCCTACATGATATTTTTAAAAAATTAATTAATTTTCTATGCCATTTCCGATTTAACACCAAGTTTTTTTTTTTCATTTTCAATTATCTTTATATACAGAAGATCGATTCTGTATATACTAAGTAAAGATTTCATCAGTTTGCACCCACACAGAAACACAAGGTGTAAAAATACTGTTTTAGTACTAGTTATAGCATCACTTCACATTGGACAACACATTAAGGACAGATCCCGAGAGGAGCGGCAAGATGGTGGAATAGGAAGTGAGCACATTCATAGTTCGGCAAGACACAGGTTAATAAAAGTGGAGATACTGCAGGGTCAAGGAAGAGTAGGGGATGAAACAGCAGAGGAAACTCTTCTGGAACTAGTGATTCACAGTGGACCTGCGTGGAGAGCATGGGAGCCCAAGTTCGGGACACCAGAGGCAGACTCAATGCACAAGCGCTGGAACGCGAGGTGAGCGAAACCTCAATAGCCTGAGACACCAGCGGGCAAGCGGAAAGAGGAGGCTAGAGGGAACGAGGCTTGAAACTCCATGGGGAAAAGTTCACCAGGCTAACTAGAAGAGAGAGAGGGAAAAAAAAAAGTGACTGAGAGGACATGAGTTTCTCTCTCTCTGCTCACCCCTCAAAGGCGAGCAAGTCAAAGAACAGGCGCCATTTTGGACATACGTCATAAGCAGGGCGACCTCAGGTCTGCACCGGCCCTGAGCCTAGCAGAAAAACCTGACTCTGGGGGAGGGGTGAAATAACAGGAGATTAGGATCTAACTTGGCAACCCAGTGGGATACTGCAGGAGAATTGGAGCCCACACCGAGGGCAGCAGAGATTCCCTGTGTGGTCCTTGGGAAAGAGCTTCTGATCTCTGGCACCTGTGGGTATATCATTCGCCTGCTAACTACCTCCAATTACGTTCAGCTGTGCGGAATTACTTCCCTTTTGAATCAAAAAAAAAAAAAAAAAAAAAAAAGAAAGAAAGAAAGAAAGAGAGATTTACCACGCCTAACCTGGGAGTGTCATCTTTGACACACCCTCAACCCTGAGGAACCAAACACAGCTCTCAGTCCACACTCATCTCAAGCCTCTAAGGCTCCACCGAAAGCAGACAGTCCACTTAATATAGAGCCATAGTGTAACAAGACAAAACACCACTGTGAAGAAACCAAATATCTCCAACATGCCATACAACAAAAACAAAAACCGAGATAACAAGAACAAGGAAGACACTATGACGCCCCCAAATGAAAAAGACACCCCAATTCAAGATTATGAAGATGATGAGATAGAAGAAACGCAAGAAGCGGATCTCAAAATATTGATAAGAACATTAAGAAGTTCTCAAAAACAAATTCTTGAACTACAGAAATCCTTCATGGACAAGATAGAAAATCTCTCTCGTGAAAATGAAATATTAAGGAGCAATCAAAATGAAATGAAACAACTAGTAGAACAAGAAACTGTTATAGTGACAAATCACCACAATGAAATGAAGAACGCAATAGATCAAATGACAAACACATTAGAGAGCCTTAAAAACAGAATGGGCGAAGCAGAAGAGAGAATATCAGACTTAGAAGACAGAGAACAGGAAAGGAAACAGGCAAACCAAAGAAAAGAAGAAGAAATTAGAAATCTAAAATTATTGTCGGGAATCTACAGGATACTATTAAAAAACCCAACATTCAGGTTCTAGGAGTTCCTGAAGGCATGGAGAGGGAGAAAGGATTAGAAGGCCTTTTCAGTGAGATACTAGCAGAAGATTTCCCAGGTTTGGTGAAGGACAGAGGCATCTTAGTACAGGAAGCTTATAGAACCCCTAATAAACATGACCAAAAGAGATCCTCACCACGACACGTTGTAATCAAACTCACCACAGTGAAACATAAAGAAAAGATTCTAAAAGGTGCAAGAGAGAAACGTCAGATTACTCTTAGAGGATCTCCAGTTAGACTCACAGCAGACTTCTCATCAGAAACCCTACAAGCTAGAAGAGAATGGCGAGACATAGCCCAGGTACAAACAGAGAAAAACTGCCAGCCCAGAATACTATATCCTGCAAAGCTCTCATTTGTGAATGAAGGTGAAATTAAGACTTTCCATAGCAAACAGAAACTGAAAGAATTTGTTGCCACTCATCCTGCCCTGCAAAAGATGCTTAAAGATGTGTTACACACAGAAACACAGAAACATGGTCACCAATATGAAAGAAGGTAAAGGAAGGAAACCTCACAGCAAAAGCTCACAGGAAGCTCAATTTCTCTTTGACATAGAATTAAACTCTGATGCTCTGTTAAAGCAATGTGTTAAAGTAATCTATTATGTTCTCTTGATGTCTGTTAAATTCTAATTGTTCAAAAACAGCTGAATTTTTATTAAGAGCTATGGGTTATTTAAATATGTGCTTATTTTAAAGGTTTGAATAATCACCTTATAACAATGATCAAATTTGGTCTATGTTATGTCATGATTTTAAGGAATCTTATTTCAAGCAGATATTTTGGATTTTGAGCCTTCTTGGCATTCTTGACAGGCATTCAAAAAATCAAAGTTTCAAACAATCTGGTCTCTAAAATTTCCAGTAAATCCTGGACTTTGGTTTTTCCAGTTTGGGCCCAACTGAAAAAAAATCGAAGGACATATGTCTGTCATCTTATAGAGACACCAACTAATCAGTCTATTTGGATTATATTAGAAGTACTGTCAAGATGTGATGTGGTACCAAACTTTAAGTTTCTATAATGGAAAATGCTATTAATACAAATGTTTGAGAATTAAAAAGTCTAATGATCTTGTGTTACTAGATATGATAGTTATCTCAATGAGAAAGCCCCAGAGGCCTAAAGGGTTAAATACTTGTAAAATCCTACAGGTGCTTTCAAAAATACTGTGAAGTAAGCAAGTGCCTCTTGTTGGTTGATGAGTTTAGAATTTTAAACATGGCGACTTAAAGTCTTTTGCCATCCACAGTTATATATGATTTGCTGCTCATAAAACTAAAGCGTTGTTGGTTCTGTGTTTAGCTGTCCTCCTATAGGTTCCTATGGACTTTTTCCAGCCACTTCTATTGTATTCAGTACTTTGGGATGGCTCTGTAAACAGATGAAGCCAATAATGTATTAACAGTACCAACTGAGAGAAAGTATGGTTAACCGAGGTTACTAAAAACAAAAAGCAATTCAAATCAATTGGCAATCTACAAAAAGAGTTAAAGATTTTAAAAGCTATTATTAAAATTGCTATATTGGTCTATTATGCTATGTTATATGTGTTTATATATTTTATGTCCACATGGGGAAATTTTATTAAGAGTTTTATTTTAAACGGCTTACAGATAAGATTGTCCATAAATTTAAGCTGCTAAAATCAATCAAAGATACATTTTAATTTGTATGACCTGAATCTGTGTATCATATGTTTTAAACGTGTTGGTAGAAAGAAACTAAAAACATTTTAGATGGTTGTGCCTAAGTTTACTGGTTAAACAAACTACACCATGTTAGATATTTAAGAGGTGTTTTCAAATACATGATTCTTAAAATTTATAGAAGGCATCGGACCTTCTGGTAAATGTTTTGTTAAGTTGTTATCTAATAGTTGAAATGGTTTGCTAAGTATTCATGTAATATTGCTATTGTCAGCAAGCGATCTAGGACTTGCTCCCTCATTTCTCTATTCTAAGCCCAACTTGTTCTTTCATTTCTCTATTCTCTTCAAGGTAGAAAACTAATTCTATTATGAAGGAATCTGTAGGACGCACAATTTAATCTTTAGACCTTATAAAAGAGATGGCTAACATTTTTCTGTAATAGCATAGCCAAAATAAGAACTTAAATAATAATCTCATAGCTAGATTCACTTCGCCATCAGCGAAGTATACAGTAAGTAGAAAAAACCTCCCTTTCAGACCAAAGGGAAAGAAAGTTTTAAAGTGAGAATATAATTTTCCTCATGGGCATTGTCTACCTTATAAAAACTACTACAGAACATGCCTGTGACTATAGACTTGTAGTTCAAGCCACCGAAGATTAGAGATGGGACACGGGCACTCCCTTGACTTGCATCCTCTGGTCTGCTTTAACACAAACCAGGAACAAAAGAAAGCTCGGCATCAGAAGCAATGGATGGCAGGCCTATTACTGGCTGATCTGTACAGTGATCTGCCCTCAAGCAGACCCAACAGGCCAGTCCACTGCAGTGGCTTTCAATGTGGTAAGCCTGGGCTTCAGCAGAAGTCAGCTTGTGAAGAGCCCTGGCAGCTCTGCCAAGAGTTGGATCACTGGAAATGGACCTGCCCTGGAGTCGAGGGATGCCCAGGTCAGAGCCACAGATCTTTTTGGCTCTAAGCTGAAAAGCCCTTCACTCAGCCCAACTTCCAAAGTGACCACTGCAGCTGAGGGGATGGTCAAGTAGGGTCAGCAACATTGCAGGCAGAACTGTAAATTTCTTGTTAGAGATGCCACCTACCTTTACCTGGCCAGCTCTCCTCACAGGCCAGCCAAGTAATGAGAGACAACACAGTGCCTTCCCCTAGGAGGTTCACACCTCCCTTAGGATGTACCCCATGTGAAGAGATAGATAGGTCTGGGCCTCTGAATTTACAAGGCTTAAAGCCCACCAGATTATTATCAAGCCCCTTCTATCAGGTTCTATTTGCCTCTCAATCAGAAAAATTACTTGTAGCTTAGATAGCACCTTTCTTAGCTCCTCTAATAATGACTCTGTCCTTTGTTGTAGACCCTGTCTAGTGCACTTGGGCCTCATTCCTTTGTAATCATAACCTCTACTCTACCACCAATGGCTCTACTCCCAACCTGTGTGTACTGATGGTCCTCTTCCCCACTTAATGCTGTATAATTGTTCAAACCTGGTAAATGCTAGTCTTAGGATCATTGGTTACTATCCTCACTCTGTCTTTTATGACCTTGTCTAAATATGATCAGAGTCGTCAAACTTGGAAGGCTTCCATAGCCTAGGCACCTCATGACGAGAGCCTAGAGTGGTTACTGGCGCCATAAACTAGAGTGTCAATTTGTTGGGTCATCAACAGGAGCCACTGTGCACTTGCTCCTCATGTGGGATCTCTGTCCTTAATGTGCTGTACATTGTGATTTAATGCTATAACTAGTACTCAAACAGTATGTTTCACTTTGTGTTTCTATGTGGGTGCAAACTGTTGAAATCTTTATACTAAATTGATGTTCTGTATATAAAGAGAATTTTAAATGAATCTTGATGTGAATGGAAGGGGAGAGGGAGCGGGAGAGGGGAGGGTTGCGGGTGGGAGGGAAGTTTTGGGAGGGGGAAGCTATTGTAATCCATAAGGTGTACACTGGAAATTTATATTCATTAAATAAAAGTTAAAAATAAAAATAAAAAAAAGGACAGATCCTACATGAAATGTAAGTACACAGTGACTCCTGATGTTGACTTAACAATTTGACACTCTTGTTTATGGCGTCACTAATCTCCCTAGGCTCTAGTCATGAGTTGCCAAGGGCATGGAAGCCTTTTGAGTTCGCCGACTTTGATCTTATTCCGCTAGGGTCATAGTCAAAATGGAAGTTCTCTCCTCCCTTCAGAGAAAGGTTCCTCCTTCTTTGATGGCCCCGTTCTTTCCAATGGGATCTCACTCACAGAGATCTTTCATTTAGGTCTTCTTTTTTTTCAGTGTCTCTATTCTTATATAAATCTGTCTATAATGTGTTTAGCCATCCAATTTTCTTTTAAAAGTCAATTTTCATGTATGATGATACTTAAAAGTTGTGGAAAATGCATATCATGAAAAAATTATACATGTATTTCAAAATTTATACCAGGATAAGCTTGTTTTTTAAAATAAAGATTTATTTATATGAGAGGCAGAGTGATAGAGGATGAGACAGAGAAAGGTTTTTTTGTATGACACAGCTGACTTTATTGGATAACTACACAGTGTCAGAGAGATAGGACCAGGCCCACAGTCAGATATCCTCACTAAGGGCATGGTCAAAACTTCCCCTCCCATCTCAGCTTCTCAACAACCGTGATCAGTCCTTTATTATGGATTGAGTGAAATTCAGTGGACCCAAAATAACCAAGCAATTGGAAAGGGGAAGCCAGAAGAACCTCAAAGAAAATGGTCCCACTCATAGTCATGGCCACGGGGAGAAGACCCGTATTTGGCTTCACTCTTTTTTTTTTTTTTTGACAGGCAGAGTGGACAGTGAGAGACAGAGACAGAGAGAAAGGTCTTCCTTTTCCATTGGTTCACCCCCCAATGGCCACTGTCGCCGGCGCACTGTGCTGATTCCGAAGCCAGGAGCCAGGTGCTTCTCCTGGCCTCCCATGTGGGTACAGGGCCCAAGGACCTGGGCCATCCTCCACTGCACTCCCGGGCCACAGCAGAGAGCTAGACTGGAAGAGGAGCAACCGGGACAGAATCCAGTTTCCCAACTGGCACTAGAACCTGGGGTGCCAGTGCCACAGGTGGAGGATTAGCCTATTGAGCCGTGACGCTGGCCTTTGGCTTCACTCTTAAGAATGTCGTCCCTTGAAGGGAGGAGAGAACTTCCACTTTGACTATGACCCTGTCGGAATAAGATCGAAGTTGTCGAACACTAAAGGCTTCCATAGCCTCGGCAACTCATGACTAGAGCCTAGAGAGATTACTGACACCATAAACAAGAGTGTCAAATTGTTAAGTCAACATCAGGAGTCACTGTGTACTTACGTCTCATGTGGGATCTGTCCTTAATGTGTTGTCCAGTGTGAAGTGATGCTATAACTAGTACTAAAACAGTATTTTTACACCTTGTGTTTCTGTGTGGGTGCAAACTGATGAAATCTTTACTTAGTATATACAGAATCGATCTTCTGTATATAAAGATAATTGAAAATGAAAAAAAAAAACTTGGTGTTAAATTGGAAATTACATAGAAAATTAATCAATTCTTAAAAAAATATCATGTAGGATCTCTGTCCTTAATATGCTGTACATTGTGATTTAATGCTATAACTAGTACTCCATTAGTATTTTTCACTTGGTGTTGCTATGTGAGGGCAAACTGTTGAAATCTTTACTTAATATATACTAAACTGATCTTCTGTATATAAAGAGAATTGAAAATGAATCTTGATGTGAATGGAAGGGGAGAGGGAGCAGGAAAGGGGAGGGTTGTGGGTGGGAGGGAAGTTATGGGGGGGGGGAAGCCATCCATAAGCTGTACTTTGGAAGTTTATATTCATTAAATAAAAGTTTAGAAAAAAAGAGAATGTCATCCTTGGTCAGGAGTTGACTGTGGACAGTTTGCAGCATCTCAAGTCCTTTGGTGTGAAGGTCAGGATCAGAGATCCTCAGGCACTCCTTGTACAGAAGTCACCACTGTGCCTTAGCAGGTCTGGCAATGACCTTGCAAGTGTAACTTGAGGCTACATAATACCTATCCAGCTGACTCGAGGGTCTTAGTGTGAACCTCAGTGCACTGAAGGTGCTCGTCATCTTGGCCAAATACTTGCTTCATGTCTTCAACAACAAGAATCTCACTGTATCATCAAATATTTCAGGCACCATCCACAACTCTGATTTCCAAGGGTTTTAGGTGCTGTATTTAGGAAACTGGACCAAAGACCAAATAAATGTTTCTTCTCCTTCTTCCTGCTTCCTCCTCCTCCCTCCTCCTCATTCTGTTTGTCCTTCTCATCCTTTTTAAAAATTTATTTTGAAAGTCATAGTTACAGACACACCCACACACACACACACACACACGGAGAGGACAAAGAGAAGTGTTTTCATCTGCTGGTTCTCTCCCTAGATGGCTGCCACAGCTAGTCATGGGCCAGGCCAAAGCCAGGGAGCCACGAGCTTCATCCAAGTTTCCCACGTGGGTAACACTGGGCCCAGACACTTGGGCTATCTTTGGCTGATTTCCCAGGCCATTAGCAGGGAGTTAATATGGAAGTATGGCAGCCAGGACATGAATTGGCATATGGGCTACCAGCATCACAGGTGGAGGTATTACCCACTATGCCACAATGCTATCCCACAAACAAATATTTCACAATGTTGTAAGTACCCTTCCCCATATGATTTATGTAAGACTTAGGTATGAATAAGTTTATCTAAGACAAGGTTGTACACAGACCTTCTGAGTTCCCTTTTGTTAATCTCATAAATAATTAGCTGAAATATTTGTCTCTATTGACTAAACTGAAGAAAATGGTCATTAACTTGATCAGACATTAGTCAAGGGTCTCTACTTCCTTCAGAGCCTAAACCTTGGCCCAAGCTTGGGCATTGGAACATGGAATACTCTCCAACTCCCACTTCCCTTTATTACATCTTCTTGAGAATCAGCTGACCTCAGGGAAAACCATTCAGTGACCAAATGTTCAATTAAGGCCTGCACCGCGGCTCACTAGGCTAATCCTCCGCCTGCGGCACTGGCACCCGGGTTCTAGTCCCGGTTGGGGCACCGGATTCTGTCCCGGTTGCCCCTCTTCCAGTCCAGCTCTCTGCTGTGGCCTGGGAGTGCAGTGGAGGATGGCCCAAGTGCTTGGGCCCTGCACCCGCATGGGAGACCAGGAGAAGCACCTGGCTCCTGGCTTCGGATCAGCGCAGTGCGCCGGCCGCAGCAATAGTTTCCTCTCTTTATTCAGTAGCCCTCCCCTTATTACAGTAGCAATTTTAAAATAATCATTGGACTCTCAAAATTTTATCTTTTAAAAAATCTAAAAATTATTTAAGAGAGAAAGTGAGTTCCCATGTGCTGGTTCACCCTCCAAGTGCTCATCCTGAATGACACTGGGCCAGACTGAAACTAGGAGCTGGAAACCCAAACCAGATCTTCTACATGAGTTGGCATGAACCAAACTACTTGATTTATCACTGCTGCCTCCCAGGGTCTGCACTGGCAGTCAGTTGGAAATGAGAGCTGTAGAGGGAAATCAAATTTGGGCACTCTGGTGTGGAACACAGACATTTTAACTGGTGTCTTAACTGCTAGGCCAAATGCCCATTTCTTAATTTTATCTTTAATTGACATTATTTTTTTCTCTTGAAAAGTTTTAGGTTGAAAGAATTAAGGATATACCATTGTAAAATATGCCAAATTGGTATATAGATTACTTTAAGCTGAAATGTCTTGAAGAACTGTAACTAAAGAGTCATTTGTCATTTTTCCATATATAGTATGCCCTAAATATTCTTTTGGGAGGGATGTCTTGACTATGCAAGGATGAGAAAGTGAAATTTAATGTCAGATACTGGTAAGTGTGGCTGTGTTGAACCTGAATAAATAAACTCAGAAGTAAGCTTTATCTTCTACTAGCTTCACATTCCAACAGACATGTTAGTGACTTCCCTAGCGTTTAGTTCAGAGATTCCTTTGTCAGGTCATTTCTTTAAACTATAATCATTCTTTGTCACAAAAGTATAAAAGCATCTTGGTTTAGCTATTCCTTGGATTTCACATTCTTCTGGCAATCAACATATATTTGTAAAATTAGTAACATGTTTTTCCCTTGTCAAACTGCCTTGTGTTAATTTGATTCCTAGACCCAAAGAGCCCACATAAGAAGTAGGGGTGTGGGAGTCTACAGGATCTCTGCCTCCCCAACAAGGCTCATGGTTGAGCAGAAGTTATAGATATTTCCTGTATTTCTTCTGCCCTCACATATGCACAACTTCTCACTTTATCAACACTCTCCAAAAGATTTGTACATTTGTAGCACATGTAGTACATGTGAAACCTTATCACTTAAAGTCCACATTTGACATTAGGCTCACTCGTGGTGTTTTACATTCTATGGGCTTGTGTAAGTGTATAATGCTATGTATCCACTACTGTAGCATCACACAGAGTAATTTCACTGACCTAAACATTGTGTGTGCTCTGCTGCTGCTTCTTCCTTTCTTCTTAAGTGCTATAAATTGTGGATATTTGTTTTCAACATAATTTTTCCTTTACAGGAATGTCACGTAGTTGGGATAATGTAGTGTTAGCTTTTTCAGATTAGTTTCTTTTGCTTAGTAATATGCATTTAAGTTTCTTCCAAGGTTTATTATAGCTTAATGGCTAATTGCTCTTTAGTGCTGTATACTACGACATTATTTTGTATACCATAGTTGATTCACCCAGTTACTGAAGGGCATCTTAGTTACTCTCAAGTTTTGGCAATTATGAATAACGCTGTAGTAAACATTTGTGTGCAGGTTTTTGTGTGGACATATGTTTTCAACTTCCTTGGGAAATACCAAAGAGAATGACTGTTGGATAGATTAAGAATACATTTAGTTTTGTAAGAAACTGCCAACTGTCTTCCAGTGTGACTGTGCTAGTTCGCATTTCTATCACCAATGAATGAGAGTTCCTGCTGCTCCATATACTTGTCAGCATCTGGTGGTGTCTGTTGGCCATTCTAACAACTGAATAGTGGCACTTTATTTTAATCTCCATTTCCCTGATGACTTATGTGGAATATATTTTCATATGCTTATTTGCATGTATACATGCAAATGATGATATATCAAGATATTTGACACATTTTAGAGTTGAAAAGTTGAATTGTTAATTTTCTTTGCGTTTAAATGTTTATTTATTTATTTGACAGGTAGATTTGTAGACAGTGAGAGAGACAGAGAGAAAGGTCTTCCTTCCATTGGTTTACTCCCCAAATGGCCGCTATGGCCAGTGCTGCGCCAATCTGAAGCCAGGAGCCAGGTGCTTCCTCCTGGTCTCCCATGAGGGAGCCAGGGCCCAAGCACTTGGGCCATCCTCCACTGTCCTCCCGGGCTGCAGCAGAGGGCTGGACTTAAAGAGGCGCAACCAGGATTAGAACCTGGCGCCCATATGGGATGCTGGTGCTGCAGGCGGAGGATTAACCATGTGATCCATGGCACCGGCCCCAAGAGTTCTTTATTAGGCATCTATTCCACCTCATCCCACTTGTGAGGCTGCCATGATCCATGCCTCCTGCGTTGCGATCTGAAGAGGCAAAGTCCCATAAGGTTATTCAGTTCCCTTGTCACATAGGGCTGCAGTCCTTTATCAACTATATTTTGCAGAAATACTTCTCTCTGGCTGGCGCCATGGTTCACTTGGTTAATCCTCCACCAGCGGCACTGGCATCCCATATGGGTGCCGGGTTCTAGTCCCGGTTGCTTCTCTTCCAGTCCAGCCCTCTGCTGTGGCCCGGGAGGGCAGTGGAGGATGGCCCAAGTGCTTGGGCCCCTGCACTCCATGGGAGACCAGGAGGAGGCACCTGGCTCCTGGCTTCGGATCGGGGTAGCTCTGGCCATGGTGGCCATTTTTGGGGTGAACCAACGGAAGGCAGACTTTTCTCTCTGTCTCTCTCTCATTGTCTAACTCTATCTGTAAAAACAAAAAAACAAAAGAAATACTTTTCTCTTGGCTTGTCTTTTCATTTTGTCGTTGGATTTATTTTTAACTTGGCAGATGTTTTCAGAAAAAAAAAAACCACAAAATTTTGAAATGCTTAAAAAAAGATTGTCCTGTTAATGCACTTTTCAGAGTTATCTAAGCCTATTATTATCTTTGAGCTTATTTAGAACCCTGTGAAATTTAGAAAATGAATAAACATGATCTTCTTAGAAATGGAAGTAAGCTTCATACAAAATTGATCATTGCCTTGAAGACAGATAAATCTGTTTGCCCATTTGTGAAATTCAACTCAGCATTTCCTATTGCCTAGATTTGTGTAGTACTTTGAATTGTGCTTTGAATTATTTGTAACATCTTACTGGTTCTTTCATAAATTAATGCACTAGATACAATTTTTTGACACATGCTCATTTTATACTCATTTCTATGAAAGTCAATATTTTGTCTTTAAACCTTAAAAATAGAGAATTTGGTAAAACTTAGGCTATACATATACAGTAGATTTACCTCACATACAGGATTCTTGGAGCACAAAGTCGGTGTTACTTGTCACGTTGTACTTGGATGCAAAAAGATAAAATGGAGAAGCAAAAGTATGGCACTGATTAGGAACAATGTGCTGATGGGTAAAGTCATTATTTTCTATGGTGTACTCAAATAGAAAGGAACATATAAATAAATGTATTTGCAAAATTTTGCAAAACCTACATTTCACCTAGAGTAGATTCTGCCAAAAAGCCTTTACTACCATTTGTGAATCAGAGCAATGAGCAAAGAAATCAGGCTGGTCTGCTGGGTTTAGGACATTTCCCAAAGAAAGCTTACTATGAATGTGAAATTCTTAATTAACATTCTGAGAGGGTGGTCACATGGGCTGTGTGCCCATAAGTGCTGAGGCAGTTGCTATGTTTTAGTGACGTTCCCAGGTGTTAACAGTTGAATATCTCCAGATTAAGTGCAGACAATACTTGGACAGACAATTGAAAAAGTAATTTTTTGATGCTTTCCCCTGCTGCTAACAGATTAGCTGGGATGTCATCCAGGTTCCTGCACTGTAACTGATAAAACTTTATGGGAGGAGCATGTGATTTTTCTACATTATTGTTAAGCCAGGGAAGGAATTTGAAAACTACAGTTTTATGGGTGTGAGTCAACTTGCCTCAGTTTTGCTTGCTTGATATTGTTCTTGTTGGGAGAGAAAATACTATGGTAGAAAACCAATTAAAAGAAAGCCAGGTAAAGTGTTTTTTTTTTGTTGTTGTTGTGTCTCTGGCAGTCATTCCACCTCATGCCATACCATGCTATGCCATGTGATGGTCCGTGTCTCCTGTGTTCGGATCTGAGTAGGACAAATCCCTCAAGGTTATTCAATTCCCCTTGTCACATAGAAAGGGAATTCCTGAGTTGAGTAGAAGCCAGAGTGTAGATGGTGTTGCCTTTGGTCAGTGGTTTTGGGGATGGTCCAACTAGAGTAAAGCTTAGAGCTTTTGTTCAGTTGTCATGGAAGCTGTGCTTTCCTTGACAGAGCTCTTTTGTGCATGGGAAGAGCCATCTGCAGATGAAGTAGATACAGAGGGGTGCCTAACGGATCATAGAGAATCAAAACTAAAGCCTCACTGAAGTGCTTTAAACCCACTGCATTTCAGGACTTTTTAGTGACTTGAATCTGTAAATTTCTTTTACCATGTGAATAAATTTTATTTGGTGTTTCTGTCCCTTGCAGTGTAGGGAGGATTGCTGCCACCAAATACTGGATATTCTTTGGTCCCAACTGCTTCCTGCACTTTTCATGGTGCTATAATAAGTGTACAGAGAAGATTTTAGAACATGTTCCTGGCTTGGATTTCATCCTTGGAATAAGAGCTTGGATTATGTTCATTAGTCCACTCTGAGAACATTTATACTATATTTAATCTTTGAACCTCTGTTCCTTGGTGCCACAGTTCTTGATTGTCCTTCACCTTCCAAGGAGGTGGAACTTCTGAGGACAGAATGCGATTGGCTCCAATTTGGGAAAGTTCGAGACCTTTGGCCAACTAGTGTTTCATGGGACTTTCTCTGGGCAGCAAAATCCCATGTATCTGCAGATAATCATAGTCTCTTCTGTGTATCTTTAAGACTAGGGCAATCTTGAAGCCCATCCGCTCTACAAGCACTTTTGCTGGATTTCTTATTATACTCTACTAGTAAGATATTTTCATTTTGGAGCCACTGATAATAATGATAAAGTCCAAGGTTTTTCTAAATTAAGCCAATTGGAAATTTTGCCTCTTAGCCAATTTTTAAAAATTCTTTCTTTCCTCCAAATTCAAACGGGATACATCATCTGAATTTCTCCAAGAAAGTTCCTTCATTTGTCACTGTTGAACAAGTGTTGGGTTGATGAAATCTCAATGCCATGGGTAAATGAATAATACAAAATTACTCAAAGAACTATGTGTCATTGATTTTATTTTTTTGAATCATGAAATACCTGGCAGAGTTGAAGTCTGTTTTTTTTTTTTAAAGATTTGTTTTATTTTTATTTGAAAGGAAGAGTTAGAAAGAGAGGGGGAGAGGGGCTGGCACTGTGGCGTAGCAGGTGAAGCCGCCGCTTGCAGTGCCGGCATCTCATATGGGCACTAGTTCGAGTCCCGGCTGCTCCTCTTCTGATCCAGTTCTCTACTGTGGCCTGGGAAAGCAGCAGGAGATGACCCAAGTCCTCAGGCCCCTGCACTCATGTGGAGGACCTGGATGAAGTTCTGGGCTCCTGGCTTCGGATCAGCCTAGCCTCAGCCATTGCAGCCATTTGGGGAGTGAATCAGCAAATAGAATCTCTCTCTCTCTCTCTCTCTCCCCCCCTTTTTCCCTTTCTCATTCCCTTTCTCCCTCCCTCTCCTTTTTTAAGATTTATTTACTTATTTGAAACTCAGAGTTATACACAGAGAGAAGGAGAGGCAGAGGGAGAGGGAGAGAGAGAGAGAGAGAGAGAGAAGTTCCATCCTCTGGTTCACTCCCCAGTTGGCTGTAACGGCTGGAGCTGGATTGGAAGTGGAACAGCTTAGGCTCAAACTGGTGTTCTTAGGGGATGCAGACATTGTGGGCGGTGGCTTCACCTGCTGTCACAATGCTGGGCCCCAAAGCCTGTGTTCTGGAGCAGTCCTCATGCTTTTTAAAATTACTGGTTCTATTGCATAAAGCTGCGCATAGTGAAGACAGAAGAAAGAAAAATGTCACTGTTAGCTTTCTTTCTTTTATATAAGATATTAGTTGAAATATTAACTTTTTCTGTAGCTAAAGGGACAGAAACTATGAGTCCAATTTTGCTAACTTCCAAAGAAGACCAGATAAGAGCCATTCAATTACAGGTTGCTTATTTATCTAATCCCCCTGGCAGGATTTGCTTTTGGTGAAACAAATCACCTGTTGAAGGGGGAAAAAAGCCATTTAAGTGATTAAAATCTACTTCAGCTAATTTCCTCTTTAACCTATTTGTAAGCTAGCAAGAGCTGATAATTGTAATGAATAGTTCTTATGGGAAGCTTTAGTTGACATTTGGATCTCATTAGACTAAAAAACTTCTGCCATCTTATTCTTTCACTGAAATTATAGTTTCCAAGGAAGTCTTCAGTGCATGGAATTTAATGCATGAGCTTTGAAACTTCAGAATTTGGAATATAACTCTGCCATTATTAGCTCTGAGAATCAGGACATTTCTGTTTTGTTTCCCTCTAAAATTTTCTTTTTAAAACATTTTATTTTTATAAGGTGAACAAATTTCATGTATTTCATATACACAGATTTAATAGTATAATCATACTTCTCACCCCACCCTCCATCCCACCCATGCTCCCACTCTCCCTCTTCCTTCCTTCCTTAGGTTTTCTTTTAATTTTTATGATGACATACTGTTTTATATGCTCAGTTTTTGTAGTTGTGATTGTTATGATGGCTAAAGGAGCTCATGTAAAGTACAAAGTTTATAGGTGTAAGGTGCTTAACAGTGTCCAGCATATGGTGGGCAGGTGTTACTGTGTGTTAGGAAGCTCTGAAATGGAAAAGATGAATAGATAAAGCAGTACTAGAAAAAAATAATTTCCTCTCTAAAATTATCAACCTCTAGAAAATAGAGCATATGATTAATAGATATCTTATTTTAAAGAAAATATGAGAAACAGACATCTTCAATCTTTCATATTTTTCATCTTTCTGGAACCAAGCTATTTCTAAGTTATATGTATGACACATTTAGAATTCCTTTTTACAAAGGACATATTATCTTAGGGAGAGAGTGTGTAATACTTCTTGAATAAGAACACCTTAGTCCCAGTGCAAAATTAAAATTAGTAACATGAATGTCAACTCTTTAACTCTTTGTGTTTTAAGTATGTATCATTTAAAGGTTACAAAGATATAAAAGAAGTGACTACAAGAATGTATATGGTGTAAATGTCTGAGAATGTAATAGAAGAAAGATTGGGAGCTTATTGATATGGAGTATATGTAGGGTAAAATTGCTAGTGTACAGGGAGGTCATTAATCTCATTTTTACCGCTTTTTCTGAGGTCAGGGAGTATGAGTCATGTTGTTTGACAAATAAGTCAATTTTTGACTTTTTGCACAATAGTGAGATGGGAGTTTGTAAAAATATGTAGGAATGCACTAGAAATTTTAGTGTGTGTGCATGTGATGGGAACAGTTCACTTAGCATCTCCAGATTTTTTGTTTCAGGTTAATTTTAAAATTAACTTTTGTTTTGAACACACATTCTTTGTTTCAGCCACTAAGAAGATTATTTGAGACCAATTTAGTTTCAAAGTATGAAAGTAATCCATAGTTTAAATAATGAACATGTAATAAGCAATAAATAGTACCCATTTTTACCTACTCAACACTTTGGTTTTAGTTTAGATTTAATCACATGTTTATAGTGGAAAGCTAAGGAATTCCTCCCTATTCTGGAAGTGGTTTACCCTGCAGATAAAAATAGCCTCATGTTGCTGGAAGAGCTGGGTTTGGTACTTCTTTCACTAAAATGTTCCCTAATTTTCTAACAGTGTGCTAATTAGACATAGCTGACATATGTCTTAGGAAATAAGGTAATATAAGGTACTATAAGATCAGAAACTACACTTGGAACATTCATGGGAGCCGTTAGTACCTTAGAAGTGGACACTCTGGATTTTTGCTGCTTTGTAGTTTCCCTTGTATTAACAACATACCTCCTTAGATTTGTTTTTGTCTTGATGATTATCCTTGCATTTATCAATACTTCCTCATCCCAGTTCCCTCAAGGTCAGCTTCTAGAATGGTCTCCTGAATATCATCTTATTCCTGTGAGTGAAGAGGGTTGGACCTAGGACAGGAAAAAGCATGATGCCTTTTATTGTTCTTCATTGGTTCAACCAGAATTAAAACAGACTTAAAGAATCTTCTAAGAAGTTGTTTATTCTTGTGATGGGAATTTATGGATCTCTCATCTACTCAAATAGATGTGTTCCCATTTGGGGAAGTGTGTCTTCACACTACCACCCTTCCAGGAAAAAGTCATTTAGTTCCTGCTAAATACAAAATGTAGAGGAACTTGCACAGAGTGGGTTATGTTGGCTCTCTATGTTCTGAGTGCATTCTGTTGAAAGGTGTGTTGAGGGCTGTGGAGCGAGAAAGTGAAAGAAAGGGATTAGTTGGTATCTGTTGTTTTCACAAACAGCTGGGGCTATAAGCAAAAACTCTTTAAATGGCACATCTGAAAGCAGCATCCGGCATAGTGGAAACACAATTACAGGGGCTGTGGAAGAGGTAAAGTAGGGAACTAGTCAGATTTCTTGTAGTTTTAACTCCAAGCCTTAAGAACAGAATCACCAAGAAGTGGTAACAAGATTTACTCTAGGGTCTCAGGAAACGGTCAATGGGACTTTAGCCTGAGCGAAAAGCCTGTAGACTGATTGAAGAAGTGGGAATTAGGTATTGCCACTAATTAGCTCAAAATCTGTGGTTATTGAAGTGTGGTCCCTGGACCATTGGTACTAATGTTACCTGAGGACTTGGTACACATCCAAATTGTTGATCTCCAACCCGGACCTACTGAATCGGCATCTCTGGGGCTAGGAGCCAGGAATATATCTTTACCAGTCATTCAGGTGATTCAGATGCATGGTAATAACTGAGAGACATGATTTTAGGGCAATGGGGTTATTCTACCTTAGTGTGGAAGTAGCTTTCATTTCCAGTTCTATGAATGAAAGAATTCATGGGTAACAGATTTAAAAAGTGACAGAACTTGGAAGGACTAATGAAATACTTTATTCTAAGATTTGAAGTGGCCCCTTTCTTGGGTGCTCCACTTCTCAAGCTGTACTTACTTCAATCCTGTTCTTAGAAGATGTCATCTCTTGTTATAGCACAGTGGGACTGGCTGTGACTGCTGTGACTGCTGCCTAGTTTTCCTGCAGACAATGAACGAAGTGTGCCCATTAAAATAAAACCCAGTGTCAAATCACCATTGTTGTTTTACTGGTCTAATATTCCATTGTTAGCTGGATGATCTTTATTACAAAGTGTTTTATTTCTCTTCTGTTTAATGGAAAACTTGACTTTGGTGGATATGCATTTTTCCTTTTTATTTTGCTTTTGAACAATAAAATTCAAGAAAGCATATTGTCCGTGGAATAGATTCTGTATTTTCTCACTGCCTCAGATTGTGAGCCCCGACTTTCAGCTGAGAAGTGAAAAATTCACTTTGTCAGGTATGTTGACTCCATTCTAGGAATCTTTGGATTATTCGCTAGATTTTCAGCTTTCATCTGGATGTTTGTCAAGTTCTCAGCTGCATATATTGAATTTACCACTTTCCAAGCAGTGAGTCCTTTGTGGAAGGAATCTGTTTAATGTTTAAGTGGCTAATAGGCGCAGGGGAAGGCTGATGTTTGAGTCACACATGTTCTTTGAATCACTGGATTGGGGAAGCAACCATGATTCTGAGTCAGACCCCCCTTTAAACCTGGAGTCAGTGGGCCCTCTATGCAGTTTAGACTGCAGGGTTGCATGGTGGGGACTTGGGGATGGGGGAGCAAATAGAGGAGGGCTTGATACTTTGATCAGCTTTTCTAAGTGACCCCTGTAAAAAAGGGCTAACATTACATTAAAGATGTAACATTTAAAGTGAAACATTATTTTAAATTAAACATCATTGTTATTAATAAAGGCAAAACTTCTCTGTAATACATACACAAAAATGGAATGGTGGCCACTAGTCACATAAGGCTGTGTGGGTTAAAAAATAACATTAAATATGACTAAAATTTGTTTCTTTAGTCACAGTAGTCACATTTTGACTGCTCAGTACTCACAGGTAGCTAGTGGCTGCTGTATTTCACAGTGAAGATAGGAAGTACATTTACCGTTGTAGAAAGTTCCATTGGACAGAACTTCAATAGAAATCCTCTTGTCTCTTTAATACCAAAAATGTGAACCTACCTTCTGATTTGTGTTGTTTGTGATTTCTATGGTGAAATACTTGCACTGTGAACAATTTTATGCATTGACATGATGTCACCAAACATGGAATTGGGAGGAGATGCACACAACTCTTGAGAGTCAGCATTAACTGATTGCAGCTGCTCACCCCTGGTTATATGAGATGAATTTTTCCTTTATGACAGAAAGTATTGGTTTTGTCCTTTACATTCTAATTTTATTTTACAATGAGAATGGGCTTCCAAACACAATATTAACACAGTAAAAGCAGCCAATAACTCAACTATTGTAGTTACATTTTCAGTATAAGGTAGGAATTTATAATACACAATTGTAGTATTGTGTGTCAATAGAAAAACTACTCTAAGTTAATTGAAGTAGGTGTCTTAGAGTAGCAATATACATGAAACCAAGCCCAACGATATGTTCTGATGAATGTGTTCTGGGCAGAATGCCATGCGCGGTCAACAGAGGTGTTCAGTGATCATTTCTATTAGTGGACGTGTTTATAACCTGTATCTGGTTGTGCAGAGTAAACCAACAGGAGTGACTTGCTGACTGAAATGGAAGAGTTAGCTTTAACCTTTGAGGTCATGAGTGACTTGCAGATGTGCTCTTGGAGGTGAGCATTTGATATTTTGAAGTGTTTTGTAATTTTTTTGAACAGAAAATTTTCTTTTAATTGCAAGCTAATAAAACTCAATTTATATGCAGGCAAGGTTACTTTAAGAATCATAATCAGTCTTGGCAGATTATTTTTCCCCACACCAGGGAATTATCTACTTTTTGTGGTGATAATGGAGATTTATGGTCATGAATAAAGATCCTGCATTACTAGGCAAACAACTGATCTGTTAGAAATAGATTTTAGTCCATGGATTTCACACTTAAAATACTTGACAATGAGAGCGCTAAATGATTCTTATCCTCTCTTGAAAAGGAATGCCTCTGCCTCTGATTGCACCTGTTACTAAAACTGTTTCTTATTTGTGCAATCCCGACTGGATGAGAGCTTTCAGTTAAACTGATGACCCAATTGAGCTCATTTATTTCTGCAGATAGATGAGACACATTTGTGTCAAATTGGGTCATTTTCAGACCCTTGGGTGTCTGCCATCCCAAAGCTAGTCCAGCTGAAGCTGGGTGTCCTTGAATGACAGCAGCTAAAAATTGAATCAATAAGTGGTGTCTAAATGTCACAGAGAGTAGTGCAAAGTGGGGATGGGGTGAGAGAGTCTGCAGGGTTTCATTCTGGGTAGTCAGAGTTTAAATTTGACTTAGGAAAGAAGTCAGCATCTTTAATCCCCAAACATTACGCATCATCTAGTCAGTAGACTTAGTAAAGGGCAGGCAATCAATATGCTTGGCATCAGCAGAGATAAATTACAGGAGGTAGTTTTATTTCCTGAAATTGTTTTTTACATCGCAATATACAGAAGGGTAGGATCTCAGGTGTAGTAAAAGAAATTATACTACAGTGAAACAAGATGATCATTGGTTAATAGGCTACATTAAGAGATTGAATGGAGTTTGCTGCTCCAGCTCTCACTGTTTCTCTCACTATACCTCCCCCTCCTGCCCAGGAATTTCAACCTTATCTCAGAACCAGCCCTTGTCCAAAGTCTACTCCCCCTGCCTTATCTATGAGCCTCTCTAACACCCTCTTCCCCAGAAGCAAAGGTGAGTTGGGAATGGGCCAGCCTCCATGCATCACATTCCAGACCTCATTCTCCAACTGGTCTTCACACATCCCCCTCCTGTTCCAGTTTTACCATAAGAATAGCAAGGGAGTGGCAATGCCATCCTCCCAAGCTCTCAAGTCCCTAACCCACCCTTCTGATGGCTCTTTCTTTTTTATCATAAACAAGTCAGACAGGATAATCAAGTCTTTTGATGGGTTTTGGGCCCCTTAGAGTGTTGGCCAAAAACTAATTGCATTCTGGTCTTTCCTTGGAGAATAATTTGTTAGTGAGACTGGCCACAGCTTGGAGTGATGCTTCCATACCTTGACAAGTCTCAATTCCTACAAATTCAATTTCCTGATCCTATTAGTGAGCATTTCCTAGACTGGGCCTTCAAACCAGCTGGCTCACCGGGTTAATTACCACTTCCAGACATATCTTCTTTTCCCTAATTGCCCCTTACTCTTTAACCTATCAGATTTTCTTCCTTAAAAATATCTCTCCAAAAAGAGGGGTGGCCATCTACTCTGATGGATGCCCTCTCCCATTAAACTCAACATAATGGTGAACAATCTCCAGTGGACTTCTTGTCCCTGGCACATCACCCCTAGCCTACAGTCACGCATGGGACCTACCTGTCTGGCAGCTGCCTGAACTTTTTGTTTCAAAGGCAGTCCCAAGTAACTGACTGTTGACCAGGGCATCATTGGCCTATGATGTTCTTTGGGTACAAAGAAAACTAGATTCAAATTCAACTAGAATTTAAAAAGATATCTTTGGTAAATATCAATCTCATGCATGAAAATTTGGTTCAGCTGTAGCCAGATATTGGATTTAAAGGAATTTCTCTCTTGAATCTAGGAAAATCACTGCCTTTAAAAATATGGCTTTGTAACTTGCTAAACTTAGTTTGCAATTTGTTTTAACAGATTTCTGATGATATAGCAATGGGTAATCAGTACTCGTTATAAATGCTAAGGAGGATTTTGCAGTCTCTGGTTTAAAGTCACTGATTTATAGTTAGAGTTTTATAAAAACAATAGAATTACATATGAATGCAATTTTGACCTTAATTCATATAGAGGTATGGTATAATATCAGCATTTTAAGCCATCTGGGTATAATTTCTAAAAGTAAATTGGATAAAGCAAATGAGATAAATGTGTTTATAAACTTTGGTACTCTTAGCACCTTATATTATATGGAAAAGCTATTTGGGTTTGCTCACATGTCTTCATAAATTGTCTATTAAAATAGTTCAATATTGCTTGAAAGTAACTAAGGTTGAAATTTGATGTGGTGTCTTATTTAGAAAATGTCTTAATTTGGGAATTTCTAAAGGGTTATTTCAGAGTGTACATCAAGGAACTCAGCAGGTGGAAAGCAAAAGCTATTCGTCTATTTGACATGGAACTAGAATCTGATCCTCTGCTAAAGCAATGAGGTTTTTGCAACATATATATGTTAGTAAATATTTTTAAATCATCCTAGAAATCTGTTTAAAACCTGCAGCATCTCCTTTTAATAGTTTTGTTTAATTGGTGACTCTGTCAGTTTTCTAGCCAGCTCCAGTAAGCTATTTGCTCTTCCCTAGTTCTGAATCTGTTAAAACTGTTCCAAGTTATGGGATATCATTCCATGCACTAGCTCTTAAATTTAAGGTTTTATTTCCAATTTTTGGAATGACCAAAGATACTACTGATAAATTAATCTATTGTGTTCTCTACTGTCCTGTTGAGCTCTGACTGTTTAGGAACAACTGAGTTGTTTTTTTTTTTTTTTTTTTTTTTTTGACAGGCAGAGTGGCTAGTGAGAGAGAGAGAGACACAGAGAAAGGTCTTCCTTTTTGCTGTTGGTTCACCCTCCAATGGCCGCTGAGGCCGGCTCATTGCGCTGATCCGAAGCCAGGAGCCAGGTGCTTCTCCTGGTCTCCCATGCGGAGAGCAGGGCCCAAGCACTTGGGCCATCCTCCACTGCCTTCCCGGGCCATAGCAGAGAGCTGGCCTGGAAGAGGGGCAACCGGGATAGAATTCGGCGCCCCAACCAGGACTAGAACCCGGTGTGCTGGTGCCGCAAGGTGGAGGATTAGCCTGTTAAGCCACGGCGCTGGCCAGGAACAACTGAGTTTTAAAAGAGTTACAGTTTGTCAGAATATACACTCATTTTAAAGCATCTGAATAATCATAACAATGATCAAATCTGGTCTATATTTGTCATGATGTTAAGGGATTGCATTTCTACAAGATTTTTCAAACCTTCTTGGCATTCTTGACAGCCATTCAAAAAATCAAAGTTCCAAAGGATTTGGACTTTGACATTTCAAGAGGCCCAACTGGAAATATCAAAGAATACATATTTTTCATCTTGTAGAGACTCCAACTAATCAGGTTATTTGGATTATTTTACAGGTACTGTCAAAATATGAAGTGGTGCCAAATTTTAAATTATGATAATATGAAATGCTGCTGATAAAAATTCCAAACGTAAAAATGTCTAATTATTTTGTGTTACCATACATGATGGTTATCTTAATGAGAAAGGCCCAGAGGCCTAAAAGGGTTAAATGTTTTATAAAATCCTACAGGTACTTTCAAAATACTGTATGGAATAAGCAAGTGCCTCTTCTTGTTGGTTAATTAGTTTATAATTTCAAACATGGCCTTTTGTTTGTATTCCCCTCCAAACACTAAAATTCAGATGAACTGCTCATGAAAGTTAAAACATTGTTGGTTCTGTGTTTAACTGTGTCCTTCTATAGGTTTGGAAGGAATTTTCCAGTGACCTCTGTTGTGTTCAGTAATTTGGGATGGCTCTGGAAGCAGAAAAAGCCAATAATGGACTACAGGTTCCAACTGAGAAAATGTATGGTTAATTGAGGTTATTAAGAGCAGAAGTAATTCCAATCAATTGGTAAATTAAAGGTTAAAGAGTTTAAGAAGCTATTACTGGAACTGCTTTATTCTATCTTGTATGTTATACCTGTATACATATTGTATGTCTACATGGAAAAATTTATTAAGAACTCTGTTTTAATTAGCTTACAGATAGATATTGCTTATAAATTTAAACTACTAAATTAATTGAAGCTACATTTTTGGTTCATGTGATCTATGTCTCTGTATCAAATATTTTAAATTTGTTGGTTAAAAAGCCTAAAAATATTTTTACATGTTTTTACTAGAAATTCGCTTGTCAAACAAATTATACTTGTGTTAGATATTTAAGTGATGTTTCCAAATTGTGTACTCTTGTCTTGAAATGTATAGAAGGCATTGGGCCTCTGGTAAATGTTTTCATAAGTTGTTATTTAACAGTTGAAATTGCTTGCTATGTTTTCATTTGATATTGATATGGTCAGTAAGTGATCTGAGAAGCCTGTTTTATTCTCTCATTTCTCTATTCTCTTCAAGATGAGAAATTGACTAAGCTGAAGGATGTACAGTTTGATCTTTAGATCTTATAAAAGGGATGGCTAACATTTTTGTGTAATAATAGGATAGCCAAAATGAGAGCTTAAATTATAATTTTTTTAAGATTTATTTATTTGAAGGCAGAGTTATAGAGAGGGGGAGAGAGAGAGAGAGAGAGAGGGAGGGAGGGAGGGAGGGAGGGAGGGAGGGAGGGAGGTCTTCTATCTGCTGGTTTACTCTCCAGATGGCCACAATGGCCGGAGCTGTGCTGATCCAAATTAGGAGCCAGGAGCTTCTTCCAGGTCTCCTATGTGGGTGCATGGGCCCAAGGACTTTAGCCATCTTTTATTGCTTTCTCAGGCCATAGCAGAGAGTTGGATCAGAAGTAGTGCAGCTGGGACTCAAACCGGCACCTATATGGGATACCAGCACTGCAGGCAACGGCTTCACTCACTACACCACAGTGCCGGCCCCATTAAATTATAATTTCACAGTTAGATTTACTTTGCCATGGGCAAAATAATCAGGCAAAACCTCCAAATTTTATCTATAAGGTTGTCATCATGTTTGATGTTAAAGTGAGAACATAGCCTTCCTCATGGGCATTTTCTACATCACAGAAAAACCACTGTCAGAACATGTCTGTGACTACAGACTTCTAGTTTAGGCCACCAAAGATTAGAGATGGGACTTGAGCACCCTCTTGCCTTGCATCCTCTTAAAGGTTTCCTCTGGTCTGCTTTAACAAAACCAGGAGGAAGAGAAGGCATCCGAAGTGATGTACAGATAGGTGGCAGGCCAATTAATGGCTGCTCTATAAAGTGACCTGCCATCAGGAGATCCAACAGGCCAGTCCACTGCAGTGGCTTTTGAAGTGGAAAGCCAGGGCTTCAGCATAAGTCAGCTTATGAAGAACCCTGGCAGCTCTACCAGCCAAGAGTTGGATCACTGGAAATGGAACTGCCCTGGAGTCCAAGGACGCTCAAGTCAGAGCCACAGATCTTGTTGGCTCTAGGCTGGAAAGCCTTTCATGTGGTCCAGCTTCCAAATTACCACCACTGCCGAGAGGACGGCCACGGAGGGTCAGCAACATTGCAGGCAGACTGTAAGTTTCATGTTAGAGATGCCACCTGCCTTTTATTTGCAGTTGTCATTGGGGCCATTTCTTGCTGCTTATTTGCTAACCTGCTCTTCCATCTGCATGGCCACGTGCAAAGCCTTGATGACATATGGGAGGGGCAGTGTGGTACACATGGAGTTAGTGGAGTCTCAGAGGACCCCATTCACTCAGGGCAGAACTGCCACTACCTCAGTTTCCTAGGAGTCAGCAGAAGCCACCGTGGTCCATTGGCACCCATCTAGCCACACCCACCTTGAAGAGCTGAAAAGTGCTGGCTTGCTGGGCCAGGGCAGATTCTGCTTTGTTCACAAAGGTCTCCAGGTCATAGTCTGCTGCTCAGTCATCTCGGGGAGCTCAAGCCAGCCTGGTCCTTGCTGCAACAATACAGGAAAGATCCTATCAACTCAAAAACAACCAAACTACTTCTGCACATCATTCCTGGGGCTTTACCTGAAACACAGATGCCTGTGCAAGATGCAACCCTCAAGGGCTAGTTTTGTGGCATAGCAGGTAAAGCTAATGCCTGCAATGTTGGTAGCTCCACTTTTTTAAAAATTTATTTGAAAGTCAGAATTACATAGAGAGAGGAGAGGCAGAGAGAGAGAGAGAGAGGTCTTTCATCTGATGGTTCACTCCCCAATTGGCAGCAACGGCCGGAGATGTGCCGATCCGAAGCCAGGAGCCAGGAGCTTCCTCCGGGTCTTCCACATGGGTGCGGGGGCCCAAGGACTTGATCCATCCTCTACTGCTTTCCCAGGCCATAGCAGAGAGCTGGATTGGAAGAGGAGCAGCCAGGACTAGAACTGGCGCCCATATGGGATGCTGGCACTTCAGGCCAGGGCGTTAACCCACTGTGCCACAGCGCTGGACCCGGTAGCTCCACTTTTGGTCCAGTGCCCTGCTAATGCGCCTGGCAAAGTAGCAGTGGATGGTCTAAGTACTTAGGCTTCTGCATCCATGTGGGAGACCCAGTGAAGCTCCTGGCTTCGGATTGGCCTAGCTTTGGCCATTGTGGAAATTTGAGAAGTGAACCAGCAAGTGGAAGATCTCTCTGTCTCTCCCTCTTTCTTTATAACTCTTTCATATAGATATGTTAATCTTTAAAAAAAATATTTATTTATTTATTTGAAAGTCAGAGCTACACAGAGAGAGGAGAGGCAGAAAGAGAGAGAGAGAAAGAGAGAGAGAGAGAGGTCTTCCATCCGATGGTTCACTCCCCAATTGGCCACAACGGCTGGAGCTGTGCTGATCTGAAGCCAGGAGCCAGGAGCTTCTTCCAGGTCTCCCATGTGGGTGCAGGGGCCCAAGGACTTGGGCTATCTTCTACTGTTATCCCAGGCCACAGCAGAGAGCTGGATCGGAAGAGGAGCAGTCAGGACTAGAACCAGCGCCCATATGGGATGCCGGCGCTTCAGGCCAGGGCATTAACCTGCTGAGCCATAGCGCTGGCCCCAATATATTAATCTTAAAAAAAGAGATTGAGTAGATTTGGGAAGAAATACAAGACTTAAATTGCTTCTACTTTTGTATTTGTTTAGGGGTTTAATATTTTCAGTGTGTATCTATCCTTTAGGGAAAATTGCACTGTGTGGTATATCATCAATCCAGGAAGATGGAAATACCTTATGGCTCTTCATGGTATTGCTTTTAGTCTTGACCTAGACTAGAGAAATGAAGAAAAAAAAGAACAAATTAAGTTTCTATGCTTGCTCTTTGCAAATTACTTAGGATATAGCAAAAGAAAGAGAATTACTAAAATATTAGATCTCTCCATAAAATTACATTTATAGATTTACAAACTGAGGAAAGTATCTTGTAATACTTTCCACTTATATAGTATTTCTAGAGAGGCAATAGAATGTTTTTGGAATGGAAAAAGATGATGAGGTGGTTGCAATATTGTTATATGAGAACTAAGCAGCCATGATATGAACATTCTGTGGTAAGAGAATTTGGTATGGTCATTCACAAGCCAAAAATGTTCTCTGGTTTCTTCTTACATATTATCTGGAAATTCTTTTAATTGTATGTTTTAATTTTTTTTCTTTTTTTTTTCTTTTTTTATTTTTTTTTATTTTTGACAGGCAGAGTGGACAGTGAGAGAGAGACAGAGAGAAAGGTCTTCCTTTTGCCGTTGGTTCACCCTCCAATGGCCGCCGCGGTAGCGCGCTGCGACCGGCGCACCGCGCTGTTCCGATGGCAGGAGCCAGGTGCTTATCCTGGTCTCCCCTGGGGTGCAGAGCCCAGATTCCTATTGGCGTTGATCAAGAATTTAACCTGTAGTAACCTAGTTTTAAAAACCTCATTATACATTACAAAATTAAGAAAATATATATGAATATATTTATGAATATATATTTTTTGATTAAAGATTGAAATATAGTTGGAAAAATTAAGGAAAAATTTTTTTTTTCTTAAACACTTCAGTGCTTTTGAATGAGGGCTGGATGAAGCAGCAATGAGAAACTGATGGCAATAGATAACAATACAGGTCAAATCAAAAGGCTCTGATGTGACATCTCTAGTTAGTTGGAATGTTCTAAGACTCAACAGAGACAAAAGTTGTCCTTCACGTTCAAGAATATCCTCTTTCCTAAATGTTACCAAGGCAGTCTAGAGGCCAGTGTTTGTAGCTCAGCCTTTAAGAGTATTTGCAGTGTGTAGGAAAGTAGAGCATTACCTAGTGAATTTTATTGATTTTTCTTAGCTTGAGGTAGAGCCCAGTGTTGGACCCAATTCTTTCCCCATCCCAGTATCTATACTCTTTGCATCACTTCAAATCCTTTCACTAAAAAGACAATCAGTTTCCCTGATCTGGGCTTGCCTTGTGACTTGCTCTGTCAGATGGAATATAGTAGAGATGAGAATGTACCATTTGCCTGCCTAGGCCCAGGAAGGCATTGTGTGCTTCAATTTTTCTGTGAGAACACTGCCTTGAGACCATTATTGGCCTAGCTTGTTGGATGATGAGAGAGACAGTTTCACTATCCCTAGTCCCGTGAGAAAGCCCTGGCAATAACAGCAGAGCCACTCAGACGACAACCCATGAATGTGGGTAATAAATGTTTAATGCTGTGTGTCCCTGATGTTTTGTGCTTGTTATGTAGAACTTTTAGGGCAGAAGAAAACTGATATAGGGGACTAGTTCTAGGTTGACTAAAGCTATGGATTTCTGATAAATGCTTCATAGAACTCTTGATCCCTCATTAAAGTAAATAAGAAGTCCTTGAATGACAGGCTTGCTTGCACCTCCCAGGAGACATTTACCTACTGTGTTGATTTGATTTCGGGGTAAAGGTTTTAACCCTCTGCCTAGTAGCAGCAGTATGCAAATGTGCCTATGTCTCTCTCAACCTGGCAGACAGATAAGCATCAAGAAGTTACCAACTTAATACTTCATAGAACCTTCTCGAGTCAGCAATCTCAAAATTCCAGCAAAGAGCTTATTCCCCTTGGAGGTCAGAAGTGGCTTAATAATCATCAGGTAGAATGAACAAAATTTCCTATAGAAATACAATTCATTCCATTCTCTTCTGGTTTTGCTCTCTCTTCTTCCCTTTACTAGAGAAAACAATGGCATATGGTGGAGGCACCAGGGGTTTCTGAGTCTCAGAGGTACAGACTTTTACCAGCAAAGAGAATGGCAATTTAATTGAAAATAGAGCCTATTTAGGATTCATTCAGAAGACTTTTCCTCTCCATCTTCATGTTTGTGTAGTGATTTGATCTTACCTGGCTCTTTAGAGCCCCCTGTGAGATGACTTTACTTCAGTTGCACTGGATCCTTTTCAAATATTTTTCAAGGACAAACATCCTCCCCACAGGTTTCCTCAGCCGCAATGATTGTCTTGTCTGAGGCTTGTATTCTGATTAATTCAACTCTAGCTACCTTACTGCTTCAGTGGATTCCAAATATGTCATGGTTAAAAAAAAAAAAATCCCCTGGGAAGTTTCATAAAGGAAGTTGGAGAGACCAGGGCTAAGGTTTATTTTGCTGAGCGACTTTTAGCATGTGGCGGGATGGGGACTCAAAGAGCAGCAATGGAAGGAATGCCAAATTCTTCCTGATGCCTGCTCATAGGTCAGGCATTATGCAGGAACTATGCAGAAATTTCTGTGATCATTGCTGTGCACGGAGGTTTCCTCTGCGCCCTCTATCCGGTTGAGCGGTCGGCCCAAAGGGTGCAGTAAGTGGATGCAGCCAGCAGAGGGTGGGAGCACTACAGCCACAAGCCACAAGCCACAAGCCACAAGCTCTTTGCAGTAGTTTCTTGGCACAGTTACTCACTGGTTCTCCAAGAGACTGGTTCGGATGAGTTGAGTCTCTCTCTTTTTTTAAGATTTTTGTTTTCACCAGGTCCCTTCTGCTGACTGAATGGGCTGCAGAGTCAGTCTGCTTGCATTTTAACATCTTTTATTAATATAAAGAGCACAGATTTCACGTATTTTATATGCAGTTCTGAGAAGATAACCATACTTCATTCTTTCTCCCTCACTCCCCCTTCTTCTTTTCTTCTTTTTTCTTTAATTTTTGCAATAGTATACTTTCAATTTACTTTATAATTACAGAATTAATGCACCACTAATCTTAATGTTCAACAAATTAAAAGTAGAAAGACAACTGTTCCACAGGACTATAGATAAAGGCTATAAAACAATCAAATCATAAGGTTTCAGTTCATTCTTATTCTGTTTTTTTTTTTTTGTAGTCTATATTCACTACCACTTATCAGAGAAAACATGATATCTGTCTCTTTGGGACTGGCTTATTTCACCAAGCATAATGGTCTGCAGTTGCATCCATTTTTTGGGAAAAGATGGAATTTCATTTTTTATGGCTAAGTAGTATTCCATTGTGTATATATAGCAAATTTTCTTTATCCAGTCATCAGTGGACAGTCATCTGGGTCGATTCCATATCTTAGCTATTGTGAATTGAGCTACGGTAAATGTGGGGGGTACAGATAGCTCTTTCATATGCTGATTTCCTTTTGTTTTGGGTGAGTTCTCAGTAGTAGATTTCTAGGTCATATGGTAGATCTATTTTCAGATTTCTGAGGAATCACCATACTGTCTTCCATATGGTTATACACAATACATTCCCACCAACAGTGTATTAGGGTACTTTTTCTCCATATCTTTGCCAGGATTTTATTTTTTTGATTTTTAGATGAAAGCAGTTCTTACTAGGGTGAGGTGGTAACTAATTGCATTCCAACTGAATTTGAATCCTGGCTGTCCCACATGCCAGCCACATCTTCTTTGTGCCTCAGTCTGTCTTAACTAAAAAATGGGAAAAGAACAGGTGAGGATGTTGTGAGGATAGTGGAATTAACTTGCGTAATGCGTTTAGAACAGTGTCTGAAATTTTTCTTTTTTTAAACTTTTATTTAATAAATATAAATTTCCGAAGTACAGCTTTTGCATTAAAGTGGCTCCCCTCCACCCCATAACCTCTCCCTCCCACCCGCAACCCTCCCATCTCCTACTCCCTCTTCCATCCCATTCAGTGTCTGAAATTTAAGAATTACTTGATGAATATCTCCCATATAAGTGGCAGGGGCCCAAGTACTTGAGCCATCACCTGTAACCCCCCATCCCAGGGTCACATCAGTAGAAAGCTGGGATCCTAAGCAGTGGTGAGACTCAAAACTCAGGCACTCTGTTGTGTGATATAGTCACCTAAGTGGCAGCTTAACTCCTACTCCAAATGCACTTCTCTGAGCTTGGAATTTCTTTTGCTATAAAGTACATATTGGGATAGTTTCTGAGCTTTGATAAAGGTCTGTAGATGAAATAATAGTACTATATCAATATTAATTTCCTGATTTTGCTACTTGCTGGTTATAGGAGAAAGTGTCCTTGCTTTTAGGATACATACTGGAGGTTTTTGTTTGTTTGTTTATTTGTTTGTTTTTTGCAGTTTTATTTCAGAGGCAGAAAGAGATAAAGATCCTGTTCTCTGATTCATTTCCCAAATGCCCACAGCAGCCAGTTCTTGGCAGGGGACTGGGAACACAATACAAGTCTCCCATCTGGGTGACAGGAACCCAATTCCTTGATACATAACCTGTTGCCTCACAGGTAGCCTCTGGTGAGTAGTTGGAATTGGAATTGGAGCCAGGGATTCAACCCAGGTACTATGATGTAGGACACAGGTTTCTTAACTGCTAGGTTTACCACTCACTTTCCATGCTGGATTATTTAAGAATCAATGCGGAATCATCATCTGTGTGTGTGTCTGTGTGTGATGGAGGTAGCATATCAGATAAAACAGCCTTTAGTACATCTGGTTAAAGGGTATATGAGAATCTTCATATTGTTCTTGCAGTATTTTTTGTAAATATGTAATTAAAATAAAATTCAAAGTTGAAAAAGAAAAACCTAGGTATAACATAAGATCCCTCCCCTTAGATGTCTCCTTTTCTAGCAAGTTTTATCTGCTGTCCTTCTGCACATCCCCCTGCCTTTTCAAGAGGATTTGGAGCCCTTGCCCTGTGCACTCCTAGCCTGCAGCCTCTTTGTCACAGCCCCTGCCCCTTAAACTGAGTTGTGGCCCGCTGTTTATTTCATTAAACTATGAGCCCAGGCAAAGAAGGTACGGATGCTAACTCATTGTTCATATTTGTATCACATGAACCCATCTAATGCCTAGCACAGAGAATAAACACAGTAGGATTTTAGAGAGAATAAGGAAGTAGAACTTGGCTTTATATCTAAGGTCTGTTCTTCCTGGGAGCTGGTTGTAAATTTTGGGCTTGGTTTTTAGTTTATGTAGCAAGGATGTAGCACAGGTTTGGGATTCAGCACACCACGAGTGAAAGCTGAGTTCTGTCACAGCATGCAGGAGGGACAGACTCTTCTATTTATTTATACCTTAGTGCTCTGCTTTTCTACTTAGAGATACTGTGAGTTCAGGATTTGAGCTCCATAAACAAAGGCAAATGGACAGTGGACTCCTGTACAAACGTTTAACCTAAGGGAATTCCTTTGTATGTGCTCAGTGCTGAAAATAATATTTTTCTTACACCATAACCTCTGAATACAGATCATGATGGCATGTGGTGTGCAACTGAAGGGGCTGGACCAGGCCGAAGCAAGGAGCCAGGAGCTTCTTCCAGGTATCCCACATGGGTGCAGGGGCTCAAGCACTTGGGCCATCATCTGCTGATTTCCAGGCACATTAGAAGGGAGCTGGATTGGAAGTGGAGCAACCAGGGCTTGAACTGGCACCCATATGGGTTGCTGGTGTTGTAGGCAGTGACCTAATCTGTTACACCAGAACAGCAGCCATACTTGTTCATTTTTTTTTCTTTTGACAGGCAGAGTTAGACAGTAAGAGAGAGAGACAGAGAGAAAGGTCTTCCTTTTCGTTGATTCACCCCCCAAATGGCTGCTATGGCCGGCGTGCTGTGCCGATCCAAAGCCAGGAGCCAGGTGCTTTCTCCTGGTCTCCCATGTGGGTGCAGGGCCCAAGCACTTAGGCCATCCTCCACTGCCTTCCTGGGCCACAGCAGAGAGCTGGACTGGAAGAGGAGCAACCAGGACAGAATCCAACATCCCAACTGGGACTAGAACCTGGGGTGCCGGTGCTGCAGGTGGAGGATTAGCCAAGTGAGCTGCAGCGCCGGCCTACTTGTTCATTTTTAATGGGTGAAGTTAATGATTTTTCATGGGCAGATTGGTCCACGCACAGCAAATTGATGTTATAATATAGAAACATGAACATCCAACTAATGTTCCTGTTTGTGATTTTTATATTAACTTTCTTAAAGGGTATGCTTTCTGATCACTATTGTACCACTATTTTTTTTAAGATTTATTTATGTATTTGAAAGTCAGAGTTACACAGAGAGAGGACAGGCAGAGAGAGAGAAGAGAGGTCTTCCATATTTGCTGGTTCACCCCAGTTGGCTGCAATGGCCGGAGATGTGCCGATCCGAAGACAGGAACCTGGAGCTTCCTCCGGGTCTCCCACCTGGGTGCAGGGGCCCAAGGACTTGATCCATCCTCTACTGCTTTCCCAGGCCATAGCAGAGAGCTGGATCGGAAGTGGAGCAGCCGGGACTTGAACCGGTGCCCATATGGGATGCTGGAGCTTCAGGCCAGGGCATTAACCTGCTACACCACAGTGTCGGCCCCACCACTATTTTTAATCTAATGTTAACTGACAAGCTAGATATTTTGCTATTTGAAAAAGATAACAATGCTATAGAAAATCAATATAACTTTTATCTTTACTAGAAGTTGTAAAAGCCTATCTAGACAAATTTCAAATGTGTGCACATGGTGTAGAGAAGAAATTCCACTACAGATTTTAACACCTGGAAAACCAAAGCAGATATCTTGTTAAAGCTTCTTAATCTATGACCTGGTAACCTTGGGTTTTGGCATGCATCGAATTTAGTTCAGAAGTGAATCTCTGTGAGGAATAAAGACTGAAAGTAAGAGCTCTGGCTAACACAAACACAAAAGGAAAAACGTGTCAACTCCTTAAATCTCAAAAATAGCTCTTGTATTCCATGAAGAATCCAATTGGAATAACAGGTGCTTCTAAAAACTGCTGTGAAAGTTAAGCCTCCTATCATTTATGTTTTAGCATGAATTGGTTTAGTCAGGCATTTTTATCGCTTTTCTCCTAACACTTATCTCAGAAGATGAAACAGTGGTTTTGTTTAGAGGGAATTGGAGGAGGAGGAGTGAGCAATTTGAGATCAAGGGATATTTTGGAAAAAGTGTTGACCAGGGAGAAGTGGATGCATAGAAAGGTTGGAAACGGTCTTCACATTCTTGGAAATTGGGGAACAGATGTAGAGAGCAGAAGTGACTAAGGCTCATTGAAAGAACGGAGGGAATATCCAAAACAGCTATTTGCTGCACAACACTGACAACAGGAATCCTACTTGGCACATAGCTAAATAACACCTAGGTCACAGTTCTGAAACTGTCTGCTGTAAAGAATTGTTTGGCTGTTTCTCTTGCAGAATGGCCTCTGTCCTAAGCATCAACATCTTGGAATATAGTATATCTATGATAGTGCTCAATAAATATTATTTATTTAAACATGTAATGCTTTGGAAACATTTTCTGTATGTACTAATATCTGTCCAGGATCTTACCACCCAGAACTTGATTTGCCAATAAAGTTTACAAAGAACTTGTCCAAACAGCACTTTGGCCTTAGAATTAGCCCTTAAGGCATTCGGATCTGGTGAAGAGCCCATGAGAGTATTTTAGGCATGGAAAGCCAAGACACTCTGCCCCCCCCCCCCCAAAAAAAAAAGACCTAAGTAAAAGATCTCTGTGAGTGAGATCCCAGTGGAAAGAACGCACCATCAAAGAAGGAGGTACCTTTCTCTGAAGGGAGGAGAGAACTTCCACTTTGACTATGGCCTTCTCTAAGTAAAATTGGAGTCGGTGAACTCAAAAGGCTCCCATAGCCTTGGCAACTCATGATGAGAGCCTAGGTGATTACTGGTGCCATAAACAAAAGTGTCAATTTGTTAAGTCAACAACAGGAGTCACTGTGCACTTACTCCTCATGTAGAATCTCTGTCCTTAATGCATTGTCCAATGTGAATTAATGCTATAACTAGTTCTCAAACAGTATTTTTCACTTTGTGTTTCAGTGTGGGTGCAAACTGTTGAAATCTTTACTTAATATATACTAAATTCATCTTCTGTATATAAAGACAATTGAAATGAATCTTGATGTGAATGGAGTGGGAGATGGGAGGGTTGTGGGTGGGAGGGAAGTTATGGGGGGTGGGGAAAAGCCATTGTAATCCATAAACTGTACTTTGGAAATTTAGATTTATTAAATAAAAGTTTAAAAAAAACAAAAAACTTGTCCAACTTACCTTTTGTTGAACCAAATTTTAGGGCTGCCAACTGGATAACTCTGGTGTAATAATGATCAGTATTAAATGGCTCATTGTTCTAAATGGCATTCAGTCTCATTTGGGCAATGAATAATTTTAGGATAGACAACTGTCGATTTTTTCAAACCCTCAAATCCCATAAGACAGGGGTAGCAGGCCAAAAAGCTTTCATTCTTGTCAAAGTAAGTCCTGACTTTGGTTTATCACAATGGCTAAGTGTCAATGTCACATTCATATTCACTCAGGTGATGAATGTATTTGCTACAGTTGACCTTGATTCTAGAACTGGGAGCCCAGGGTTGAACAACAAAGGTCAGAGCTCAGAATTGGGAAGAAGGAAATGACTGGTAGATCCTGAACACAAACAGGGAGACTGGCCATTCTGAGGGCATGACAGGGAGAGAAAAAGGAGAATCCCTGTTGGGAATTACTAACAGGGCCAGCGGCATACACTTATTTTAAATTAGATTGCCTAATTATTTGTCATTTGCTCCCAGACCTTCACCAAGAAACTCCCAGGATAACTTCTTAGAAGAAATGAACTCTTACAGGGCAGGGGGATAAAAAGCTTTAAATCTGGTGATGAATTCATTTATGGATCAGTTCAATGTGCCTTCACTGCCATGGTCTTTCTTCAGGTCTGCATTTTCTCTTTTTTCCCCATTTATATTTTATTTTAATTAAATTTAATAAATTCAATATGATTTGTAGATAAAAATCTGGGAACATAATTATATTACCTTCTTCCCTCCCTCTCTCCATCCATCCCTCTTATTCTCCTTCTACCTTTCTTCCTAGATTTTGAGAAAACATATTTTAAAATAACATAGCAGTAAAAGGCTTAACACTACACCAAATAATAAATTTAACAAGTAAAAAGCAGAAAGACCCTAGTTAGAATATAGACAATGACTATAAACAATAACTGGGGATGAAAAAAAGATCATTTTACCCATATACAATTTTGTTAGTCACTCATAATTTCTTTCAATAAAATAGAACCAATAACAATGTAACATTTAAATATTAACTTTGTTGTTACAAGATAATAATTAAGTTCATTAAATTTTAAGCCATTTCCTCTCAAAAGCTTATGCTAGGAATAATTTTATGCAGATTGCAATATAAATAATTATATATTACTTTTTTGTACTCTATTAGTTACCACATTTCAGAGAAAGCATATGGTGTATGCTTTTAGGGACTGGCTTATTTTACTAAATATAATGGCTTTCAGTTGCATCCATTTGGTTGCAAAAGACAGGAATTAATTGTTTTTATGGATAAGTAATATTCCATAGTGTATATATATACCACCTTTAATTTATCCAGTGATCAATTGATGGTCATCTGGGTTGATTCCATATTAGCTATTATGAATTGAGATACACTGAACATGGGGGTACAGATAACTCAAATGCTGATTTCATTTCTTTTGGGTAAATTCTCAGGAGTGGGATGACTGTGTCATATGGTAGATCTATTTTCGGCTTTCTGATAAATCTCCATACTCTCTTCCGCCATGCCTGTACTAGTCTGTAGTCTAACAAACAGTGGATTAGGAAACATTTTCCCCCACATCTTCATTGGCATTTATTGTTTGTTGATTTCCATATGAAAGCCATTCTGACTGGGGTGAAGTGAAACCTCATCATAGTTTTTATTTGCATTTTCATGATGGCTCATAATCCTGAGCATTTTTCCATGTATCTGTTAGCTATTTGAATTTCCTCTTTTGAAACTTGCCTGTTCAAGTCCTTTGCCCACTTCTTAACTGGATTTTTTTGTTGTTGTTGAATTTCTTGAGCTCTTTATAGATTCTGGATATTAATCCCTTATCAATTGCATAGCTTGCAAATATTTTTTCCCATTCTGTTAGTTGCCTCTTTACTGAGTGTTTCTATTGGAGAATTTATGCCATTTGCATTCAAGGATTTTATTGATAAGTAATGTCTTTGCCCTTTCATGTTCCTGTAAATATTCCTATTGTTTGCTTTAGCTTTCCTTTATACTTTTACTAGGAGATTTTCTGCCTTCACATCTTTCATAATGATGACTGTCATTTTGTGTTTCCATGTGTAGCAAATCCTGAAGCATCATTTGTAAGGTTGGACAAATGGCAACAAATTCTTTCGTTTCTTTTTTGCTGTGGAAGCTCTTTATTTCACCTTCATTCATAAATGAGAGCTTTGTAGGGTATAGTGTTCAAGGTTAACAGTTTTTTTCTTTCTTTCTTTCTTTTTTTTTTTTGACAGGCAGAGTTAGACAGTGAGAGAGAGAGAGAGAGAGAAAGGTCTTCCTTCCGTTGGTTCACCCCCCCAAATGGTTGCTACTGCTGGCACACTGTACCAATCTGAAGCCAGGAGCCAAGTGCTTCCTCCTGGTCTCCCATGTGGGTGCAGGGGCCCAAGCACTTGGGCCATCCTCCACTGCCTTCCCTGGCCACAACAGAGAGCTGAACTGGAAGAGGAGCAACTGGGACAGAATTTGGCACCACAACCGGGACTAGACCCTAGGGTACGGCACTGTAGGTGGAGGATTAGCCTAGTAAGCTGCAGCGCCGGCCAACCATTGTGTGTGTGTGTGTGTGTGTGTGTTTTAAGACTTGGACTATGTCTTGTCATTCTCTCCTCACTTGTAGGATTTCTGATGAGAACTCAGCTGTGAGGTTAATTGAAGATCCTCTTAATGTAATCTTGCATTTCTCTTGTGAATATTTTAGAATAATTTTTAATATATTTTAAAATTTATTTTTAGGAATAAATTTCACAAGTACAACTTTAGGAATATAGTTATTCTTCCCACCATACCCTTCCTCCCACCTACACTCCCACCTGCCCACCTCCTTCACCCCTTGCCAGTCCCATTCTCCATTAAGATTCATTTTCAATTAACTTTGTACACAGAAGACCATCTCTATACTAAGTAAATATTTTAATAATTTGCACACACACACACAAAACTGAGAACAATTAACACTCTTATGTATGATGTAAGGGACCACCAGAGGCACTTGAAATGAGCTGCCTAGGCTACGGAGCCTTTTGAGTCCACAAACTCTGTCAGTAATTGGACAAGGCCATAAGCAAAGTGAAAGTTCTTTTCCCTTTAGAGACAAGTACATCCTTCTTTGATGGCCACTTCTTTCTCCTGGGATCCTTCTATAGAACATTTTATTTTTTGCCACAGTGTCTTGACTTTTTATGCCTGAAATGCTCTCATGGGCTTTTCAGCCAGACCAGGAAGCCTTAAGGGCTGATTCTGTCAGAGTGTTATTAAAGCAATTGTTATTCTATGAGTCTTGTGTGGACTGCTTCCCTTGTTGGAACATTCTCTCCTTTTTAATTCTATCTATTATTATTACCAGGAAATTGATCCTATTTATATGATCTCTTGTAACACTTAATTGTATGTATATGATCACTTTAACACTTAAGATGGAATTTTTAGCACCAAGCTTAATGAGATTTTGAATCTCATGACAAGTTTTTAAATTGTACCCTTAGAAGTAAGTCCATAGGAATGTATGCAGAACTATGTAGCTTTACAGTTACAAACTTCCTCCTCCCTCCCTTACTCCCACTCTTATTTTTTACTTAGATCTATTTTCAATTTACTTTATATGCATTATTAACTCTGTTAAGAGTTCAACAAATAATGTGAAGAAAAAAATGAAAAAAAAACAAACTTAAACTGTTCCTTGACAGTTAGGACAAGGGCAGCTCAAGTCATCCCTTTTCGAAGTATCTATTTCGCTTCTACAACTTTTGTTTTAGTTGCTATATTAGTTCTCACAGATCAGCGAGAACATATGGTATTGGTTCCTTTGGGAATGGCTTATTTCACTAAGTATGATGTTTTCCAGTTTCATCCATTGTGTTGTAAATGAATGGACTACATTTTTTTTTTTACTGCTGTTTAGTATTCCATAGTGTACATATCCCATAATTTCTTTTTTTTGACAGGCAGAGTTAGTGTGAGAGAGAGACAGAGAAAGGTCTTACTTCTGTTGGTTCACCCCTCAAATGGCTGCTACGTGCTGTGCTGATCCGAAGCCAGGAGCCAGGTGCTTCTTCCTGGTCTCCCATACGGGTACAGGGCCCAAGCACTTGGGCCATTTTCCACTGCCTTCCTGGGCCACAGCAGAGAGCTGGACTGGAAGAGGAGCAACCGAGACAGAATCCAGCGCCCCAATCAGGACTGGAACCCGGAGTGCCGGCACCGCAGGCGGAGGATTAGCCTAGTGAGCTGTGGTGCTGGCCCCATAATTTCTTTACCCAGTCTTCGGTTGATGAGCATATAGGTTGATTCCATGTCGTAGCTATTGTGAATTGAGCTGCAATAAACTTGGAGGTGCAGATAACTCTTTTGTTTACTGACTTAATTTCCTTTTGGTAAATTTCCAGGAATGAGATGGCTGGGTCATATGGCAGGTATTCATTCAGATTTTTGAGTTCTCTCTATACTGTCTTCCATAGTGGCTTTACCACTTTACATTCCCAGTGAATTAGGGTAAGTTTTTCCCCCACATCCTTCTCAGCATTTGTTGTTTGTTGATTTCTGTATGAAAGCCTTTATAACTGGGAAGTGGTGAAACCTCATTGTGGTTTCAATTTGCATTTCCCTGACAGCTAGTGATCCTGAACATTTTTTCATGTCTGTTGTTCATTTGGATGTCTCTTTTGAAAAATGTCTGTTTAAATCCTTGGCATATTTCTTAACTGGGTTTCTTGATCTCTTTGCAGATTCTGGTTGTTAATTCTTTATCAGTTGCATTATTTGCAAGTAATTTCTCCCATTCTGTTAGTCTCCTCTTCACTGTCCTGAGTGTTTCTTTTGCAATGCAGAAACTTCTCAAGTTGATGTAATCCCATTTGTTAACTTTGGATTTGACTGTTTGTGCCTCTGATGTCTTTTCCAAGAACTCTTTGCCTGTGCCAATGTCTTCCAGGACTTACAATATTCTCTAATAATGTTGGTGTTGGGTTGTAGATTTAGATCTTTAATCCATGTTGAGTGGATTTTTGTGTAAGGTATAAGGTAGGAGTCCTGCTTCACAGTCTTGCATGTGGAAATCCAGTTTTCCCAGCACCATTTGTTGAAGATACTATCTTTGCTCCAGGGATTGGTTTTAACTCCTTGGTCAAATATAAGTTGGTTGTAGATGTTTGGATTGATTTATGGTGTTTCTGTTCTGTTCCATTGGTCTATCCATCTGTCTTTGTATCACAACCAGGTTGCTTTGATTATAGCTGCCTTGTAGTATGTCTTGAAATCTGATATTATAGATGGCAGAATAGTGAGGACGCACACTGATAGTCTGGGAAAAAGATAGGTTGATAAAAGAGGAATTACAGTCATTACAGGGAAAGGCTCGGGGGAAAAAATGCAGAGGAAACTCTTCTGGATCTAGTGGATGTGACACAGACGACCAGCGGGGAGAGCAGGGATGCCCACGGCTCTGAGTCCACACATCGGCACTGGAAAGGGAGGTGAGCTCAGTAACCCGAGACATCGGCGAGGGAAATGGCGGACAGAGCCTAGAGTGAACTGGCCTTGAGGCCCCGCTGGGGAAAGTTCACCAGACTAACTACAGGAGAGAAAAGAAGGGGAAAAAAAGGTGGGGGGGGGACTGGTACTGATGAGTTTCTCTCTCCGCCGACCTTGCAAAGGCGAGGAAGAGACAAAGAGCAGGTGCCATTCTGTATATATGTAAAAGATGTGCGTCCTCAGCGCTGTGCGTGACCGCAGGACTGTGCGCGACCTCAGAGCTGTGCGTGATATCAGGGCTGTGCACGAACTCAGAGCTGAGCGTGACCTGTGCCTGCCCTCAGTCAAACAGAAAAACCTGACTCTGGGGGGGTGAAATACCAAGAGGTTAGGATTTAGTGAAAGGGTAAAGCTAATGAACTGAGGCAGGGGAAAAAAAGAGAAGGTGGGTGAGAGAACTTACAGAGGTCACATGAGTACTCTCCAGAGATGCTACAATTTGGTAACCTAGGCAACCCGGTGGGAGACAGCAGGAGAAATTGAGCCCACACTGAGGACAGCACAAATTCTTTGGGTAGTCTGTGCGAAAAAGCAGATGAACAATATACACATAGAAGCCAGAGATCAGAAGCTAAATACCATCAATTCTGCTCAGCTGTGCAGTATTACTTCCCTCCTGAATAAAAAATAAATAAATAAATAAAAAAAAGAGATTTACCACGCCTAACATGAGTGTGTCACCTTTGGCACACCCTTATCCCTGAAGAACCAAGCAGAGCTCTCTGGCCACACCCATCTCAAGCCTCCAAGGCTCCTCCAACAGCAGACAGTCCACTTAACACAGACATAGTAAAAAAAAAAAAAAAAAAGAAAACACCACAGTGAGGGAAGAAGAATTCACAATGTCAAGCAACAAATACAAAAACCAAGGGAACAAGATCAACGAAGACACTATGACACCTCCAAATAAACAAAACACCCCAAGCCAAGATTATGAAGATGATGAGATAGAAGAAATGCAAGATAGAGATTTCAAAAAAAATTTATGATAAGAACATTTAGAAGTTTTCAAAAGCAAATTCTTGAACTACAGAAATCCTTATTGGACAGGATAGAAAATCTCTCTCGTGAAAATGAAATCTTAAGAAGGAATCAAAATGAATGCAGAAACTAGTAGAACAGGAAAGTGTGATAGTGAAGAGAAATCAAAATGAAATGAAGAACTTAATAGATCAAATGACAAACACATTAGAGAGCCTTAAAAACAGAGTCAGTGAAACAGAAGTGAGAGTATCGGACTTAGAAAACAAATCACAGGAAAACATACAGTCAAACCAAAGAAAAGAAGAGGAAATTAGAAATCTAAAAAATATTGTTGGGAATCTACAGGATACTATTAAAAAACCCAACATTTGGGTTCTAGGAGTTCCTGAAGGCATGGAGAGGGAGAAAGGATTAGAAGGCCTTTTTAGTGAGATACTAGCAGAGAACTTCCAGGATCTGGAGAAGGACAGAGACATCCTAGTACAGGAAGCTCATAGAACCCCTCGTAAACATGACCAAAAGAGATCCTCACCATGACATGTTGTAATTAAACTCACCACAGTGAAACATAAAGAAAAGATCCTAAAGTGTGCAAGAGAGAAACGCCAGATTACTCTCAGTGATCTCCAATTAGACTCACAGCAGACTCCTCATCAGAAACACTACAGGCTAGTAGGGAATGGCGAGATATAGCCCAGGTGCTAAGAGAGAAAAATTGTCATCCCAGAATATTATATCCTGCAAAGCTCTCATTTATGAATGAAAGTGAAATAAAGACCTTTCATAGCACACAGAAATTGAGTTTGCCGCCACTCGTCCTGCCCTGCAAAAGATGCTTAAAGATGTGTTACACACAGAAACACAGAAACATGGCCATCAATATGAAAGAAGGTAAAGGAAGGAAACCTACCAGTAAAAGAGCATAGGAAGCTCAAAGCATATACTAGAAAATATCTTTGGGAAAATGGCAGGGTAAAGTCACTACTTATCAATAGTCACATTTAACGTTAATGGACTCAACTCTGCAGTTAAAAGGTACAGCCTGGCTGAATGGATTAAGGAACAAAACCCATCTACAAGAAACACATCTTTCTAACAAAGATGCATGCAGATTGAAAGTGAAAGGTTGGAAAAAGATATTCCATGCCAACAGAAACCAAAAAAAAAAAGCAGGTTTAGCCATCTTAATATCAGACAAAATAAACTTCAACACAAAAACTGTTAAGAGGGGCACTATATAATGATTAAGGGTTCAATTCAACAGGAAGATGTAACTATTATCAATGTATATGCACCTAATTACAGGGCACCAGCTTATTTAAAAGACTTGTTAAGGGACTTAAAGGGAGACTTAGGTTCCAATACAATAGTACTGGGGGATTTCAATACTCCATTCTCAGAAATAGATCATCCGGACAGAAGATCAACAAGGAAACATCATGCTGAGTGAATTAAGCCAGTCCCAAAGGGACAAATATCATATGTTCTCCCTGATTTGTGACAACTGACTGAGCACCAAAAAGGAAACCTGTTGAAGTGAAATGGACGCTATGAGAAACAGTGACTTGATCAGCCATTGCCCTGACTGTTGATGAACAACTTAATACGTTATTCCTCTTAGTATTTTTTTGTCTGTTCTACTTAATACTATTGGTTTAATTCTATAATTAATACACAGTTATTCTTAAGTGTTGAAACTTAACTGAAAAGTGATCCCTGTTAAATATAAGAGTGGGAATAAGAGAGGGAAGGGATGTACAATTTGCGACATGCTCAAGCTGACTTGCCCCAAATGGTAGAGTTAGAAACATACCAGGGGATTCCAATTCAATTTCATCAAGGTGGCATGTACCTATGCCATCTCACTAGTCCAAGATATCAATTTCTGTTTACAATTGATCATAATGATAGGACTAAGAATCAAAGAGATCACATAATCAAGACTAGTTTCTGAAAATACTCTCTGATAGAACAAAAAAGGGAGAGAAAGATCCAACATGGGAAGTGGATACACAGCAGACTCATAGAATGGTGGATGTCCTAAACAGCACTCTGGCCTCAGAATCAGCCCTAAAGGCATTCAAATCTGGCTGAAAAGCCCATGAGAGTATTTCAGGCATGGAAAGCCAAGACACTCTGGCAAAAAAAAAAATGACTTAAATGAAAGATCTCCGTGAGTGAGATCCCAGTGGAAAGAATAGGTCTTCAATGAAGGAGGTACCTTTCTCTGAAGGGAGGAGAGAACTTCCACTTTGACTATGACCTTGTCTAAATAAGATAAGAGTCGGTGAACTCAATAGGCTTCCATAGTCTTGGAAACTCATGACTGGAGCATAGGGAGATTGCTGGTGCCATAATCAAGAGTGTCAATTTGTAAAGTCAACAACGGGAGTCACTGTGCCAGAAACAGTGATTGCTGAGAAACTCAGTTATACTCTGCTCCTTCCACAGAGAGCACAGAGATGTTCCCTGAGCCAGCTGTGTGTGGGTACTCCACCTTGGCTCTTTGAGCCCCAGAGCCTGTAATATGTTGAGAGGCTTGAGGTACCTCACAGTCCTGTGTGGGTCCCCAGCTAGCTGTCAACCTCCAAGCCAGACTCAGAGTTGGTGGGGAACATGAGTTTTTCCTCTGGTAAAATCCCATGATCACATAAATACCCAAGAGCCTTCACAGCCTTTACTGATGTCACAGGCTTCCTCTACTCCCCTGTGTGGAGAAATCTCCCCTCCAGGCAGCAATGTCTCAGTGATGAGTTATCATTGTTCACCATTTTTTATTTATTGGTGCTACAGGAGCTGCCACAGTTAGAGAGGCTCACAGCTTGATATCTCAGATATACTCTGTGACCTAGTCTGCAGTTCTTTTGAAGAACGCTTTGTAATGAAAATTCTCAAACTCACAAGATAGATTTTACCCATGACTCAGCATTAACAAGTATCAATATTTTGTGAACTCTTTCATGGAGTAATTTAAAGCAAATTCTAGACTTATTTCATATAAAAGGATATCAGTATACATAACTCACTGATAAGGATATTAAAAAATACTATAACCACAGATACATTCTCATGTCCAAAGTTGCTGCTCTTAATATGCTGTGGTACCTGCTCCCCTTCCTGACTCTTTTATTAGACTGTATATACTATTATAAACTATGCCTAAGCTTTTATCTTTGTGAGAGAGGACACCATACCATTCTCCTTGTGGTTGTAGAGTTTTATTTGCAAAATACCATCTATGAGGAATAAAGTTTCCTGTTTTATTTTTGTATGTGCATTTTTCCAACCTATATCTGATAATTAGTGGAAAGATGTATAATTCAATCTGTAAATTAATATAGTACCATTTTAAGTCATACCCCTCCTTGCCATGTCATAAGGACTCACTTAAAAAAACTCAGCTTAAGAATTCTTTGAGACTTGAAACTAGTATAAATAATCCATGTTTATAAATATGGAGCTGCTTGTTCCGGCTGTCAGTTTCAGGTAATATAGGAATGTCTTTCTCCTAGTGGTTTCTAAGCTTGCTTGAGTTGCCAAATGATCATGGCAGCCAGGTTACTCATTTGCGCTTCATTCCTCTTTGATACCAGAGAAGGTTAAATCCACCTGTTTGGAGTCAGAGAAGTCAACAGAGGAGTTACAAAAAGTTCTGTCCTTCAACCATTTATGATCTAGTTGGTAACATAAAGTACCTACAGAGTATCTTCAAAAAGTTCATCTAAAAGTGTATAGTGACAAAATATGCATGGTATTGTTTCAAAGTTTTTCTTCACTAAAATTTTTAATTTTTAATTCTAATTATACTTAATTGTTTTACGTACATTTTTAAGTAGAGAAAATATTGAAGTTTAATGTTCAAAGTTAGGGCGTTCATGCTATAGGAATTAAGAGGAATAGAAAGCAGTTTTTTTTTGAAAATAGTCACTAGTTTTTTGGGAGGAAGTGGGATTTTACCTGGATTTTGCTGGTTACAGGTAGGTAGGAAAGATGGAGTAGAGTATTTGAGAGTGCAATGGGCAATGGGAAGAAAAATAGGACAAATAAATGTGGAGAGGAAGAGCACAGGCCAGGTCCAGGGAAGCATGTTTAACCCAATACAGCATTCATTTGTTGCAGCCTGCACAACATACTGACCCCTTCTCATTTGTTTTAAAGTCAGATGGACTAGACAGTTCCATACACATTGACAGTGTCCTACCTCAAGTGTCCACTATGATATTGTTCCATTTTGGGGCTTTGGGGCTTTATCTGATGCCTAGAAAGCCTGCTCAGAACAGCAGACATCAGCATTCTCCATGGTTTCTTAGAGTCCTCAGTGGAACTGAGCTTAGGAACCCACTGTGCTCACCAAAGCACCTGTAGCATCATAGCAGTGATTTTTTTCTTTTCATTTTCTATCTTTGCTGCCCCATGTTCCTTCTTCCTGGAAATTACCTGCAAAATAAATTCCCTGTGCATAATCCCTTGTTATAAATTCTGTTTTTAGTAAAAACCAATACTAAGACAACCGGTCTGTATAAATGAGGTGATATTCCAGGGGAAAAGTGTGAAGTACATGCAGAAGTTGATGAAGACTTCTTATACTTTATTACTAATTAAAAGCCCATTTTTCTATTAACATTTCACTCACTTTTCTCCTTGATGCTTTTTTTGAAAAGTAAAAATGGAAATACTTTGAGATTACAGTTTATGTGGAACTAAGCTAAGTTTAGCCTCTTATTTAATCTTTATGCATTGTTTCCTTGTTGAAATAAATGACAATCCCTTCTTCCTGTTCAGGCCAACATGTTACGTTCATATCAGACTTTTTTGCTTTTCTAACAACTGACTTCTGATCTGTCAGAAAATCCTATTGGCTCCACCTTCACAATAATGCGGAACCTGGACTTTCTCAACACCTTCATTACCACTGCTCTGTGTGAACTATGGGTATCTCTCATACATTTTCTTTTCTTTTCTTTTCTTTTCTCTTCTTTTTTTTTTTTGACAGGCAGAGTTAGACAGTGAGAGACAGGCAGAGAGACAGAGAGAAAGGTCTTCCTTCCGTTGGTTCACCCTGAAATGGCTGCTATGGCCGATGCACTGCGGCCGGCGTACCGTGCTGATCCGAAGCCAGGAGCCAGGTGCTTCCTCCTGGTCTCCCATGCGGGTACAGGGCCCAAGCACTTGGGCCGTCCTCCACTGCCTTCCCGGGCCACAGCAGAGAGCTGGACTGGAAGAGGAGCAACTGGGACAGAATCCGACACCCCAACCGGGACTAGAACCCGGGGTGCTGGCGCAGCAGTTGGAGGATTAGCCTAGTGAGCCGCGGCTCCGGCCTCATGCATTTCTGAAAGTTTTATTTACTTTTTATTTACTTGAAAGACAAAGTGACATACACACAAGGGGGAGAGAGAGAAACTCAGTTATACCCTGAGAGAGAGAGAGAGAGAGATCTTCCTTCACTGATTCACTTCCCTAGTGCCTACAACAGCAGAGGTTGGACCAGGCTGAAGCCAGGAGCCTTGAGCTCCATTTACATCTCCGATGCAGGTGGCAGGGACTTAGGTAGTTGAGCCATCAGCTGCTGCCTCTCAGGATGTATGTTATCAGAGAGCAGAGAGGGGATTGGAACCCAGGCATCTCAGTATGGAATGTGGGCATCCCAGGTGGCATCCTAACCACTGACCTTTGCATCTGGTTTCATTGCAAGAAATTCTGTTTGACCTCACTGCTTCTGCTCTTAACCCCCTCCATAGCCAGAGTGACTCTATTTAAGTCAGATTATGTCTTTCCAGCATCCCTCTGTTTTTCCATTCTAAGTTAAATAAAAAACAAAGAATTTACATTATCTTGCAAGTCTTTTTTTTTTTTTTGTGACTCCCCTCCTTGCTTGTTCCACTCCTAATGATTGGTCAACTCAAACAGGCCAACCTGCTCACAATTCAGAATATTTGCATTTATGTAACTACATGCTGGAAAGCTTTCTCCCCAGATAGTCACACAGCTCACTCTCTCACTTCCTAAGGTATTTACACATTCGTTTATTTCTATCCAGGCCTTTTCTGGCTTCTATGTCTAAAACTACAACCTCTACTTAAATATATCTTTTCTCTTTTAGCTGCTTTATTTTTTTTTCTCTTTAGTACTTTTTCACTGTCTATTAAGTATGCACTTATTCAAATTTTTAAAACTTCTTGCCCTTACTCTGTAAGGAAAGTGCCATTATAGCAGGTGTTTTTTTTTTCTTCTCTTTAAAAATTGTTTTTCAGGAGCCAGTTCTATGACATAGTGGGTTAAGCTAGCACCTGTAGTGCCGGAACCTCATATGGGTGCCTGTTTGAGTGCTGGCTTCCACTTTCAGTCCACTTCCCTGCTAATACACCTGGGAAAATAGCAAAAGATGGCTTGGGCCTCTGCACTCATGTAGGAGACCAAGAAGAAGCTCCTGGCTTCAGCCTTGCCCAGCCCAGAGTGTTATGGCCATATGGGGAGTGTAAAAGTGGATGGACGAGCTCTATCTCTGTAACTCCGCCTTTCAAATACATAAATCTTTTTCTTATTAAACTTTTATTTAATGAATATAAATTTCCAAAGTACAGCTTATGGCTTACAATGGCTTCCCCCCTCCCATAACTTCCCTCCCACCCGCAACCCTCCCCTTTCCTGCTCCCTCTCCCCTTCCATTCACATCAAGATTCATTTTCAATTCTCTTTATATACAGAAGATCAGTTTAGTATATATTAAGTAAAGATTTCAACAGTTTGCCCCTATATAGCAACACAAAGTGAAAAAATACTGTTGGAGTACTAGTTATAGCATTAAATAACAGTGTACAGCACATTAAAGACAGAGATCCTACATAATATTTTTTAAAAAATTAATTAATTTTCTATGCCGTTTCCAATTTAACACCAGGTTTTTTTTTTTCATTTCCAATTATCTTTATATACAGAAGATTGATTCTGTATATAATTAGTAAAGATTTCATCAGTTTGCACCCACACGGAAACACAAAGTGTAAAAATACTGTTTCAGTACTAGTTATAGCATCACTTCACATTAGACAACACATTAAGGACAGATCCCACATGAGATGTAAGTACAGTGACTCCTGTTGCTGACTTAACAATTGGAGACTCTTGTTTATGGCGTCAGTAATCTCCCTAGACTCTAGTCATGAGTTGCCAGGGCTATGGAAGCCTTTAGAGTTCGCTGACTTTGATCTTATTCCGATAGGGTCATAGTAAAAGTGGAAGTTCTCTCCTCTCTTCAGAGAAAGGTACCTCCATCTTTGATGACCCTGTTCTTTCCACTGGGATCTCACTCGCAGAGATCTTTCATTTAGGTCGTCTACTTTTTTTTTTTCTTTTCCATGGTATCTTGGCTTTCCATGCCTACAATACTCTCATGGGCTCTTCAGCCAGATCTGAATGCCTTAAGGGCAGATTCTGAGGCTAGAGTGTTGTTTAGGACATCTGCCATTCTATGAGTCTGCTGTGTATCCCGCTTCCCATGTTGGATCGTTCTCTCCCTTTTTGATTTTATCAGTTAGTATTAGCAGACACTAGTCTTGTTTGTGTGATCCCTTGGACTCTTAGACCTATCCGAGCCATCGAATGTGAACTGAAATTGATCACTTGGACTAGTGAGATGGCATTGGTACATGCCACCCTGATGGGATTGTATTGGAATCCCCTGGCACATTTCTAACTCCACCATTTGGGGCAAGTCCGATTGAGCATGTCCCAAATTGTACATCTCCTCCCTCTCTTTTTCCACTCTTAAATTTAACAGGGATCACTTTCAGTTAAAATTTAAACACCTAAGAATAATTGTGTGTTAATAACAGAGTTCAACCACTAGTACTAGAACAACAACAACAACAACAAATACTAAAAAGGATAAAGTATTACATTGTACATCTAGAGTCAGGACAAGAGTTGATCAGGTCATTGTTTCTTATAGTGTCCATTTCTTCGGTATCTTGATTGGTATTGCATTGAATGTATAAATTGCTTTTGGGAGAATAGACATTTTGATGATATTGATTCTTCCAATCCATGAGCATGGAAGATGTTTCCATTGTTTGGTATCCTCTTCTACTTCTCTCTTTAAGAATTTGTAATTCTCATCGTAGAGATCTTTAACATCTTTAGATAAGCTTATTCCAAGGTATTTGATTGTTTTTGTAGCTACTATGAATGGGATTGATCTTAGCAGTTCTTCCTTAGCCGTGGCATTGCTTGTGTACACAAAGGCTGTTGATTTTTGTGCATTGATTTTATATGCTGCCACTTTTCCAAACTCTTCTATGAGTTCCAATAGTCTCTTAGTAGGGTTCTTTGGATCCTCTAAGTAAAGAATCATATCGTCTGCAAAGAGGGATAGTTTGAGTTCTTCCTTCCCAATTTGTATCCCCTTAATTTCTTTTTCTAGCCTAATAGCTTTGGATAAAACTTCCAGAACTATATTGAATAGCAGTGGTGAGAGTGGGCATCCCTGTCTAGTACCAGATCACAGTGGAAATGCTTCCAACTTTTTCCCATTCAATAGGATGCTGGCCATGGGTTTTTCATAAATTGCTTTGATTATATTGAGGAATGATCCTTCTATACCCAGTTTGCTTAGGGTTTTCATCATAAAAGGGTGTTGTATTTTATCAAATGCTTTCTCTGCATCTATTGAGATAATCATATGGTTTTTCTTCTGCAGTTTGTTGATGTGGTGTATCACATTGATTGATTTGCAAACATTGAACCATCCCTGCATACCGGGGATAAATCCCACTTGGTCTGGGTGGATGATCTTTCTGATGTGTTGTTGCATTCTATTGGCCAGAATTTTATTGAGTATTTTTGCATCTATGTTCATCAGGGATATTGGTCTGTAATTTTCTTTCATTGCTGCATCTTTTTCCGGAATTAGGAATTAGGAATTAGGAATTAAGGTGATGCTGGCTTCATAGAAAGAATTTGGGAGGATTCCATCTTTTTCGATTGTTTTGAATAGTTTGAGAAGAATTGGAGTTAGTTCTTCTCTAAATGTCTGGTAGAACTCAGCTGTGAATCCATCTGGTCCTGGTCTTTTCTTTGTTGGGAGGGCCTTTATTACTGTTTCAATTTCTGTCTCAGTTATTGGTCTGTTTAGGTTTTCTATGTCTTCCTGGCTCAATTTAGGTAGGTTGTATGTGTTCAGGAATCTGTCCATTTCTGATAGATTTCCCTGTTTGCTGGCATACAAGTCCTTGAAGTAATTTCTGATGATTCTTTTTATTTCTGTGGTGTCTGTTGTTACGTTTCCACTTTCATCTCTGATCCTATTGATTTGGGTCTTTTCTCTTCTTTTTTTAGTTAGTTGGGCCAATGGGGTGTCAATTTTGTTTATTTTTTCAAAAAACCAGCTTCTCGTTTGGCTGATTTATTGTAATTTTTTTTGGATTCAATCCTGTTGATTTCTTCTTTGATTTTAATTATTTCTCTTCTCCTACTGTGTTTGGATTTGGTTTGCTGCAGATTTTCTAGATCCTTGAGATGACTTGAAAGCTCATCTATTTGGTGCCTTTCCAATTTCTTGATGTAGGCACTTATTGATATAAACTTTCCTCTTAACACTGCTTTTGTTGTATCCCATAGGTTTTGGTATGTTGTGCTTTTATCCTCAGTACTTCCAGAAAATTTTTGATTTCTCTTTTAATTTCTTCTATGACCCATTGTTCATTCAGGAGCCTGTTGTTCAATCTCCATGTGTTTGCCCATGCTCTAGGGATTCCCAAGTTGCTAATTTCCAATTTCATTCCTTTGTGGTCTGAGAAGCTGCATGGTATGATTCTAATTCTCTTGAATTTGCTGAGACTTGCTTTATGGCCTAGTATGTGGTCAATCCTAGAGAGGGTTCCATGTACTGCTGAGAAGAATGTAAAGTCCTTAGATGTAGGATGAAATGTTCTGTAGATATCTGTTAGATCCATTTGGGCTATAGTGTCATTTAAATCTACTGTCTCCTTGTTGATCTTCTGTCCTGTTGATCTGTCTATCTCTGAGAGTGGAGTATTGAAGTCCCCCAGTACTATTGTATTGGGGTCTAAGTCTCCCTTTAAGTCCCTTAACAAGTCTTTTAAATAAGCTGGTGCCCTGTAATTAGGTGCATATACATTGATAATCATTATATCTTCCTGTTGAATGGATCCCTTAATCATTAAATAGTGCCCCTCTTTGTCTCTCCTAACAGTTTTTGTGGTAAAGTTTATGTTGTCCGATATTAAGATGGCTACCCCACTCTTTTTTCATTTCTGTTGGCATGGTATATCTTTTTCCAGCCTTTCACTTTCAGTCTGTATGGATCATTGTTGGAAAGATGAGTTTCTTGTAAGCAGCAAAAAGATGGATTTTGTTCCTTAACCCAATCAGCCAATCGGTGTCTTTTAACTGGACAGTTCAGGCCATTAACATTCAATGTGACTATTGAGAAGGAGTAACTTTGCCCTGCCATTTGCCAAAGATATTTTCTAATATCTGGTTTGAGATTCCTGTGATCTTTTGCTGTGAGGTTTCCTTCCTTTACCTTCTTTCATATTGGTGACCGTGTTTCTGTGTTTCTGTATGTAACACCTCTTTAAGCATCTTTTGCAGGGCTGGATGAGTGGCGACAAATTCTTTCAATTTCTGTTTGCTGTGAAAGGTGTTTCTTTCACTTTCATTCATAAATGAGAGCTTTGCAGGATATAATATTCTGGGCTGACAATTTTTCTCTCTTAGCACCTGGGCTATATCTCGCCATTCTCTCCTAGCTTGTAGGGTTTCTGATGAGAAGTCAGCTGTGAGTCTAATTGGAGATCCTCTGAGAGTAATCTGGCGTTTCTCTCTTGCACACTTTAGGATCTTTTCTTTATGTTTCACTGTGGTGAGTTTAATTACGATGTGTCGTGGTGAGGATCTCTTTTGATCATGTTTATTAGGGGTTCTATGAGCTTCCTGTACTAAGATGCCTCTGTCCTTCTCCAAACCTGGGAAATTTTCTGCTAGTATCTCACTAAAAAGGCCTTCTAATCCTTTCTCCCTCTCCATGCCTTCAGGAACTCCTAGAACCTGAATGTTGTGTTTTTTAATAGTATCCTCAGATTCCTGACAGTATTTTTAGATTTCTGATTTCCTCTTCTTTTCTTTGATTTGACTGTTTCCTTCCCTGTTCTTGTCTTCTAAGTCTGATATTCTCTCTTCTACTTCACCCATTCTGTTTTTAAGGCTCTCTAATGTGTTTGTCATTTGATCTATTGAGTTCTTCATTTCATTGCAGTTTTTTGTCACTATCACAGTTTCATGTTCTACTAGTTGTTTCATTTCATTTTGATTCCTCCTTAATGTTTCATTTTCACGTGACAGATTTTCTATCTTGTGCGTTAAGGATTTCTGTAGTTCAAGAATTTGTTTTTGAGAACTTCTTAATGTTCTTATCAATTTTTTGAGATCCACTTCTTGCATTTCCTCTGTCTCTTCATCTTCATAATCTTGGATTGGGGTGTCTTGTTCATTTGGGCCTGTCATAGTGTTTTCCTTGCTCTTGTTACCTCAGTTTCTACGTTTGTTGTTTGGCATGTTGGAGTTAATTTATGGGTTTTTTTTGCTTGGTTTTTTTTTTTTTCGTTATACTATGCCTCTAATTGGGCTCTCTGCTTTGATGGATCCTTAGAGGCTGTGATGGGTGTGGCCAGAGAGCTCTGATTGATTCTTCAGGTATAAGGCTGTGCAAAAAGTGACTCACCCAGATTGTTCTCTCCCTTGCTCCTTGCTCCTTGCTGGATCTCTCTCTCTCGTTTTGTTTTTTTTTTTTTTTTTACTCAGTTGGGAAGTAATTCCGCACAGCTGAGTGGAATTGAGGGTAGTTGAAATCTGGCCTCTGTGAGTATTTGTTTGATCTACCCCTGGGACCACACAAAGAGTTTATGCAGCCCTCAATGTGTTCTCAAGGTTCGCCACAGCCCTAAGGTTACTGAGTTTGTGTACTCGGTGAGTTTACTCACCCCCCCCCCCCCTCGGATTTTCACAGTCGCAGATCGTTAGCTTCACCTCTTTTCACTAGATTCTAACCTCCTGTTATTTCTCCCGACCAGAGTCAAGTTTTTCTGCCTGGCTACTCGTGGTTGCCGCTTTACATATGTAAAATGGCTCCTGCTCTTTGTTTTGCTCAGCTTTGTAAGGTGAGTGGAGAGAGAGTCTAGTGTCCGTGCTGGTTCCCCTGATTTATTCATTTTTTTTTCTCTCCTCCAGTCAGCCTGGTGATCTTTGCCCAGTGGGGCCTCAAGCCTCTGCCTTTCCCCGCCAGTGTCTTGGGTTTCTGAGGTTTTTGTCTTAACTCCCATTCCCGCGCCGGCAAGATTCTGAGGCTCGACTCCCATGGCTGGGCTTTCACACGGTGGGCTCCCTGTAGGTCCTCTGTGTCACATCCACTAGATCCAGAAGCATTTCCTCTGCAGTTTTTTTCTTGAGTCTTTTCCTGAGGCTACACTAATTCCACCTTTATTAAACTATCTTTTCCCAGACTATCAGTGCACGTCCTCACTATCTGCCATCTTGGCTCCGCCCCTCCCAAATACATAAATCTTTAAAAAATGTTTTTCAAGGCTTTTTTTATATATATATTATTAATTTTATTTAATGAATATAAATTTCCAGTGTACAGCTTATAAATTACAATGGCTTCCCTCTCCCATAACTTCCCTCCCACCCGCAACCCTCTCCTCTCCCGCTCCCTTTCCCCTTCAATTCACATCAAGATTCATTTTCAATTCTCTTTATATACAGAAGATCAATTTAGTATAAAGATTTCAACAGTTTGCACCCACATAGAAACACAAAGTGAAACATACTGTTTGAGTACTAGTTATAGCATTAAATCAAAATGTACAGCACATTAAGGACAGAGATCCCACATGAGGAGCAAGTGCACAGTGGCTCCTGTTGTTGACCCAACAAATTGACACTCTAGTTTATGGCGCCAGTAACCTCCCTAGGCTGTCGTCATGAGTTGCCAAGGCTATGGAAGCCTTCCAAGTTTGCCGACTCTGATCATATTTAGACAAGGTCATAAAAGACAGAGAGTGAGGATAGTAACCAATGATCCTAAGAGTGGCATTTACCAGGTTTGAACAATTATACAGCATTAAGTGGGGAAGAGGACCATCAGTACACACAGGTTGGGAGTAGAGCCATTGGTGGTAGAGTAGAGGTTATGATTACGAAGGAATGAGGCCCAAGTACGCTAGACAGGATCTAGAACAAAGGACAGAGTCATTATTAGAGGAGCTAAGAAAGGTGCTAAGTTACAATTAAGTTTTCTGACTGAGAGGCAAATAGAACCTGACAGAAGGGGTTTGATAATAATCTGGTGGGCTTTAGGCCTTGTAAGTTAAGAGGCCCAAACTCATCTATCTCGTCACATGGGGTATATCCTAAGGGAGGTGTGAACCTCCTAGGGGAAGGCACTCTGTTGACTCTCATTACTTGGCTGGCCTGGGAGGAGAGCTGGCCTGATAAAGGCAGGGGGCCTCTCTAACAAGAAATTTACAGTTCTGCCTGCAATGTTGCTGACCCTACTTGACCATCCCCTCAGCTGCAGTGGTCACTTTGGAAGCTGGGATGAGTGAAGGGCTTTTCAGCTTAGAGCCAATAAGATCTGTGGCTCTGACCTGGGCATCCTTCGACTCCAGGGCATGTCCATTTCCAGTGATCCAACTCTTGGCAGAGCTGCCAGGGCTCTTCACAAGCTGACTTCTGCTGAAGCCCAGGCTTACTACATTGTAAACCACTGCAGTGGACTGGCCTGTTGGGTCTCCTTGAGGGCAGATCCCTGTACAGATCAGCCAGTAATAGGCCTGCCACCCATTGCTTCTGATGCCTAGCTTTCTTTTCCTCCTGGTTTGTGTTAAAGCAGACCAGAGGATGCAAGTCAAGGGAGTGCCCGTGTCCCAGCTCTAATCTTCGGTGGCCTGAACTACAAGTCTATAGTCACAGGCATGTTCTGTAGTAGTTTTTCTAAGGTAGACAATGCCCATGAGGAAAATTATATTCTCACTTTAAAACTTTCTTTCCCTTTGGTCTGAAAAGGAGTTTTTTTCTACTTACTGTATACTTCGCTGATGGCGAAGTGAATCTAGCTATGAGATTATTATTTAAGTTCTTATTTTGGCTACGCTATTACAGAAAAATGTTAGCCATCTCTTTTATAAGGTCTAAAGATTAAATTGTGTGTCCTACAGATTCCTTCATAATAGAATTAGTTTCCTACCTTGAAGAGAATAGAGAAATGAAAGAACAAGTTGAGCTTAGAATAGAGAAATGAGGGAGCAAGTCCTAGATCGCTTGCTGACAATAGCAATATCACATGAATACTTAGCAAACCGTTTCAACCATTAGATAACAACTTAAGAAAACATTTACCAGAAGGTCCAATGCCTTCTAGAAATTTTAAGAATCATGTATTTGGAAACACCTCTTAAATATCTAACATGGTGTAGTTTGTTTAACCAGTAAACTTAAGCACAACCATCTAAAATGTTTTTAGTTTCTTTCTACCAACAAGTTTAAAACATATGATACAGAGATTCAGGTCACACGAATTAACTTGTATCTTTGATTGATTTTAGCAGCTTAAATTTATGGACAATCTTATGTATAAGCCATTTAAAATAAAACTCTTAATAAAATTTCCCCATGTGGACATACAATATGTACACACATATAACATAGCATAATAGACCAATATAGCAATTTTAATAATAGCTTTTAAAATCTTTAACTCTTTTTGTAGATTGCCAATTGATTTGAATGGCTTTTTGTTTTTAGTAACCTCAGTTAACCATACTTTCTCTCAGTTGGTACTGTTAATACATTATTGGCTTCATCTGTTTACAGAGCCATCCCAAAGTACTGAATACAATAGAAGTGGCTGGAAAAAGTCCATAGGAACCTATAGGAGGACAGCTAAACACAGAACCAACAACGCTTTAGTTTTATGCGCAGCAAATCATATATAACTGTGGATGACAAAAGACTTTACGTCGCCATGTTTAAAATTATAAACTCATCAACCAACAAGAGGCACTTGCTTACTTCACAGTATTTTTGAAAGCACCTGTAGGATTTTACAAGTATTTAACCCTTTAAGCCTCTGGGGCTTTCTCATTAAGATAACTATCATGTCTAGTAACACAAGATCATTAGACTTTTTAATTCTCAAACATTTGTATTAATAGCATTTTCCATTATAGAAACTTAAAGTTTGGTACCACATCACATCTTGACAGTACTTCTAATATAATCCAAATAGCCTGATTAGTTGATGTCTCTATAAGATGAGAGACATAGGTCCTTCGATTTTTTCAGTTGGGCCCAAACTGGAAAAACCAAAGTCCAAGATTTACTGGAAATTTTAGAGACCAGATTGTTTGAAACTTTTATTTTTTGAATGCCTGTCAAGAATGCCACGAAGGCTCAAAATCCGAAATATCTGGTTGAAATAAGATTCCTTAAAATCATGACATAACATAGACAAAATTTGATCATTGTTACAAGGTGATTATTCAAATCTTTGAAAATAAGCACATATTTAAATAACCCATAATAGATGACTTTAACACATTGCTTTAACAGAGCATCAGAGTTTAATTCTATGTCAAAGAGAAATTGAGCTTCCTGTGAACTTTTGCTGTGAGGTTTCCTTCCTTTACCTTCTTTCATATTGGTGACCATGTTTCTGTGTTTCTGTGTGTAGCACATCTTTAAGCATCTTTTGCAGGGCAGGATGAGTGGCAACAAATTCTTTCAGTTTCTGTTTGCTATGAAAAGTCTTAATTTCACCTTCATTCACAAATGAGAGCTTTGCAGGATATAATATTCTGGGCTGGCAGTTTTTCTCTCTTAATACCTGGGCTATGTCTCGCCATTCCCTTCTAGCTTGTAGGGTTTCTGATGAGAAGTCTGCTGTGACTCTAATTGGAGATCCTCTGAGAGTAATCTGGCGTTTCTCTCTTGCACATTTTAGGATCTTTTCTTTATGTTTCACTGTGGTGAGTTTGATTACAACATGTCGTGGTGAGGATCTCTTTTGGTCATGTTTATTAGGGGTTCTATAAGCTTCCTGTACTAAGATGCCTCTGTCCTTCTCCAAACCTGGGAAATTTTCTGCTAGTATGTCACTGAAAATGCCTTCTAATCCTTTCTCCCTCTCCATGCCTTCAGGAACTCCTAGAACCCGAATGTTGGGTTTTTTAATAGTATCCTGTAGATTCCCGACAATATTTTTTAGATTTCTAATTTCTTCTTCTTTTCTTTGGTTTGCCTGTTTCCTTTCCTGTTCTCTGTCTTCTAAGTCCGATATTCTCTCTTCTGCTTCGCCCATTCTGTTTTTAAGGCTCTCTAATGTGTTTGTCATTTGATCTATTGAATTCTTCATTTCATTATGATTTCTCGTCACTATCAGAGTTTCTTGTTCCACTAGTTGTTTCATTTCATTTTGATTCCTCCTTAATATTTCATTTTCACGAGAGAGATTTTCTATCTTGTCCATTAAGGATTTCTGTAGGTCAAGAATTTGTTTTTGAGAACTTCTTAATGTTCTTATCAATTTTTTGAGATCCGCTTCTTGCATTTCTTCTATCTCATCATCTTTATAATCTTGAATTGGGGTGTCTTTTTCATTTGGGGGCGTCATAGTGTCTTCCTTGTTCTTGTTACCTTGGTTTTTGTGTTTGTTGTTTGGCATGTTTGAGATATTTGGTTTCTTCACTGTGGTGTTTTTTCTTGTTTCACTATGGCTCTATATTAAGTGGACTGTCTGCTTTCAGTGGAGCCTTAGAGGCTTGAGATGATTGTGGCCTGAGAGCTGTGTTTGGTTCCTCAGTGTTGAGGGTGTGTCAAAGATGACACTCCCAGGTTAGGTGTGGTAAATCTCTCTTTCTTTCTTTTTTTGATTCAAAAGGGAAGTAATTCCGCACAGCTGAACGTAATTGTAGGTAGTTAGCAGGCAAATGATATACCCACAGGAGCCAGAGATCGGAAGCTCTTTCCCAAGGAACACACAGGGAATCTGTGCTGCCCTCAGTGTGGGCTCCAATTCTCCTGCAGTCTCCCACTGGGTTGTCAAAGTTAGATGCTAATCTCCTGTTATTTCACCCCTCCCCCCAGAGTCAGGTTTTTCTGCTAGGCTCAGGGCCGGTGCAGACCTGAGGTCGCCCTGCTTATGACGTATGTCCAAAATGGCGCCTGCTCTTTGTCTTGGTCGTCTTTGAGGGGTGAGTGGAGGGAGAGAAACTCGTGTCCGTATCGGTCACTTTTTTTTTTTTCCTCTCTCTCTTCTAGCTAGCCTGGTGAACTTTTCCCCATGGAGTTTCAAGCCTCGTTCCCTCTAGTCTCCTCTTTCCGCTTGCCAGCTGGTGTCTCGGGCTATTGAGGTTCGGCTCACCTCGCGTTCCAGCGCTGGTGCGTTGAGTCTGCTGCTGGTGTCCCGAACTTGAGCTCCCACGCTCTCCAGGCAGTTCCACTGTGAATCATTAGTTCCAGAAGAGTTTCCTCTGCTCTTTCTTCCCCTCCTCTTCCTTGACCCTGCGCTATCTCCACTTTTATTAACGTGACTCGACCCCCTTCCTATTCCGCCATCTTGCCGCTCTCCAAGGAGTTTTAGTTTTTATTTTCATCTGAAAGATGGGAAGAACGAGAGAAAGAGATCTTTTCATGTGCCAGTTTCCTCTCCAAATGCCTGTAGAAGCCAAGTTTGGGTCAGGCTGAAGTCAGGAGCCTGAAGCTTAGTATCATTCCCCACATGACTGTAAGGGATCCAAGTACTTAAACCATCACCTGCTGCCTCTCAGGGTACACACTAGCAGGAAGCTGGATTGGAAGCATAGTAGCCAGACTCAAATCTGACACTCTGGTACAGGATGTGAGTTTCCCAGGCAGCATCTTCTTTGCTCCTCAAAATGCCTGCCACTGGAGAGGTGGACTATATTTTGGTGATGGTTGGGATATGTGTGTTCTCTTTTGCTTATTCTTTTTAACCTTACAAAAACAAATGCATATTGTCATGAATAATTTTCGGTGGTAACTTGACGGTGGTAAGTGATGCTTGGAGATCTCGTGAAACACTATTTCTGGGTGTGTCTTTGAGGACTTGTAGAAAAGATTACAGTTTGAGTCAATGAGCCAAGCAAAAAATATTTGTGCTCACCTATGCAGGTGGGCATTATCTAATCCACTGAGTACCTGAATAGAACAGAAAGGCAGAGGAAGGTCAGATTTGCATGTTTTATCTGGGACATCTCACCTTCTTCTGCACTTACATGTGGGTGCTTTTGGTTCTGGGGCCTTCAGACTTAGACTGAATTATACCAAAGCCTTCCTGGTTCTCTAGCTTGCCTCTGTAACCATATGAGCCAATATGTGTAGTTGACCCCTTGCTATACACATATACACATGAATTCTTAGATTTATAATGTTTCAACTTTATGAAATTGTCAAGGCATATCCATACAACCATTCTGTTTCTCACTTCAGTACTGTACTCATTAAATGACATAAGTTATTCAATAACTTATTATAAAATAGGCTTGTGTTAGATGTAAGTGTTCTGTTTGTGGTTAAGGTATGTTAGCTATAATGTTCAGTAGGTCAGAAGGCTAGATGTCTTAAGTGTATTTTTGACAGTATTTTCAACCATATTCAGTATGTAATCTTACTTTTTGAAAAGGTTTATTTCTTTAAAGGGAAAGATAAAGATAGAGAATATCTTCCAACTGCCAATTCACACCTGAAATGGGCATGATTGCCAGCTTAGGGCTAGGCTGAAGCCAGGAACCAGTAAGTCCATCTGGGTTGCCACATGGATGGCAGATGCCCGAGTATTTGGGGCATCTTTTATTGCCTTCTCAGGTGCATTAGTGGGAAGCTGAATTTGAAGAAAAGTAGCTGGGACTGGAACTGGCACTCCCATATGGGATGCTGGTGTTGCAAATGGCGGCTTAACTTGCCTTGCCACAATTCTGGCCTGGAACATAACCTTATTCAGGATATAATTATAGGATATGCAGCCTATTGGTTCTGTTTCTGTGGAGCACTTTAATAAAACATACACACAAATTGTGATTTATAATGGATGCTAAATAAATAAATAAATAAATGAAAAAATGGATATGTGAACTGACTTACTTGAGATTCTGTCTTCTTAGCTAAAAAGTGAAGATCCAATATCCAACTCATAGGAGCAAATCAGATAATTTATTTGAATATTTTAAGAGAGAAAGGACACTAGATAGATGGTTGGAGTTACTATTTATTAGAACTTGTGTTCTGAGTTTTAGTTCAGAAGCCAGGGTATTAAGATCCATATCTTGGGGCCGGCGCCATGGCTCACTTGGTTAGTCCTCCACCTGTGGCACCAGCATCCCATATGGGTACCGGGTTCTGGTCCCGGTTGCTCCTTTTTCAGTCCAGCTCTCTGCTGTGGCCCGGGAGGGTAGTGGAGGATTGGCCAAGTGCTTGGGCCCCTGCAACCACATGGGAAACCAGCAAGAAGCACCTGGATTCTAGCTTCAGATTGGTGCAGTGCCGGCTGTGGTGGCCATTTGTGGGGTGAACCAATGGAAGCAAGACCTTTCTCTCTGTCTTTCCTTCTCTCACTGTCTATAACTGTCGAATAAAAAAAAAGATTCATGTCTTAAGTCGCAGAATGATCCTTTTGAAAGTTTATATTGATGTTTAATATTGGAAAAGTTACTACTTTTGAGACTGGAGTTGTGGTATGGCAGGTAAAGCTACTGCCTGGGGTTGGCAACCTATATGGGCACCGGTTCTAGTCCTGGCTGCTCTAATTCTGGATCTGACTCTCTGCTAATGTGCCTGGGAAAGCAGAGGAAGATGGCCCAAGTATTTGGACCACTATGTAGGAGATCAGAAGAAGCTCCTAGTTTCTGGTTTCAGATCAGCCCAGCTGCAGCCAGTGAGGCCATTTGAGGAGCAAACCAGCAGGTGGAAGACTCCTTTCTCTCTCTCTCTCTCTCTCTCTCTCTCTCTCCCTCTAACTATTCCTTTCAAATAAGTAAAAAAAAATATAAAAATTTACTACTTTTGCAATTTTCATTGCTAAATCACACACAAATCATTTAGTATTTTTGACTTACAAAAAGTGAAGTATGGAGATTCCAAGCTAGACCACAAACTCCATTAAAACAGGCAGTTATTTACCTAATAAACTGTAATGTGCTGTTTTATTTAAAAATTTTTTAGTGGCTGGTGTACAGTTGGTTCTCAATAAATGTGATGAATGAACAAAGACCATTTAAAGTTGTTCCTCCATTTTAAGCATCCACTTAGTGAGGCTGAAACCCAGCAAGATCTATGAACTGTTTCTGCCTCACAGCAGGAAGCGACAGATGTTGATGTCACCTAGCATCCTGAGTTCTTGGCATGGTTGATGTCTCTCCTTAGCAGCTTTTCTATCATACCACTCTCATCCATTCTTTTTTTTTATCAAAAAACCTTTCATTTAAGGTACACAAACTTCATGCATTTCATATATACAAATTAGGAACATTGTGATTCTTCCCACCCTGCCACTCACACTCCCGCCACCTTCCTCCTCCCTCTCCTATTCCCATTCTTATTTTTTAAAAAGATCTATTTCTGGTAACTTTATATTACTAAGAATAATCCTACATTAAGTAATGAGTTCAACAAATAGTATGAAAGAAAAACACTTCATCAACTGTCAAGACAAGGGCTGTTCAAAATCATTGTATCAAGTGCCAATCTCACATCTACAGATTGCCTTTTCGGTACTCTATTAGTTATCACAGATCAAGGAGAACATATAGTATCTATCTTTCTGGGAATGGCTTTTTTTTGTTTTTGCTAAGTTATAATAATGATTTCTGGTTGCGTCCATTTTGTTGCAAATGACAGGATTTCGGTTTTTACAGCTATGCAGTATTCCACAGGGTACATACATATACCATAATGTCTTTATTTAGTCTTCAGTTGATGGATATCTTAGCTATTATATTGAGCTACAATAAACGTGGGGATACAGATAACTATTCCATATACAGATTTCATTTCCTTTGGGTAAATTCCCAATAGTGAGATGGTTAGGTCATATGGTAGGTCTGTATTCAGATTTCTGAGGTATCTCCAAACATCTACAACCAATCCATGCATTTATTGTTTGTTGATTTCTGTCTGGAAGCCATTCTAATTGGGGTGAGATGAAACCTCATTTTGATTTCCATTTCCCTGATAGTTAGTGATCCTGAGCATTTTTCCATGTGTCTGTTGGCCATTTGAATTTCTTCTTTTGAAAAACACCTATTCAAGTCCTTTGCCCATTTATTAACTGGATGGTATTTTTGAGTTTCTTGAGTTTTTTATAGAACCTAGATATTAATCATTTCAGTTGCATACTTTGCAAATAATTTTTCCCATTCTGTCAGTAGTTTCTTCTCTTTCCTGAATTTTTCTTTTCCAGTGCAGTATATACTCAATTTGATGTAATCACATTTGTCAATTTTGTCTTTGATTGCCTGTGCTTCTGGGGTCTTTTCCAATAAATCTTTCCTTAAGCCAATGTACTGTAGAGTTTCCCCAATGTTCTCTAGTAATTTGATTGTATCAGGTTGTAGATTTAGGTCTTTGATCCATTTTGAATGGATTTTTGTGTAAGGTTTAAGGTAGGGGTCTTGCTTCATTCTTCTGCTTGCAGAGATCCTGTTTTCCCAGCACCTTTTGCTGAAGAGACTGTCCTTGCTCTAGGCATTGATTTTATGTTTTGCCAGTACCAGGCTGTTTTGATTACAACTGCCCTGTAATATGTCTTTTTTTTTTTTAAAGATTTTTATTTATTTATTTGACAGGTAGAGCTAAAGACAGTGAGAGAAAGAGAGAGAGAGAGAGAGACAGAGAGAAAGGTCTTCCTTCCATTGGTCCACTCCCTAGATGGCTGCAATGGCCGGCACTGCGCCAATCCGAAGCCAGGAGCCAGGTGCTTCCTCCTGGTCTCCCATGCGGGTGCAGGGCCCAAGCATTTGGGCCATCCTCCATTTCCCCCGTGGGCCACAGCAGAGAGCTGGACTATAAGAGGAGCAACTGGGACTAGAACTTGGCACCCATATGGGATGCTGGCGCCGCAGGCAGAGGATTAACCCAGTGTGCCAGGGCACTGGCCCCTGTAGTATGTCTTAAAATCTGGTATTGTATTGCTTCAGGATTTGTTTTTGTTGTATAAGATTGCTTTAGATATTCAGGATCTCTTGTTTTTCCATATGAATTGTAGCATTTTTTTTTTTGCATCTGAGAAGAATGCCATTGATATTTTGATTGGCATCACATTGAATCTATAAATTGTTTTCTTCAGTATGGACATTTTGATGATATTGATTCTTCCAATCCATGAACGTGAAGATTTTTTTCATTTACTGTGTCTTTTATTTCTTTAATGTTTTGTAACTTTCATCCTAGAGATCTTTGACCTATTTGTTGAATTTGTCACAAGATCTTTAATTTTTTTTTTTTTTAGCTATTGTGAATGGGACTGATTTTAGAAGTTCTCAGCCATAGCATTGTCTATGTACACAAAAGCTATTGATTTTTGTGTGTTGATTTTTTTATCTGCCACTTCTTCAAACTCTGTTATGTGTTCCAATAGCCTCTTAGTAGAGTCTTTTGGATCCCTATATATAGAATCATGTCATCTGCATATAGGACTAGTTTGATTTCTTCCTTCCCAACTTGTGTCCCTTCTATTTATTTTTCTTGCCTAATGGCTCTGGCTAAAACTTCCAGTAGTGTATTGAATAGCAATGGTGAGAGTGGGCATCCTTGCGTGGTTCCAGATCTTAGCAGGAGAGCTTCCAACTTTTCCCCATTCAATAAGATGCTGGCTGTGGGTTTGTCATATTGCCTTGATTGTGTTTCTTGTATCCCCAATTGGGTTAAGGTTTTCATCAATCAAAGATACATTTTAATTTGTGTGACCTGAATCTGTGTATCATATGTTTTAAACTTGTTGGTAGAAAGAAACTAAAAACATTTTATATGGTTGTGCTTAAGTTTACTGGTTAAACAAGCTACACCATGTTAGATATTTAAGAGGTGTTTCCAAATACATGATTCTTAAAATTTCTAGAAGGCATTGGACCTTCTGGTAAATGTTTTCTTAAGTTGTTATCTAATGGTTGAAACTGTTTGCTAAGTATTCATGTGATATTGCTATCGTCAGCAAGCGATCTAGGACTTGCTCCCTCATTTCTCTATTCTAAGCCCAACTTGTTCTTTCATTTCTCTATTCTCTTCAAGGTAGGAAACTAATTCTATTATGAAGGAATCTGTAGGACGCACAATTTAATCTTTAGACCTTATAAAAGAGATGGCTAACATTTTTCTGTAATAGCATAGCCAAAATAAGAACTTAAATAATAATCCCATAGCTAGATTTACTTCATCATCAGCGAAGTATACAGTAAGTAGAAAAAACCTCCCTTTCAGACCAAAGGGAAAGAAAGTTTTAAAGTGAGAATATAATTTTCCTCATGGGCATTGTCTACCTTAGAAAAACAACTACAGAACATGCCTGTGACTACAGACTTGTAGTTCAGGCCACCGAAGATTAGAGATAGGACTTGGACACTCCCTTGACTTGCATCCTCTGGTCTGCTTTAACACAAACCAGGAGGAAAAGAAAGCTAGGCATCAGAAGCAATGGGTGGCAGGCCTATTAATGGCTGATCTGGACAGTGATCTGCCCTCAAGGAGACCCAACAGGCCAGTCCACTGCAGTGGCTTTCAATGTAGTAAGCCTGGGCTTCAGCAGAAGTCAGCTTGTGAAGAGCCCTGGCAGCTCTGCCAAGAGCTGGATCACTGGAAATGGACCTGCCCTGGAGTCGAGGGATGCCCAGGTCAGAGCCACAGATCTTATTGGCTCTAAACTGAAAAGCCCTTCACTCAGCCCAACTTCCAAAGTGACCACTGCAGCTGAGGGGATGGTCAAGTAGGGTCAGCAACATTGCAGGCAGAACTGTAAATTTCTTGTTAGAGATGCCACCTGCCTTTACCTGGCCAGCTCTCCTCCCAGGCCAGCTAAGTAATGAGAGTCAACAGAGTGCCTTCCCCTAGGAGGTTCATACCTCCCTTAGGATATACCCCATGTGAAGAGATAGATAGGTCTGGGCCTCTTAACTTACAAGGCCTAAAGCCCACCAGATTATTATCAAGCCCCTTCTGTCAGGTTCTATTTGCCTCTCAATCAGAAAACTTAATTGTAGCTTAGACAGCACCTTTCTTAGCTCCTCTAATAATGACTCTGTCCTTTGTTCTATCTATCTATCTAGCTATCAACTTCCTTCTTAATACTGCTTTTGCTGTATCCTTTAAGTTTTTATATGTTGTATTGTCATCTTCATTTGTTCCCAGAATTTTTTTGATTTCTTTTTTGGTTTATACTATGACCCACTGTTTATCAAAGAGCATGCTGTTCAGTCTCTCTGGGTTTGCATATGTTCTAGAGATTCTTGAATTGTTGATTTCTAGTTTCGTCGCATGTGATCAGAAAAGATACATGGTATGATTTTGATTATTTTGAATTTGATGAGACCTGCCTTATGGCCTAGCATGTGTTCTATCCTAGAGAAAGTTTTTCGTCTGGTGAGAAGAATCTATTTGTGCAACAATGGGATGTGAATTTCTTTTGATAGGTCCATTCAGTCTACAGTATTGATTAGCTCTGATATTTCTTTGCTGATTCATTTGTTTGATTTTTGTCTGGTTGTTCTATCCATGCTGAAAGTGCAGTGTTGAAGTCTTCCATTACTATTGTATTGGATCCTTTTGCTCCATTAGCATTTCTTTAAATAGGCAAGCACCATTTAATTGGAAGTGTATATGTTTCTTATATTCACATCTTCCTGTTGAAATGATCCCATAATCATTACTTTGTGCCCTTCTTTGTCTCTTTTAGAAGTTTTTCAGTTAAAGTCTATTTTGTCTGATACTCAGATGGCTACACTTGGTCTTTTTTATTTCCATTAGCATGGACTATCCTTTCCCACCCTTTCACTTTCAGTGTATGTGTATCTTTGTGAGGTGTTTTTCTTGTAGGCGGCAAATAGATGGCTCATGTTTTTTAATCCATTCAGACTAGAATCCCAAGCTCACAAGATGTTAAGAAGAATACGGGGATTAAAAGCAGAGTTCCTCCAGAGCCAACCATGTGAGTCACATTCTATCCCCACACCTGCTGCTCTCGATGGCTGAGCAGTGGCTTGGTGCCTTTCCTCTCTGGATCCCTCAATAGCTGGAGTCCCCTGGCAGATTATCTGATTGCTGTGAAAGTCAAAGGGCAAATTTGTGCCAAGCCCCAGCACTTACTGCTGAGTCCACATGGAACATTGCACATTCTTGATGCACATGCACTCGAAACAATACCTGTCAGTCTGTATCTTTTAACTGGAGTATTGAAGCCATTTACATTCAAGGTGACCTTTGATAAGTAACAACTTGGCCTTGCCATTTTTCCATAAATATTCCTATTGTTTTCTTTTGCATTTTTACTGGAGGATTTTATGACTTTGTAATTTTTCATAGGGATGACTATCTTTTTGTGTTTCTGTGTAGTACATTCTTAAGCATCTTTTCTAAGGCTAGATGGTTGGTGACAAATTCTTTCAATTTGTTTGTTATGGAAGGTCTTTATTTCACCTTCATTAATAAATGACAGCTTTGCAGGTTACAGTATTCTGGGTTGACAGTTCTTTTTCTTCTTATACTTGGACTACGTCTCACCATTCTCTCCTAACCTATAGGATTTCTAGTGAGAAGTCAGCTGTGAATCCAATTTGAGATCCTCTAAAAGTAAGCTGGCATTTTTCTCATGCATATTTTAGAGTCTTTTCTTTATGTTTTACTTGAAACTTTGAGTACAATGTCTCATGGTGAAGATCTTTACTGGTCATGTCTATTAGGAGTTCTATATGTTTTCTGTGCTTGGCTGTCTGTTTCTTTCTGTGACTTGAGGAAGTTTTTTGTAATTATTTCACTAAATAGGCCTTCTAATCCAACTCTCTTTCCACACCATCAGGAACTCCTATGACCCATATATTTGATCATTTTATATCCGGTAAATCTTGAGCACTGTTCTTAAGTTTTCTAATTTCTTTGTTTTTTGGACTGACTGTAAAATTTTTCTTCTATCTCAGATATCTTCTTCTGCCTCATCATGTCTGTTTTTAGGTTTCTCACTGCATTTTTTATTTGATCTAGTTGAATTCTTCATTTTTTAATTTTTTAAAACAATTTTAAAATTTTATTTTGACAGGTAGAGTTTTAGACAGTGAGAGAGAGAGAGACAGAGAGAAAGGTCTTCCTTCTGTTTGTTCACTCCCCAAATGGCTGCTACAGCCAGTGCTGCGCTGATCTGAAGCCAGGAGTCAGGTGCTTCTTTCTGGTCTCCCATGCAGGTGCAGGGGTCCAAGGACTTGGGCCATCCTCCACTGCCCTCCCAGGCCACAGCAGAGAGCTGGACTAAAAGAGAAGCAACCGGGACTCCGTGCCCATATGGGATGTCGGCGCCACAGGCAGAGGATTAGCCAAGTGATCCATGGCACTGGCCCCTGAATTCTTCATTTTTAATATTTCATTTTTGATTCCTCTTTAAAATCTGTGTCATGGAAAACTCTTCATTCTTGTCATCTATGGACTTCTTTGATTTGTGGATTTGCTTCTGATTGCTTCTGAGTACTCCTACGATTACTCTTTTGAATTCCATTTCTGACATTTCTTCAGTCTCTTCATCTTCACATTCTAATATTGCAGTGTTGTTGTGTTCCTTTGGGGACTTCATGTTGTCTTCCTTATTCTTGTTTCTTGAATTTCTGTATTTATTTTTAGGCATTTGTGGTATACTTTTATTTTATTTTATTTTATTTTTTGCTCTGATGGCTTTTTTCTTTGGTCCATGCTTCTGTGGTTTCGTGGAGTGTGTGTCCTTTCAGTGAATACCCAGAGGTGTAGGCTGGGTGTGGCCAGGGTGCTCTGGTCAATGCTGCAGGGTAGGATGAATATCCAAAGTGATACCCATTAGTTCGACTTAGTCGATCTCCTCTTTTTTTTTTTTTTTTTGTCAGATTGGAGAATTTGTTCAGGTCTGTTGGCATAGTCATACCCTCACCTTCTCTCTTCCAAGATGATGAGTGCCTGGGTGTTGGCCCACAGTGGGTGCGATACTTATCCATGCTGCCATAAGAACCACCCAAAGGCTCTGTGCAGTCCTTAATGCTTGCATGGATCCCTCTGAATGACCTACCCCAGGTAATCAGGGAGCTCTGAGCATATGGAACCACTCCCAGTTATTGTCTAGATATCCTGCTACACCCTGCGCTCTCTGCTTAGTCACAGTATTCTCACAGTCTCAGCACACAAGGATCCCACAGTCATGGGGTACCAAGGATCCACTCCACCCTGCTATTCTGCCCCATCCACAGAGAGGCTGAGATGTTCCCAGAGCCAGTTGCCTGTGGGTCCCCTGCCTAGGCAGTTTGAGCCCCAGAGCCTGTGATGACGTGTTGGGAGGCTGGAGGCACCTCACAGTCCTACATGGGTGCCCAACTCTCTGTGAATCCTTCAAGCCAGACTCGGGCATCTCCTTTTGGCTCATTGCTGGGTGTGCTAACCCAAGCTGGCACAGCTGTTACATATGTCCAAAATGGCACCTGCCCTCTCTCAGCCAGTCGTGGGGAGCCATTATCTGCAGGATGGAGAGAGCGAGAAAGGTGCCCCCTTTTCCACATAGGCAGGTACCCTGTCCCCCACAGGGCTCCAGGCTGGACTCATGCCAGGCTCTCCCTGCAGTTACATTGCAGGCTGCTGCAGTCTGAGCTCACCTTACTCTCTGTAGATGGCACTCAGACTCTTGGCTACTAGGGTCATGTATTGTGTCCACGCTTGTACTGTGCATTCACACCCTCCATGTAGATCCACAGCATCGGTTTTCCTTCTGTGGAATTTTCACTACAGTTCTCTACCTAACTCTTACCTAAGATTGCACTCTCTCCATTTCTTCTTTCCTTTTGAAAGGTAGAGAGATGAGATAGAAATCTGATGGGAGTTAATTTAAAAGTGATCTGACACTTTTCTCTTCCAAATTTTAGGATACTCTCAATATGTTTTACTGTTGAAAGTTTGACCGTAATGTGTCATGGTGAGGATCTTTTCTGATCATGCCTATTTGGGATCCAATGTGCTTCCTATATTTGGATGTCTATATCTTTCTCTACATTGGGGAACTTTTTTTTCTAATATTTCACTGAATATGTTTTTCAGATAATTCTTTCATTCAGGAATTCATAATTCCTTCAGGACTTATGAATGCTCATTTATTAGGTTATTTGATGGTATCCGAGAGATTCCATACATTGTTTTCATTCTTTATAACATTTCCTTCTTTTTTCCTCAGCTATTTTAAGAAAGGATTTATTTATTTGAAAGTCAGAATTGGAGAGAGGGAAAGATATTCCATCCCCTGGTTAACTCCCCAAATGACTGCAATGGTCTGGGCTTGGTCAGACAAAAGCCAAGAGCTTAGAACTCCATCCAGGTCTCCCAAGCAAGTGGCAGGGGATAAAATACTTGGGCCATCTTCTGCTTTTCCAGGCATATTATGAGGGAGCTGGATCAGAAACAGAGCATCCAAGACTTGAACTGGTGCTCATATGGTATGCCAGTATGAAAGTGGCAGCTTAACATGCTGCACCACAATGCTGGCCTCACTGAGATCTTTCAAAAGCTCTTTGTTCCATATCAGATAATCCATCTGCTTCATCTCATCTGTTGCTATGGCTTTCCACTGCTTTTAAATTTCTCTTGCTGAGTACTTCATTTATAATATTTTTGTTTGGTTCTTTTTCAGTATCTCTATCTCTCTGCTGAGTTTCTCATGTATGTCATGTGCTGATTTTCTAATTTCATTTAGCTATTTTCTGTCTGTATTTTCTTGTATATATTTAAGTATCCTTGCAATTATTCTTTTAAATTCTTAGGCATTTTGTCAATCCCTCTTTGTTCACAGTCCAGTATTAATGGATTATCCTTTTCCTTTTGGGGAGTCATATTGCCTTGCTATTTGTATTTCTTGTGTTTCTACGTTGCTTTTTGAAATCTGGAGGATTACTTGGTTCTCTCTCTTTTAGAGGATAATTTTTATTGATTGAAGCCTTTTTTTTTTCTTGGAGAAGCACCTCTGGGTATTGGTTTAGTAGAGTGCTTTAGCTTTAGTTCCAGTTAGATTTTGTAGTATAGTCTCCCTATGTCTTTATTCGCTATAATTGATGGTAGCTGTAGTAGGAATCTGGTCTGTTTCTGTGGCTCAGTATAGTCACCAAGATTGCTGTTATGTAGGTCTACAGATGTCTTCTGAGGGAGGGACTTCTATGATGAACATCTCATGTATTGGGAGCAGGCTTTTCTGGTGTTGTAGATATGCCTGGCACACAGATTCCCAGGCAAAATCCAAGTCAGTCACTGGAGTTGGGAGGTAATTGCTGGCTCTAGGAGCTTGGTAGACTTAGAGACTCCTAGTCACTGCCCAGATCCAGAGTTCTAAGAGCTGTAACAATGCTGGGTGGAGAAGGCAGATCCCACTAACTCTGAGAGTAATGCTGGATCTGTGAGAATGACTGTGGCTATCTACCAGCAGGACAAGCTGTTTTGGGTCATTCTCTGCAGGCTTCTTTCTGTCTTGAGTTGGGTGCAGTGGGATCCGACACAAGCAACAAGTGAATAGAAGCACCCAAATTCTGGCAACTTCTGTGATATAGGCTGGAGCCCAGATCTCAGAGCACCATGCTGGGCCTTGGAAGAGCATAAAAAGTCTGAGATCTCATCAAGCTGTAGCATTATATTATGCTACATACAGCACAGTGAGCCCATTTCCAAGTCATTATAAGCAAAGTGTTGCAGGGTTAGGTGGAACTCATAAGGCATACACCAGAGTTCCAGGGGTGTGTGCTGGGTGGGGGCCAGAGAGGTCTGGCCACTGTTCATGGGAGGAACAAGTGTCCAGAGTGGAATCTTCTGGCTATTGTCAGTGAAGGGAGTTGGGTGTTAGAGCTGACTGCTGAATTTAAACTCCTAGTCCCTCAACTGTGCCAGAGTATACTAGCTGGAAGATTCATTGTTCAGTGTGAATGCACAGTGCCAGTGCATTTTACTAAACTAACCATATTCCCTGACCAGAGTATATCACCTTAGCTCTCTCCTATCTCTTGCCTCTCATTGGTCAAAGTTTACTCCACAGGGCATAGCTCCTAAACACTACTGGTTTGAATTATCCAACACCTTCCACTGTATCTCAAGTGAAAAATCTATGCTCTTTATCATACAAATTGGAGTCAAAGTTTCAGGAGACAGTGTGGAGTGGGACTAGTTCATTTGAAAAAATAATCATGTCTTCTCTAACTAGTCACAGCTGTTTGGAAGACAAGAGACTTCAACACAATCAGAAAATTTGCAAATAATGGGTCTTAAAAGTCATCCCTTGCACCATTCAGATCTATTTGTACCCTCCAGTTATATTTGGATCACAAGCTAAAATACAGGAAAAATATCACAGCTCTCTGAGAAGTGCAGATGCAAGTTAAGTCATCTTCAAGGTGTATTTTCCTATAAGAGTTAATGCAAGATAGTCAGTGAGAAGCCACTAGCTCTGCTGCTATAGCTATTCATGAGACTAAATTGAAACTCATCATTCCCTTCCTGTATCATCCAATATAGGTTTCTCTTACCTCTTGGCCAGTGCTTTCTCTGATGTTCTTGCCTAGTGGGGGTGCATTCTGAGGATTTTAAGCCCTATGTTGCCCTATTATTAATGGGTTGTGGTCACAATTGCCTAGTGACATTTGCTAGTTGACATGGCAATTTTTTTTTCCCCAAACATTTTATTTAATGAGTACAAATTTTATAAGTACAACTTCAGGAATATAGTGATTCTTCTACATTATACTCCCTTCCACTCCCATCACCCTTTTCTCTCTCTCATTCCCAGTCCCATTCTCCATTAAGAAAAAAAAATTGTTCCTGGACAGTCAAGAAAAGGGCTGTTCAAGTCATTGCTTCTCAAAGTGTCAATTTCACTTCTACAGATTGCTTTTAGGTGCTCTATTAGTTATCACAGATCAGGGAGAATATATGGGATTTGTACCTTTGGGACTGGCTTATTTCACTAAGTATGATGTCTTCCAGATTCATCCATTTTGTTGCAAATGATTGGATTTCTTTCTTTTTTTTTTAAACTTTTATTTAATAAATATGAATTTCCAAAGTACAGCTTTTGGATTACAGTGGCATTTCCCCCCATAACTTCTCTCCCACCTGCAACCCTCACATCTCATACTCCTCTCCCATCTCATTCACTTCAAGATTCATTTTAAATTATCTTTATATACAGATCAATTTAGTATATATTAAGTAAAAATTTCAACAGTTTGCACCCACAATGAAACATAAAGTGTAAAATACTGTTTGATTACTAGTTATACCATTAATTCACATAGTACAACACATTAAGGGCAGAGATCCTACATGGGGAGAAAGTGCACAGTGACTCCTGTTGTTGATTTAACAATTGAAACTTTTGTTGATAGCATCAGCAATCACACTAAGCTCTTGTCACAAGTTGCCAAGGCTATGGAAGCCTTTTGAGTTCACAAACTCTGATCTTATTTAGACAAGGTCATAGTCAAAGTGGAAGTTCTCTCCTCCCTTCAGAGAAAGGTACCTCCTTCTTTGATGGCCTGTTCTTTCTGCTGGGATCTCACTCATGGAGATCTTTCATTTAGGTCATTTTTTTTTCCAGAGTGTCTTGGCTTTCCATGCCTAAAATACTCTCATGGGCTCTTCAGCCAGATCCGAATGCCTTAAGGGCTGATTCTGAGGCCAGAGTGCTGTTTAGGACATCTGCCATTCTATGAGTCTGCTGTGTATCCCACTTCCCATCTTGGATTGTTCTCTCCTTTTTAATTCTTCAGTTAGTATTTTCAGACACTAGTCTTGTTTATGTGATTCCTTTGACTCTTAATCCTATCATTATGATCAATTATGAACTGAAACTGATCACTTTGACTAGTGAAATGGCATTGGTACTTGCCACCTTGATGGGAATGAATTGGAGTCCCCAGGCATGTATCTAATGCTACCATTTGGGGCAAGTCTGACTGAGCATGTGCCAAACTGTACATCTCCTCCCTCTCTTATTCCCACTTTTATATTTAACAGGGATCACTTTTCAGTTAAATTTAAACACCTAAGAGTAATTGTGTGTTAATTAAAGAGTTCAACCAATAGCATTGAGTAGAACAAAACAAAATAAAACAACATACTAAACGGGATAAAGTATTAAGTTGTTCCTCAACAGTCAGGACAAGGGCTGATCAAGTCATTGATTCTCATAGTGTCCATTTCACTTAAAAGGTTTCCTTTTTGGTGCTCAGTCAGTTGTCACCTATCAGGGAGAACATATGATATTTGTTACTTTGGGACTGGCTTAATTCATTCAGCATGATGTTTTCTGGATTCCTTCATTTTGTTGCAAATGGTCAGATTTCATTGTTTTTTTTTTTTACTGCTGTATAGTATTCTATAGAGTACATATCCCATAATTTCTTTATACAGTCTAATCTAGATGAGCATTTAAGTTGATTCCAGGTCTTAGCTATTGTGAACTGAGCTGCAATAAACATTAAGGTGCAGACTGCTTTTTGTTTGCCAATAAACATTAATATGCAAACGGCTTTTTTGTTTGCCAGTTTAATTTCCTTTGGGTAAATTCCAAGGAGTGGGGTGGCTGGGTTGTATGGTAGGGTTCTATTCAGGTTTCTGAGGAATCTCCAGACTGACTTCCATAGTGGCTTTACCAGTTTGCATTCCCACCAACAGTGGGTTAGTGTCCCCTTTTCCCCACATCTTTGCCAGCATCTATTGCTGGTAGATTTCTGTATGTGAGCCATTCTAACTGGGGTGGGGTGAAACCTCATTGTGGTTTTGATTTGCATTTCCCTGATGGCTAGTGATCCTGAACAATTTTTCATGTTTCTGTTTGCCATTTGGATTTCCTCTTTGGAAAGATTTCTATTGAGGTCCTTGGCCCATCTCTTAAGTGGGTTGTTTGTTTTGTTGTTGTGGAGTTTCTTGATTTCTTTGTAGATTCTGGTTATTAATCCTTTATTGGTTGCATAGTTTGCAAATATTTTTTCCCATTTTGTCGGTTGCCTCTTCATTTTCCTGACTGTTTCTTTTGAAGTACAGAAACTTCTCAATTTGATGCAATCCCAATAGTTAATTTTGGCTTTGACTGCCTGTGCTTCCAGGGTCTTTTCCAGGAAGTCTTTGCCGGTGCCTATATCTTGCAAGGTTTCTCCAATGTTCTCTAATAATTTGATATTGTTGGGTCATAGATTTAGATTTTTTTTTTTAAGGTAAAGGGTTTATTGGGGAGCACCCTACAGACCAGAGTGAAGGGGCGGCGAAGGAAAAAGAGAAGGAGACTATAAGAGAGAGAGACAGAGAGGAGGGAGAAGAGAGATGAGAGGAGAGAAGCCAAGAGAGGCCAAGAGAGCACAGGAGAGAAGGATCAAGAGAGCAGGAGGGAAGAGCCAAGAGCCAAGAGAGCAGGTGTTCAGGAACAGGCCCTTTTAAAACTTCACCTGAGGGCGGGCAGGGAAGCAGGAGCAGCGAATCCCATTAGGATGGGGGTGGAGCCTGGCTCAGGTAGCTGGGCAATGCAGCCACCTGGCTAAAACTGCGCCAGTTTCTTAACATTCCCCCCTTTTGTTTTTTATAAAGCAGGATTTGTATGGGATTACATTAGTCCCAAAAGTCCAGGAGGGGTAGAGGGACGATGATCTGTCTTTAGAGCTACTTCCTGCTGACATGGGGTGATGAGGTACACTTCGCTGGCATGGGGCAATGTCTCAAGCTGCTGTCTCCTGGGTAGGGAGCTGAGTATATCCTTGTAGCAGCATTTGGTTGACCGCCTGGTTGCTGAAGGCCTTAGTTTGTTCCATTATAACCTGCTGTAAACACTTAGACACCGTAGTATAAAAGACAGGGTGAGAATAGTAACCAATGATCCTAAGAGTAGTGTTAACCAGGTAATGAGAGGATTTTATAGAGGAGAGGAAATGGCGGGGGGGTCCTCTGGACCCTTATGAGGGCAGTTTGATGGATGTGGCTTAAAGCTCATTCCAGCCAAGACTGGGAGAAAAGCCACTCATCCCTTATGGGTAGAGGGGTTTGTCTGTAGAGAAATTCTGAATAATCATACAACATTAAGTGGGGGAGAGGACCATCAGTACACATAGGTTGGGAGTAGAGCCATTGGTGGTAGAGTAGAGGCTATGGTTGCAAAGGAATGAGGCCCAAGTGGGCTAGACAGGGTCTAGAACAAAGGACAGAGTCATTATTAGTGGAGCTAAGAAAGGTGCTGTTTAAGCTACAAAGAAGTTTTCTGATCGAGAGGCAAATAGAACCTGACAGAAGGGGCTTGATAATAATCAGGTGGGCTTTAAAACCTTGTAAATTATGAGGCTCAAACTCATCTATCTCTTCATATAGCCTACATCCTAAGGGAGGTGAGAACCTCCTTGGGGAAGGCACCCTGTTGACTTTCATTACTTGGCTGGCCTGGGAGGAGAGCTGGCCAGGTAAAGGCAGGTGGCAACTCCAACAGGAAACTTACAGCTCTGCCTGCAATGTTGCTGACCCTGGTTGGCTGTCCCCTCAGCTGCAGTGGTCACATTGGAAGGTGGGATGAGTGAAGGGCTTTTCAGCTTAGAGCCAATAAGATCTGTGGCTCTGACCTGGGCATCCTTCGACTCCAGGGCAGGTCCATTTCCAGTGATCCAACTCTTGGCTGGCAGAGCTGCCAGGGCTCTCCACAAGTTGACTTCTGCTGAAGCCCAGGGTTGCCACATTGAAAGCCACTGCAGTGGACTGGCCTGTTGGGTCTCCTTGAGGGCAGATCACTGTACAGATCAGCCATTAATAGGCCTGCCACCCATTGCTTCTGATGCCTAGCTTTCTTTTCCTCCTGGGTTTTGTTAAAGCAGACCAGAGGATGCAAGTCAAGGGGGTGCTCAAGTCCCATCTCTAATCTTCGGTGGCCTGAACTACAAGTCTATAGTCACAGGCATGTTCTGTAGTAGTTTTTCTAAGGTAGACAATGCCCACGTGGAAAACTATGTTCTCACTTTAAAACTTTCTTTCCCTTTGTTCTGAAAGGGAGGTCTTTCCTGTTTACTGTTTATCTTGCTGATGGTGAAGTAAATCTAGCTATGAAATTATAATTTAAGCTCTTATTCTGGCTATGCTATTACAGAAAAATGTTAGCCATCTATTTTTTATAAGATCTAAAATCAAATTTTGCATCTTGGAGATTCCTTCATAATAGAATTAGTTTCCTACCTGGAAGAAAATAGAGAAATGATAGAACAAGTTGGGCTTAGAATAGAGAAATGGGGTACCAGACCCAGGACTGGTTCTAAGATAAAGTCAGAATTTCTAGGTGGGAGGGGGAGATAGAGTGAGAGTGGAGGTAGGAGCTAGGGAAGAAGTACATGTGGGCAGAGAATGGCTTTGAGGAATAGATGAGCAAGGGGCTTGAGATAGGACAGAAGAGATTGACACCACCTCCTGGAATTCGGCAGGAGGGGGAGGTGACGATTCAGCCAGGGCCGGAGCCAATGGTGGATTCTGCTGCGTGGGAGATAATGGCACCAGAACTTCAGCCTCTGAGGCTTCAGGAGGTGGCTGAGCCAGTGCCTGTGGATTGGAGCGATAAGGGGAAGGTTCATCTGCAGGATCAAAGGAGGTTGTGGTGTTGGCGGTACCAAGGTTAGAGGTAGAAAACGAGGTTTTCTGCTCAGGCCTCTGACCCCTAGTGGGAGGAGACCAGAAGGACCTGAGTGGGAGAGCAAGAAGTACACAGGGAAGATTTAGTTTGAAGATAGGAAAAGGCTTGAATGAATCTTCTTCCATTTTCCCGAACGCTCACAGAAGTGATAAAGGTCCTGAATGATATAAGGGTCAAAAGTACTGTGGAGGGGCCATCCCGGTTGACCGTCAAAGTCATACTTGGGTCACACCCAATTACAGAGAAAGATTAGGCATCTCTGCTTGAGGGCTGGGGCCAATATGAGAGGGACCATATTACTTAAAAGGCAACCAAGAGGAGAATCAGATGGAACGTGGGAGGAGAAATTTCCCATGGTGACTCAGTAGGTCAGATTGGTGGACAGCAAGCATCCTTGAAGTCCTGTCCATCTGACTAACAGAGGAATGGGAGCAGAAGGCGGAGCCCAGGGCCTAGCCTGTAAAGAGGCTAACAGAGATGGAATCTTCACTCACACCCACTGTTGCCTGGACACAGTGTCCCTAGAGGCTAAAGGCCTTAAGTAGGAGAAGTAGGGGTGGTGGCTAGAGTCCAGTGCTACGACCTTTATACAAGAGTAGTCAGGCGAGTATACGACAGTAGACCACCACTCAAATAGCCATCGCCCTTAGGAATTTTCGTTCCTCTTCTTACCTCAAAATTTGGAAGGCCGATGTGTGGATAGAGATCTCAGAGCATTCGGTGGCTTGGAAAGAGTTCCGGAGGTGTGCTTCACGACTGGCAAAAATCTAGGACCCCAGAGCACTGGAGGACGCTGGATTACCAATATAAGTTTATCCGAGTCACGGCACCAATGTTATATATTAATGTTAGCCGTCGCAAAACACACCGAACACTGGAGTAAGGGGAAGGGTTTATTGGGGAACACCCTACAGACCAGAGTGAAGGGGCGGCGAAGGAAAAAGAGAAGGAGACTATAAGAGAGACAGAGAGGAGAGAGAAGAGAGACGAGAGGAGGAGAGAAGCCAAGAGAGGCAAAGAGAGTGCAGGAGAGAAGCCAAGAGAGGCCAAGAGAGCGCAGGAGAGAAGGATCAAGAGAGTAGGAGGGAAGTGATTTAGATCTTTAATCCATGTTGAATGGATTTTTGTGTAAGGTGTGGTAGGGGTCTTGCTTCATGCTTCTGTTTTGAAGTTTCTTGATCTTGATATATTCTGGTTATTGATGCTTTATCAGTTGCACTGTACGAAGATAATTTGTCCCATTCTGTCAGTTGACTCTTCATGTTCCTGAGTGTTTCTTCTAAAGTACAGAAGCTTCTCAATTTGATGTAATCCCCATTTGTTGATTTTGGCTTTCACTGCCAGTGGCTCTGGGTCTTTTCCAAGAACTCTCTGCCTGTGCCAATGTCTCACAGGGTTTCCTCAATGTTCTCTAATAATTTGATGGTATTGAGTTGTAGATTTAGGTCTTTAATCCATTTTGAATGGATTTTTGTATAAGATGTAAGGTAGGAGTCCTGCTTCATATTTCTGCATGTGGAAATCCAGTTTTCCCAGCACCATTTGTTGAAGAGATTGTCCTTATTCCAGGGATTAGTTTTAGCTCCTTGATCAAATATAAGTTGGTTGTAGATGCTTGGATATATTTCTGGCATTTCTATTCTGTTCCACGGGTCAATCCATCTATTTCTGTACCACGACCAGACTCTTGATTACAACTGCCTTGTAGTGTGTCTTTAAATCTGTTATTGTAATACTTCCAGCTTTGTTGTATAAGATTGCTTTAGCTATTCCAGGTCTCCTGTGCATCATATGAATTTCAACATCATTTTTCTATATCTAAAAAATGTCTGGTATTTTGATTAGTATCGCATTGAATCTAGAAATTGTTTTTGGAAGAATGGACATTTTGATGATATTGTTTCTTCCAGTCCGTGAATATGGAAGATTTTTCCATTTTTTTTATCTTCTTCTACTTCTTTCTTTAATGTTTTGCAGTTCTCCTTATAGAAATTTTGACATACTTGATTATATTTATTTCAAGTTTTTTTTTTTTGTAGCTATTGTGAATGGTAATAACCTTAGATGTTTGTACTCAACCATGGCATTGTGTGTGTATACAAAGGCTGTTGATTTTTATGTATTGATTTTATATCCTGCTGCTTTACAAAACTCTTCTATGAATTAATAATTTCTTAGTGGAGTCTTTTGGATCCCCTATATATAGAATTATGTCATTTGCAAATAGGGATAGTTTGACTTCCTCTTTCCCAATTTGAAACCCTTTGATTTTTTTCTTGTCTAATGGCTCTGGCTAAAATTCTAGGACTATATTCAATAGCAATGGCAAGAGTGGACATCCTTGTCTGGTTCTAGAACTCAGTGGGAATGCTTCCAAATTTTCCTCATTCCATCGGACACTGGCCATAGGTTTGTCATAAATTGCCTTGATTGTGTTGAGGAATGTTCCTTCTATACCCAATTTGCTTAGAGTTCTCATCTTGAAAGAGTGCTGTAGTTTATCATATGCTTTCTTTGCATCTATTGAGATAATCATATGATTTTTGTTCTTCAATTTGTTAATGTGATGTGCTACATTGATTGATTTGAGAATGTTGAACCATCCTGGCATACCAGGGGTAAATCCCACTTGGTCCAGGTGAATGATCTTTTTTATGTGTTGTTGGAATTGATTGGCCAGAATTTTTTTGAGGATTGTTGCATCTATGTTTATCAGGGAAATTGGTCTATAGTTCTATTTTCTGTTGTGTCTTCTCTGAGTTTAGGAATTAAGGTGATGCTGGATTTATAGAAAGAATTTAGGAGGATTCCCTCCCTTTTAATTGTTTTGAGTATTGTGAGAAGTGGAGTTTGTTTTTCTTTCAATGTCTGGTAGAATGCAGTGAAGCCATTTGGTCCTGGGCTTTTCTTTTGGGGAAGGTCTTTATTATTGCTGATTCAATTTCCATCTGGGTAATGGGTCTATTTAGGTTTTCTGTGTCTTCATGGCTCAGTTTATGTAGGTTGTATGTGTGCAGGAATCCATTTCCTCTAGGTTTCTCAGTTTGTTAGCATACAGCTCTTTGTAGTAATTTCTGATGATTGTTTTTATTTCTGTGGTGTCTGTTGTTACATTTCCTTTTTCATTTCTAATTTTATTGATTTGGGTCTTCTCTACTTTTTTTTTGGTTGGTTGGGCCAATGGTATGTCAATTTTGTTTCTTTTTTCAAAAAACCAGCTCTTCATCTTGTTGATCTTGTATTTTTTTTTTAAATTTTGTTGCTTTCTTCTTTAATTATAATTATTTCTTTTTCCCTACTAGTTTTCGATTTGGTTTGCTGTTATTTTTCTAGATCTCTGAGATGCATTGATAGCTCAGTTATTAGCTGCCTTTTCAATTTCTTGATGTAGGCACCAATTACTATAAACTTTCCTCTTAATACTGCTTTTGCTGTATCTCATAAGTTTTGATATGTTGTATTGTCATCGTCAATTGTTTCCAGAAATTTTTTGATTTCTCATATGGCCCACCGTTCATTTAGGAACATGTTGTTCAGTCTTGATGTGTTTGCATATGTTCTATAGATTCCTGTGTTGCTGTTTCCAGCTTCATTGTATTGTGCTGCAAGAAGATGAATGATATGATTTTAGTTTTTTTTTTTTAATTTGCTGAGACTTATTTTATGGTAAGCATGTTGTCAGTCCTAGAAAAGCTTCCATGCACAGGTGAGAAGAATGTGTATTTTGCAACTGTAGCATGAAAAGTTCTGTAGATATCTTCTAGGTCCATTTGGTTTATAGTGTTGATTAAATCTGCTGTTTCTTTGCAGATTTTCTGTTCTGATGATCTGTCCATTGCTGAAAACAACATATTGAAATCCCCAATTACTATTGTATTTTAATCTATATCTACCTTTAGATCCCTTAACATTTCTTTAAATACCCAGGTGCCTTGTAATTGGGTGCATAAATGTGTATAATTGTTACAGCTTCCTGTTGATCCCTGAATCACTACATAGTGTCTTTCTTTGTCTTTCTTTTTCTTTTAAAGATTTATTTTATTCATTTGAAAGACAGAGTGACAGAGAAAGAGGTTTTCTTCCGCTGGTCCACTCCCCAGATGGCTGCAATGGCCAGAGCTGTGCCGATCTGATGCCAAGAGCCAACTTCTTCTGGGTCTCCCACGTGGTTGCAGGGGCCCAAGGGCTTAGACCATCCTTTACTGCTATTCCAGGACATAGCAGAGAGCTGGATTGAAGAGGAGCAGCCAGTTCTCAAACTGGTGCCCATATAGGATGCCAGCACCTCAGGCCAGGGCTTTAATCTGTTGCGCCACAGTGCCAGCCTCCTTTCTTTGTCTCTTTTAACAGTTTTTGTGTTAAAGTCTATTTTGTCTGATATTAGAATGGCTACAACAGCTATTTTTGGTTGCTGTAAGCATGGAATATCTTTTTCTATCCTTTCATTTTGAGTCTATATGCATCTTTGTTGGTGAGATGTTTTTCTTGCAGGCAGCAAGCAGATGGGTTTTGTTTTTTAATCCATTCATCCAGTCTGTGTCTTTTAACAGGAGAGTTGAGGCCATTTACATTCAAGGTGACTATTGATAAGTAATGACTTTGCCTTGCCATTTTCCAAAAAAAATTCCTAATTTTTTTTATTTGACAGAGTTAGACACTGAGAGCGAGAGAGAGAGAGAGAGAGAGAGAGAAAGGTCTTCCTCCATTGGTTCACCCTCCAAATAGCCACCATGGCCGGAGGTACACTGATCCAAAGCCAAGAGCCAGGTACTTCTTCCTGGTCTCCAACACGGGTGCAGGTGCCCAAGCAATTGGGGCATCCTCCACTGCCTTCCCAGGCCACAGCAGAGAGCTGGACTGGAAGAGGAGCAACTGGACTAGAACTCAGTGCCCATATGGGATGCTGGCACACTATTCCTAATTTTTTACTTTGGTTTTCCTTTGTATTTTTCCGGGACATTTACTTCCTTTACCTTCTCTGTAGTAATGACCATGTGTTTGTGTTTCTGTGTGCAGCGCATCCTTAAGCATCTTCTCAGGGCTGGACAAGTGGTGAAGTATGTCTGAGTGAATTAGTGGGGTGTCTGTTTTCAGTGAATAACTAGAGGCATGTGGTGGGCGTGGCCAAGGAGTGCTTTTCAGTGCTCCAGGGTGGAGGGCATCTCTGAAGTGACACAACCAGGTTTGTGGTGGTGTTTCTTTTTTTATTTTTTATTTTATTTTATTTTTTTATCAGAGGGGAGCTTTCTTTTATCAGAGGGGAGCTTTCTTCTTGTCTGTTGGTGTAGACTAAGCTGAGCTCCTCTCCTCAAAGGAGACCAATACCTGGGCACTAGCCCCAGTGAGTATATTATTCATCCACTCTGCTACAAGAACCACACAAATATTCTGTGCAGTCCTCAGTGTAAGCTCAGATTCCCTAGCAATGTCCCTCTCCAGGTAACCAGAAAGCCCTGATATGTGGAGCTTCCCACAGTGACTTCCAAAAGTCCCACCACACCTTGAAATCTGCACACAGTCAGTATTTTCACAGTCCTGGAACACAAGTTTCCCACAGTCCTGAGCACCCAGCCCCCTATCTGTTCTCCCCACCAGACTCAGGAGTCTCCTCTTGGCTTGTTGCAAGGTGCAGACCCAAGCTGGTGCAGCTGTTACATATATCCAAAATGGCACCTGCTCTCTGTCAGCTTGCTGCAGGATGCCTTCATAGGATGATAGGGGAAAAAGAAAGCATGCTCCCCCTTTGTTTTTTCTCCTGTAGGTTGGTGGACGCACTATCCCGCATGGGGCTCCAAGGCAGATTCCCTCTAGGCTCTTCTTGCAGCTTTTTCACCAGAGGCTTAGGATGCTACCGTCTGGTCTTACAGCACTCCCCAGTGCTCGTGCAGAGGCTTTTGGCTGCTGGCATCCTAAGTTGTGTGGGTTCTTGCCCTCCACATAAGTCCACTATATTCCTCCAATTTGTGTAGTTTCCTCTGCTATTCTCTCCCTAACTCTTCTCTTGTCATGGTAATGTTTAAGAAATGCTTTAGTGAGTCTCCTGTGTTCATATATATTCCTGCTAGCTCACAAAGTAGAGAGGAAATCCTGACTCCGATGGTAATCAAGGTTGATTATTTAGCCTGTTTGGTAGCTTCTTTCTTTGCTGCTGTCGTGAAAACTCCAGATTTGTCAAGAGGTAGGTACATCCTCTATTTCAGTGAAACTACCACTGTGTCTCTGATAAAAAGACTCCTCCTTTAAGGATCAGTATCTATAACTCATCAGAGCGTAGATTTGAGGGACAGGAAGTACAAATGCAACAAGTAGGTTGAGTGTAATAATGAGAGAAAATAATTTTATTTTTCTTTGTTCTTGGATTCTTGTATCCAATTATGAAATGTAGTATCTGTCAGTCTATTTTAGCTGTTATAACAAGTATTATGCTTGGTTTATAAAGAAATGGAAATTTAATATACCAAAGTATGCTTGGTTTGTAAACAATAGAAATTTATTTCTCAGATTACTGGTGGCTAGGAAATCCATGACAAACTTGCTGATAGGTTTGGTGTTTGGCAAAAGGTCTGCTTTTTTTTTGTGGAAGAGCCTTCTTTCTATATCCTCATGTGGCAGAAGGGATGGGACATCTCTCTCATGCCTCTTTTATGAGGACATTAATCACATTAATGAGTGCTTAGGATCATTTGATCTAATCACCCCGAGGGCCCTTATCTTCTAATATTTAGAAGGTTCTAATACTTAGAAGGTCTAATCTTAGGGGTTATGATTACAATTAATGAATTTTAGGGAGACACAAACATTTTAACATTGGAGTGCTGTATGTCAAATGTTTTTTTAACAGAAATATGGGCTGAATCTTATAAGTCAATTTCTTAAATTCTCCATGTAATGTCCCTAAGTTGGCACCTTATCAGGTGGCTTTTTATCTCATTCTACTTTTATTTTAAAATATTCATTTATTTATTTACTTGAAAGAGTTAGAGAGAAGGCCCACTCCCTACATAGCTGCAAAAGCCAGGCCAAAGCTAGAGCCAGGAGAGTTATGTGGGTCTTCCTCATAGGTACAGTGGCCAAGTTCTTGGACCAACTTCTGTGCTTTCCCTTGTGCGGGGAGCTGAGTAGGAAATGGAGCAGCCAGGATTTGAACCGGTGCCCATAAGGGATGCTGGCATCACAGTCTGTGGTTTAACATACTATGCCACAGTGCCAGCCCCGCTCATTCTACTCTTTTACATCAGCTAATTCTGAGCACTGAACTAGTTTGTTAGAAAGACAAAAATGATCTTAAAAATGTATTCCTTTAGTCAACTGTAAAATTAACACACAATGCAGGAAAATGGAGGCCAAGGGAGAAAGAGTAACATAATTTTAGCAACAGCTAATTAATGGCTATATCTATGCTACATCTAGTTTTTCCAATTTCTAGATCCCTGAAAAAATTTAATTATATCAAATCATGCCTTTAAACAAAAACTATGGGTTCATCTGTTGAACATTCATGGTATACAGGCAGAGTTAATAAGAGAGAGAAAGGTCTTCCTTGCATTGGTTCACCCCTCAAATGGCCGCTATGGCCAATGTGCTGCGGCCGGCATACCGTGCCTATCTGAAGCCAGGAGCCAGGTGCTTCCTTCTGGTCTCCCATGCGGGTGCAGGGCCCAGGACTTGGGCCATCCTCCGCTGCCTTCCTGGGCCACAGCAGAGAGCTGGACCAGGACAGAATCCAGCGCCCCAACCGGGACTAGAACCCGGGGTGCTGGCGCCGCAGGCGGAGGATTAGTGAGCCGTGGCCCCGGCCATTCAGGGTATATTTATAAATACAAATTAGATTAGTTTAAAGATTGAAAATGGTTTGTTTACCCTTTGCCACTATATGTAGTAGAAATATGTTTTTTATCCCTTAAAGTAGCTGAATTTTTTTTTGTAAAAATGCAAGGGAAATGTTTATCTTTAGGCAGTAATTGCTGTCTATTTAAGAGCCTTGCTGTAGCCTTATTTCCTCCAGCAAGCCTTCTCTAAATTCTTTGGTTTATGGTAACCTCTTGACTTCTATAGAAACAATTGGCTATCTTTTTTATTATTTTCACAGCAAAATAATTTTTATAAGAATATGATAAAATATTGTAAAGAAAAAACCACTTAAAATCCTGTGATTTCAACAAATTAAACAATTTTCTTTTTTTTTCAAAATTACATTCAATCTTTGTATGCACATGTAATTTGTATAACAATGGAGATTCTCATAATCCTAGCAAAGATATATTTTCAAGTTACTACATTTTTTCATTCTCTTACTTTTAGTGGTGTTATTCATCACCTCTTGGATATTTCATACACATTTCATGATTAAATGTCTAAGATTGAACTCAGCTTACTGAATCAATGTAATGCAATTTTAGATGAAAAAAGTTATCAATCTCCTTTTCTTTCTCCCTCATTTACTATCCCCTATTTCCATTCATTCTGTAAGACCATTCCTTTCACTGCCTAAATACTTTTTAGTTACAAACTTCTGTAACGTTACCACTAGATCAGGCTCTTTGAGCTCACCAGTCCAATTGCATGTAACAGTACTGGCTTCTAAAAGATTTGTAGTAGGTCTGTAGGTCTCTATGGTCAGTCCACATCATGTATGCTCACGCAATCTTTTTAAAATGAAAATTTGATCTTACTTTTCTGCTTAAAAAAACCACATGATTTTCCTTTGGGAAAAAGTTTTCAGTACCTAAAACTAGAGTTATTTTACACAAACATGTAGCTTTCTGCTTTCTCTTGGGAAATGGCATATGGGCACAATGTGTCAGCATTATGGCAATAGCAGGCTAAAGCTGAGTAATGGTCATTTCTACCAATAGGGCAAGTGATCTTCAATTTGACAGGACACTCCCTAAATCTATTATTAGCATTATTATTCATTTACTCCCCACACACTCACATATATTTTCTGGTGATTTCCAAATTTCTATTTATGAATGTTTTAGCTAATACCATTAAGAAAAAGTTCATTGCAATGGCTTACTGTAGCATATCACAGAGCAGTTATGAGCCAGATGGTAGAGGAGGCCATGAGAAATAGGCCACTGGGAATTTGTAGAAATTTTGGAGCAGAATCTTGGCTTTTGACATGGAATTGTTGGGAGCTCAAGATAAGCATTCCTATATCCCCAAAGAGGCAAATGGTCCCTAGCTGACATCTGATTTACATTTGACTTGATTATACATAGTCAGTACTTCCTATATGAAACTGATATTCTCTGAGAGGTATGCACATGTGTAATTTTCTTCTTTGTGAAAATAGTTCTTATTTCAGGATTCAAGACCTTTGAACAGATCTGAAACTGATTTGGAAACAGATTCCAACAAGTTGAATTTATTCAGAGTTCTACCTCTAACTAGGTTCCAGAGTATTTGCCAATGGGAAGTAATTTAGTTTCTCTCTGACCTCATGTTCTTCAACCAGAAAAATGATGAATTTTGATCCAAATAATAGTAGTTGTGGTAATTTCCATCATTCTATCCACATCCAAAGGTTGATCATAAATAGGATGACTTGTGTGTCTATGTTTTCCTGATATAGACCCAGTGTATTGCTTGCTTCCTGGTAAAATTATCCCAAGTATAATTTTATACTCAAAAATGTCCCGGTTTGGATAATAGCATTTATAGTTGTCCTATGAATAGGAGTGTCTTGCATGGCACATTTTCTGTTAAATAATTTTAAATAAGTTTCTTAACTACAAAACTTTGCAGATGTGTTATTATGCTAATATATCTATGTTTCTCCAAAGGAGGGAGGGTATATTTCCCAGTATTTTGATTTTGAAGTTCTCATTTTGTTTCTTATGGTAATTAGCTAATAGCAGTTATTTTGAGAAAAAATATTAAGCCATCTTAATTCAACACTTTTCAAAGTACTGTGTGCCAAGCTCTGGAATAAGAAATGGAATGATAAAGGGATAGATAGAGCCCAACTCTGCCCCAAAGTAGTGTATGACCTGATCCATAAGTGAAGGAAATGGTGGTGGCAATCAAGCTAGTACACAAAGTTGCAATTCAAGGTCAAAGCCTATCTGTAATTTATGTAATTAAAGACTAAGGTAAAACACAACAAATCTAAATGTGAAATGAGTGGTGCAATCTGTAAGCACTGTGTCACTGAAGTTTTCTTAGACTTAATTCTGAATGGATATGCTTGACAAATCCTTTAGAATATCCAGTAATAGTCCTGCAAATCAGTGTTTTCATGACTATGCAGACCATCTAATAAGATTTATGCTTTTAGTGCCAAAGAGGTGATGACTGAGATGGTTATTTCTAAAGAGATACAAGGAATATGACTTTGAAGAAGGGTTCTGGGCAGAGACTGAATAGAAAGTTACTCAAAGATTAATTTTCCTTAGACTTGTTTAAGCATAACAATGATAGGGGCAGGGTATTTATCATAGTGTTCACTCTTGGGACACCTGCATCCCATATCAGAATGCCTGGGTTTGTCTCCTCTCTGATCCCAATTATGGCTTCCTGTTAATGGGCAGCCACTCATATGGGAGACAGCAGGTGATGACTCAAGTACTTGAGTCTCTGCCACTCATATGGGAGACATGAATTGAGTTCCCAACTGATGGCTTCAGCCTGGTCCCAGACCCAGCTGTTACAGTTGGAGAGTGAACTAGCTGATGGGAGATCTGTCTGGTCTCTCTCCATATTTCTGCCTTTCAAATAAAAAAATTAAAAAAATTAAACATGTAGTTATTGATAGTAATACCTTATTCACACAGTAATTAATTTATGCCTTATAACAGATTTTTTTTTGGGGGGGATAGACAGTGAGAGAGAGAGAGAGAGAGACAGAGAGAAAGGTCTTCCCTCTGTGGTTTCACTCCCCAAATGGCCACCACAACTGGTGTTGCACCGATCTGAAGCCAGGAGCCAGGTACTTCTTCCTGGTCTCCTATGCGGGTGCAGGGGCCCAAGCACCTGGGCCATCCTCCACTGCCCTCCCAGGCCACAGCAGAGAGCTGGACTGGAAGAGGAGCAACCGGGACTAGAACCCAGTGCCCATATGGGATGCTGGCGTTGCAGGAAGAGGATTAGCCAAGTGAGCAATGGCGCCAGCCCCCTTATAACACAGATTTAGTTAGTATTTTCCATCGTAAAGAAACTGAAACCCTGATAGATTGAATAATTTACCGAAGTTTTCAAAGCTGTTTAATCTTGGAACCAAAATTTAAAACTGTTTTTCTGTCTGGCACCGCAGCTCACTAGGCTAATCCTCCACCTGCAGCGCCGGTACTCCGTGTTCTAGTCCCAGTTGGGGCACCGGTTCTGTCCCGGTTGCTCATCTTCCAGTTCAGCTTTCTGCTGTGGCCTGGGAAGGCATTAGAGGATGGCACAAGTTCTTGGGCCCTGCACCCACATGGGAGACCAGGAGGAAGCACCTAGCTCCTGGCTTTGAATCAGCACAGTGTGCCGGCCGTGGCCGTAGTGGCCATTTGGGGGTGAACCAATGGAAGGAAGACCTTTCTCTCTGTCTCTTCCTCTCTCACTAACTCTGTCAAAAACAAAAAACAGAAACAAACAAACAAACAAAAAAAACCAAAAAACCCAGTTTTTCTCCAGAGCCTGCCTCCTTCACTGCCAAATATTAGCGTCATCATCAGGGTTGATCATGAATATATTTTTCCAAATCAGAGTTCAGTGGCCTGACATCAGTACCCTGAAATAAATCACAGTGAGGGAATTTACACCATGGAAATCAATCAGTGCTGTCAATCAGAGCTCATCTCACTCTCAGAGCTGACTGTTAGCTACCAGCACACTATTGGTCCTAGTCACATTTGCAAAGCTGTTTGAGTATTGTAGGTCTTAACTTGGGGAATTTTTGGTGCTGTTCATAGTGTGTTGTCAGCATTTCCATCAGGCGAGGATCCTTTTTGGCCTGAATCAGAATGGATACACAAATGCAAATTCTCATCATCATTATATTATTGGACCTGGCACTCTTTTCAGAGAATTAAATTCTCTTTCCAGATATTTCATTGCAAGAATATTTGGGAAAGGATATTATCCAGCTGCAATTCTGATGCTTTTACTTACCTTCTGAAAGCCACTATTTGCATATTTCTCATGGAAATTATAACACTTTATTACATGTTCTATTTATTTACATAGGCACATTTTTCTCCCTGTTAGTCTACATGAGCCATTCTTAAATCCATGCCAGGTCAGAATTGCAACCCTAGAGAGTGCCTAGCACAGTGTTTACCTGAAGTGATTGAGTTAGTAATGATTAAATCAGTAACTTTTTTTCTTTCACTACTGGATGATTTAGAATGGTGAAGGAAATAATTTAAGATATAAATTAAATAATATGGAAATCTAAATATTTTATTTTTTTCATTTTCAATTATCTTTATATACAGAAGATCGATTTAGTATATACTAAGTAAAGATTTCATCAGTTTGCACCCACACAGAAACACAAAGTGTAAAATACTGTTTCAGTACTAGTTATAGCATTACTTCATATTGGGCAACACATTAAGGACAGATCCCACATGAGAAGTAAGTACACAGTGACACCTGTTGTTGACTTAACAATTTGACACTCTTGTTTATGACATCAGTAATCTCCCTAGGCTCTAGTCATGAGTTGCCAATGCTATGGAAGCCTCTTGAGTTCACAAACTCCAATCTTATTCCAACAGGGTCATAGTCAAAGTGGAAGTTCTCTCCTCCCTTCAGAGAAAGGTACCTCCTTCTTTGATGGTCCCGTTCTTTCCACTGGGATCTCACTCGCAGAGATCTTTCATTTAGGTTGTTTTTTTTTTTTTTTTTCTCAGAGTGTCTTGGATTTCCATGCTTAAAATACTCTCTTAGGCTCTTCGGCCAGATCCGAATGCCTTAAGGGCTGATTCTGAGGCCAGAGTGATGTTTAGGACATCTGCCATTCTATGAGTCTGCTGTGTATCCTACTTCCCATGATGGATCATTCTCTCCCTTTTTGATTCTATCAGTTAGTATTCGCAGACACTAGTCTTGTTTTTTTTTTTTTTTTTTTTTGACAGGCAGAGTGGTTAGTGAGAGAGAGACAGAGAGAAAGGGCTTCCTTTTTGCCGTTGATTCACCCTCCAATGGCCACTGTGGCCGGCTCATTGCGCTGATCCGAAGCCAGGAGCCAAGTGCTTCTCCTGGTTTCCCATGTGGGTGCAGGGCCCAAGCACTTGGGTCATCCTCCACTGCCTTCCCGGGCCATAGCAGAGAGCTGGCTTGGAAGAGGGGCAACCGGGATAGAATCCGGCGCCCTGACCGGGACTAGAACCTGGTGTGCTGGCGCCGCAAGGTGGAGGATTAGCCTGTTAAGCCATGGTGCCAGCCTCGCAGACACTAGTCTTGTTTATGTGATCCCTTTGACTCTTAGACCTATCAGTGTGATCAATTGTGAACTGAAGTTGATCACTTGGACTAGTGAGATGGCATTGGTACATGCCACCTCTCTTAGGACAGACCATCTCATCTATCAATTAAATCAGACATATTTATGTTTACTATTCTTACTTTGAAGATGTCATTGTTCCATTTTTCTTGCAATAAGTAGCCCTGAAAGACTTTTTTGGGGAGGTGGCAGTTTCAAGACCTATATTGACATCTTGATTGGCTTTTTTTTGTCCACTTAGCTTAAGACTTAATTTTGAATGTTTCTTATTAATTATGAACTTATTTACAAACCATTGTTTTTTTCCCCTATGAAAATATATTTTAATTTCTTTAGATTACAGATTCTCTTTTGAGAGGTCTTTATGTTTTGATAATTCAGATTTATTCACTTTCTTTACATTTAAAAACAGTTTAAATTTTAAAAATTCCTTTGATAATTTCTTTTGGAATATTATTTACAACAGATAAACTTTAGAACTGGTTCATTATTGCCTGCAATCCGTCTTCTTCCTATTCGGCTGTTAGCAAGCATCAGTGCAGCCTGGGACTTTGGTAGAAATGCATTTTCTTCAGCCCCAGCCCTGACCTACTGGATCATAATATGCTTTTAAAAACATCCATAGGAGGTTTGTGGGCACATTAATATTTGAGAAAAACCAATCAGTTGAGCTTTTATTTTGAAATGCACCCTGCTGCAAAAGTAGCTGACTATAATGTATTCTTCAGTGCTGACCACAGTTTGGAATTCTGATTCATTTTATGGCTTAATGTTTATTGACTGCACCTGGTATGCTAGGTACTGCAAGTAAAATACAAATACCCAGCCATCTTTCTGTATTTACTTTATTCCAAGATGACACAAATAACTTGCTATATATTTTCTCTAATTAGTAGCTAAAAACCATCTAGAAACACACACTGAAATAAGACACAGAGTTGGGTAGGAGAGATCATTTGTTTAGAACCCCATGGCAGGAGGATGTGGTTCATTGTGAAAATTAGAATAGGTGAGGACTGTTCACACACAGAAATGGAAGGAATTCTACCAATCATCTAGATATTTGGTCTGGGGAAAGCAAACATATGGATGTTCAGACAGAGTACGTGGACAATTGTGAGCATTTTCCACTTCCCCTCCAGATGTTTTAGCATTGTGTTGATGTAGCTCAAGCCCACTGCTCTGACAGTTCATGAATTTTTAGTAGAAAAAGTTCTGAAAGCATTGATTTCGTGTCTATATTCCATTCCTCATGAAAATTACAGTCTTTTACAACTAATGTATTGTCAGCTTTTTTCCCTTTGTTAAATTACCATTTGGTATAGTGGACATAGAAGACATTCTTAGTCACCATCATTAGGGTATGACAAAGTGAAAGTAGTGAATTTGAAGGAGGCCAGGACATGGCATTCCAAAATATGTCAGGTTGACATATGATGATTTTGAACTGAAGGCGAGTGAGAATAACAAATACAGACGACTTCTCTACTCCCCCTCCTTACCCACCTGAAAGCAGAGCATAAAATTTTCTTTATGAAGGTGCCTTTCACATCCTAAGCAAGGAAGAGAAGAGCAGATCTTAATAGGGTAGATGGAGACTTGGCATTGAGACAACGCTGCATGAACAAACCTTACTAAATCTGCTCCTTTATTAGCTTCTTTCATATATTTTTTAGTTTCTTCAATTAATCATTGCCCTAAGTCCAAATCCCCTTTTCTTCATTTAAATGGTACATAAGTCCCCAGGTCTAACCATTTCCTTGAGTTTCATCTTTTTGTGAACACCTGTGCATATAAAATTTAAAAAACACTCCTTTTTTTACTGTTAATGTATTTTTTCGTTAGTTAAATTTTGGGGCTCTAAACAGTGAAACTAGGTGGGCAGAGGGAAAGTTTTCCTTCCCAACAATTTGAACTCTACTGAAACATCCTTTCTAAAAGTTTGAAAAATAATTTTTAAAGAGGAAAAGAAGAAATAAAGGAGGACAGAAAGGAGATGGATATGAAGCCTGTGGGAAGTCTGAAGCATCGATGGAAATGGAGAGTGCAGAGGGATTAGCTATTTAGTCATCTGTTTCATCTAATCATTACTCAAACTGTCAATGACTGTTAACAGGCACACTATATGGAGTGATGATTTTGTCACACTCCAAGCTTGCATTGAGGTCAGCTGTTGGATCAATAACAACTAGGCTCCATCACATAACGAATCTAAATGAGAATTGCCACTGTTAATCAGGTATCTTGAAATTCTTGAACAGGGCACTGCGTGATAAATGATTGCTGACTATTCTTCCTTTAATCTCAGTGGACTTTGCTCACCCATATTTTTAATTAACTAATTTAGCTCAGGACATTTAAAATGTTCAAATCCTCTCAAAATGCTCCTAAGCAAAGGTATTCTTGGAGTAGACATCAGGACAAATGTCCTTCCTTTCTTTGTAAAAACAAATTTAGTTCATTTTTAATTTTTTCTCAGAGGAAATTTTTTCTTCAAGGAAAACTTAGGTTTCACATTTCACTTAGCACTTAGTTTTTACCTCACAGAATGGGAACATTTATAATTCAGTAAAAATATACAATGCTCTTTATGGGGTATTAAACAGAAGTCAAAGCTTTCAAAAACTATAACTTTTAGTGCAAAAGGAGCTATCTTCTGCTTTTTGTAAGTCAAGTAGCAAGATTTGTCAATGGAGCAGCAGGGACATGAACTGGAGCCTGTGTGGATGCCCCTGTTGTGGACTACAGCTTTACCTTCTATGCTACAACTCCAACCCCTCTGCAACATTATTTCTGATAAGTAATTTTGTGAAGTTAGGATTGACATTATAGTTAACAGAGGTAAGGATATTCATTTGCTTTTTCATTTTCCGTTCCATTTGTTTCAAATCTTAAGAATGAGATTATAACAGACAAGACAAACAACTAATGATTATTTTCTCTCACTTGCCTGGTAAGTTAGCATATGTAGTTAAAACATTATATTTGAATCCCAGGACATGTGGGAAAAAATGAGTCTTCCAAACAATCTCATTGAAAATATTTGTTGGTGTTAAATTCAGACTTGTATCTCTAGAAACCTTCCTGTCTGTCCACCTGAGCTCTTTTATTTAGGGAAAGAGTTTATTGGGGGAAACCTGACAGACTGGAGGGAAGGAGCAAAGAAGAAAAATAGGGAGAAGAAGAGTGTAAGAGAGAGGGGGAAAGAGAAAGAGAAAGAGAGAGAGAGAGAGAGAGAGAGAGAGTGAGTCAGGAGATGGAGAGAAAGAGAAAGAGAGAGAAACGTGTTCAATAGTAGGTCCTTTTAAAACTTTGCAGGGGAAGGGCAGGGAAGTAGGAGCAGCGAATCCCATTAGGATGGGGGTGGGGCTGACACCAATGGTTGGGCCATGTGGCCACCTGGCTTCCAGCAATGGCTGTGGGGGCTAGAGCCTAGGATGGTGTCAGGGTGTAGATTGCGCCATAGAGAAAACTGCACCATTTTACTAACATTCCCCCCTTTTGTTTTTTATAAAGCAGGATTTGTATGGGATTACACTAGTCCCAAAAGTCCAGGAGGGATAGAGGGATGATGATCTGTCTTTAGAGCTACTTCCTGCTGACATGAGGTGATGAGGTACTCTTCTCTGGCATGGGACGATGTCTCAAGCCACTGTCTGCTGGGTGGATAGTATATCCCTGTAGCAGCATTTGGTTGACTGCCGGGATGCTGAAGTTCTTGGTCTATTCCATTATAAACTCCTGTAAATACTTAAACAGAGTAGTATAAAAGACAAGGTGAGAATAGCAACCAATGATCCTAAGAGTGGTTTTAACCAGGTAATGAGAGGATTTCATAGAGGAGAGGATATGAGGTGAGGGGGACCTCTGGACCCTTGTGAGGACTGTTTGATGGATGTGGTTTAACACTGATCCCAACCAAGACCTGGAGAAGGGATACTCAACTTTTGCAAGTAGATGGGTTTGTCTGTAGAAAAATTCTGAACAATCATACAACATTAAGTGGGGGAGAGGACAATCAATACACACAGGTCAGGAATAGAGCCATTGATGTTAGAGTAGAGGCTGTGATTACAAAGGAATGAGATCCCAGGTGGGCTAGGTAGGGCCTAGAACAAAAGACAGAACATTATTGGAGAACCTAGGAGATCTACTGTCTAAACCATGACTAAGTTCTCTAATTGAGAGGCAAATAGAAACTGACAGACGGGCTTGGTAATAATTAGGTGGGCTCCAAGACCTTGCCAGTTATGAGGTTCAGAACTGTCTATTTTTTCCTGTGGGGTACATCATAAGGGAGGTGTGAACTTCCTTGGGAAGGCACCCTGTTAACTTCCGTTACCTAGCTGGCCTGGGAGGAGAGCTGGCCAGGTAACAGCAGGTGGCAACTCTAACAGGGAATATACAGTTCTGCCTGTAATGTTACTGACCCTACTTGGCCGTCCCCTGAGCAGCGATGGTCACTTTGGAAGCTGGGCCAATTGAAGGGTTTTTCAGCTTAGAGCCAGAAAGATCTGTGGCTCTGACCTGGGAGTCCTTTGACTCCAGGGCAATTCCATTTCCAGTGATCTAACTCTTGGCTGGCAGGGCTGCCAGGGCTCTTCATAAGTTGACTTCTGCTGAAGCCCATCCACCTGAACTCTGAGTAGCCTCAAATGTGAAAAAAGTTTATTCATTTCTCTAAATGTTAGACTTCTTCATTGTTACCCTTTATAGCACTTATGAACCATCATTTCTAGTTATTTATTGCTGTGCAACAAAGTACACCAAAATGCAGAAGTGTGAAATAACAAACATGGGTTGGGATTGTAGGCCAGGTGGAATGGTGATAGTGTATTGCTATTGAATGAAGTCTGGGGCTTCATGGTGGGACCACTTAAATGGAGCTCTTAAGAGGATAACGTACATGTCACCCTTCTACATGGACTAGGGTTCTCATGGTGTGGTGATTGGGATTTGAATGGAAGCATCCAAAGAAAGGGCATTATGAGAAAGAGTTCTAAGACAGCTTGGTAAAACTGCGTGGATTCATGGCCAGGCCTCCCTCAGATATTGCAGAATGTCACTTCTATTCTGTCCATAAGAGCAGTCATAGTTGTGCCCATATTCAAGGGGAGATGATACAGATTTCACCTCTTAATGGGAATGGTATCAAAGATTTTGTGACTGCTCTTTTGTAAGAGCAACATCCAGTTCAGCTTTTTTTTTTCCAAAAAATTTCCTTACTAATTTTCTTAAAAGGAAGTAGAAGATACCTGGCACTTTATTGTCTGAGATAAGTGAGCCTAGTTTGATGATAAGGCAGCAAACTTAGAAATCTTAATCTTTTATATCTTTCACTATTACCCAGTTCACCTCTATACGTAGAGTAGGTCCTAGGAAAATGGTGGAGGAAAAATTAATTTCTATCAGAATTTCACAGGGATTGTTTCTTGCAAGCCTCTTTGCAATCAATCAGGCTGTTGCATTAGTGTTCTTTCAGAGGTAGCCTTCATTAACTACAGCTCTATTAGCTGTTCATTTGCAGTATAAAATAGACCCAAATGCAGAGGATTGCTTTTGATCTGAGCCATTGTTTCATGAATATTAGAACACAAATCAATGTATATTGACTCAGTTTGTGTAGATGAACGTGATAGCATTGCCCTCAACAAAATATGATTCATTTCTTCAAAACGATGTGTAAGGCAGGCTTAGAACAAAAATAAGCACTTAAGTTTTTTGAGACATTGAACTATAGGCAGTGAGCTAATAAGTTCATTTTTTCAAATGCTTAGAGCTGCATGAACAAACACTATAATTTCTAAAGTACTTACTTCTGTGAGGACAGTTGTGGGCAAGAGGCCAGGGAACGATAACTATAAGAACACTCATATGACACTTTAATAAGAACAGTTTGTCTCTATTAACACTGAAAACAAACTTATGAGGCAGATATTATCCCACATTTGCTAATGAGCAAATTGATATTATATTTTTGGCAACATGCTTAAGTTCACTGCATTGCAGTGGCCAAAAGCAAATTTAGGCTCCTCAGATGTGACTGCCTCTGGAGAGTTGCACTTAATCCCTTTCAGTCATAGCTGAAGTACTCTGTGTTCTTACTATACCTTGAAATCTATCCATGTCCACAGTGTGGTGATGAATGTCATCTTCTGTGTTTGTTTTTTTTTTCCAACTTAGAGTAGCTTTTCTTATATATTTGCACCCATGAAGGATTTGATCCAAACTGTCCAATGAATGCTTGCAGAATGAATGAGTGAATAATTGAAAGCCTTTCAACTCTGAACTTCTTTTTACCAATCCATGGCACACTTCATGAAAAAAATTGTTCTATTGTAATATGGTGAGGAAAAGCTTGTAGTTGTGTATGGCACACAAAGGAGGCATAGACTTAAAGACCCGTGAATCAGTTGTGGCATTGTTTTGGATCATTACTTGGAAAATACTGGGAACAGAAAAGAGGCCTGTGTACCTGAGCAGAGTGAATAGTAGGAAAGTATTAGAAATAATAGGAATTGAGGTCAAAGAGTTAGTGAGGTGAGAGTCAGATAATATAGATTATTGTAGGGCAGATAATGACCTAGTGACCAACAGCTGAAGTGATTCTTTCAAAACTTGCGATGAGAATAGATGGAGGTGGGCAAGAATATAAGTAGGGAGACCTATAGTGATTGGTTTAGCAGAGGGATCAAGATGAGAGGTGATAGTTCCCTGGGCAAAAGTGAGAAGTGATGGGATTTTGGATTTATTCTAAATGTAGAATTTATTCTAAATGTAGAACAAACAAGAATGAGAGAAAGAAAAGTGAAAAATTAAGGTCAGATTTTGTACCTGAGTGCTTAAAGAATATATTAACTGTCAGTTGAGTTAGAAAAATATATGAATGTAGCAGGTTTTGGGAGAGAGATGAAAGTTCACTTTTGGACAATGTTAGGCTTGAGATGAATAATAGATAGCCAGTTCTTAATATTAAGTGGTATGATTAGAATCTGTCTTCAGGTTGGAAATATAATTCTACAGTTCAGTAGAGATTGCCAATGTGGTAGACATAGTGCAGACAAGGTGGCAAATGCTATGAAGCTTAATGATATCACTAAAATATTGAGTGGAGCTAGTGAGAGTCCAAAGTTTAAGTCTTAAATTTTTCAAGCAAGCAAGTCCAGTAGAGCTAAGGAGACTACAAAAGCAATGAAGAAGAATACCAGAGAAGATAAAAAAAAAAAAACACCAGGAATGCTGATGTGTGAATCCAAGTGAAGAACGGGTGTCAAGGTATCAAGGGGACATTGTGGTCAAATATCAGTGCTTTGGATATGTCAATTGTGCTGTGCACTGAAAATTGATAATTGGTTTTAGCAGTATGAAGGACATGAATGACTTTGAGAAGATTGTTGGGGGTGAAAGTCTTCTTAGTTGTTCAAGAAAAGCTTATAGAATTTGAAGTCAGGAATTATGTTTGAGGCTTTCAAAGAGTTTTTCTACAAAGATGAGTGAACCAACTAGAGGACATGGAATCTACAAAACTTTTCTGTTTTCTTTTTCAAATTTTAAAAAAGATTTATTTACTTGAAAGGCAGAGTGACTGAGAGGAAGAAACAGAGAAAGATCGTTCATCTGCTGGCTCATTCCCCAAATGGCTGCAATGGCTGCAGCTGGGCTAGGCCAAAACTAGGAACCTAGAACACCATCAGATCCTCATATATGAGTGGCAGGGGCCCAAGTACTTGGGCCATTTTCTGCTGCTGGTGATATTGCCAGAGGGAGAGCTCTGTGGACCACTCTGTCTTTGAGCCACAACTGGAGCCTTACCTGTGGCAGAGTACTCACCTATTCCAGTGAAGAAAAGCACATTTCTTTCTCTCCTTCCTCTACAAGGGTGCCTGGCAATTGGTGGGGAGAAGTCATCATTTTGATATCACTAGCAGCTGCAGTAGATCTTGTGTGCACTTATTATACAAGGATTTTTTACTGGAGGGAAATCCTGCATTCCTACTGAATTTGAGTCTGGCTGGGAGGATTGACAGGGTCTGGCACCTACAGAGAACTGTGAGGTGCCTCTATTCTCTCAACTGGGATTCAAACTGCCAAGGGAGGAGCACCCACAGACATCTCTGCTCTCTCTGGCGATAGGACAGGCTAGTAAGGTGCAGTGGATCCTCCACACTTGATAACTATGGGAGCTTTCATACGGTAACTATGGGAACTCTGACTGCATGATAGGGCACAGAGCGTAGTTGGGTCCCTGGGCAATCACTGTGTGCATCTCCAAATGCTCCGAGTTCCCTGATTACCTGGGATGGGACATTGCAGAAGAATCCATAACAGAGTGAGGACTTTACAGATACTTTTGTGCAAATCATGTGGCAGCATGGGTGAGAGTTGCACCCACTTTAAGCTAATCCTTGGCATTAATCACCTTGGAAGAGTGGGCAATCATATACCTGCTGACAATATAAATCTATCATGTCCAACTTAGGTGTCACCCTGGATACTCTCTGGCCACACCCAGAACACTCCTCAGGGTATTCACTAAAGAAGCAGACACTCCACTAAGCTATAGAAGCTTAGTTCAAAGATAAAATCCCTAACTCTTCTCTGAGACAGACTCATTGAATGGCAGATGTCCTAAATAGCACTCTGACCTCAGAATCAGCCCTTAAGGCATTCCAATCTGGCTAAAAAGCCCATGAGAGTTTCTCAGGCATGGAAAGCCGAGACATTGTGGCAAAAAAAAAGACCTAAATGAAAGATCTCTGTGAGTGAGATCCCAGCGGAAAGAATGGGTCATCAAGGAAGGAGGTACCTTTCTCTGAAGGGAGGAGAGAACTTCCACTTTGACTATGACCTTGTCTAAATAAGATTGGAGTTTGTGAACTCAAGAGGTTTCCATAGCCTTGGCAACTCATGACAAGAGCCTTGGGTGATGACTGACATCATAAATGAGTGTCCATTGTTAAATCAACAATGAGAGTCACTTTGAAACTACTCCCCATGTAGGATCTCTGTCCTTAATGTGTTGTATGCAAATTAATGGTAAAACTACTACCCAAACAGTACTTTATACTTTTTTTAGCTGTGTGGGTGCAAACTGTTGAAATCTTTACTTAGTATATTCTAAGTTGATTTTTTGTATATTAGGATAATTGAAAATGAATCTTGATGAAGAATGCGATGGAGAAGGAGTATGAAATGAGATGATTATAGGTGGGAGGGTGGTTATGGGGGAAAAAGCCGCTATAATCCAAAAGTTGTACTTTAAAATTTATATTTATTAAATGAAAGTTGAAAAAAAAAACCCATAAAATCCATCAGAGAAAGAAACCAACAAGTATTTTCACAAATGCCTAAAAATGAATTCAGAAATTCAAGAATAAAAATAACAAAGACAACATGACTCCCATAAAGGAACACAACAACACTTCAATATTAGAAATTGAATACCATGAGCTGGTGCTGTGGCTTAGCAAGTAAAACCACTACCTGCAGTGCTGGCATCCCATAGGGATTCCATTTCAAGTCCAGGCTGTTCCACTTCTGATCCAGCTCTCTGCTATGGCCTGGAAAGACAGTAGAAGATGGGCCAAGTCCCTGGGCTCCTGAACCTGTTTGAGAGACCCAGAAAAAGCTCCTGGCTCCTGGCTACGGATTGGCATAGCTTCAGCTGTTGTGGCCATCTGGGAGTGAACCAGCAGATTTAAGACCTCCCATTCCCCCCTCCCTCCTCTGCCTCTCCCTCTGAGTCTCTGCAAGTCTGCCTTTCAAATAAATAAATAAATAAATCTCAACAAAGAAATTGAATACCAGTAGATTGATGAAATGCCTGAAGATGAGTTCAAAAGAATGATCATAGTATAACTCAGAAGCAATGGGACAGACCATTCCTGAGGGTAACAAATCCATACATCAGGTAGGAAAAATTTTCCCATGAGATTGAGTTTTTAAAGGAGAACTAAAACAAATATTAGAAATGAAGAATTCATTATGTCTAATAAAAATACAGTGGAAAGCCTTAACAGTGAACTCAGTGAGGCAGAAGAAAGAACATCTGTGCCAGAAGACAAACCCTTGGGAATATATCAGACAAAAATTAAGAAGTTAGAAAAATTAAACACATGTTTGAAATTTATGAGATACTATCAAGCAACCCAGCATATTGGTCTTAGGAGATCCTGAAGGTGTGGAAAAGAGAATGGGTTAGAAGGCTTATTCAGTAAAAACAATAACATAAAACTTCCCTACTTTGGAGAAAGAAGCAGACATCCAACAAAACAAATCACATAGAACTCCCAATAAAATTGTCTAGAAAAGATCTTCACCATGATACTTTGTTGTCAAACTTTCAAGAGTAAAACATATAGAAAAGATTCTAAAATGTGCACAAGAGAAAACTAGATAACTAGATAACTAGAACTATATATCAATATCACTGATGAATATAGATGCAAAAATCCTCAAGAAAAGGCTGGCTAATTGAACACAACAGCACGTCAGGAAGATAATTCACCTGGGCCAAGTGGGATTTATTCCTGGTGTGCAGGAATGGTTCAACATGCACAAATCAATACATGTTATACATCACATTAACAAATTGAAGAATGAAAAACATATGATCTCCTAAATAGATGCAGAGAAAGCATTTGATAAAATACAACATCCTTTCATGATGAAATCCTTAAGCAAATTGGGGATGGAAGGGACGTTCCAAAACACATTCAATACAATTTAAGACAAATCTACAGTCAGCATCTTATCAAAATGGATCAAGGAGATAAATTTAAACCTGATATCATCAAATTACTAGAGGAAAGCGTTGGGAAAACCCTGAAGACATTGGCATAGGCAAAAACTTCTTAGCAAAGATCACAGAAGCACAGGCGATTGAAGCCAAAGTACATAAAGATGATTACATCAAGCTGAGAAGCTTTCTTTTGCACTGCAAAATGAAAGTGCAACTGACAGAATAGGAGAAAATATTTCCAAACTATAAAACTGATAAAGGATTAACAAATAGCCCAAGGGTGAAAACAGGCATTTTTCAAAAGGTGAAATTCAAATGGCCAACAGACACACAAAAAAATGCTCAGGATCACTAGCCATCAGGGAAATGCAAATCTAAACCACCATGTGGTTTCGCCTCATCCAGGTTAGAATAGCTCTCATACAGAAATAAAAAAAAACACAAATGTTGGTGAGGATGTGGGGCAAAAAGTATCCTGGTCCACTGTTGGTTGGAATGTAAACTGGTGTACCCAATGTGGAAGACAGTATGGAGATGATTCAGAAAGCTGAAAATAGATATTTTATATGAATCAGCAATCCTACTCCTGCAAATTTACCCAAAGGAAATGAAATCAGCATATGAAATTGTTATCTGTACCCCCATGTTTATTGCAACTCAATTCACAATAGCTAAGATATGGAATCAACCCTGATGTCCATCAACTGATTACTGCATAAATAAATAAACGTATATACATATATATGTATATGTACATATAGTACAGAATACTATTTAGGTGTTAAAAAAAAGAATGAAATCCTGTCTTTTGCAATAAAAATGGACACAACTGGAAACTATTATAGTTAGCAAAATAAGCCAGTCCCCAAAACACAAATACCATATGTTTCCCCATTTTTTTGTAATATATAGGAGTGACATTTACATTTCGAGATTCAGTGATTGTTTACAGCCCTCTCTCCACTGTTGGAGAGTAATGTTTTTTTCTTCTTACAATTTGTTGAACTCTTTACTTAGTATAGGATTAATCTAATGAGTATGAAGTAACTGAAAGTAGATCCTTGTTAAAATTAAGTGAGGGAACAAGAGGTGAAGGAGGAGGAAGGAAGGGGGTGTGGGCAGGAGGAAGGGCAGGGTGGAAAGTGTCACTGTGTTTCTAAATCTGTATATATGAAATACATGAAATTTGTTTACCTTAAAGATACATAAATCTTAAACAAAAATATAAAGTATGTTAAGAGGAATAAATGTGTGGAGTTGGTATGTGATCAGAGTTAACTTGTTATCAACTTGAAATAACCTGTTGTGAATGTAAAATGTTCTCTGTAGGCCTCATGATAACTAAAAAAAAATTTTACATGAGATTTCAAAACAAAAATAGATATTCAATGCATACTACTATAAAAGCCATTAATCTGCAAAGGAAGATAGAAAAAAAGTTAATCTACGATTAAAAACAATGAACAAATGGGAGTAGTATTTCTTTTCCTATCAGTAATTATTTTGAATATAAATTAAATTATCTGATAAAAGTGAATGGATTAACACAAATGTCCAACTTTGAGCTGCCTATGACAGACTCATTTCAGTTTTAGAGACACACATAAATTATAGTGAAGAAATTGAGGGAAGGCCGGCGCCGTGGCTCAACAGGCTAATCCTCCGTCTAGCGGCACCGGCACACCGGGTTCTAGTCCCAGTCGGGGTGCCGGATTCTGTCCCAGTTGCCCCTCTTCCAGGCCAGCTCTCTGCTATGGCCCAGGAGTGCTTGGGCCCTGCACCCCGTGGGAGACCAGGAGAAGCACCTGGCTCCTGCCTTCGGTTCAGTGGCGTGCGCCGGCCGCAGTGTGCCAGTCGCAGCGGCCATTGGAGGGTGAACCAACGGCAAAGGAAGACCTTTCTCTCTGTCTCTCTTTATCACTGTCCACTCAGCCTGCCAAAAATAAAAAAAATAAATAAATTGAGAAAGATACTCTAATCATGAGAAGAGGAAAAGAGCAAAGGAAGTGATAATTACATTTGATAAAATAACTTCAAAGCTTGAGAAAGGAAAGGACATTATGTAATAAAAGAATTGATTAACAAAATATAACTATGACCATATGTATCCAATGCTTTGTGACCTAAATATATAAAGCATTAAACAATCTAAATATTAAAGGATCTAAAAGGAGAGATTCTAATACAGTAATAGCAGGAGAGTTCAGTACACCACTTTCAGTAAAGGAATGATCATCAAGATAGAGAATCAATAACAAAATTTTAGAATTTAATAATAATTTAAACTAAATGAACTTAACAGACATGTAGAACCTTGCAACAAATAGCTGCAGAATACGTACTCTTCTAAAGAGCTGGGGGGTATTCTCCAGGATAGTTTGTATGTTGGGTCATAAGACAAGTCTCAGCAAATATAAGAAGACTGAAATTATATGAAGTGCCTTTTGTGACCTCAGTGGTATGAAACTAGAAATCAATAGGAGGTGATTCAGAAAATTCATACATACATAAAAATTAAATAATGTTCTCCTGAACAACAAATGTTAATGAAGAAATTAAAAGAGAAGTTATAAAATATTTCAAGACAAATGAAAAGAAAACACAATGTAGTAAATATGATGGAGTATACCAAAAATAATTCTAAGGAAAAATTACAGCCATCATCACCTACAGCAAAAAGATGGTCAGAAAATACTTAATGTTACACCACATAGAAATAGAAAAAATTAATTTAAGCAAATGTTATCAGAAGGAAAGAAATAATAAATATCACAGCAGAAATGGAAACAATGGAGAAGATCAACAAAGCTAGCACCTAACAAACAAGGAGATTGGAGGAATAGGGAGATGGTAGTCAAAGCATACAAAGCCCCAGGTATATAGGATGATTAAGTCAGAGAGGGAGAGAATATCCCATATGCTGATTTTCTCCACAACTGGCTGCAATGGACAGGGCTGGGTCAGGCCAAAGCAAGGTGTTTTGAATGCTGTCTAGGTCTCCCTTATGGGTGGCAGGGGCCCACGTAATATAACCATCTTCTGCTGCTTTTCCAGACACATTAGCTGGGAACTGGATTGGGAGTGGAGTTGCTGGGGCTCAATCCAGTCCCCATATGAAATGCTGATATTGCAGGCAGTGTCTTATCCTGTTGTGACACAATGCCAGCCTCCCCTAAGTCTGATTTTAAAGAACAGTTGCACAGCATGCTGAATATAGTAAATAATCAAATAGTATATATTTCAATATCAAGATCAAATATCTAATATTTTCACCTCAAAGTATTTTAAGTATTTGAAGTCATGAATATATGAATTATCTTAGTTTAATTATCCTGCAATATAGTTCAAACCCATAACCACTTTGTAACTCATATGTGAAACTAGTTTCTCTATATATTACTAAAAAGGAGAAAATAAAAATGTTACAGCTTCCTTTTTACAGTGAGCAATCAATTTGTGGTGATGTTTTAGCAGTTATTCTGTTTCATTTAGTACCTAAATGAATAATGTAATTGGAGATTTTAAATGTTCAAATGTTAAAAAGTCTTTTCTAATTTGGTAAAGGAGAGCTTTTATTCATTATCTCAGAATGAACTTCATAGAGTTTAATTCTTTTCATTTAATCACTAATGAACAGAATAAGAAGTTGCTATAATTCCAATTATGACCAACAATTTTTTCACTTAGTAGGGTGGATTTTTGCATGTACATTTGAATATGTGAGTGGTTATATTTTTTAAAAAATAGATGTTTTAACAATATGCTTAAAGTTGAAGGAAATAATTAAGAGAGTAAATCATTGTTATAGAAATTAGAGGAAGGAACTACTGGCTTGAGTCTCTGAAGAGGGAATTGAGGATTTATGTGAATACACAATAAAGGGGCTGACTGGGTGGCGCAGTTGCAGTAATACCTAGAAGCAGAATAATTGGGTATCAATGGTTTTAGGTACAAAGTTTTAATAGGAGGAAATTTATGGAAGTTCAATTCTGAGTATTTCAGGTTTCTCATCAGGGTTTGAAACTAAGCTAAAAATGGGATGCATAAAATTGAGATATGGATTGGGTGTTACTGGTAATGACAAGTTATAGGCAGGACCACTTGAACAGGGGAGAACATAATTTCTGATAGAGATGGTCAAAAAACTGAAAGCTAAAGTATTAGACCATTTATATATTAATGTTGTTAAGAAAGAACGAAATTATTTTAGGCAGGGGCCGATGAAACAGAAACTAAAAGTATCAAATGACGGAGGCACCCAACAGATATTGATGACAACAGTGAGGAGTAGTAGACAGTTAATTGTGATTATATGAAATTCAAGGCTAGGGATTTTAAAGAAAGAATACAAATTAACAGTCCAGAAGTGATGATGGAGTTGCTATCAGAATATTTCCCCACCTTTAGGCCCTGTGAGGTTTGCTGTAGGAAAGCAATTTCTTCGTAAACAGTTTTGATTATTACATGCTTCAGCTTAGATTTCATTGTTATTTGGGGTTTTTTGGTACTTGGGGTTTTGTGACTTACCTAAATCTGTTGGTTTACAGATTATCAAGCTTGGGAGATATTTGGCTAAATATTTTTCTGTCCTGTCCTCCTGCTGCCTTCTGGAATTCCAGTTACATATATTTTAAGCCTCTTGAAGCTTACAGCTTTCCAACAGCTCAATGATGTGCCATTTTCCTTTTCCTTTTTCCATTTAATCCCCTGCTTCAGTTTGGATAGTATCTATTGTCTTGTCTTCGTTTACTAATCATTTCTGAATAATAATAAGCCATCACTTCCACCCAGTTCTAGTTTTCATTTCTAGACTTGAGTTCTTTTTACATCTTCTGTGCCTCCTTGCCACGTATTCTAGTTTCCTGATCATGCAGAACACAGTTACCATAATAGTTTCTGTGTAATTGCCTATTCTATCATCTGTGTCATTTCTGAGACAATTTAGATTGATTGGCTTTCTCAGTAGGTGTCATATTTTACTGATTTTTTCATATTTGGTAAGTTTTGATTGTATGCAGGACATTGTGATTTTACTTCACGGGGGTACTCAATATTTTTCTACTCCTGTAAATGTTGACTTTTACTCTTAAACATGGTTCAGTTACAATCAGATAGTTTGAACTTAGCAGGTTTTAGTTTAAAAGTTTGCTAGGTAGCACCAGAACAGTGCTTATCATGGGGTCAATTTTCCCCACTGTGACTCAAAATCTCTCTGAGTAGTTAATACCCAGTGAAGTATGAGATTTTTCTAACTTGGCTGTAGGAGTCAAGTAGAGCTCCTGGCTGTGTGTGTATACGTATCAGACACTATTACTTCTATTCCATTCTAGTGTTTGTTTTTCCTCTGGTCTCTGATAGTTTCCTCAAAACATGCATGTTCTGATTAGTACTCAGCTAAAGACCAGAGGAAGAGACCTCTGCAGATCGTCACAAGTGTTTGTGTACCTTTCTTTTCTCTACTATTATGACCAGTATTTCCAGCTACCATGGTCTGCTCATCCCTCAGTTTCATTTTCTTGACTCAGGGAGACCACTGTCCTCTGCCTGGAGTCCTCCTCCCTGGATCTCAGCTGGAAAATTACTGCAGATCATAAACTGGGGGCTATTTTGGGACAACTTTGTTGTTTTTTCAGGGATAACAACGCTTTGTTGCCGGATTCCCATTTTTGCCCTGCTTTGTTTACATTGTCTTTTTGTCTTTGTTGTTTCTGAGAGGGTAACTCAGATCTTTGGTATTTTACCTTGGTCAGAGCAGAAGTTCAAGTAAGTTTGTTCCAATTCAGCTTTTTTACTGTTGGGTTATTTGAATTATGTGAATAAACACAGGATTGTATGGGAAAAGATCTTGGAAAGGAGAGGTACATACAGTTAGTGTGAAGGCATTGATAGGCAGGAGAGGGCTGATATTAATAATTTCTACACTGTTATGCCGTCCTGAGGAAAGCATTTTACTTTATACTTTTAGTCATTTGAAACAATGAAATTATTATTTTAGCAAATGAATTTGATTACCTTCATGCTCATGTACGTTTTATTTGTCAACCATGAATCTAGAAGAAAAAAACCTATATTTTCCTTATTTATTTGATTTTCTAAGAGCTTTCTTGCAGTATGGTGAAAGCATTGCATTTATAATTAAGCTTGGAATTTTACAATCTTTATCTACCCATAAAAAGCAATTCTCATGAAATGGAATAAATGAAGGTTTTAAGAGGGTAAGAAAAAGGAGGTTGGATCTAAAAAAATGATAGAACCTCAATATTTTTAGAAATATTTATTTTAAACAAACTTTTTTGAGGCAGAGAACTTACATCTGTTGGTTCACTTCCCAAATATCTTCAGTGACCTGAAGATGTGGCCAAAACCAGGAGCTGAGAACTCAATCCAGGTCTCCAAGTGGGTGATAGGAATCTAATTATGGGAGCCATTAGTGCTTCCTTTCAAGGTCTGCATTAGCAGGCAGGTGGAGTATAGAGCAAAAACAACTATTAGAATTATGCACTCTGATGTAGGCTGCAGGTGTCTCACTGCTACACCAAATACCTGCTCCAAATCTCAATATCTTACTGAAGAAAAAAATCACTAGCAAATCTCTACCAACAAAGGAAAATTCTACCCACTACAAATTTACATTAAGTATTCATTAATTGTTTCTGTTGGAATTAAGGACCTCTGCCACTTCTTTTTATTTTTTTATTTTTTTATTTTTTGACAGGCAGAGTGGACAGTGAGAGAGAGAGAGACAGAGAGAAAGGTCTTCCTTTGCCGTTGGTTCACCCTCCAATGGCCGCCGCAGTTGGCGCACTGTGGCCGGCACACCGCACTGATCCGATGGCAGGAGCCAGGTGCTTCTCCTGGTCTCCCATGGAGTGCAGGGCCCAAGCACTTGGACCATCCTCCACTGCCCTCCTGGGCCACAGCAGAGAGCTGGCCTGGAAGAGGGGCAACCGGGACAGAATCCGGTGCCCCGACCGGGACTAGAACCCGGTGTGCTGGCGCCGCAAGGCAGAGGATTAGCCTAGTGAGCCACGGCGCCGGCCCCTCTGCCACTTCTTATAACTCTAGTATTCCCATCAAGTAGTAAATATCTGATCTGTTATAAAAGCAAAAAACAAATAAGTCATGCTTTTATGCAGGTTTCAGTGCTGTGCAAAAGGATATGGAATATGTTGCATTTACAAAGCCAGAAATCTACACCACTCAGGAGTCTATGGGATGTGCATTTTTTGTTCTTCTGTGCTTACATTCCCTAAAATGCAGAATGCCCTATTCACATGTTATATTTCATAAGTGAGGTTTGGGAACTGGTCTCTTCTATCTGACATAATGAGTTATTCAACATACCTTTTCCTAAGGGAATAAGAGAGTAGGAAACAAACATAGGAAGCTGAATTGAGTATGCCAACATGGTTTCACTGATAATTTAAAGTGAAAAAGTTAAGAATTGCAACAAATGAGATTGGTTTTCCAGCTCATGTGTCCATCTCAGTGAGTGTGAATTATTGGTGCCAGCAAGTTGTTACACAGAAAGTAGGTTGAGCTGTTGGGTGTCAAAGAGTGACACAAAATCCCACTTGCAGTGGAAATAATATCAGTCTTCAAAGTTCTAGGTGAAGCTGCATACCTCCCTTAAATCTGAAAGTATAGTCACCAATGGTTCTGGTAGAAGCACTATACTCTGAAAAAGACATTTGAAGGACATTTTCTAGTGTAAAGTTGGCCAAATCTACATAGCTGTCATCTTCCCGTAAATATACCAAGAGCTTTTTAACTCCAGATGGGCACAATGGGGCTACATCTGTATTCAAATACAGCAGATAAACCAACATTTTATGGAACAGATGCTGAGTTTGAACAATGTAAAAATCATGTCCTATGTGACTTTATGGCATGGCATGGACATTGTTCATTTCATTAGTCTCCAAGTGTGAGGGTCTTGTTAGGACTTGGATTCTGAAAGGAGTTGATAGATAGTTGGTATTGTTATAATAGAGCAGGCAGTGGTCATGCTGGTATAAATATGCAAGTCATGTTCTGTGTACTTGATATAGAATGAGAACATAATTTTTGGGGAATGAAATCCAAGCATGAAAACTGGAAGCAAGCTGGAATAATAATTTTTTTAAAGTGTTTTTCTCTTTACAATCCAACATGGGAAACAGGCTACACAGCAGGCTCATAGAATGACAAATGCCCTAAACAGCACTCTGGTCTCAGTATCAGCCCTTAAGGCATTTGGATCTGGCTAAAAAGCTCATGAGAGTATTTCAGGCATGGAAAGAATGACAGTGTGGCAAAAAATGACATACATGAAAGACCTCTGTGAGTGAGATCCCAGTGGAAAGAAGGGGCCATCAAAGAAGGAGGTACCTTTCTCTGAAGGGAGGAGAGAACTTCCACTTTGATTATGGCCTTGTCTAAATGATGTCAGAGTTTGTGAACTCAAGAGGCTTCCATAGCCTTGGCAGCTCATGACAAGAGCCTTGGGTGATCACTGACATAAGAGTGTCAATTGTTAAATTAAGAACAGGAGTCACTGTGCCTTGCACCCCATGTAGGACCTATGTCCTTAATGTATTGTATTATGAGAATTAATGGTAAAACTAGTCTTCAAATAGTACTTTATATTTTGTGTGTCTGTGTGTGTGCAAATTGTTGAAATCTTTACTTAGTATAGAGTTGATCTTCTGTATACAAAGATAATTAAAAACAAATCTTAGTGAAGAATGGGATGGGAGGGAGAGTAGGGATGGTCTGGGGGGTGGGAGGGCAGGTATGGGGGGGAAGAACCGCTATAATCCAAAGGTTGTACTTATGAAACTTATATTTATTAAATACAAGCTTTCCATAAAAAGTTTTTTTCTCTTTAAGTGTATAAATGGCCTAATGAAAAAATTGTTTTCTAACAATATTTTTTGAGATAAAATTTTAAATTTACACTATAACCAAAGGATTAGTGGGTCAATAGGCAACAGGTATAAACAATCAAATGAAAAAATATAATGGGAATTTTTGATTCATAAAATATTTCATGTTCAAGTTATATGACAAGTGAGAGTTGAGGACTTAAATGTCTAATGATTAATGTCTAATGATTCTGAAAATTGGTTGGGATGTGATTTGGTAGCATGTCATACTTGTACGCATACTATACCTACGTATACACAGATATACACATGCATACTTAGGTATTCATTGAATTCCTATTTTTGTATTGTGTTACATACTGGTTATACAATGATAAATAAGACAATATCCACTTCAAAGTTCTTGGATCTAGTAAGATGTAATCAGAATAGTAATTTAAATTGTATGGATTTTGAAATTTTGATTTGTGCAATCATAATAAAATATCAATAGAAGGTGTGCATTGTGAAGGGAGTTTCAGATTACCTTTCAAGAACCAACACTGAGGTTGATATGAGAAAGCAAAAGATTGAAAATCATCTGTTTTATTAAGAAATTGAGTTCTGACTGCCTTTGAGGACAAAAGTAATTTGCTTTTGAGGAGCAGGGACAGAGCTGTCTTCTACTCAGCTGAGTTTTGTTTTTTCCTGAGGCAGATGAGATCATCTTGAGGTTATAGCTAGTGCACTGGTATGCTTTCACAATCCTGATGTCGTCTGGTGTTCACACCTTCCTTATGAGGGAAGCTAGGCCAATGGTGGATTTATTTTAAACTTACACATCGACGTCCAAACACAATAAGCCACTTGTTCAAGGTCACACAGCTACAAAAGTTGGATCTGGCTTCTGTGCCCAAACCTACTATCTATATCAAGCAAACTAAAGTTTTCTCAGATAAATAACTTTTAAGTGTTGCCTTTGACAATTATGGGAGCAGCACACAAGTATTCCTCCTACAAAACCTGTCACCTCTTTCCTCTTCTACAGTGGGCATATGACATTCCTGTTATTCTCAATTTTCATGTAGAAAATCTGTATTGAAAAGAGAAAGTATTTCCTGAGCTACCATCTCACAGAAAACCTCCCAAACCACTGTGACCCCAACCCTTATCTCAGAGTGAAATGATGGAAATCACGTTCTCTATTTATAAATGAGGAAACAGTCCTAGAGATTTGAAATAATATTTTCATAGTTATATAGCTTATCAACAGTCATGCTTAGTTGGTCATGAGAGCCTTCAAGTGTTTTTTATTCTCTGGTGTGTAGGCCCACAGGAAGAGTATAAAAATGGAAGGAAACCTAGGATATTAAAGGTAAGGCAACTATTGTTGTGGCATGGCAGGAAGGTAGGAGTGGTAGCAGGGTAGGGGATAAGAGATGGCTTGTATTTGCTGTACATAAGTATAAAATACACTCTGCGGCTGGCGCCGTGGCTTAACAGGCTAATCCTCCGCCTTGCGGCGCCGGCACACCAGGTTCTAGTCCTGGTTGGGGCACCAGATTCTATCCCATTTGCCCCTCTTCCAGGCCAGCTCTCTGCTATGGCCCAGGAGGGCAGTGGAGGATGGCCCAAGTGCTTGGGCCCTGCACTCCATGGGAGACCAGGAGAAGCACCTGGCTCCTGGCTTTGGATCAGCGTGATGAGCCGGCTGCAGCGGCCATTGGAGGGTGAACCAACGGCAAAAAGGAAGACTTTTCTCTCTCTCCCCCCCCCCCCCCCCACTATCCATTCTGCCTGTAAAAAAAATACACTCTGGATTCTCTTCCAGGCAGAACAATTCTGTCTTTCCTTTAGGGGTTACATAATTCTATGTTCTTTTCCTGGATATGAGTACAGTGAACTTTTAAAAAATACAAATTACTGGGGCTGGTTTTATGGCACAGCGGGTTAAATCATTGCCCATATGAGTGCTGATTAAAGCTCCAGCTGTTTTACTTCTGATCCAGGTCCCTATTAATGCAATGGGAGGGCAGCGGAGATTGGCTCAAGTACTTAGGCCCTGTCACCAATGTGAGAGATCTGGATAGATTTCCAGACTCCTGACTTTAGCTTGGGCCAGCCCTGGCCATTGGAGACATTTGGGAGTGAATCAGTGGATGGAATCTCTCTCTCTCTCTCTCTGTGTGTGTGTGCATGTTTCTCCTCTCTGCCTTTTAAATAAATACATGTTTATTTAAATTTTCTATATAAAATATTATCATAGGATTAAGTCTCAACATTGAATAATGAGGACTTTTTTACTCACAATTTTATACATGACTGCTGCTTCTAATGGGTTGCATTCATAGTACCCTGGTAATAAGAAGCTCACATTATTCCACATTGCAATTGCTTAGCCACACAGAGGTGAAGGGCAGACAGATGGCTTTTGAATTCTGGCTACTGCACAGTTATGTGTCCTTGTGCAGGTTTCTTAATCTCTTTTAACTTACACACTAATCTAAAAAAGTAGAGATAATTTCTACCAGACCAAGATTTTGTGAGAATGAAATGATACATGTAGTAAGGGGTTTAATGCAGGGCCACATGTAAAATAAAAGGTCAGAAAAGGTTAGTTTTCTTCTATATTTGTACTGTGTTTTTAAATATTTTATTTAAGTTATGCAAATTTCTTTTTTTTTTCATTTTCTTTTTTTTTTTTTTGACAGACAGAGTGGATAGTGAGAGAGAGAGAGAGATAGAGAGAAAGGTCTTCCTTTTTGCCGTTGGTTCACCCTCCAATGACCGCTGCAGCAGGCGCATCTCGCTGATCTGAAGACAGGAGCCAGGTGCTTCTCCTGGTCTCGCATGCGGGTGCAGGGCCCAAGGACTTGGGCCATCCTCCACTGCCTTCCAGGGCCATAAGTTATGCAAATTTCATGTATTTCTTTTTTTAACTTTTATTTAGTAAATATAAATTTCCAAAGTACAGTTTATGGATTATAATGGCTTCCCCCCACCCATAACTTCCCTCCATTTGCACCCCTCCCATCTCCTGCTCCCTCTCCCATTCCATTCACATCAAGATTCATTTTCAATTATCTTTATATACAGAAGATTGATTTAGTATATACTAAGTAAAGATTTCATCAGTTTGCACCCACACAGAAACATAAAGTGTAAAATACTGTTTCAGTACTAGCTATAGCATTACTTCACATTGGACAACCCATTAAGGACAGATCCCACATGAGACATAAGTACACAGTGACTCCTGTTGTTGACTTAACAATTGACACTCTTGGTTATGGTGTCAGTAATCACCCGAGGCTCTAGTCATGAGTTGCCAAGGCTATGGAAGCCTTTAGGGTTCACCAACTTCGATCTTATTCTGACAGGGTCATAGTCAAAGTGGAAGTTCTCTCCTCCCTTCAGAGAAAGGTACCTCCTTCTTTGATGGTCCCGTTCTTTCCACTGGGATCTCACTTGCACTCACAGAGATCTTTCATTTAGTTTTTTTTTCCCATAGTGTCTTGGCTTTCCATGCCTCAAATACTCTCATGGGCTCTTGAGCCAGATCTGAATGCCTTAAGGGCTGATTCTGAGGCCAGAGTGCTGTTTAGGACATCTGCCATTCTATGAGTCTGCTGTGTCTCCCACTTCCCATGTTGGAGCCTTCTCTCCCTTTTTTATTTTATCAGTTAGTACTAGCAGACACTAGTCTTGTTTGTGTGATCCCTTTGACTCTTAGACCTATCATTGTGATCAATTGTGAACTGAAATTGATCACTCGGACTGGTGAGATGGCACTGGTACATGCCACCTTGATGGGATTGTATTTCTTATATACAGATTATGAACATAGTTATACTCTCTACTGTACCTTCTCTCCTGCCCATGTTCTAACCCTTCTTCCTCCTCCCTTTACTATTCCTACTATTAGTTTTTACAAATATATATTTTAATTTTACTTATGAATATAAACTATTCCACAATGGCGGTACCAGTTTATATTCCCACCAACAGTGGATTAAGGTACCTTTCCCCCAAGCATCCTTACCAGCATTTATTATTTGTTGATTTATGTGTATGAGAACCATTTTAACTGGGGTGAGATGAAACATCTCTGTTATTTTGATTTGCATTTCTCTGATAGCTAGTGATACTTAGCATTTTTTTATGTATCTTTTGACCATTTGAATTTCCTCTTTTGGAAATGCCTGTTCATGTTCTTTGCCCATTTCTTAACTTGATTGTTTCTTTTGTGTTTTTGTTGAGTTTCTTGAGCTCTTTAGAGATTCTGGATATTAATCCTTTATTAGTTGCATAGTTTGCAGATATTTTCTTCCATTCTGTCCGTTGCCTCTTCACTTTGCTGAATGTTCTTTTTCAGTGCAGAAGCTTCTCAATTTGATGTCCATTTGTCAATTTTGACTTTGATTGCCTATGCTTCTCAGGTCTTTTCTAAGAAGTCATTGCTTATGCCAATGTATGGAGAGTTTCTTCAATGTTCTCTAGTAATTTGATGGTATCAGGTCATAGATTTAACTCCTTGATCTATTTTTAGGGAATTTTTATGTAGGGGTAAGATAGGGATCTTGCTTCATACTTCTGCATGTAGAGATCCAATTTTCCTAGCACCATTTGTTGAACAGACTGTCTTTGCTCCAGAGATTGGTTTTAACCCTTTGTCAAATATAAGTTAGTGGTAGATGTGTCAATTGATTCTGTAATTTGTATTCTATTCATTTCGTGTACATCTCTGTTTTTGTGCCAGTATTAGGCTGTTTTGATTATAACTGACCTGTAGTATGTCTTGAAATCTGGTATTGTGATATCTTTGACTTTGTTGTTGTTTTATAAGATTGCTTTACCTAGTCTCTCATGTTTCTTATGAATTTTAGCATTGTTTTTTTCTAGAGCTTAGAAGATAGTCATTGGTGTTTTGATTGGAACATCATTGGATCTGTAAATTGCTCTTGGTAATATGGGCATTGTGATGATAATAATTCTTCAATGCATGGAATATTTTTAAATTTTTGTCTCTTATTTTTTTTTCTTTAATGTGTTGTAATTTTCATTTTAGGGATCTTTGACCTCCTTGGTTAAATTTATTCCAGGGTATTTAATATTTTTTGTAGTTATTGTGAATGGGATTGATCTTATTTCATTTTCAACTGTGGCATTATCTATGTATACACCAACTGTTAATTCTTGTGTGTTAATTTTATATTCTACCACATTACCAAAGTCTTTTTTAAGTTACAATGATCTCTTAGTGGAGTCTTTTGGTCACCCTATGTATACAATCATGTCAACTGCAAAAAGGGATTGTTTGATGTCCTCCTTTCCAATTTGTATCCTTTTATTTTCTTTTTCTTTCCTAATTGCTCTGGTTAAAACTTCCTAAACTGTATTGAATAGCAATGGGGAGTGTGAGCATCCTTATTTGGTCTTGGATCTTAGTGGTAATACTTCCAACTTTTCCCTATTCACAAAGCTGCTGGCTGTGGGTCTTTCAAAAATCACCCCTATGTGTTGAGGAATGTTTATTTCCCCTATTTACTCAAGGTTTTCATAATGAAAGGGTGTTGTATTTTATCAAATGCTTTCTCTGCATTTATTGAAATAATTATATGTTTTTTTGTTTTTCAGTTTCTTAATATAATGTATCACATTTATTGATTTATGAATGTTGAATCATCCCTACATACCAGGGATAAATCCCACATGGAGAAGTCATCTGCAAGTCTAATTAGTGATGCTCTGAAAGTAATCTGGTATTCCTCTTGTGAACATTTTAGAATCTTTTCTTTATGTATTACTATTTTTTAGATCAAAACATACATTATTATTTGAGAGATTTGCTCATATTTCTCCAATGACATCCATGAGTAATTTCAGAGTCAATTAAGTTAAGGTTTTTGAATTCTAAACTCCATTTGATTTTCCAAGTCAGAATTATTGATCTTTTTTTTTTCTTCTCAAGTCTTTTTTTTTAAACTTTTATTTAATGAATATAAATTTCCAATGTACAGCTTATGGATTACAATGGCTTCCCCCTCCCATAACTTCCCTCCCACCTGCAACCCTCCCCTCTCCCGCTCCCTCTCCCATACCATTCACATGAAGATTCATTTTCAATTCTCTTTATATACAGAAGATCAATTTAGTATAAAGATTTCAACAGTTTGCACCCACATAGAAACACAAAGTGAAACATACTGTTTGAGTACTAGTTATAGCATTAAATCAAAATGTACAGCACATTAAGGACAGAGATCCCACATGAGGAGCAAGTGCACAGTGACTCCTGTTGTTGACCCAACAAATTGACACTCTAGTTTATGGCTCCAGTAACCACCCTAGGCTGTCGTCATGAGTTACCAAGGCTATGGAAGCCTTCCAAGTTCACCGACTCTGATCATATTTAGACAAGGTCATAAAAGACAGTGTGAGGATAGTAACCAATGATCCTAAGAGTGGCATTTACCAGGTTTGAACAATTATACAGCATTAAGTGGGGAAGAGGACCATCAGTACACACAGGTACTGTAAAGCCATTGGTGGGAGTAAAGCCTTTGGTGGTAGAGTAGAGGTTATGATTACGAAGGAATGAGGCCCAAGTACACTAGACAAGGTCTAGAACAAAGGACAGAGTCATTATTAGCGGAGCTAAGAAAGGTGCTGTCTAAGCTACAATTAAGTTTTCTGATTGAGAGGCAAATAGAACCTGATAGAAGGGGCTTGAAAATAATACGGTGGGCTTTAGGCCTTGTAAGTTAAGAGGCCCAGACCTATCTATCTCTTCACGTGGGGTACATCCTAAGGGAGGTGTGAACCTCCTAGGGGAAGGCACTCTGTTGACTTTCATTACTTGGCTGGCCTGGGAGGAGAGCTGGCCAGGTAAAGGCAGGGGGCATCTCTAACAAGAAATTTACAGTTCTGCCTGCAATGTTGCTGACCCTACTTGACCATCCCCTCAGCTGCAGTGGTCACTTTGGAAGTTGGGCTGAGTGAAGGGCTTTTCAGCTTAGAGCCAATAAGATCTGTGGCTCTGACCTGGGCATCCTTCGACTCCAGGGCAGGTCCATTTCCAGTGATCCAACTCTTGGCAGAGCTGCCAAGGCTCTTCACAAGCTGACTTCTGCTGAACCCATGCTTACCACATTGAAAGCCACTGCAGTGCACTGGCCTGTTGGGTCTCCTTGAGGGCAGATCACTGTACAGATCAGCCATTAATAGGCCCGCCACCCATTGTTTCTGATGCCTAGCTTTCTTTTCCTCCTGGTTTGTGTTAAAGCAGACCAGAGGATGCAAGTCAAGGGAGTGTCCAAGTCCTATCTCTAATCTTTGGTGGCGTGAACTACAAGTCTATAGTCACAGGCATGTTCTGTAGTAGTTTTTCTAAGGTGGACAATGCCTTTAGGAATATTATATTCTCACTTTAAAACTTTCTTTCCCTTTGGTCTGAAAGGGAGGTTTTTTCTACTTACTGTATACTTCGCTGATGATGAAGTAAATCTAGCTATGAGATTATTATTTAAGTCCTTATTTTGGCTATGCTATTACAGAAAAATGTTAGCCATCTCTTTTATAAGGTCTAAAGATTAAATTGTGCATCCTACAGATTCCTTCATAATAGAATTAGTTTCCTACCTTGAGGAGAATAGAGAAATGAAAGAACAAGTTGGGCTTAGAATAGAGAAATGAGGGAGCAAGTCCTAGATCGCTTGCTGACAATAGCAATATTGTATGAATACTTAGCAAACAGTTTCAACCATTATTTAACAACTTAAGTAAACATTTACCAGAAGATCGAATGCCTTCTAGAAATTTTAAGAATCATGTATTTGGAAACACCTCTTAAATATCTAACATGGTGTAGTTTGTTTAGCCAGTAAACTTAAGCACAACCATCTAAAATGTTTTTAGTTTCTTTCTACCAACAAGTTTAAAACATATGATACACAGATTCAGGTCACACAAATTAAAATGTATCTTTGATTGATTTTAGCAGCTTAAATTTATGGACAATCTTATCTATAAGCCATTTAAAATAAAACTTTTAATAAAATTTCCCCATGTGGACATACTATATGTACACACATATAACATAGCATAATAGACCAATATAGCAATTTTAATAATAGCTTTTAAAATCTCTAACTCTTTTTGTAGATTGCCAATTGATTTGAATTGCTTTTTGTTTTTAGTAACCTCAGTTAACCATACTTTCTCTCAGTTGGTACTGTAAATACATTATTAGCTTCATCTGTTTACAGAGCCATCCCAAAGTACTGAATACCATAGAAGTGGCTGGAAAAAGTCCATAGGAACCTATAGGAGGACAGCTAAACACAGAACCAACAACGCTTTAGTTTTATGAGCAGCAAATCATGTATAACTATGGATAACAAAAGACTTTAAGTCGCCATGTTTAAAATTATAAACTCATCAATCAACAAGAGGCATTTGCTTACTTCAGAGTATTTTTGAAAGCACCTGTAGGATTTTACAATTATTTAACCCTTTAGGCCTCTGGGGCTTTCTCATTAAGATAACTATCATGTCTAGTAACACAAAATCATTAGACTTTTTAATTCTCAAACATTTGTATTAATAGCATTTTCCACTATAGAAACTTAAAATTTGGTACCACATCGCATCTTGACAGTCCTTCTACTATAATCCAAATAGCCTGATTAGTTGGTGTCACTATAAGATGAGAGACATAGGTCCTTGGATTTTTTTCAGTGGGGCCCAAACTGGAAAAACCAAAGTCCAAGATTTACTGGAAATTTTAGAGTCCAGAATGTTCGAAACTTTGATTTTTTGAATGCCTGTCAAGAATGCCAAGAAGGCTCAAAATCCAAAATATCTAGTTGAAATAAGATTCCTTAAAATCATGATATAACATAGACCAAATTTGATCATTGTTACAAGGTGATTATTCAAATCTTTGAAAATAAGCACATATTTAAATAACCCATAGCTCTTACGAAAAATTCAGCTGTTTTTGAACAATTAGAATGTAACAGACATCAAGAGAACATAGTAGATTACTTTAACACATTGCTTTAACAGAGCATCAGATTTTAATTCTATGTCAAAGAGAAATTGAGCTTCCTGTGATCTTTTGCTGTGAGGTTTCCTTCCTTTACCTTCTTTCATATTGGTGACTGTGTTTCTGTGTTTCTGTGTGTAACACATCTTTAAGCATCTTTTGCAGGGCAGGATGAGTGGCAACAAATTCTTTCAGTTTCTGTTTGCTATGAAAAGTCTTAATTTCACCTTCATTCACAAATGAGAGCTTTGCAGGATATAATATTCTGGGCTGGCAGTTTTTCTCTCTTAGTACCTGGGCTATATCTCGCCATTTTCTCCTAGCTTGTAGGGTTTCTGATGAGAAGTCTGCTGTGAGTCTAATTGGAGATCCTCTGAGAGTAATCTGAGGTTTCTCTCTTGCACATTTTAGAATCTTCTCTTTATGTTTCACTGTGGTGAGTTTGATTACAACATGTCGTGGTGAGGATCTCTTTTGGTCATGTTTACTAGGGTTTCAAATGAGCTTCCTGTACTAGGATGTCTCTGTCCTTCTCCAAACCTGGGAAATTTTCTGCTAGTATCTCACTGAAAATGCCTTCTAATCCTTTCTCCCTCTCCATGCCTTCAGGAACTCCTAGAACCCGAATGTTAGGTTTTTTAATAGTATCCTGTAGATTCCTGACAATATTTTTTAGATTTCTAATTTCCTCCTCTTTTCTTTGGTTTGCCTGTTTCCTTTCCTGTTCTCTGTCTTCTAAGTCTGATATTCTCTCTTCTGCTTCGCCCATTCTGTTTTTAAGGCTCTCTAATGTGTTTGTCATTTGATCTATTGAATTCTTCATTTCATTATGATTTCTCGTCACTATCACCGTTTCTTGTTCTACTAGTTGTTTCATTTCATTTTGATTCCTCCTTAATATTTCATTTTTGCGTGACAGATTTTCTATCTTGTCCATTAAGGATTTCTGTAGGTCAAGAATTTGTTTTTGAGAACTTCTTAATGTTCTTATCAATTGTTTGAGATCCGCTTCTTGCATTTCTTCTATCTCATCATCTTTATAATCTTGAATTGGGGTGTCTTTTTCATTTGGGGGCGTCATAGTGTCTTCCTTGTTCTTGTTACCTCGGTTTTTGCGTTTGTTGTTTGGCATGTTGGAGATATTTGGTTTCTTCACTGTGGTGTTTTTTCTTGTTATACTATGGCTCTATATTAAGTGGACTGTCTGCTTTCGGTGGCGTCTTAGAGGCTTGAGATGAGTGTGGACTGAGAGCTGTGTTTGGTTCCTCAGGGTTGAGGGTGTGTCAAAGATGACACTCCCAGGTTAGGCGTGGTAAATCTCTCTTTCTTTCTTTCTTTTTTTTTTGATTCAAAAGGGAAGTAATTCCACACAGCTGAACGTAATTGGAGGTAGTTAGCAGGCAAATGATATACCCACAGGAGCCAGAGATTGGAAGCTCTTTTCCAAGGACCACACAGGGAATCTCTGCTGCCCTCGGTGTGGGCTCCAATTCTCTTGCAGTCTCCCACTGGGTTGCCAAGTTAGATCCTAATCTCCTGTTATTTCACCCCCCAGAGTCAGGTTTTTCTGCTAGGCTCAGGGCCGGTGCAGACCTGAGGTCGCCCTGCTTATGACGTATGTCCAAAATGGTGACTGCTCTTTGTCTTGCTAGCCTTTGAGTGGTGAGCGGAGAGAGAGAAACTCGTGTCCGTATTGGTCACTTTTTTTTTCCTCTCTCTCTTCTAGTTAGCCTGGTGAACTTTTCCCCACGGAGTTTCAAGCCTCGTTCCCTCTAGCCTCCTCTTTCCGCTTGCCAGCTGGTGTCTCAGGCTATCGAGGTTCGGCTCACCTCACATTCCAGCACTGGAGCGTTGAGTCTGCCGCTGGTGTCCCGAACTGGGCTCCCACACTCTCCATGCAGGTCCACTGTGAATCACTAGTTCCGGAAGAGTTTCTGCTGCTGTTTCTTCCCCTACTCTTCCTTGACCCTGAAGTATCTCCACTTTTATTAACCTGTGTGTCTTGCCGAACTATCAATGTGCTCTCTTCCTATTCCACCATCTTGCCGCTCTCTCCCATCTTAAGTATTAAAGTGACCATATAGATAGAATTAAGGGTCTGGTAATAATAATAGATAGAATTACAAAGGAGGGAACACTCCAACATGGAAGCAGTCCATACAGCAGACTCATAGAATAGCAATCACATTAAGTGACACTCTGACCTCAGAATCAGCCTTTGAGGCATTTTGGTTTTGCTAAAAAGACTGTGAGAGCGTTTCAGGCACAGAAAGCCAGGACACTGTGTCAAAAAATGTCTTACGTGAAGGACCTCGGTGGGTGAGTCCCCAGTGGAAGAAGTGGTCATCAAAGAAGGATGTACTTTTCTCTGAAGGGAGGGGAGAACTTCCACTTTGCTGATGGCGTTGTCTAAATATTGATGGAGTTTGTGGATTCAAAAGGCTTCCTTAGCCTAATCAGCTCATGTCAGGAGCCTCAAGTGATCACTGATGTCAAATGTAAGAGTGTTAATTGTTAACAACAAGAATCTCTGTGCACTAACTTCTGATGCAACACCTTTGTCCTCAAAGAGTCATATTATAATTATGTCTAAGTGTTCACAAAAGATGTATCATTCTTGGGTGTTTCGTTAAAGTTAATTAAGTTTTTTTTTTAAAAAGAAGTGAAATTAACTTGAAGATTCAATGACTTTGAACAGTTCTTGTCTCGACTGTTGAAGAAATTTTTTGCTTTGATTTTGCATACACATTGTTGAACTCTTAGTATAGAGTTGGTCTTCTGTGTATAAAGTTAATCAAAAATGGATCTTAGTAGAGAATGTGACTAGGAATGGGAGAAGGAGGTGTAGGAAGTGGGTGGAAGGGTGGGTATGGTGGGAAGAATCATTATATTCTTAAAGCTGTACTTATGAAATGCATGAAGTTTTTATTCCTTAAATAAAAGGTTTCATTGGGGGGATATAATTTAAAAAAAAGAGCCTTTGTGGTACTGGTACAGAAACAGATGGACAGACCAATGGAACAGAATAGAAACACCAGAAATCAATCCAAACATCTACAGCCATCTCATATTTGATCAAGGATCCAAAACTAATCCCTGGAATAAGGACAGTCTATTCAATAAATGGTGCTGGGAAAATTGGATTTCCACGTGCAGAATCATGAAGCAAGATACCTACCTTTCACCTTACACAAAAATTAACTCAACATGGATTAAAGACTTAAATCTATGACCCGACACCATCATATTATTAGAGAGGATTGGAGAAACCCTGCAAGATATAGGTACAGGTAAAGACTTCTTGAAAAATTCCCCAGGAGCACAGGCAGTCAAAACCAAAATTAACATTTGGGATTGCATCAAATTGAGAAGTATCTGTACTTCAAAAGAAACATTCAGGAAAGTGAATAGGCAACCGACAGAAGGAGAAAAAATATTTGCAAGCTATGCAACAGATAAAGGGTTGATAACCAGAATCTACAAAGAAATCAAGAAACTCCACAACAACAGAACAAACAACCCACTTAAGAGATGGGCCAAAGACCTCAATAGACATCTTTCCAAAGAGGAAATCCAAATGGCCAACAGACACATGAAAAATGTACAAGATCACTAGCAATCAGGGAAATGCAAATCAAAACCACAATGAGGTTTCACCTCACCCCGGTGAGAATGGCTCACATTCAGAAATCTACCAACAACAGATGCTGGAGAGGATGTGGGAAAAAAGGGACACTAACCCACTTTTGGTGGGAATGTAAACTGGTTAAGCCACTATGGAAGTCAGTCTGGAGATTCCTCAGAAACCTGAATAGAACCCTACCATTCAACCCAGCCATCCCACTTCTTGGAATTTACCCAAAGGAAATTAAATTGGCAAATAAAAAAGCCATTTGCACATTAATGTTTATTGCAGCTCAATTCACAATAGCTAAGACCTGGAACCAACTCAAATGCCCATCAACAGTAGACTGGATAAAGAAATTATGGGACATGTACTCTATAGAATACTATACAGCAGTAAGAAACAATGAAACCCAGTCATTTGCAACAAGATGGAGGGATCTGGAAAACATCATGCTGAGTGAATTAAGCCAGTCCCAAAGAGACAAATATCATTTGTTTTCCCTGATCAGCGACAACTAACTGAGCACCAAAGGGGAAACCTGTGGAAGTGAAATGGACACTATGAGAAACAGTGACTTGATCAGCTCTTGTCCTGACTGTAAATGTACAATGTAATACTTTATCCTTTTTAGTATTTTTTTTTGTTCTAGTACTAGTGGTTGAACTCTGTAATTAACACACAATTATTCTTAGGTGTTTAAATTTTAACTGAAAAGTGATCCCTGTTAAATATAAGAGTGGGAATATAGAGGGAGGAGATGTACAATCTGGGACATGCTCAATCGGACTTGACCCGAATGGTGGAGTTAGAAACGTGCCAGGGGATTCCAATACAATCCCATCAAGGTGGCATGTACCAATGCCATTTCACTAGTCCATGTGGTCAATTTCTGTTCACAATTGATCACACTGATAGGTCTAAGAGTCAAAGGGATCACACAAACAAGACTAGTGTCTGCTAATACTAACTGATAAAACCAAAAAGGGAGAGAAGGCTCCAACATGGGAAGTGGGAGACACAGCAGACTCATAGAATGGCAGATGTCCTAAACAGCACTCTGGCCTCAGAATCAGCCCTTAAGGCATTCGGATCTGGCTCAAGAGCCCATGAGAGTATTTTAGGCATGGAAAGCCAAAACGCTATGGAAAAAAAAATAAAGAAGACCTAAATGAAAGATCTCAGCGAGTGAGATCCCAGTGGAAAGAACGGGGCCATCAAAGAAGGAGGACCTTTCTCTGAAGGGAGGAGAGAATTTCCACTTTGACTATGACCCTGTCAGAATAAGATCGAAGTTGGTGAACCCTAAAGGCTTCCATAGCCTTGGCAACTCATGACTAGAGTCTAGGGAGATTACTGACGCCATAAACAAGAGTGTCAAATTGTTAAATCAACATCAAGTGTCACTGTGTACTTACTTCCCATGTGGGATCTGTCCTTAATGTGTTGTCCAGTGTGAAGTAATTCTATAGCTAGTACTGAAACAGTATTTTACACTTTATGTTTCTGAGTCGGTGAAAACTGATGAAATCTTTATTTAATATGTACTGAATCGATCTCCTGTATATAGAGATAATTGAAAGTGGAAAAAAAAAACCCTTGGTGTTAAATTGGAAATTACATAGAAAATTAATTTTTAAAAAAATATCATGTAGACTCTCTGTCATTAATGTGCTGTACACTGTGATTTAATGCTACAACTAGTACTTCAACAGTATTTTTCACTTTGTGTTGCTATGTGAGGGCAAACTGTTGAAATCTTTATAGATACTCAACTGATTTTCTGTATATAAGGATAATTGAAAATGAATGTTGATGTGAATGGAAGGGGAGAGAGAGCCGGAAAGGGGAGGGTTGCGAGTGGGAGGGAAGTTATGGGCGGGAGCCATTGTAATCCATAAGCTGTACTTTGGAAATTTATATTCATTAAATAAAAGCTTTAAAAAAAAAGAACCCCCCCCCCAAAACAAAACAAAACAAAACAAAACAATAAAATACACGAAGGGGAGATTTGTGGTTCATCAAGAGGGAAAGAAAAGATTATTGCTTTATTTGAGGACTTGAAATTACCAGGGCAGGCTCCTTGCTGGTACTTGCTGAGAGCAGTTAAGGGGCTTGGAGCAAGGGATTGGTACACAGCACACTTAGTCCTCTGCAGAAGCTACAAAGGACAGTAGTAACTCTCCAGGCTCTTAGGAGCCTTCCCCTTCTCTTGCTAATTTTATTTATTTTTTATCTTTTTAAAAAATATATTAATACACTAGATCCTCATGGTTACAGCAGAAGCATGATAATTACTATTACACAATTCTCATGTTAATGTGATATTAATACAAAGAGAACAGATTGAATGTGTTCATAGACACAATTCTAAGAATAGAATGATACTTTCTTTCCTCCCTCCTCTCCCTGTCATCTCATTGACTTCCAGCGTTGATTCAGCTGATCTGGCCAGCTAGGCAGGTGGCCCCTTCTCCATCATTGCCCCATGTGCATTCCTCCTTGTCCTCGCTAGAGAACTAGTCTGTAGAATAGGGTATAGGAGTAGCTGCACTCTCCCCTGCTAGAACCTCCAAAAAGCTCTCAAGTTCCCCTGTTGATTTTAAAGACTTCAACTTCAAGGAGAAAAAAAAAGATAAAGTCAACTATCTTACTGAGTCTTCTTGCCTTTTGCTAAGATTCCATCATTCATTACTTTATAAATTCATTCACTGAGTACTACTGTGGCCCAGGTATTCTACTCATCCTGAGGTTGTCACTGTAAAACAGATGCCTGGCTATCACTAGATATGTTATCTCTGTTTCCATCCCAGCACAACCTTGGGAGAAACCACAGAATTTCTTTTGTTTCTCAAAAAAAAAAAAAAAAAAAAAAAAAGAGCCTTTGCAACTGGTACTGATGTCAGAATGGCTCCTTCTCCCTGCTGGTTCCCAGGTGCGTGCAACTGAGTTGCTGTTGTCAAGATGGTATCTTGTCCCCACCAGCTGCTGTGTGCATGCACAAGAACTGCCACAGCTGTTATTTATGTCCAAAAATGGCACTTGCCCTCTTTCATTCAGTTGCCAGTCACCATTGTGGAGGAGATGGGGAGAGAAATATGATCCCTTTTTTTCACTGGGTTAGTGGGTATCCTGTTCCCCTTAGGGCTCCAGATCAAGCTCAAAGCCAGTGTAGTTTGCCAGGCCTCCCTCCAGCTATGACCAGTGAGATAGACTAATGCAGTCTTGCTCTCCAAAGCGTGCACCTTCAGCCTGCTCTCAGCTGCTGGTGTCATGTGTTTTGTCTGTACTTTTTCCTGCCCATCTGCACCTTCCACACAGATCTGTGCCTGCTCTCTTCTGTAGAAGTTACACTGTAGTTGTCTCTCTAACTGTAACTGTTTCTTGAGAATGTACTTCATCTTTTTTTTTTTAGTATATTCCCCTAGCCTAGAGCAGTATACCCTTTCCCTATTCTTTCATCTTGGAATCCTGTCAGTTTTCTTACAATTCCCACCCCACAAGACAAACAATTGGCATCAACCTTGGTGCTTCATTTTGTAGACAGAGAAATAGAAGCATAATCCTCTGGTCTGCGTTAACAAAAACCAGGAGGAAAAGAAAGCTAGGCATCAGAAGCAATGGGTGGCAGGCCTATTAATGGCTGATCTGTACAGGGATCTGCCCTCAAGGAGACCCAACACGCCAGTCCACTGCAATGGCTTTCAATGTGGCAAGCCTGGGCTTCAGCAGAAGTCAGCTTGTGAAGAGCCCTGGCAGCTCTGCCAAGAGTTGGATCACTGGAAGTGGACCTGCCCTGGAGTCGAAGGATGCCCAGGTCAGAGCCACAGATCTTATTGGCTCTAAGCTGAAAAGCCCTTCACTCAGCCCAACTTCCAAAGTGACCACTGCAGCTGAGGGGATGGTCAAGTAGGGTCAGCAACATTGCAGGCAGAACTGTCAATTTCTTGTTAGAGATGCCCCCTGCCTTTACCTGACCAGCTCTCCTCCCAGGCCAGCCAAGTAATGAAAGTCAACAGAGTGCCTTCCCCTAGGAGGTTCACACCTCCCTTAGGATGTACCCCATGTGAAGAGATAGATAGGTCTGGGCCTCTTAACTTACAAGGCCTAAAGCCCACCAGATTATTATCAAGCCCCTTCTGTCAGGTTCTATTTGCCTCTCAATCAGAAAAATTACTTGTAGCGTAGACAGCACCTTTCTTAGCTCCTCTACTAATGACTCTGTCCTTTGTTCTAGACCCTGTCTAGTGCACTTTGGCCTCATCCCTTCGTAATCATAACCTCTACTCTACCACCAATGGCTTTACTCCCAACCTGTGTGTACTGATGGTCCTCTTCCCCACTTAATGCTATATAATTGTTCAGACCTGGTTAATGCCACTCTTCAGATCATTGGTTACTATCCTTACCCTGTCTTTTATGACCTTATCTAAATATGATCAGAGTCGGCGAACTTGGAAGGCTTCCATAGCCTTGGCAACTCATGACGCGAGAGCCTAGGGTGGTTACTGGCACCATAAACTAGAGTGTCAATTTGTTGGGTCAACAACAGGAGTCACTGTGCACTTACTCCTCATGTGGGATCTCTGTCCTTAATGTGCTGTACATTGTGATTTAATGCTATAACTAGTACTCCAACAGTATGTTTCACTTTGTGTTTCTATATGGGTGCAAACTGTTGAACTCTTTACTTAATATATACTAAATTGATCTTCTGTATATAAAGAGAATTGAAAATGAATCTTGATGTGAATGGAAGGGGAGAGGGAGTGGGAGGGGGAGGGGTGCGAGTGGGAGGGAAGTTACAGGAGGGGGAAGCCATTGTAATCCATAAGCTGTACATTGGAAATTTATATTCATTAAATGAAAGTTAAAAAAAAATTTAAAAAATGTACTTATAACTTTAAAAAAATAGAAGCATGAAGTAAAGGATTCACCAAATACCCCAGCAGGATCTAGTTGTATTAGCTTCCAATTTTCTGTTCTAGCTACTGTCTCTTAAACTTGCATCTATAGGCAAATCTGTAGGCAGGAATGACCCTATTTTCAAGTCATTAGAAGATGCTGATTCTGTGTCAGTGTAACATTCCCTGGGGCTCCATGGGAAAGGTATTTTCTTTATTTCTAACTCTCCCACTGTTGAGTTGTGGGATACCCATTTTGCTACTTGCCTGCACTGTGCCTTGATTCTTCCATACAGGTTGGCTTTCACTTTACTTCTAGCACCTACTTCCCTTATTTTACTATTATTACTATATGTTTGCCTGTTTGTAAGTTTGTGGAGGACTGAGATGCATCCAGCATACCTGATATTCTGTGCAGTATCTTTTCCAGTGCATCATAGGTCAGAAAGCTGGACATATTTGGTATGAGATGGAATGAGGGTGTTGAAGTTTCTAGTGACATTACTAATTTGTTAGAGTAACTAAACACACACACACATAGGCACTCCTCAAATACACTTACCAATTCAGTATATGCCATAAAAGGGTATGTATGTCCTTGGTTCGGTAAACTGTACTCTTCACAAGTAAGCTAGGTCTCCTTGTCAATACTGTGAAAATAGCCCTTATTAGATGATTTTATTGCTTGTTTCTCTTTCCTATTACTATGTTAGATATCATAAGAACCATGACCTTTTTATTTTGTACTCCACTGTAGACTCTACAAGAGTAGTTCTTAGATATGAGAAAACTTTAGCATGTAGTTGCTGAATAAATTTAAGCGAGTAAGCAAAAATTCATCCTTTCCTTAATCCTGGTTGTCTGCACAGCAAGAGCTCCAGGAAGAAAATGTCATTCTAGTTACTGTTGTGACTAGGATGTTGGTACAGGAAAATTACTAAATCCCTTGGGAAGTAAGAGGATACTGTTAGAATTGTTATGGGTATTGATATCCAGAGCACCTGTGCGTGGCTACGTGCACAGGCTGTGTCCACGTAATAGGAGGCCTCAGTACTAGTGTTAAGAGTTGATGAAAATTGAAGCTTGATGTAAGAATTGTGAATCAGTTCAACAGAAGCTAGAAGTAACAGCTGTAACCCAAGATTATAGAAGATGTCTTTCTTTTAATTTCACCTCCAAACCTGCTTGAACCTAGATTTTACTTTGTTACCTTAATTGCTTCCAGACTCCATGCTGCAGTCACCCAAGTCACCTCTTATATCTTCTGCTATCTTATTCATTAGTCCACATTTTCTTCTCTTTTGCCCCAGAGCACATTCTTACTCTTATTTTCATCCTACTTCCAATTGTTCAAGGCTCAGCTTTTATTCAGTACTAACAAAGGAAAAACTTCTCTGTTTCAATGGAGACACCTGGACTTCTGCACAACAGTTGTCTTTGGTGTGGCATTTAGTTCCTATTAGTGGCATAATTATTAATTTCTGTGGACACACATTCTAGACAGATGCAACTCCTCCACAAGGGAATAAAGCTTGTCTACATGGCTGTCATGGCAAATTTTGTACCCACTGTGAAAAATAAAGTGAAAAAAAGTGCAAAATAAAGAACTAATACATTATAAACAATATTTGGTTTTTTAAAGATTTATTTATTTGAGAGAGTTACACTGAGAAAGGAGAGGCAGAGAGAGAGAGAGAGAGAGAGCACTCTTCCATCCTCTGGTTCACTGCCCAATTGGCCGCAATGGCCGGAGCTGTGTTCATTCAGACAGGAGCTTCCTCCAGGTCCTCCCATGAGGGTGCAGGAGCCCAAGCACTTGGGCCATCTTCTACTGATTTCCCAGGCCATAGCAGAGAGCTGGCTTGGAAGTGGAGCAGCCTGGACTCAAACCGGCACCCATATGGGAAGCCAGCACTGCCAGCAGTGGCTTAACCCGCTACGCCACAGCGCCAGCCCCAACAATGTTTGTTTTTATGCTTCTATAAGTACATAGACAAAATTTTAACTCATATTGTTTTGCTAAACATTGTAATATAAACATAATCCATGTTAACATTTAGGACTTCATAGTAATTATTTTTAATAAGTGCATCATGTTCCACTGGGCAGATAAACAACAACTGATTTACCTGTTCCCTTATTATTGCCTTCAGTTTTTCATTAATTATTCTTCTAGTTATTTTATGTATATATTCTTTATATTTTGTGTTTATTTTCTATAGGTGTTATTGGTTTTATAAAAGTGATGAATATTAATTTAAAAAGGATAAACAATATTGAGGAGAACAAAAGCAAAATTAGTTACCCTAAATCTTAGTATCATAGAGCACTTATTAATATTTAGTGAATATTATTCCAGATATTGTTTTGGCCAATATGGAGCTTCTATTACATAAATATTAGACATATAATTACTTTCTTAAAGTGTCTCTATGTAGTGCTCTGGCTCTCCATTGAGGAGGCCTATGTCAGCAGGGAAGAAGCTCTGGTTCTGGGTTGGAATTCCTTCACAACCTTTGAAAAATTGATACTAATGCTGAGGCACCTGAGATTTTTAATTAATGAATCAATTTTATATTTGAGAGGCAAACAGAGCACGAGTCAGAGGAGAGAGAGTGAGCTCCCATCCGCTGGTTCATTCCCCAACTGCCTGCAGTCAGTCAGGAACAGCAAATTCAGTTCAAATCTTCCATGTAGGTTTCAGGAAATTCATTACTCAAACCATCACCACTTCCTCCCAGGATCTGCAGTGTCCAGAAGCTGAAGTCAGAAGAAGGAACCAAGTATTGAACCCCAGCACTCTTATGTGGGACACAGGCACTTGTTCTGGTTAACCACTAGGCTAAACACCCCTGAGAGACTTTTTAAAGGCTCTAAAGTAAATTGATTAGCATGGAATCTTAGTGCTGATATCACTTTTAAAATCACCATGACAAAATAATAGATTTCAAAGCTAGATCTGTTGAAAGAATTTTATCATATGTCAAAATCCAGGCCTAATGGATTTGATAATTGAAGTAGATAATAGGGAGAGAAACAATGGCTACACAAGACAGAAAAAGTCAGTGTTCCTTGTATTCCCTGATCTGACTCTCTAGGGTCTTTGCATGTGAGAATGACTTCAGAAATATCCAAAGAAGTAGTGAATCCCTGAGAACCTAAGATCAAGTTGGCCGTTTTCCTGGGGAAAGTCAGTGGGAGACAGTCAGCTCCTGTTGGAACTTCTGCCTTCAGCTCAGTGTTACTTGCAGTTAGGCTAGGAGCAATGATAAGGAGATGTTGGCTGAAGGCAGAGATATGGGTAAGCTTGGACAGAACTCCAGTTCCTCATGTTCTGTGCTTGAAAGCAGAAGACAGAATATTCCTGAAAGGCCTGAAGAAGAGATGCAAGTGGATCAAGAGAGCTAAGATCTTTTTTACGATGTGAGGACAGTGGTAAATGGACAGGATCATGGACCCCATCCAAGGTTGCATGCCTGAGTGTTAATGCCTCTCTTATTCACAGGCATTGGTCACAGTACAGGGAAAGGTGTAGACCAACTTTTTACAGCAGAGAATATTCTAAGTCACATAATACTGTAAATATATCAAATACTGTCTTGGAGAAACAAAAGTGGAAAAAAACCTTAAATATATGAGTATTTGCCTAGATCATTGAAGCTGGGGCTAGGTACAGATTAGCGCTGTTTTCACAATTGAATTTCACTGAATGGACTTAGTTTGGGCAGGTGACAAAATCTTTTCATAGATTGTGATATTGCAATCTTTTAAAGCTTTTGAGAAGATGACTTCTGGGGATAATTTTAAATTGGGCATGTAAAGGTCAAAGTGTTTCATAAATTATATGACTATTTCCTTGGGACAATCTGTTTCTGTTTATTTATAATTTTTAAATGTCTCAGCTTAAAATATCCATTAGATCTGACAGCAATGGATGTTCTTGACATTTGACCTCTGTGAAAGCTACAATTTTCCTTAAAAAGCTTTATTTTGTCTGAATATGTCACTTGGGGTTCAGTTTCTAACACACTAATGATCTTACAAAATACCAACCATAGAACTACCAAAATACATTAGCTTCATGTCTGACTGACACCCTTGTTTCATTATAACTATTACAACTATGGAGAGCAAGGATTATAGTCTCAGCTATCCTGGGAAGTTTTAAAGAATTAAAAGAGATTGGACTTTGGTAAATTTTTTTGCTCTTCTTAATCTTAATTGTTTGCAAACATTTTTGGGCCATAGAGTTGTTTCTTAACATAGTCTAAGGATCGATGTGATGATTTCATGCCCTTTAGATCAGAAACTTCTGGCTTTAGATCCTCTAACATATACTTTTGGATTACAGATGAAGTTCAGTGCATAGCCCGTGACCACCCAGTGCTGGGTCACACTTCATAGGTCAAATCAGTGATTACTCAGGTGCAATAAGGGCCTGGCAGCTTGAAAGGGTAAGCTTCAGACCTCTCCATCTCGGTGGTGTCTGCTCTCCTCCCTCACTGAATTGGGGATAAAGCATGTCAGTATAACAGTAGCATGGCAGATGAAGGCTGTGTGGCAGGCATTAAATTTAAAACTTTAGAGAAAATGGAAGGAACAGTGCAACACTGTAATTCTCCTTACATGCAAATCTCTATTTTGTTGTAAAAAATCCAGGCAGCCATATGTGGAAATCATCCTGTCTAGTGCAGAACACGTGGAAGCAAGGGAAGCAGTGTCTGCTTGTGTGATTTTGGCATCTAGTCTCTGGTTGCAAAGATATCCATTTCCATTTTATAATAAAGTTCAGGTCATTTCGATTAATGAATCTGTGGAGGGCAAAGGAGATAGTTTGTCTTTTTTTTTTTGACAGGCAGAGTTAGACAGTGAGAGAGAGAGAGACAGAGAGAAAGGTCTTCCTTTTCTGTTGGTTCACCCCCCCAATGGCCGCGGTGCTGATCTGAAGCCAGGAGCCAGGTGCTTCTCCTGGTCTCCCATGTGGGTGCAGAGCCCAAACACTTGGGCCATCCTCCACTGCACTCCAGGCCACAGCAGAGAGCTGGACAGGGAGAGGAGTGACTGGGACAGAATCCGGCACCCAGACCGGGACTAGAACCCAGTGTGCCGGCGCCGCAGGCAAAGGATTAGCCTATTGTGCCAAGGTGCCAGGAAAGGGAGTAATTTGTCAACACGTTCATCAAGCAAGGGACTAGAAGGTGATAGAGATGCTAATATTTTCCTGGCCACAAGAGCTATGAAGTGAATTCCTTGGTTATCACTGCATTGTTTCATTGCAACAAGTTTTTGACCATGCTGGAATACATGCTTTTTTGTTTGTTTGTTTGTTTAAATCTCAAATATCTGAAAGACACTATATGGGACATAAAGGATTATTTTTATGTTTTATGGCATGTGTGTTTGAAGGAACTTAAACAAGACTGTGAATTGATTTGGCCATGTATCTCATAAGTCTTACACTTTATTACCATCTAGATTTAATTTGTTTCATAATATTTTCTGTTCTATTTTTGTATCCTGAATGGCACACGCAAACTGCATAATGCAAAATTCCCTTTATATTTGTGATCTTGATGTGACATACCATCATTTCCAAAGATGACTACAATATTAAGAATAATACGTGACCGTATATTCTTAAAACATGGCCAAAACTCCTCATAAAAAAAGAGGGTCTGTGTTCCTTGCCTTTTTTTCTGGGATGCTCATGACTACTCTAACAGTGTGTATGAAAAATGATGCTATAGTCTTCCAGAGCTAGGTCATAAAAAGAATACATTGTCTACCTGGCTCTCCCTCTTGGGACATAGACCCTCAGAACCCATCAACATGGCTGTGAGAAAGCTCCATTAACCCATGCAGACAAACCACAATGAGAGATATTTATAGAGCAGAGTTTACGCACCTGGCTGATGATCAGCACATCATCAGTCACACTTGAATGAATCACCCCCATCTTGATCTTTAAGTCTTCCCAGTGATTCCCCAGACCTTCCCTGATGTGTCTAGACCAAATTCCCAGCCCACAGAAACCATGAGAGGCATTAGTGATTATTTTGTTTTGTGGTAATTTTTTAAATGTAGCACAGTAACTTGGACACCCAAATTTTATCAAGGCTTTTCATATTTGTGGTATGATACCTTGAACTGTGGGTTTTTCCTGAGTTTTGATTTTCATACACGTTCATCTTCAGATTAGGTGCAGGTTGGTAAGTCCTCTGGTCACCTGACCTTTTGTACGTCTGAGAGGGAAATTTTTCATGCTTCCTCAGACACAGCTTTCTCAAACAAACAAACAAACAAAAAACTAAAAAAAAAAACAAAAAACAAAAAACAACTTTTCTTGAAACTCCATGTTTGATTTACATGCCAGTTTTCTAGGCTCTTCTAGAAATCTGTAAACAGTGATCATAAGGCTCTTTCATTGTTGTACTTGCCTTTTCTTACAAGATTGCAAAGCCCAGACCTCATGGGCCCTTTTGCCTCATTTTTGTATTTACATGAGGATACTTCAAAAAGTTTGTGGAAAAACATAATTCAAAGACAAGTTTATTATTGTGGAAAACTGAGAATTCCATGTAATTTTTGAAGATCTCTTGTATACATAGATTTCAAAGGTTCTTTTGGTAGCAAAATCAACTTGCCTGGCTTGCGCCACGGCTCACTAGGCTAATCCTCCACCTACGGCACTGGCACCCCAGGTTCTAGTCCCAGTCAGGGCGCCGGATTCTGTCCCGGTTGCTCCTCTTCCAGTCCAGCTCTCTGCTATGGCCCAGGAAGGCAGTGGAGGATGGCCCAAGTGCTTGGGCCCTGCACCCTCATGGGAGACCAGGAGGAAGCACCTGGCTCCTGGCTTCGGATCGGAGCAGCGCGCCAGCCGTAGTGGCCATTTGGGGGGTGAACCAATGGAAAGAAGACCTTTCTCTTCTGTTTCTCTCTCTCTCTCTCTCACTGTCTAACTCTGCCTGTCAAAAAAAAAAAATCAACTTGCCTTTATTTTCCACGAGCTGGAAGTACCCTTATAGTGCTTAACACCGTTTTTATCACATGACTGGTGCTCAATACATTTTTTGTTATGGAATTGCCCAATTAGAACTTAATTTAGCCACATCTTATAGAATGTTGGAAGATAGGAGTTTCATGAAGTGGTGATTATGAAATAAAATTTCCAAGTAAAACTCTAGATAAGAGATTTTTACCAATGTTCTTGAAAAAAATTTCCCTTCTTTGAAAGTGTGTGAAACTTCAGCTACCCTCAGGAAACATAATAGAGCCATGATAATGAATTGGATTTAGAGGGACAGTGATCTGCTCACTACTTGGATTTCTTCAGAAAGTGTGGGAATCTTCAAAGACAGCATCACAGAAACTACAAACCACAGAGAGGCTATAGAAGTATCCTGTTGCCTTTTCCATGTTAGGTCAAGTGGAGGGGAAACTTTCATCTTCAGTTCTTTATTCATTTCAGTGGCTTCTCAGATGCACCTGGAAAGCTTGAAATGGAAGCAGACCCTCAGCAAACAGGGTAAGAGTTCTGAAGCACTGGATCTTGGATGAGCATGGAATGTGTTTTTTTTAAGCTCTACAAAATTGATATTCAGATATCAATAACCAATGGAGCCTATTATGAAACAAAGGAAAACATGGTAAACTGAAGAGCCAAAGATCCTACTATGGGACTGGTATTTTGGAGCAGTGGGTATAGCACTGGCATCAGGTATTGGAAGGCCAGTTTGAGTGCCAGTTCTTCTCCAACTCCCTGCTAATGGTCCTGAGAAGTGAGTGGGGGATGGCCCAGGCTCCTGGCTTTGGCCTGGCCCAGCCCCAGCTGTTGTGGCCATTTGGGAAATGGAAGGTCTCCAGTTCCTTTTTCTCTCTCTTGTTCTGAATATCTATCACTCTGCCTTTTCAAATATACAAAATAAATTTTTTTCATGTTTTTTTTTATTAAACTTTTATTTAATGAATATAAATTTCCAAAGTACAGCTTATGGATTACAATGGCTTCCCCCCTCCCATAACTTCCCTCCCACCCACAATCCTCCCCTTTCCCGCTCCCTCTCCCCTTCCATTCACATCAAGATTCATTTTCAATTCTCTTATATACAGAAGATCAGTTTAGTATATATTAAGTAAAGATTTCAACATTTTGCCCCCACATAGCAACACAAAGTGAAAAAATACTGTTGGAGTACTAGTTATAGCATTAAATAACAGTGTACAGCACATTAAAGACAGAGATCCTACATGATATAAATTTTTAAAAATTTCCCTCCAGATCCTTCTGGAAATTAGGCCCTAGAAACTCTGGAAGGACATTGAAACTGTTGCCAAAAGTGCAGAAAATTTATCCATGAATTTCTTAATGTAAGTATGTTAAAATTATTTTAGAAATTATAATTATTTGAGATTTCTGGGTTGAATTTAAGATATAAATCTATTCTTGCAATGGTGTGGGATGTGTTCAAGGTGTGCACGGAGAAGAGAGGAAGATCCTTGGAACACGAACTCTCTTGAATGCTGCGGATCTGTCTCTCAGTTCATCTTTGTTTTTTTTTTTTTTGACAGGCAGAGTGGACAGTGAGAGAGAGAGAGACAGAGAGAAAGGTCTTCCTTTGCCGTTGGTTCACCCTCTAATGGCCGCCGCGGTAGCGCGCTGCGGCCGGCGCACCGCGCTGTTCCGATGGCAGGAGCCAGGTGCTTCTCCTGGTCTCCCATGGGATGCAGAGCCTAAACACTTGGGCCATCCTCCACTGCACTCCCTGGCCACAGCAGAGAGCTGGCCTGGAAGAGGGACTCTCAGTTCATCTTTGTATTCACCTTAGTCTGTTTTTAAAAATTTTTAAATTTGTATAAACGGAACAAATTTCATGTATCTAATACATACAGTTTCTTAAAGAGATTTATTTATTTTTTGAAAGGAGGAGTTATAGAGAGGCAGAGAGAGATCTTCATCTGCTGGTTCACTCCCCAAATGGCCGCAATGTATGGAGTTGGGCCAATCCAAAGCCAGGAGCCAAGAGCATCTTCCAGGTCTCCCCAGCAGCAGGGGCCTAAGGACTTGGGCCATCTTCTTATGCTTTCTCAGGCCACAACAGAGAGCTGGATTGGAAGTGGAGCAGCCAGGTCTCGAACCGGTGCCCACATTGGATGCTGGCACTGCAGACAGTGGGTTTACACTCTGTACCACTGCACCAGCCCCAACATACAGTTTTAAGTACATCATGACACTTCCCAACCCATCCTCCATCCCTCCATCACTCCAACCCTTCCTCCTGTTTCTTTTATTATTTTTTCTTTTAATTTTTGCAATATTACACATTTTTTCTTTGAGAACAAGTTTTATCATTAATAGAGGAATCCCCTAAGGAAACAGGCAATGGAGTTAGGTAGTTAGGCTTATAAAATGAAGTCAATCTTTGAGAACAAGCTTTATTATTAACTCTCATAATATAACTTAGTGAGGACAGAGGTTCTGCTTGGGGAGTTAGTACACAGTGACTCCTGTTGTTAATTTAACAATTAACACTCTTATGTTTGATGTCAATAATCCTCTGAGGTTCTTGAAATGAGCTGCCTAGTCTATGGAAGCCTTTTGAATCAACAAACTCTGTCAGTATTGAGACAAAGACATAAGCAAAGTAAAAGTTCTCTTTTCCCTTCAGAGAAAAGTACATCCTTCTTTGATGACCACTTCTTTCTACTGGGGTCTCACCCATGGAGGTCCTTCATGTAGAACACTGTTTGCCACATTGTCTTGGATTTCCATGCCTGAAATATTCTTATGGGCTTTTCAGCCAGACCAGAATGCCTTAAGGGCTGTTTCTGAGGTCAGAGTGTTACTTTCATTGATTGTCTTTCTATGAGTCTGCTGTGTGGACTACTTCCAATGTTGGAGTGTTCTCTCCTTTTTAATTCTATCTATTATTATTACCAAACACTTAATCCTATTTGTATGATTTCTTTAACACCTAATCCTATATATATATATATATATATATATATATGATCACTTTAATGCTTAATCTTATCCCTATTATCACTTTAGTACTTAAAATACTTTTTTTTACCACCCTTCTTATAGGGATTTGGCATCCCATGACAAGTTTTTAAACTGTACCCTTAGAAGTAAGTCCATACGAATGTGTGCGGAACTTTACAGCTTTACAGTTACAAACTTCATACATTTCATAATTACAGCATTAGGAACATGGTGATTCTTTCCACACTCCTACCCTTTTTCCTCCTCTCTTATTTTCCTTCTTATTGTTTACTAAGATATATTTTCAATTAACTTTACACACATATGATTAACTCTATGGTAAGTGAAGAGTTCAACAAATACTATGAAAAAAAGTGTTCCTGAGCAGTCAAGACAATGGCTTTTCAAAGTTGTTGCTTCTCAAAATGTTAATTCACTTCTGCAGATTGCCTTCTAGGTGCTCTATTAGTTATCACAGGTCAGGGAGAACATATGGTTTTTGTCCTTTGGGACTTACTTATTTTACTGAGTACCGTGTTTCTGTTTCATCCATTTTGTTGCAAAACACCAGATTTCCCTTTTTTCCACTGTATATTATTCCATGTGTTTATATACCATAATTTCTTTATCTAGTCTTCATTTGGTGGGCATTTGGGTGTGTCTTTATTTCCCTTGACCCCCTGAAGCATATGCCACTCACTTGCATCTTTGTTTCCTTTCAGTCTTATGTCTGCTTTGTGTAAAATCCAGCCTAATCATTTCCAAGGGAAATTTATTGCAAGAAAGATCTGAGGTTTCCAGAATTTCAACCCCATTTTAGCAGACTTAAGTAGATTTCAGAGCCCTAGGACCACAATGTTTTCAGCACATCTGCTTTTAGAACTTTTTGCTTTGAACCACAATAATTAAAATAGTAAAAAAAAAATCCATGTTAGCTATAATTAAATATCATTTGTTAACTCTATTTTATAGCTTCCATAAAATTAGCTTTCAGATTTACCCGCTAAAGCACTTAGCAATTATCACATTTTCAAATAACATGATTCATAAATGATTGCATTTACTCCTTCAGCTTGATTTTTTTCTTAAAATATTCTCATCAGCATTTGTTTTTTGTTGATTTCTGTATAAAAGCCTTTCTAACTGGGGTGAGGTGAAATATCATTGTGGCTTTGATTTGCATTTCTCTGCTGGCAGGTGATTCAGAGCATTTTCTCATGTGACTATTGGCCATTTGGATTTCCCCTTTTGAAAAATGCCTGTTGGGGCTGGCACTGTGGTACAGCAGGTTAATACCCTGGCCTGAAGCGCAGCATCCCATATGGGCACTGGTTTGAGACCCTGCTGCTCCACTTCCAGTCCAGCTCTCTGATATGGCCTGGGATAGCAGTAGAAGATGGCCCATGTGCTTGGGCCCCTGCACCATGTGGGAGACCTGGAGGAGGCTCCTGGCTCCTGGCTTTGGATTGGCGTAGCGCCGGCTGTTGCAGCTAATTGGGGAGTGAACCATTGGATGGAAGACCTCTCTCTCTCTCTCTCTCTCTCTCTCTCTCTCTCTGCCTCTCCTCTCTGTGTAACTCTGTCTTTCAAATAAAAATAAATATCTTAAAAAAAAGAAAAAGAAAAATGCCTGTTTAAGTCCTTTGTCCATTTCTTAACTGGGTTGTTTGTTTTACTGTTGTTGAGTTTCTCAATATCTTTATATATCCAGGTTTCTAATCCTTCATCATAGTTTGCAAACAATTTCTCTCATTCTGTTATTTGCCTCTTCAGTTTTCTGAGTGTTTCTTCTGCAGTGCAGAAGCTTCTAAATTTGATGTAATCCCACTTGTTAGTTTTGTCTTTGATTGCTTGTGTCTCAGGGATCTTTTCCAAGAACTCTTTGCCTATGCCAAGGTCTTATAGAGTTTTCCCAATATTCTCTAATAATTTGATGGTATCAGGATGTAGATTTAGGTCTTTTATCTCTTTTGAATGGATTTTTGTGTAAGATGTAAGCTAGGGTCATGCTTCATACTTCTACACATAGAGATCCAATTTTCCCAGAACCATTTGTTGAAGGGCCTGTCCTTGCTCTAGGGATTTGTTTTAGCTCTGTTGTCAATATAAGTTGGTTGTAGATGCATAGGTTGATTTCTGGCATTTCTATTCCATTCCATTAGCTATCCATCTGTTTTTGTTAACAGTACCAGGCTGTTTTGATCATAACTGCCTTGTAGTAAATCTTGAAATCTGGTATTGTGATGTCTCTGGCTTTTTGTTGTATAAGATTGCTTTATTATCTTCAGGGTCTCCTGTGCTTCCATATGAATTTCAGCATCATTTTTTCTGTATCTGAGAATAAATGCCCTTTGTATTTTGATTGGTATTACATTGAATCTGTAAATTGCTTTTGGTAATGTGGAAATTTTGATGATATTCACTCTTCTAATCCATGAACACAGAAGATTTTTCCATTTTTTGTGTCATGTTACATTTCTTTAATGTTTTGTAATTCTCATCATAGAGATCTTTGACATCTTATTTAATTTTATTCCAAGGTATTTGTTTTTTATTTTTTGTAGGTATTGTGATTAGGATTCATCTTAGAAGCTCTTTTTCAGAAATGGTCTTATCTGTGTATAGAAAGACTATTGATTTTTGTGTGTTGATTTTATATCCTTCTACTTTACCAAACTCTTCTGTGATTTCCAATATTCTCTTAGTGGAGTCACTTGGAATCCCTATATATAGAATCATGTCATCTGCAAGCACAGATAATTTGACTTCCTCCTTCTCAATTTGTATTCCTTTGATTTCTTTTTCTCGCCTTATTGCTCTTGCTAAAACTTCCAGGACTATATTCAATAGCAGTGGTGTGAGTAGGCATCTTTGTCATCACACTTCTGAGTGGGAATGCTTCTAAATTTTCCCCATTCAATAGGATGCTGGCCAAGGGTTTGTCATAAATTGCCTTGATTGTGTTGAAGAATCTTCCTTCTATAACCAATTTGCTTAAAGGTTTCATTATGTAAGTGTGTTGTGTGGCCAGCACTGTGGCATAGTGGGTAAGGCTGCTGCTTGCAGTTCCAACATTCCATATGGGTGCCGGTTTGAGACCCAACTGCTTCACTTCTGATCCATCTCTCTGCTATGGCCTGGGAAAGCAGTAGAAGATGACCCAAGTCTTTGGGCCCTGTACCCGCATGGGATACCCGGAAGAAGCTCCTGACTCCTGGCTCCTGGCTTCAGATAAGCACAGCTCTGGCCGTTGTGGCCAACTGGGGAGTGAATCAATGGATAGAAGACTCTCTGTATCTTTGACTTTCAAATAAATGAATAAATCTTTTTAAAAAAAGAAATTGTGTTGTACTTATCAAATGCTTTTTCTGAATCTATTGTGATAATCATATGGTTTTTGTTCTTCAGTTTGTTAATGCAATGTATCACATTATTGTTTTTTGAATGCTAGACCATCCCTCCATTCCAGAGATAAATCCCACTTGGTCCATGTGAATGATCTTTCTTATGTGTTGTTAGATTCAAATAGCTAGTATTCTGTTGAGACTTTTTGCTCCTATGTTCATCAGAGGAGTTGGTCTGTAATTTTCTTTCTCTGTTGTATCTTTTTCAGGTTTTGGAATTAATGTGATGCTGGCTTCATAAGAAGGAGTTTGGGAGGATTCTCTCTCTTTCAATTATTTTGAATAGCTTGAGAACAATTATATTAGTTATTCTTTAAGTATCGTAGTATTCAGCAGTGAATCCCTCGGGTCCTGGGCTTTCTTTGATAATTCAGTTTCTATCTTGGTTATTGGTCTGTTTAGGTTTTCTGTGTCTTCATGGCTCAAGTTAGGTTGTTGGATGTGTTCAGGAATATATCCATTTCTTCTAGGTATCCTGATTGTTGGCATACAGTCATTCGTAGTAGTTTCTGATGATTCTTTTAATGTCTGTGGTATCTTTTGTTATATTTCCTTTTACATCTCTAATTTTATAAATCTGTGTCTTTTCTTTCATTTTTGGCTATTAGGGACAATGTTGTGGTGTGTAATTTTGTTTATTTTTTCAAAAAACAACTCTTCATTTTGCTGCTCTTTTATATTGTTCTTTGGTTTCAATATTGTTTATTTCTTCTCTAATTTTAATTATTTCTTTTCTCCTAATAGTTGTGGATTTACTTTGCTGTTGTTTTTCTATGTCCTTGAGATTCATTGATAGCTTATTTATTTGGTGACTTTCCAAAATCTTGATATAGGCACCAACTGCTCTAAACTCCTCCTAACACTTTTTTGCTGTATCTTATGTTTTGGTATGTTGTGTTGTCATCTTCATTTGTTTTCAGAAATGTTTTTATTTCTTCAATAACCCACTGTTCTTTCAGGAGCATGTGTTTGCATTAGATCTAGACATTCTTGAGTTGTTGATTTCCAGCTTTATTCTATTGTGGCCAGAAAATACGCATGGTATGATTTCAATTTTTTTTTTAATTTGCTGAGACTTGCTTTATGGCCTAGCATGTAGTCAATCCTAGAGAAAGTTCCATGCACTCGTGAGAAGAATATGTAATCTGCATCTGTAGGATGAAAAGTTCACTTGACATCTATTTGGTCCATTTGGTCAATAGTGTCATTTAACTCAGTTGTTTCCTTGTTGATTTTTTTGTCTGGTTGATCTGTCCATTGTCGAATGTGGGGTATTAACATTTCCTATTAATATTGTATTGGGGTCTATGTCTCCCACTAACATTCCTTTTAAATATCCAGGTGCCCTCTTATTAGGTACATATACAGTTAAAATAGTTATATCTTCCTGTTGAATTGATCTCTTAATCATTTTATAGTGCATTTCTTTGTCTCTTTTAACAGTTTTTGTGTTAAAGTCTATTTTGTCTGATATTAGGATGGCTACACCAGCTCTTTATTGGCTTCTGTTGGCAAGGAATATCTTTTTCTATTCTTTCACTTTCAGTCTGCATGAATATTTGTTGGTAAGGTGTGTTTCTTGTAGGCAGCAAATATCTGGGTTTTGTTTTTTTAATCCATTCAGCCAGTCTGTGTCTTTTTATTGGAAAGTTGAGGCCATTTACAGTCAAGGTGACTATTGATAAGTAACAACTTTGCCCTGCCATTTTCCCACAAATTTCCTATTGTTTGCTTTGGATTTCCTTCTTTCATAGCAATGACCATGTTTCTGTGTTTCTGTTATAGCATCTTTTATAAGGCTGGATTAGTGGTGACAAATTCTTTTAATTTTTGTTTGTTATGGAAAGTCCACATTTCACCTTCATTCATAAATGAGAGCTTTGCAGTGTTTAATATTCTGGGTTAACAGTTTTTTTTTCTCTTAAGAATTGGAGTATATCTTACTATTCTCTCCTAGCCTATAGGGTTTGTGATGAGAAGTCAGTTGTGAATCTGTTTGTAGATCCCCTAAAGTAATCTTGCATTTTTCTCATGCATATTTTAGAAACCTTTCTTTATGTTTTAATTTGGAGAGTTAGACTACAGTGAGTTGTGGTGAAGATCTATTTTGGTCATGTCTATTAGGAGTTCTATGTGCTCCTTATACTTGGATGTCCCTTTCTTTCCCTAAATTAGGGACGTTTTCTGTAATTATTTCACTAAAAAAGCCTTCCAATCCATTCTTTTTTTCCATGCCTTCAGGAACTCCTAAAAAATATCCATATGTTGGGTCATTTGATAGTATCCCATAAATCTCCAATTACGTTTTTTAGTTTTATAATTTCTTCTTCTTCTTTTTTTTTTTTTCATTCTGACTATAAAACTTCTAGAGATTGGTCTTCTAACTTAGATATTTTTTCTTCTGCCTCACTGAGTCTATTAAGGCTTTCCACTGTAGTTTTATTTGATCTATTGATTCTTCATTTCCAATATTTCATTTTGATTTCTCTTTAAAATCTCAATTTCATGGGAAAAATTTTCATTCATGTCATGTATGGATTTCTTTAATATGTAGATTTGCTTCTGATTACTTTTAAGTAATCCTATGATCAATACTTTAATTCTGTTTCTGGTATTTCTTCAATCTCTTCATTTTCACATTGTACTATTGAGGTGTTGTGTTCCTTCAGGGGTATCATTTTGTCATCCTTATTTTTATTTCTTGATTGCTGCATTTATTTTTAGGTATTTATGGAGATAGTTGTTGTTTTTTTCCTCCTGTGATGATTTTTATCTTTGGACCACACCTCTGTGGATTAGTGGAATGTCTGTTCTTTCAGTAAATACCCACAGGCATGTGTTGGTTGTGGCCAGGACTCTGTTCAGTTCTCTAGGGTGAAGGGAGTATCCAAGGTGACACCCAAACTGGGCATGGTAAATCTCCCTTTTTTTTAATTGAAGGGGGGGGTTGGTCAGCTGTTTGCATAGTCTTATGCTCAACACCTCTCCTCCAAGGAATCCTAGTATGTACAATATTCATCTGTATAACCACAACAACAACAAATGATCAGTGCAGTCCTTGGTGTGAGCACAGATCCTGCAGCAGTGAACCTCACCAGGAAATCAGGCAGCCCCAAATGTATGGAGCCCCAAGTGTATGCCCTCCTACACAGCCACAGTGTTTTCACAGTTCCAGCACACAGGGCTCCCATAGTTAGCCAGCCCTCTGTCAATTTTTCCAGACAGACTCAAATGTCTCCTCTTGGCTCATTACTGGGTATGTGGATTCAAACTGGCTCAGCTGTTGTTTGCCCAAAATTGTGTTCACCCTCTCTTGCCTAATTACAGGACACCAGTACAGGGTGGTTGGAGAGAGAAAAATGTGCCCCCATTTTTTCCTCTAGGTTGGTAGATACACTGCCCCCCACAGTGTTCCAAGCTGGACTCATCCACACTCTTTCCATAGCTTTCACCAGTGGCTTGGGATACTGCAGTCTGGTCTCACCTGTGGTCTTGAGTTTTGCACATCCAAACCCTCCATGTAGTTCCACACTGTCCTTCTAATTTATGTAAAGTTTCCTCTTCGGTTTTCTCTCTATGTCTTCCCTGAGATTGCACTCTCCACTTTTTTTTAAAGCTATCTTCCCCTAGACTAGAGCAGTAAGCTCCCTCCCTATTTTACCATCTTGGAATCTGTTCTGGTTGCCAGCATATTTAGGTATCTTACATGCTTTTTTTAAAAAATAAAGTTTCCATTTTCTCTTTAAGATTTGTTTTATTTATTTGAAAGGCAGAGTTTCAGAGAGAGGTTAATCCAGAGAGACAGGAGTCTTCTTTCCACTTGTTCTTTCCCTAAATGTCTGCAACAATTGGGACTGGGCCAGGCTGAAGCCAGGAGCCAGGAGCTTCTTCCTGGTCTCCAGCATGGCTGCAGGAGCCCCAACACCTGGGCCACCCTCTTTTGCCTTCCCAGGCATATCAGCATGGAGCTGGATCAGAAGTGGAGCAACAAGGACTTGAACTGGTGCTCATATGGGATGCCATGCTTTCACCCACAGTGACGGACCACTGGCCCCACATCCAGTGTCCTAACCCCTCAGTTGAATTCCGATCTAGCAAACCCTGGTGTTTGTTATTCTTTACATTTCAGCAGAAAGAATGAGCTGCTTTGCCGGAGTGGACTAATGAGTCTGTGTAGGCTGAACATTTCAGAGTTATTGAAGAGGAGGAATTTTGCCCACAAATTGATTTGGCCGTCAAGTAGTGCTCCAGGCATGTGTTTCTCTTACAATGTCAAATAGCAAAGCCAACTACCAGGCTGCTCTTTCTCTTTGTGCTTTAGTGAAGGAGGCTCCTAAGTTCTGGCACCAGTTGGTTGTTGATGAAAATGATCTCCATCAGTCACTGCTAGGGAAGATAGCCACAACACTGAGTAATGGACTTCATGATCAACTTTGGTCCTGCAGCAGATATTGGATTGCGTCATTATAGCACTTCACATTATCACTTACTGCCACATGACCAAGGAAGTGATGAGCTTTGTGGCACAAAAGAAGGCATCCTCAGGGATGATTATTTCTGTTTATACTGATGCCCATGGGGAGGTAGGTACTTGGCAATTCTCACAGCTATTTGTCTTATTTTACATAATAATTAGATAATTATGAAGTACAATAGATTCTGCTTCATTATATCATGTAAGTTTGCAAAGAATCTCAGTTAACCTTGCAAAGTAGTTGCAATAATTCCAAAATATTCGAATAGTTAGCTAAAGTACATTGGCTTTGAAGAAGTGTATCATATTTAGATGCATAGTAAAAAAGAAAAGCAGAGATGGAGAAAGCTTTAATGACAGCCAATGAAATTATATATCTTTTGTGGTAGAGTGTAAGCTAGGAATGTGCCTTCCAAACTTTGTGAGGAGGGGAACAGAGACTAATTGTTTTATATACTTAATGCCTATTTGTTACTTATGGAGAAGAGTATGGCTTGACCTTAATATTAGGGAAATAATGCAGGATTTCTCTTATTCCCAAATCTTGAAAACCTTTTCTCAAAGCTTGAATGTATCCTCATAAAATTTTTCCTCAGTCATGGTGGAGTAAGATTAAATTTAATTTACTATTATAATAATTAGTTTTTATAAATAGGCAAATGTACTTTGAAAAGTTCATGGAAAACTGGAATGAAAATAATCATTTTAGTGCAAAGAAATTTGAAATTATTTTGGTACAAAGAAATTTGAAATCTATGAATAGTTTTGTCATAATATACATTTTCATGAACTTTTTGATGACTTCTTATACGCATGGATTTCAATTTTTCCCCCAAGTTAACTTATCATTCTTATGTTCATATATTTTTTAAATTTTTTTTATATTTTAATTTATTTTTAAAGGAATACAAATATCATAAATACAATTTTAGGAAGATAGTTATTCTTTCCACCATACCTGCAATCCTACCCACACTCCCAAACCTCCTCCTCCTCCCTCTTTCCTTGCGAGTCCCATTCTCCTTTAAGATTAATTTTCTTTCTTTTTTTTAAAAAGAATTATTTATTTATTTGAAAGTCAGAGTTACAGAGAGAGAGACAGAGGCAGAGAGAAAGAGGGAGAGGTCTTCCATCCAATGGTTCACTCCCCATTTGGCTGCAATGGACAGGGCTGCACTGATCCAGTGGCCATGGAGCCAGGAGCTTCCCCCAGGTCCCCCAAATGGGTGCTGGGCCCCAAGGAATTGGATCATCCTTTACTGCTTTCCCAGGCCACAGTAGAGAGCTGGATCAGAAGAAGAACAGCCAGGACTAAAACTGGTGCCCATATGGGATGCCAGTGTTTCAGGCCAGGGTGTTAACCTGCTGAGCCACAGTGCCAGCCCCTAAGATTCATTTTTCTTTTTTTTTTAACTTTTATTTAATGAATATAAATTTCCAGTGTACAGCTTATGGATTACAATGGCTTCCCCCTCCCATAACTTCCCTCCCACCCGCAACCCTCCCCTCTCCCGCTCCCTCTCCCATACCATTCACATGAAGATTCATTTTCAATTCTCTTTATATACAGAAGATCAATTTAGTATAAAGATTTCAATGGTTTGCACCCACATAGAAACACAAAGTGAAACATACTGTTTGAGTACTAGTTATAGCATTAAGTCACAATGTACAGTACATTAAGGACAGAGATCCCACATGAGGAGCAAGTGCACAGTGGCTCCTGTTGTTGACCCAACAAATTGACACTCTAGTTTATGGCGCCAGTAACCATCCTAGGCTGTCGTCATGAGTTGCCAAGGCTATGGAAGCCTTCCAAGTTTACCGACTCTGATCATATTTAGACAAGGTCATAAAAGACAGAGTGAGGGTAGTAACCAATGATCCTAAGAGTGGCATTTACCAGGTTTGAACAATTATACAGCATTAAGTGGGGAAGAGGACCATCAGTACACACAGGTTGGGAGTAGAGCCATTGGTGGTAGAGTAGAGGTTATGATTACAAAGGAATGAGGCCCAAGTGCACTAGACAGGGCCTAGAACAAAGGACAGAGTCATTATTAGAGGAGCTAAGAAAGGTGCTGTCTAAGCAACAAGTAATTTTTCTGATTGAGAGGCAAATAGAACCTGACAGAAGGGGCTTGATAATAATCTGTTGGGCTTTAGGCCTTGTAAGTTAAGAGGCCCAGACCTATCTATCTCTTCACATGGGGTACATCCTAAGGGAGGTGTGAACCTCCTAGGGGAAGGCACTCTGTTGACTTTGTACACAGAAGACCAACTCTATTCTAAGTAAATATTTCAACAATTTGCGCACCCACACCCACACACACACATAACTGTTTGAGAACTAGTTTTACAGTTAACCCTCATACTTCAACTCATTGAGGACAGAGGTCCTGCATGGGGAGTTAGTGCACAGTGACTCCTTTTGTTAATTTAACAATTAACACTCTTGTATATGATGTAAGTGACCACCTGAGGTTCTTGACATGAGTTGCCTAGGCTATGGAAACTTTTTGAGTCCACAAACTCCATCAGTATTTAGACAAGGCCATACACAAAGTGGAAGTTCTCTCCTCCCTTTAGGGAAAAGTACATCTTTCTTTGATGACTTCTTTCCACTGGGGTCTCATCCACAGAGTTCCTTCATGTAGAATATTTTTTACCTCAGTGTCTTGGTTTTCCATGCCTAAAATACTTTCACAGGCATTTCAGCCAGACCAGGAAGCCTTAAAGGCTGACTCTGAGGTCAGAGTGTTACTGAAAGTGATTACTTTTCTATGAGTCTGCTATGTGGACTGCTTCCCATGTTGGAACATCCTCTTCTTTTTAATTCTATCTATTATTATTACCAGGAAATTGATCCTATTCATATGATCTCCTTAGCACTTAATCCTATCTATACATTCACTTTAACACTTAATATAATCACTTTAACATAAGATGGTGTTTTACCACCAAACAATAGGATTTGAAGCACATGACAAGTTTTTAAACTGTACTCTTCTAAGTAAGTCCCTAGAAATGTATGCAGTACTATACAGCTTTACAGTTACAAACTTCCTCCTCCTTCTCTTATTCCTACTCTTATTTTTTACTGATATATTTTCAGTTGATTTTATACACATATGATTAACTCCATGTCAAGTAAAGAGTTCAACAAAAAGCATGAAGAAAAAAACAAAAAACTGAAACTGTTCCCTGACAGTCAAGAAGACAAGTGCAGCTCAAGTCATCCCTTTGAAGTGTCAATTTCACTACTACAGATTTCATTTTAGGTGCTGTATTCTCACAGATAAGTGAGAACATATATATTTGTCCCTTTAGGACTGGTTTATTTCCCTAAGTATGATATTTACCAGATTCATTTTGTAGCAAATCACTGGATTTTATTTTTTTGACCAGTCTGTAATATTCTATAGTGTACATATCCCATAATTTCTTTATCCAATCTTCGGTTGATGGGCATTTAGATTAGCTATTGTGAATTGAGATTCAATAAATGTGGAGGTACAGATAACTCTTTTGCTTACTGATTTCATTTCTCTTGGATAAATTCCCAGGAGTGGGATGGCTGGGTCATATGGTATGTCTATCATACGATTTTTGAGATCTCTCCATACTGTCTTCCCTAGTGGCTTTACCAGTTTACATTCCCTTTAAAGTTGATTAGGGTACCCTTTTCCCCAGATCATCAACAGCGTTTGTTGTTTGTTGATTTCTGTATGAAAGCCATTCTAATTGGGGTGAGGTGAAACCTCATTGTGGTTTTGATTTGCATTTCCCTAATGGCTAGTGATCCAGAGCATTTTTTCATGTGTCTGTTGGCCATTTGTATTTCTTCTTTTGAAAAATGTCTGTTTAAGTCCTTGGCATATTTCTTAACTTGGTTGTCTGTTTTGTTGTTTTGGAGTTTCTTGATCTCTTTATATATTCTGATTATTAATCCTTTATCAGTTTCATAGTTTGCAAATTATTTCTTCCATTCTGTCTGTTGTTTATTTTCCTACTTTTTTTTTTTTTACAGTACAGAAGCTTCTCAATTTGATGTACTCCTATTTGTTAATTTTGGCTTTAACTCCCTGTTAAAGTCTTTTCCAAGAATTCTTTGCCTGTGCCAATGTCTTTCAGGGTTTACAATATTGTCCAATAATTTGAAGGTGTTGGGTCATAGATTTAGATCTATAATCCATGTTGTGTGCATTTTTGTGTATGGTGTAAGGTAGGGGTCTTGCTTCATACTTCTGCATGTGGAAATCCAGTTTTCCCAGCATCATTTGTTGAAGAGACTGTCCTTGCTCCCTGGATTGGTTTTAGCTCCTTGGTCAAACATAAGTTGGTTGTTGATGTTTGAATATATTTCCGGTATTTCTATTCTGTTCCATTGGTCTATCCATCTATTTTCCTACCAGTACCAGGCTGTTTTGATTATGACTACTTTGTAGTATGTCTTGAAATCTGGTATTGTGAACCTACTGCTTTGCTTTTGTTGTTTAAGATTGTATTAGCTATTCCAGGTCTAGATCTGAGAAGAATGTCTTTGGTATTTTAATTGCTACTGCACTGAATCTGTAAATCAATTTTGGAAGAATGGACATTTTGATGATAATGATTCTTCCAATCCATGAACATGGAATATTTTTTCCATTTTTATATCATCTTCTATTTCTTTCTTTAATGCTTTGTAATTCTATTGGTAGAGATTTGATTTCTTCAGTTAAATTTATTTCAAAGTGTTTGATTTTTTTTTGTTGTTGTTGTTGTGAATAGGGTTGATATCAGAGGCCTTAGTATTATATGTGTACTCAAAGGCTATTGATTTTTGTGTATAGAGTTTATATCCTGCTGCTTTACCAAACTCTTATGTGAGTTCCAATAGTCTTTTTTTTTTGAAGAAATGTTTATTGTCAGTTGGGTGAAGATTGATGGGCTGGAGGGAGGGGGCAAGAGAATACAACTGAACAACAGAGCATAAGAGAGAGGTCCTGTCAACTCTTTGCCAGGGGGTATGTAGAGTAGTTGGAGCATTGAATCCCATTAGGGTGGATGTGGAGCTGACACCAGTTGTTGGGTCATGGGGCTTAGGTATGATGCCCACCATGCAAGGTGGTGATATGGGCCAGGGCCTAAGATGGCATCCAGGTTATAGATGGAGCCACAGATAAGACTGTGCCATTTTACTAACAATCCCTCATTTTGATTTTTTATAAAGCTATAATTGTATGGGATTACATCAGCCACAAATGTTCAGGGGGAATGGAGGGACAATGATCTGTCTTTAAAGCTACTTTCTGCTGACATGGGGTGATGAGTTATTCTCTACTGGCATGGGGCAGTGTCTCAAGCTGCAATCTTCTGGGTGGGGATCTGAGTATTGACTTTATATCCTGCCACTTTACAAAACTCTCATGTGATTTCTAATAGTCTCTTAGTGGAGTGTTTTGGATCCCCTCTATATAGAATCACGTAATCTGCAAATAGAGATAATTTGACTTCCTCATTCCCAATTTGTATCCTTTTGATTTTTTTTTTCTTGCCTACTGGCTTTGGCTAAAACTTCCAGGACTATATTGAACAGTGGTGAAAGTGGGCATCCTTTTCTGGTGCAGAATCTCAGTGAGAATGCTCCCAACTTTTCCCCACTCAATATGATACTGGCTGTAGATTTGTCATAAATTGCCTTGATTGTGTTGAGGAATACTCCTTCTATACCCAGTTTGCTTAGAGTTTTCTTCATGAAAAGGTGTTGTATTTTATCAAATGCTTTCTCTGCATCTATTGAGATAATCATGTGGTTTTTCTTCTGCAGTCTGTTAATGTGGTGTATCACATTGACTGATTTGCGAACATTGAACCATCCCTGCATAGCAGGGACAAATCCCACTTGGCCTGGGTGAATATTATTTCTGATATGTTTTTGGAATCAAGTGGCTAATATTTTATTGAGGTTTTTGTGTTTATGTTCATCAGGGATCTTGGTATTTAATTCTCTTCATCTGTTCTATCTATTTCAGTTTATGAATTAAGGTAAAGCTGGATTCATAGAAGGAGTTTGGGAGGATTCCCTCCCTTTCAGTTGTTTTGAATAGCTTGAGATGAATTGGAGTAAGTTCTTTAATTGTCTGGTAGAATTCAGCACTGAAGCCAGCTGGTCCTGGGCTTTTCTTTCTTGGGAGAGTCTTTATTTCTGATTCAATCTCTTTCTTGGTTATTGGTCTATTTAGGTTTTCTGTGTCCTCATGGCTCAATTTATGTAGGTTGTATGTGTCCAGGAACTTATCTGTTTCTTGTAGGTATCCTAATTTGTTGGCAAACAGCTCTTTGTAGTAATTACTGATGATTTCTTTAATATTTGTTGATGTGTTGTTATATTTCATTTTCATCTCTAATTATACTGATTTTTTTCTCCCTCTTTATTTGGATTAGTTTGGCCAATAGTGTGTCAATTTTGTTTATTTTTTCAAAAAACAATCTCATTGTTTCACTAATCTTTTGTATTCTTATTGAATATTATTATTATTATTATTTTGCTGTGGGGACTTTTATCTTTGTACTATGCCTCTATAGATAAGTGCATTCAGTGAATATTTAGAGGCTTGTAGTGGGTGTGGCCAGGGAGCTCCATTCAGTTCTCCAGGGATATGGGGTTGCCTAAGGTGACACACCCAGTTTTGGTACAGTAAATCTCTCTGTCTCAGTGTTAAGTTCAGATTCCCCTGCAATGTCTCTCACCAGGTAACCAGGAAGCCCTGAGCATGTGGAGTCTCCTACTTTGAGTGCCCCAAATCCCAGCCACACAGTGAGTCCTCCCACACACCCTCATTTTTTTTTCACAGTCCTGGTATGGAAGCCTCATACAGTCACAAGTTCTCAACCCCCTGTTAGTTCTGCCCACTAGAGTCAGGGGTCTCTACTTGGCTGGTTGCTGGGCATGGACACTATCTGGCGCAGCTGTTACATATGTCCAAAATGGTTCTACACTGTTGGCTTACTGCAACACACTGTTGTAAAGTGATCAGGGAGAGAGAACTATGTCCCTCCTTTTTTTTTTTTTTTTTCCATTCTCTAGTTTGACAGGTACATGATCCCCCAAGGAACTCTAAGCTGGGTTCTCTCTAGGCTCTTCCTGCAGTTTTATTGCCATTGGTTTGGGCTGCTGTGGTCTGGTGTCACCTCACTTTCCAATCTGGTGCGTAGGCTTTCATTTGCTAGAGTCTTGAGTTGTGGGCATAGACGTCCTCCATGTAGGTCCACCATATCTGTCTTTCATTTGAGTTTCCTCTGATGTTTTCTCCCTGACTCTTCCTTGAGACTGCACTCTCTCCATATTTTTTAAACTATCTTCTCCTGGACTAGAACAGTAAGCTCCCTCCCTACTCTACCATCTTGGATCCCCACTTATCTTTTAATTCCATTTTGCATGAAGTTTTTCAAGCATCCTCATATAATGATTACTTTATTAAGATGAATATAACTGACCTTTTTTTTTTTTAGGAAGAAAAAAGTAATTTCTAAACATTCCTAGTGTAGCCTTCCCTGTGATCTTGAAAGAACACGAAATTCTTACACATTCTTGTTGTTGATAAGTGTTTTCCTGGACTTAAGTTAAATGTCTGGATCCCAATTAAGCTATTTAAGTTAGAGGATAGCTCATACTAAAGGTATGTTGGTGTCTATGAAAATGCTGTATTTACAGTGAATGATAGTTATAAATAATTTAATTTACTTAACTAAGCATCTTTCTAAAAAATTATCACTAAATATATGTAAAAGTTGAAAGGGACTAATCAAGGAAAGTAGAACAACGATACAGTAAGATATAACATGAGGTAAAGCTAGTGGAAAATTAGAATGCAAATTGTATACTGTGAAATCCTGAGGGAATGGTCAAATAATATTTTCCTGTGAACTTGTTGGCAATCAATAAAAGCAGAAATCAATTAAGGTACATAGTTCAGACATCTGTAAGTTAAACAAGCTAAAAGAAGCAGTCTATTGTTAATTTTTGAGGGAGCTGATACCATTCTTAGGATGTAAAAGGTGATGTCAGAATTGATGTTCTCATTAATATCCTCATACTTACATCTTCAGTTTGTGCAGATGGTATAGCACCAGCATGATTCAGTAGAAGCAGAAGCAGTTTTAAAATTTTTCCTTGGGGAGACAACATACTGACAAAAAGAAGTTCTATGTATATAGCCCTATAGTGGTGTGGTTCAAACTGAGGACACACTGTTTTGAATGTTAAAGGGTTAGCTAGAGTATTTTTCCTTCAGGCAATTTTCCAGAAATATTATTTCCCTTGCTCCAAATCTTGATAAATCTTGAGTGTCAGTGAGTTTGAGGTTATACTCTCTGACAAGCCCTTCGACTGGAAATATTCTCTTTTACTTTCTATGCCTTTCAAATTCTGCTGGAAGGATTATACTGATGCCCTCTTATGAAGTTTGAAAAACTTCATGGAAGAAAAAAAAAAACAACTTTTTACCACAGTAGGTTCATTAGGTACCCAAGATCAGTGACATGATTGGAAGCTAAAATGGAATTTACTCCAACTCATAGACAAATGGTTACCCAGGATCTCTGAATTTTATGTCATAAAGCATGGCCCTTATAATTTTATTCTAGACAAGGTTTCCATATGCCTACTTCAGTAATAAATAATTAGTAACAAAGTTCTCATAGAATAGTTAAAATTTTTAACTTTTATTTAATAAATAAAAATTTCCAAAGTACAGCTTTTAGATTACAGTGGTTTTTTCCTCCTCTTAACTTCCCTCCCACTCGTAACCCTCATATCTCTCACTCTCTCTCTCATTCCACTCACATCAAGATTCATTTTCAATTATCTTTGTATACAGAAGATCGATTTAGTATATATTAAGTAAAGATTTCAATAGTTTGCACCGACACAGAAACACAAAGTGTAAAGTACTGTTTGAGTACTAATTATAGCATTAATTTACAACATACAACACATTAAGGGCAGAGATGCTACATGGGGAGTAAGTGCACAGTGACTCCTGTTGTTGACTTAACAATTGACACTCTTGGTTATGGTGTCAGTAATCTCCCTAGGCTCTTGTCATGAATTGCCAAGGCTATGGAAGCCTTTTGAGTTTTCCAACTCTGATCTTATTTAGACAAGGTTAGAGTCAAAGTGGAAGTTCTCTCCTCTCTTCAGAGAAAGGTACCTCCTTTGATGGCCCGTTCTTTCCACTGGGATCTCACTTACAGAAATCTTTCATTTAGGTGTTTTTTTTTTTCCAGAGTGTCCTGGCTTTCCATGCCTAAAATACTCTCATGGGCTTTTTGGCAGGATCTGAATGTCTTAAGGGATGATTCTGAGGCCAGAGTGCTATTTAGGACATCTGCCATTCTATGAGTCTGCTGTGTATCCCGCTTCCCATGTTGGATCGTTCTCCCCTTTTTAATTCTTTCAGTTAGTATTCACAGACACTAGTCTTGTTTATGTGATCCCTTTGACTCTTAATCTTTTCATTATGATCAACTGTGTACTGAAACTGATCACTTTAATTAGTGAGGTGGCATTGGTACATGCCACCTTGATGGGATTGAATTGGAATCTCCTGGCACGTTTCTCACTCTACCATTTGGGGCAAGACTGCTTGAGAATGTCCCACACTGTGTATCTTCTCCTTCCTTCTCTTTTTCTCACTATTATGTTTAACAGGGATCACTTTTCAGTTAAATTTAAACACCTAAGAGTAATTGTGTGTTAATTAAAGAGTTCAACCAATAGTATTAAGTAGAACAAAAGAAATACTAAAAGGGATAAAGTATTAAGTTGTTCATTGACAGTCAGGACAAAGGCTGATCAAGTCACTGTTTCTCATAGTGTCCATTTCACTTCAATAGGTTTCCCCTTTGGTGCTCAGTTGTCACCAATCAGGGAGAACATATGATATTTGTCCCTTTAGGACTGGCTTAATTCACTCAGCATGATGTTTTCCAGATTCCTCCATTTTGTTGCAAAAGACTGGGTTTCATTGTTTTTTACTGCTGTATAGTATTCTATAGAGTATGTATCCCATAATTTCTTTATCCAGTCTACTGTTGATGGCCATTTGGGTTGAGTCCAGGTCTTAGCTATTGTGAATTAAGCTGCAATAAACATTAAGGTGCAGACAGCATTTTTATTTTCCAATTTAATTTCCTTAGGGTGAATTCCAAATATTGGGATGGCTGGGTTGTATGGTAGGGTTGTATTCAGCTTTCTGAGCAATCTCCAAACTGCCTTCCATAGTGGCTTTACCAGTTTGCATTCATTTATTGAATGGATTGCATCATTTATTGAATAGATTGTCCTTGCTCCAGGAATTGGTTTTAGATCCTTGATCAAATATAAGTTGGCTGTAGATGTTTGGTTTGTACCATGCAGCTTCTCAGACCACAGTGGAATGAAGCTGGAAAGTAGCAACTCAGGAATCCCTAGAGCATATGCAAACACATGGAGACTGAACAATATGCTCCTGAATGAACACTGGGTCACAGAAGAAATCCAAGAGAAATCAAAAACTTCTGGAAGTAAATGAGGATAAAAACATAACATGCCAAAGCTTATAGGATACAGCAAAAGCAGTGTTAAGAGGAAAGTTTATAGCAATAGGTGCCTACATCAAGAAATTGGAAAGGCACCAAATAGATGAGCTTTCAATGCATCTCAAGGATCTAGAAAAACTGCAGCAAACCAAACCCAAACCCAGTAGAAGAGAAATAATTAAAATCAGAGAAATCAACAGAATTGAATCCAAAAAAATATTACAAAAGATCAGCCAAACGAAGAGCTGGTTTTTTGAAAAAATTAATAAAATTGACACAACATTGGCCCAACTAACTAAAAAAGAAAAGACCCAAATCAATAAAATCAGAGATGAAAAAGGGAATGTAACAACAGACACCACAGAAATAAAAAGAATCATCAGAAATTACTACAAAGACTCCTATGCCAGCAAACAGGGAAATCTATCAAAAACGGATAGATTCCGGGACACATGCAGCCTACCTAAATTGAACCAGGAAGACATAGAAAACCTAAACAGACCCATAACTGAGACAGAAATTGAAATAGTAATAAAGGCTCTCCCAACAAAAAAAATCCCAGGACCAGATGGATTCACTGCTGAATTCTACCAGACATTTAAAGAAGAACTAACTCTAATTCTTCTCAAACTATTCAAAACAATTGAAAAAGAGGGAATCCTCCCAAATTCTTTCTATGAAGCCATCATCACCTTAATCCCTAAGTCTGAAAAAGATGCAGCATTGAAAGAAAATAACAGGCCGGCTCTGTGGCTTAACAGGCTAATCCTCCGCCTTGCGGCACTGGCACACCGGGTTCTATGCCCAGTTGTGGCGTCAGATTCTATCCCGGTTGCCCCTCTTCCAGTTCAGCTCTCTGCTGTGGCCCGGGAAGGCAGTGGAGGATGGCCCAAGTCCTTGGGCCCTGCACCCACATGGGAGACCAGGAGAAGCACCTGGCTCCTGGCTTCAGATCAGCGCGATGAGCCGGCCGCAGCAGCCATTGGAGGGTGAACCAATGGCAAATAGGAAGACCTTTCTGTCTCTCTCTCTCACTATCCACTCTGCCTGTCAAAAAAAAAAAAAAAAAAAAAAAAAGAAAGAAAGAAAGAAAGAAAATTAGAGACCAATATCCCTGATGAACACAGATGCAAAAATCCTCAATAAAATTCTGATTAATTGAATGCAACAACACATCAGAAAGATCTTCCACCCAGACCAAGTGGGATTTACCTCTGGTATGCATGGATGGTTCACTGTTTTCAAATCTATCAATGTGATACACCACATTAACAAACGGCAGAAGAAAAACCATATGATTATCTCAATAGATGCCATGAGGACAGCTATGTCCACATTTTACAACTTTCTCTCACTACATTCCTCAGCACAATCAAGGCAATTTAGGAAAACCCACAGCCAGCATCCCATTGAATGGGAAGAATTTGGAAGCCTTTCCACTGTGATCTGGTACCAGACAGGGATGCCCACTCTCACCACTGCTATTCAATATAGATCTGGAAGTTTTAGCTAGAGCCATTAGGCAAGAGATATAAATTAAAGGGATACAAATTGGGAAGGAAAAAGTCAAACTCTCCCTCTTTGCAGACGATATGGTTTTTTACATAGGGGATCCAAAGAACTCTACTAAGGAACTCTTAGAAGAGTTTGGCAAAGTAGCAGGATATAAAATCAATGCACAAAAATCAACAGCCTATGTATAAACAGACAATGCTATGGCTGAGGAAGAACTTCTAAGATCAATCTCATTCACAATAGCAACAAAAACAATCAAATACCTTGGAATAAACTTAACCAAGGCTGGCAAAGACCTCTATGATGAAAATTACAAAATCTTAAAGAAAGAAATAGAAAAGGATACCAAAAATGGAAAAATCTTCCATGCTCATGGAATTAGAAGACTCAATATCATCAAAATGTCCATTCTCCTAAAAGCAATTTATAGATTCAATGCAATACCAATCAAGATACCAAAGACATTTTTCTCAGATCTGCTGAAATTCATATGGAGGCACAGGAGACCTCGAAATGCTAAAGCAATCTTGTACAACAAAAACAGAGCAGGAGGCATCACAATACCAGATTTCAGGACATACTCAGGGCAGTTGTAATCAAAACAGCATGGTACTGGTACAGAAACAGATGGATAGACCAATGGAACAGAGTAGAAACACCACAAATCAATCCAAACATCTACAGCCAACTTACATTTTATCAAGGATCTAAAACTAATTCCTGGAGCAAGGACAATCTATCAGTAAATGGTGCTGGGAAAACTGGATTTCCATGTGAAGAAGCATGAAGCAAGACCCCTACCTTTCACCTTACACAAAAATCCACTCAACATGGATTAAAGATCTAAATCTATGACCTGACACCATCAAATTATTATTATTGAACATCAGAGAAACCCTGCAAGATATAGGCACAGGCAAAGACTTCTTGGAAAAGACCCCAGTGGCACAGGTAGTCAAAGCCAAAATTAACAATTTGGATTACTTCAAATTGAGAAGTTTCTATACTGCAAAAGAAACAATCAGGAAAGTGAATAGGAAACCGACAGAATGGGAAAAATATTTGCAAACTATGCAACTGATAAAGGAATAATAACCAGAATCTACAAAGAGTTCAAGAAACTCCATAACAACAAAACAAACAACCCACTTAAGAGATGGGCCAAGGAACTCAATAGACATTTTTCAAAAGAGGAAATCCAAATGGCCAACAGGCACATGCACATGAAAAAATGTTCAGGATCACTAGCCATCAGAGAAATGCAAATCAAAACCACAATGAGGTTTCGCCTCACCCTGGTTAGAATGGCTCACATTCAAAAATCAACTAACAACAGAGGCTGTTGAGGATGTGGGGAAAAAGGAACACTAATCCACTGTTGGTGGAAATGCAAAATGGTAAATCCACTGTGGAACGCAGTTTGGAGATTGCTCAGAAAGCTGAATATAGCCCTACTACATGACCCAGCCATACCAGTCCTCGGAATTTACCAAAGGGAAATTAATTTGGCAAACAAAAGAGCTGTCTGCACCTCAATGTTTATTGCAGCTTAGTTCACAATAGCCGAGACATGAAATGAACCTAAATACACATTAATAGAAGACTGGATAAAGAAATTATGGAATATGTACTCTATAGAATACTATACAGTTGTAAAAAAATGAAATCCAGTCATTTGCAACAAAATGGAGGAATCTGGAAAACATCATGCTGAGTGAATTAAGCCAGTCCTAAAGGGACAAATATCATGTTCCCCCTGATCAGTGACAACTAACTGAGCACCTAAAAGGAAACCTGTAGAAGTGAAACTGACACTGTGAGAAACAGTGACTTGATCAGTCTTTGTCCTAACTGTCAAGGAATATGATTTCTGTTTTGTGTAGAGTTCTGTTTAGGGCATTTGCCGTTATTGAATTTGTGAATTCAAGAGGCTTCCATAGCCTTGGAAGCTCATGACAAGAGTCTCGGGTGAATACTGACATCAGAAATAAGAGTGTCAATTGTTAAATGAACAACAGGAGTCATCGTGCAATTACTCCCCATGTAGGATCTCTGTCCTTTATGTGTTGTACCATGCAAATTAACAGTAAACTAGTATTCAAACTGTACTTTATACTTTGTGTGTCTGTGTGGGTGCAATCTGTTGAAATCTTTACTTAGTTGTTATATACTAAGTTGATCTTCTGTATATAAAGATAATTAAAAATGAATCTTAATGAAGAACATGGTGGGAGAGGGAGTAGGAGATAGGATGGTTTGCAGGTGGGAGGGTGATTATGGGAGAAAAACCTCTATAATCCAAAAGCTGTGCTTTCAAAATTTATATTTATTAAATAAAAATTTTCTAAAAACCAAAATAATGAAGGTCTTTATGATCTTAAAATTGTATCTACAAAGACATTGAATCTGTTAAAAACTAATTAAATATTTAAAAATTAAAATTTGAAAAAATGTTACTGACATTGTTTCTAAAAAGCTTTCAGGATTCTCATAATCTAAAAAATAATAAAGCAAAAATCTCCGCCGACTCAAAAAATAAGGCTTTCTCTTCCTTTGTTTGGTTTGAAAGGGAGGTTTTGCCTATTTACTGTGCTCATAGCAAAGTAAATCTAAGCATGAAATCGTAATTTAAGCTTTAATTTTGGCAATGTTATTAATACAGAAAATGTTATCCATCCCTTTTATAATATCCAAAAGTCAAATTGTACATCCTGAAGAGTCCTTCAGTATAGAATCAGTTTCCCATCTGGAAGAGAATAGAGAAATGTAGTAAAAAGTCAGGATTCCCAGATAGCTTACTGCCCACAACAATATCAAATGAAAAGTTAGCAAGCAATTTCAACCATTAAATAATAACTTATGAAGACATTTATCAGAAGGTCCAATGCCTTCTATAAATTTTAAGAATACATGTATTTGGAAACAACTCTTAAATGTGTAACTTGATGTAGCTTGTTTGACCTGCAACCTGAAGCACAAACATGTAAAAACAGTTTTTTTTCTTTCTACCAACAAATTTTGCTTTTTTGTATTTGCTGAGACTTGCTTTATGGCCTGGCCTATGGTCTATCCTACAGAAAGTACCATGCTCTGCTTAGAATAATATGTATTCTGCAACTGTAGGATGAATAGTTCTAGATTTCTGTTAGGTCTTTTTGGTCTATAGTGTCAATTAACTCTGCTGTTTCCTTGCTGATTTTCTGTCTGGTTATCTGTCCTTTGCTAAATGTGAGGTATTGATGCCCCCTTTACTATTGTATTTGAGTCTATGTCTCCCTTTAGATCACTTAACATTTCTTTTAAATAGCCAGATGCCCTGTAATTAGGTACATAAACAGAATAGTTACATCTTCCTGTTGAATTGATCCTTTAATCATTACATAGTGTCCTTCTTTTTCTCTTTTAACAATTTTTGTGTTAATGTCTATTTTATCTGATATTAGGATGTTTACACCAGCTCTTTTTTGGTTTCTGTTGGCATGGAATATCTTTTTCCATCCTTTCACTTTCAGTCTGTGTGCATATTTTTTGGTGAGAAGTGTTTCTTGTAGGCAGCAAATAGATGAGTTTTGTTTTTTAATTCATTCAGCCAGTCTGTGTCTTTTAACTGGAGAGTTAAGGCCATTTACATTGGTGGCTATTGATAAGTAATGACTTTGCCCTGCCATTTTTCCAAAATTATTCCTATTTTTCACTTTGAATTTCCTTTTAACTTTTACTGAGAATTTCTTCCCTTTACCTTCTTTCATAGTGATGATCATGTTTCTATCTCTCTGTGTAACACATCCTTAAGCATCTTTTGTAGGGCTGGATGGATAGTGACAAATTATTTCAATTTCTGTTTCTTATGGAAGGTCTTTATTTTACTTTCATTCATAAATGAGAGCTTTGCTGGGTATAATATTCTGGGTTGACAGTTTTTCTCTCTTAAGACTTGAGCTGTATCTCACCATTCTCTCCTAGCCTGTAGGGTTTCTGGTGAGAAGTCCACTGTGAGTCTAATCGGAGAGCCTCTGAAAGTAATCTGGCATTTCTGTTGTGCACATTTTAGAATCTTCTCTTTATGTTTTACTGTGGTGAGTTTGATTACAATGTGTCATGGAGATCTTTTCTCTTCATGTCTATTAGGAGCTCTATGTGCTTCCTGTACTTGGATGTTTCTTGCTTTCTCCAAATTTGGGAAGGTTTCTGTTATTATTTCACTAAAAAGGCCTTTCAATCTTTTCTCTCTTTCTTCACCTGCAAGAACTGCTGGAACCTGAATGTTGGGTCACTTTATGGTATCCTCTAGCTTCCAAGCAGTATTTTTTAGTTTTAAATTTCCTTTTTATCTTTGGTTTGGCTATATAGTTTCCTGTGCTTTGTCTTCTAAGTCTGATATTCTTTCTTCTGCTTCACCCATTCTGTTGTTAAAGATCTCCACTGCATCTTTTATTTGTTCTATTGAATTCTTCATTTCATTTCGGTTTCTCTTTCAGACCTCAATCTCATGGGAGAAATTTTCTTTCATGTCCTATACGCATTTCAGTAGCTTGTGCATTTACTTTTATGTAATCTTATGATCAATTTTTTGAATTCCATTTCTTATATTTCTTCTATCTCACTGTCTTCACAATCCCTTATTGAAGTGTTGTGTTTTTTTGGGAGTACCATGTTGTCTTCCTGGTTCTTGTTTCTTGAACGGGTACATTTGTTGTTCAGCATTTGTGGAGATACTCCTTGATTTCTTCTCCTCCTCCATGTACCCCTCCCCCTCCCCCTCCTCTCCTCCTCCTCCCTCTGTAGATAAGTGGAATGTATTTCAGTGACTATTTAGAGGCTTGTAGTTGGTGTCCTCAGGAAGCTCTGTTCAGTTCTCCAGTGTTAAGGGTCTGCCTGAGGTGAAACACCTAGGTTTGGTGTGGAAAATAACTCTTTTTTTTAATCAGAAAGGAAACTAATTCTGCCCAGCTGAGCTCCTCTTCTCAAAGGAGAGCAGTGCCTGATTGCTAGCCTCAGTGGGTATAATATTCATCCACTCTGTCCTGAGTACCACACAAAGGATCTGTACAGTTCTCAGTATATAAGTTCAGATTCCCCTGCAATGTCTCTCACTAGGTGACCAGGAAGCCCTGAGCATGTGGAGTCTCCTACTGTGACTGCCCAAAATCCCAGCCACACAGTGAGTCCTCTCACACATCCTCATTTTTTCAAAGTCCTGGTATGGAAGCCTCATACAGTCACAAGTTCCCAACCCCCTGTTAGTTCTGCCCACCATAGTCAGGAGTCTCCACTTGGCTGGTTCCTGGGCATGGACACAAGCTGGCGCAGCTGTTACGTATGTCCAAAATGGCACCTGCTCTATCAGCTTGTTACTGGACACTTTTGTAAAGTGATCAGGGAGAGAGAAACATGTCCATCCTTTTTTTTTCTCCCCTAGTTTGGTAGGAACCCTACCCCCCACTGGGCTCCAAGCTGGGTTCCCTCTTGGCTCTTCCTGCAGTTTTATTGCCATTGGTTTGGGCTGCTGTGACCTGATGTCACGTCACTTTCCAATGCTGGTGTGTAGGCTCTTAGCTGCTGGAGTCTTCAGTTGTGTGTATCCACACCCTCCACTTAGGTCCACCGTGTCCCTCTAATTTCAGTAGAGTTTTCTCTGACATTTTCTCCCTCTTTCCTGAGCTATACTCTCTCCAGTTTTTTAAAACTATCTTCTCCTGGACTAGAGCAGTAAGCTCTGTCCCTATTCCGCCATCTTCACACCATCACTGATTGCTTCTAAGTAATACTATGATCAATTTTTTTGAATTTCATTTCTGACATTTTTTCCATGCTCATTTTCACATTCTAATATTGAGGTGTTGTTTTGTTCTTTTGGAGGCATCATGTTGTCTTCCTTATTCTTGTTTCTTGAATTGCTGCATTTATTTTGGGTATTTATGGAAACAGTTGTTGGTTTTTTTCCCTCTGTGTTGTCTTTTATCTTTGGACTATGCCTCTGTAGATTAGTATGGTGTCTGTTTCTTCAGTGAATACCCAGAGGTATGTGCTGATTGTGGCCAGGGAGCTCTGTTCAGTGCCCTAGGGTGAGGAGAGTGTCCCAGGTGACACCCAAATTGGACATGGTAAATCTCTTCTTTTTTTTCTTTTTTCCATCAGAGGGGAAGTTTGATCAGCTCTATTGGTGTAGTCTTAGGCTCATCTTCTCTCCTCCAAAGAGACCAATGCCTGGTTGCTAGCCCAGATGGTTATAGCATTCATTCATGCTGCCACAAGAACCACCCTAAGGATCCATGCAGTCCTTGATGTGAGCATGGATCCCACAGCAGTGACCCTCACCAGAGAATCAGGGAGCCCCAAACGTGTGGAGCTGCCCACAGTGACTGTCCAAAGACTCAGCACCTTTCACCCACCCATGCAACTGCAGTGTTTCCACAGTCCTAACACACAGAGCTCCCACAGTCACAAGCACCCAGCTCCCTGTCAATGCTCCCAGCCAGACTCAGGCATCTCCACTTGGCTCCTTACTTGGTGCACAAACACAAGCTGGTGTAGGTTTTACTTGTAACCAAAATGACACCTCCCCTCTCTTGGCTAGTTACAGGACGCTAATGCAGGGTGGTCAGGAGAGAAAATCGTGTCCCCATTTTGTTCCTCTAGGTTGGCAAGTACTCTGTCCTCCACAGTGCTCCAAGCCAGACACACACCAAGCTTTTTCCGTGGCTTTGTCACCCGTGGCTTTGGCTGTTGCAGTCTGGTCTCACCTCATTGTCCAAAACTGGTGTTGAGGCTCTAGGCTGCTAGGGTCCTGAGTTGTGCATGCCCAGACATTTCACATAGAGCCACATTGTCCCTCTAGTTTGCATGGAGTTTCCTCTGCCATTTTTTCCCTAATTCTTCCCTAAGATTGCATTCTCTCCATGTGTGTGTGTGTGTTTTTTTTTTTTTTAACTCTCTTCCCCTAGACTAGAGCAGTAAACTCCCTGCCTAGTCTCCCATCTTGGTCTCCTGGAACATGTTTCTGATTGGCCTAAATTTTGTTGACACTCATAGTAACCATTCATTAAGCAATCAGACAACCAACCAGCTCTTGCATCTTGGTATCTCCTTTAGTGGTTTCCATATATGTCATAGATAAGCAGTTCTGCTACAATTAGAAAAACTGAAATTAAAAATACATTTGTGAAATTCTTCTATTATGTTGGTAACTATGCCAGTTTTTATTTGATTAGTCAAGTATTAGCTATTAATGATCAGGAACTGACATTAGAGGAAGTCCAGAATGGTTTTCTCCATTTCCCATTCTTCACCCAAGTGGCCCATGAGTCCAGGCCTTTTAGTCACAAATAGACTAAGCACAAAAGAAATTTTAGGTTAGTAAAAACTCAGGAACATCTCTCCAGACGTGTTGGTTGGATATAGTTTTCTTTTCCTGCCTTGTTCCCAAGGGAAGCTGCTAGATGATACCACAAATATGATCTGGCTAAAGGATTAACTGAAACTTGGCATTTTGAGGACCTCAATCTCCCTGTCACAAGCCTACTGATTTGGCCTGGCTTAGTCTTCTTCTTCTGCATGTCCTTTCATCTCTCTAATACCTGAATTCAGTTTTCTTTGTTTTGGGTGAAGTGGTCGTGCTCAGAGCTATGCCCAGTAGCTGCCCATCTGACAGCCTGCTTCTGCCTTCATTCAACACTACATCCCCTTACATTTGGCCTCCTCTCAAATAGGAAGAACCAATGTCCTGGAATTCATATTATGCTTTAAATATGGTAAAGGTATGCATATATATATATATATATATGATATATATATGATTGGATGAAGGAATACATAATTACTTAAATAAGGTTCAGAGAGAAGTGGTAAGTAGGGAAATATCATTCTTGTGTGTAGACACCATTGAATATTGGTAGGTAATTATTTTATTAAAAAATGCCTGCTGGTATTAGACATTAAAACCCAAAGATAAATTATTCAAAAAGCAAATTGTACCCTTGATATCATCCAGTATTTTTCTTTTAATGCTACACATTGATGTGAAGAACATCCCAATGCCTCTGCATAGGAAGAGAAGTGAATACAAGAAAAATTGTCTGGGACAGAAAATTACTCCTGCAAGTTTGGAAATTTCCATGATCCAAAGGAAGAGTGGACCTTGTTAACTGTTGGGGAAGTTTTGGTGATTAAAAGAGATAGGAGAATTAGAATTTAAAAGTGGTGGGCATGAAATAGAATCTGTCCATTAAGAAATGATAGGTGGAGAAGAGGACATCTGAGAGGAACATTCTGTGGCGTAGACACAATAGTTCTGTGTAGTGAGACCTCAAAGTTTTCTACGGAGAACAAATAAAAAGTGCCAGTTAGCAATGCCAGGAGACACTGTGTCTGGGCTTTCAATTCCCTACCACTTTCTTTGCTTGGAATTTTCTCTTATGGATTAGCATAGGGAAAACATCCAGCAAGGGAAGCAAATAAAGTCTGTTCCATGGGCTGTCTTTCCCACACCTCAAAACAAAACACAGTAAAAGTCTTCAGAGGGAAAGGGCCCAGTGGTTGAGTTAGCTGAAGATTGGGACAGTGAAGGGATCACCACTATCTTGCTGTCTACATTTCCTTAGGCTATGATTGTCATTAAACTAGTTTTTAACACCATAACGCTGATTTATTAAGTTGACTGAACTTTTCCAGCCGATCCCTGAATTAAGAGTCACTCTGCATTAATAGGACTTCCTCTAGTCAGGCATCCCTGAGCATTCTGTCTCCTTTACCTAGTTGTGCCATCTGTCACTGTACTACCTGTGTCACTGAGTTTTGAACCATAATACTTATACTTCATCAGCTTCCAAATGGTTCCATGAGCTGTCAGCAATGATCGAGGCAGTGCAATGAGACATGACAGGACATTTCCAAGTAATTTTTTAGGAAGGCCCAGGAAGGAAAATTTTGAAGCCTGGGGACATTTGAAGTCACTCCACCTTGAGTCACTCTCTTGAGGTCTCTAAATTTCCAGTAGTAGGTCTATTTTAATTTTTTATACCCTGAAGCAAAAGTTCATATATCTGATTTTAATTTGGCATGATAGGCTGATACAGGCATGCTGTGTAAAACACTAGTACACATCCCTCTGTCCATCCAGGAGGTTGTCTGTGTGTGTGGGACAAAGCAAGAGAAGGGTTAAGGTAAGAGACAGGGTGTGGTGGGGGTGTAGTTGTCTGTGTTTGAACAAGTGTTTGAGTGTGAGTGAGAGATTTGGGAGGTAAATTGCTTTGAATGGCAGAAAGTTTTAGAGATGTGGGTAGAGGAAGGTCACATTTACTTATTTAGAATTTGCTATCTTCCAGGTGTCAGGCTATTGCTTACATATACATTTTGTTATTTATCTCTTAAGAGAGCTCCTTGTGATTAAGTAGCAGGAGGTCCATGCTTTGAAAAATAGATAAGGATGTAAACATTTTTGTAGACAGTTTGGACTTGAATCATGTTCATATATACAATCAGTGGTATTGTATATGACCTTGAGCAATTTAAGATAGGTCAGGTTCTAGAGTATATGCTATTCCATAATAAATTAGTAGTGTGAGTTTTAATAATTTTTTGGCTGCCCCTTTGAATCCTACATCCCCCAGAATGGTTTTAGAATTGGTCCAATTCTTAGAAACTATTATCTATATCTAAAGAGCGAGATTTTTTTCCTAGCCTTATTTCCTATCATTTGAAAAACATTTATTCTCTCTTTACCACTGTGGCACTCTGCCTGGAAATAGATGCAATGTATCATTTTCCACAATAATGGAAGGTGGGCCAGGAATTACCTATAATTTGTTTCTCCATCCAGGCACGTCAAACTAAGTTATGATGAAAGTGGAGCAGCAACCTTGATCACCTACCATTTTATAGCTGATGTGATTGTTTTTATGAAGCCTATAACGTTTTTAACACTATGGCTATGATGATCCTGATCTTGTCTCAGCGGAATAATATTGTAAAAGTTGTCAATTCTGATTGCAGAGGATGAGAGAATGGCTTGCTAGTGACAGGGTTTGAGAGAAAATTGCACAAATTCTACTCCTGTTGCCCTCTATGGAATGACCATAAGGGACCTTTGGCCACCATTCTGCTACCTCTGAATTATTCAGTTTTTTGTTTGGCAGGGGGTTGGGAAGGTGGGGCTTGTGGTACAAGGGAGCTGTTATAAGATAAGCAGCATTTTAACATGAAATTTCTCCTAGGCCAATATTTTCAAAGAGAAGACATTGGTCAAATATGTTAGTGGACACAGCCTCATTATTTGAGGAGAATGTAGAGCAAGATACTACAGTTTGCTGTCCTTTCCCTACCACTGATTTACTTTGGAAATAGCATATAATCTAGATTCTGACCCATCTTAAATTGTTGAAGGTCATAAATAATCCCTGTGATAGTACATATGAACTTGATCAAGTTTTAGTCTCTGGTAATTAAAATACTTACATCCTTATCCATTAAAAATTAGGCATCCTGCTCCTATTACAACTATTGTTTTCCCTTTTTGTGAAGCTTTGTAGCAGAAGGAAGAGGCATGTAGGGAAGTATGGACTAGCAAAAGCATCCCAGTCATGGAGTTTAGTATCTAATTTGCCCTTCACAAATGGTAACAGAACATTCATTTTGGTCATATTTATACTAGGGTCCATAGGGATGAATAAAGGGATGTTATCTTCAGCAAGATCCAGGTACACGGACCATTAAAACCTCTAATACATCTTGATAACTGTTATAATAATATTAACATACAAAGATGAAACTTCTAGGAAAAGTGATCAGGAAAGACTTTCTAGAGAGGTGCTATAATTTGACATTATTCACAGAGGTTGAATAACAGTTTACAAGGCAAGACAAAGATGAAGGAGGTTCTCTAGGCATAAAAAGCAAACAGCAACAAGCAGAGACATGACCAGTGATAATGAGGGCACATGGTAAGTATTTGTGGGAGGGATGTATCTGGGAAGTAGATCTGAAAATTTATGCTGGAACAATTTTGTGAAGAGGTTGGAATGGCATAATAGTTTGGACTCAATACTGTAGGTCTTAAGTCATAGATTCAATCGTCTACATGGAACAAGAGAGTAATATGAATGAGTGGCACTGATCAAGCAGTGGTGGTGGTCCCTTGAGCAGTAACGTCCCTTCTAAGGAAGGCAGCTAGGATTCTATTTTCATGGGTAGTGATATTACTAGTGCTTGAACCCCGTATTTCCGAATAATTCCAATTTTCCAAGAGAAAACTGAAATAGCATTTTTATATAAGCTCTCATAATAACTGAATGTCAGAAACAAACAAAAAAATTGGAAGCACCTAGGGGTCAAGCAAACCCAGTTTTAAGATCCATTTCTGCTTATATGCCAGTGGCTTCTCACTGTAGCTGGAGACAAATAAGTCCCATAGACATTTCTACTCAATAAACCAATTCAATTCTTTGTGCTTTTAGAAAAGCAATTCTGGAGCAGATCAGGCAAAGGATGATGATACTTCAGGTAAGAATTCAACTGGACAGCCAGAGTCAACGAAGAGGTAAGTCTTGATCTCAGGCAATTGCTGGGTGGCAAATGAGTGGAGTGGAAAAAATGGAGTGAAGCCTTGAAGTACCTGGTCCCTGTGATGTGGAGGTGAGGATGTGAATGCCTTCACGGGTGATACCAGTGAGGATGCAAAGCTGTTAAGTGTGGGTAGAAAATGAAAGATGTTTCTGTCGTGTATCTACTGGGTAATGATTCCATTTTGCTACTTATGTATTCTACATTTTATTTTTAGCGTATATTTATGCTTTCTACTAGCTACTCCATCAGTCTGGTAGAAATTATCTGGAATAAAAGGAATACATTTTGTCTGAATCCAAATAAATTACCCTTTTCCCTTCTTTCCATTCATACTCCAACTGCCAGATTTTAGACTCTTTCCCTGTGTAGTATTAAACACATTGATGTGTTTGAAGCAATGAGCTGAAAGTATTTTAATCTTTGATGGATAGCAGCAGCCAAGAATTTATGAGTCAAATTCTTTTCAAGTTTGAACATAATGACTTTTGCCTTTTCTGCCTCTGTTTGTTCTCTTGCATTTTACATTTTGCGACAGTGAGTCAGACACACTATTATTCTATTCAGCAGCCTTGACATCAGCAGAAAATTTGCATGAACTACAAAAGGGATGATTCTATATTATTGTCTTCATTTTGAAGTGATGTTTTATTGGACTGGAGATTTTCAGCAGCTTCTCCATTAGAACTGAATTTGTAGAGGCCTTGTATGCTGTCCATTGATTGACTTAAAGATAATTGGAATAGAAGAGAGTAGTTTTTTGGATGCTGGTGGTTGTGACATGGAGAGGTGAATGGATTGGATGCTTCTCAGTGCACTTAGGAACAAGCTGACTCTACAGTAGGATCCCACTGAATGTGATGAATTTACTAGAGAAGTAGTTCTCAAATGCCTCCTATGCTGAATGATTTTTGTTTTCTCACCAAGGCCAAGGTTAGGACCCACCCTGTACCTGATAGACTGTTCAAGGTCCTTCCTGTTTTTCTTTTCCTGTTGCTCCATGCTCTGGCTTTTTAACAACCATGTAAACTGGGTACACTTGAGTCAGATAGAGCATATTATCAATGTGCTTGATGTGGTGAATTGAGTCAGTCTGTTAGGTCACTTGCAACACTAAAAGCAAGCAGATGCTTAAAGTAATTTTCATATGTCTCTAGATAGTTATTAACAATGAGGATTCCTGCCCATCTCATATCTTAAAGATTCTCCATGATATGTCACAGCATCATGCTCTTGGTGCTTTAGCAGAAAATAATCATTTATATGGGAGCTTTACTTAGAAATTAATAGAGGGGCCAGCACTGTGGCATAGCGGGTAAAGCTGCTGCCTGCAGTGTCGGCATCTCATATGGGCGCCGGTTTGAGTCCTGGCTGCTCCATTTCTGATCCAGTTCTCTGCCTTGGCCTGGGGAAAGCAGTAGAAATGGCCAAAGTCCTTGGGCCCATACATCCATGTGAGAGACCCAGAGGAAGCTCCTGGCTCCTGGCTTTGCATGGGGGCAGCTCCAGCTGTTGAAGCCATCTGGGGAATGAGACAGTGGATGGAAGACCTCTCTCTCTCCCTCTGCCTCTCTGTAACCACCTTACAAATAAATAAATAAATAAATAAATCTTTTTTTTTAAAAAGAAACTAATAGATCCTTCTTAGCCGTGTAAGAATTTTCAGGTAGTAGGTGTCTGGTTCTTTTGTTGGATCCTTGACAAGTTGGCAGAGAATTGATAGAAGAATTCATTCCCTCTCTTTTATTTTTTTAAATATATATATATATATATATGTAAATACACACACACACACACACACATATATATATATATATATTTGAAAGGCACAGTCACAGAGTGGCAAAGGCAGAGGCAGACAGAGGAAACAGAGAGAGAGTGAAAGAGGACTTCATTCCACTGGTTCACTTCCAAGATGGCCTGAGGGTCAGAGCTGCACCCATCTGAAGCTAGGAGCCAGGAACTTGGAGCCTCTTCCTCGTCCTCCACGTGGGTTCAGGAACCCAAGGACTTGGGCCATCTTCTACTGCTTTCCCAGGCCTTCGCAGGGAGCTGGATCAGAAGTGGAGTGGCCAGGTTTCGAAGCAGTGCCCATATGGTTTGCCGGTACTACAGGCGGCAGCCTTACCGGCTGCACTTCAGCACTGGACCCCATTGCTTCTCTTTTAAAAAGCCTACATATTCCTTCAACATTGTCATTGTGAATTTTCAAATATGTCAAATTAAGATTTTTGATCAAGTAATGTGTGATTAAAAATTAAAATAGTATAAATTATTATTTAGTATTTCTTAAATAGCAGCAAGGGGCTTAAGAAGGGAATAATAGATTTTTACTATTTCTTTGTTCATGAAATCTAGAAATGGAAAACGTTTCTTAATGCCTATAGGATTGTTTTGAGACCTCCAATAAAGCTAGTATGTGGAAATGTTTTACATATATACAGACTGAAGGATTTTGTTGTATTTACTCTTGTCTAGTTGATTAGACAGCTAGTGTCTATTATGTGCTTGCTATATGCTGGACAATGATGAAAGGGTTTTCATTTATTAATTCAATCCTCAAAATAATTCTCCAAGGTAAGTACTATTATTTTCTCATTTTTACAGTGAGAAAATTGAGGCACAGAGAAGGTAAATAATTTGTGAAAATTCACAAAGCTGGTAATTAGTAACAAAGTTACAACTTTGAACCCAGTGTCTTTAGTACTCATGAATATGTATTTATACATATATATAAAAACATACATGTATATATGTATGGATCTATCATTGTTATAACTGCCTGCTCTTTTTTTAATATTTTATGCTGAGAATTTTTTTATTTTATTAACTATTCTTTTCAATCTTTTCAAAATAAATGTTTACAGAGGACTTACTTAACCGATTCTTACCTACTAGACATTTGTTTCCATTTCATGTTATCATATATAAGGCACATTTCCTCATTCACAAATATTTCTGTATATCTGTGGTTATTTCCTTAGAAAACCCCTCCCACCCCCAGGATGGAATTGCTATATCAATTATATATATGTATATATGTGTATATATATTTATATCTATGTATATGTATATATATGTATCTCCAAGTTGTCCTCTGGAAAGGTGCCAATTTATTCTTCCCCCAATACTCTGTATTCTATTTTCATCACGTTGACAGAGCAATTATAGAATCCTGGATTAGGACAGAACACTAAGGATCAGCATATCTTGTTGTAGACAAGGAAATAGGAAGTGTATTACTTGATCAAAGACACAAAGCAAATTAATGGTTATTGCAGATCTCTTGGTTCCTGATTTTGAGATTTTTTTGCATATCATATAGAAAATGATCAGTGATAGTGGTTGATGATAAGCAATAGATGAGGTAGGAAATGCTTACATGGGAGTAGGAAAATTACTTTTCAGTCATCTTACAGTACTATTAAGAAATGTCACTCCCTCATTTGCTGTTTGCTTAATTCTAATGATCTCAGAAGCTAGTCCATATCACTAGATAAATCTTGTGTGAAACAGTAGTTTCAATGGCAGGAAAAACTGACAGTGGGGGATGGGGAGAGCTCAAGTCACATTTACAAAGCTCTCAGTAACTGCTTTGGGGTTGCATAGCTATTGGGTGAATATGAGTGGTTTGCAAAAGACAATTTATTGCTCAAACAATATAGTATGATTGAAAATACATGTATAATTCTTCCACTGTGAGTAAAATGTTTTTCCATGTTTTAATATTAATATATGTTTATAGTTTCAATTATATCATAGTATTTTTTTTTATTTCACAGGTAGAGTTGTAGACAGTGAGGAAGAGACAGAGAGAAAGGTCTTACTTCCATTGGTTCACTCCCCTAGTGGCTGTTATGGCTGGAGCTACGCCAATCCAAAGCCAGGAGCCAGGTGCTTCCTCCTGGTCTCCCGTGTGGGTGCAGGGACCCAAGCACTTGGGCCATCCTCCACTGCCCTCCCAGACCACAGCAGAGAGCTGGACTGGAAGAGGAGCAACCGGGACTAGTACCCGGAGCCCCAACCGGGAATAGAACCTGGGGTGCTGGCGCAGCAGGTGGAGGATTAGCCAAGTGAGCCATGGCACCGGCCAATTATATTGTAGTTTTAAAAACTTTTAAAACTATCAAATCATATTTTGGAAAAAAACATATTGTTAATCCTGTCTAAAGAATTGTTTTTGAAATTAACTTCTCAGTGAAGTACTCTGTTATATTTACTTAAAAATTCACCATTGTTGGCTTTCAGATTATTATTCAATGTTTAACATCATTAAATAATGTGGATAACACACATAGATTATGTATATGTATTATGTATATTTGTATATATCTGTATATATTTATATACACACATAAGTTATAAATAATGTAACTAAAAGGAAATATATTTATAACTTCCCAGAAGGGGGATTACTGCCTTAAAAAGTATGAGCACTTTTACGTATTTTAAAAAGTATGCTGTGGAGTCGGTGCTGTGGTGTAGCTGGTAAAGCCACTGCCTACAGTGCCAGTATCCCATATGGGCACTGGTTCAGTTCCCGGCTGCTCCTTTTCCGATCCAGGTCTCTGCCATAGCCTGGAAAAGTAATAGAAGATGGTCCAGGTCCTTGGGTTTCTGCATCTGTGCGGGAAACCGGAAGAAGCTCCTGGCTCCTGACTTCAGATCAATGCAGCTCTGGCCATTGTGGCCATCTGGAAAGTGAACCAGCAGATGGAAGACCTCTCTCTCTCTCTCTCTCTCTCTCTCTCTCTCTGCCTCTGCCTCTCTGTAACTCTGCCTTTCAAATAAATACATAAATCTTTAAAAAAAAAGTACACTGCAAAATATTTTTCCAAAATGGTTAGATAACTAAATTATATCAATACACATTGCCAGATTTTTCAGATATAATATTCAATGATTTGTTTTAAAAAATTTACATCATCCAAGCCAATTCTATTTCTGCCTGGGGAGTCATGGTTGCTAGCGTTCAAGTGGGTTTGCTCAAAGCCTGTTTAGTCAGTGAATTTGTCATTTTTTTCATAGCTTTCAGGGAATGCTACAAGATGAATGACTGTTTAACCAGCTCCATTCCCAGATGTGGCAGGATGTTAGTGGAACTCTTTTTTTTTTTCTTTTTTTTTGACAGGCAGAGTTAGAGAGAGAGAGAGAAATGTCTTCCTTTTCCATTGGTTCACCCCCCAAATGGCTGCCATGGCCAGTGCGCTGTGCCGATCCAAAGCCAGGAGCCAGGTGCTTCCTCCTGGTCTCCCAGGAGGGTGCAAGGCCCAAGCACTTGGGCCATCCTCCACTGCACTCCCGGGCCACAGCAGAGAGCTGGACTGGAAGAGGAGCAACTGGGACAGAACTGGCGCCCCAACCGGGACTAGAACCCGCAGGTGGAGGATTAGCCAAAGGAACTAATCTTGTTGGCATGGCTTTTTGTTTGTTTTCTGGCCTGAGCTTCCTGAGTTGCAGAAGCTGCGAACAGACCTACTTAATTTGTATATTTTTCTTCCTTTATTCTGGACAAAGTTTGAAGTCCTCTAGTTGTTTGAGCTAGAATTAGTTTAATGCTTTTTAGGGCCATCTAGTATTTAAAAATAGTTAACAACTAGTTGTCTGGCTAGGTACAATTCTGATTACTTCCTTTCGAATAATTGTATATTTATAAAATTAACATTTTATATTAATTAATAATTTTATATTAATTAGCTAAATTTGATGAGACTGTATTTTTATGATGAAATAGTACAGCTTTAAAATATTTCTTAGCAACTTCCATCATGGAGTAAATACTATTGACAGAAATGGATTGGAAGGATAAGGAGGGGAAGAAAATGAGCTCAATTTTTGTCATTCAATTTTAAGTTTTAGAGGAAATTCAAAGGAAGTTCTAGGACTATAAAAAACAGGCTTGTGGCTCTAAAAATCTGTGGCAAGAGGAAATATGACTTTTTACACTTAGATTTATTTCATTTATTTCACAGTCAGAGTTAGAGAGGAAGGGAGGGAAGAAGGAGAGAGAGAGAGGGAGAGAGAGAGAGAGAGAGAGAGAGATCTCCCATCTGCTGGTTCGCTTCACAAGTGGCTAAAGCCAGGGGCCAGGATCTTCATGTAAGTCTCTCACATGGGTGCAGGGTTCTGAGGACTTGGACCATCCTCCACTGCTTTCCCAGGCACACTAGCAGGGAGCTTGACCAGAAGCAGAGCAGCCAGAAATCAAACTGGCACATATAAGGGATGCTGGCGTTGCAGGCATCAGCCCAACCTGTTAGCCACAGCACCAATCCAGAAAATAGGGTTTTTAATTCAGAGAGATAGTAGCTAAAGTAGTTGTGAGTCTTAAAAAGTGAAAAAGAGGCATATGGTATGTAGGTTAAGATTGTGAGCTCAGAGTACAGGTGGACTTGGGTTAAAATCTTGATTCACTTCTAACTCTGGACCCCTGAACATGTTATTTAATCTTCAGACATCAGTTTATTAATCTACAGCTATGGCATAGACTGTATGTGGGGATTGAATGAGAATAATGCAATTAATTAAGAATCAATAGATGGATATTAGCTGTTGTTAATACAAGACTGAGGGCAACACATTTGTAGGAGCCACAGGAGGTGTCATTAGAAGACATGAAGAACAAATGGTCAGAGGGAGATCAAGAGATAAGTATAGTCCAGGAAGCCAGTCAAAGAGGGGATTTTAGGAAGAAGAAAAGAGCAAATATGAGACAGAAGGCAAGGAATGTCAAAATCATAAAAACCCTTTGAATCTAATGATTACTAGGTCTCCTATGACATCCAAGAGGACATTTTTTCATAGCAAAACTGGGGAGAAATAGCATTGTAGGGCATTATTCATTGGTAGGCAATAGTTCCTAGGACCTCCTGAGCTCAAAATGAAAAAGGTATGTTGCTAAAGATAGAAAAAATTATTAGCTATGTGAATATCATTGGGTATTTACAGCATGGATTTCCTGTGTACTCTTTTGTCTGCATACACTGAAAAGTGATGTAGTGGTCATATGAGGTTGAGATGTTGTACTGGTTGAAGCTTTTGTTATAGGCCTGACTTATATGTGAACTGAAGATTTGGTGGCAGATGCATTTCTTTGGATACATTTCTGTTGCTTAAGGGGAAATAGGATGAAATTAGGCTGCATAAGTTAGGTTCAGCACATTTACAAGAAGTTAATGGCATTTAGCTATTAGGTGCCTACCACACATATTCCTCCTAGGATGAGTTTTCAGTTAAATAGACCCAATTTTCCCATTCTATATGCCTACTGAAAGTTACATGTTGGGATTAGTTTTCAATCCTGTTTTGCCTTTGGTTTCTAATTTGGATTTCTTTCTGATATTTTGCTGAACGTTCTAGTTGGACAAACCATTTCAATTCTACATAGAAACTAGAGTTTAAAGGAAAGTGTAGGTTTTCCTAAATAACTCAGGACTATGACAGGTGTACTATCTCATAATTTCAGAGAATTTTCTCTAACCATAAACAAATAAGGAACCAATCAGAACCAATTTAGTTCATGAGAAACAATTGAAAATGCCTTTTCTCTCTCTCCCTCCTTGTGTTCATGACTAGAATTTCATTCTGTGAACAAAATAGTCTAGCCTTTGGGCATTTGTTTGCACAAGCATTTGTTAAAGATATGTCCCTGTTTTGGGTTATTCTTGCAGCTGGTTCAATATTTTGCTGACTATGAGCCATAAGATTGGCTATACCTTTGTGCAGATGCCGTCATCTAGAGAAAACACAAGAGGATGGGTTTGATACTGACAGAACATGTAGTTGCTGTCTATCTTCTGGAAAAGGTGCTGTCTACATCTCCTGCTTAGAATGATTGGCATTTCAGATGGAGATTATACCTTCCCTCATACACAGGAGAGGGAATCTTGGTGGCGCAGCTCTCTCCCCGTAGCTGACAAAGGTATGGAGTTTCAGACTCCATGTCATCTGGTGGGCTGAGTTTTGATATGTATTGGTCTAATGAAAAAACACCTTGCTAATTTATTAATCAAATAAATAATGAATCTCCAAGCAAATTTAATAAATGGTTTATTGGGGGAACCCATACATTTCTTTTCCAGAAAGAGATTTAAATAGTGACTTTCAAAGAATGATTGCAAGGTGATCATAGTATCTCAAAGAAGGTGCTAAACAACCACTTCTATTGCATATATATGATATTATTAAGTACTTTGTGGCAGGATTTCTCTTGACACTCAGTAGGATTATGACAGTAAGTTTTGTGAAGGTTAGAACCAAGAATACCTTTAATTCTCAAGAATTGTGTGGTTTCATGGAGAGTAAGAGGCACTTCTTCTGGCAGTATTTGATAAATTTATTTCTTTATAATACACCCAGATGTCTCCTCATACCTAGATCAGAGGAATAAATATTTTTTTTTAACTTTCATTTAATGAATATAAATTTCCAATGTATAGCTTATGGATTACAATGGCTTCCCCCTCCCATAACTTCCCTCCCACCCGCAACCCTCCACTCTCCCGCTCCCTCTCCCTATCCATTTGCATCAGAATTCATTTTCAATTCTCTTTATATACAGAAGATCAATTTAGTATAAAGATTTCAGCAGTTTGCACCCACATAGAAACACAAAGTGAAACATACTCTTGGAGTACTAGTTATAGCATTAAATCAAAATGTACAGCACATTAAGGACAGAGATCCCACATGAGGAGCAAGTGCACAGTGGCTCCTGTTGTTGACCCAACAAATTGACACTCTAGTTTATGGCGCCAGTAACCACCCTAGGCTGTCATCATGAGTTGCCAAGGCTATGGAAGCCTTCCAAGTTTGCCGACTCTGATCATATTTAGACAAGGTCATAAAAGACAGAGTGAGGATAGTAACCAATGATCCTAAGAGTGGAATTGACCAGGTTTGAACAATTATACAGCATTAAGTGGGGAAGAGGACCATCAGTACACACAGGTTGGGAGTAGAGCCATTGGTGGTAGAGTAGAGGTTATGATTACAAAGGAATGAGGCCCAAGTAAACTAGACAGGGTCTAGAACAAAGGACAGAGTCATTAGTAGAGGAGCTAAGAATGGTGCTGTCTAAGCTACAAGTAATTTTTCTGATTGAGAGGCAAATAGAACCTGACAGAAGGGGCTTGATAATAATCTGTTGGGCTTTAGGCCTTGTAAGTTAAGAGGCCCAGACCTATCTATCTCTTCACATGGGGTACATCCTAAGGGAGGTGTGAACCTCCTAGGGGAAGGCACTCTGTTGACTTTCATTACTTGGCTGGGCTGGGAGGAGAGCTGGCCAGGTAAAGGCAGGTGGCATCTCTAACAAGAAATTTACAGTTCTGCCTGCAAGGTTGCTGACCCTACTTGACCATCCCCTCAGCTGCAGTGGTCACTTTGGAAGTTGGGCTGAGTGAAGGGCTTTTCAGCTTAGAGCCAATAAGATCTGTGGCTCTGACCTGGGCATCCTTTGACTCCAGGGCATGTCCATTTCCAGTGATCCAACTCTTGGCAGAGCTGCCAAGGCTCTTCACAAGCTGACTTCTGCTGAAGCCCAGGCTTAGCACATTGAAAGCCACTGCAGTGGACTGGCCTGTTGGGTCTCCTTGAGGGCAGATCACTGTACAGATCAGCCATTAATAGGCCTGCCACCCATTGCTTCTGATGCCGAGCTTTCTTTTCCTCTTGGTTTGTGTTAAAGCAGACCAGAGGATACAAGTCAAGGGAGTGCCCAAGTCCCATCTCTAATCTTCAGTGGCCTGAACTACAAGTCTATAGTCAGGCATGTTCTGTAGTAGTTTTTCTAAGGTAGACAATGCCCATGAGGAAAATTATATTCTCACTTTAAAACTTTCTTTCCCTTTGGTCTGAAAGGGAGGTTTTTTCTACTTACTGTATACTTCGCTGATGGAGAAGTAAATCTAGCTATGAGATTATTAGTTAAGTTCTTATTTTGGCTATGCTATTACAGAAAAATGTTAGCCATCTCTTTTATAAGGTCTAAAGATTAAATTGTGCGTCCTACAGATTCCTTCATAATAGAATTAGTTTCCTACCTTGAAGAGAATAGAGAAATGAAAGAACAAGTTGGGCTTAGAATAGAGAAATGAGGGAGCAAGTCCTAGATCA